>NC_135726.1:19148771-20368375 GCF_964656455.1 Halichoerus grypus | reverse complement strand
GAGATTCTTGGTTGTAAGCAGTGGAAACAGAAGTCAAGCTTAAACTAGAAAAGTAAGTTACCGACTTCCATCATCAGGAAGGTTGTAGGTATACATGAATTCAGTCACAGGAGATGAAAATATGACTTCTTGCTCATCAGCATCCCCCTCACCCTCACCACCTTCTCATGTTCTTTCCCTTTCTCTCCCTTTCTCTCTCTTTCCCCTCTCCTTGTTCTCCCTCCCTCCCCTCCCAAATCCCGTTCTCCATCACTTCATTACAGATACTCTCTGTATCTCTACTTCTGATTAACTACCAGCCTGACTATCTCCTGCTTCAGATATGGTTTATTCCTACAGCTGGAGAAATAGTTGTTGCCAGCAACAAACCCCTGTGCTCACATTGATGAAGCAGAAGGAAACGCTACCCTTCTTTCCCCAGATAGGTTCCTTATTTCATGGAAGTACCTGCTTGCTTCTGAGGTTCACCATGTGTGCTCATCATCTCTGTGGGCAGCGAATGCTGCAAGGCAGTGTGTATGCCAGAAGGAGCATGTGAGATCGAACCTTGAGACCCAAGTTGGGTGGCAAGCACAGCTCTCACTGGAACAGGACAAAGACAACAGATATCCCCTGAGAGTACCTACCATACGTAGTCATCGTTACTACAGTGTGCTCCTCACAAGCAATAAGAATTTCTACACCAAACAAACCTCAATGACTTTGGGGTAGCAACTGTCCACTTCTCTTGCCTTAACCAATTAATATGGGCCTCCCACTCTAAAACCCCAGATATCTCAGGCTTTGAGCAACCCTAGATATATTTTGTCACCACAAAGTTAGGAGGAGCCTGAGGTACAAGTCGTACTGTGATTTGATTGTCAGCATGACCCCAGTGGGGCATTACTTCTTAAGGCTAAGAGAATATCACTTTAGTCTTTTCATTTCCCTCTGCCCTGGCCACCATGGGAATTACAGAAACTTAACTATTATAATTTCCTATATACATTAAAAAATTAAATGCAAAATAAGTTAGGTTATAGTGCAAGTATTATGGTAAGAAAGTTATTTTTCAAACACATCAGTGGCTCCCACACAGGGGGACCTTAATAAAAGTTTAATAATGGCTATATTAGTTTACTTCCTATAATTGTTTCTGCCATTAAAATCCACTTCTACCGTCTGGAGGAAAGTGACAAGTGATGCCTTGTTGTGAGCATATGAGGAGGGTTAAGATTTTGGAGCAGTATGCCATTAAGATGGTGCAAAGGACATTTTCCTGGCCGGCACAAAATAGCTCAGGAATTTGTACTTCTGAATTCCTGCTTTAATCAGGCATATTTTGCATTTGCAAACTGCAGGATTCACCCAGTGGCGTCCACTGCCATTTTATTCCCGTTGTTCCTGGTGTTGTGTTTGAAATAATCAGTGAACAAATCAATTCACCACACATTTTCAGAATGCCCCAGTGAACAAATAAAGGTGTCAGGTGATGTGGGCGATGCAGAGACAAAAGTGCTGAGAGTTCCTGATTTGCTGGGAAGGAAAGATTTTTGTGAAGTTGAATATAAATCAGATTATGAAAATGTCTGATGTGATTGCTTTGTGATTGTGTGTGCAGATGTGTGTGTGTTGGTTTTATAAAGACTCACATTCGTACAACCTAGAGAAACTATGCTCTTTAAGGCACACTAACAAACATCTGTACAAATTAATTAATGTTCCATTCTAAACTTAATCACTTGGTGAGAACAACAAATTCTGACACAGTGTGTTAGATAATCCATATAATTCCTCATCTAAAAATATCTAACGTGTCATTGTACTTTTGGGCTAACTGGCATAGACAAGTAGTCAGCTTCTCTTTTTCTTGTTCCTATTTTCTTAACAGCTATATGTCTGACATTCTGAGAAACAACAAGTACTAGGAATTATAAATGGTCAAAGAAACAAGGAAAACTAGATAGATCTTTCACACCTTATCAAGCAGTATTTACTATGCCACCTATTCTTGTATTTTTTTGCCCACTAAATGTAAATGTGTGATGTACACTTCTGTTTCATGTATATTATTGCGATCCCCAGAGGCACACATTTGTGGCATATGTTATCCTCCCCACACTTTACTGGTAATTAAGCTTTCTGAGACACAAGTATGCAGATCTGAAACCAGACCTGGTTTTCCAGTCCCTGCATACCGAGTGTTTGATGTATTGGAAGAACCCTACAGACTTCTCTGTATCTGGTCACACAGATGTATATGGTGATACCTGAGGCAGGAAATATGGACAACAGCCTGTGTCAGGAGCTTTCCCCATCACTTCCTAATGTTAGCAATGGGTAAACAACAGAGCATGCTAAACATTGATGTAATGCAGTGTGTGTCTTAGACATACCATTGGTGATTATCCAGTGGACAAGACAGATTAGACAAGATGGCTCAGAGGGTGGGAAGAATGAATGTAGGAAGCTCAGTAGGGAGATAGTTTGCAGAAGCCCAGACTAGGGTGTGGATGGAAAAGACAGGGGATTTGAAATTTATCAAGAAGGCAAACACTACTGCCCTTATGTTTGATTATTGGCCCAAATAGACCTTCTAATTCAGAAATGGGGGTGTGGAAGTTACCTATTTATTACACTTGTGGTCAAAAAGCCAGCACTATTTTTTTTTTAAGCCAGCACTTTTTGATGGGTAGTAATAATATAGCCAGAACTATCTGTGGCAGAACTGTTCTTACTTTATATGAATTTACATATTTAATCCTTGTAACAATTTTATGAGGTAGGTACTATATTTAGCATTATTATTATGGATAAGACCAACTGATTTCCCATAAAAAATCTTGCAGTTGAAAAAATTCCTTGTCAAGGAACAATTTACATGTGAACTCAGACTTAGAGTCTGACTAAAAATGAGTTTGTTAGCCTTAGGCTACAGGAGGGTAGAAAGGAGGAAAGGTGGGCATCAATTTTATTTCTACCTCAAACTTCGTTTGACTTGGTGACTCAAGGGTTTTGGACCTTGGGTTTGTAATAGGAGAAATTAAGAATTTACACAAAATACTCTCTGAACCTTTTTTTTAAGGTTTATTTTTCAGATTTTATTTAAGTCAGTGAGACTATATTTGCTAAAGCAGGCTGGTCATTTGTGACACTCCCTAGGTCTACATTCATGTCACCCTGCCCTGATTATGTACAGCACTGTTCTGCTCAACCAAGGGTTAGCCTCAGGATCCTTCCCAACACAGGGCTTTAGTAACCATTGCTAACAAAGCAGAATGGCCATGTAAGATGAAACATACTTTCCACCTAAAAGGTACATGTCTATGCTGTTGAAAGTGAAATAAACAACTTTTATAAAGGTATCTTATTTATGGAAATCTAAAACTATAAATGTTTCTGCAAAATTTTAAGGAGAACACCTGCACCAAGCCCTGAAAAAGTGTTCATGAAATTGATTATTTTCTGCAGTTCTCTATCCAGATATAGCTACCTCAACACCCTTCATCCTGACACTGTAAAAATATAAAGACCTGAGAAAATTCTGTACTAAGAAAATCTCATTCAGAAGCTCAAGGTCTATTTATAAGATGGGGGAATTAATAATAATGTTACGTAGGCAGTAGATGTTTGATTAAAAAAGGAAGCCAGTGTTTGTGTGTGTTAATGAGTCAACAGACTGACTTCAGGATCCCCACCTGGCACCTTAGGGCCTGCTGCTTCTCACGGGGACCATGCAGTGTGTTAGAAAGCCAGGTAAAGAAACATTGCAACTTCATTTCGTCTCTGAGCTCAGAAGAGGTACCATGGGGCATGAAAAGAGCCTAGACATTGTTTAAAAACTCTTACTTGCCCTTTCCCCCCACAACAACGACAAAGTGTGCTTATACTCTAAAAGGAAGGATAAATTCATAGATATCTGTGGGACAGAACAGGATGAGGATGGGTTTTTTTAGTGTAAGCTTGACTAAGCATCAAATGTATCCAATGAGGAAGAAAAAGTAAAAGTCTCTAACATGCTTAATTTTATAAATATGGAAAGGAATGAAAGAATCACCCACAATCACAGACGAATATGAGAGATACATGGCACTGTAAAGAATGTAAAATTATGACCAGATACCAAAGAATCTGAGACTTGGGTGGGGGGCCTGAGAGGTGAAAGCTAAAGATCACAAAGAGGGTTAAAAAACTTTTATTATGGAAAATTTCAAACATTTATAAGAATAAAGAGAATAGTACAATGAACCCCATATACTCATCACTTTAGCAAAAAAAAAAAAAAAAAAAGAGTCTAGGAATTGAAGTCAGATAAATAAGGATTTATTTATAAGGACTACCTTGTTTATTAATAAGGACTACCATGAGATTCTCCCCAAACCAGAAAATAAATTAAATGAGCTGGTGTTCTGTGAGGGAGGCTGAAATGCCTGTCTGAAGGCTCATGGGGATTCACACGTCTAGCTGTCTAGACACCATGACTGGATTGTAACCTGGTTGACAGAGTAACTTATCCAAAGGCAGAACACATCCATCCAAAAAGGTGGGAGGAAGTGATCTACCATAAAGGTGGGAGGAAGTGATCTACCATGGGGACCTCAAAAGAGAGTCACAGTGACCCAGGCTGGCTGTGCATGAAACGATGTCTACAAGAAAAGGAGCCTAAAATGGCTACTGTCTTAAGATTTTGGTGATCAGAAGAGCGATTCTAGATTCAGTGGCCTTCTTCACAGGCATTCAGATAACATATCCCAAGGAAATGAAAATGTCCCTAAAGCCATAACTGGTCTTTTTTTTTTTCTCTTAATTCCAACCTATACCTTTCAAAGTAGGAACTTTGAAACCAAAATATCTAATCATGAATAAAAGGCTGTAGCTCACCTCTTGAAGAATTACCCTGACTGGGTTGTTCTAGCAGTAAGAACAAATTCTTTTTATCAATACTCTTGTCTAAAAGCCAACATTTTATGCTGAGGAGGGCAGGAGCACTTTGAATCCCAGGGGAAATTTTTTGACTTTAATTTTTAATTAAATTGTTTCTTGCCAGGAATAAAATAGTTTAGGGAAAAGTCATCCACAATATCTATCCTATCTATCTATCTATCTATCTATCTATCTATCTATCTATCTTTATCTATCTATCTATATGATTTTAAGTGGAGCCAAGAAAATAAGAAACGTGTAAATTTTTCTCTAATTTCCTATGATGCTTTTAGAGAGTGATACATGTTTCATTGAAAGAAATCAACACATTTACTGAGTACCTACTGTATCCCAAATACTGTGCCATGTGTTTAATATATTTAATCATTGGTGACCATCTCAAAACCCCCATGAGGTGTGAGCCTAATTATATCCCGATTTTTCAAGTGAAGCCACCAAATTTGAGTGGCACTAAGTAATGTGATTGTAGACCCAGAAAAGGAGAAGACCTGGGAGTGAAACCTCAAGTTTTGAAATTCAGTGCTTACTTTTTCAGGCATAATCCTTCTCAGTGAAGGAACAAACAAAAGAAACTTGGAAAAATACAATACAAACCATCAGTGATATATATATACCCATAATCTGATGGAAAGGAATTTAATTCCCTAAACAATGTCCTATAAAATATAACAGTCAGCCTTTCCTCTCTTCTTAAGTTGGAAACTATAATCCATTGTGTTAATATAATTCTTATTTCTGGATATTTGATATCTTTCTCAGTACATTTATTACTTTGGAGCATGTATGTGTATGGGAGTGTATGATGTTTGCTTCTAAAACAAAAGTGTCCGGGGGTTCCTGGGTGGCTCAATTGGTTAACCGTCCTACTCTTGATCTCAGCTCAGGTCTTGATCTAGGGGTCATGAGTTCAAGCCCCATGTTGGGCTCCACACTGGGCATGGAGCCTACAGAGGAAAAGAAAAAGGGGGGGGAAGAAGGGAGAGAGAAAGAGAGGAAGGGAGGAATGGAGGAAGGAGAGGGCCCTATTTCTTCTCCACTCAAATTAGGCATGGTGAAAAACTAAAGTGATGAATTCATGCATATATGCAGGCATTTATTCTTTTAATATCAGTAATGGTGTAATCAGTTAACAAGGCAATAGTAGTAAATTCTTTGTTTTGATTTGACATATAATTAAATCTTAGTATTCTTTCAAAATGCAAAGAAACTTCACATTACCATTTTGAGTTTATGTGGCAACCATCTTCCATTAATAAGGGAATTTTTTTTCTTCTGGGGCAGAACTGCATAGCACTCTAGAAACTTAAAAATGAAATTCCAAAGGAAATTAAAACATTTATGAAACTTAGGAGAACAGCTAAATGATTATGTGACTGTAGTGGTTTGGGACGACTCTGTAACCTTATAAACACGTAATAGATTAATAAGATCATCACTATCCCTACTCCAACTGGGTGCTCTGTGTGAATTGCTCTTGTAAGCCAATCAGGATCATAGTTATCCTTAGGAAATTAAAAAAAAAAAAAAAAAAGAGTAACAATGCCTGAGATTTCTGTAATGCTTTTAGTTTTAAAAGTCCACGGTTTTGTTAGTGCTCACAAACACCTGAGGAGGGGTAAAAACTGTCCTTCAGGGAGGAAAGTCAGACCCAGAGACTTACTCTGACCATATGGGTCAACTCTGCTGGTCAGTAGAAAAGTTTTAATTCACAAGATGCTCATCTTCTCATACCAAGTCCAGTGCGACAACTTCATCCCACAACTGCCCACAAAGAGCCCCAACAGTTTGATCTCTTGACTTCATGCTGGCTCATAGTTCTGCATATTGTTTATTCCTTTACTAAGCAGACACATAAGTGCCCAGGACAGTGCTGGGCATTGGAAATGCTATCTTGAGAAAGTATGTCACAGTCTCCAGGGGTGACGATGAATGTTAAACAACACAACCCCAACAATATCTGTATAAAAACAGCTTGATTTTAGAAAGATGGTCAGGTGAGAAGTTGACTTAAGGTTCAGAGAAAGCAGGTCTAAGGAACCAGGAAGAACAATTAAGAACAAATAAGAACAATTTAGTATCGATCTGAAGAATGTATGTATTGATCAGCATGTTTTAGAGCAAAGAGGCCTTTGCAAAGAAGGTGCAAAGGCCCTGTGACATGAGTAATAAGAGCTGAGGATGGAGAAATAGTTAGAGTCAGACCATGACCAGCCCTTTATACCATGAGGATTTACTCTATTTCCCCGGATCAGTGGGCAGTGATTAAAGGGTTTTAGCAGCTCGGGCAGGGGAAGGATAATGTGAATACATGGTAGACAAGCAATCTAAAGAAGACTCTAATGAGTTAGGATATTCTGAAGGTAGCTAATGATATGTCCACCAAATTTTCAACTAAAATTTCACCATAAAATTAAGCAATGCCAGATAAAAAAAAACAAAAACAAAAACAACCTTTTTTTTTTTTTTTTTTTTTTTTTTTTTTTAAATAAAGACCCAAATGTCATGGTACAAAAGGCTGGGTAAGGCCACGACACTTATTGTCATTTCAGGAGTGGAGATAATGTTAGAAAAGCTTGAGTCCTAGCCCTTTGCCTTATAGGCATGGGAACCAAAGGTCAGTTATCAGATAAGCAAAGTGAGTTATCAGAATTCACAGAGCAAGTGAGAATCAGGAGGGGCAATCTCTCTGGCTGCCTTTGCACTTTCCATTTCTAGGGAGATGTGAGCAAATTTCCAGGGGGATTAATCTTCCCTCTTCATTCTGCACTGTATGCAACCAAGATGATATGGTACCTTCAGATAACAAAGAGCAACAGCTCTCAGTCGTCTGGCAAATATCCATTTCAGAAGCAGTGAGGAAATTAAATGCAGAAGGCACGTACACATTTATGTATTTTCCGTATCAGAAAATGACCTTGTTAACTGTCATCTTCCCATTGAGGCACCTCCCTCAGCCCAACATATATTAAATTTATGGATACAAGGTATAAATACAGTCACTAACCATTCATTCAGCCGGCATGTATTAATCAGTTGTATGCACAGCACCATAATTCAATTAAATGCAATTCACTTTTACAAGTATTTGGAAGGCAGGAAGAAAAAAGCACACCAGATGCAGTTTTGAATCATGGATTCAATACTGACTGGCTGTAATGTCGGGTGACACATATAACCTCCATATGTCTCCATTCCCTCATCAGCAAAAGGAGGACAGTATGCAATAATGACCTCACTATGTGTGGGAAAGAGTAAATGAGGTCATGTTATATGTAGTGCCTGGCACGTAAGTGTTTAGGAAGTGTTTCCTAAATGCATGAATGACTTTAAAAACACTCTGGGATTTCCTTTTTTGTTGTTTTGTTTTTTGGTCATTCTCTCTATTCCTGCGGATACTTTGGGTATTTGGGTATTTCTCTACTTGGAGATCTATGTAAAACAGAACCCGTCTATTCCTTGAAGGCAGCAAAATGAACCCATTACTGTAAAATCGTATCAGGGACTATGAAGTGGAATCAAAAAGTAGGTCCTACTTTGCCAGGTGTTGGAACACCATTCCAGTCAGGGGGTAGTCAGCACTCCTATCCCTGGCACTGGGTGATTCTGCTACACCTAAACCAACTCTATGTCCACCACATGATGAAATTGACTAAAAGACTCAGCTCAGTGGGGGAAGAGGTGTTGTGTAATTACATTAGTCTTGAGTGCCAGTGACAGGATGGCAGAATCCACGAACCGCTGGGAGATCCCTTTGTGTGTCCTGTTTCTTTGAGCATGCGGTTGCTTTCCACGTGTGTCAGTTTCTGGCTGGAGCCTGGGATGTGCCTGCCGGTGCCCACCTTTGAAATGGGGGAATAGCTCATATTTGATCGCCGTGCTTGCCGTTTGAGCAAATATATGATTTCTTTTTTGCTTTTAAATACGAAGAATGATGCATCGTGGTATACATGTAAAAACACACACACACACGTCCGTGCCCTATGTACTTATACTGGGCTTTTTAAATCTACAGGTTGATATAATGGGAAAGACATGAGTTCAGAATCAATTGGACTTGGAATTGATCCCAAACTCCACCTGTTACCAGCTCAATGACTTTGAGCAAGTTATTTTGCCTGACCAGGCCCAAGATGAGGGTGGTATAAGGGTGACACCTGGGGTGCAAAATTTAAGCAGGCAAGCATGACCCTGAGCATCTCTTTAAATTTTGCATCCTAGGCATATTGCTTGCCTTTCTGTCTTGCTGGCCTTATCTCTGAGCTTCAGAGTCTTATGAATTGAGGTATTTAAAGCGCCCACTGCACGACACAGCACAGACACCTGGTAAGTGGCAGCCTCTAACCTGGACATTTCACAAGTATGGGAGCAAGTGTGCTTGCTGCAGCCAGAATCGCATCCAGATGTTACACCTGGTCCCCTTCCATGCTAGGATGAGGTGGGTGTCCATGACCACCCAGGGGTCCAACAGAAGGCAGCCCTTGATGGCAGGGCAGGGATGCTGGGACCCAGAAGAAACAGCAGCACATGGTGCCCCTGGGGCAGACATGGAAAGCCAGTCTGCCCACACTCCACAGGGAGCCACCTGAACTAAAGCAAAGAAATTCCAAAATAACATCTGAAATACTTTTTCTGCTCATTTGAGTTAATTTTAGGGAGCACATGAAATGCAAAAACAAAAGCAAAAACAAAACAAAACAAAGAAACCAATATTCCACAACAGAGAGTCACTGTTAATTTCTGGGTAGTTTTTCTTTCCTTAGTTGTACACATCCTCACATCCTCACATAATTTGGATTGCATTTGGTGTAAGGATTTCGCTTTCGTCTCTTACATAAGATTGCATCATGACTATTAGACCATGCCATTAAATGTTCTGACACTGTATTTTTAATGGCTTAAAAGAAGGTCATTTCATAAATGTAGCATAACCAATGAATTTTGTTTTGTTGGGTTGTGAATAAGGGTCTGTAACAAAGTATTTTGGTGAAAATCTTGTCCTCATTTATCAGTCCACTTGTTTGTGTATCAATATTTATCAACGGAATTATGGACCAAATGCCACGAACACTTGATGCCTCTCCAGGAAAGTTGCACCAGCTTACATTAGCCGCAGCTGGTGCATCAGTGTGCATATCACAAGAGGACATTTGCACCTTATGATGGTTGGCAGTCAAGTGAATGGACTGGGCCGTAAGTTATTTAGCCAGGGACAAACCTTCTCATGCCTGAGATGGCTCTCCTCTCAGCTACCAGCCTGTTTTCCTGGTCCCACCCTACTTCTGTTCCATCCCTGAGGCTATAGTGCTCCTGGATCTGCCTGAAAAGCAGGGAGTTCTTCATAGTTTTGCTTCTCTGTTCTTCTCTCAAAAGCAAACCAGGGCATTAAAGAGTGAGTAGGTTGTGCTGGGCACAAAGCAAAGGGAAAGGCATTACAGAAAGCCGACCTTATGGGTGAAGATACAGCTGCATAAAAGAACAAGAATGTCCTGGGAATTAGTTAAACAAACAAGCAAACAAACATATTCTGCATTTCAGGGAGTAATGAGAAAAGTGGTTGGAAGGGTTGAGCTGAGGCTTTTATTTAAATTATCATCGAGTAAGTGCATATATTTTCATTAACTCTTATTGAAATCTTCTACCATGGGCAGGTGTTATTATCCTCATATTAAAGGAGAAAATAGGTTCAGAGAAGTTTAGAAATCGCCCCCAAAATAATCAACTAGGGGACCACCAAACTTGGATTCAAACCCAGCCTGACCCTACGATCATCTTCTTTTTCTCAAAATGTACGTTGGCACCAGGCAAAGTAATTTGGATAATTGGGCTTAGCAAGTAAATATTTTTAAGCCTTTGATCTTGACATTGTTTTGAAATCACATTTTTATCCCTCACGTTCTCTCGGAAGTACTTTATTTGGTCCAACTCCCTCTGAAAATAATAATTGATAGCTCAGTGTTTATGCTGTTCCAGGCCTTTTTTCCAAGAGCTTTACTCCTGGGAGAACATTTAAACCTCAAACACCCCTACAAAGTAGATTACCATTACTGTTCTCATCTTACAAACAAGGAAGCAGAAGCAGAGAGAGTTTAAGAAATTGGCATATGGCTGCACTGCGATTGCATGGGTTTCTCACCCGGATCTTTATAACTCTATCCTGTTCCAATGGTGTTTGTGGTAACATATCGCATCCCATTGTGGAGGCAGTGAAAGAGCCTCTGAGAGCCACCTGGACTGCGCTGGAAGCACAGGGGCACTAACCCCCACCCCCACCCCCACCCCAGGCAGGTGGTTATTAGAACTGGGACTTGAAGGTTATCAAATAAGACTGAAAAAGTAGCTGCCTCTGCTTTACTTTGCACCTAAAATAAAATATACTCACAATCATCGATCTTGCTGGTGCTTTGCCATCTTTCCTGTGCCGGATTTCACCAGTCTGACCTTTAGCCACATACAATGCTGGCATGCCTGTGACCTACCCCTGGCCCCTATTTGAGTGGGCACACGCTCAACATTAATTGCCTGAATGACTCCAACTGAAGAATGGCAGATGAATTTAAGCAGCCAACCATCCAACAAAGAAATTTCCATTAATATTCACAGAACTTAGAGTGCAGTAGAGCAAAGATTCAAATTGATGCCGGCTTTAATCTGGTGGTGAATACATTCCTAAGCTCTTTTGGGGGGGCGGGGGGAGACAGTTCCTTCATGCAACCAAAATACAGTGATTCCCTGCACTCTGGTGTGAACACAGCCAAGTTCCATCAGCAACATGACCTTTAGATTAAGGTAAAAGGCTTTAATTTCTTTAAAGACTTGGATATGTACACATGCTTCTGCAGCATCTGAATGGAAAGTAAAAAATACGGTGCTTTTTCCAGGTATTTTCTCCTTGTTGAGCATATAGATGTTTCAATATCTTCAGGTATTTGGCACCATAGAGCAAAAGAAAAATCCAGGTGATAGATTACATTTTCCCCGTTACATCTACACATTTTTGTGGAGCGTATCGAATGGTGTGCTGTAGGGATCTATTTCTGGTCTGAATGAATAAACTAACCCATGAGCATTTTGCTATTTTCTCCAGCAAAATAAAAAATAGCCATACACCACACAATCTCAGGGCTTGATATTGTATCTCACCTTGCCATGAAAAAGATAGGTATGTTATTTAGCAGAAAGAATAGAGGTTTGTAGGGTGGGTTGCTGGGGAGGGACAGTGTTATTTCTTTTTAATATGTAGAAAAAGTATGGAAATACTTGAGAAATGGAACAGAGCATTTGGAAAGCAGGAGGACTTAAGAGTCACAGAGATCTTCCATCTGCTAGCTGTGTGACCTTGAGAAAATTACAAAACCTCCCTGAACTTTGAGTGTCAGAAGGTAAAATGCTCTTGGTTGCTGTAAGGTCTCATCAAGACAGCATTTGTAAAGTCTTCCCTAACCCTGGGTAACTGTATTGGCCCCTCATTTTATAACACTGTCCTAAGCTCTTATTTATTTATTTTATTATTTATTTATTATTTATTTATTTTTTTTAATAATCTTAATGCTATATTTTTAAAAATAAAAAACTAAATAAAAATGAATGAAAAAAAAAAAAAAAGCCTAAGGTCCTAACAAAGTACAGTATCAACCTTTTAATAAAGACAAGCTGTCTGTGTGTTTTCCAATCCCGCATCGCTGTGCGCAGGAAGAGTGGTTTACCGATCCGCCCGCGATTCCCGCTCGCGTGGCTGTCAGCAGGGCGCGTTGTGAAGGTTGACAGGGGTGTGCGAACACATTGGCAACACGGGCTTTTATGTATAGGTGTTTTTCCAAGTCGTAGGGCTTTTATTAACTTATCCCGACTGATTCCGAATAGGATAGGATATTTTGATCCGTGTCCGTAGAAGGAGGCACGTTTCCGCCGTGGCGCCAGGCTCCAGTACGGCTGGGCGGGCGCCGCTTCCCGCTCACCCACCGGTTCCTCTGTGCGCTCCTGAGCTCCGCAACTTCCATCCAACTCTCCATCCTCGGCCCTTAAAACCTGCTTTTAAGTACCAGCATTCATGAAGAATTATCTGCTCGATACCAAAGGGTTTTCCTTCTTGTTTTTAAAATTATGAAGTGTTGCAAAATTATTGCTTTAAGCTGTATTTCTTTCATTGCAAATGCACATTATTTGAACAATATCATAAATCAAATAACATGTGCGGATTAGTCAGGGACTAAACTATGATTTACCTAGCCGTTTCTGCGGGAAAACATGTTCTAAGTTTCAAACAACCTCACTTGCAAATAAGTATTTTGAGACACTATTTTTTGTAGGTTGGGACCTAAATGTTTTCTTTAAATGTTTTTTTATTTTTTTGTAGTTTTTAATTTTATTATGTTATGTTAGTCACCATACAATACATCATTAGTTTTTGATGTAGTGATCCACGATCCATTGTTTTCGTATAACACCCAGTGCTCCATGCAGTACGTGCCCTCCTTAATATCCATCACCGGGCTAACCAATCCCCCCTCCCCCCTCCCCTCTAAAACCCTGTTTGTTTCTCAGGTCCATAGTCTCTCATGGTTCATCTCTCCCTCCAATTCCCCCCGCCCATTTTTCCCTTCCTTCTCCTAATGTCCTCCATGTTATTCCTTATGTTCCACAAATAAGTGAAACCATATGATAATTGACTTTCTCTGCTTGACTTATTTCACTTAGCATAATCTCCTCCAGTCCCATCCATGTTGATGTAAAAGTTGGGTATTCATCCTTTCTGATGGCTGAGTAATATTCCATTGTATATATGGACCACATCTTCTTTATCCATTCATCTGTAGAAGGGCATCTCAGCTCTTTCCACAGTTTGGCTATTGCGGACATTGCTGCTATGAACATTGGGGTGCATATGGCCCTTGTTTTCACTACATCTGTGTCTTTGGGGTAAATACCCAGGAGTGCAATTGCTGGGTCATAGGGTAGCTCTATTTTTAAATTTTTGAGGCACCTCCACACTGTTTTCCAAAGTGGCTGTACCAACTTGCATTCCCACCAACAGTGTAAGAGGGTTCCCCTTTCTCCGCAACCTCTCCAACATTTGTTGTTTCTTTCCCTGTCCATTTTGGCCATTCTAACTGGTGTAAGGTGGTATCTCAGTGTGGTTTTGATTTGGATTTCCCTGATGGCTAATGATGATGAACACTTTTTCATGTGTATGTTAGCCATTTGTATGTCTTCTTCAGAGAAGTGTCTGTTCATCTCTTCTGCCCACTTTTTGACTTGATTATTTGTTTTTTGGGTGTTGAGTTTGAGAAGTTCTTTATAGATTTTGGATACCAGCCCTTTATCTGAAAGGTCATTTGCAAATATCTTCTCCCATTCTGTGGGTTGCTTCTTTGTTTTGTTGACTGTTTCCTTTGCTGTGCAGAAGCTTTTTATCTTGATGAAGTCCCAAAAGTTCATTTTTGCTTCTGTTTCACTAGCTTTTGGAGATGTATCTTGAAAGAAGTTGCTGTGGCCGATGTCAAAGAGGTTACTGCCTATGTTCTCCTCTAGGATTTTGATGGATTCCTGTCTCACATTGAGGTCTTTCATCCACTTTGAGTTTATCTTTGTGAATGGTGTTAGAGAATGGTCGAGTTTCATTCTTCTGCATGTGGCTGTCCAATTTTCCCAGCACCATTTATTGAAGAGACTGTCTTTTTTCCATTGCATGTTTTTTCCTGCTTTGTCAAAGATTATTTGACCATAGAGTTGAGGGTCCATATCTGGGTTCTCTATTCTGTTCCATTGGTCTGTATGTCTGTTTTTGTGCCAGTACCATGCTGTCTTAGTGATCACAGCTTTGTAATATAGCTTGAAATCGGGCAACGTGATGCCCCCAGCTTTGTTTTTCTTTTTCAAAATCTCCTTGGCGATTCGGGGTCTTTTCTGATTCCATACAAATTTTAGGATTGTTTGTTCCAGCACTTTGAAAAATGTCATTGGAATTTTGATCGGGATGGCATTGAACGTATAGATTGCTCTGGGTAGCATAGACATTTTAACAATGTTTATTCTTCCGATCCATGAGCATGGAATATTTTTCCATCTTTTTGTGTCTTCTTCAATTTCTTTCATGAGTGTTTTGTAGTTCCTAGAGTATAGATCCTTTACCTCTTTGGTTAGGTTTATTCCGAGGTATCTTATGGTTTTTGGTGCTATCGTAAATGGAATCGTTTCTTTAATTTCTCTTTCTACAGTTGCATTGTTAGTGTATAAGAAAGCAACTGATTTCTGTGCATTGATTTTGTATCCTGCCACATTACTGGATTGCTGGATGAGTTCTAGTAATTTGCGGGTGGAGTCTTTTGGGTTTTCCACATAAAGTATCATGTCGTCTGCGAAAAGAGAGAGTTTGACTTCTTCTTTGCCAATTTGAATACCTTTTATTTCTTTTTGTTGTCTGATTGCTGTTGCTAGGACTTCTAGTACTATGTTGAACAACAGTGGTGAGAGTGGGCACCCTTGACGTGTTCCTGATCTTAAGGGAAAGGCTCTCAGCTTTTCCCCATTGAGGATGATATTCGCTGTGGGTTTTTCATAGATGGATTTTATGAGCTTGAGGAATGTTCCCTCTATCCCTATACTCTGGAGAGTTTTAATCAGGAAAGGATGTTGTATTTTGTCAAATGCTTTTTCTGCATCAATTGAGGGGACCATATGGTTCTTCTCCCTTCTCTTATTAATGTGTTCTATCACATTGATTGATTTGCGAATGTTGAACCACCCTTGCATCCCGGGGATAAATCCCACTTGGTCGTGGTGGATGATCCTTTTAATGTATTGTTGGATCCTATTAGCTAGGATTTTGTTGAGGATTTTGGAATCCATATTCATCAGGGATATCGGTCTGAAATTCTCCTTTTTGATCGGGGTCTTTGCCTGGTTTGGGGATTAAGGTACTGCTGGCCTCATAGAATGAGTTTGGAAGTTTTCCTTCTGTTTCTATTTTTTGAAACAGCTTCAGGAGAATAGGTATTATTTCTTCTTTGAATGTTTGGTAGAATTCCCCAGGGAATCCATCAGGCCCTGGACTCTTGTTTTTTGGGAGGTTTTTGATCACTGCTTCAATCTTGTTACTGGTTATTGGCCTATTCAGGTTGTCAATTTCTTCCTGTTTCAGTCTTGGCAGCTTACAGGTTTCCAGGAAGGCCTCCATTTCATCCAGATTGCTCAGCTTATTGGAATAGAGTTGTTGATGATAATTTCTAATAATTGTTTCTATTTCCTTGGTGTTAGTCGTGATCTCTCCCCTTTCATTCATAATTTTATTAATTTGGGTCCTTTCTCTCTTCTTTTGGATAAGTCTGGCCAGTGGTTTATCAATCTTATTAATTCTTTCAAAGAACCAACTTCTAGTTTCGTTGATCTGATCCACTGTGTTTCTGGTTTCTAATTCATTGATTTCTGCTCTAATTTTAATTATTTCTCTTCTAATGCGTGGCTTAGGCGTCGTTTGTTGCTTTTTCTCTAGTTCTTTAAGGTGTAGAGTTAGTTGGTGAATTCGGGATTTTTCTATTTTTTTGAGTGAGGCTTGGATGGCTATGTATTTCCCCCTTAGGACCGCCTTTGCAGTATCCCATAGGTTTTGGACTGATGTGTTTTCGTTCTCATTGATTTCCATGAATTGTTTAAGTTCTTCTTTGATTTCTTGGTTGACCCAAACATTCTTGAGCAGAGTGGTCTTTAGCTTCCAAGTGTTTGAATTTCTGCCAAATTTTTTCTTGTGATTGAGTTCCAGTTTTAGAGCATTGTGGTCTGAGAATATGCAGGGAATAATCTCAATCTTTTGGTATCGGTTGAGACCTGATTTGTGACCCAGTATATGGTCTATTCTGGAGAAAGTTCCATGTGCGCTTGAGAAGAATGAGTATTCTGTTGTTTTAGGGTGGAATGTTCTGTAAATATCTATGAGGTCCATCTGGTCCAATGTATCATTCAAAGCTCTTGTTTCCTTGTTGATTTTCTGCTTAGATGATCTGTCCATTGCTGAGAGTGGAGTATTGAGGTCTCCTACAATTAATGTATTGTTATCAATATGACTCTTTATTTTGGTTAACAGTTGGCTTATGTAGATGGCTGCTCCCATGTTGGGGGCATAGATATTTACAATTGTTAGATCTTCTTGTTGGATAGACCCTTTAAGAATGATATAGTGTCCTTCTGTGTCTCTTATTACAGACTTTAGTTTAAAATCTAATTTGTCTGATATAAGAATTGCTACCCCAGCTTTCTTTTGAGGTCCGCTGGCAAGGAAGATAGATCTCCATCCCTTCACTTTCAGTCTGGATGTATCTTTAGGTTCAGAATGAGTCTCTTGTAGACAGCATATGGATGGGTCCTGTCTTTTTATCCAATCTGCAACCCTGTGCTGTTTTATGGGAGCGTTTAGGCCATTCACGTTGAGAGTGATTATTGAAAGATATGAATTAATTGTCATCATGTTGCCTGTGAAGACGTTGTTTTTATAGATTGTCCCTGTAAATTTCTGTTGTATATCACTCTTGGGGTCTTTCTCCTTTTATAGAACCCCCCTTAATATTTCTTCTAGGGCCGGCTGAGTGGTCACATATTCTTTCAACTTCTGCCGGTCGTGGAAGCTCTGCATCTCTCCATCCATTCTAAATGAAAGCCTTGCCGGATAAAGTATTCTTGGCTGCGTGTTCTTCTCATTTAGTACCCTGAATATGTCTTGCCAGGCCTTTCTGGCTTGCCAGGTCTCTGTGGATAGGTCTGGCGTTATTCTGATGTTCCTCCCTCTGTACGTAAGGAATCTCTTCCCCCTAACTGCCCTTAAGATGGTTTCCTTGGTTCTGAGATTTGCAAGTTTTACTATTACATGCCGGGGTGTTGGCCTGTTTTCCTTGATCTTAGGAGGGGTCCTCTCTGCCTCTAGGACTCGAATGTTTGTTTCATTCCCCAGATTAGGGAAGTTCTCAGCTACGATTTGCTCAAATACATCTTCTAGTCCTCTCTCTCTCTCCACTCCCTCCGGGATTCCAATGATTCTGACATTGGAACGCCTCATGGTGTCACTTATTTCTCTGATTCTATTTTCATGGATTCTGAGTTGTTTTTCCCTGGCCTCCTCTTTTCCCTTTTTATCTATTATACTGTCTTCCAGATCGCTTATTCTCTCTTCTGTCTCAGTTACCCTAGCTGTTAGATTATCTAGATTGGATTGGATCTCATTGATAGCATTTTTAAGTTCTGCCAATTCCCCTTTTATTTCTGCCCTTAGAGACTCTATGTTGCCATTAATTGATTTCTCCATTCTAGCCATTGTCTTCACAATTGCTAGCCTGAATTCCATCTCTGACATCTTGGGTTATATCTGCATCCATTTGTAAATCTGCAGCATAAGTCATAATCTCTGAATCTTTTCTGTTTTGGGGGCTCCTCCTCCTAGTCATTCTGTTGATGGGTGTTTGAGGGAATGTATAGAGTCGAAATTATTGACCAGAACCCAAGCAAGATGCACCTGTTTTCTTGGGACTTTAGGGTTGCTGGCCTCTTGTTTTCCCAGCCTGTCTTCTGTGGGAGGGGCCTGCCACGCTGTTACTCAGGCAACCCTGTTTGGGCGGAGTTGCCCTGCGCCCCTGTGGCGGGGGATGGGCTCAGTGGGAATCAGTCTTTGGGGCTTTTGTTCTCTGGTGCCTTTCCCTGGCGGCTTTCCGCGTCTCTTCCGCGAGTCAGAGCAGAAGAGACCGTTTCCAACCCTCTGCCTCAGAGCAGAGAGACCTCAGTCTGTTCTTCAGTGAGCTCTCCAGGCCACACTGTCTCCATTTCTGTCCGTGCTGCTATAAACTGCAGCGTCCTGGGTTGTGCGCCCCTCCGCAGTGCTCCCAGTCCTGCCTCCAGGTCGAGGCACGTCTCTGCCCTTTGTGCTTCTAAAACTGCCAGCCGCTCCCAATTCGTGCGCGCTGGACTCCGCCGCTTGGGGTTTCCACCCCTGGGGGTTGCAGTTCACCGGCGCGACCCCAGCGCACCGGGTTTACATCTCGGAGGCTGCAGTTCTCGTGCGCGCGACCGTCGCTCCGGTTTCTGTCTGGGGGGCCTGTAGTTCCTGTGCGCGCGACCCCGCCGGTCTGGTTTTCCACCCCGGGGGCTGCCCTCAAGTTCTTTGCCGATGCTACCGGTCTGCGAGTCTGTGCCCCGTCCGCAGCGTGCGAGGCTGTCACTCACCGGCGGTGTAGGATCCCCATGTCCAAGCACCCTCCCGCCGCCGTTTATCCTCCGATATCTGCCCGCAGGATCACGGCTCTCTGCTTCGAACCTCAAAACCAACTGCCTGCGATATTCTGTTTGTAGAGATCCAGATCTTCTTACATCTCAGGCTGGTTTCGTGGGTGTTCAGAGTGGTCTGGTAGATATCCAGCTCAATTCCGGGGACCAGTTGAAATAGGGTCCCCTACTCCTCTGCCATCTTTCCCCCCTCCATATTTATTATTTATTTAAATTGAATTAGCCAAGGTATAGTACATCATTAGTTTTTGATATAATGTTCCATGATTCATTATGTCCTAAGCTCTTTATGTGAATTAACTCAGTTTAGCTACAAAGTAACCCTATGAGATAGGAACTATGATTTTGCACACAAGAAAAGAGTCTGACAGAGGTGAAAATGTATGGCTTATAAATCCCAATACTGGGATTTGATCCCAGGCAACTTGACCCAGACATCAATGTTCTTAACCATTATATAGTACTGCCTCTTAGCTGTCACCACTGATTTGTAAATGCCTGCCATTGGAAATGCCTGCAGAATTGGCCAAGTTCTCTTAACAAATTCCTCTCAATCAGAATACATGCAGGTGTAATCCCTAATAGTGGCCCAGGAGGTTTCTGACTTGTGATCCGAACATCTGATGGGCCTCTAGCGTGATTCACCTGAGGATGAGGGAAAATGCAATATAGAAGCCAGGATGTGGACTTTGCATCTGGGCTGTGTTTGGGTCTATAGCCCCTTTTGCCTCCTTGTAGCTGAGTGACCCAGGCAGAGGCTTAGTTTGCTTGTCTGCTTGTTATGGGGAGGATGTGTACCATAAAAATAATACAAAGTTCAATAAATGTAACTAATTGTGAGGGTGGGGGTCACAGTAGTGGTTGTAAGAGTTATAATAGCAGTAGTAATCAGGATTATAGTTGTAAATGTAGCAAACATTACTTTGCAAGGCCTGCTGTAACAAAATACCATAGGCTTTAACAATAGAAAATTATTTCCCATGATTCTGGAGACTAGATGTCCAAGATCGAAGTGCCAGCAGAGTTGGTTTCTTCTGAGACCTCTTTCCTTGCCTTGCAGACTGCTGTCTTCTCCTTGTGTCTTCACATGGTCTTCCCTCCATCTGTGTCTGTGACCCAGTCTCTTCAAATTTTAAGGACAGCAGTTGTATTGGATTAGGGCCCACCTTAATGACCTCATTTTTTTTTTAAAGATTTTATTTATTTATTTATTAGAGAGCGAGTGAGAGAGAAACAGCATGAGAGGGGAGAGGGTCAGAGGGAGAAGCAGGCTCCCTGCTGAGCCGGGAGCCTGATGTGGGACTCGATCCCAGGACCCTGGGATCATGACCTGAGCCGAAGGCAGTCGCTTAACCAACTGAGCCACCCAGGCGCCCTTAATGACCTCATTTTAACTTAACTACCTCTATATTTATTAATTTTTTTCTTAATTACCTCTTTAGAGACCCCTTCTCCAAATACAGTCACATTCTGAGTTCCTGGAGGTTAGAACTACAATATATAAGTTCTGGGCAGGGGGCAAGTTCAGCCCAAAATAGTAAGCCACATACATACCGATTTCCTGTGGGTTAGGGGTCCTTCAGAATGCTGAACATTATGGCATTTAGGACACTCAACCTCAGAAGTAATGGCCTAAGTAATGATTTGAGCAAGAGTTTGGACCCAAGACTCTCAAACCAAGACAGTATCACAGAGTGTGTGTTTTGATAATGATGGGGATGAGGAAATCCTAGTATTTGAATGGGTGGAGGTCAGGGAAGCAATGCAAGAATAGTCCTGTACAATCAAAAATGACCTTGCGATCCATGTGATATTTGAAAGCCCACCACGTATTTAGGTAGATTAAAAACCCTTTATAATCATATGCACCTAGATTCAAGTCTATCTTACATTTGAGCGTATGGAATTTATCTCATTCATTTAAAATGCACTGAATTTTTCAGGAATACAACTTCTGTGTAAATTGGGGAAGATAGCTTTTTAAAGTTTTACCAAGTCAATTACACCTCAATTAAAAAGAAATCTTACCAAAAGCTCCGTACTTTTTTGGAAAGTCGTATCAGTTACAGAAATACCCCTATTTGTGCTGCCAGTATAATACATCTGTTTCAGTCTGCATTTTTAGCCATCCCATTCATGGTGATTTTGTATATGGTGGTAGGTGTCTTGCTACTTCATTATACCTTCTTAGAATGTCATGTCATGCATTATAACTTACGGGAAGTACTTAGTACTTTATTATAGTCTATTTTCTTTAATTTCTCTTCTGTATTGCAATTAGGGCATTGCACTGATTTAAAAAAATTATCTATGTAGATAATTTATACTATCTATGAATTTCATTTCAGGATAATAAAGGGAATATTACAAAATATTTGTTATAAAAAGAGGCAGTGGATCAATAAAATTCAAAATAACTACACTCATCAGTGCTCCCATTAGAAAGGCTACAAGCGGCTAGTGGATTAAATTTTGGGCCCTAGTACTGAACCCAAACCATCAAAGCCAGAGGGGGAAACTGAGTCTAAGAGAGGCCAAATGATCTGCCTAAGTCACAGAGTTAGAACGTTTGTATTGTAGTGATGTATATGGTATTAGTTTCCTTCACAGTTGCCCAGGAATGCACCATGAGCACAAATAAAGGAGCTCTGGATTTAAGCAAGGAAAGCAGACTTGAACATGCAAATTTTGAGGACCCTAAATATGTTTCTTCTATTGGTTTCCTTCGGGGAAGGGACAAGTTGTTTTGTTTGTTAATGGCCCTAATTTAATTTTTTCCAAGTTTACTCATTCAGTTTGGAGTTCTATGAAGGAAGAAGATAAAACACAGTAATTAGCTTATTGCCCTGCAGTTACTAAAAGCCTATGATGGCAGTCCCCATAGGACTCGTCCTTTTGTGTAACACTTTTGGAAGGAAATGTTACCTTGTACTTAGCTTGGCTTTCACTAGTTTTATGGTAAGTCACATGATTCTCCTACCAAACTGTGAGTTAGGACAGGAAGCAGCACGCATCCCCTTAGTTTAAGATGAATGAACTGAGTCTCTCAGGTTCCCAGCAATCCCCATCGTTTGCAGAAACATGTCGGGAAATTTAAGCCATTGATTGACAAAACAAATTCGATCAATATCTACAATGATCCTCCAACACACAGATGATAGAATCCAGATTCTTTAGAATGGCCTTTGGGCCCTACCCTATAATATGATTTCCCCATTTCTTCAGCCTCATCTCCCATCCCATCTCCTCTAAACCATGTCCAATCCAGCCTCACAAACTGCAGGAGATCCATTCCCCAGAATGGCCTGCCATCCAGACTGTCTCCAATGCTGAGTTTCCCAGGCTATATGGTGGATTTTCACTCAATATTAAAGACCCCACTTCAGTGAAAATCGTCCCTATCTCATTAGCTTTCTTACCTCTTCCCTTTGTGTTCCAGTGTCTCCCCATTACATCACCTGTCACCATAGAGTGTCATTATTAATGAGCCTATTTCTGTAGATCCCCACCCAATCAGAAGGTGACTTTTTCAAAGGAAAAATACTTTTTGTGATTATTTTGCACCTCCAGAGACTAGGATAGTGTTTGGGACATTGCAGCTTCGTCATGTTCAGTGAATCAAATAGCTGATATATACACAGCATAGAGCATTTGACCCCTTTATATTTTCAACACTGGTTGAAGTGTTTTCTCTTTTTTGGCTGCCCTTTTTCAGGTTGAGCCTTCTCATCCTTCCCGGACCAGAGCCGAGGTCTTCTTAAATACATCGGGAATGAACTGAAATCTCTCTATTCATGTGCATGCGAGTCGAGACCTGGGTTTACACAGATGAGCATCTCCCTTATGGATTCAGCACTTCACAGGGGGAGAAAGAAGTGTTACTGAAGAACTGGGGGCAGTTTATCAGTGTTGCTTGTGGAATCTTACAAGAAGTAGAATTTTCTTAAAGGGTATAGGCTGGTAAGCAACCCTGTTTGGGGTAAAGTTTTCTGAGTGTGGTAAGGCTGTCGGTGCTTTACCACTGGCTATGGTGCTAGATTGGGCCCCCAACTTCTGATGAAGGCACCCAGGCAGCTACAAGGGCTAGAGAGGAACTCTCTCATACGCAGCTGACAAGAGCAGAAACTGGCACCAACTTTCTAGGGAGGAACATGTACATCTGTGTGTAGAAAATGTTATTAATAAAGATATGAAGACAGTCACTTTAGAATTATTGATATTAGAAAACTAATGAAGAAATTAAATGTTTAATAATAGAGATTAATTTAAGTAAATTATGAAATATCCACATATTATGAACCATTACACACTGTATTTGTTAATTCAAAATAATAATACCACCAACAAAAAACACAGCTAAACAAGTTTTAAACATTAGCCAGTTTCATCCTATTACCAAGTTTATGATATAGTCATTATCAATCTTATTTTATAGACAAGGAACCCAGACTAAAAAAAAAAAGTAAAGTCTTGCCTAACATTGCATAGCTAGGTAAAGCTGGGACTTAAAAGTAGATATGCCAAATTAAAAAGCCCATGTTCTTCCAACTTTATTGAATTGCTTATAATACTTCAGTGACACAGAAAAATGCTCAGGCTAGAGTGTTACATGACAAAGATAATCATGGGTACATGAATTGCATTAAGACCATGAAGGGAAAATAGAAAAAAAAAAAGAAGGAAATAATAAAGTTGTGGTTTGGTTATATGCATCTTTTCTTTTCCTTTTATTTTTCTGCTCTTCCTAAGTGTTCTACAATGAGCATGCCTTACCTACATAATGCAAATATTAAAATAATATAGGACAAAGAAAAATTCTAGCTTCATGATAGATACCCAATATGATGGCACCCACCTGTCATTTCAGGCAGAATCCTTGTGTACCTACTGAGCAAAACTAGTCAGGAAGCCCCTTTCTCAGAAAGAGACTTTAGTGTTGCTCATTCCCAGCAGGTCCTGCTGCATTTATAACAGCATCACAGAACTAAATAAAGCAGCATGGGTCAGGAGGGATGGGGTGGTCAATGTGACAAATGATCCAATCTGGTTGAGCATAGTAGCAACAAAGAAAGGCCATTAGATTTGGTGATTAGAAGGGTATGGGCAGCACGTGCCAAAGTCGGTGGGCTACCAGGGCCAGAGCCAGACCACAGGGTGTGAAATGAGACAGAGAAATGAGGAAAGTGTCAGCAGGTATATGCCACCCTCAATCAGTGGGAGAGTAATAGCATGTCAATTGAAGTGTGCCCAAGTTGATATGAAAGTTGCCCATTGTGATTCAACAATCATTTCAAATTTCTCAACCGCAAATATTCACACACATTTGACAGGAGGTAGAAATTGGTGTCAGTGGGTACTAAAGAAAGGACTAAGACTGAGCCATTTTGGATTGCCAGTTTAGTACTCTGCTAATTTCTAGAGTACAGTGAATTTTTTAGTCAGTGGCCTCAGCTGAAACATGGGGCTGTCTGCTGAGGAGGAGACCTGGTGTGGATTAACTACTGATCTGAATCCTTGTGAACTAGACATTCTTGCGCCATGTAGCTTTCCAAGAAAAGGATACTATGGGAAAAGCAATTGCCATTAGCTCAGCCTGCCCTGGGAGAATTTAATGAAGAGAAGGAACCTGGGGAGAAAATAGCGCTTTTCAGATAAAACCTGGATACCTCATTTCCCCCGGCTTCCCCATACTGACTTGTCTGAGCTGGATCCATTTTTCTCCTGAGCCCAGCAAAGTTTGCCAATCTGCCTTCCCTTCTTTAAGTGGCCGCCTCCAATTTAACATACTTATTGGCGTTCTCAAGTGAGCCTTCAACAGAACTGAGCCATTTAAGGGTTTGCCCTCGTCTCATTATAAATTAGTTTTGAATATCTCTCAGTATGCACAACATTCTTCAGCTACCCAAGTCAGAACTCCTTATTAGACTAGGAAGAATTTGCGTTTTAATTAGTTTTACCTCTGGTGTACGAAGCCCACTGAGATTACTACACTTAGTAAAATTTAATTAACTTGACAAAAGATCCTAATTGTTTTCGTGCCACTGGTCCTTTGCAGGGCTAAAAATAATGCCCTCCAAATTAAGCGGCCACCAGAAAGCTTCATTCTGACTGCCCTATATTAAAAAAAAAAAAATCCAAATTATAATTCACAGGGAGTTTTTCTTTGTCAGACAGCAGGATTTGGGTGCATAAGCAGAGATTTACAAACCCCTCAGGAAGAGCTATCTAGGGGTGGGGATGAGTAGGAAGAGCGCAGGGAAAAGATCCCCCACCCCTAATTTCGTTCTTGTGGAAAGCTTTATAGAAATGAGACGATGAACATATTGATTTGTTCAACTCCTCAAAGACTCAAGCAGACATACTATATCATGTGAATTAATAATGAAGGTTTATAAATAAAAAAGCTGAATGAATAAATATTTATTCATTCACTCATTCATTCATTCATTCACTCATTTTTTTAGTGTGTATTTCCCAAGTGCCTTTGGGTCAGGTGCTCCCAATGGACATATCTGATGTTTACAAACCTTAGGCCTTTGGAATGCCATTCCCAGTGTGCCGCTTCCCTTTTCCCACACTCCTTCCAGCTAACCTTATACAGCCTTCAAGACCAGTAGCATTGTTTGCTCACTCCTTCGTGTTCCTAAAGCATTGTCTTCCTATCCTAATAACACTAACTGCATTGGAAAGAAGCATGGTGACACTGTGTGTTCCTGTTGTGGGCTTCTGTTTATTTGTGGCACTGTAGCATCAACAGGGCTGAACTTGGGCACTGTTTGACCTTGTACAAGAAAATCTTCTTTTTATTTCAGTCTGCTCTTCTGGATGAAGAAATGATAATAAATCGCCTCTCCCTGGTGGAAGTTCTGAAGGATGGAATAAGAGAGCAATATAGAGAGGAGCTGCACACAATTTGGCATAGAGTTGATGTTCAGTGTTATATTCTGAATGTCACTCCCAAGAGCCACGTTGGTTCCCTGGACCCCGATCCTACCAGGTAACTTCCTTACCTCCAGTCATGGGTCACCGTATGGTTTGAGAATGCACAGTCCTTATGATTATGCCCATCTGACTTATGGTATATTTTTGACCTGAGAATATCATCACTAGCACCCTCATCGTCATTATTTACGTAATGACACATGACTATGCCTATAGCCAAAGCTGTACCCATTAAGTTTGACTTAAAAAATAAAACAGAAACAAAAAAGTTAATATTGAGGATGGGCTGCAACATTTCAAAGGGTCTTAGTTTGACTTTGTTACAGAATCAGACGACTCCAACACATGCTGGACTATTGAGGATATGCCCAAAGCTTTATTTTCTTTCCTCAGTTTTTATCCTGCTAGCTTCACCGAGTTAATGAGGACTCTGAAAAAGCTGTTTACTTCACTGATCAGTGTGTGAGACTGCCTAAAAGAGTCTTTCCCCCATTTCTAAACTGGCAAAATCCTTTTCATCTTGTGTTTTGTTAACAGCCTCTCATTCCGGACATCCCTTTTGGAACCTGTCTCTCCTCCATTTCTTAATGGTGGTTCTGCTCTGGCTGCCAATCACAGTATCCTGTCCCCCCAGTGCGCACTTGTGACCCAGATATGGTCATTCAGGGCACCCCATCCCTCTGGCCACAGTGACTGCACAATGATGCGTCTGTCACCAGGCTGGATTGTGTATTTGTTTTGTTTTGTTTTTGTTTGGTTTTGGTTCGGTTTTTGTTTTTGTTTTTGGATTGTGTATTGACTAAGTAAGCTCTCCACTTCCTTCAGGCTCCAGAAGTTAAGCCAGCATAAGCCTGGAGCTGGATGTGCCTGCCCTTCTCTTGTCATCCTCCGAAGGATGCCTGACTCTGGGAGGAAGGACTGAGGGCAGCCTGCTGAGACCATCTAAGCTAAGTAAGACATGGAGAAAGGGAGGCGAAGAAGGAGAAGAGATGCAGAGGGAAAGAGGCAGAGATGGCAATATTCTTGAAGTCATTGGAGATGTTTGCCTCCCACCTCAGACTCTCTCATTAAGTGAGAAAGTAAATACTTTCTCCCTGCCAGGTTAGTTTGAGTCAGATTTCTTCTACTTGCTACCAAAAGACTTTTTCTCTGTTCCTTTGTACTGTCTACTCCTTTTATCATGCCTTCTTTCAAATTCCTGATCTTTCTTCAACAGTGACATGACCAGCTCCAAAGATAGGGCTGCCCCCAGTGCACAGTTGTATGGGAACATACGAAGGTCAAATGCTGAATGCCCATAGGTGCTGCCTCCCTTCACCCCGGCCACGTACATCCTGAGCACACCAGATGGGATGCTGTTTCAGGGGCTTGCTGTGTGCTTGCTGATGAATTCCAAGGGGATCAGCCTTGGAGAATTGCAGCATCTTTCAGCGCCGAGGCCTTTGCAAATTCAAAGGACAGCCAGAAATAAATTAAGCCTCTTCCAAACCAGTGGGCTCCAGGAGTCGGATTTACAGCTCAGAAACAAGCTTCTTCCTCCAGAAGCAGGTAGATCATCTCGGCAGTTTTCTCTCTACAATATAAGAATAATGTTGCACCATATTTTAAGTGAAATGAAGTAATCTTTGTTATTCAAATACCATATAATCCTAAGGTCAATCCTTAGCCCAGGATTCACCAGGTCTGACAGGCATACATTAACGCAAGAGGAGGAATGTGTGTGTGCCTAATGTCCATATCCGTGTCCACATCTACATCTCTATCTGTATCCGCATCTTCCATTCCTGTTCTAAACTTCCTCGGGATCGGATCTATAACCTTTGTTATTCTGGAATATCAGTTGTCCCCAGTCTTGTCTAGTCTATCCACAGCTCATTCAACAAAGCTTTAATGATCACCTACTGTATGCTGACACAAGGTGCCAGGAACACAGGAGTACATGAGACAAGTCCCCACTCTTAATTTATACTGTACATGGCCCATTTTACAGTCACATTTTGTGTATACTTTTTCTTCTCTCTTCAGGACCCTCCATCTCCTCATGTGCATTTGTCCAAATTCTTTCCAAACTTCACAGCCTATGAAGTCATCTCTAAGATATCCAATGTAGAAATGGTGTTTTCTTTTCTCTTCTAGATTCTCATAGCATATTAGCCCTCTCTTTTGGCCTATAATGCATTTGGTCATTTAGTAGTTATTTATATGCACACCATCTCTGCAAATCACCATCCTATCACATACATACGCACATATGTGTCTATATGTATAATGTATATTACCTACGATGGACACATGCACATCCTAGGTGTGTACATGCTAGGTAATACCAACTATAGGCTTAGTACTGAGTATGATACATTGTAGGTCTTTAAAAAATAAAAGAATGTTTCATGACCATACAAGTGACTGACTTAAACTCCCCTTGAGTATAGAATCCTTCCCACTAAGAATTCCTCATTAGAGAAAGTGATTCTCTGAGGTGGTTGTATTTCCCAACTAAAATGCTGAGATCTGTTTGCACTGGACAGAATGAATTGCTTCCCTCTGACTCAAGCATCTGTTTGAGGGGTAACATAACAAGTTCCTATAATGACCACCAAAAAGGATGGTATTGAATGCTGAAATTGGCAGGTACGTGTCCTATAGGTGGATTATTCATTTAAGAAAATTGCAAGGATTGAGAGCTGAAAGGTCATCAGGACAGATGACAGGTTGTAATTTCAATATGTGGCCTGACACCATAATAGGAAAGGGCCCATTTGTCACATCTGGGTGATAAATCTTCTACGTGCCTCTTTATTGAGCATAAAGCCATGCAAGCTGTCAGCAGCTATGGCCTGGGCATCCTAATCTGAGAAATGGGGTAAGGTTTACTTTATCAGAAGTACTGTCCATGGGGAAAGAAGTGAAAGCAGCATCTGTTGAAAGCATGAAGCGTGCATCAAACTTGGCAAAGCACATTTTCACAAATGCTATCAAATCTCATAGTCACAAAAGCCTCATGAGTCAGATGTCATTTTTGTTTTCCAGATGGAAAATATGAAGTCCCCAGGGGTGGTAGGGCCTAGCAAGGTCCTCTAGATATAAGCAGAAATTGGGATCAGAATCAGCATCTAACGGATTCTGGGGCCCGTAATCTCACCACTAAGCCATACAGAGTGAAGACACCTTAGAGGAGCAATTGCTGACTTCAGGCAACTCATTCTCTCGGCCTCAGCTTCCTCATCTGTGACATGGGAATAGATGCGGTGGAAAGGTATGTAAGTGCTGGAGGAGTCTTAAAGCTTCTATACATCCCTTTCCAATGTCAGAGCATTTTACTCACACTTTCAAATAGGGGAATACTTACACTGTACAGATGAGGATAATGCTATATATTGAAGAGAGCACTCTCTCTCTCTCTTTGTTATTCATCTATCTAATTCATTTATGATCCAGTCTATTAAGTTTAACATTAGCACTGGGAATATAACCCTTCCTCCATCTCATGGAAACAGCAGAATGAATCTTGAATTCTTGGTTCCCTAAAAATTCATGCTTAGAGTGCCCCTTAACCTTCCACTTGCTATGAAATATATAAGTGAACAACAGATAGTTACCTCCCGCCCCCAACATTTTCTGAACTGCCGTAGAGGAAGAAGAGCAGAGAAAAGATTAGACTCAATCAGAGCTACACTCGAATCCCAATTCCTCCTGTAAAAGTTGTGTGAGCTGAAATCATCAAGTTAGATCACCTTCATGATGTTCAGTCTCCTCATCTCTA
This sequence comes from Halichoerus grypus, assembly GCF_964656455.1. Classification (NCBI taxonomy): domain Eukaryota; kingdom Metazoa; phylum Chordata; class Mammalia; order Carnivora; family Phocidae; genus Halichoerus; species Halichoerus grypus. The sequence continues at coordinate 20,338,488 of NC_135726.1, read as the reverse complement.
AAATGGGGACATTATTTGATTCACAGCTTCATTTTCAGTATCCAAAGGGATGACATATGCAGAATCCCTACTCTCTAGCATACAGTAATCACATGGTAAGTAGTTCCTAGGCAGTTCACACTGGTTCTTAGGTGTTAGTATATCTGAGTGGACATAGGAAAAACCCCTGGATGATGCATCTTTAGGAGCCACCCAGAAGTGTATGTTCATTACAGACACTGACTTCATCTAAACTAATCACTATCCAAACAGCAAACCAGAAGAATCACTTATGCAGCTAGCACACACCATTTGGCGGCAGAAAAAGGTTCTATCGTGTGCTTTCCTGAGCACTGGAAGATTTTTAGGAAAGAATGGTGGTTGGCAGAGGTGGGAAGAAGAGTCCTATAAACATGGAAATTGCACTGCAAGTCATTTCAGTCTTTCTGAGAATACTGTTCTTCACATAGACAGCTGTCCAGCACTCTTTAGTGAAAAAGGTACATCTTCACTCCATTTAGCTGTGACTAACCAAAGTAATTGAGGAACTTAGTTTCCTATAATAATAGCGGGGATGAAATTGATGATGTAACAATAGTCCTGCCCCCTCCTTGTTCCTATTGCGAGGAGACTCAGATGAGCATTTTTTGGTCATCAGATCACAGCATTCCTATATGGGAAGTACTCTTTTTTAAAGATTTATTTACTTGAGAGAGAGGGAGAGAGAGAGCACAAAAGAGAGTGAGCAGGGGAGAGGGGCAGAAGCAGAGAGAGAATTCCAAGCAGACTCCCCTCTGAGTGCAGAGCCCAACGTGGGGCTTGATCTCACGACCCCCGAGATCATAAACCCAGCTGAAATCAAGAGCCGGATGCCCAACTGACTGCGCTACCCAGGTGCTCCAGGAAGTACGATTTTTATCCCTATTTTATATGAAAGTAAAATGAGTCTCACAGAGATTCCTCACATTGCTTGAGATCACACAGCTGGTTAGTGGCAGCACTAGGGCCAAACTCAGCTCTGGGCCATTGAATACTCCACCAAACTGGATTACAGATAATAACATTTAAAAATAAATGGGGGGGCGCCTGGGTGGCTCAGTCGTTAAGCGTCTGCCTTCGGCTCAGGTCATGATCCCAGAGTCCTGGGATCGAGTCCCACATTGGGCTCCCTGCTCAGCAGGAAGCCTGCTTCTCCCTCTCCCATTCCCACTGCTTGTGTTCCTGCTCTCACTGTCTCTGTCTCTGTCAAATAAATAAATAAAATCTTAAAAAAAATAAAAAATAAAAATAAAATTAAAATAAATGGGTTCTCCAAAGAAGATATATAAATGACCAGTAACAACATGACAAGATGTTCAACATTACAAATCATTAGGGAAATTCGATCCCAAACTGCAATGAGATATCACCTTATACCCAGTAGGATGGCTACTAGCAAAAAACAAACCAAGCAAAGCAAAACAAAACAGAAAATAACAAGTGTTAGCAAAGATCTGGGATAATGACCTTTTGCACCAGTGTTGGGAATGTAAAATGGTATAGCCATTGTCAAAGCCAGTATGGGGTTTCTCAAAAAACTAAACATCAAATTACCGTATGATCTAGCAATTCCACTTTTGGATATATACTCAAAAGAATTGAAAGCAGGGTCTAGAAGATATATTTGTACACCCACGTTTATAGCAGCATTCATCACAAAGCAACCCACGTGTCCACGAAAGAATGAATAAGCAAAATGTGGTATGTACATTCATACATACAACGGAATATTCTTCAGCCTTAAAAAGGAAGGGGATTCTGACATGTGCTACAACATGGATGAACCTCCGAGGACATTATGCTAAGTGAAATCAACCAGTCAACAGAACACAAATTCAGTGTGACTGCACTCATATGAGGTACCTAGAGTAATCAAGTTCATAGAGACAGAAAGTAGAAGGGGAAGCATGAGGAATTATTGTTTATAGATTTTCAGTTTGGGAAGATGAAAACAGTTGTGGAGATGGATGGCGGTGATGGTTGAATAACAACGTGAATACACGTAATGCCACTGAACTATACATTTAAAAAAATGGTTAAGATGGTAAATTTTATACGTGTTCTTTACCACAATTTGAAAAAACGGAAAAAACAAATGGGATCCATGACTAAACGGAAGACACGGAAATTGATCATACTCTCATGTTGAGCTTACACTAGCTCATGCTGGATATTTCCTTTGTGAATATTTCACAAAAGCCTGAGAGGAAGCAGTATTATTTTAGCTGTAGTTTGAATGAAGCTGCTCAGAGAGGCCAAGTGACTTGCCAAGGGCACACATCTCTTCATAAGCAGAGTTGAAGGATTTCATCAGATGCCAGGTCAATTTTGGGGAAAGGTATTCTATATCCTCAGGAGGAACATCTGTCTTTTAACCATGAGTCAGCATCAGGGTCGGCACCACCATAAATATACTGTGCATAAAAGAAACTAAGTCTGGGAGAGGAGGAAGTTGCTAGAGTTAGAAGGAATATGGGGAAATGGGAGAAGAATATCTACCCATCGGAAGAGGCAGGAGATTGTGCCTGAGCCCGAGCTGAGGATTCGGAGGAAGTTTTCTTTCAGTAGATACTTGTTAAACAAATGAAATTTATGTTAATACATGGACAAATGATCGCAGTCAAGGAACAGTTTTTGGAATGTCCTAGCAATATTCCAGGTGTTCCAATATAGGCAGCTTCAGGGGACACAAGGAGAATCTCCCCTGCAAGGGAGGCCAGCAGAAAGTGGGAGCATCAGATACTGAATCCTAGACAGGGGCACAGAGCTGCCTCCCTTATATGTCAGAACTCTTAAGACTGAGGCAGAAGAAACCAATCTCTGCCGCCAGGGGAGTTTTGATGGCACCCACAAATTGTCTAGTGTTGTAGCACAATAAAAAGGCAGAAGGTGGGGCGCCTGGGTGGCTCAGTCATTAAGCGTCTGCCTTCGGCTCAGGTCCTGATCCCAGGGTCCTCGGATCGAGCCCCGCATCGGGCTCCCTGCTCAGGAGGAAGCCTGTTTCTCCCTTTCCCACTCCCCCTGCTTGTGTTCCCTCTCTCGCTGTGTCTCTCTCTGTCAAATAAATAAATAAAATCTTTAAAAAAAATAAATAAATAAAAATTAAAAAAATAAAAAGGCAGAAGGTGCGAGTACCCAGGAGATGCACTGGTGGAAGACAAGAAGAAGGAACTAACACATGGAGCCCTTATTTTGTGGCAGGTGCCGTGTCAAGCATGTTGCAAGCCTTGCATTGTTGATGTGTGGAGACATCAGGAGGCAGGATCTATGTTTTTACAAATGAGGCCACTAAAGTACAGAGAGAGATTTTTCCCATTCCCCTCGTGCGCGACTGGGAAGATGGGGACCCAGGTGGTCTGACATCACCCATGTGCTCCTCAGGGCTGTAGACTCCTCGGGGCAGGGGTGCCCTTGCACCCCAGGCCTTGGTGCAAGCAGACTACCCTGGCTTTTAATTCCTTGCAGATTGGGAAGTGACTGGAGACAATAACCCCACTCTGTTGGGGTGATAAGGTGGGAAGTGGGCGTGAGGGACTGCCTGGGCCTTTGGGTGTGCACGTCTGGGCAGAGAGTGGGGAAGGAGGTGGTGTGGCCAGAGTTGAAGGCTGGCATTGCTGAAGTCTAAGGGGAGACATGGTGTCTTTATCAGGCCTTGTCGTGTAGCTCCTGTCTCCTGGAGCCTCTGCCATGGACATGCCCCAGAAGCAGGGCAATGCTGGAAGAAAAAAGGCCTCCTCTGATCTATTCCCTTATTTCTGGATCTTCTCCCACTTTTGATCTCTCTGGCCATGCTGGGATGTCCAGTTCCAATAACAACGGATCATCTTCCCTTCCCATCTTTGCCTGTGATAGCCCTCCTTCATTTCTAAGATACTAAAATATTGTATGTCACAGCATTTTCTTTAAAGAATAAATTTATGGCAGCAAAATTGGAACAGCCTTCGAAGCACATTTTTTGAGATGAACCTTGGCTTGATGTATTACAACATTTAAAGCAGGAGTTCCACACACAAAGGACTCGTCAGGACCTGATATGATTAGATACATATGAAAAAAAAAAAAAAAAAAGCAGTAATGGGAAAGGCAGGCCCCTCTCTGACCTTTGCTTCCCACAGTCAATAGTAATCTTGTTCCTTTTTAATGACATCCACAGCTCTTGCCTAATGAAAATTTTCCCACTATGAGCTTCTGTCAGAAAAAGAATGTGCCAGAACAATGCACATGTCCACATCTGGGTGCATACAGGGATATGTTAACCAAGCTGAAAGGACAAACCTTCATAATGACACAGGCTTCTTTTCTAAAAACCAATGTTAGCTATTCCCCATTTGTGTTTATCTCAAGGGCAGTATAAATTATGGCAAGTTGGAATAAAGAATATAATTCTTTGTCCCTGATTTAATAATGCGGGGGCAACTTCAGAGGCATATTTCTAAATTGCCCTTTTAATTTATTGTAATGCATTAGTCAGACATGGGAAGGGAGTGGACATAATTACCATACTTTTTGGAGATTATACACAGTTCGATGGTTGGCACTTCAAAATCAAGGTGGCCCTTTTGGGTAAATTATGATTTCTTAATTTTGTACTATTGCATTTTAAGTCACCTTTGAAATTTTATAATAACCTATAATTGATTGGCTTAGTGAACTGCATCTTAATTGAAATATATGTCTGAAAGCTATTTTAATTAGCTGTTACACAGGCATTTACCAGACAGGCTGCTGCAGGCACAATGCAAATAAATAAATACATGAAAAAGTAAGTACATAAATGATCTGTGTCCATCAGCTCTGTCTGATGGCGACGTTCTGCTTCAGAGCACTGAACTGTGAACAGGGCTCGAGGGGTAGTGGCAGAAAGACTAAAACCAGCACCTCTGATTGGACTTAGACTTCAGTCCAGGGAAATGGCTGATTTTTCATCCTAGTTATCATACCCCACTGAATTTCCTCCATCCATTTGCCCAGTTGCTGTTTCAAAACCAAGGTCTTCTGGACAAGGCTTAGTTTAGATCTGGAATCCTGGGTTTCTTACAGAGAATTAAAGGACCATATTTTACAAGGGATTTCTGTATATCACTCATGGGGAGGAAGAATGAAAACCAATGCAAATAATGCTTCAAAGACTACTTTTAAAAAAACTGATTTCTTTTAATCCAGGTGGCAATTACAGCGACATACACATGTGTTAGAAGTCACTCCACTGTCCCTTAAAGTGTATTTACTATGTGTGATTTATACCTCAATTAAGAATAAACAAGTACTAGAAAGAAAACAAAAATCCAGTCTGCCTGCATTCCTAGTCTGCTTGACTATTTTAACATGGTGTCTACTGATTAAGAGAGACACTAATTGCTTGGGAGGAAACCAAAAGCTAAAGGTTTTGTTTGTTTGTTTGTTGCCACTTCATGTTTAAAAAGCTTACTATCATTTAGTACCTTCTACGTTCACAGCACACAATTTAAAATGAACCAAACAAAAATGTCTCAAATTTCTGGAAAAATTTGAAAAACCCATCCAAAAGGGTTTCCAAAAGGAAACCCTTATGATGCTGAAGGACATGAAATTGTACAATTTTAAGATGGGGGAACAAGGAAGAAAGGAAAGAAGGGAAGGAAGGAAGGAAGGGAGGGAGGGAGGAAGGGAGGGAGAGAAAGGAAAGGAAGGAGGGAGGGAGGGAAGGAAGGAAGGAAGGAAGAAAGAAGAGGAGGGGGGGTATAAAGCTGAGCCTGTTTATAACATATTTAACCAGCCAATTACACTGTTAGCCCACAATGACAAATTTCTCTCCGAATACAGCTTAGCTGTTCCTTGTTCGTGGCACTAATTTTCTTCCAATTTGCCACTGTTTCATAAAGTTTTGTCAATCATAAGCATTTTTATAGAAGACTGAAATGGCGAGTTAATGGTTTACTCTAAAAGAGAGGAACACCGGGCTAAAACAGCTGCAGCATTTACACAGTGACTGAGAATGCCAATGTAATGAAGGAGCAAGCCAGCAATTAAAGGGAAGGAAATGCTCACGGAATGAAATTCTAATGTGGGGAGTTCGCTAATTTGTAAATCTACTGAGGATTGTTTAAACATGTTCCTTTTGATCACTAAAAATTCTGGTGGCCGTTTGTATTCCCTCTGAAGGTCCCCAAACTGGCATCTGCAAACTTAGCCAAGTGGAGCAGGAAGGCAGTCAAGCTGGACCAAGAACACCGGTGAGTGTGCCTTTCTTGTAAAACTCTGAGCCGAGGACAGAACTGACGTGGGTCTTAAAGATGGTGAATTGAAAAGATAAAAGAAAGTAAAAACGATCTTAGATGAATTCTAGTCCAGAATTTACCTGCCCCATACTGTTTTTTTTTTTCTCCTTTGAAATCTGGAGAAGGATGAAATAGGATATAAAAGCTGAACACTGATATGTAAGTCTCTGCATTAGGAAGCTTGACATATCCAAAATAGATTTGGGGGGAAGGGTGTGTCTGCCACTAAGCATTTGCCAAAAATGGCTTTGCCTGCTCTCAGCTCTTTTTGTTCATTCTGAATCCTTAAGTTATCAAGTCTGTTCCTGACAGCATCCCATAAAAGACCTCCTCTGATACATGTTTACATTAAATGATTTCTTTTGGCTTAACCCCCACAGTATTTCCAAGCCTTTGTCATCCCTCCAATCATTTGATGGCGTGTGTATGATCTTACTAACAATTTTCTTCTTAATTTTGCAATGTTCTGTTGTGATCTCTTGCTACACTTCTATACTGAGATTCGAGTTCCACTCAATCCCTTTGCTTTTAGTACTCCTGCTTTTGCTCATATATTTGAAGGAACTTTTTCCTGGTTTGTGAATCAGAGAACAAAACGGACACAAGGACTAGTGAAAATAAAGTCCCTTCACATCCTCTTTGGAAGTAAAAGGGAGATGGGTCAAAATGAGCGGGTAAGGAAAACAGGTTTAGCAGACAACTGGGAAAAGATGCAGTTGGGCAAGTCAGCTGTGAGCACTAAAAGCTGTGCTTTTGGGGGGAGGGGCTGCAGGAGCCCTCTGGTCACCAAACAGGAAGTCAGGGCAGAATGTAGCACTCCTTGCCCCAGAATGCTGGGACATCCAGAGCTGTCCTCTGTGTTGACATAGTAACCGTAAGGCTTATTATTCTCTGCCATGGAGGGTAGGTGGGAACTCAGGACTGTGGGTAATTTCTGTAGTTCATTCTTTTGAAGAAGGAACTTGGAAAGTAAAAGATTACCAGATGAGCAAAAGTTTGCAAGACTACAGACTAGTGAATGAAAAATTATTAGCTGGCACTTTACAGCTGGGAAAACCAAGGACAGATGAGTCTAAATGAAGAAGCTTCTATTACACATTACATTATATATGCTTACATGAATTATTAACACAGACAAACACGAGCTTTTTTTTTTGAGAACGCCCTCTACACCAGGCCCTGTGCTAGGTGCTGGGCAAAGTGAGAGAGACTGCCCTCATGGATTTTGCAGGCTACTAGAGTAGACAGTCCTTAGAAACTAATATACGAGGAGTTTGGTTTTGTTTTGGCCACTTTGGGGAAAGGAGTTTATTTTGATTTTCAGATTTAGGTAGTATGGTTATGTTTGCTGATCATAGAAACATTACGTGCTCCTTCATAAACATGGCATCACACCATGCATGATGCTCTCTAAACTGCTCACGGAATTCATCAATAAGCACAGCGCATTTTCCAACATCAAAATAGGCTTCATCATTTTTTTTTTCCAGTAGCTGCATGGTAATTCATTGCATGAATTTCCACTAGTCTTCAGCTCTTTATCTCTTTCAATCATATTATCCCTGATTTTAAATATGGTTCTTTGTGATTTTACTCTATGATTTGGAAGCATGTTAAGCAAAATGCTTGACAATGTTTTGTAAGCTATGAACACAGTGCAAACACAATGCAAAAAAATTATATTTCTTTCTTTTCTGTTTCAAAAATTTTGTTTCACATAAACCAGGATCAAATCCTGGCTCTTCCAATGAAAAGAGATTTTTTGAGGGGTGCCTGGGTGGCTCAGTCGGTTAAGCATCCGACTCTTGGTTTTAGCTCAGGTCATGATCTCAGGGTCCTGAGATTGAGCCCCACAGCAGGCTCCCCACTCAGCAGGGAGTCTCCTCTCCTTTTCCTTTGTCCCTCCCCCCACTCACAAACACATACTCTCTCTCTAAAATAAATAAATAAATCTTTTTTAAAAAAGAGGTTTTTTTGTTTTATTTTTACTTCACTGAAACATTATCTCCTCATTTTCAGAATAGGGATACCTGTGTCTCAGGGTTCTCCCAAGGTCCAATTTGTCAATTCAGGTAAAATGCTTAGTCTTATACTTGACATACAGTAATTGCCAATACACATTAGGTATCTTTTTTGCTGCTATTGCTCCAGTCTGGGATCTCATCATCTCTGATATAATTTCTTCCTACCTGGACTCCTTGTTGTTGAGTCAGGCTCTCCTCACCATAGATAGGCTTGAAATGCTTATAAGCACTGTGTGGGCATGAATTCAAATAGTCTTCCAACAGCCCTTAGGCAGGTACCATGATCATTGTCATCTTACAGGTAAGAAGGCTCAGAGAATTTAGGCAAATCGTCTAAGATCATTCTGCCTATAGATACCTCTCTGAGGTGGTGGGCAAACTAGAGAAGGGAAAGTCAAAGTTGAGTCTGAAGAGGTAAGCAATAGTCATATAACATAAAGCACCTTTTGCACTGCAATAAGAAACATGAGTTTAAAGAGCTCAGCTTCAGTATAAGAGCAGATAATGGGACCTAACTAGAGGTAATCCAAGAGGGGCTATTATGTAAGTCAGGTGGAGCATGAAGTGGTTGAGACTTATGGTCATGTCCCCAAGCTTCAAACTGACCTGACCACAGTGATAATATCATTTACTATTTATTGAACATATTATATACTGTCACCATTTGAGTCGGAGATAGAGTCAAGATGAAATACCAGGATTGATCAGGATTGCAAAGCGCACCATCTTTTTGAATTAGCCCTATATGAATGGGACCACATTTGAGATTCTGAAACAGAGATGTCCAGTGTGGTCTCTTTGATTAGAAATTCCAGCAGGAGAAGAGAACAAACCAAACTCCTAGTCATTCCTGTTGTCCACGTCTAAATTCATGAAGTTGTTCAAAAAAGAGAAAAAACATTATCTTCCAAATGTATCATTTGTTTCAGAACTCTCTAAGAGAAACAAACATCGATATAATATAGTCATACTGAGTAGCTTGATGTATATAGTAAGGGAAGGACTACATATTATGACAGATGGCAGCGTGCAGAGGAAAATTCCTTTGCCAACGTGGTAACTTCTGCTTTGATAATACATTAAAACCCAATGAGAAATCTCTAAGGAATGTGGTTTGATGGGTTGGGGTAGAGGAAAGCCCAGAATAAATAGCCATTTGTATATGAGATCACACACCAAAGAGTTGTTTTCACTAAGACTGAAATGACTAACCACCAGCCCATCAGACAGCAGGATAGAGTAGACCCTTTATAATGCATGTATGAGTAGGTATGTCTCAAGGGGACCCCCATGATAATGTTGTTGATGTAGTTTCCGAGAAGGGTGATACTACCTTATCCTGGAGAGAGCCTGAGTTACAGAAACCCAGTTTCCCCTCTTAACCCACACTCATTATCATCAAGAAATGCCCTCATACTTGATTGTGTTTCAAATGACAGGTTAGAGCTGAGAGAAAACTTTCATAAATTATTCTGGCTTATTTTATGATGTGCACCAGTTGGCAGAAAGGAATTCCATTAATCTGAAATTGCTTCCTTAAAAGAAAATTCAAAAACAAAAATCAAAAGGATCATCTCATCCTGATACGGAATGATGGGCCTTTCAATCCTGTTATTCTTTACCCAGTATTATCTATGCCTGACACTACAGCTAATTATTGCCCAGAAGATCCAAAGAGAAAAGTTAAAATTCATTTATGAATTCATTCATTCAGCAATTTAAATATATCCTTTTCCAAGAACTATGCTAAGATCTAGGAATCCAAGAATGATTAAGACTTTGCTCGGTGCTCTCAAGAAGTGAGAAGACCCATAAATCAACAGCTATGATGTAATACGATTAGTTCTATAGTGTGGGTGTCTGAGTGTGTCTGTGTGTGCGCGTGCATATATCTGATAAGAATGGCAAAGTTTATCTTAAAAGGCAAAGGATGAAAGGAGATAAGATCACAGACAATGAAGCCGCTGAGGTTTTGGCCAGAATGAACCAAACCTCCCTACATCAAGACAAGGATGCTCAATGGAAATATTTTAGAACAGATAAAAGGAAGGCATGTGTCATAAAACAGCTAGCAATGTTTAAGAAGATTCTTTGTTCTAAAATACAATGCTTCCTGAAAATAGAAAAAGCTTCATAAGAATAGCACCTTCTTCTCGAGTTGTTATGAAGACAGAAGGAAGCATGTATAAGACCCAAGTCGAATGGGTAGTGCATGACCAGTACCGTTTACTTCACCTCCTCACCTGGGATCCCTCAACCTATTCTGCTATTCACACAGTGAAACTAAGCCTTTGGGGTCTTTATTCAAAGAGAACTAAGCTCTTTAGTGTTTTCCGACCCTTCTGACATTTTAAATACATAAAAATCAAGTTACATCAACAAAAAATCCCTTTCAACCTTTGTAGTCTAAGCCTATGTCACCAGCTTACCATATCCACTGTGGAGAATTACTGAGCCACCCTTGCTAAAAATGTGAACCCTTTCTACTTCTTCTCTACACATCAGCTTCATACGTTCAGTTCCTATAAATAGCTCACCTCTCTATCAAATTTATAAAATTGATGGACCCTTTAGTTGGAAAAATATCATGTGCATTTGATCTGTTTACCGACATTGTTAGAAAGTTCTTGCTTTTATTGAGATGAATTTTGCCTCTCCCTGTTCCAACCCCACCTAGAATAAGTGGGACCCCTCTTGATCATGACACACATTCAGAGTGGGCATCATCCTCCTTCTCCCAACCCTCAAGAGTATTATTTGAAGCAAGGTGGCTGATTCTCAACTATTTTGGGAGAAGAGATCTGTGGAGGAGTCTAGGTGGGAGAAGGGGTCAGGAAACACACTGGAGAAGAAAGTACTTGAACAAATCTTAAAGGAAGAGAAAAAGATTACTGGCCTTTTTCAATTGTTTGGATGGAGAAACAACTCAACTACCTAATATGATTTGTCATCCTGGGACAGATGTTACACTGAAGTGAGTTTTCCTTACAGGAATATAGTAATGAGAGAAATGGGCATTGTTCAGGGGAATGGATGATGTTCCCAAGCAGGCACATGCACTTAAATTTCTTTCTTCCTGTGCCTTTCTGGTCTTCCACACATAAATGTTTAATTCTCCATTTTGCCATCAATCAGCTTGCTGCTCTGGGATGGGTCTGTGGATAGAAAGCAGCCCAGTGCGGTCGGCCTAGACCTCCAGATGCACTCAAGGCTCCCGGAGAGCTTCTAACGAGCAGATGTCAGGATGGGGCCCTTGATTAATGATTCCCTGGGACATTCTGACACCCTCACTTGGACTGGAGAGATAAGAGCCTGGCCACGGCTGTCAGAAAGCCCTGCTTTAGAGGAGACAGGCCAAGGTCAAAAACATCAGGGAAGTCCTCTGTGAAACACAAGGCTCAGAGTTTCCTCTGGGGCAGTGTGTTGGCCTGCAAAGGTCAGGAAGAGAGCTAAAGATCATTCTGTCTACTCAAAGACAAACAAGAGACAAGACAGATGGTGTTAAAGGGGAGACCAGAGACAGGAGGAAGAATCCACAGATAATTGAGGCAGAAGGCGCCTAGGGATTTGTTCTGGAATGCATGATTTCATTTATCAGAGGAAGGACTGTTTTGTGTCACCAGCCATTGGGTCTGCTTACTTGGTTGGGGGGGGGGGTTATCTGCTCAATGCAGGAACACCTCAAATTACAGAGCTTTTTGATAAACTGCAGCTTCAAGTTTTCAAGAGCTGGAAACAATATTCTTCGTGGTATGTGTCCTCACTAAGGAAGGCCCCTCTGGTCTCTCACTAAAGAGTACACCGCAAGCTGGGACAGTGCTATCACTGACAAACCCAAGGCGCGATCAACTCCCCGAAGTGGAGGCACAAGAACGTTGTCCCCTTGATTTCACCTCTGGAATGCCCCACCTCCCCACCGTACATCAGAACCCTTCTGGCCCTGCTGCCTTAGCCTGGGGCTTTGTCACGCTCAGCCTCTCCATTACCGCGGTGTCTCTCTGTGTGGTCTCCGTGGCATCTGTCCTACTATTCTCAGTGAGTCTCTAAAACAGTGACCCTCAGATGTTAACAAAGTGTGTGTGTCGGGGTGGGCGGAGTGAGGGACTGGGAAGATGGGGAGAGGAAGTTAGCATCCAGTGACCATTCTTTAAATGTGAACCAGCTTAAAAATATATGTGTGGGTATGTATACATGTACACATCTCTATGTGCACATGCTGCAGGATGCATAAAAGCCCATGTGTGTGTTCACACTGACAGATACGTGTGTGTGGTGATATGAATATATAGAAAGACAGTATTTATGTAGCTATCTAGCTATCCCTCTAGGGCACCCTGTGACTTAAGATGCTTCTCACCATCATTCTTAGACATCTATAAAAACAAAGGTCCTGATCTAGGATTTCTTAAAGGTCCCTCCTAGCTCTGTCTCAGACCTTTTTATCTGTGTGAGGATACCTGTTTGTCAGAGGGAGAAAACGTTGACCTTTAACTTTATCGTCAGAGGACTGGAACTGTAAGCAGTGTCTCTTCATTCATCATTCAATAATTATTTATTTACAGATTAGGCACTGAGTGAGATGCTAGAGTTAAAATTATCAGAACAATTTAGTATCTATCCGAAAGCTTTGCAGTTTACTGGAAGAGAGAGGCAAGTGGATGGGCAGATCAATGGAGTAATTTTTGCAGCCGAGAGGTACACAGGATACTTACCCACCCCCCAACACACACACACACATACAAACAAAAATAAAACCAAAAGCATGTTCTCTTGTATATGCCAAGTGTGCTATTAGAAAGCAGAGAGTAATTTTAGGAAGTGGTTTTGCTCAAAGAAAACAGGCAATTAAAAAACTAAATTGTAGCAGCAGATAGTTTAAACCCAACAATTAAGCATCTCTTAGTCTTGCTTTGGAATAAAGGAAGAAGAGGAAGACACTTATGAACTCCTGATGGGGCCCGTAATCTGCTATAGGTTGGAGAGATAAGATAGTCAAGAGCCAGAGGGAATCAGAATCAAGGTAAGAAGAAACAGCTGGAACTCCAGTCAGTTTCATGATCTGTAGATGGTGATGGTGATACCCGTCTCTTGCCACCAGGTGCGAAAGTGAAATGATGATGTATAGTAAGCCCACCATCACATGGGGCTAAGAATAGAAGTTTGATAACTGGAAAAAAAAAAAGAAAAGAAAAGAAATAATATGTGGGCTTAATAAGGTCATAGGATGCCAAGATATCAAATGTATTTTTACATGTTAGCAAAAACAAACGAAAATATTTAAAAAATACATTTACAATAACACTAGAAAACAGGAAATAGTTAACTGTAAGTTTTAAAAAAATAGGTGCAAGATCTGTACACTAGAAACTATAAAAAAAGAAAGAAATGAAGAAATACCTAAGTCAATGGAGAAATAAATCATATTCAAGAAGAAAAAGAAGTTTGATAACTGATAGCCCAGCTTCCTCTCTGTGAGGATGACATCTTACCCTGTCTGTCTGAAATGGTCTTGGCGATAGATTTTTAAATTGGATTGTTTATTTTTTTGTTACTGAGTTGTAGGAGTTTTGTAAATATTTCGGACATTAACTCCTTAATAGATGTATGGTTTGACATCAAAAAACTTTCTTACTATTATTTCTTTAGTTAAATCCTTCAAAGGGCTTGAATATTTTTATGACTCTTGATGGTTTGTGCACTACTTTCCAAAAGATTTCATTGATTTTTCCCATCCCCCCATAGCATGACAATTTACCATTTGACCACAAATTTAAAACACCAAATTACTCTGGGTTTCTTTTCTGTTTTTTTGGTTGTATAGCAGATAAAAACATTCCATCTGTGTCCTCATTTCTGCTTATCATTTGTTCTTCCTCACTTGAGAATTTTTCTCTACTAACATATCTATTATAATCTGGGATCATTTTATTAAAATATAAATTCTACAAGTATTTTAGATATCACTTTCACTGACGATTTTAAGCAATTTTTTTCTGAATCTGACTTTTTATTGTTTTGTTTTATTTTACTCTAGAGAAAATTTTCATTTTATGGGGGATAAAACTGTTGGATTTTTCCTTTAAGACTTACCACTTCAAAATTTACAATTATTTTCTCCCAGAAAGACCTCATAAAGTGTTAATTTTACTTTACTTTTCTATGCTTGGGGATTATTTTATACATAAACCCTTTACCCATCAGGAATCTGTAATCACATGTCAATGCAAAAGATTTACTGACATTTATACCCCTCAAAGATTTGCTAGTTTTACCAACATCATTTATAAAATGGTCCCTTCCCTCCAATTACACAATGATAAGTTGAAGTCATATGGGTAAGTACACATACACTTTTTCCCTTCTGTCTCATTGATCCATTTGTCTGATTTTGTACAAGCACCACGCTGTGTTAATTTTTGCTGCTGTATAATGTATCTTTATATCCAAAAGAGCTAGCATCTCCTAATTCTTTAAACCATTACATGACATGCATATGTCCAAATACATTTTATAGTAAATTTCACTGTGTTGCAGGGCATTTCCTTTTGATATTTTATTTAGGATTATATGAAATATATGCATTAACTTGTAGAGTGAAGATATGTCAAGCGAATGGCTTGGACTCTTTATAGTGAAATTTCATAATATTCCCAATGCCCCTTAGGAATCAAAGGAAAGGTGATTATTTTGTGTCTCTACTCAGGACTTAATTTTGACAGCGCTCCCTTAGGACTGAGTTTTTTGCCTACCAGAGGTCTATATGTGTTATAAGATTTTTATTTCTACTTCCTGACTGTGACATTCATCAAACAGAGCAATAGCAAATCAATGACTGGCAGCAGACCTCGATTTTACCTGCAAACAAAACTGGCTATGCCATGCTGAGCTCGGGTGCATAATCTTGCCTTGAGAACAGGAAAAGGGTCGGGTGATTATGCAGGGCAGTCACGTTGGGGTACCAGCCTTTTTTCTATGCTCAGTTCAAGTATTACTGCTTTTAAATGTCAGCGTATCACCATTGTAAGCATGTGTACCTATTAAAACTTTTCTTTCCTGAGACATTTCAGGTGGACACCTTGGAGGATGTTGTACATTTAAAATTTTAATCACAACTCCAGGAACAGTGAAGCTTTGGTTAGACCTGGATAGTTGATGAGAAGAGGATGAACTTTAATTAAGGTCCCGCCATAGGCGTGGCCCTTGTAGGCGCTGCACATACAACACCACATTCAATTCTCATGAACTCTCTGAGGGAGGGACATTTCTAAATCCTCATTTTATGGCTGGTGACGTTAAGTTTCCGAGTTGGGAGACTGAAGTGTCCATAATGGACATCTTAGCCACTGTTTTGCCTGTTCTTGCTTACTGGCGTATCTTGATAACATTGTAAAGAAGTCTTTCTGAACATACATGTCTGAACACCTCTGAGGACAAGATGCTCATGCCTCTTCCTCCAAATATGGCTTGGTTCATTCTGGGTCAACTCTGGTCTGACCATTTAAAAACAAACAAATGAAAGACACTCTTTATATTAAACTAGATCCAGTGTCCTTACCATTTCTGACCTTAGGCTTTGTTGAAGTCTTCTGACCTCAGGGAAAAGAAGTTCTTATCTTTCTGCTCAGATACAACACAAAGGGATTGGAGGGGCCGACCATTCCCACCAGTGACAAACTCAGCATATCCAGAGACAGAGAAACTGGTACCGGTTCTCTGGTACCAGTTAGGAACTTTAAAAGGACCACATCCTTCATACTGGGGTATCAAGGGAATCTAGTTTTCCCTCAGCTATCAGGGTTTCCACTGAAAAATCTCTGGACCTGATCCTGATCCCAGGGTAAGCTGTGTCCTCAACATCCATTTCTAAGATCGGTGTGTTCAAGAACATGTCACCTTTCCTTTTCCTCAAAGTGGAGGGAAGCCAGAATTTTAAATCATTTTTCTTTATTTCCTTCGCAACCTCTCAGGTGATAGCTTTTCAACATCTTGTTTGATCCACCTTTGAATCCCGTGGAGAAGGGATGGGTGACTTGCCCCTTAGTGAGTATTCCTGAAATCTCATTTCTCTTGGCTCTGCTTCAGAGAGGAGCTAGAGACCAGGCCATTCAAGGTTATGCCCTCTAATGAGGGTCTGGAGTAACAGGTTCCGGGTATGGAATTTGATGTCAAGAATGATCAACATCCAATCCATATGAAATTATTTTCTGACTCCAGCTGACCATGCACTTTCCTTTGCAGCTACAACTTCATTAAGTGGGGAAGTGAGTTTCCAACAAGAAAAGGTCAACATTTCCATTCGGGCATTCAAACATCTCCAAGATGGGTTTGAGGCTTTAGAGTTCTATTGATTCTGCCATCCCCATGCTGAGCACAGAACTTTGCCCAAAATAGACGGGCTATGTCAGTCAAAGCTCACCAGCGGGGCTATGTATTTTCTGTTTGATTCACAGGGCTATCAAATATTGAAGTTGAAGGGGACCAAAGTAATTCTACTTTAGTATACATTTGCAGATGAGACTTATTTTCACAACTGATACATTACTGAAACTAAAATTCATGAAGAATACAAACTTTTTTCCTGCATGGATTAGGTCTATGTTTACCAAACACCCATGAAACATAAAAATGCTACAATTGGGAATTCCAGAGCAGACACTGAATATGTCTAAAAGAAATTATTTTGATTAAGTGACTTAGAAATATAAAACACCATTTATCAGGGAAAAGGGGTCTTGGTTTGGAACATAACAGATATTGGTGGCATTTGCACATAAAGATGAAGAATATGCTCCTGAAAGAAGGGATAGTCCATTTGGGAATAGTTTACCTAAATTACATTAATAATGATAGCAACTTCTCAAAATAACTGTATACTTTTTATATACTTTTATGGCAATTAATTGCTCCCGATAATGTTTGTACTTAAAAAAGATATATATTATATATCTTTATATATATATATATAAATATATATATCTTTTATACATATACACATATATATAAAGATATATTATATATAATTATATATGATATATATATAATTATATATATTATATTACACATGTAAGCCTTTTTTCTAAACAGCATAAGGTGTACAACAGATGTTATTCATCAATTTTTTAATGAGCCCCATATTTTTGAAGCTTGATCATCCCTTCCTCTTAGTGGATCACATCCACACCTCCTCCCCCACACCTAAAAGATACCTTGTAAAGCTTTCTTGACATCTTGAAAAGTCTTTGTTTTCCAAGTTGGCCTTTGTCTTTCCATTCCAAGATCACCTGCTTTAATTTTAAACACTAGCAGTGAATGTATCAAATCAGCATTACATAAAATGATCCAATCACCCATAACCATATCACCCTGATCCAAGGGGTATTTACAAAACTTCTAATAAAATGCCTTCACTTTATTTTGTAAATGTACATAGATCTCCAGCACCTCTATATCTTTAGCATCTTGGTTAATTAAGTTCATAGGTTTCATATTTTACTTTTTTTGCTTGTTAAAGAGAGATCAACTTCTCCCACTTTAAGCTTTCTTATTCTTCTTTTCTTTGAACTTTTCTTTATAGGTGGCTAGATTCTGACTTTCTTGACCCAGAATTTAATACCTATATTTAATATAAACCATATATAAGTCATCTCTTTACAAGAAAAATGTATAAATATACAGTGGATATATAAGGTAATCATGAGAAATTATTAAGTCTACATATGTGGAAGTCCTGCAGTGGGGGGAGGAGAGGAGCCTGAGCAGAGTAGCTCTTCTTGTCTCTATTGTATTGCTACGTGACATGAGTTATAGTGATCACAGCTCCTTCCACCAAACTGGTCGTGCCTAATGCAGTCATGAAGTATTCTTGATGGGTCCCCAAGGTGGTGCTTCAGGTCTGCTCAAGAGCAGGTCCCATGGCCTTTTCTGTAGCTCCTCATTTCATTGACCTTAGCTCACTCTCTGGAAGTGACGCTGAAGAAGTCACCATTTGCCTGGGCAATGCTGTGTCTTGATGGTGACTCTAGGCATGTCCCCTCTTTGTGCTCTTCTAGCTTCCTTTCGTCTGGTCCTGGGGTAAGCCCCTTCCCTGAGATCCACAAAGGGGTGCACAGACATGGCTAGCAATGTGTATGAAGGTTGTACTGAAGGTTTTATTATAGTGGAGCGAAGTACAGCCTACCTTTTTTCCTCCTCAGGACACAGACCATGCTGATTGCCTCTACAGAAATAAGATTTTCTCATTCTGCTTCTTTCCTACCTAAGAAGGATGACTTCTTCCCAGGGCAATTGATAGCTGGAGTACCTATTCCCTTTAAGAAACACTGACCCACCCCCATCGCCAGCACCACCTACAGAAGTTTGGTCTGGTTATGACTATCATGAGACCCTAACATGGTGCACAGACATCAGCACCCTTCTCAAGGTATGAGTTACTCACTCAGTCTTATGCCTCCATACATGAGATGACCTGAGCCTACACTGGTTTGCTTAGTCTCTCCTCCCTAATGGCTTCAGAAAATCTTTATTTTTATTTATCTTTTTAAAGATTTTTAAATTTCATTTATTTGAAAGAGAGCCAGAAAGAGAGAGCAGAGCAGGGGGAGGGGGAGAGGGAGAAGCAGACTCCCCACTGAGCAGGGAGGCTAATGCAGGGCTCGATCCCAGGACCCCGAAGGCAGACGCTTAACCGACTGAGCCACCCAGGTGCCCGTATGGCTTCAGAAAATCTTGATGCCAGTAGTCTCCTTATCATGACCAAAGAGAAAGCCAACCTTGCAAAATAAACTAATTCACTAACTTCATCCTGTCCCCACATACGCATCCCCAGCTCATCCTGCTTCCTGCCTTCTTCCTTTTCATATTCCCATGGCATTTGAACATACAAATTAAATTCAGCAAACATTGTATGTATACCTGTGATTAACCTGGACTTGAGTAGGTGCTGTGGGCAGAGCTAACTTCAATAAGAGGGATCAGAAAAAAAGTTCTGAAGGAATATCCATGAGAATAGCCATTTTGACTAGAGTAATGTGGGGAGGTGTCATGGAAGTGGTATCATAGAGTTTGGCTCTTGAATAAAGGTGATTATCTGAGAACAAGCACCGTTTATTACTCAAGTGTATGTCAGGAATATTCTCTATTTGTACATCACTGATGTGATTTTATCCCTTTTCATCTCTTGGGTGATACCCAGCAGCTCATTCCATTAATTCTTATCTAGAAACTCTGGTATACTCTCTCTGTGTCTTAATATTTATCTTTCTAAGAACTCCCATACACTGCATTGAAATATAAGTTGATGTGGAAGTCTTGCAGAGCAACTTGGCATTAATGGATCAAGAGTCTTAAAAATGTTCATACAGGGTTATTATGATCTAGCAATTCCACTTCTGGAAATCCATCCAAATGAAATAACCTAAGACAGGGGAAAATAAATATGCATAAATGTATTTGCAGAAATATGTTTATCAAACCATAGTTTCCCATCCTGTTGGTATAACAATAAAAAAAAAACTAAATAGATAATGAAAGAAATTATTAAGTGATAACACATTCATGTGATGGACTGTAATGCAGCCATTAAAATGGTTCTTCTGATGTATTGTGAAGAGAAAGATGCCAGGTGTAGAAATGTGCATCAAATATGATCATGAGCAGGTAAAACTTGCATATGAAATAGTCTAAAAGTGAAAAGAAGTAGGGTGGGGGAAAGGAAAGGGAGCAGAAATGTTGACAGCCAGATTCTGTGTGGATTGTTTTCAGTCTTTTGTTTCTACTTTACTGAATATTCTAAGTACTTTGAATGCACAAGCATTATTTTTTTGATGTATAATAATTTGCAGTACATTTGTAAGAAAAGCTTCTCATCAAAAGGTTTATATTCCTCTTTGCCAGGGCCATGTTTTGTGCATAGAAGCGCACAGCCCAGATGTCTCCATTTGCTTTCCTTCGTTATCAGACTTGGGTCCCCATAAATTTTACTTGTGCTTGAGTCTTCTCAGCCCACATACACAGGCAACATCAGACTCCAAGGCCAACTCGCTCCCTTCCTGGTCAGGGTCATTTCCATCCAGCCCACCCACAGAGCACGGAGAGTCTGGCTATTTTAATATACAATAAACATACGTATTTCTGTAGCTTGTCTGGTGATTCTGACCCTTGCATTGTGCTCAGGAGACCATCCCAATGTGTTCAATCCAAACTCTGCTCTGATCCAGCTGTTACTCCTACCTAACCCTCTCTCTTGGCAAGCCCCATGGTTTGGTTTCCATAAGTGCAAATATCAGCTCTTTTTGAAAGGTCTTTGCACCTTTCACTGTAAGCCTTTCTGCTACCCCAGAAATTTTTGTGGCAAGATTTCCATAAACTCCTGCAATCTGTGTTTAGTAACGCCAGTGCATTCAATCTTCCCACATTTTATGATGATATACTTATTGTTGCCCAGGTCTCCCACTGCCTCCACCTCTCATGTACCTCTGATCAAGCATAACATTTAGTCCAGGTAACTGAGATTGCCTGGTAGCCTCCTCCGCAGTTGTATCTGCTGCTAAAACATACATAATCTCATGGGGGGATCTCTTTCTTACCACTTTCTGTCTTTCTTCAATCCCTCTGGAAGAATGCCAGCATGAGCACCCCCACTTTGTATAATTAATCAATAAACAGACATGTATTGAGTGCCTGCCACTTGAAAAGTATAGTGCCATGCCTATGGGGAATCCAGAGAAAGAAAAATAGGTATCCTTACCCTCTGAGATCAAATAGTCTAGCAAGAGAGACAAGATAGGTTTGGTTAGCACCTAAACCTAAAGTGTAGCAGATAAGACATGCAGAGGAAAGAGGGGAGGAAGGAAGGAAGGAAGGAAGGAAGGGAGGGAGGGAGGGAGGAAGGAAAGAAAGAAAGGAGGAAACTAAAATTTATCAAGCTCCTTCCATATGCTAAGCCCATAAAAATCTGTTACAGAGAAATAAAGCCAGGATTTGAAAGAACTCAATAAACACTTGCAACTATATTTATTTTCATAGAAAGAACAGAATGATATATGGAAACTGAATGTGTTGGGAGAGGAGTAAATTTGGAATCTAAGCTTAAGAGAGAAGTTTATATAGATAAAATCAAAGTGTTAAGGTAAGCAAATAGAGATCATGTATGGACAAAAGCATTCACTCATTCCCCAGTTAGGTATATTATGCACTTGTTATGGAAAAAAAATAATTCTAGAACTTCTAAAATGGTGGAGTAAGTAGTTCAGTGGACTCATTCCCCAGCAAAAGAACAATTTAATTGATGGAAATTATAAAAAACAAAAACAATCACTTAAAGTGTGTAGAATTTTCCCAACGGCATACTCAAATGAAGAAATGTGTATTTAACAAAATTTACTAAATTTCAATACAAAAAGCAAGAGTCTGTGGTATTTGAGCCAAGACCGGCTTCCTTTCCCCCTAGCCCCATATAACAGAAACTCTCTCCCGGGCACTCTACTCTGGACAAGTGACCCCAAGAAGATAGAGTCTCTGCCTTCCAAGGCTCACAGTCTGGGGTTACCAGCCTACCTGGGAGGGACAGGCTGCTTGTGGTTTTTATCCCCAGCCCCATGTCATAAAGGCTCTATGCTCTATTCCAGTCAATAGTGACTGAGAGGTATTCTACCTAAACTTTACTCCTGTGGGGAAGCTCTATTTCAGGTGGATGGGTCAAGAATGCTTCCTGTTCACACCACCCTCCATCAACTACTCTCCATCACCTCCACCCCAGTGCAGTCCTAGAGAGGGGTTCCAGGCTGGGAGAAGCAAGCTGAGAAGACCATGGGCTTCCACTTTCCCACAGTGCTCAATAATAGAGCATTTGTGTCATTCTGGGGAAAGTGGGTCCCATCTCCAGTTCCCGTGCTGTGTCCTGGAGGAAAGGCAGACAGTATGGACAAGAGCTCTACACTCTGCTTCCTTGCCTATGGGTGATATGGTCTGAATGTCTGTGTCCTCCCAAAATTCATATGTTGAAATCCTAACCCCCAAAGGTGATGGTACTTTGGGGGTACTTAGGTCATGAGGATGGAACCTTCTGGAATGGGATTAGTGTCTCACAAACTAGGATCCAGAGAGATGTCTAGCCCCTTCTACCATGTGAAGACACAGTGAGAGAGTGCTGGCTATGAACCAGGAAGAGGGTCCTTACCCAACCATGCTGGCACCACCCAGAGCTCAGACTCCTAGCCTCTAGAACTGAGAAATCAATGTTTGTTTTTGTTAAGCAGCCCAAAAGGACTAAGACAATGAGTGTTGCAGAAAACAAAGGGGATCTTTGTGGAAAACAATTCAGAGGTGGCTGGTAGTTCCATGATTGAAGCAAAATGGCAGAGCTGACAGAAGCTTAATAGAAGGAACCCAGGAAACCGACAGAATGGAAGGTCAGAGTCAATTCTGGAAGTCCAGAAGGCTGTGCACCTGTGTTAGGCTAAACCCACTCAGGAGCAAGCAGGAAAGAACTTGAAAGAATTTTTCAAACCACACACTGACCCATCCACACAGAGCAGAGAAGCCTGTCTGGAATGTGAGGCTTAAACACAACCTCTGACCAAACGCTACGTACTTTGATGCAGAGGCAACTCCAGGTAACGAGGCTTACAAAAAAAGCCATGCTCAACCTTGTCATTCTGGAAGACTGTGTGCATGCCCATGGAAGTACCTTCACAGGAGAGTTGAGAGAGGGAACCTCCCATCTACGAGTACCTGGTTGAACATGGAGCAAAATGCCATAAGTTCCTTAAACTCTGATAGCAGCCTCCAAGCCATACACACATACAGTGGAAAAGGATAAAAATACAACTGGCCCAGGGGGCTTATGCACAACTTTTGACCAGTACATGGTTAATACTGACCCAGGGCAAGCACTAGCAGCCTGTCTAAAGATTTAAAAAAAAAGGGGGGGGGCGGCTGGGGGAGTCTGAGCAGGACATTGGAAACTGCACACTACTGGGGAAAAGACTTTACAGAATTATTCAGCCAAGTCACAAAACAAATTCATAACCAAGCAAATGAGCAACAACAATAACCCCCTGGGAGAGATTAGTTACCAGAGTTGCTACAACATATTATTTAAAATGTCTAATTTTCAACCAAAAAATTACAAGACATGCAAGAAACAATATATTGCTATAATACGTTATCTAAATGTCCTATTTCCAATGAAGAAATATGGGACATATAAGAAATAGTCACATAAGACCCTATATTGTATGAATTAATTTATATGAAATGTTCAGAATAGGACAATGCATGGAGGCAGAAAATTGATCAGTAGCAGGAGGTGGAGTGGGGCTTGGAGCAATGGGTTGTGACTGCCAATGGATACAGTGCTGCTTTCAAGGGGCTGAAAATGTTCTAAAATTAAATTGTGCTCATCATCACAAAGCCCTGTCAATATATTAAAAAACACTGAGTTGTACACTTTAAATTCATATCTTATGATATATAAATTATATATTTATACACTTGTCTAAAAAGTAGGTTATAATTTGTGCTAGTGGTATTCATTATAAGGTGGCTACATAATTCACTGGGGGTAGAGTTGGGGACTTAATGTTTTGGGGGAGAGTTGATAAGGAAAAGTAAACTCAAGCAGAACTTTTAAATTACCTTTTCTCAAAAGAACTAAGATGTTATTCTGGAATGAGGGGTTTAAAACAAAGAGAAGCTAATGTATTCCATATAATAATGATCCTTTTAGGATAAATATTTTTCTAATATTAATTTAGTCCAATGTCCTCTTTTATTTATGCTGTGGGAGAGAGGGTGATCAGAAACTTAGGATGCCAAAGAAGTATAGAGGAGAGATTCCAGAAAAGAGATGATGCCTTGAAGTGATAAGGAAGGAGGAGCAGAAATTGGAGGATCAGGTAAACAGGGAGAATGTTCCAAGCAATGGGATCTACATGCCCAAAGACAGTGAGAAGCAATAAATGGAGCCTGATCTGGTTTGAGGACTTCTGCTAGATCAGCATTTCTTGGTGCTTGGTGGGAGATGAGGATGGAAGGGGCTGGATTGAAATCATGGAAGATCTCAAATACCTTGCTAGAGGTTGGTTTCTATTTCATTCTGTAAGCAGTGTTGACTTTTAAGCAACTGGCAATCCTAATCAGATACGCATTCTAGGAAGATTTTTTGGGGCACTCTTGTAGGGAAAGGATTAATGAAGATAGACTAGGTAGGTAGATAGATGGTTGAGGAGGCTGTTTCAAAAGTTTCTTCACATAGAACAGTGATGGCACCTGTATGGAGAAGAAGAATCATTTCTAAGGTAAAACCAGTGTTTCTTTTTTTTTTTTTTTTTTTAAGATTTTATTTATTTATTTGACAGAGAGAGACACAGCAAGAGAGGGAACACAAGCAGGGGGAGTGGGAGGGAGAGAAGCAGGCTTCCCGCGGAGCAGGGAGCCCAATGCGGGGCTTGATCCCAGGACCCTGGGATCATGACCTGAGCCGAAGGCAGACGCTTAACGACTGAGCCACCCAGGCGCCCCAAAACCAGTGTTTCAATGGCCAATTATTTGAAAGAGTAAGAAATAGGGGAAAGGCAAGTTTATTGACCAAGTCTAAGGCAAAAAGTCCATCAGAGTTGTGACCAGAGCTCAGAGAGCTGGTAAAATTTAGAGCAGAACAAGAAAAAGAATTGAAAGCAACAAAAGTTGAGTAACCCAAATTAATTGCAAGCCAACTCAGGGTTTTTTTTTCTTTTTTTTTTTCTGATTTATCTTGAATGTGGATCACGGCAATGAAGCGTGAAGTCTTACTTTCTCTTCTGTCCATTTTCTTCACACAGTGTAACTTCTCGCCTGCCTCTCTCTGCCTGTCCCTGAACAATGTTTCTCCTAGTACCATCCTAAGGGCCTCATTTGTATTTTATTTCCCACTCTCCTCCTTACTTTGGACCTCAAAGGCAGCAAGCAACCAGATTGGCCATGTAAGCTCTGCCTCTGAGGATGAGCGAGGTAAAGAAACTGAGCGAGCAAAGACAGAATCCGTGTAGCTGGGATTACCTGCTTGATAGTTGGTTTCGTCACACAGCTTTCTGGACTTGAGAGTTCTTTAGTATCCCTAGGTCACTACAAGTTCTACTTTCCTACCAAAACAATGTATTATTATTTTTTTTTTAATTTAAGAAAAGTAGCAAGTAAGATGTGAGCACACAGCTACCTGTTGGAAGACACCCCTTTCTGCCCACTATAGAAGCAGTCCGTGAACAGGACTGCTTGGGGCAAGCCTGGAAGTCTGGAGAGGAACTGCATGAACGGATGATGGAAATGACGTTTATTGGTCGTATTCACAGATGCAGTCACCTTTCTGCAGCCCCTGCCCCACAAATGCCAGATGGGCCTAGAAGTGATAAATGGGTATATCAAGAAAATGTTCTGTCTCACGCTTGGCCTAAAGGAGCCCTCCCTAACTCACCAGAGGTTTGGCACCAGCATCTTCTGTTTCCCATTTTCCCAATTTGAGCATTTAAGCGAATTCCTCTCTGGGAAGTGTTGGCCTGTCTGTTGCTTAGTCTACAAAGCAGATGGAGTGCTCTTTATAGTTCAATCAGGAATCCAAATTAAAGTCATCGGCTTGTTCTTAATGGGATTAATGGGAGTTGAGGAATCCATGATGGCAGCTTGAGAAGCTGTCTGGCATTGACGGGAGGCCCACCCGATGTTAAGTACACATAGGTATGCCTAGTGGCTGGGTCTCCACCTTCTGGGGTTTCCGATCTGGACCACAAAGCCTGCTGGGAGGGTCGCACAGGGTAGAGATGCTCTTGTTTACTAAGGCCGACAAGTGTCGTAGCCTAATATTTTTTTCCCCATTTATTTTACTGAGGTGTAAGTTATGTGCAGTAAAATTCACACTTTTAACCACATGGTTCTGCTCCTCTTGACAAATACAGGCATGTGACCACCACTGTAATTAAGACATAGAAGGAAATTCCCCCATCTCCCTCTGTAGTCAAGTTCTCCCCCAGCCCCGACCCTTGGTAAACACTGGTCTGCTTACTTCCCTATAGTTTTGCCTTAGCAAGAGTGTTATATAAATGGAAACATGCAGAATGTAACCTTTTGAGCCCAGCTTCTTTCACTGAGCATAAATGATTTCAAAATTCATCCATGTTGGTAAGTGTGTCAATAGTTCCTTCTTGTTACTGGATATAGCACAGTTTATTTACTAATTCCCCAGTTTATGAACATTTTAAGCTCTTTCCAGTTTTTAGTGATTATGAATAAAGCCAATGTAAAATTTGCATATAGGGTTTCGTGTGAACATAGGTTTTATTTCACTTGTTTAAATGCTTCGGAGTTGGTATATCTAACTATGAGAAATTGCTTAAAGGTTTTCCAAATCAGTTGTACTGTTTTGCACATAACCAGCCCTGAATGAGAATTCCAGTTGGTCCATGTTCTCACCAACACTTGCTTGGTATTTTTGTTGTTTGTGTGTGTTTTATGTCCTCTCTTCTAATAGGTGTGTAGTAGTGGTTTTCATTGCGGCTTTAATTTGTATTTCTCTAACGATGAATTCTGTTCAGCATCTTTGCGTGTGTTTATTTTTCATCTATACATCTTCTTTAGTGAAGTATCTGGTCAGATCTTTCATGCATTTTAAAAAATCTGATTGTTTTACAATCATTGCATTTTAAGAGGTGTTTAGGTTTTCTGGATACAGGTCCCTTAACAAAATATGTGAGTGTGAGTATTATTTTTTAACCAGTCTGAAACTTGTCCTTTCATTAGGAGCAGAAGTTCATAAATGTAAAGTAAAACTTCATCAGATTTTTCCTTTATACATCAGGCTAAAAAATCTTTGTCTAACCCAAGGTCACAAGTATTTTCTCCTATATTTTCTTCTTGACATTTCATAGTTTTAAGCCTTAACATTCAGATGTATTAACCATTTTGAGTTAATTTTTGTATAAGGTGTGAAGAACAGGTTGAGGTTCTTTTTTTTACATAAGGATATTTTCATTACAATTGAGATTTTGATCATTATCGTTGCTCATATTTTCAATTTATATATTTGAAAATATGTGTCATTTAATTTGTTATTGAATTAACATTTAATTTTACTGTTTTTCTTCTCATCTTTTTCTTCTTCATCTTTGTCTCCCCTCCTCCCCCACCTCCTCCTCCTAATTCTTTTTATATTGAAATTGCCAATACTTGGCTATTTTGACCTATAAAAGCAGAAACTGAAGCTGGTAGGTCCCTTCTTGCCAAACTGGTTTTTAACATTTCTTCATATGTGTTATAAATAGATTTTTGTGTCTGCTGCCTTCAATTTCTTATTTTTCTCAAAAAGTTCTCATTGTAAATGAGTAATGTGATTTTAGCATTTAACAAATGTCAAGACTTAAAGGTACACATTTTGAAAGAATATGTGAGAATTAAATCCACAAGAGACCATCATTTAGTTGGACAACACCACTGACTCATCTCTGCCCATAAATCATGGGGAGATGAAGTCACTGAATAGTTATGGGTCCAGGCCTTATGGAAAAACAATTTGAAATTAGCTTTCAAATGCCCCCCTTTTTGGCAATTTGTCAAAATGAGCAATACCTTCTGAAAATGCAAGGTTGGATACTCAAATATATTCTGCAAGAAAAACAAAAAGGCAAAGCATGAAATATTTTGATATTAAAGTTCCATGGGGTTCTTTTTTTGCAGAGGAGGAAAAAAGCTGGATTTTCTTGCAAGGGGGCTATATAAAAATACTCATTGCTACAAGGAGAAATATAGGTGTTAGGCTCTGTAATATCCCCTGTATTACCCTCGTAGTAGCCCCACCCAACCTTAACATTCCTGTGCTTGGTAAGAGTATTTAGAACTAGAAAAAAAAAAAAAAAATAGGACCCTTAGATTCTCTCCTCATCCCAGACAATATGGATAAGCAATACTCCTCACCAGTGATTCTGTAGCATCTCTTTAAATACTACCAGTAATGAGGAGCTTATTGTTTTCCAAAGACATAAATTCCATAGTCCTCATTCCTTCCTTACACTGAAAATATATATTTTTTATTATTATTCCTGCCCATCAACCCACTAGAGGAAGCCCCACCCCACCCCACAGGATAATCTTTGGGATTATTATTAGTCCTAAACATGTCCAGACAGGTCTATTTTCTAATCTAACAAGACTCTAACCTTTCGCCCTTATTCTTTTGAAATGGTTTGAAAATCTTTTACCACTTAGACAGGTGTCAATTTGTTAGTGTTTTGTTTTTGTTTTTGTTTTTGTTTTATTTTGTTTGGGTAACTGGGGTTTTCATGTCTAGAAACAATTCTACAGTTGTAGTACAACCAAGGCAGACAGAAATCTATTATCTCCCCCTTTATTCTTTTGAACAAATAAAGGTCTGTATTTGGAAAATAAAAGGATTACAAGGAGAAGACAGTAATGCCATAATGAAAACTCTGTGCAGTTGGCTTGGACATCTGCAGGAAACTCGAGTCAGGACTCCTGGTTCCTCAACAGCACTGTCTTGTCCTCCTTCTTCTTGTATCACTTTTCTCCAAAAAGCAATTTATATAGTGTAACTGGGGCTGCCACTTCTCCCACCCACCGTGTGACGTGGGCTCCTCCATAGTACCCTGACCTCTGCCCACTGGAATGGGCTCTGGGATTGTCATCTTCTCCAAGCCAGCCCTGTCTTCCGTGGGATTCTGCTGGAACCATCATTTTGTTTTCTAGCATTATGGACCTAAAGCATTATGTACACCTCAAGCTATTGCAGAATGTGATGGTTAATTTTATATATCAACTAGGCTAGGTCACCTACCATTCCCAGATATTTAATCAAACATTATTCTAGACATGTCTATGAAGGTATTTTTTAGATGAGATTCACATTAAAAAAAAAACAAAACATTTATTTATTTTAGAGAGGGAGGGAGAGAGCAAGAGTGAGCGGGGGAGGGGAGAGAGAATCCTCAAGCGGACTCCCTGCCAAACAGGGAGCTTGATGAAGGTCCACCCTGAGATCATGACCTGAGTTGAAATCAAGAGTCTGCTGCTTAACCGACTGAGTCATCCAGGCAACCCGAGATTCACACTGAAATCAGTAGACTTTGAGCAAGGCACATCGCCCTCCAGTATGTGGTGGGTCTAGTCCAATCAGTTGAGGAACTTAATAGAAAAAGACTGATGTTTCTAGAAGAAGACGGAATTCTGCAAGCAGACTGCCTTTGGATTCAAATTGAAACTCTTCCCTGGGTGTCCAGCCTGCCAGTCTGCCCTGCAGATTTTAGACTTGCCAAGCCTCCACAGTCAGGCAAGCCAATAAATCTCTCTTCTCTGTGTGTGTGTGTTTATATGTATGTGTGTGTATTTACATCCTGTTGGTTCAGTTTTTCTAAACAACTCTGACTAGTGGAGAGACCATCATTTCTTCCACATGGAGGAAGAATAAAACACCTACAAACACAGGAACATGCACACAAGTGAAAGTGGTTTATAAGCTTAAACTCTAATCAATATACACATATAATCCTATAAACTGACTCCACCCACTCCCATTTAACGTGTCAAAACCATCTGTCATGTCACCATGTTACTAAATCACTTTTGAATCATCAGGTTTAATAGCTACGTATTATCTCATTGAGAGAACATGCCACAATTACTGAGCTCATATCGTGCTGCTGGACATTTAATTTGCTTTCGAAACCATTGCCCACTCTTGTGAATATATACAAGCATCTATTTGTCCATGTTTGGGTGACATTTCTGGGTAGATTTTCAGAGGTAGAATGCCTGCTCATGACAATGTGGTTCACGAAGACATTTGCGAAATTAATTTTCCAAAGAAGTATACCAGTTTACACTTCCATTGTCAAAACATTAAGGTATTTATTTCTGTGAATTCTTGCCAGTATTACTGTTATAATTTTAACATTTTCTGTTTTTAATCTTGTTTTCACTGAAATAGAGCAGTTTAAATTCTACCTTAGATTAGTATATATTTTTTGATTACTAATTGGGGATATATACGTGATTTTTCTATGTTTTTTAAGTTATATTTCCTCTTTTGTAGTTTGTTCATAAACTTTACTCATGTATCTATAAGTATCTTACTGATTTATGTGAGTTGTTTGGATGTTAAATATATGATCCCTTTACTTGCCCTATTTCACATAAATATTTTCCCTTCTCTATTCAGTTGCCTTTGCTCTTGGTGTTCCCACTACTTGAAATACTCTTACACCAGATGTCCGTGTGATTAGCTGCTCAGCCCTTCAGGGTTTTTCTCAAATATCACCTTCTTATTGAGGCTTTCCCCGGCCGGACCATATAAAATTTGAGCATCTTCTCTTCCACCTGAAAATTTCTTTCCACTTTCTCTAGTTTATTTTTTTTCTCTTTACCACTTGTCACTGCATAACTCTTTATAACTTTAGCTGTAACTATAACTATAAATATATATATATGTATATACACACACACATATATGCATTTGCTGATTTATCATGCTTATTTTCTGCCCCCTCCCACCACCAGAATGATATAGTAGAATACTTTAGCTAAATATTAATCAGACTTGATTCTCCTTATATTTTCTGCCCCACTCTATCATATTTTAAAGAGGCTGCCAAAATGTTTTGTGCTTCTGGCCTCAAGGATATTTGCCGTGGAGAAAGTAGACATAGCCTAAAGCTAAATATTGTTTCAAACTATTGTATAAAAGATTAAACCCAATGAAGAAATAATAACAGCAAGCAGGGATACATTCAACATTTCACCTCCACTCTTGACTAGGACAAAAAGGTGTGATGTCCATCAGACTGAGCTGACCCACAGATTACCCTTTGCCATGACCCCAAGGAATTGGGCATATGTCAGAGGGGATGGGTTATGGGCTGAGTAAGGAAGTGAGACCCTGGACATTAGATATTTTCTATATTCTAGGAAGTCACAATTCCAGTTCCTCAGACCAGTGTGGCTTGCACAAGGAAGATATAAGTTGAAACTACATAGAGATGGAGATCAAAGGTCATTGCCCCATTTTCCAGAAGGCTTCTGGATTTCAGTGCAACCTAGAGTAGGAAATTCAGGGGCAACCACAGCTGGGGTTCAGTTCCTCCACTTTGGCAGAATGGACATACCCCATGGAGATAGATAGATTTATAAGAAAAAAAGAAAATAGTACTTCTTGCAGGACTAACATTGTGGTCTGAGATATAAACCTGTACACTTTCCCAGTCAGAGTTGGTGGTTGCAGCTCACCCCATCCTGGGCTAAAGGAATCACACCAAAGCAACAAAGTTTGGTTGGTACTTACTCCAGGTAGGATGTCCTGCTTGCGGACAGCTGCCCGAGAGGAACTTTTTCATCCCAAAGTGGCAGGCTTGACTGGGGACCTGAAGGAAATATTTTAACGGGATATAAAGTAAGGCAGACAACCAATGGTATTTCCATAAAGTAAGGCAGGCAACCGATGGTATTTCCAAGCAACTGCGTTTGGGTCACCTTCTGGCAGGAATGATATCATCCCCTGATCAATAGTAATGGCCAGAGGAGTGTTGGACATAGAGCTGCTGGCTTTTCACATCTCAATTTACCTAATGGGGAGTCCTGTGGGTTATGAAATGACTCACCACAGAGAGCTCCCTTGTCCACTTTACCTTTACTCCATGTGGAAGGGGATTGCCTTCAGTGGGATACATTCAGTTTGGTTCTGTGTGCATATGATGTGTGCTCTATCTTACACCTTTCAGAATAGCTCAGAACCTTGTTATGCAGATGCGGCCTATACACCAGAAGCAACAGCATCACCTAGGAGCTTGTTACAGACATATGACCTCCAGTTCACCCCAGCCGTACTGAGTCAGTTTACAACAAAATCCCCAATCGATTCACATGAACATGAAAATTTGAGATGTGTTGGCCTACACCAGTCACTGGAGCAAGTTGCTCAGCCTTTACAACGAGGGCATTAGAATCCCATGGGTGAGGCATTGCCCCTGAGACACTGGCCTTGGGTGGAAAATTTAAGGGAGCACCAAAAACTCAATTAACAAGATAAATAGAATCTAACCCAAATTTGTTGAGAAAATCAAAATTAATGCAAAAAATGCATGATGAAAAAAATACCAACTTTTAAAATACAGTTGGTATTACTAATTTTTCCTTTTACCTCTGGATCCGATACTGCTAGATAAGGCACTGCTTTAAAAAAAATACAGATGTGTAAATACCATTCTACTCTGAATCAATTGGTCTTGGATAAGGGCAAGATATTATCAAGAACAAGAACAAAAGTAAAGCCAGAAGAACATTTATTAGTTGGAGAAAGCAAGTCCTATCAAGGACCAGGTTTCCTATCAAGTTATATAACTGTGTCAGGACTTAATTATTGCCTGATCATCCCCAGTAGAACTTAATCCTTATGAAGGCAGGGACTTGGTCTATTTCACTATTATTGTTTTCCCTGATGAATGCCCAGGTTGTAGTAAGGTGTTGAATAGATATTGCTAATTTAGTGTACAAATAAGTGGTGATTCATCCATATAATGTAATATTGTGTAGCAATTTAAGTGTTTTTTTAAAAAGCCTATTGTTGATATTGAATACTCCTTCTATGTTAAATATAGGAAGTATAAAACTGTATAAACAATATGAACACAATATTCTTTTTTTTCCCTAGTATTTCTATATCCTGTGGAAGAGGGTTAAGTTTATTATTATTTTTTTTTAATCAGCCTTAAAGTTTAAACCTACAAAGAGAAGTTGATAGGCTGGAATATTTCTCTAAGATGAGTAAGATCAAAGTTTATGTTCCTTTTTTTTTTCTTTCCTTCCTAGAGTAGCTAATCACCTTTCTGCCTTTGTGGGAAAAGTCTCTCCAGGCCATTGGAAACTTATCATGCTGTTAACACACTGGGACAAAATTATTGGTAGGAGGACCATAAAAATGATTACCCATAATTGGTCACTTTGGAGAATGAAAGGGGGCACTATTCAAAATTACTCTACAACTACAAACACTAGGACTGTCTTGGGAAGAACCAGGACATGTGGTCACCATGTTTATTAGTAATACCCCACATGAGAGCCCTGCTTCTACTTGTTTCTAATAAGCAAACAAAGAAACAAAAGAATGGCTAGGGGACATTTGGATCTTTAGGACTTCAGTCATCTTGCTGGAAATTTAAAAAAAAAATCCCACGTAATCAGTGGTATCTAAAGTACATTATTTATTTGGACTTTTATCTGTAACGTTGAATAATTGAAAGGGAATCACTATGAATATTAAACGGCTCCAATTTCTAGGACAGAGTAGGCTGCCAATAAATAGACCATTTGATCTCTGAGTGTGAGAATCATGTGCGTGTTACACACCATTACGTAAGAGCAGATGTTAAATATTTAGCAGAATGACTAGCAACTATTGGAGCTTCCTTTCTGCCAACTAGTCTGGGTTTAATAATCCATCATAGTTAAAACAAAAATCTGGGTGCCTGGGTGGCTCAGTTGGTTAAGCGACTGCCTTCGGCTCAGGTCATGATCCTGGAGTCCCGGGATCGAGTCCCACATCAGGCTCCCTGCTCAGCAGGGAGTCTGCTTCTCCCTCTGACCCTCCTCCCTCTCCTGCTCTCTGTCTCTCATTGTCTCTCTCACAAATAAATAAAATCTTAAAAAAAAAAAAAATCTATCTCATTAACTAGAAACTCACTTCATGGCAAAGCTCTCCACATCCTTGTGGGTCATTAGAATGGGATTTTGACACTTTCTTTCATTTAGACATTGTCACCCTGAGCAAAAACAGCCAGAAGATCCCTTTGTGCAACTCACATAGGGCTGTGTTCCCTTCGTTTAGAGTCTCTTCTTTGGCACTGGGGATGCTTAGCTTTTGGTGCTGTAGCTTTTCAGATGCTAGAAGAGCTAGAGGGCAACCCTCATACAGGGTTAACAATTGCTGGTCACCTACTACCCAGCAGTATCCGAAATCCTTGTATTAAAGGAGTGATGTGGTTATATCCTTTCTGATCCTCATTTGATTGACATCATTGCTATTAATAAATAGGACTGAAAGAAGAAGCTGAATGAAAAATTCTCACTCAAAACTACAAATTAAAAGCCTAGTGTTGATAATGCTTATCATTATTTATTGGTTCATTCAACAATTATTTATTGAGCCCCAGTATATGCCAGGCACTGTTCTGGACTCTGGGTGAACAGAGGTGAACAGCACAAAGCCACTGTCTTCAATGGGACTGTCACTACAGTGAGGTGGGAGACACAAACAAACAATACACGGGCATTCATTATAATGTCGGGTAGTGGTAAGTGCAAAGAAAGGGGAAAAATGAGATAAATAGCTAGAAAGAGACTCAGTAACAAGGACTAGGTGTCGTTTTATATAAGGTGATCACTGAAAAGCTTTCTGAGGAGGTGGCATCTAAGTAGAGCAATGGTGGGTATGCAGGGAAGGTCATTCTTGTATCTGGGCATTTCTTTCCTTTAGTAAGAAATGACTTGATGGCTGGCAACTGGAGTTTAGTTTTCCTAGAACTGAGAGTGAGGTCACAAGTAGGAGAAGTTCATTTTCTTTTCCAGATCCTCTTCTCAGTGCTCTGATTCTTGAAGCAAGTTATCTTATCTTCTAGAACCTCAGTTCTCTCATCCGTAAAATGGGTTGGCTGGACACCATCTTTGTTGTCCAAACTCCCAGGGTACCAGTGAATTCAACATTGCCCTTCACCACCTACCCTCTGCCCAATCAGCATACCTGAATAACAGATGTGCTATTTATGTAATCTATATTTATCTTAAGTAGCTTTTTTTTTTTTTTTTAAATCTAAACAGATGTACTTTTAAATGTTTCTGCAGCCAATTCCAATGTGGGGGACAGGAAGATTACCCCAATCTATGCAATCTATGGACAGCAGCTGAGTGTCCTACTGAATTCTGACACTAAGAATTCTGACTTGGGAGGTAGTGTCAGATTCCACATGTTAAGGGCTCAGTCCTGTGAGACTGTTCCCACTCCACCCTGCCAATTTCAGATGCCAACCACAAACCTAGGTTGTCTCCTGTGTTTCTGATTGACTGGCTATAGATCAGAAGTTCCAGCATCCCTCCTCCATGGTTCAATGAATATGCTAGAGCAGCTCACAGAGCTCAGAAGAATATTTTATTTACTAGATTACTGGTTTATTATAAAAGGTTATAACTCAGGAACAGCCAAATGGAAGAGATGCTCAAGGCAAGATCTGGGGAAAAGGCTCAGGAATTCCATGCTCTCTCTGAGTGGCCACTCTGCCTAAATCTCCATGTGTTCACCAACCTGGAAGTTCTCTGAATCCTGTCCTTATGTTTTTTATTTCATTATATAGGCATGATTGATTATGTCATTGGCTATTGGTGATTGATTCAATTTCCAGCCCTTCTCCCCTCCCTGGAGGTCTGGGCAGGGGGCCTTAAACTTCCAACCCTCTAATCAAATAGCTGGTTCTCCTGGCAATTATCCCTCATCCTTAAGTGGGGTCCAAAAGTCATCTCATTAACTGAACAAGCCACCTTGGTTGTTTTCATCACTTAAGAAATCCAAAGGGTTTTAGGAATGCTGCCAGAAAGGGGAAGAAGATTAAACATAATATTTCTCATTATAAATTGCAGTATCACAATTTTAAAAGGAAACATTGTGTTATTGGCTATGAGTGGAAAACTCTCCATAGTACAGAAGGTAACTGCACAATAAATTCATGGGAAGAAAACCATTTTATTAAATTCTAGCTACAGATTTGCTGCTGCAGACTTTAATCTTGAGATTTTATTTCCCTTTTCAAAAAGGGAATCTATAATCGTTAGACACACAACTTCAAACTATCCCTTACTCCATTAGAACGAGCAATAAAAATTTAACCAACACCCCTAAGAGGTCAACAATTATTTATTGAATATCTACAACATAGCAGGCTCTGTTCTAGGCTCCAGGATACACAGTAAAAAAGATAAAGTCTTTGCTCCCCATGAAGCTTACATTCTAGAGAGTAAATACATTTACTGAAAGTAAACAGTGCATTGAAAAGATAAAAATATCAGAAAATAATATGTGCTCTTGTTAAAGAAAAAATTATTCATGACACTTGTTAAAGACGGTAAGGCACACTTTATTCAAGTAGGGCTACTACAATGGGATTTTCTAGTTGGAGAGAGAGCAAGAACTCAAATCCAGCTTAGACAGGGACAAGTGGGGATTTCCATCACAGAAGCAGATGGGGATCAGTGGATAGAAAATTACTAAGAGGAAACATCTAAGTAAGGGGGATTCTTGCTAGACCTACTCAACAGGATTCTTGCTGAAGATAGACTTGGATGATTAAGAATGAGAGTAGTCAGATACTAAGGGTAGGGAATTTTCACTACACCAGCTTAGCAGGATTCTTGCTCAAAGCAGATTCTACAAAGACAGAAGAATGGCCAATTTCAGGCCTATAGGGACAGAGGACTCAGAGGAGCCTGATTAAAGTTTGGTCAAAGTAGACAGTCTTTGTCACTCTGAGGAGAATGACAGACGAGCAATATGGTGGACAGGGAATAGGAGGCTGGAATGAGCCATCTTAGGGGGAAGTGGATTCCAGACAGAGGGAGAATTGTGTGCAGATTATCTGCTTAGTAATTTAAAAGGGAATACCTTTCTCCCTTTAAAGTGTATTGTTATTCAATGTCGCTTTAAAACCATTTCTTCCAACCATCAGAAATTCAGAAATGCATATTCCACACTTAGAAAACAATGGACCACTGGGATCAGGAGCCCTCCTAGCCTGGGCCTAGGAGTTACTATTTCCCTGCTGGTGCTGAGGCTGCTGGGCTGGAAGAACCCCTGGGGCCATAATCTCTGCACAACATGATGCAGTCCCCATTTTAAAGCCTACCCTGGGGCCAACAGATCAGGTCTTACAAAGAGAATCCAGAGTCCCTTAAATTTGCTTCTGGATCTGAGGTTAACTCCAGAAGCATTTACAGATGCTGGAAAGATCCAGTTTACAGTAGGAAAAAGTCCAAATAACAGCAAGCACAGCAACAATAAAATCATTCATTTGTGCAATTTATACATTTAGGTTATTGCCTATTCTAGGTCATCCTTTTCTGGAATTCTTGGAGCCATGCCAGACAGAGATTACATATCCCTATTGTATAAAGAAAATGAGACCCACAGAAATTAAGCAAATTTTTTCAGGGCTAGCAAGTCAGATACATCACCTGACAGCACTTCCATCCATTCAGGGTATTGGACCAATTGATCTGAGTTGTGTGTTGGGTGACTGTCCTGGGAGGAGTATCAAGTCACGTAAAATCTAAATCCAAATCATTATAATGATACTATCAAAACATGGGGGTAGGGAGCAAGGAAGGATACCTAGATGAATTCTCTTATCCATTTCTAGGAGTTTAGAATTCTATAAAATCTAGAACATGAAAGGAAGAATTTATTTCCCTTTATCCATCCATTACTATATTCCTGCCCCTAATATTACTTAGTGCCTTTTCTGTGCTGAAAATCCAAAATGTAGAAAAGAAAAGGTGGGTGCCCCACAGGAGGTCTAATCTAGTTTGGTGGGTCAGCATCATCAAACTGACCACCTCATTACTAATTCATGACAGAAAATTATTTGAAAATTGTACTTCCAAGCATTACTATTTCTTCCATATGCCAGTTAGTGTTTGAAAAAAAAAAAAAACTTAAAAAGGAGAAGTTTACTATAGCATCAAATAATTTCCAATTTTCTGAGTGCTAAATGAAGTAAAAATTGTGGTTAAATTAAACTCATCAGAGTTATTATGAAAGAAAAGTATTCTAATGAAATTGTATGTCTTTGAATCTAAATATTTTCAGAGAATTATGTCTATAAAAAAGGAGACCATTTTTTTAACAAATGAACAAAAATATATCAAATATGAAATTCCTTATATTAGAAATGTCAGTTTTTGCAATTCTTGACAAGCTCATCCAAATTTCAAATACCATATGATACATAGTTTCTATCCAGTTAAATACAATTCATAATCATGTGAATTTACTTATTGTCTTCTAATAAAATATTTAAAAGCTATTTTACATGTTGCTTTGCCAGTTTTATGCTACATATTGCAATCAAACAGAAGTGAATTCATTGATCAGATAATTAGTTTAATTTAAAAAAAATTCTGTTTGGTGGTAGGGAACTTGCTCGTTCTCTGCCTCAACTAAACTACCATGTGCTAAGCTATGTTCTGTTCTTGGCTCAGGAGAGAGATGAGAGTAAGTTGATTTTGAAGAGGAAATGGGAAGCAGGAGGTGGCAAATTCTTCCCTTACCTTGTCCTGAAATCTGGAACAGGGAAAAAAATATGGACACTAACAATAAAATCACTCCCTTCTATTGAGTGTTTCCTCTGTTCTAGGAACTGGTAGTAACTCTAGAAACGAGCTCATTGATCCTTTGCCACCACTTGGCAATGTGGAAATTATTTGCTTTGCATGTTTGTGGAAAATGAAGTTCAGAGAGGTCAAGATGACTGTCTGAAGTCACACAGCTAGTCATTGTTGGAGCCGTATACAGACAGGCGTGTATTGAGTGCCACACCCAACAAGGGGTACGTTGCTTTCACTGTTGAGCAGAAGATCTGAGCTCTGAGCAGTGCGAGGGGAGCATTGGCTCTGTGAGCCTGTGACGAGTAGCTAAGTAGTGGCAGTTAGTTAGGTGATTAAAGTGACAAAGAACTATAAAATCATGTTTAAAATGTATGGACACCTGGAATGAAGAAGGCCCTTTGGAGATGGTAGCCTTTGATTATTAAAAAAATGATGAGTTGAGTTAGTCTGCAAGATAAAAATTCAGTTCTCACTTTTAGGCCATTGGGACCTGACAGAGGTTCCTGACATTGACTTAAAAAAAAAAAAAAACACAATTTTAATCCCATAGGATGAAATATCAAATTTCTGTATGAAGCATAATACAAACAACTATAAAATGCCTAATCAGTTTTTTTTTAAATTTGATTTTCAACATTCACATTGTAGAAACATGCAAACCCCAGCTGAAACAATGTGCGATCTTGTCCCATTTATCTTTGGACGTAGAAGGCGGGTTAGGCAATGAGAGGTCTGACTAGATCCCGTTGTCCAGCTCTGCGGCCAATGGCTATTCAAAGTAAGAAGCCAAACCCATGGAGGGAGGAAATGTGCATCCCATTACCACCACTGTCTCAGCTGAATCACTGATGATGAAGAATGACGTTTTTGGCTCTTTAACCTAAGTTTAAAGGATAAACCCCTGGACTGAGGTGGCAGAAATGGGACCCGTTCGCATCCAGCTTTGACAACCACTTCCTGTGATGCTTGGGAGAGACACTTAGCCTCTCATTCACCATCTCTGCCAGTAGAGCCCATACTTTGCCTTCTCACAGGAATGAGATCAGTTTTTCACGCCTAATACGTGCTCTCCCACACAGCAAGAGCTCAAAAAAAAGGCCTCACTGATTGAAGAAAAGAATTAGTGAATTAATTAATACGCCTTTCTTATTTTTCAAAGCATTTGACATACATGAATAAGGTTTATGCTTACTAATTATCTGTATTAATAAAACTAAAGTCAGCATTACTTGTCAGCACCAGAGGGACGGACTTACTTCACCATCGAAATACGCCTTTCAGTTGGCAGAGAACAGTGAGCTCTACTTAGAAACAGTCACTCCAGAGACTTTCAGGGCCCTGTGATGACTTCTACTCTACGTACTCAACCCACCTGTGTAGGGTGCTAGCAGCAAATCCCAATTTCTGATGACCTACCTGACAGTGTCCCATCTGTCTCACAAGCACCTCCAGTTTATAAGTCCAACCCAAACTTAATTCAACTTTTTTCCCCACAAACTCATTTCTCCTTTTGGATTCATCACCACAGACACCAAGATCACAATTCACTCCATTTCTCAGATAAAGCAGCTTAAAATCATATTGGCATTCTCCAATCAGCCATCACATCTGGATAATCTGCCTTATTGATGTGCCATCATTCATTCAAGAAATATTGCTTGCACACGTATTGTGTTCCAGGCACCATGCAAACTAGGCATACCTTAAGAAAACACAATCCCTGGTCCTTGGAGCCTATACTCTGCTGTGGCAGTCAGACCCATACCCACAGGAAAAGCCAGTAAGTAAACTAAGTTCAAGGAGTTGCAGCTGATACAAAGGAAACCAACAAAGCATGGCCTACTTTGAATGGAAAGGGAGCCCGTTTTGTCTGTAGAGGAACTAACTGATGGATGGCCAGCGTGGTTGGAGCATAGTGCACTGGAAGGAGAATGGGTTGAGATAAAGTCGGACAGGTTAGCAGGGTCCTGGTCATGTAAAACAACAAAGTAAGGGAGTTGGAATTTATTCAAGACTTTTGGAAACCAGTTAAGAGGTTTTGGTTATGGACTCATGTGATCTGAGTTGTGTGTTAGTATCTTTCTGGCTTTTTTGTGGAGAAGAAGTTGGAAGTCAGAGAGAATGGCTATGGGTTTGTCTCAGTCCTTCCGAGTCAGAGGTGAGGATGGTCTAGACCAGGCTAATGGCAGTGCAGAAGTGGAGAAGCCTCGCCTCCTTCCCATCCCCTATTTACTGAATTATTTTAGGCCCTGATTATATCTTATCTTAGCTTTCATAAAAACCCTCTTGGACTGCCTGTAGGTGATATTCCTAATCTGTCCTCCATACTGCCTGCCACATAGATTTGGCCACTCCTGTGCTCAGAGATCCCAATTCACCTCCTCCCTTCCACTCACCACCATTGTCCTACAGAGGCTCTCAAAAAGAGGTGAATTATACTCACAATCACCTAGGAACAACTGAAAATATTTTGGACTGGGTCCCCCCTGCTGTGCAGAGTGATACTCTCTGGGCACCATGAATGTGTATTTTTAGTAAGTTTCTCCAAGCCATGTAGGTCATCTGCTCTCTTTTCCTCCCCACCATCCCCAGGAACACTGGCATATAAGATATAATTTGGCTAAACACAAGATCTGTTCAGAACTGCTGCAATTGGCCTACCCTCCTCATACACGGTCAACATCTCACCATCTCCTGTTATATCTCTTATATATTTTGTTCCCTCAACCTTCAGGGAGAGAAAGTATCCTGTTGCACTGTCTGGGAAGGTGGGTGGGCACAGAGATCAATAGGTGATTACAAGACAACAGGATAGATACTTTGGAACAGGGTTGGGAAGACCAAAAGATATCAAGGAAGGTAGCAAGATTCTTTGTGCATCCTGAAGTCGATAGCCGGGTCTACCAAATAAGATTTTAATGATTGAATGAATGAATGGATGAATGAATGAATGATGAATGTAAACAAAAGCCACTACTCAAGGACAAGAAGAACAGAAAAGTGTTCCTTCTTTAGCTGAATCAATGTCATAAAGCAGTAATTACTCTATATCGAAATAAAGAAGAACCACTTAAACGAAGATTGCTTTTAAGGCAATATGTTCCAAATGAAAGAGGACTCCACTAGTCGGGAAAGACATTTTATTTCCAAGCTTCTAAGAGGGTTCTACAAACAATAGAGGCTTAAAGTAAAAAAGAGAAGATAAAAAGGAAAAAAAAAAAAGAAAACACGTATTTTAACTATTAAAAATTAGACAGCCTTTTTTTTTAAACTTAAACATAAAAATGTAAAAATGTAGTTGTCAAATCTAATCTAAATACATTCCTAGACAAAAAGGATCATCCATGGTGACGGGGTTACTTACAGCTGTATTCTTGTTTAAGTGCTATTCATATTCCTTTTGAATTATTTCTTTATTTCAAATTCAGTTGGAGATCTGTGCAAATCTAGCAAAATATTCT
This sequence comes from Halichoerus grypus, assembly GCF_964656455.1. NCBI lineage: Eukaryota > Metazoa > Chordata > Mammalia > Carnivora > Phocidae > Halichoerus > Halichoerus grypus. Next base: position 20,296,335 of record NC_135726.1, on the reverse strand, counting down.
TTGGATTACAAAAACTATATAAAAAATGAACAAAACCTGCAATTATGGAAGTATTGAGAATGTACAATCCTTCATTGAAATGAAAGATTCCAAAGTGACATTGTCCACAGAATTTATTCCACTGAAGGGTTGAGACAATTTGATTTAAATGCAAAGGAAAATGAAAGTGAGCACTTCATAAAAACATTTTTCTTTTTATGCATTTTGACTGAGTCATAAAAATAGGATGTAGCAGGATATCAAGAAATGCTTGAAACAAACTTTCACAATAAAGTAAAAATAAAAAAGAGATAAATCTAAAAATTGTCTGCAATCCAGGAGAAAGCATGTGCCCTGTGTCTAGGGGGAAAGAGGGAAAACACTTGTAGCATGACTTTGTGTGATCTTTCCCCGAGTATTGCTACATTTTGACCTTTGGCCTAAAGGAACAGGTGAAATGCCCTTCATGGAAGTCCCAGTCCCCAGGCAGCTAGATGGGACTTCCAGAGACAGTAGGCATACTGGAATTGACCCTCAGAATACACCATGGTCCCTGCCCTCATTCTGAGCTTATTGCCCAAAGCATATTTTAAAACTGAGTTTTGGAAATGAATTGCTCTTTCTTTTATCAAAATTTGAAATGCCACATTATTTTATGAGGAGTTATAATCACAGGAGGAAAAAATAAGCAGTTTCAAGTGTCAGAGTCATTATGATAGCCTGGCAAAATCAAAGTAGGGAAAAACAGAGTAACATCGGATGTCTGATAACTACACGTGGCAAATTTGTATTTTTGACTCTTCACTCCCGCAACCCCCAAATGTTCAGTATGGGGCAGAAAACCCACATCTTGGAAGTTTCGAGTTCCGATCCTTTCATTTCCTCATGGATTCATCTCTCATAGCCACTGAATTACTGATAGGCAAGATAAACGCCTATTATATATCAAGTATTGCAAAATCAGAGACTGACCTAGATCTTTAGCATCCTTCTTTTTCAGAAGATGTACGCGGAGGGAAGCCAGGACGCTAACACTGAGGACGTACAAGAAAGCTTTACATGGCGTTACAGAATCTTGTCTGAAAAAAACATTTGCAAAACAGATTTGATTTTAAATAAACAATAAAAGCAGCACGCAACAGCTCATAAATAGGGTTATGAAAAGATCACAATTATCTTAAATGAGAAATATAAATGAGTCATTAGAAATACTTAATTTTTTTCAATGTTAAGAATGAAACCCAGAATTAAAAAAGAATCTGTTTTTATTTCAAAGGTTGCTTCTTATATTGAAGCTCATATTAAAGCAACAGTACAATGTTCATAAAATATAAGTGTGATGCCGTAACATTTCTTACATGTCAGAATACTGATATTTGTATGTATACTAAAATAAGAACTTTAAAATTGTACAAATAGATACATTAAAAATGGCATAGAAATAGGGAGCCTCTCACCGAAACAAGACAGTTATATCTGGCACGTATTAGTTTAAGATGAAAGTAGAAGCAAAAAGATTTACAAGAATCAGCAGTAACAAGATTGATGCTCAAGAGACATAATTGTACATTGTATTGTACATACATTGTATGGGTTTAAGCTGGCTGAATATTATATATTTCAAGTTTAAAAATGCACTACATATAGAGTGTCCATAGTTTAAGGCGAAATTACAGCTCAGAACTGTTGTCCTTTCTAATTTTGTGGAAGCTTCTTTGACAAATAAAAAAAAGAAGAAAGAAAGACTTAGATGTTCATAACACATAAACAATTTCCCTTCATTGTAAGTTCACCATTAGACTTCTCCTTCACTTAAATATTTTGTACGCCAAGTGGTTTTTCTCTAGAGAAGTTGATAAACAACTTCAATATTTGCCTTTTTTTGAGAAAAGGTACTTCACAGTATTTACCACTTTGATGTCCTTGCAGTTTTATTAAATGTATCCTCTCTGTAAAACTTTGCTTGTTTTAAATGAGCCTTTCCTTGATTTAAAAAAATACCTGTTTACATATCTTCTAGATTCTTCAGAATGCCAGACACAGTTCTTAAGGCCAAATTTGTATCGTTATTGTTAAGAGTCGTCATCAAAAGTGTCTTTGGAACCGTACAAGTCTGCTAGTTTCTTAAAACGAGGTCCCCAGTTCTGTAGGTAGTCATAGTCCAAGTCTGAATCTGTGGTGGCAGACTCTAGGGAGCTCAGGGACCCAGCCACCGAGCCCCTGCCTTCATAACCGTAGATTTGGATGGAATCATAAGGAGGGGCAGTTGGGTCATTATCTGCCTCCTGTATTCTCGTGTTGATGAAGTCATCGACGTCCACACTGTTGGGTGCTGGCCGGAGCCCAGGTCTAGGCATGTACTGATACTCGGGTTTTATGTCTTTGCGAGGGATAAATCCATTGATCCCGTCTGGATTCTGGAGGGTGGCGATATCAAAGGCTTCTGTATCTTCTTCCCCACCCCCTTCGTCATCATAGGTAATGATGTTCTCACGGACATCTTCTTCCTCAAAGACGATCAGTGGTTCTTTCTTTTGCCTTCTCAGGGTCACAAACAACACTACGATGACTACAAGGAAAGCACAAGAAAGTGAGCACAGGTTAAGCCCAGTATTCCTGGAGCTTTCTCCCGGAGGAGAACTCTGCTTACTGCAAGGCATGATGTGCTCATGCTCAGAATAGGAACCGGTCTATGAGTCTACAAAATGAGAGTTTTACCTGGAATCCCCAAAGATGTGTAAAACCGCCCTCCACCTGGCTCTTCCTCTGCAAAACGCTGCCAGGAAAATATGATATCCAAACAAGCCAGCAAGTTGAAACTATTCTGAGCTTTTTAAAAATGAATCTGACATTATTTGGAAGTCATCTGTCTAAGAATTAGGAAGATTCTAAATAGACTGGTCTGCAGCTTCTTAAAACTGCCTTATGTTGTATTTTCTTTTTCTTTTTCCAAAGGAAGACAGCTATCTCTCCAAAGCATATGAATGAGAATGTTCCAAGACCTCAGGTCCTACCTTTCTATAGGAGGTGATGCTTGTTCCTGACCAGAGGGCTAGGGTTTGGGGGGAATGGGGAGGAGCAGTGATCCTACTCTACCTTAATAAGAAATCTTATCATAAAAGTGGTTGGATTCTCTTCAAACCACTGTAGAGAAGAGGGGAAGTTTATAATGTCCCCCAGGAGACAAATCTCCTCTATTTATTTAAACATAGGAAGGTAGCATCAGCTGAACCCCAGAGGAAGCAGCTCTAGTTCCTCCTGAGAGAGGCGATTCCACTGCGCTCAGACAACCTAGGATGAGTGGGCAGAACCACACTTGAAAGGAAAGCCAAGACAGTGCTTAATTCTCCATGTTCCACCTCCACAAGAAGCTTCTACAATATTCCATGACAACACTCTCCCACATGTGTGGCTAGACTAAAGAAAATGTTTGTGCCTGAATCTGGCAAGGGGTCTGAGAGCCCCTCTGGGTCCACCATCACCGGGAGCTGCAAGGATGAAGCTCCCTTTCTCCCCCAGGGCTGGACACAGCAACCCGGTACCCAGAAAATTCTTAGGAACTCTTTGTTGACCTGAACTCACTGGCTCTTCCCTATGCACTTGGGCCCCCTCAACTCATTCAATGGAGAACCAAACATCATGGAACAAGCATAAATTTGATGTCAGAAATCCTTGGGTTTGAAATGCCAGATGGGTTGATTTTTCTCCTACGTGATCTCTTCCTGAAGCCCAGCAGTGGTTGTTATTAGCGTGCGCACACCGCTGTTCTTACAGAGATGAGATGTAAGTGTAGGAAAAGCCTCCTAAGGGTCCCCATAAGCTGAGGCTTGCACCCAGATATTACCTCTGCTAATCAGAGGAGTCAAGATCCAGCTTGGCCAGGCCAACCTTTGTCCAGTTCCTTGAGTCCTTCATACCATGTCTTTGGCCTCCTGATTATGCTTTCTGTCCCCAACACTTCTCTTTCCTCTTCTTAGCAAACCATTGCTCATATACCAGGCCTCTGCCTAGTTTCCTCTTCTGCAAAACCTTGTCAGATGTCCCCCTGCAGCAGCCCCAGACAGCTGCTGCTGCGTAGTCCTGCACTGTCGGCAATGTGCTCATCAGAACCTTCCCCCAACTCTGCTCCGAATGCTTGTTAAGTTTCCCCCCTGTCTCTCCGGTACCATAACGTGCACCGCGCAGGCCCCACCCCTGCCTTGTCTCCAGCTGTAGCCACTGGTGACCAGCCTGCGCTCCAGAAATATATATTTCAAGGATGGGCATCTGGTTGCAGAACCCTTCCCGCAGGTGACAGCGGAGCCCCCTTACCCAGGAGAATGACGATGCAGGCAAGGATGGCAATCAGCGCCCCCGTGCTCAGGCCGGCGTTCAGGATGTAGGCCTCGGCATTGCAGGAGAGCAGTGCACCGTGCACATCGCACCCACACACCTTGATGGTGAGGGTGTTGGTGCTACTCATGGGCGGGATTCCACCATCGCTGATCACGATGGGCAGGAGGTACAGATCCTGCTTCTGCCGACTGAAGCCTCCACGCCGGGCGTACACCCCTGCGGTGTTATCTGTTGGGAGAGCAGAGACATTTCTTCTCAGGGCAGGGCCACTGGAATCACGGCATGAATATTCGTGCATTCGGCTTGGCAGAGGTCAGGGTGCTCTTTCTCATCACCAGGGTCAACAACCAGCATCTTTAATCTAGGTACCTACGGAGACCGCGGTCATCTGGCATTGCAGAATAGTGTCTCCATATTTTGGAACCAAACTTAGAAATTGGCTCTTTTTTTATTTCGTAGATACAAAGGCCCCCACTGGCAAGCTCACCACACTGCTTTCTGTTTGGGTGTCCCCTTCATCAGATACCACAACGAAGTGTGGGCTTGGACCACATACCCTATGTGAGTATGGCAGATAATTAAATATATAAGTGGGTGTGAGAAAAAACAAACAGAAAAATCTTTTTCATGCTTGTACTTTCCTACTTCATGACAAGCCTTTGGCCAGTTTCTGTGTGTGTGTTTAAAAGATTTCCGGTCCACACTCAAACCTTGCGCAAACTGTAAATCCACTTGTGAGTCCTAAAGGAAAATATTATCTTTGAAGAGAAAATATTTTATAAAACCACTAACAGGTTTATAGTTTCTTTGAAATTCAAGCACCATCCACCACCTGATTAAACATGTCATGCGTCCTGCTCAAAATAATTCCAAGTTCTCTCTGTGGTCCACACAACACAGCCCACCTCTACACAGTGAATCACTAGATTTTTCCCTCATCTGAAGACTTTGCCTTCAAGGGTCACATCCCATCCGTTCCACATGTCCCAGTTCAGTCTGACATGCAGAACTTTCTTCTGTTTCCCAAGCACACCACACTTCCCACATGCCTTTTTAGCCACTGCCCTAGGATCCCAGGAAGCTGTTCCTGGTGGCATGACAGGTGAACTCCTCAAGCCTCAAAATTGAACCCCAAAGTCATCACATCGGGGAGGCCTTTCTAGACCTCTCCCATCATCTGCTCTGTGACCCCAAGCACTGTATATTCTTACAGAAATTAGTACCCCATTGCTGTGTCATTAATGTTGACATAACCACTTTGACCTCACCTGGAGTGTGAACTTCTGAGACTAGGGGATTCATCTCAGTCTCTCCAGTGTTGCACACGTAATAGACATTCAATAAATATTTTTTGAACAAATGGCATAACTGTATTCTGGGAAAGATTTAATTAAGATTCCAGATGTTGGCTTCCATATAATCTTTTGTCACCTAAGCCCCCAACTACTTCCTCATCATGTTTTCTGCAGATCTGTACCAACCAACAATATTTCTTTCCATGCTGTATGCTCTGGGGGAAAATTATAAAATAGGTGAAGTTTTTAGTATGTTCTATCAAATTACTCACACACACACACACAGATCCTCAGTATGGTTTGCCTCTGTTTGTGATTACAATCAGTAACTTATAGCAATATGAATGTTATGACCAACATGATCGTCCAATAGCTAGCAGGTTTTGAATGGATTGACAGTACCCTGAATTAGCTCTTGTCATAAGAAGAAATATCTTAGAATCTCTTTTGAGAGAGTAAATTGATATACTTTAGGTGAAAGGAAATGTAATGAATTTTCTGTGAGATAAAATCTATTAAATATAAAAGGTAGATTCAGTCTGATTTAGGGATGAGCAGATATTCTGATTATTGCAGAAGATAAGGTGTGTGTACGCACTGGTTTTTGGCAAGCTGTACAATGACATTCTCTGCCCTTCGTTGCCAACATCTCAAACAAAACCAGGCTGAACACCTAACTCTCATTTCTGTATTTTCTGAATATTGTATGACTAGTATAAATTGTTCTTATCACTGGAAAAAATTATATATACTATGGAAAATCATGAAAAAAGATAAATAAAATGGGCCAAATAGACTGTTAACTGAAAATTCAGTTTCCTGACTCTTCTCTCCTATTCCAGCCTATACCATTGTTCCATGCCTAAGGATTACAAAAAAATGTACATATCTATAACAAATTATTTGAAAATGTTATTTTTCCCTTCTCATACATTTTTTTGAGTTCAAATAAGACTTTCACAAATTAAAGGTGACAATATTTACCCCGTTTTAATGATATGAAATGTCACAAGGCCACTATGAATAAAAGTAAAAATTAAAAATCAAAGAAGAAAAGCAAATTATTTAAATTGCTTGGTCAAATACACTTCTCTGATGTGAACAACATCCCCAATGGATCATTAGTTTATCTATTGGGTCACACCCTGTCACCAAGGGTATTGGTTTGGAGGGCATGTAAACTGAGTGTTTTGTTTTTGTAAACCTGTAGAAGGCATAATTTTAAATCTATTCTTCAATGTGCCATCCACAAAAAACGGGACCTCCAGATCACAGCACGCCGGCTTACACGTGACAGTAGCTGAAATCAAACACTAATGGAACCATGGATCTGAGCAGGACACGAACCTGTGAATGTAGGATGTCTCATATTCTGAACAAGCAAGTCCCCTCAGACACATTCAAACTATTACATAAAAGCTCATCAAAGTACCCAGATGACTGAACCATTTACAGTCTCTGAGTGACAGACCTGTAGAATCTTGAGAACTTTTAAAAAAGTTCCTCTAGCCAAACATGTTTCACATATGGATTTTTTTTTTTTTTTTTTTTTGACAGAGAGAGACACAGTGAGAGAGGAAACATAGGCAGGGGGAGTGGGAGAGGGAGAAGCAGGCTTCCCGCTGAGCAGGGAGCCCAATGTGGGACTCGATCCCAACCTGAGCCAAAGGCAGACGCCTAACGACTGAGCCACCCAGGCGCCCTCACATATGGATTTTAAGATGAGTTTAAAAGGTGGGAAAGAAATGGACTGAGTATCTCTCCTTGGGCGTATACTAATTGCATGCTTTCAAATGAGTCATTTGTCTTATCTAGAGCCTCATTTGTTCATCTTTTAAAATGACACTGGTTGATATCAAGTGCACCTCACAGGAATCAAATAACATAATAAAAGTCATGGTTCTGCCAGGGCTCAGGGAATCCTTCTACCAGAAAACTTTACACCCAGTACTGACATCGTCCAGGGCTGGTGAACTGGAGAAGGGGAGACAGATGTGGTAGAATAGAAATGTGACTAACCAGCCTGGCTTGGCACCTAGGTGGTTGATGTTGTTTGAATGAATAAGATATCTCCCCTCTAAATCCAAGTGGCTCCAGTACCAGCAGGAGACTGAGCTTTTTTGGGGGATGGCCATTTTGGAGAAGTCAGTGCTGCATCCTGTAATGGTCTTTCTTGTGGTCCACTCTGATCACTGATCTACTAACAAAAAAAGCCACCACTATGGGCAGGAACTTCATTAAAAAAAATCTAGAAAAACAAACAAACTAGCCATTATTATGGCTATTCTGGAAATCAGTTTTGCATCCTAAGTTTGACTACAGATTTCCTTTCATCCAAATTAGCAACCACTGCCTATCTGTTTTTGAGAGGGTCCCCTCACTTTGGACATATACATTCCTCGGTTTAGGGCGGCCTTTGGATAAAAGAGGTTCCACGAGGACACATTTTCAGGGAAGTGTCAAACTGGTTCCATGGTTCATAAGATGAGGCAGAACAAGGCAAATGTTCTCAATGTTTAAATTTCCATCAGGAGATTTTGCAGATCCTTCTCCTTTATAAAGCATCCAAAGGGCAAATCTCTCAGTATTTGGGGTCAAACAGGCCTGGGTTTGAATCTTGAATCGTCTACATATCAATTGCTTGACTTTAGTCATATTAAGTAAATGTCCTGTTTCTCTAGTCTCACCCAGGAAACTAATAATTTTAAATGGTAAAATGATTTCATTCATAAAGGTACTCAGCACAGCGACAGACTGTTGGAGATGCTCAGTAAATATTAATTCTTTCCTGGAAGCGATCCTCTTTGAGCAATAAACTAATGAGGAAGAGAAACTTATTGGCAAAGAGAGGAAAGTGAATTCCTGGAAATGTCATCGCAGCTTGGAATGCAACTGCCTCCGCAGAAGGGCTCATCATCCAGAGGTAAGAACACAGTTCATGCTCTTCAGTCCTGGGCAACGTATTTCCCATGGTAAGAAAATGTTTTTCAGGCACCTCGCTTTTACATCCTGACACCCAGTGTTCTCATCCTTGGCCACAGACACATAACCAGTTTCATTTTCCCCCCACTAAGGCAAAACCTTGCAAATGGGGTCATTAATTACCAGTATATGTCATGCACAAATTGTAGTGTTTCTATTAATGGAAAATAAATTCAGATTTCAAATTTTTATGTCTACAACCTGGACTCCTAATCACATGCTGTTTTTACCTGCACACTTTGTCATTACACTAACAAAATGTAAAGGTACCTGATAATGATGGTCTCCATGGTACCAGTTTGGGGATGCAAACATAGGGTTATGATGATGATGTAGCCCATTGGAGGTATACATATAACTGACATTAAAAGGGGAAATTATGATGGGTAACCAGTCCTCGATTGATAGACCACACTGGGTGCCATCTTCCCACACTGGAAGCAGTGTTTTTTTGGCCGATACAAGATTTTGCAAAACACTGGAAGCAGTGTTTTTGTTTTGTTTTGTTTTGTTTTTTGCTGATACAAGATTTTGCAAAATGGGCAGCATACGGGCATAGACCCTGCATGTTAAAAATTTGAAAAAGAGAAACCACTGCTGCAAAGGATTAACACGTTGTGGTCTCACCATGACGTCAGGAGAAAGGCTTGACCTATGGTGAAGGAATCAGTCACCTCAGCAGCTTTACTAAAGCTCTGAAGATGCCCTTCCTTGGCCACACATCCTTCTGTCATTGTTCAACCTGACCAGATAAGGGCCCCTCTCTGGAGACTGTTAAACATCTAGAGAATTAAAGCCAAACCTTGCTCTTATTTTGTTCACTTCTGACCCATATCTACCTACTCTACCCTTACTGCTCACACGTGAGACAAAGTAGGTCTATCTACCACTTAAATAGCTCCCACACACTTGAAGAGAGTTAGTTATGCAGTCGTGAGCAGAATAATCATTATTTGATTACTTTCCTCTGGGCCCTCTCCATTTTCCCAAGAAATGTGGCAATAGCTCTATCAGGATAATGGAAAAAAAATATATGCATGCATGTGAAATATAAGTGTGTATTTATCTATATCTGTATATATATATAGGTATAGTATATGTGTCAGAAGTCTTAATGGAGTTTTAAGCTTTAATACTTTTAGAAGTATATATGCTATACAATTACAAAAGATATCACTGGAAAGTTTAATTATTTCGATTGAATTTTTTTTAAGTCAACTCTATCCCCAATGTGGAACTTGAACTCACGACCCCAAGGTCAAGAGTCACATGCTCTAACAACTGAGACAGCCAGGTACCCCTAGTTATTTAGATTTTTTTATACTCATTTAGATTTGTGATTATCCAAAACTTAATTGAAATTTTTGATGCCATATTTGCCATCTTCAACCTGAGGGGCTGAAATAATAGAAATTTCAAATAAAACTTGTAAAGTTTGTAGCATTTATATTTTTGGTATTACTTATGCTCAAAGATGACCTTAATAGCTTGTGTATACATATTAACGAAGAAAATTGCCTGACCCAAGACTCCGATGGCTGTAATGTCTTCCAACTGAATTAAGGAGCTGCACACTAAGAGGAGATCATCACGATCTTTTAATTAACACCTCTGATACTGAGAGATTGGCAAAACATGAATTATAATAAATAACATTGTAGGAATAACTGTCTATGTGTATGTGTGTATAAGACATCTAAGTGTGCACCTTTGGTCGGTGTTAATAGATTTTTCTTTGTTGTAATTTACAACTTCCCTTGAAATTAACATTTCCTCCATTTTTGTATGAGAATAATTCTCTCCTTGGTGATAGGGAGGGAAAAAGAAACATATTCCCTAAGTATTTCTTAGTTTAAGACAAGGAAAACTACCAAGGAATTCAGTGGGATATAAACATTTAGGGTCTTCTAGTGAGTTGAGAAATCCCAGGAGTTAGTTAAATCAGTGACCAGAGGAAACCCTGAAAGAATATGTCTGTTCCACCAAAATGACCTATCTTTTTTTGTTGTTGTTGGGCTGGGGAGGGAGTAAGCTCCCAGATAAACTGTGTTGTAATGGACAAACTGCTGCAATGAAATTCAGGCAGAAAAGGAACATAATTATTTACACAGAGAAAATGGCAGCACATTAAAAGACATCTGCCATTTTGATCTGCCAATAGAGCATCTTCCATATTGAAGCAATTAAGAGGGAAAAAAAGTTCCATAGAAATCTATTTGGCTATCTTTAAATAATAAAAGTAAAAAACCAGAAGCATATTTGGATACTATCTGATGCTGCTCATAAAAAAAAAAAAAAATGTTCTAAGCTTAGGGGAAAAAAAAAAGGCAGGGTGGGGGAGAAAAAAAGAAGTTTGCCAATTGGCCTAATTGGGGTGAATCTGTCTTGGATATCCCTTTACTCAGCCAAATCTGATTTTCATGCATACTTTTTGTTATTGTTTTGGTTTGGTTTTTGAATTTTTTGAGCACTTCAAGCTTAACTCTGCATGCATCAGGTATCAGAGCTCATTTGATCTGCAACTTAGCTCATCTTAGATAATATACATGAAAAATAAGCACATTTCAAGGTCATCTCTTCCTGGATCCAAACCCTGTATGTCCAATTTAACTTTGTGGGATAATAAATAATGAATGGAAAGAAGAGGTGGATTATGTGCTATTGACTCCTCAGAATATTCCGACATTATAAGGTGGGTGTCTTTTTAAGCCTGAAGCTTATGTCATAACATAATCATTTTTCCCCTAATAATAACGGATCCCTGAAATTTCTGAAGCACATCACCTATTTCCCCAGCCATTCTTTCTTTTTTTTTAAAGATTTTATTTATTTATTTGATAGAGAGAGACACAGCAAGAGAGGGAACATAAGCAGGGGGAGTGGGAGAGGGAGAAGCAGGCTTCCTGCAGAGCAGGGAGCCCGATGCGGGGCTTGATCCCAGGACCCCGAGATCATGACCTGAGCCGAAGGCAGATGCTTAACGACTGAGCCACCCAGGTGCCCCCATTCTTTCATTTTAATCCTTGCATTTGGTCAACCCACTATTTTAAGTGCTGGGACACTGCCCCCATGGAGCTCATGTTCTAGTGGGAGACAAACAGGGAATGAGTGTTTAGCATGCAAGATAAAGAAAAATAAGAAAAGCTATTGCAGTGTTCCTTCCTCAGAGGAGGAAACACTCAAGATGGGCTGGGGATACCCTGCAAAGAAAGCGTTTCAGTGACTTCATTTATGGGGAGACCTGAAAGAGGAAGAATAGGCAGAAGGAGTCCATTCCTGGCAGAGCAAAGTAAATGAGACAGGTCATTTTCCCATGATTATGGAAGATGGAAAGAGGAGACTAACTGGGGAACTATGAAATTAACCTGGTTTTTGATGGAAGTCACGCTGACACAAAATATGGAAGAAACATCAAGGGTGAAGAAGGTCAACTGAAATAGGGAAGCTGCTTCATAATGTTTAAAGGGCTGCTCTGTCAATTTGTTGACTTGAAAATCCTAAGTATTTTTGTTGGTGTTAAAATAGGAACTTATTGCAAGCTCCTAAAATGGTCCTCTGTTGCTCAAATGACGAAGCAATGTTTCTGTAGCTAAATAACCCCATGATCTGATAGGCCTCCAACTTGAATTGAGATGGCCTATTGGAGAGCATGCAACCCTGGGGTTCTCAGAACCTGGGATGTATTCCAACTGTGCCCACCTCCCAGTGATTTGGTGCTTTCCTCTCTCAAAACAGCAGCTCAGTCTATGAGTTAGGATTGATGTAATAATTGACAATTTTAAAAAATAAAACAGTAACAGGATTAATTATGTGTCAAATATTCATGTTAGGACTGTTCTGAGATCGAGCCCCACATCGGGCTCCCTGCTCGGCGGGAAGCCTGCTTCTCCCTCTCCCTCTGCTTGTGTTCCCTCTCTCACTGTGTGTCTCTGTCAAATAAATAAAATCTTTAAAAAAATAAAATAAAATAAAACAAACAACCCCTTCTAGCAGTAAAGATTAAAGCCAAGCATTTAATCGCTAACCCTTGCTCTTCCTCTATATTTTATCAAATGATCACTGTTTGGAAGAAGAGGTTTGGAAATCAAAAATATGAGATTCGATATTAGGATCTATCAATTTAATTACTTTAACAAATCATTAGGTCAAAGGACAAAACCGTATTTCCTCCTCTGGTTAGAATCTAAAAATTGAACATCCTTTTTTTTTTTTTTTTTAAAGTAGGCTCCATCCCCAGTGTGGAGACCAACGTGGGGCTTGAACTCATGACCATGATATCAAGACCTGAGTGAAATCAAAAGTTGGACGCTTAACCAACTGAGCCACTCAGGCTCCCCTGAACATCCATTCTTTTAATAAAATAATAATGGAAAGGAAATTTCCTAAAACACACACACCCCACAACACAACTCTTAATTGACATTTTAAAATGTGATTATATTTCACTTACTAAGTTGCCAGTGATTTAAAAAGAGTAATAATATCTAGAGTTGGCTTGAATGTGAGGAAATGAGATACCATATGATACCATTTTACTCATGGTATTATAAATATTTCTGGTAGTATACATATTTCTGATAGGCAGTTTGTCAATTAAGTATCAAAGGCTTTTCATCCAGTAATTCCACTCTAGAAATTTATCCTAAAATACTAATTAGATATTCGGCAAAGGTGTGTAGAAACGATGTACTTACATAATGGTCAATTGAGATCAGACACCTTTACAGGGGAGGTTAGGAAGATATTCAGAAGAAAATGTTGACAAAAGCATATTGATGCTGCTAAGTGCATATCACATATTATTAGGTGGGAAAAAAGTGGACATGAATTTTATGATTCCCTTTTTTAGAGATCATATATACATATATGCCAAGAAAAAGTCTGGACAGAAATAAAAACTAGCAGTGATTATTTCTGAACAACATATTATCAAGTTATTTTATTATTGATAATAATATTTCTGCTTCTCTGTATTTTCTAACTTTCCTACTAAGAATATGTGTTAATTATGTAGTAGAAGAAAATCATAAAACTCTGAAAATATACATTACTACAATTATTATGGCTGTGATTTAAATTGAACCTGAAGTGCAGTGTGTCCCCTGTTCACTTTCCCCTGGAACCTTAGATAGATAGATTGAATTTTAGGTTTTTCCTCTTCTGAAGATTGTTATTATTTGACTACATGGTAAACAAAGATTTTTTTTAAAGCATTAAGTAGAAAAGACATGAACTTTATATTCATAGTATAGTGTGTACATCTGATGGAACCCTCCAAGTACCCAAGCTTGTTCGTTATTTCACTGATGGGCAGTGTGACCTTGGGCAAGTCTCAAGCTCCTGATGTCTCATACTCTTTCTTTATCCAGAAAATGGGGATAAAAATATTCATGCTGAACCTCGTGGAGCTATTTGAGGAATGAAGTGAAACAATGGCCACAACAAAGTTTTATAAATTAATGAGGAGCTAGATATATGGGAAGGGTTATTCTCAGTATTTTTTTCTTTGCCCTTTTTCATCCATTACACATTTCTTGTGTTTTTAGAGATGCCATAAGGCTGATATTTTCAAAGTAAATGCATTTCAAAACCAGGGCAGATCAGCTCTGGTGCCCAAATGGTGCCCAAACAGCACCATTCTTGATATTAACAGCCCAAGATGGACTCACCTGCTGCCTGCTGAGTCATATGTGAAGCTGGGCTACAGAATGGAGTAAAGGAAAATGAAATAGAAGGCTTGGGTGTATTAAGATGGCTTCCCTCCTCATATTTCTAAAGAACTGTAATGCTTATGCCGAGTTTAGGCAAACGCAATCCTGATTATTTACATGGCATAATGGAAGTAAACACTCAAGGAGAAAGAAACCTGACGCTTTTACTCAGCGTGATATAAACCATTATCTCATGTTTTCTATGGAAAACAGTCTCAGCCGAGAAATTTGGTAACTCAATAGGCTATTAATAGGATGTGGAATGTGATTACTCCTTTTGGACTACTTCAATATGTAATTACTTCTAGGAGCTAGCAGAAAGAGACTCTATTAAACGATAATTATAGGACTGTATTTGCTTTAAGGTTTTGTAATAGCTCTAAACATGGGAGTTTTCATTAACTGTTTGCCATAGTTAATAAAGTCATTTTTCTTAAAAAGTAGCAATTCCCTGCAAAAGTGGTGGCTCCGCATAGGATTAGACTCTTACAGGGAAGGGCAGGGGAGACAGACTGTGCACTGGGCTGGCTCATCCATGGTAATAGAATCTCTTTGAAAATACTGATGGCATACCCGAAGTGTTGTGACAAAGTAAAATACTTACAACTCCCTAGAGAACAATATGTCTTCGTATAATGTTCTCAGAGGGTTAACAGCAACTAAATATTATTGCACACATAAAAACAAAGAAGACACAGCAGGTGAT
This sequence comes from Halichoerus grypus, assembly GCF_964656455.1. Taxonomy (NCBI): domain Eukaryota; kingdom Metazoa; phylum Chordata; class Mammalia; order Carnivora; family Phocidae; genus Halichoerus; species Halichoerus grypus. Next base: position 20,281,327 of record NC_135726.1, on the reverse strand, counting down.
AGAGGCAAAGTTGGCACAGTGAGAAAAACCTAGAAACACCTGCTGCGTCAGGTGTTTCTGACCTGCTGACCACAAGTATCTGAGTCGACAGATCATAAAAGAGGGGGTGGCATAAGACGCGTGTGAGAACAGCAGTGTTTTCCAGACAAATAAGTCAATCACCTCGCTATTGATAAAACTAAATGTATGCTGAAATATTTCGGAAGAAGTATCTTCATCAAAAAACTGACAAAAGCCTAGGTTTATGTCAGCGTAGCAATCTATCAACCTAGGGTGGGATCCCAAAAGAGTTTGGGGATTAAGAAAAATCCAAGAGTGGAGGCAGGGATTCTCATGCACTCAAAGTGTACACATATCTTAGAAAGTATTATGAAAACATTGTGTGTGCTAACTTCTTCATTTCAGCTCTGGAAACACTTATTAAATGGCCACTACATGTCAGGGTCTCCCTGCTTTGGAGAAATGTACATTTACGAAAGGAAATTCCTATATCATACACGTGTAGCACTAGAGGTACATGAGCTCCCAGTTGAGAACTACTCATCTATCTCAGTGCTGAGTAGAGTTCTCTCTTAAAGGTGCTTAAGGCACTCACAGGTGCCCATCAACCAAAGCCAACAAGTAAAAGAAAAATCCTAGATGAAATAGAAAATTAAAGCCTCCAAGTACTGTTTCTATTTCAAAATGATAGGAATCACTGACAAAGTGAAGGACAGGTTGTTTTATAGGGTTCCTTGAAAACACAGGTCTCTCGTATAACTACCTTCACACCCAGGCTTTCAAGAGCACGACCACTGTGGAGAGCAAGGCATCAGGAAAGAAAAATCTGTCATGGCATCTAGGACATTTTATCCCACAGTCTCATTTGATATGTGCTTGATTTATTTCTTTTAAGATTTTATTTATTTATTTGAGAAAGAGAGAGAGAGGGAGAGAGCAAGCAGGGGAGTGGCAGAGGGAGAGGGAGAAGCAGACTCCCCACTGAGCAGGGAGTCCAATGCAGGGCTCGATCCCAGGACCCTGGGATCATAACCAGAGCTGAAGGCAGATGCTTAACCAACTGAGCCACCTGGGTGGCCCTTGATATGTGCTTTTAAAAAAGCCATAATTAAATGCTCAAATGAGTTTCAGAAATAATAAAGTATGTTAGATCCTATCCCCTCAAATCCAAGCAGCATAGGGAATTCCCTTACTTTAATATTAATCAACCCAGTAGAGCCAGTGGTTAGGGCTGTAACCTCTAGCCTCTGAGAGCCTGGGTTTAAGACCTAGGTCTAACTCCTAGGTGGCTGATTGACTCTGAACAAGTCACTTGATGGTTCTCTGCCTCCTTTTCCTCACCTTCACATGGGAAGGCTAATAATCATCCTGACCGATGGTGTGCTGAGAGAATGAAATTAGAGAGTGTAGGGAGGGTCTGGATGTGGTGTCTGGAGCATAAGTGCTGGGATTTATGATACTGATAATAGTGATAACAGAGATGGGAAAAGTGATAATACTTATTAGGTTAACTTAAGCTCCTCTAAGCCTGATCTCAGTCACTGGGAAAGCAATCAGTCTATAACCTAGTGCACAGCAAGTGTGTGGCTAATGAAAGCCTATATACTCAGGAGGACCACCTTTTATTCCTATGTCAAATGATGGCATCCATCTTCCCATTTCCACAGACCTGCATTGTCACCAGCTTATAGGAACAGCTGCAGACCAAAATAGCCTGGCCACAAGTCAGGAAACTTATTTTTTGATCCTGGCTCGCTACCAACTTTGTCAAGGGACTCTATCAGTTTGGTCCTTACAACAAGAACAACTATTTCAAATAATTCGTGAGTCTAGAAGCTCTCTGATGAAATGAGAAGCAGGAATGATCGTAAATTCTGCCATGTTTATGGTTGCCAAACGATGCTTTGTTCATGCCCTTTAGGCAGTAATTCTGCAACCACCTTTAGGTTTCAAGCTCTATACCCAATCACACTGCATTAAAACCATGCTTGGAAGGGAAGGCCAGCTGAAAGATTACATTGCCTTACAAAGTTGAACTAATCTTTTTTAATGCTTTACTTGATATCAATATTCATAGAGCCATGCTTACCCCCAAGGGTTTATCAATCTCTTAAAAAAAGATAAATGAAGTTGTTTGCATATTGACCCTGTAAGCTTCCCCACTTGGTTTTCTCACTGCTTCATGAATATCAAAGCCAACAAAAAGAGTGAAATAAAATTAGACTCACTTATTCATAGGCACCAAATGAGCCCACATGTCTCAAAAATAAGGGTGGCATTATTATTTCTTCTTTGTTCTTCAACAGAGAGGCATTATTAAGATTAGGGAAAACACTTGTGCTCTGCAATATAAAAGCCATTCATTCTCCATTTCTACTTCTCTGAATGCATAGGAACCTTGGTACGAACCTCTGTTGTCTCTGACTGTGAAATTTGGATTGTGAATGATTTCAGGGGGTAGACTGAAGATAAATCTTGGTCCATTGGCTGTGTCATCCTTGTCATCTGCACTAATTGTAACAATTGGCTGAAAGAGAAAGGTGGTCCATAAATGAATCATGCTGACATTGACACATCATTTATTCAAAAATTCCTGGCTGGCTAAGAAGCCTGGGTTTAACAAGAGAACATAGCTACAGAGCTAAAGTAGGGCTCTGAAGCCCTCTTGGGCAGTGGGAAGTATCTCTACGTGAAGCTCTCAAGACCAAACTCCGTTTCCAAATGCCTCGTTTATAGCCAGGGAAGAGGACAGCATCATTACCTGGTTAGAAAGTGGCTTGGTCTGATCACTCTCACAGATGAAGCCTTCATAAGGGGCGGCGAATTTGGGAGCATTATCATTGACGTCAAGGACCCTAATGGCCACTGGGACTTTGGCTTCCTGATGCCGGTTGTCTGAAAGAAGAGAATTCAGACAATAAATACAAGCCCTTCACGATATTCCAGTGTGTGAGCAAGTTTGAGAACCACTGGTCTATAGGTAAGTAAACACCTACAAATCTTGGCTCCTAGGGCCCTGCTGCTCTGGGTTTAGACAATCCTGAGTGGCAGGATAAAGTGGGGAATCCCTCGGTGATGGCCATGAGTTCCAAGTGGCTGAGGGCTATCAGCTCACTTGCCAAGACTATACCCAGTTCTGCCAAAAAAATAAAAAATAAAATGAAAATATCTCTATGTGTTTATATGTCATCTTCAATAGATGACCAATAATAAATTTTAAAGCTTGAAAAAATATGCTTAAGACTAAAAAATATATTCTATCTCAGCTGTCTGTCATTTTCCAGAATATATATAGAGTCTGATGGAATAAAATTTGGTAAAGTAGAATCAGAATCCTTAGGAGAATACTTACGGATTTCTGCTGCAAAAACGGATATGTTGAGCCAGGCAGTTTCCTCTCTGTCCAAAGGTTTTGTGGTTTTAATAAAACCGTCCTCTGGATTAATAGTGAAAAACCTGTCGAGGTCAGTATGACGATCGATGGAATACCTAAGCAGAATGCAAATGAGGCAATTAGACAGAGACATTCCGAGCAGCTTAATATTTGAATATTTTCTCCATGCTATATTTGAAACAACTTTTTCAATGAATTGCTTGAGCTAGGTTTCCTTTTTAATCAAATTTACTTTTTAAACTTCATACATGAATCTTTTTTAGAAATCATTTTGCCACATTGGAATTCTTTATTCAGTACAATGAATGAAAGAGCTGTTTAGCATATATTTGATTGAGAAGCATAATGACATGTTGCATATTTCTTCATATTTACTACAATCACCCACTATCTGAATATTTATGAAACTGCATTTTGGAAGTGGGATTGCCTTGCTCCCAAACTACTCAGAAAGTCACAAATGTATCAAACCTTTATTAGATTTTTGCATTATTAAATAGTAAATAGTTTTAAGTTTATCTAAATTTATCATCAAGGATCATTTATGGTCCTAAAAAATCAGTTTTCTCCTTATTTAAAGAAAAATGCTAACTCTATTTTGAATGAATTTATTTATTTATTTGGTTTTAGGGGTTCCCAGGGAGCTTGGTTCTGAATTCCATGGTGAAATATGCAAAGCAGCCTTAGTCCTTCATTTGTAGAGCATTCTGCCCATACTTTCATGATGGGCTGTGCCTAATAGCATAACTGGAAGGTTTTAGCTACTCCTGTCCACTAGAAAATTTGCTTTTTACTAACAAAAGACAAAATAATTTCCAGAATATTACTGGATCGTATTTATGGCAAAGGGAAGAGGGAGATGGGACAAGAAGAATGGCCTATATTGAGGTGTGGTAAGGTAAAATATCTTGCCCAGGGTACCTGGAGTTGTAAGTAACAGAGTGCTGGCTTTTAATAAGTCTGTTGAATTCCAAAGCCCCTTTCCTTTTCACTCTGCCATACTGTCTCCAAAATGCAGAGCAAAAGTGGTTAGATTAACTCTGGGAGTTATACTGGGCTTCATAATTGGGTGGTTTCCTGCTCTTGGAGGGCTTAGCTGTGCTTTCCTAAAGTTTACAGAATACATATGTCTGAAGGCGTTCACTGAGGGTCATAAAAGCCAAGATATATTAAAGGTGGCAAAGACCATGGATGTCAGAGAATTTAATCTCTTCAATTTACAAATGATGGGATTTGCAAATGGCCGATTATCTAGTTCCTGGGGGACCCAACATTAGAACCCAGATCTTCCACTTCTAGATCATGTTGTTTCCACAGAGGTCCCCCACGTGGAGCTGCACTTCACAGTATAAAAGACAAAAGCTCATCCACGATATCATTCAACTTTGAAGCTCCCTGTGGGAATGGAATGATGAATCCCCTGCCCCAGTCAGGAAACTGAAGATAAACCATTTACACCTCGTAACTGTCAGGAGAGGCTCAGGAACATAGCTTTCAGCAGATAGCCCTCTGTGAAAAGGAGGCAAAAATAATAGAATTTCTTTTTCCCCTGCCACCAGGGAGTTTACTATCTAGTTGACATGACAAGACACATTCACAGGGACAAAGATAATTAACAATGCAAAGTGTTATTCTCTAGAAGCGAAGGGCATGAATTTCGGTTTTGTAAAGTCCCAGATACAAGTTCATGCTCCAGTACATATAAGCTCGGTGATATTGGAAAAGCCATTTAGGTTCTTTGAATCTCAGCTGACTTATCTCTTAAACGGGAATATTAACAGTACCTAGCTTTTAGCTTATCTGTAAGAATTACAGAATTACATGAAATGATGATACATGGTAAAGTATATAACCTAGCGCCGCACATACTGTAAACAGTACAACAAGTCATAGTTGCTCTTCTTTTTCTTGTGACTGCTGTCACACACTGTGGACAGACCATGGAAGTTCTCAGATGTCAGTCTACAGAGTGTGACCTTCATCCTACAGCCAGTGAAAAATCATAGAAAGCTTTTGATCAGAGGAACAAATAAATGGAATCGGCCATGGGGATGATTAATAAGGTAGGATGGGCAAGATGGTCGAAGCAAGAGAGAGAGTAGAGGAGGGGTAGAGTCATGGTTCGGCTCTGAATGAGGTGACAGGGTGCAGGAGCTGGTATAGGAGTGAGAGCGGGGACAGAAGACTGTGATGGAGAGAGCACCAGCAGGAGGCTGGGAGAGCCCTAGAGAGTTCCTCGCCTGAGTGTCAGAGGAGGAGACACTGAGAAACACAAAAACAAAGGCAGCTTAGCAAGAAGGAGAGTTCAGAATTCCACTAGGGATATGCTGCCACGCTGAGAGAGTAACAAGTCAGCTCTGCCTCAGGTTTCACAGAATCAAGGTGGAGTCAGGTTTATTTCTTTTTAAGGGTGTCACAATAAGTATGAGCTCAAAAATAAGTTTTAAAAAAATGAGTGAGCCAGTGAAGGAAAAAAGCAAGTGTGTGAAAATTCACAGCAGACCGCAGGATAGGTACAGAATGGAATTAGAGAGAAAGATCAGCCCTGAGGCCGAGAATCTGGAGCATTAACTCAATTCAGTCACGCAGGGGTAGGAATGCTGTAGATGAGGGGACACAGAGAGAGAGACGTCCAAGTCAAAAGGATGTGTCTCAGGGAGCCCCCACTGCCTGGACAGGGATCAAAGTCTAGTGAAGACCCCAGGGTGGTGCTGTCTCAGGCATGAACAGATTACTGCCAAGGAACCTAAGAAGAGAGAATATCTCCAAAAGCCAACAGTGAACAAAAGTTTATCTCATGCTACAGAGTCTGAGAAGAAAGATCTGCAAAATTTCCACGCAGCTAAGAGTTTGGTTGACACTATAGTGTCCTGCCCACGTGTCCAAGGACATGAATTCCTGTACAGGGGAAGATAAACAATCAGGAAATTAGGTAGTGCGGACAGCAGGACAGGAGACAAACCACATAAAAAGATTTGAATGTTCTATAATTTGTTTGAGGAACAGGGACTGAGTGGTTAAGGAGGGGGGGGTTCAAGGGCCGTACTGAGCATCTTTGGATAATTATAGACACGGAAATTGCCTACATGCACAGAACAGCTACCGCTGAGAACATGACCCAAATAACCAATCGCAGATGTGGGTCCTGGAGACAAGAGGCACAGAGGAAATGAGCAGTTGTTTCAAGTGTTTTTACGTCATCACTCTTCCAATGCATTGCTAATGCACCTCGATATTCTAAGGCCAAAGCTAACTCATTTAAAATCCATGCCATGGACATTTCTGAGTAGTTTAAAGGTGTTGTTATGCCAGTCCTTAGTCATTATGTAATATTTCTTCCTGCATAGAGAGAACACGGTACTCAAACCTTCTTGGGAAATTTTTTTATTGGTGGCTGTTTGGCTAGAGTAAGAAGCTCAAAATGGACTGAAGGCAGATCTGCACTGAAGCCCAGTCTTCTATACTCAACTGGCTAGGTGACTCTGAAGAGTGCATGTCACCCATTTGAGGCTAAGTATTTCCATCTATTGCATCCTAAAGCAGTCATAGCTTTAAAGGTTATCTGAGGATTAGTTTAAATAACTTAGTGCAACACATTGTCTGGGGCTAAGAAGATGCCCATTAAAGGGCAATTCTCTTCCTTTCTCCCAAAAGGGACAACACTCAAGGATTTAAAGGGCAACTAACAACATTTTCATTTGGGTCTTCCTCCTGCCCTTTCAGCATTTTCTTTGGTGTCAACAGAAAAACTCCATTGTTCATGGCAAAATTTTTTTTGATGCTCAGATTTGTTTACTTTTTTCCCCCAGCTTTACTTAGGTATGATTGACAAATAATAAAAAGTCTATATATAATGTGTACAATAAGGTGTTTTGCTATAAGTATAGTTTATGTAATGATTACCATGCTCAAGCTAATTAATATATTTATCACTTCTCCTGGTTACTATTTCCTGTGTGTGTGGTGAGAACACTTAAGATGGACTCTCTTAGCAAATTGCAAGTATATAATACATTTTTCAAAATAGCTAACAGGCTGTACATTAGATCTCTGGAACTTACTCATTTCATAACTGAAAGCGGTACACTATGACCAGTATCTCCCCATTTCCCCACCCCGTAGTGGGAACTACCCTGGCAACCACCATTCTGCTCTCTGTTTCTCGAAGTTTCACTTTTTTATTTTTATTTTATTATTTTTTAAAGATTTTATTTATTTATTTGTCAGAGAGAGAGCCGAAGCAGGGGTGGGAGCGACAGGCAGAGGGAGAAGCAGGCTCCTCACTGAGCAAGGAGCCCCATGCGGGACTTGATCCCAGGACGCTGGGATCATGACCTGAGCCGAAGGCAGACGCTTAACCGACTGAGCCACCCAGGCGTCCCAAAGTTTGACTTTTTTAGATTCCACATATAAGTAGTATCATGCTATGTTTGTCTTTCTGTGTCTGACTAATTTCTTTTAGCAGAATGCCCTCCAAATTCATCTAAATTATCACAAATGATAGGATTCCCTTGTCTTTTTAAGCCTAATTTATAATACACACACACACACACACACACACACACACACACACCACATTTTCTTTATCTGTTCATCCATTGATAGATACTGAAGTTGTTTCCATGTCTTGGCTATTGGGAATAATGCATCAGTGAACATGGGAGTGAAGATATCTCTTCAAGATAGAGCCATTATGAAAAAGAGTATAGAGGTTCCTCAAAATGCAACTGGTGGCTGGATTTTTCCTGTGGGCTATAGCTTATCAACCCTGGAACCCGACAGACATTCCCTGACCCTTTTTGTGTGTGCCAAGGACAACACATAACATAAGGAGTCACTGTGATTTTGCGTGGTATGAGCACTGTGAGGTGGAAACTGCATCTGATCAATCAGTAGGGTGCCCTGGAAGAATTTCTAGATAAGGTGACACCCAAGTGGAGGTGGGATAAATGAGTATCATGTAGCAAGTTTGAAAGAAAGGGGAGCAGAGCTCCCCTGGGGAGGAAGAACATGCGAAGGTCAGGAATCAGGAAAGAGTACATTTGATTCAAAGAATAGGAAGTGGCCCAATTTAGCTGCAATCCAGAGTCTGATGCCAAAGGAAAGTAGACTGAAAAGGGAAGAGATGAGTAGGACACAGCAGGAATCGGGGTGGAGAGGCTCCAAGAAGAGCCGGACACTAAATAAGAGAGTTGGGATGATTCTGGAGGGAGCTGCAAGGGGGAACAGTTTGATCATTGATAACTGAAGTCTGAAGTCTGATATGATGTTTGGATGTGTGGTTAAAAATGCTCAGTCTAGCTATAGGACAGCAGAAAGGTGGGTGAGAAACTGGAGGCAGGGAGACCAGGAGGAGGCAGAGGAAGAAGTCCAGGTGAGAAAGGAATCAGTGCGGGGGCACCTGGGTGGCTCAGTCGGTTAAGCGTCTGACTCTTGATTTCGGCTCAGGTCATGATCCCATGATCTCAGGATCATGGGATTGAACCCTGCGTGGGGCTCCCCACTCAGCGCAGAGTTTGTCCCTCTCTGTCTGCTCCTCCCCCACTCTCTTGCTCTCTCTCTCAAATAAATAAACAAAATCTTTTTTAAAAAATGGCATTAGTGGAAGGGCCATGGACAAATAACCAGCTTCTGGAATCCAACCCCGGGGCAGGTTTCAGGCAGCTGTGTATTCCTGTCCCATCCATGTCTCCGATGCGAGACCAGCCTTCTCTGGCTATCTTCCTCCCTTCTCATCTCCATCCTTTTCCTCATTGGCCTCATCTGTCATTAACACAGGTTGGGGAGAGGGGAAGGCAGGGTTCTGAATCACTTTTCTAGCTAGTTTTTTAAGTTATAAAGATAGATCCATAATAATAAAAGCACTCTAAGTTTGCGTGGCCCTTTGTTATCTCTTCAAAGTGCTCAGTAGCCATTAGCTAGACAGAGCTTGCTCTCCTAGCCCCCTGTTCACTGGCTGTGTCGCTCTGGCCAAGTCACTTTGCCCCGTGGAGACTCCATGTCCCCTCAATTTAAGTGACAATAATTCCTATAAAATAAAGTTGCTGGGATACATTAGATCCTATGTCTAACACACGTAGTAGAGTAACTGGAGCATAGAAAAGTGTTCCATAAATTGTAATTACGATGATTACTTCATAATCCTTATTCCTACTTCAGCACAGCTCCCTAAGACAGGCCCCGCTGAGAGCTGCCTCCCCTCATACATGTTGTCAAGTCTGCTGCAGACAGAAATTAGGTAGCTTGAAAGAGCCGATCCAAAAAGTTCGTGGCAGAGGGGGAGTCAAACTCACATCTCCTGAATCTTAATCTTGTTTACACTGCATTGAACCAGATCATCTTGGACCCTTTTTGAAACTGAAGGATGTGCTTCCCTCAGGGCTTTCCTAAAACTTCTTGCCTCGAAAATTCCTCATCCACGCCTTTTAAATAAATGTCTGTACCTTATGGGGCTGTTGGCAGCATCTGGGTCTTTGGCATGCACTCTCCCAACCACCGTGCCTGCAGCTGCATTTTCCTGGACTTCATGGATGTAACTTGGGGCCAAGAACATGGGGGGCTCGTCAGTGTCTTCCACTGCGATCTTCACTGTCACGGTGTCCTTGAAAGGCCCGTTGCTGATGAACTTTGGGTCGATGTGCACGTTGGCTGCTTCTACCTTCAAGCTGTATGCTCTTTTGGTTTCAAAATCTACGGGCTGGCAAGAAAGAAGGGAAGATTGACAACCAATTCCTTGAAAGAATTATGGAGGAGAAAGACCAGATTGTTTTACAGGGCAGAGTGAATAGCTCCTCAAACGGAGAAAATCAGGGTCTATTCAATATCCAATTACCTGAGCCATTTGGTCAGAAAATCAGACAAATCAATTGCTGAAAGCTGGACTGTGTTCCGTGGGTAATTCCAGGAGCCCAACAGACACAGGAGGACCACATCATCGAAAATGAACTTCATTCTATAATAACAACACTAAGGCTGTCCGAATCACTCACTAAAATCATCTAAGGAAGGGAATTAAAACACTACAAAAGTAAATGATGTAGCCCATTCTGTAAAGTACTAAGAATCTTGGTAATAAAAACACCCACTGAATTTCAGCACAAGTATGTCTTGTTAGATGACTCCTCTCCTACACATACACACACACACACACACACACGCACACACACACAGTTAATTATATTGACAACCTAATTTTAAATTTTCTGACCATGTAGCACTTCCCAAAGTCTGGGACCCAGACCAACAGTGGCCCTTAAGATGACTTCAGGTAATTCATGGGTAACTTTGGTGGATGGATTTGCTGAATGACATTAACTTACTTATTAAGTTACTTACTGACATTAGTATTCCTTTTCTAATTCTTCCACTACCAAACAGGTCAAGGATACATCAGTAAACCTCAGTATAGTGCTACTTTTTAACATATATGATATGTTTCCTGATCTCCTTTTGAGAAACTGTGATAAAACTGTCTAGCTAGAATGTAATGACATCATTTTATTTGACTGCAGTCATTTCTAGGTTACCTTCCATTTATGGCAAGTGATATAGGACAGTGAGAATAATGCTTCCCTGTTAAAAGAATGCATATATGTTTAAAAGAAGCCCACTTAAAGAAAAAAATTATCAACAGTATAGATTTCACACAGAGTCAAGAAAAATTGAGAAGTAGTATTTGAATGACTGCAGTTATTGAGAAATTGATGGTAAACACTCCCTCTTTCTGAATGAGAGGAGGTACAAATGAATCAATCAGCCAAAGGTGAGAAGTACAACTGTGGCAGAGAAACAAGCCCGGATGCCTAGGAAAACAGAACTTTCTAATTAGCACTCAGGATGATGCTGAACTACAAAATGTTTGGAAAGAGTTGGGTCTTTTAAGGTTAGCATCTGCCTGCCATGCTGTTGTCAACTGCCTGGCAAACACTTATTGTGAATGGGCATATAATCATAGGGTTTAGTCCTGACCTAATTCTACAAAGCTCAAAACTAAGGACGATTCCAGTTTCAGGAAGGAGAAACGCATTCAAAGTTTTTCCCATCATCTTCCCACCCCAACACCCCAGACTCAGGGAACATTCTTCTTCCTGAAGGAAAATCCGACACAGCCGATCCACCCTTCTGGGACTCAGCAGCTTCTTTGTCCTCTGGGTTACTGAGCAGCAGAAAGGAATGTTATTTATGGGCTGCAGGTACAAGATTGCTGCAATTTCTCAAAAATCTCTCCCATTATTACACAATATAAAAAACTGGAATATGATAGTTCTGAGAGCAGGTAAGGAGAAACTTTCTAACCTCAGGTAGCCTGTTGATGCTTTTAGAGCAGAACTTTTTGAACTCAATTTAGGCATATGGCTAGGGACCCAGAGCCCAGAGCCATGTTCCCAATGGACAGCACTGTTGATGCTGAGGCTATTATAGTCACACTGCAGTCTGATACTTTTCAGATTCCAAGCAAAACTCCCCAAATCCTTGCAAACATTTGTCTGGAATGCCCTTGCCTAGTTTGGTGGGATTTGACTAAGTCTTCAGGTGGTCAGCCCAATCCTCATTGCCTTGTGAAATCAACTTCCTGAGCTGCCTTTCTGCAGTCCTTCATTCCTACCCCTGCTAGGTGGGGGTTGGGTGGGGGGCATCCCAAAGGACCTTGTTGAGTCTTGTTGATCTTTGCTTCCCTGCTCCCCAGGATTGACTGTAACAAGTGAGCGTCTACACTAGTTGTTTCGAGTGAATGGGGAGCAAGGCTGATGGACGAATGACCTTTACACATTTACCTACAATTTATACCTTGACTCTTTCCAAAAAAAGATTTAAGGTAGTTTCCCCTATGAACATTTGTATCCATGTTATGAGTAGTTGAAATAAAGCTAAATGAGGCAACACACTACATAAACCATAAAAATCTTAATACCCCTTAATTTACTAATCCCACCTCTGAGAATTCTCCCTGAGGGATTAATTCAACAGAAAACCAAAACAAACAATATTCAAAAATGCATGGTGTTTGTCAGATTTAATAAAGGGTTATATCTAATCAGGGGAAACATACACACAAAACACCAAATCCAACTGTGAGATTTTATTAAGGAAATAATGGTCCATCAATAGGATGGGATGTTATGTAGTCATTAAAAATGATTATGTATATTATATAACAGCATGTAAAATGTTTATGATATGACATTAAGTTAACAAATCAGATCACTCTAGCATTGCAACTGTGTCAAATGTTATAGACCCATACGTATATACATGTGGACAAAGAATATAAAAAAATACTTGGACATAAAAGTAGTTTTTAAAATAGGGGATATTTAAAATGTCTTCTAATGCTGCTCTCACACTGCTTTACAAGGAGTTTATTTGGTACAAAGGAAATAGCTCAGAAACTGCACCAGGATCTCTGTGCCATAAATAGGAGCCCACTTGATCAAGGGCGTTGCGATGAACAGATTGGATTTTCCTCCCCAAGTCCACCAAGCCACCGACAGGTTTCATTTTTATTTCGCACTGGTTCTTCAGCTAACCACACAGAGACTGTCTGAATATCCTGAGGGCACGTTCTCTCTTATGCACCATTACACCTCCGACGCTTACTGTGTCTGACACAGAGTCAATACTCAAGAAATATTTATTGCTTCCTAAGCTACTTGATACATGAATGACTCCACCTCCTACATGTCTCTTAAATTCTTCACCCTAACCTGTTCTGTCTTCTTCAGTTCTTTGTAATTTCTCCCTTGGATTCCAACAACAGTGTTTCAGTTGGTCCCACGGTATCCAACTCAAACTCTCAAGACTGAACTCATTCAAGTTTCTTAAATGTGTCCTGTTTCTACAATAGCAGCCCCTCAGGAGCTCTTTTTTTTGGGGGGGCCTTCCTCTCCTTATCTATCTGGTAAATTCCTACTTCTCTAGGAGTAAATTCTTACTTGTGTAAGAAGTCATTCATGACCCATATTCATAGATTTTATCACACTTTATTACAGTTGGTTCTCAGTTGGGGAGAGATTTTGCTCTACGTCCACCAGGGATATGAGGCAATGTCTAGAGCTATTTTTAAATCATCACAACAGGTGGGGTGCTGTAGTGTGTGTGCTTACATCTAGCAAGGAGAGGCCAGGGATGCTGCTCACCATCCTACAATGCACAAAACAGCCCGGGCAACAAAGAATCGTCGGTCCTGAAATGTTAATATGCCCAGGCTGAGAAAACCTGCTCTATTTTGTCTTTTCACTCAACTGTCCTGTTAAATTGTGACCTCCCTATAGCCAGGACTCTGTCTTTTCAACTTTAGATGTCCAGCCTCTCACAAGGGGCCTGCTTACAAAGAATAAGAACTCAATAACTCTTGGTAGAAAAATGGGTGAATGAATTAAGAAATGAGTAAAAATACCATATTAAAGAATCTTTTAAGAGAAAAATACGTCCATGATCTCTCTATATTCTCTTATATTATTAAATCACGTATAATGACTTCCATAGGATTCATCATTTTATACAACTACATTCACCCCTCAAAATTCTTTTCCTTCCTGGTGGACATTTAGAACTTTGTGCTACAAGTTCAAGCAAACATTCTTTTACAAATGAAATAACATCATACTGTGCCCTAAACCTAGACTTCAGTGCTTTATAGAAGATGATTCCTTTGCCTGGAATAAACACACTGAATTGGGGGGAAATGTGCAAAATAATCATATGCAGAGAGCTCATTTGTGATGTGTGAGTTCCATGGGGTGATTTAAATGTTTCAGGATCTTAGAGACACAGTACATGTTTATACCTTGAATACACTGAAAACAGGTGACAACCTTAGCATAACCAACTACCCAATTACTTGAACAGCAAAGGGTGGGAGGCAGGAATTGCTGATGTCAATGTTCATATGTCAGTGTCAAGCAGAAGGGAAAGTAATATTAATTAACAAGGTAAGCTGACAACTCTGTGCTAACACATAAGTCACTCAGCTACTTTTCTAGCAGAAAACCAGAGGGAGTGATCACCCCAGCCCTCCGTTGTCGATGATTAGGCTGCCACGGCCACTAATTCTTTGTCACTAATGTTGACTTTTCCAAGTATCCAAAGTTCACCTCAACTTCCATATTCTTTTACGAAAGAGTCACCTCCTACCTTCTCTTTGTTTTGTGTCCCATAGACTATCTCCCAAACCCAACAACGCTTGCAAGTATTGCAAAAAGTCAGCTTCCGAGAGCACATCTCTCTCTGCTTCCCTAACTAAAAGATTCCTCCCAGGAATTTCCCCAACCCTACTCCTGCCTGCTCTCCAGCTACTGGCCTCTTTATTGATTCTTCGAATTAATTTTTTATCAGTGTTACAGTCCAATCTTTCCCATCACACCAAGGAGCTTAATATTCATGCTACAAAACCAAGCTGAAACTGAATGCTTGATTAAAACCAAGGTAATCCCATCATCCAATTCAGATTTAATGCTCCATACACTTTGATGATGGAGAGGTGTTGATTTCTCAAGTGGTAAATCAGGGGGGAAAACCATTTTAGAAAATACCATAACTATTTCTTCACTTGAAAGTGAATCCTATCTGGCTTCCTTTACAATCCTTTCCTGGCCCAGCTGTTTCCAAAATGTTTTGAGTGGGAAGTTGTTCCAGAATACCCTAGGTTTGAATTTCATGTCCATGAGCTGCTAGCCATGTGACTATGACAGGATCAAATTACCTAATCTGTCTGAGCCCCAATCTCTTCATAATTAAATTGAGATACCATTGCCCATCGGGACAATATTATCTACTTTATATTATTTTTCTGAAAAATAAATGTTTGTAAGATGCTCAGACTTCATTTAGCCTATATTGAGTATTGAGTAAATTTTAGATTTTTAAAATAAAACCAGGACAAACAATAAACTCCTCTTTGCTGTGAGTTAATTCCAGGACACATTTTTAGGGACAATTTAGCTGACTGTGGGGTAAAGTCCATCATTGCTGTTTCTCAGGCTCAATTTTGAGAGAAAATCAAGCAGTGGATTGGCTCAAGTTTCACATAGGGCCCAGCAGTGCAGTGGCCCTTGGAAGCTTCAGATGGGAAATGCTCTGAGCAGCCAGTATGAATAGAGTCAGCTTGGCAGAGCCAAAGGAGGAACCCCTTACATGCTCAGGGCTGTTTGTCCAAATTCTAGATTTATCTACCTATCTACCCTTCTGTGTGAAAACGGTGCTAAATCACAGAAAAACTAACAGGCAGTTGGCCGGCATCCCCAGCCCCTTTGCTACCTCCCTCTGCAGTAACAGAAGGGGATACAGTTCTGTTATGGCCCAGAACTGGGAGCTGAACTGCAAAGTCAGGCCAGCTCCCAGTTGTCCATATTCTTGTTGCTTAGCCTTCCGCTCTGCATTCGCTGCAGTGTTGCCTTGGCAGGGCTGGCCGGCCCACTCACACACCTGCGTCCTCACCCTAACTCACCTTTTTCAGTTTGACCACGCCTTCCTGTGTCTCATAGTCCGTCGTGATCTCAAACAAGTCCATACCATCTCCATCAACAATATTGTATGTGACTAAGCCATTTTCTCCAATGTCTGGGTCTTTTGCCTTTACTCTTCCTACTTCCTCCCCGGGGACAGCTGCTTCTGACACAGACATCTGGTATACGCCTAGAAGAAGAAGACATCTATTTTTATTTTCCCTTTTATTTGACAGCTGTAAGACTTTAGATTTCATTGAATCCCAATAAATTTCTCAAAGGGTTTGAAATTGAACTCTCTATTGATTGAAAACATGAAAGAAGTGAATGGACAGGAAGGAAGATCCCACATGGCCTGCTTGTCAAAGAAATGTGTTCTACAAAGGATGATGAAACAGTATCGGGGTCCAGGGTTATGTGGTGGGGTCACCTGCCACATGAGAGAAAGGAAAACAATACTCAGTTCCATTTCCCATCAGGCAGTGATGGAGGACCATGTGTATCCTTATACGTTCAAAGAGCAAAGACTTCTTGTCTTCAGGATGGTCCACAAGTTAATTCCAAAGCACTGCCAGGTACCCAGAAACACATCCTTCTCTTGAAAAAAACTTCCACAGCTCCATATTTTTTTTTAAAAAAATCAAAAGCAAATTCTATCCTTCAAGGTTATGACTCTTCTAACTCTATAGTTGACTCTCCTCTTATATCACCTCCTTCACCATTTGATCAATAAGCACTGCCTTCTCTGGAAAGGTTTCCCACAGTGTGGTCTGTCCATTTATACTTATTTAATATTTACTGGGAACCTAATGCCAGGTGCTGCTTTAGCCCCTGGAGACTCAGCGGTGAATGAAATCGTCAAGTTTCTTCCCTTACTGAGGCACACTGAAGAGAAAAAAAAAAAGCAAATGTATACCTACTCTGACGTCATTGCCAGAAAGAAGAAAAATAAAGTAGCGTAAGGGGTAGAGGGTAATGAGACAGCCCGTGACTCTGTGTGAGCGTACACGGTTTGTGAGGGGCATGGTGCATGTGTGAATGCATGTCTGGGTGTGTATGAGTGTCTGGTACGCATATGCATGCATGAGTGTGAGTGTGTATATGAATGTGTGATGTGTGTGTGTGTGAGTGCGTACACTTGTGTTAAATATGTCTGTGTGAGAAGAAGAAAGAAGGAGAATCGAGATTGATTTGGAATTAGTTGGTCAGAGAAGACATCCCTCAGAAGAAGGCATCTGAACTCCCTTGAAGGGTTAGCAATCAATCATGTGAATCTCTGGGGATAAAAATTACAGACAGAGCAAAGAACAAATGGCAAAAACCCTGAAATGGGCACATACTGAAGACATACAGAAGCAAGAATTCAAGTATGGCTGGAGCTTTCTGTAAAAGGTGAGGGCATGGGTGGGCTGGGGCCCATCTGTGTAAAGGCCATTGCAGGAAATAGGAAAGACTTCAGGTTTTGTTTAAGCTTGGTGGAAGCCACTGGAAGGTTTTCAGTAGAGAAGCCGGATTTGAGATGATTTTATCTGCATTTTTGCATTTTAAAAATATTCTGTGTGAAACAATATAGAGAAACAAGGGTTGAAACCTTGTCTCTACCACTTCCAAGTTGAGTGGTTTTGGACAAGTCACTTAAACTCTTTTAAGGTTTAGGTTCCCTTCCATGGATTTTATGAGTTCCAGTACTGTTTGTATATTTATCTATATAATGTGGCTTTGAATGCTTTCAGGTTGACCCATATTCTACTTAATCACACCATAATCTGCATAGTCAAGGACAACTGGGAGGTGTAGTCTTCCCTGATAAGTCTCTGTAGATAATTACCAATTTACACGATGGTTTACAGAAACCTGTTATGGTTTTCTCCAAATCTCGTTCGAGTTCATGGCAATGAAACTAGTATCTGCGCCGAAGCAATGTAACTTTACTATATGGTCGCATGTGAGCAAGGGCATTAATGGCTGCCTGCTAATAATCCTGTTTGTTTCTTCCTTCTACCCACCAAACAATTTTGTAGTGTGGACAATGGAGCATGCAGTCTGTTAGAATGCTATATAAGCCTTAAGCTTATTGGGGGTGCTGAACCTTGTGCCCGACTGGGCAAAGCAGTCTTTCTTCAGCTCTTCTGGGACCTTACGAGAACTGTTTATTGCCTGGTAATCCTATCTCAGTATCTCCCTTGTGCAGACCATTGTCTTTGGATTCCTCTGAATGGCCATGGTGCCTTCCTGGGACCATATTTGTTTGCCTGCCTTGTTCCCAGGTTTGCAAAAAGTGCCATCTCTCTGACAATAAACTCCCAAGCTCTACCAGCTACTCTCCTAATCTAGTGATGAATCCCCCATGTACTAGCAGAATCAGCAACATTACAAGCACACTGTACCTTTGTCTATATCTATATATACATAAACAGATTTATGTTCAAGTTCTGGCTTTGCTACATTCTTGTTTTTTAAATTTGACTAAGTTTTCAATTTTAATTCCAGTATAGTTAACATACAGTGTTATATTAGTTTCAAGTGCACAATATAGCAATTCAGCAATTCCATACATTACTCGGTGATCATAGGACAAGTGCACTCTTTAATCCCCATCACCGATTTCACCCATCCCCCACCCACCTCCCCTCAGGTGACCATCAATTTGTTCTCTATAGTTAAGAGTCTGTTTCTTGGTTTCTCTCTCTCTTTTTCTTTTGCTAGTTTGTTGTGTTTCTTAAATTCCACGTGAGTGAGATCATATGGTAAATTTGTCTTTCTCTGACTTAATTCGTTTAGCATTATACTCTCTCGATTCATCCATGCTGGTGCAAATGGCAAGATTCACTCTTTTTGTGGCTGAATAATATTCCATTGTATATATATGTGCCACATTTTCCTGATCTATTCATCTATTGATGGACACTCGGGCTGCTTCCATAATTTGTCTACTGTAATAGCCAATAATGCTACTATAAACATAGGGGTGCCTGTATCCCATTGAATTAGTGTTTTTGTATATTTCGAGTAAATGCCCAATAATGTGGTTACTGAATCGTAGGGTAGTTATTTTTAACTTTTTGAGGAAACTCCATACTGTTTTCCACAGAGGCTGCCTCAGTTTGCATTCCCACCAACAGTGCAAGAGGGTTCCCCTTTGTCCACACCCTCACCAGTACCTGCTGTTTCTTGTGTTTTTCATTTTAGGCGTTCTGACAGGTGTAAAGGGATAGTTCATTGTGGTTTTGATTTGCGTTTCCTCGATGGTAAGTGATGTTGAGCATCTTTTCATGTGTCTATTGGCCATCTGTATGTCTTCTATTCCTGTCTTCTGCCTGTTTTTACCTGGATATTTTTTGTTTTTTTTGGGGTGGCTTTGCTACATTCTTTGGGCAACTCATTGCACCTTTCACAGAATCCAGTTTTACCTGTAAAATGTAGGCTCTTGTAGAGATATTCAGTAATAGTTACGATTCATTAAATGATGGTAGATGTTGTAATTATGATGATTAATAATCTTACAAAATCATTTCTTCTTTTATTTCCCTCAGCAATCCTATCAATTTTGTATAAGGATCACAATCCCCCAGATAAAAATACTGTTGTTGACAACTTACGCCAGATATAAGATTTTATACAAGCCTATGTAGTTCTAAAAATATCCTATTAATTAAGATCTACGGAAGACTGTATTCTCCAAAACTGGCCAAAGCCATATCTCCCATCCCACATGCTTTTCCTTCAACATGACTTTGACAGTCTTTCCATTGAGAAACCTGGTCTACAAGAACTCTCCTTAAATTTGGGCAGTCTTATGACTACAGTGGAGATGATGTGATGTGATTTCTGAAGTTAGGTCATAAGAGACAGTACAGTTTCTGCTTGATATTCTTGGGGCTCTCACTTTCAGAACCTATCCGAGCCATTCCTTGGTGAGCCCCACATGGAGAGAAACCAAGAGCCAACACCAATTCATCAGCCATGTAAGTGAGCATTCTTGGAAATGGATCCTCCAGCCTCAGTCAAGCCATCCTCACTTGATGCTATGGAAACAAAGATAAGGGGTCTCCTCCAAGTTTTGCCCAAATTACAGACTTGTGACAAAAATAAGTAATTATTATTGTTTTAAACCACAAAGGTTTTGGGCAGTCTATTTTAAAGCAAGACAACTTACTCAGGTACTATTACCTCCAGATTAGAAATGAGAACACTGAGACAGAGAGAGGTTAATTAATTACTAGATTGTGTCACCAGTATCTAGTGAAATACCTAGCAAAATAGATTTTCTGTTTCCAGGGTCATAGAACTTTTTAGGTTTCCTTTTCCTTCTACTACCTGTATTCCACCTTCACTTTTTTCGGTAGCTGTTGTATTGTTTTGGTTTTCATTTTTTGCATGAATGATAAAGAGACACCCTTCTTCTAGCTTTCTTCTTGAAAGCTGAGTAAAGCAGGAACGGGTCAGAGAAGGGCTGGCTGTGGCCCCATTAAAATGTGAAAACCAAGCCCACCTACTTACTCTGCGGAAACTTTGGTGGATTGTCATTGACATCGGTCAGTGTGATCGTCACTTTGGTTGTCCCTGAGAGTCCACCCATGTGTCCACCCATGTCCTTGGCCTGGATCACCACGTGGTACTCCTCCTTGGCTTCCCTGTCCATGTTGGGAAGGGCTGTTCTGATGATACCTGGATAGGCAGGAGGGAAACATCACACATATTCATTGATAACAACATTAAAACAAAAAAGTTCTAGGCACAGGGGAAGCAAAGAGGAATAAAATAGAACCTGCCCTTACAGAAGAGTCACTTCAACATGCTAATTATAATAAAAAGCAGCCATACCTGGAACACTCTATAGATAGATGTCTTTCTCAGCAGATTGTCATAATTATTAATATAGCATTAAAATTGTATGTGCTTTATATGTTGCATTGTAACTGCAAGTAATAACCTCATTATTCTCAGGGATCACAATGACATTGCACGCTACCTGTCTGTGCTTCTACTGAAAAGTAGGGCTGTCCTTCCAGGATGCTGTATACTAACTTGGCGCTGTTTCCATAGGTAGGATCATCGGCATCTGAAGCGGTCACCTGGATGACCGATGTCCCTTAAAAACGAAATAAATTCATTAGCAACACCCTCTCG
This sequence comes from Halichoerus grypus, assembly GCF_964656455.1. Taxonomy (NCBI): domain Eukaryota; kingdom Metazoa; phylum Chordata; class Mammalia; order Carnivora; family Phocidae; genus Halichoerus; species Halichoerus grypus. The sequence continues at coordinate 20,260,360 of NC_135726.1, read as the reverse complement.
GCTTTTTGAATTATATTCTAATTTACAAAGTTCCATCTTAAAATTAAAAACTAAGAAAAGCCCCACAATTGCGTAACATGCTTGCTTTTCTGGGTTTGAGATGTAAAATCTTCCTCTCTTCCTCTTTTTCTTCCTTCACTCTTTCCTTCCTTAAAAAAAAAAAACCTCCCTTGGCTTAAAAATGAACTTTCTGAATTCCTAATACATTGTGCTATGCTTAGTAGTTAAAATAATACTATGAACATTACTGCAAAAACATTCTAAGACCCATGCAATTGAAATGTTCAAGATATCAAATAATTAAATAAAAATCCTCCCGAAGAGTATAATAAAGGATAATTAATGATGAATTGCTTTTCGTAAAAGGACAGAGAGCAGTCTAGCATCTGTAGCAGAGCAATAAATACATCATTTTATTGTTGCTTTGCATGTAATAAAATAGCTCCTAATACTACATTTTAATTAACTTATGGCTATAAATATTGTACAGAATGTTGTTCCCCGGTGACATGAAAATTGCTTCTTCCCACCTCTAACGGGTCTGGTAGTCATTTAACAGAAACCACCCGTAGACATCGGTGGGTCCGAAGGAGAGGAAACCAGGGAAATGAAGGAAGGTGGGATTCCGTTTCTCCTGGCAGAGCCTCTCTTCCCTGATGGTCACAAGGACTTGAGGGCACAGAGTGCTGGACTACAGAACGGGGTGCGGTGCCGGAGGAAGCGAAACAGCATTTAGTGCCTCTGAGCCAGGCACTGTTTCGGGCACGTTCTGTGGGTTCCCCCAGCCTCCCTCAGCTCCTCATTTTTACATCAACTGCATTTTGAGAAATTGGGTGTGAGGGGTAGGAACTTTTGCCATCTATTTTGCAAAGTGGATTATTGCCAGAGTCAGGAGTCTAACCCCCATCCAGCAACCAACCAAACCCACGGTCTCTCGGTGACATTTTTGGCAGGGGGGCAAGGTTCTGTGGGGGGGGCAAGGGAGCCCTTTTACATAGCCTCCGTCAACCCTTTAATTTACAATTGTAATTTTTATATGGTATAAAAGTCAATCTTGCTTTTTTCTAATTACTTTTCTGTAATTCATTATTTCATGCAAGTGACTCTTCTCGAGCTCTTCCCATACAATCAGGCTCTATTCTAGGTGGTAGGGGTTTCTAAAGGAGAATAGGCTCTATTCTCTACCATTGTGGTTGAGCTGAGGAAATTATTAAATTTCTATGCTTCATTTGCTTCTGGAACTCCACTAAATCCATTACGACTCCTTGTATTTTACATCTATGTTACTTAACCCTCATCACAGTTTACATTATCCTCACTTTATAGATGACAAAATGAAAACTGAGCAAGATGTGACAAGTTGCCCAGGTTCCGCTGGCTGGTGAGGGGCACAGCCCCAGTACTGTGACAAGAGACTCTACTCTTATAAGCCGTGACAGAAGGTCTGGGTGCTAGCCTGAAGCATCACGGGGCTCCTTGAGGTGGGGACAACGTAAATTCCTCTGGAGTATTCATTTGGATGACAGGCCTTTCCTTCTGGCTCAGTTGCTGATGCTCCTGTCCCCTATTTAACGATTTGGTTCATGTCCGCTTTTTTCTCATTAAAATCCCAAGGCAAATACTGAGAGACTAAAGTACCGGTCATGGCCAGGGAAGAGAATCAAGAAATGAAGCCTGACCTTCATAAAATGTGAGAAGAGCCTGACTTTATCTGGAGGAGGAAAAAAGAGACTTTTTTTTTAATCCCAAGTTCTACATGCAAAGTGGAAAGGGTTTGGGGGTCACTTCTGCCTTTAACTTTTTTGGGCAGGTTGGTACCTATTCTTGCTGCTTGCTTTTCTCATCTGTCAAATGGGCAGTTTGGCCCAGATGATTCTTAAGTCCATTCGGACTCTAAAATTTCTGATTCATATAACCAGACTCATTCCCTGATCAGAACAGCCCTGATCACTGCCTGAAAGACAAACCTTTCTCAATATGAGGCATGTTTCTCAAAAGCCCACGACTGCATGTGTTCTATAAAGCCAAACAAAAGTTGCTGCCAGGAAAATGTGGCCATCTGAAGAAATCGTTCAGAGAAATATCCTTTAACAATGCAGTGTGTGTTTAACCCTGATGAAAAGACGTATCTACTTCTAAATTATTCTAACAGATCGTGACATAGTGTCATGACTAAGTGTATATTCTGGAGCCACTTAATAGCTCAGATGACCTTGGATAAATTAGTTAACCTATTTCTAGCTTGGGTTTCCCATCTGCAAGATATGTCAAATAGGACCTACCTCACTGTAAAGATGAATCATTGCAAAAATTAAGTGCAATAATGCCATGGAAATCACTAATTAGCATGATGTCTACATGCAACAAATATTACCATCCCTCTGACTTCAATAGACATCAATGTGCGCTAGTGACTGAACTATATTGCTTCTAATCCAGCAAGACTAGAAATGGTCATTCCATTTTACAGAAAGTAACACTGAGGCTACGAGAGACAGACCCGGATCCAAGTCACATAGCTAATGAGTACCAGAGCCAGGATTCCCTGGATGCGGTCGTGTTCTTGCCCCTCGGCCACACTTCCTTATGTTTTATAAGTTTCGGTTTCAAAATCTCAGGTCCATTTTAAATATTTTAAACTTCAACTACACAGATAACATTTTTTTTTTGTCATTATGCCACAGAAGAGGCAGGATAAATTCGACTTTCCGGATTCAGGAGAATAGGCACAAGCCCCTGCCCCCACCCCAAAAAGGGACAGCAGGCCTGTAGACGGAGCGTTTCCCCTGCCCTACGCACCCACGTTGGACCTCTCGGGCACGTTCGCATGGTAGGTCTCATGCAGGAACTCAGGAGGGTTGTCATTAATGTCCTGGACCTTGACAATGAACTCCGATGGCGGCTCCAGCGGCCGGTTGGTGTCCCTGTCCACCGCCTGTGCCATGAGCGTGTACTGGGCTCTCTCCTCTCGGTCCAATGTCTTGGTGGCATGAATGTTCCCTGACTTGTCATCAATCACAAAAATGGTTCCGGCTCCTTCACCTGAGAGAATGTATTTAATGTTCCCATCACCAGAGTCAATATCGGAATGAAGCTAGGAAAAGAGAAATCGAGATTTTTAATTCTGTGAGGGAAGCCCTGGGGAGATAGAGTCTCTCACGCTGTTTGCTGGAGGACAGTGTCCACACACACTCACGCAGACCCACGCAAACCCACGCATACACCGTGAGAGGGAGATGCGCTCCCCTGCTTCTATACATGAAGAAATGAAATCTTAGAGAAGATAATTGCTTTGGCCAAGGGCACACAGCTGGGTGCAGTGAACCCAGCATTCAAACTTGAACCCTGAGTTTTTCCAATTCTAAGATTCATGCTCTCCCTCACGAATATGCACACATACAAAATAGATGCACATATTCACACAAACATCACCCAAACAAAATATAGATACATATGCACATATATTAATAGACTTATTTTGAAAGAAATATGTACATAACATAAAAAATAAAAAAACAAACATTTATGCCATAAGTAAGTCTTCTCAGTTCTGATTCCTGCTCCTTCAATTTCTCTGCTCACACACAACAGTTGTTACCAGTTTCCTGTGAATCCTCTAAGATATATTTTATGCATATGCTAGAATATCTGTACAGTGAGAACATAAATGTCCCAGCTTATTTTTATGCAATAAAGTGCTATAGTGCACACGTCACTCTCCACCTCTGTTTTCCTGTGAAAGTAAATTCAGGTGGCCTTCCGTACTGGTACATACAGATCGACCTCACCCACTGGATGGATGTTATCACCTTGTTCTAGCTGTCCTCTTCCAAAGGACACTAAGGTTGCTTCCAGGCTTCTGTTACTACAAGAAATTCATGGATCAGACCTTTCCATAAGACCCTCTGTGAGGCGCATGAGGTATGAGGGTCTGGGGTTGCAGCCTGCCTGGAAGAAGCTCCCATTCTGATCATAGGCATCGTGTGGGTAGGATGGGTTGATAGATATGCAGCTTCTTAGACAATAGAGAGAACCTTAAATATCTTTAGGTTTTTTTTCTCCTCCTTTGACAAAGCCCGGAGAAATGATGGTACTTGCCTAAATACACAATGGGCTGGACCAGGGCAGGATCCAGTTGTCCTGACTACCCATCCTGTGTCTTAATTCTGCTCTGTTTCAGAACGTGGAACTCACCCAAAGACCACCTCTCATTTTCCTGTAGTAATGAATTCCTCACCTTCCCTTGATGTCACCTCAATGTCTGAAGCTTCCATCTTAATCTGAGTTCCTCTGCCCTCATTATGCCATTTGTCGGAAGAGATAGACATTGTTTTTACCATTTCCGTAGGCTTTAAGGGTAGTCAAAGGGCTAAAAAGCCCTTGGTTCTACCCTACTACGTAAGAAGCCCCAGTATAAAACAAAAAGCTTTATTCAAATGGCATTGATAATAATAATGCTCTTTCTTATTATCAATGACATTTTAATACTGATATTATAAGTAAATGTCATTTTAATATTATTATTAATGCCATTTTAATTATTATTGTTATGAAACTGAGGCCCAGAGAGCTTGTGCAGAATCACAAAGCAAGGTTGCACACACTGCTTTTTAAAAGTGTTTGTGTTGTTTCGGTTTCCCAAAAAGTATCTAATTGATTTGCAGCACCTCAGAGAAGCACCAAATATTTCAGTTCAAGGGGATACCTGTAGGCACAAATCAGGAAGACCATTTTGATTTCAGTTCACAGTGGTTCTCAGGAAAATTAAAAAAAAAAAGTTCTTTCAGAACTTGTTATTCATAACCAGCTACATATTGTCATGAAATGACAGTTAATACATTTCTCCTGAATAAGGCAGTTTGGGAGTAAAATATGAAGCTACTTAATGGCCTCCAAAGGATGAACAGAATTGCCCCAATCTTCATTTGATTTACACAGTGAGGGCAGGATCTCTGCTGCCATTCCCCTGGCTTTCTCCCCAACCCCCCACACAGTTTATTTGTTCATTTTCTCTGTCTCAGACCTGGCAAAAGTTAGGGGCTCAGTCTTGTGAATGAGAAACAAGGAAATCAATGCTTATTTTAATGGGAGCGTCTAGAAGGGAAGTTTCCAGGGACTTTCATGGATTACATGTGAGTTTGGCCAAGTTCCTTGAGAATTACACAGATTCTAGTTCATGATCAACCAAATAACTGGAAAAAAAAAGGTAAAACCATAGTGCTCATTATTTTCCTGTACTTTGTTTTCAGATTTGGAAGTTGGATATAAATTCCTTCTTTTTCCCTCTTCAACAAAGATGACCTATACAAGTGACAATGATATTTATTAGGTTCCACACAAAAAGCAGTTTGGGAAACCATTCAATCCTATCAGGGGATCCAGTTGCGGAGGCATACACAGCCAATTCCTAACGCCAAAGACTGATGGCTTCCCCCTCTGCAGAGCACAGCATGACACAGACTGTGTTTCCTACAAGAAACCTGAAAGTCCATTGCTTGCCAAATTCTACTTTTCAGAGCATCATAAAGCACTCAACCTTGAATGTTGTCAAATCAAAGGTCATCTAGTCTATTCCCTCTATTCATGGGGAACTATATATCCGCATTATCTCAAAAGGAAGATCCACAGGATCCAGCCACTTTTTTCTTCTTCCCCCATCCAGTCTGACATCTCATACTCAATCCCATGTGCCTATATTTTAAAGGCCACTCACTGCTTACTTTTTCTCCATGTTTTTCCCTACGTTCCCCTTTTAGTGGGCATGTCAACCGCTTGCTCCACAGAGATAAGGAAAGGGTTCTCCAAGTCCTGTCTCTTCTGCAGTCTCACACCCTAACACACACACAGTTCCTCACTGAAAAAGTCCCCAAGGCTGAGGTTCTGTATTCTAAGAACAATTCACACACAGCTTCCCATGTTGTTCAAGCTGCACAGCCCCTGCCTTGACTGAAGTCTCGTCTTCCTCTCTGGGCACAGAGCCCATCTCCTCATGTAGGGAATTCACATGCCAATTATTTCCCTGGGTTCCCATCTCCCCCAGACTACTTCTATTTGGGGTATAATCTTTCCATTTTCGAGCCTACATGAATGAAATTCTTTTGGTACATCTCTTTGAAAAGGCACTTTCCCAACCCCCCCCCAACAACATTATTGAGATGCTAATACGAACCTCTTCCAAATATGTCAATTACATAAATATGCATTGCTGTTCTCATGTTAAAGAACAACTGAAATAACTCATTGGAATATAGGAGGCTTACAAATTAGCACCCCTTGGATCTACTCTTGGCCTTTTCCCCCTTCACAGGATTAACTCCAAGTCCTCTTTCAGGTCACAAGTTATTACCATGTTCTCTATGAAACCTTCCTCCATCCTTCCCAAACATTCCCATGTAAATGTATAATCGCTTCTGTTGAATCTCTTCGTTATCCTATTCTTTGTGTGTGTGTGTGTGTTTTAATTGCTTAGATAAGTGTGTCTTTTCCACTAGTCTCTGAACTCTTTGAAGTCAGGAATATTTTACCCTAGCTTACCATTTGCCTAGCTCTTCCCCAGAGCATAGTAGGCTTTCTTTCTTATGCCAGTGAACACCTATCTCCTTGTAGTTAATGCCACTATCCTCTGAAAGATGACTGCACATTTTAAAATAAATGATAATGGGCAATACATTTTTTAACGTATTTTGGACTGCCTACACTTTGCACTTTTTTGGAGGGGGTACACAGAGAATGCAGTCCAAGTACTTGCTAGGACTCTCAAATCATCCTAACTGGATGTTGCCATCCCTAAGCCAAAGCGCATAAAATCCCACCCATTCTTAAGACACATCCATCTCATCAAATATTTACAAAAGCCTCCCCAAAACTGGGCTTAGTACCAGGACCTCGGGACACAGAATGACACCGGTCCAGTCCAGTGAGGGAGAATATGATAGACACATGTAATACGAAAAGGAAAGCTCTCATAAGGAGCAGGGAGGGTTCTGAGAACACAAGGAAGGGGCGTCCATGTTGGGGGTAGGTCATGGTCAGGGAAATGCCCTCCACTGGAGAATGGTTAAATAATGGTTTCAACTCAGTAGATGATTGTGCAGTCATGAAAAATGGGGTTTAATGGTATAATATTAAGTCTATGAATTGAAAAAAAAAAAAAAGGCTGAAAGGATGTTTGAACAATGATTTCATGGTTCTTGTTGAAGGGCCATTAGTGTTTTTTCCCCCCTCCTAGAAATTTTCTTCCATGGCCATATCCTACTACTGGGACGGCGGAGAGGGAGAAATAAGCACTGTAGAGCAGGGGCCTTACCCTGCCCACGAGCACGGGGTCCGGCCCAGTGTACTCCTCTATCACGAAGAACTGGTTCCAGACCCAGCCTCTCTTGGAGCGCTGCAGCACCTGCCCCTCCTTGCCCTTCTCGTGGTGCCCGTGGAACGAGGGTCGCAGGTGGTTCCGCCGCTCGGTGGAGAAGGCCTGACTGTGGCATAGCACACCCAGGCACACCAGGGCGGCTTGTAAACAGTAGTGCTCCTTCATTTTTGGTTACGTGGTAGGCACAGGAGAATGCGGCTGTCACCCCTTTCACCAACCCCGTGGCGGCCTGGCCGACGGTGGCCTCCCGGACGCGTCACGCAGACCTCTCTTGGAATGGAATGTCTCTGCTCGCTGAGCACATCACGTCAGGGCTGCCCACTTCCCCAGTCGGCTTCTGCAGGAAGAGAGGAAGGTCAGATTAGCTGCAGGCTCCGCCCCCAATTCATTTCAATCCCACCCCATCAACAGGGGACCCGCAGGAGCGCTTCGTTCTGGGTACTGGGGGAAGGCGGAGCAAGAAACAGTCCCTGCTCTCTCTTGCAACTTGCCACGGCGCCGGTGGAATAAACACATACACAAAGATGACCCTCAAGGTCTATACGAGGATGAACGAGGGTGCTGTGTGTGCTGTGGAATCCAGCCGCCAAGGTCTCAGTGCCCGTTTTACCACTAACTACCTTACTACGGGTTTGGGGTAAGACAAGAGCTATTTGAGCTCAGCTTGCTCATTTATGAAATGGGGATGCTAATCATACTCACTGCAAGGTTGGCACAGGGATTAAATGACTAACGCCTCTAAATCCCTTAGCACAATGTCTCGTACACAGCAAGTACTCCATATTTATCTGTTATTATTATTGATCATAATTGTACTAGGTTATGTTTTCATACTAGAGAAACTTAGGGCATCATGGGAGTCCAGGAGAGGAACATCTAACGGACGGGGATTAAGGGTGGACATGGCAGAGAGTGGGGACAGTTATGGGAGACTTCCTGAGTGCAAGATGGCTGTGCTCCACCCTGAAGTGAGAGTTACTGTGATCAGAAGGGAGCGAATGGAATGACCATGCAGAGGGAACAGCATGCCCCAGAACTCCTCATTAGCACAGCATGTCCCAACAGTGGTCAGCATGACTGGATGGCGTAAGGAGGAGAAAGGCAGCAATGGACCCTTGCCAGAGAAAGGAGGTTGGGACAGATCCCGAGAAACCTCTCATGGTCACTAAAACGCTTGTCAGTGAAATAACGGATCAAGTCCTCATGGTGGATCAATGAATGCTATGGTGTGATTTAATGAATAAGATTTACTCTTGTTTGATCAAAGGCCCACTCAAGAACCTGAAGATCCTTCCTTAACCTGGCAGTCTTAAAAGAGATACTTTTCAAGTTTTTTCCAACCACGATATGCAAAATAAAAGAGCATACCCCACCAACTGGTCCAAAGGTTTTGTTCCTGGCACCCAGCCATGACTCAGCTACTCATCAGTATAAGGATGGGCCTTCCACACCCCTTGTAGATTTCTAACCTACAGTTACTCTGGTCTTTAATTTCTGCCTTGGGTTCCTGGACTTCTTCACTAAATTGAGTCTTGCTGCTGCTGGAAACTTGATTATGCCCTATGGAACTTCCCTTGCTTGCTCCCCTTTCTTAGCATCCTGCAATTTCTTCTAAACAATTATCCTCTTCTCTTGGTGTGCCACCCAGACTTCAGCTAGAGTTCCAGCTCCCAGAACCAGGCAATCCCCATTACCATGCCCATCACCAACGGGAGAGAATCTCAGAAGAATTTTGGGCATAGAGGGTAACACTAGGATGACACTTCATTTCAGCACTGGTGGGTCTAAATGAAACTGGTGAGCTTCTTGAGCATTGTAGAAAAAAAAGTCATTTAATTCTTAACTATTTGGTATAAATGTAGTGGTGGTGGAGGGAGGAGAGCATAAAGGAAGAAGCATGAATCTTGGCATAGTGGAATGTACCTAGATTTGGAGACCAGAGAGAACTGGGTTGGAGTACCAATTCTGTATCTTACAATATAGGTGACGTTGGGCCTATCAGTCAGGCATTCTGAGCCTCTAGGTGTGTTCTCATCTGAACCGTGGGGATGACAAGAATTGCTGCCCTCATATGGGGCTGCATACAGGGTGAGGAACTGGGCACAGACTGGGTCTCTTCCTCTCTTCCTAGAGTGTCACAGTCCAAGCCTGCAGGTCTCACTCAGTAGAAGGAGGTGCCTTGTAGATGGAGATGCCCAAAAAAGGATGGTGAGGTACTTTCTCTAAGAGAGGAACTGAGGAATAAGAGTTACATGGGGATACCACAGCCGTCTGGTCTTAGTAGTCTAGAAAATAAGGGAATTGGTGGAATTCTAATTTGTTAGAGCAGAACATTTTTCCTTCTGATGGTCTTTGACTTCACCAACCCAAGCCTTTCTGCTTCCTTTGTCATATGGCAATGTATCTAGGGAGGCCACAGATGTGCAGATAAGTTCAGGTGTCCATCACTGCCCCCAGTACACTCTATGATGTACTCTGTTAGTCTCTTTTCAAGGAATAGGGAGTCCAATATTTGGTGTAGACAGACATCTCAGGGTATGGAAAAGGCTGTGTGGAAGAGAGAGAAAGATTAAACAGACAGTGTCGTCATTCAACAGCTTCATCCTCAGACTCGGACATGCTAATAATACATCAAATGCTGTTTCTTGCCATCCAAACTGATTGTGTGAAAAAAAGCACAGAGGGCGACCCAGGCAGAGTCAGATCCTAAAATGAGTCAATGTGAAGCAATAGGAAGATCGCTGGGCTTAAGTCAGAAAGCCAGATATATGGTCAAGAATCTGCCAGTAGCTTGTCATGGGACCTCATCATTCCTGTATTGGTACATTCTCCCCAAAATGAAACCGTTGGGTGACATTTTCTACAAATGGCTTCCAGTTTCATATTCATGGTTGGAGCTCCAGTGACAGACTGTTGGGGATTTCTTCTGATTCATACACTGTCCCTCTACTAAACTGGATGCATCTTTATGATTGGGATTATATGTTGTACATGATTATAGGTCCCAGTGCCTGTGCTTTGGAAAGCAAGCCATCAATAAAAGTTGAATGTATGATCTGAACCACATACTTCAAGTTCAAACCTGATACTGCCACCACAGAATCTCAAGAAGAAACAGCAAAGACCATATGGTGCGACAAGATCCCTACCCACTTTGCACCATGCCAAGTATTAAGTGTTCATTCACATGGTGATAACTTATTCTTACATATAAACTGTGAAGTGTATTTGAAAGAAAGGGTTTAATTAAAGTTCATATTTCTGCACCTCTTTCTTCTGGCTGCCATTTTGCTGTAAAGCACAATTATTTCTGACACCAGAAGTGTTAAAACTAGATGACAACTTTTTTCCCTTGATAAAAAAATTCTAGCTTGATAGTAATGAATTTAAGAGTTTCCACATGACCCAAAAACAATGAGCCCATTATTGAAAAGATGAAATTATCTATTTTCTTTTCTTGGAAATAGCAAAACCATCTTGCTTTTAAAAGTAACTCATTGGACCCATTATTTGAAAGTATTTATACGATTATATGTAATATGTAATGTTATTTTAATGATTAGCCTCAGGTATGTATAAGATGAATTTTAAGACATAATTTTAAAAAATTACTCACTTTCAGAATGAAAATTCACTGAGCAAAAGCTTTTTCTAGCTATTGTTCTAATAACTTTACAAATAGTAATTCAGCTACTTATTTCTATAACAAACTTATGAATAGGTACTATCAATATTCTTATTATAAAGGATGAGGAAGCTGGGGCCCAGATAAATGAAGCAATTTGTGCAAGGCTATGCTTCTGGGAAATCGCAGAGCTGGAATTTGAACCCATGCCATCTGGCTCTGGTGTCTGTTTCTTAATCAGTGAACAATACCAACTCCTGCCATTTGCTTCTGTCTGAATTCATAAGGAAATGATATGGTTACTATGATCTGAATACTGTACCCCAGAGGGCACCAGAAGTAAACCAACATTAGAACTTGGTATATCCTAAAAATATGACTGATAAAAATAGTAATAATAGTTAATATTCATCCAGGTTTATGATCTGCCTAATACTCTTCTAAATGCTTTCCATGAGTCGAGACATCAAATTTTCACAATAACCCTACACTAATAGTATTATTGCTATTCCCATTTTATAGGTAAGCAGTCTGAGGCATAGCAAAATTAAATAACTTGTCCATGGTTACAGAACCAGCAAGTGGAGGATCTGGGACATGAACACTGGATATTTGGCTCCAAGACCTGTATCCTCATCCCCTATAATCCTGTACCTTTCTTTTTTTTTTTTAATGATTTCATTTATTCATTTGAGACACAGAGATACAGAGAGAGAGAGAGAGAGAGCACGAGCAGGGGGAGAGGCAGAGGGAGAAGCAGGCTCCCCACTGAGCCAGGAGCTGGACATGGGGCTCGATCCTAGGACCCTGGGATCATGACCCGAGCCGAAGGCAGATGCTTAACTATCTGAGCCACCCAGGTGCCCCAATCCTGTACCTTTCTAAGAGAAGGTGGCAGAGCAAATATAGACACACATCTCGATACACACATAACAGTCTTAAAATGATAATTTAAGTTTTGGTGGCACTGGTGGTGACTAAAATACTAAAACCAAACCAGAAAGAGGAGGATAAAGCATTTTATAGCGGAGACCAATGTGAAGACGAACAGGAAGTAATTACATCAGTCCATCAACAGCACAGTACAACCAGGCCTTTAAACAACACATTACACAAAAGTTAATCTTTGCTTTTTATTTTTAAATGCCCTGTTTCAGAATTTCTAAATGTATAAGTTTCAAAAATGTGTTCAGGGAGATTCTTTTTTTTTTTTTTTTTTTTTTAAGAAATGCTTCTAAAATCCAGAGAGCTGGGGTGCCCAGGTAGCTCAGGCATTAAGCGTCTGCCTTCGGCTCGGGTCATGGTCCTGGCGTCCTGGGATCAGGCCCCGCATCGGGCTCCCTGCTCGGCGGGAAGCCTGCTTCTCCCTCTCCCACTCCCCCTGCTTGTATTCCCTCTCTTGCTGTGTCTCTCTCTGTCAAATAAATAAATAAAAATCTTTTAAAAAATAAAATAAAATCCAGAGATCTGATTGATGTATTCAATGGTAAAGAGTTTGCAGGGAACACACATGAAAATTAATAGGCGGCCCTCCTAAGAAGACCTTGACATTGGTAATAATTAGAGAAATATATCAATGTTCTAATTGGTTTTAATAAAGACCCCCGAGGCAACTCTCCAACAATCCTTCCATTAAAGCACTTTCTAGCAGTATGCCAGGATGTCTAAGCATTGGGGTTCCACTAAAACGTATAGGCTGACTTTATTTTATGGTGGGAGCATATTGCTTGGAAGGAAAAATAAATGTTGTTGAAAGTCACAGGAGTAATAACATGACAGGAAAATGGATTTGCAAAACCACCAGCTCTAAGTGGAAGGCTTGCCCCTCTATCTTGAGAGCAGATAGCCCGTCATAAGCTATTGCGCCTTGAGCATAAAACCCTCTTGCTGTGCCTGCTTTTGTCTCCATAAAAGAAAATGACATATACGGGTGTTTAAGTATATTTGGACTCCTGCTGGAAATTGTTATCGGGTAGAGAAAGAAAGACGAAAGCGCTGAGCAGAAAGCAAGTGGCTTTGGTTTTTCAGCTTTCTCCTCCCCACAGAGCTGGAAGGATCAGACAGGCTGACCCGTTCTTTTCATTTCCAGGGAGCTAATTTACAGTTAAAGACAGGTTATCATTACATTAAGAATATTATCGAGGCCCACACCAGAACTCAAAACTCCATTCTGCCTGTGCAGTGTCCCCTTGTGGGGGAGCTCAGGGGCTCTGCTCTCCACTTCAACAAACACAGCTTTGTAACCAATCGGATTCTATTATGCAAATTAATTCAAGCATATTTTATTCCCCGTTCAGATCTCATCACTCAGCACTGAGCTGGTCTCTAGTTTCAAATCAAATCACAGGAATTGTGCCATGTCTGTGGAAATCACAGAGAATGGGGAGAGGAAGTATTATAAGAACTATTGAATCATATTTCTTCTCCCCTGATTTCTACACTTGGAGCAAAGCATAAGCTTGGGGTAATAATCACTTCTGCTCAGGTGCAAAACACACAGGAAAGACCGCAAAAGGGTCATTGTTATTCCACGCTCTAATACTAAATTCAAATGTCAAAGTATGCAGCAAATAGGGCCCCTTATCAATGACCATAACGTTCTCTAGGGGAGAGTGGAAATTTTAGAACTGCTGCAGTGTAAGTCTGATCCTCTGTTTCTAGAGAAATAGAGAACCACGCAAGTGTCAGCTTCTAAAGTGAAAAGATCACTCCCTGCCTGGTGTTGGCAGACCTGTGTCCGAATCCTGGTTCCATTACTTACAGCTCCATAACATTAGGTAATGACAGGAGAGATTATCCTTGACCAGGTGCTGAATCTTTCCAGTGCTGGGCAGTAAACTCAGGGCTTAGTACATATTATTTAATTTTGTTTACCACAATCGTATTACCACAGCTTGTATTATGTAAACATCACCCAAAATCTACAAGGAAAGTGAGGCTCAGAGTGGTTGAGTAAATCACCCAAGGGTACATCTTAAATCACTAGCAAGGCTGCAATTCAAATTCAAGTTTATGTGACAGCAAAACCCATGCTTTCTCTTTACCTGACTCCCAAACTCTGGGAGTCCATGTTCTCATCTTCGATATAAGGAGATTGCATGATCCACCTTCAAGGATCATCTCAGCTCCAAAATTGTATTCGATATTGAAAATAATCTTTGTTAGATATGAATTTCATTTATTTTTAAAGTACACACAACCAGCCTTTATATTATCAGGCTCTCATGGCCACAAAGTACCATTGGACTCCAACTTCAGTTCCCAGACCCCAAACATGTAGAATCATTCTGTGATTATTTACTTACTCTTCAAATAATTAAGTAAACCTCCATTAATAAGATGATTAAATACAATGTGTGCAATGAAGAACTTATTATTTGTGCTCTACTCAATCCTTAAGACACTGTAATATTTTAAAATGTTAATCATTAAGATGAATAAAATATGTCAAGACGTACAGGAGATAAAGTCAGCTGTGTCATCTCAGACTGTGAATAAACAGTGTATATGAACGTGTAGAGAGAGAAAGATTTTATTTTCAAAAAAATTTTTTTTACATGAGCTAAAATACCTGAGGGAAAATTAGGGCAGAAATGGCAATGATAAACAGATGCTCAACATGATGTAACTTCATTTGTGGCATCAAAGGCCTGTATGTAAATTTCCCTTTGTCTCAGAGCAGTAAATACCTATAAAGTTTTCTTTCTTTGCCAGTTCCTTCATTCAGCAGTAACTTTGCACAGTGCCAGACCTGGGTTGGACCCCAGGGATCCATAGGCTGCTGTGTATCTCTGATCTGTATGTAGACTGTACTCGATCAATGGGGAGACAGTCATCTACCCAGATGAATAATCGTATGATGGGATTGGTGCAAGCAGGACTTATGTACACAGCACCGAGGAATTGGGGAGCACATCTCTGCAGATGAATTTGTACCATATCATTCCGGTCTTCTGGTCCTTGCCCACTCCAGCTTCTACCAAGTAAACACCTATCTCCACAATCTCCACCGCGTGAAGCTTCCATTCTCATCTTGAGCCATGGCTGATTGAACTGCATCTAGTCCAGCAATAACCAAATCTTAAATTGATCACTGATTGCTTTAACCTGTGTCATCTGGCTCATAAGCACAAGCTGGGTAAATAAGATCCACTTGGGAACTTGAATGAAAGAAAACAGGAACCATGTCTCCGTGAGTGAGGGAACTGAAACAGGAAGGTGATGGGCTCCCTGGGGGATGGAGTAGTCATCCTCCATGGCCAAAGATTTGGTGAAATCAAGGTTATGACAAGCCAGTTAGTAACCAAACAGAAACAAACATGGCCTCTGTCCCCAAGCCAGGTAAATGGCACAACACATGGCCCCATTCTCTGAAAATCTTGGCAATCAAGGACTGCCCTCCACCTGCTGTCTCCATGCCCTACCCCCCACATACTGATCTTCTGCTCCTGAGTTTCCATACATCGAATGACAATAGGTCTCCTGTAAGTGAGCCAACTTGAATGTTTTCTTTTACCCACAGACAGCAAACCTAGTAAAAGACAATAATCACTAGGAAAAAGTTAGGTGGTTCCTCTGATAAAGGGTAAAGTACTATAGCTGTGGAGATCATTTGTTCATATATAGAAAATGCCTTCTTCATTTCTGAATATCCAAGAAACACTGGAGCCATAGGGAGACTTTCACAACAAAAGTCAAGATGCTTGTGTTCTAGCAGACTCTGTCATTGAACAGTCACGTAATCTTAGAAAAAAATTCTCCTTCCTGAGACTTTCACCTTCCCATAAAATAGGAGGCTGACAGTAGCTTATTAAGGTTTTCCGTGTCTACCGGAGCCTGTGAGTTTGTGCTGTGCTGAGAAAGAGCAATCTTCCCTGGATGGAGGTTTCACTTAATTTAGAAATTCTGGGTCCTAGCTGGCAGGACTGCCCCATGCACACCAGGAGGCTGCACTTAACATCAGATATAATGGCAGTGGAGTCCTCTGGGACTAGGCAATGCAGACCCCTGTTAATGTGACAGGCTTTGAGTCCCAGCATTAGGAATAAGAACTCACCTAATGGGCAATGGGAATCCACTAAAAACTCTGATCCAGAGATTGATGGAATCCAAGCTGTCAGAGCTATACGGGAGAAAGTGGCACGAGAACTGGGAGTTCTGACACAATTGTTAACAGCATGGGCTCAGCAGTCAGGTGGGGTTAGAGGGTTAGAGCTCAAGAGCTAGTGCTTGTTCATTAGGTGTATGACTCAGCCAGCCTCCAAGAATCTCCATGCCGCCATGTTGAAAATGTGGAAACAGGAGGACTGGTCTCAGAGGGAGAGTTAAAATGAAAGGAGATGGGGCGCCTGGGTGGCTCAGTTGGTTAAGCGACTGCCTTCGGCTCAGGTCATGATCCTGGAGTCCCGGGATCGAGTCCCGCATCGGGCTCCCTGCTCGGCAGGGAGTCTGCTTCTCCCTCTGACCCTCCTCCCTCTCATGCTCTCTGTCTCTCATTCTCTCTCTCTCAAATAAATAAATAAAATCTTTAAAAAAAAAAAAAGAGAAAAAAAAAATGAAAGGAGATGATGCAGGGAGAGAAACTTGTATGAACTTGACATGGCCTGACACACTACAGGTGATCAAGAGGATAAATGAGGAGTTTTGTTCCTTCAACAAGAATACATAAATATGTACTCTGAGCCCTGGATACCCTGATATGACATACCATATACATATAACATGCAATAAAGTGCAAACCTTACAGAAGCCTCTAAGAGGCTGTCCATTAAGAGGAGATAAACAAAAGAATACTTAGAATGGGAACTGTTAAATACGATGACACAAATAAATGAGGGAAATGAGATAAAGCAGACGAGTGTTGTCGAAAAGAAATATAATGTGAGTTACATGTATAATTTTAAATTATCTAGATGCCACATTTTTAAAAGTTTAAAAAAATGGGTACATTAATTTTAACAATATATTTTCTTTAATCCAGTATGCCCCAAATGGTGTCATTTCAAAATGTAATAAATATATGAATTATTGAGATATTTTACACACATACAACCCGGTTGTTTATTTATTTATTTATTTTGGTCCTAAGACTTCAAAACCCAGTGTGTATTTTAAACTTACAGCACGTCTCTGTTTGGACTAGCCACATTTCAAGAGCTCACTAGCCTTATGTGGCTAGTGGCTACCATCTAGGACAGCACAGTAGAGGATTCTACAGTGTCTGGAGAGGGAAGGGGATGTGGTCAACAGAGACTTCCTGAATTAATTACAGTCATTCAGGTAGAGAGGTAACATGGCTCTAAATAGGAAAAATAAGCCTCTGGTAGAGGAAAGGGGGCCCTTCTGGAAACCATGCAGATGTGGAGGGCCTGGGGAACCGGGCAAACCGAGAAGGACAGAGCATGAGGCTGTAGTCTGAAGATGGCGCTGCGGATCCTGGCCTCAAGAGAAGAGGGGCTGGTTTGGGGATAAAGGGCATGTGTTTGGTTTTAAACGTGTTAAGCTTGTGAAGCCAATGGACTGATGCTCACGTGAAAAGTTTCAGAGCTGAGCTAGGTTTCTGAGGTCTTCCAAGTGTAGGTATTATCAGCGTTACCATTTCTGTATCCAGTTTGGGCATTCTGCTGCATTATTCACCGCTAGAGTCTCAGAACTGGAAGAAACCCTCCCTTAGACCTTCCACTCTTGTTATTTCTTCAGTGGACAAATAGGAAAAGGGTGATATAGAAATGACAAGCAACTTGTGAAAAATTAAAACAACAACAACAACAACAACAAAGTGCACAGAACCTAAAGTCCTCACTCTGTAGAGGAAAAATTAAAGAGAAAGCATCGAGCAGAAGATAATTTATACAGCATCTACCTTGCCCTCTTGCTCCCCAAACCCAGCATAAAAGCAGTCCTCCCTTGCAAACTACTTCTATGGAAACAACCAGTCCATATTCTATAACGGAAAAGACATTCATAAATAAGGACCTGGGAGCTCTCTTTAAGGACTGTCAGTGGAGAACAGGAAGAGGGAAAACAATCTGCATATTATCACCGGAATCTGCAGGGAACCACTTTCCACAAAGAATGTTTTTTAAAAGTATAAACAAGAAGAGTAGGAATTATCCTGAGGTGGTCTTAATAACTGACGAGGGCTTGATGTGGTTTTTTCTGAAATAATTACTAAAACAAGGGGAGAGAGTGCCTCAAATCACCACTGCCGAGTCTTCAGAATTCTGCGACATCCAGCCCGTGACCCCAATCCACTGTGGTCCACATGCATCCGTCTGGCGTAATCAGCCTCCAAACAGAAGTGAGGAATGCAGAAAGTCAAGCTGCTTTCAATTATCAGAAGCTTGATTCTTACCAGAGTGTGGGTGGGCTGTTCTGGAGGTCTCTTTCTAACGTACCTCCCCAAACGATGCTATCACACTAAGAGTAGACTAAACTCTGCCACATTTTTTAATGGCTTTTTTTTTTTTTTTGGTATCTCTACATATACCACAGGTTTTCTCCCCCTCCTTATTTTTAGAAAGCAGACACCAACAATAGCCTCATAATGATCTCATTGCAGTTTCAAATAATCCAATCTTTGAAGCCCGATTCTTTCTTTTCAGATGTATTAACGTCATTTATCAAAAGCAATGGGATTTTTAAAAAAGTTAAGCATAAAAGAAAAGTAATGGGATACAGCAAACCAGTCAAGTGCCTTGTACATGTGCAGAGCATTTTCTGAAGCATATGCTGAACACTTTCAGACAGGCAGAACTTTCAAAGGCAACGTTAAGTATCTTTTGTGGGTCTCAGATAATATGGTTCACTTAATTAGATTTTCCATAATCCCAGGTTAATCCTATTGTGAATTACAGACGTGAGTTTTGACTTGCCTGGCAGAAACATCTATTGCTACAAGTGCACTTCTGGAAAAAAAAAAATATACCTTATTTATAATTCATTACCAGAATCATTACTGTAGAGACTGCCTCTTCTTCTCCCTTGCCCTGGTAGAAGTGACCATTTCCACTCCTTTGGACCATATTGGCCTTTTAAGCAATTTAATAAGGCACTTCTAATATTTTTTGTCCTTGATTATGTCTTCCTCTTCCTCAAGGTATATGAAGTTCTCTAAGATTTGGGAACATACCTAACTCCTTACTGAATTCCTTGCAACTGAGTATAATGATGCACATAGCTGACATGGCCTCTGTCCTTTATGAAGCTTAACATTTAGACTAGTGTCCCTAGAACTTGATTGCACATTTGACTTAACCGGGGAGTCTTAAAAATCCCATTACCAGGCCTTATTCAACACTAAGCAAAATCAATGAAAACCAGGAATCACTATTTTTTAAGTTCCCCAGGTGGTTCTGGTGTACATTTGAGGTGAGAACCACTGGTGTAGAGCTACACTATCCAATATGGTGGCAACCTAGCACAAATTTTTAAGTTTAAATTAATTTAAATTAAATAAAATTAAAAATTTACTTCCTCAATATACTAGTCCCATTTCAAGTGCTCAGTGGTCATTTTTGTCATAGAAAAGAGTTCTATTAGTCTGTGTTGGTCTTAGTCTCTAAAACATCTTCATCTGAAGCATAAAGGGTCTGTTGAATGAATGAAGGTATACAAAGAACACTGTACTAGGCATTCCAAGGTTGGCCACAAACTCATTGTGCACTGTCCAGTGGTCTAGACTTCTGTTTTCCCATCGGTGAAATGAAGGGCCGGATAGGGTGAATGGCTCTCCAAAGACGGCCAGCAGAACGCCCCAAAAAATTAAGAGTGAAGGGGCTGCAACGGGTGGGGACAGCTGAACCGATTGGCCCCACATCCCATAGCAAACAGAAGCACAGCCAGATTCAGCAAAACGTGTCCTTGAAAAGCAGTTCGGCTGCATTCAAAAAATAAAGGAAGAAAAGAAACCACTTCTGAGATCTTGATACCTAACAGACTCACTGCCTCAGCCCATCAGCGGGTTAGTAAATTCCTGCTTCAGCGCCCAGGATCTCCTGGGTTAGGGATGGAGGCCCCAGCTCAGGTAACTGTGGGGCTACCGACAACTGACAACTCACTTCACCTCCCTGAGTCTGTTTTCTCTTATGACAAAAATAGTAGGAAGATGCCTGACCTCCCCGGCTCCCAAGTTAATTTGAGGGTGGAAAGAGAGAATAGGTAGGGAAGCTCTTCATAAAAGCATAACAGGTGAGGTAGGAGATGATGAAATGCTGACAGGAGCAACAACTTCCATTTCTTTGGGTCATTTTTAAGGTTTGACTTTTAGTCTTTAGTAGTGTAGGTTGTAAATAAATGCACATGACCTGTTAGCATTATAGGAAGGAGATGTGATTACATTCCTTTTCTCTGATGGGGATACAAACTCTGTCAGATGCTGCAAATGGGTTCCTTTCTCGTACCTGGGCACCCTTTCTGTATGCTCCTGGACCCAAAAGGATTCCGTAATGCTGACTTGTGAGGATGCAGACCCTGGGGGTAGCTCCTCAGCTGGGGGACGGTATGTGTGGTGATGAGAGGAGGGATGGGCTGATTCCAACAAGAAAAGCTGTGAAAATAGATTAGAGCCCCAGACTCAATAGGGATCGAGGCCAGAAGGCCCTCTGCAGAGACCGGGGCCTTTTAATGATCCGTAATAAGGGACGGGAATGGAACAATCATGGGAAGTGTGGCCAAAGCTGCCAGGAACTTGTCACATGAGATGGCAGGGGCTTTCCTGGCTAGAGAAGTACCAGGAGCCCATCCTGGCAAAGCACTCATTCTCCATTCAGCCTCTGCTTGGGGTCGGGGGAGGGCATACCTGAGCACCTAGTATGTGGCAGGCACTGTGCTAGGTGCTCCACATACATTCTTTTTTTTTTATTATTAACATAATGTATTATTTGTTTCAGGGGTACAGGTCTGTGATTCAACAGTCTTAACCAATTCACAGCGCTCACCATAGCACATACCCTCCCCAGTGTCCATCACCCAGCCACCCCATCCCTCCCACCCCCCTCCACTCCAGCAACCCTCAGTTTGTTTCCTGAGATTAAGAGTCTCTTATGGTTTGTCTCCCTCTCTGGTTTCATCTTGTTTCATTTTTCCCTCCCTTCCCCTATGATCCTCTGTCTTGTTTCTCAAATTCCTCATATCAGTGATATCATATGATAATTGTCTTTCTCTGATTGACTTATTTCGCTTAGCATAATACCCTCTAGTTCCATCCACCTTGTTGCAAATGGCAAGATCACATTTTTTTGATGGCTGTATAATATTCCATTGTGTGTGTGTGTGTGTGTGTGTGTGTGTGTGTGTGTACCACATCTTCTTTATCCATTCATCTGTTGATGGACATCTTGGCTCTTCCCATAGTTTGGCTATTGTGGACATTGCTGCTATAAACATGGGGGTGCAGGTGCCCCTTTGGATCACTACATTTGTATCTTTGGGGTAAATACCCAGTAGTGTAATTGCTGGGTCGTAGGGTAGCTCTATATTCAACTTTTTGAGGAACCTCCATACTATTTTCCAGAGTGGCTACACCAGCTTGCATTCCCACCAACAGTGTAGGAGGGTTCCCCTTTCTCTCCACATACATTCTTTATCACCTCTTTCCCTCCAGCATCCTTAGGAGTTTTGTGTCATCGTGTCCATTGTCCACATAAGGAAACAAGGGCTTGGGACACTTCACTTTCAGAGCACTCACTTTAGCTCATATGACCAGTTAGCCCCAAAAAGGGGACTTTAAGTATATGGTCCATTTGGGAGCTCTTGCCTATCTACCTTTCATATTGAACTTCTCTGTAATTCTCCTATGGAGGTCTTAATTTTTTTTTTTGGTGGGGGGAATGGATGGTCAGAACTCAGCTAGATTTTATTCCACATAGCAACCATTTAAGACATATTTGCGGAGACTAGGATTTTCTGCAGTAGTTAAATGCTATGAATTTAGTGAAACATGTTCTTTGCCCTCAAGAAACACATAAGTTACTGGGAGTTTTAGAAAGTGGGTATTTCACCCAAGGGTCAACCATCACCAGTTCCTTTGATGTTTCCTTAGAAGATTTCCCCCCACCCCTGATGTTCTCCAGCCTTGCCACACTCTTCCAAATAGTCCTTGAATGAATGAAGCATGATTTTTAAACGTCTCCCTCATAATGTTTTCCACATTAGAACAAAATTTTGCTCTACATTCTTCACTGCCTCAGCCTCCAAAGGAGGTGCTAATGATTAATAAAAGGCAAGTGGTGCAGGGAACCGTGGGAAGGCAGCCAGACAATAAATGTGTTCTAACAAAGGAGCCAGCTCATCATGAGGTAGCTCTGTGAGATCTCATGAGCTAATTGTTGTTAGAAAGAGAGGATATGCTGCTCAGGGAATGAGGAGTTACACGGTGGCAGAGGCAAGTCCCACACATCAATATTTCATCTGAGGGCATGAAGGTGAGGCCCAGAATTACTCTCTGACAGGAAGAGTGGCTGTTACCCAACCACGACATACTGCTGGTCAATTCAGTACCCACACTGCAAAGGAGATTCAATCCTGTTTTCAGTCCTGTTTTCAACAGGAAAGGAGGTGACACTAGCTTGTTTTTGTTCATTTGCTTGTTTATAAAATTACATCAACAAGCAAAATAATATAAAACTTTAATCAGTTTATAGAGCACCGGTGTGACTAAGTCCAACTGGACGTGTCCCCAGACAGGCACGTCTCCCTACGGAGAAGCCTGTGCAGCCAGGAGTAAGTTTTGCCATTGCTCTCAGGCATCTTACATCAATCGACTAAGTACCTCTTTCCAAAAAGATTTTACTGGAAGGGCAAATTTGCAATCCATGGTACCATTGGTAACATAGAAAGTACTCTCTAGAATCACTCAGTAAGGGAAAGGCCTTTTAGACCACAGCTGCCTCAGTCAACCAAGGAGCAGATGAACAAGGAACAACAAAGCGATTGCTCTATGTCATGAATTTTGCCATCAAGGACTTACTGCCTTCTTGGCAAGACATCCATGATGGAAATGCCCACCCTCGCATCTCAAAGATGGCTGCCCATGAGGCCACAGAAATATGGCTTGGTCTCCTGGATCAGAACCTGTTCCTGCTTCTTAATCCAACCATGACATTGGGTATCCCAGGCTATGGGCCCTGGGTACCCCCAAGGTCTTAGTTCCAATCCTCCATCTATTCCACACCTAGACATTTTTGGATCTAAAGTCCAGCAATCTAACCAAGCCCACCCAGCACTCACAAGGTAGGGGTCAGGGAGAGATTCCAAATTTGAAAGCTAGCTGATTTGACAAATGGACACACTCAGAAAATAACTAACAGATCCAGATCAAGTTAGCTCATTAAAATCAATGATAAGTATAAACATGAAGAGGGGTCAAGATATACTCAGAATGGCATGGCCACTTCACAGAGACGGGACCTAGATCTGGATAGAAGATGGGTAGATTTCTGCACAGTAGAAATGGGAGGAGGGCACCATAGCCTCCTTTCCAGCCCTCTTCTAAAGGCTCCATGGGACATTCCCCGTCTCATCTTCCCTGTGACTGCTGCTTTGCTGAGAAGCCCAGCTGGACTGCCGAGGGCTTTGAGGTTCCACAAGACCATGCCAGGTTTTTCTCCCTGGGGTCTGCCCCTGCCTCTGGCATGTTTACCTCCTGCTTGAGGTCCCATTTCTATCTGCACAGAGGAGACAGTAAACGATCCTGCCTCCTGCCTGTATCTATGTATCTCTGGCAGTGACTGCGCTCTTCCTCCACGCGGACCCTCTTTGCACCAACCCAGATCAAGGACTCTGGGGTCTTAATAGTTTCTACTGCCTTAGAGCTATACTAGCTACCCATCCCCAACACACTCACACACGCTTATGCCCCACCACCCTTCCCTTCTTCACTCTGCAGTGGAGATACTCCTACAGAACTTAGGGCTGAGTCTTGGTAAGGTGACGCCAAATCCTGCTTTGTCCTGTTCGGAGTGAACTGAGCCAGCCTTTGGTTGATACATAATTTATATCCTTTTCTTCTGTCAGTATTTTACTAGTTTGCACATGGGCTCCAACAGATGCCCAACCTTCAGTGCCTGGGTCAACATTAAGATCTTACTGCTGAGGAGTGAAGGTTTAAGTGGTACAGGGCTGTGTCCTGGTGACTCTGTTTCCACACAAAAAAGGAATGACTTTTCAAACTGAAAAGTGATGCCACCATAAAGTAAGCAGAATATTGGTTTTTTGACAGGAGGAGGGGATGGAGGTATCGCTTTGGGAAAATTCAAAGTGAAACACCAATGGGACCCAAATCAAAACAGAAAAAAAAAAATGTTCCTGGGGTCATAAGAAAAAGAAAAAAAAAGACATTTGATTGAACATATTTAAGAGAAGCAAAGTCTTCTTCAAATAATCACAAATCACAAACTTGGCATGGAGATCGAAATGTGTGCATAAAAAGATACATTTTTCCCCTGCAAAATGTAATAAAGATGTGATTTTTTTTCCCCAGTGAAGTCATCTTGGAAAAGAAAATCATGATAAAAAGGAGAAATTCAAATTACAGCAGAATAATGGCAATTCTTTCTAACTGGCTACAGAATTTTCTATCAATTCCTTAGTAAGCATGGGGAATTGAAAGTTTATATTGAAAACATGTGGACATCACCTATGCTAGCTAAATGGATACTTTAAATTTTGTGCCCTTATTCCATCGTGTGCCTTCGGTTCTCCTCAAAACAGTTCCTTTGTCACTTTCTCAATATCCTATACAACACAAAATCCCTGCATTTTTTAAGAGAGGACCTAGCCTTAATGGGAACTCACCTGGCATTTGCAGGCAGGCTTGTGGTGTGATGAAGTGACAAGACTACTTTGCAAGTTCCCTGAAAGCTGTCTTAATATGGCTCATTTCTCTTGAGTTGTATCCCATGTTAAAGCAACGCTTGCTTTGCTGAGATGAGATGGATTTCTAGGAATAATCATCTCAAGCTTGCAAAAAGCACTTTGTGCTAAAGTAGAAAAATTTCCACTCCTAATCATATGACTTAGGCCTGAATACTCACTTGAGACTCAGAAAGTCTGTGTGTTTCAAACCCTATCATTCCTACCATGTCAAGTCTATTAAATCATAATGGCCACGTCATTTACTTTTGTGGAAACTAGAGGTGTCAGATCTCGCGAATAAAAATACAGGACACCCAATTAAATTTGAATTTCAGATAAACAGCACTTGTTCTGTTTATCTTGTAAACAGTTCTTGTAAAACTATGTCCCATAGAATTTGGGGGGGCACACTTATACCAAAATGACTGTTTTTTTATCTGAAATCCCCATTTAACTGGAAGTCCCATATGTTTGTCTGATAAAGTGGAAAGTCACTTGTAAAAATAAAAAAACTGGACGAGGCAAGCCAATCTCCAAGCCTCAAGTTATTTTTTTCCTGAAATCCCAGAATCATTTTGTCTCCAAATATCTTCTATGGGAACTCAGAATGCTCTTGCCTAGTCCTCAGGGAAGCAACATCACTGGGCAGAAGAGATCACATTTGGGGAAATGTTGACAGTTTGGGAACTTTTACCATCAGTGTAACTGAGGTCAGAGAAAACCAAGGAAGGATCTTTGATTTCCCCGGAGAAGATGGAATAGGCCCTTGGATATTGACAGATGACCTACAATGTAAAAGGCCTAAGGATGAGAGGATTATCTACAGTACTAATTGATCGAGGAATTAGGAATAATGTTCTCTTTCATCCTGAGTTGACGCTAGTTCTCAGAAAACAACCAATACCCAAATCTTGGAGTCAGGATCATTTATATTAGGAGCACATACCATGTGCGATTAGTAGGCAACTTTCAAGAATGCAGCACTCATAGATGTTTGTTCACGTACACACAAAAAATTGGTAAAAATGCATTCATCAAACATACCCAGAGCATGAGGTGGGAATCCGATGCTGAGCTAAGCAGAGGCAATGACCGGAAGATGCTGCCGTGGTGCTCACAACTCTGGGAGTGGCACGGTGGGTGGCAGGCTGGGAGGCAACCCAGAAAATGGTAAGCATGTCATGAAAGGTGCTTTGCTGTGGGCATGAGTTGCTGAGAGAGCTCAGTGGAGACTCACATAAACCAGGGTCCAAGGACGTGGTTGCTCAGGGAAGACATACTTGATAAACCTGAACGAGGTCGTGAAGGGATGTATATGATTGGATGAGATGTTCAGCGTAGGAACAGCAATCTAGCCAGTGGAAACAACAGGAGCCAACATCTAAGACAAGAAATGGGAGTCTGTGTCCAGGTAATGCTAGGAATTTGGGAGAGTGAAAGTGCAAAGGCTGCTCAAGAAAGAGGAAGTGGTGGGGCAGGAAATGTAGGCGGGTGGTAGACCACATGTACGAAAATAACAAAGAGCACTTACAATAATAACATTCACTCTTGGGCCAATGCTTGGATTCATACCTGTCCCGCTGCATGCAAAGTCGCAAAGCCAGGAGCAACTCAGGTGCCCGTGCAGAAATAGCCACAAAATGCAGTGTCCCTCCGTCAAAATAAATGGGTGTCTGCTTCAGTTATTCATTTTCCATCAGGATGTGTTAAGCTTTAGAACTGAGAAGCAGCCTAAGACTCAGACGCAGAATGAGTGTGTGACTTCCATGGGGGGGTGGGGAGAAGAACCCCAAACAACAACCTGTGTCCCACTTTCAAGGGCTGGGGGATGGGGGAGGGGCAGGGAAGAAAGAGAAAGGAAAGAACACTTACTATGTACCTATAATGTTAGACCATGAGCAAGAACAAGATACTCCCTACGGTCTTATGAGGCAGGGATAATGACTCCTACTTGACGAATGAAACAAAATCAGAGAACTTGAGTCCTCACGTTCTCACATCAGATAAAATGGCGTAACCTCCATTTGACCCTAGCTATAGGAAATAAGCCCACGTACACGTGCCACGTGTTCTCCAAACCCCCAGCAAAAAGAGCTAAGGCAAAGTGGTTCCTGATATAACCAAGGAGGTGCTTATGCAAAGAAGGGAATTAATTTCATTCTGATTCCCCTGATCTGTACTGTATGTACCAAATCAGAGCCATCTTTGCAAAATTAAGGGCATTAGTTATCTCCCCATTCAGTCGGAGTGGCATTACACTTGCATGCAGACGTTCCCAGCTAAGCGGAGGAATATCAAGTTTTTACAAAATCATTCATCAAGAGGTGAGACCTAACCCTGATTAGCGTTTCAATAAGAAGCCTAAAACTAAATAGAGAATAAGTGCACGATCACAGTGGCAATTAGGCACCTTCTCGACAGCCACATTTTTCCTTAGACCAATCGAGTTCGAGCAAATGAGAAATTTTTTCCTTTCTCTCTTTTTTTTCCTCCTGATGTGAAGTGAACTGCCTTAAATAACTGAAGAGGTGACAGCAAGCTTGTTAAAGAAAACGTTTGCCTATTAAGTGAGGCTTAATTAAACAGAGCACAGGCAAATCGTTCTTCCATCTAAGATGTGGAGCACCCTGGTAAAATCACCCTGCTTGCAGCACTTGGTCTGGGAAGTGCTAGGATGACACCCATCAGTAAACTAGGGGGAAAAAAATAACAAAACAGTTTTAGACTTCAAGAAATCACATGTCATTTTGCAAAGCAGTGGATGAATTGGAGATGTACACATGCAAATAAAGTTAATCAAAGATGACTTTTTGCCTCCAATTACGCTGTCTTTAGATTTACTCAGAGTGATGAAGTTACATTCTCTTGTCCCCTTAGATGAGCCATTTGGAATTGCGGATAAGAGGTTTCGCTGCAGTACCAGGAGGGGCTAGTGGTAGAAATTCTCTAGGAGTACATCACCAATGCTCCACGACAATGGGGATCATGTATGTTCCGTTTATCACCTTATCTTCAGAAGGTCGCATGATATTGAGCATGTGGGAAGCAGAGCTGGGACGGGATTATCATCGAATGATGTCTCCCAAAAAGATGCTCAAGTCCTAACCCCAGTCCCTGTGAAAGTGACCTTATTTAGAAATACAGTTTTTGCAAATGATGAAGTTAAGATGAAGTCATTCGGGTGGACTCTACTCCAGGATCACTGATGTCCTTATAAACAGGGGAAATTTGGACATGGGGTGGGGGCACCATTTATAAGCCAAGGAATGTCTACGGATATCCGAAGCGGGGAGGAATGTATGACAGAGATTCTCCGTCGCAGCTCTCGGAAGAAGTCAACTCTGCCTACACCTTGGTTTTGGACTTCTGGCCTCCAGAATTGTGATTCAATCAATTTCTGTTGTTTAAGCCACCCAGTTTGTGGCACTTCATTGCTCTGGCAGTCCCAGGACACTAACACAGGTGGGGAAGGGCAGAGTGCATTCTGACCTGGGTGATTTCTCCAGTTCCGCCCTGATACCCTTCTTCCAGGACACTTGTCCCAGTGAGCTGGCCCTACTGCTGCCACCAAGAGCCCTGGGTTGAAAGCTGACCTCTGCTCTTGCTCATCTCATGGCCTCCTCTGAAAACCAGGGGTACTAGTACAGCACATTTCTCTTTGCCTTGTCGTGAGGATTCCATGAGATAATTCTTGTGACCTGCTGGACACCATGTGTGGCATATAGTGAGCGCTCAATAAATACTACCTGTTACTTATATCAGCATTAAAACGTTGGCCCCTAGAACTGAGTAGTGTTAAGGTCAGTTTTACATTTCTCTGGTTGTTGCCCACAGCCATGTGGACATGGCTGTACCTGGACTGTCCAAGGGGAGTCGGCTGGTAACTTAAGGCCCTTGGAGGCCAGAGAGGCCCCTTATCATGGGACGGACATGGCCCAGCTGTTCACACTGGCTTTAACATGTGGTCTTCCACTCCATGCACTCCCCTACCCCCACCACACAGATGATTATCAAGAGGAGGCACTGGAATCTGTAGAGATCTGGCCCTGCCGGAGCTGACCTTGGAGGCCTGAAGGTCAGCAGGGCCAGTAAGATGCTGGGAGGTGGGCTGCTGAGCTGAGGTGGCGGTGATCTCAGGGAGCCTGCGGGGAGGGAGCCCAGCTGAGGGCAGGGGCTCTAACCCTCATTAGCATTTCAATGAGGGGCCCAAGGGGCAAGAGAGAACACCTGTCCATCACAGGGGCAAGGGGACTGCAATTAGGAGGTTTTCCAGGTCCCCTGCATCCAAGGCTTTGTGATCAGTATCTTACTGACTGTTCACCACAACGCAGTGAGACAGGTATTACTGTCTCTATTTTATGAAAGAGTTAAGACGACCTTTGGTAACTCAGGACGAAGTCACAAAGGGCATCCGCTGCTGGTACACAAGCCTGGTGGGACCAGAGCTGTTAGAGCTCACCAGGGTGCCCCACCGCCTACCAGCATCTGCTGCACTGTCCCTGCTAGAAAGTCACTCTCAGTGGGCGGTTACCAGTATTTAAATCAGATTGAAGACTGTATTGTCAAACCCATCTGCTGATAGTTTATAGCTATATCCTTAAAAAGGCATAAATGCCTTTTGAATGCTAGTAGTACGCATCCTTAATTTTCTGCATTGTTTATGAATTGTCTGGAATAGAGCAATCACAATAATAATTCATACTTTATCGCACTTTGTAATTTACAAAGGGCTTTCACAAACATTAGCTCATTTTACACATCAGCCCACAAAGGTAAAGGTTATTATTACCCTCATTTTATTGATGGGGAATGAAGGAATAAGTCATACTCCTTAATGTTCAGAGACGCTAGTGCACATGAAGACTGAAATCTTGAGAGGAGGGCTTAGGCTGAAAATCCTACCCAGGAAAGGAAAAAAAATATTCCCTAGTGGGGAACACAGTTTCCATTTGGGAGTGGACAGCTCCAAAATTAACCCCAATTCAGCCTTCAGTTGGATGCTTCGCCTTCAGAAGGACACAGCTGATTAATAGCAGCCCATGATGAGGGTGGCTCACAATTACTGGGCGCTTATTCCATGCTCAGCACTGAGCCGAGCACTCTGCACACTTTATTTTATTCAGTTAATCGGCACAGCCCAATGGGGTTAGAGATGAAGAAATTGAAGCTCTGAGAAGTCACTCACCCAAGGTCAAACAACTCGTGAGACCCCCCCCCCCAACCATCCAATCTTAGAGGTTTAACTTTTAATAATTTGATTTTAAGGTGTACTGCCCCATGAGTACAGACTTTCTCATAGAGAAAAAAAATTCTATGGTGTTTTGTTTTGTTTTCTCTGCTCCCAGAGCCTCTTGACTTTCACCGTGGCTTGCCCCAGGTTAAAAATGCGATGTGTACTTGATTCAAGGCTTGGCTTCCTTCTGCTCAGGACTCTTAGGAGTGCTGGATCTAAAACTGCACCTGCTTGTTAAGGTACTTCTGCTCCCCCCTCGGTAGGAACTGTGGTTTGCAATTAGAGAGATTGATTCGGTGCGAACACCTGAACCCATGCATCCAAAAGTCCTGATGGAGAATCTTCTGAGTTCCAAAAGAATTGCAGATCCAACTCATTAGAGCCACAAACCCACGTTTGGTGGCATAATCTCACCCATCTTGTCTCTGGGTAAATCTGACGAGCTTCCAATATTCTCTCCAAACAAACACTTGCCATTTCTAAAATAATTCAAGACACAGACCCCCCAAAACAGCTCCAGAGGCATCCTGAGTGAAGACAGTCCGTGTCACAGGTCGGGTCCTGCGCCCCTCGGGAGATGAACTCTGAAGGCAAGAGGGATCACTGGGATGCTTAAGTGTCACTCTGCGAACATCCATCACTCAACTCTCTGCCCAAAATAACTAGGAAAAGATTGAATTTGAGATGGAAAGACAGGCCTGAAAAGAAGGAGGCTGGGCAGATGGTGATGCTTTTTGCAAAAATTTTGGGTGAAGGAGAAAATGCTGAAACACAGTATCCGTGGCCTTAGCTTTTGGCCCATTAGGGAGAGTGGGGGCGGGCACGGGGGCTGCCCCAGCGGCCTGCAACGTGCCCTGTCCCGTGGAGAGCAGACCTGATCGCTCAGGGGGAGGCAGGGCCTGCTGTGACAGCCAAGAAGCTCCGCTTTAGATTTGAAGTATTAATTCAATTTCCCTTTCCTCGTGCCACTTACCAGCTGTGAGGCGTCAGGCAAATTATTCAATCTTTCTCAGGCTCTGTTTCCTCACTTGAAAAATGGAGATAAAATGCTCCCCTGCACAAGGCAAAGTGGTGGAATTAAATGACAGGAAGACGCCTGGGACACATAGTAGGCTTCTTCCCCTTTCCACATTTTTCCTCTTCAATCCTTGATCCGTGAACAACGTGACTTTTACATGGAAGAATTCAGCCCCCACCTGAATCTTGGAAGCTGGAGCTCAAATCCTCCCTTGTCTGCTGATACACTCATTACAGGATGTTGCCGGTGCCAGCCTCCCAGATATGTTACTGCAGAGCCTGGCCTCGGCCAGAAGCACCCACAGTTAGGAAGCCTCATGAAGGCTCACGGCTGGAGAGGGTGATCGTTGTTTCCACCACTGCTATTTTGCAACGGGCTGTTTTCCCTGAAAAGCCAGTAAACATACCTTAACACCAACTTGCTTTTTTTTTGATTCACCTGTGCTCAATTACTGTAGTTCATACATCTTCAATGGAAGTAAGAAGCCCAGAGTCAAGCCCCTTGGCCCTCACCTCAGTTTACAAATAAGAAAGCTGAGGCTTGGAAAGGAGGTTTGCCTTGGCCAAGCCAGCCCTGCTTCAGGGCGTGCTCTGCAGACAAAACTATCTCTGCAGACCTGCTTCCTTTCCGGACGCAGATGGGTGGAAGCCTCCGGCCATTGCCAAACAGGGACACCGCTCCCGCCGGAGAGCAGAACTGTGGGACTTACAACTGTGGTAATCCCGGGCCAGCTCCTGGAGGTATGTAAACTTATGCCATTATCACTACTTCTAAGGAGGAGCATAAATGTTTGTTGAGTTAGGAACCTGTGCTAGGTATTTTACGTGCATTATCTCATTTGATTTTTCAACATTCCCACGAATAGGAATAATGTACCTTCCCCAAAGATGTCCACATACTAATTCTCGGTATGCATGCGTCCAACTTGTATGGCAAAGAGGACTCTGAAGATGTGGTTACCTTAAGGACCTTGAAATGGGCACGTTAGCCTGAGCTCCATGTAACCACAGGGTCCTTTTAAGAGGGAGGCAAGAGGGACAAAGAAAGAGAGAGAGGATGTGGTGAGAAAAGCAGAGGGTGTTGTGATGGGTTTTGAAGAGAGAGGAAGAAGCCATTAGCTAAGGGATGGGTGCAGGAGGTCCTGAGACTCTGAAAAAGACGAGAAATAAGATTCTCCCCTAGGGCTTCCAGGAGGAAACCAGCCCTGTCAATAACCTGATTTCAGCCCAGAGGACCCATTCTGGACTTCTGATCTCCAAAACTCTCAGATAATAAAGCTGTATTGTTTTTAGCCACCAAGTTTGTGGTAGTTTGTTCCAATAGCAATAGCAAACTAATACACCCATTTAACAGCTGAGTAAGCTGAAGCGTCTTGGGGTCAGATCACCTGGCTGCAGTCACAGGTAGCCAGGTCACGGGAAGCAGAAATGGGGTACTTCATGGTGATTCCATGGCTCGTGCTCTTATATCTGGACCATATCGTGCTGGGGAAGGAGGGGGACCAGTACAATGTCACTACTTAAAAAATGCAAGGCCTTCCTCAACCCTGTGAGATAGTCAAGAGAGTCGCAGTGTCCTGTTCCATTAAAACAACAGCAACAAAGCCACTAGCGTGAGAGAGTAGCTGCTCCATTCAAGGGCACAGGTAGAGGCAGGACTGAAATCCCGACCAGGGTGGGCTGTCTCTTTCCACGACACCACTCCTGCCTCACAAACTGTGCTGCTTCTGTACTTCGTGGGGCATTTGCCCAGCTGCTGTCCTTCTGCAAGGAGAAGCAAGCACCCTGCCCACGTAACCAGCGTGCGGGGCCAGCAAGCCCGGGGGAAGGCCTGCCGTTTGCGCGCTTGATAAGCTGATACTCTGGCCAGCTCAGCAGGAAGCCGGCTCTCCCCATAAGACTGCCTGCACACGCTGGGAAGAAAACAAACCAACCTGGCTATCACCTGGATTCCATCAATCCATGAGAACCTCTGTCTACACAGCCCCACATTTGGAACATTTGAAATGACACTGATATTTGACAAATGAGCCAAAAGAAGCACAAGAGCCGTCAACTTTCCCGGCAAGCGGCAGGCAGAAACAAGATCAGAATCCAGGCATTCCCACTTCTGAGCCAACCTTCAATGAGGGAAAAGAGCAAATACTCCGAAATAAGCAAGGATATATTGTAGGAAGTATTAACTTTTAATTAGTATGATTGCTATTATTATTACTACTATTATTTTATTGTTCTTTGAACTCCTTTAGAGCTAAGGAAAAAAAAAAAGTCATTGAAATGGGAAAAGAGGATGTCAGCTGCCTAAGACTTCCCTTTCATAAATCCCCGTTCATCCATACCGTGTGAGGATCTAATTTTATTTATGCTTCGTAAATGCAGCCAAACAGCGGGGACTGCCGGGATTTGGGCTCTGGCGGGAGATGGCAAACAGAGCTTTTGTTTTGATCTCACTGCTTAGGTTAATGCATCCTGATTCCTCCACAGGCTGTTTCCCAGGATGCTGTTATTCCCACACTGTCTGCTGGGGAAGCAAATGTCCCCGTGAAAATGAATTAAATGCAGCAGTATTTACAAATCTTGAGTCAGATTTCCATCCTGTCTAACAGGATGAGAATTTGACCCATTATTTACACTAGTAAGCTGAGAATGACATCAAAAGCTCTCTTATTAACTGCAGGGGAGATAATGACTTAAGTGGCTTTAATCTAGACATGTGCTTTACAATAGAAAAGTGCATCTGCTGCTTCTACAGAGGAGAAAAGAAACAGCATTCATGTCTCTACGCAAGGGACAGGATACCTAATTCCAAGCCTTGTCTCTAAACATCCATGGATCCCACATCACTATGGTCTCACTTAAGACATTCGGCTTGCATTGGAGAATGAGTCCAGGGAGAGACAGAGACCTGAGCAGAGGCAGGAGCACTTTGAATGCCTGGAAAGGGGGGTGCAGTGCTCTTTACACAGCCTGGGAAAACAGGCTTGGTTTCCATGCTCTCACCCCCAACTTTTCTCCTGAGACATACCCCACCTCCGCGGCTGCAGGTGAACTCATGCCTGATCATCCTTCATAGGGATACTGTAAGAACTGAGGAGAGAGAAAATGGGGAGGGCACTTTGCTGAGGCAAATCAGTCTTATCTTTGCTGCCATTCATGTTATGGCTTTATTCCAAGATCTATTTTTCTGGGCACCAGCAAGGTAGGGTGGGAAGCATCTGAGCTCTGGAGCCAGAAAGTCTGGATGTGAAGTCCCAGCCCCATTATTTGCCATCCATGGGGCTTCACGGGCAAAGGATGAACTGATCTGACTCTTCATTTCCTCATCTGTAAAATGGGTACGAGCTTCCTATCGATGTTAATTGGCCCCATTTTATGTATTTGAACTAAGCGCAATTCTCTGAGCATATAACAAATTTACTATAATTTAGCTGTGTAGAATTTGTAGAATACTTTAATAAGTTTTCTTGAGATAAAATTCAGATATAAAGTCAACCCTTTGAAAATGCACAATTCAGGGTTTTTTTAGTGTATCTGCAAAGTTGTGCATCAATCCACCACTGCCTAGTTCTAGAACATTTTCATCACCCCCAAAAGCAAACTCATAGCCACGAGCCAGCTACTATATTTAGAATATAGTTTGCTAATCAACATCTTGCTATTCTTCAAAGTCTAAGAAATCTCTGAGACCCACACTGCATTACTCCTGGACTTACAGTCAGCACCAAAGTGTCAGGCGTTTGATGTATACCCTTCTGGGGCTCCCAGATTGACAGCTGAAATCTCCCCAGCCTTTCCAAATAGATGGTATATTCATGGAGTTCAAAGGCCATGATTTCTGCATTTTCCTTCCCCCCGGCACCTCTGCTCAAGGCTGAACACACACGTAGGTGCTTGGTAAACACATGGCTTCTGACCGATTGGCCAATCGTCACTTCTTCTGAAGACCAGCATGTTTGTCATCTCTCTGCTTCCCTGAATGGCGAAGCCTCCGCAAGCTGTCATGTTCCATGATTATTCTCCCCAAAGCATGTGCTATTAATTTTTCATCTTAATGAACTGTCCAGTCGAGTTTAGGAATGGGAATAGTGATAGTAGCACAAGAAGAATGTCTTCTGCCTTGCTATTGTCAGAAAGCTTCTCCCTCCAACACTGGCGCATAATTGAAATAAACTATCTCAATGGCGACAAACACCATTTGTCAAGAACGACGTGGAGTAAGTGCTATTTCAAAAATTCATACTAACGAGCTTTATAAACATGGATTATTGGAAAGTTTCTCTGATTGATACCTGCTCAAGCATTTAAGTGCCCAGCTATTATTCCTCTGTGTTTGCTTGAGTGAAACCACTTTGGGTACCAAACTACATGTCAGCCCTAATTTTCCAGAGTATTACAGATGCACATTCTTTCCTGATGGGAGATGGGTCAGGCAAGCCGGAGCACACCCGAAAGGCCTGTGTTAATGCACAGATGCATACACAGGGAAGCCATTATGCAGCTTTTGGCCTCCAAGAGTGGAGTGCTCCGGGAACGGATGCCACTCAAATCTGACTGATGGCCCAGGAGGAACTGAGAGGGAGAGGGGGACAGAGAGAGAGAATGAGGGGTAGAGAGATATGTCTGAAAATTCTGCTCAAGTCAGCAGCGTGGAGGAGCCCACGCTCCAACCCTCCATCTAAAGCAGGCAGCGCAACCATTATATTCCTGTTAACCTATCAGGGAAACATTGGGAACTTAGATATTGGCTTAGCCCTTCACTTAAGAAATATGGACTAAACTGCGATTAGGGTGAACAGCACTGCTTGAAGCTGAGGATATGGGGTGGACAAGGCAGACCATGTCTCTGAAGCACTGGGGCTTAGAATCTCATCGAGAAAAAGGACAGTAAAAACGTAAACCTACGAAAGAATACAGCATTCACAGATGGTGATGGCTGTTTGAAGGATTAGACAGAACGATGAAAGGTAGAATAGGTGGGCGTGGGTGGCAGGAGAAGTGCTGGTGTAGGGAATGGTCTCCGGTGGGGGTGGGGGGTGGTATTTAAGCTGGGTCCTGAATGATGACAAGGGGCCAGGCCCGGGACGAGACCCGAACGGAGTGGACACAAAGTGCTGAGCCCCTGAGGCTGTAAAGGGGCTGGGCCAGTTCAAGGGACAGTGATACGTGGCTGAGTGGACCAGGCGAGGGCGCAGAGGTAGGGAGCGATCATGTCAGGGACGGCACTGATGGCGCAGTTAGGGTCTACATTTTGTTCTGATTAAGAGGAAGGTCATGAAATATTTTTAAGGCAAGAGGAAGGGCAATGGCAATCACTCTCCAAGCCCTTACTCCACTCTGCTGCAAATTAAATCTAGCCCTGCCTCCCCTCCATCTTATCTTTTCAATTCAGCTTCTGATCCTGACCTTGATTCCTGCAGGCCTTCTTCTGTGCACCTCTGTCCTCCCTCTCAATACTCCTTCTGGGCAGCCACTGCAGCCCCGGTTCTCCTGTTCAAGTTCCTGCCCCTCACCTAGACCTCACTCTGGGCCGTCTGAAAGGGCCAAGCGAAAGGAGCAGAGGAGTCTGATGGTGGATAAGGAGAAGGCTATTCACACACTCTTGGAAGCAGGATTTATTCTGCAAAGCAATCAGCAAGGCTCAATGGGAGACTTCTCTCGCCCTCCACCTAAGTGCAGGCGCAACCAGAAGGCCCTGGCAGAAGCACGATTTAAATGCAGAAACAGGATTAAAATCTGTCTTCAGAGTAGAAGTAATTTAAGTTCCATGTCACGAGAGGTCCCTTTCTGTCTTGCTTCCCACAGTATCTGGTGCTGAGCACAGTGCTAAGCATCGATGAATACACATTCAATGAAAACAATGGAGGTACAAATGAATCTGGTGTATTCATGCAGACACAAGAGGGCTTGCTGCAAAATATTCCATAGAGTTTCTGGCAGGTTAAGTTCTCTGAGATGGAGTTTCCCGGGGGGGTGATTATTACGGGCTACCCTTGAGAATAACATGAGGGAAGGGAAGCAGGAGTGGACAGAGGGAGAAAGAAGGTGAGATGTGAGGGGGTCCTGGCAGCAGCCTCGGGTAACCTTGCGTTGTGCTCTGGGCTAGGATGGCCCTTCTCAGTGATCTCGAGGAGAACTGAGATGGTCAAACCCCTACTGATCCAGTCATCAGATGTGGGCTGCCCCAGGAGGGGCCACGATGATCTTGGCTGATGCTGCCATGTGAGGCAAGTCTGGAAGGGGCTGAGCCAAGAGCACGCCCCCTAGCTGGGACGGCCAGTCCTCCAGTGAAGAGAAGATGGGGGGCGGGGGGTGCACAGGAGCATGGAGTTCAGAAGCAATTCTACCTACGCTGAGATCTACTGTTTCTTACAGGTCCTGGTATGGAAAAGGAAGGGGTGGCAATTTGGATTGGTAGGCCTGTAGTGTGATGGAGCAATGGCAGGAGTCCTAGGGGAAAAAGGGACTCAGAATCATGGCTCCCATACACTGGATGTGACCCTGAGCAGGAGACAGCTCTGTTTCCTAGACTCTGCTTAACCTCTCTGAGCCTCAGTTTATTCTTCCAGAGAATGAGATGGAGAATGTCCATGCACAGGGATCAAAGTGGCTGATGCACAAGGAAGGGCTGTACCAATGGTGGGAAGGGAAGACATTGTGCCTTTTCAAAATGGACTTGGGACAGTAGGCACTGCCTTATCTGGGAATGCCAGCCAAAAATCTCAGCAGCAGAGGGCCCAGGAGGATGGAGACCATGTCTCCCTCCTATGAAGGCCTGTTCAGCAAGCGTGCACACATAACCCACACACTGTGATAGAAGACCCAGTATTAAACATCCAAATTCCACCCTCAAAGATCCTGCAGACTTGTAGACAAAAAAATAGCAATGAGGTCACAAAGGAATACCACACAGACTTCTCCATTAGGCACTGTGCCTGGGGCCCATAATACTTTAGGGGCTCACAGGAATGTTTTTGTGTCTGCATGTTTTTTTAATTGAGATATAATTGACATATCACATTATATTAGTTTCAGGTGTATAATATAATGATTGATATTTTTATATATTGCACAATGATCACCACAATAAATCTGGTTAACATCTGTCACCACACATAGCTATATTATTTTTCTTTTGATGAGAACTTTTAAGATCTGCTATCTTAGCAACTTTCAAATATACAATACAGTATTATTAACTATAGTCACCATGCTGTACATTACACACCCAGGACTTATTTATTTTATATAATGGGGACTTTGTATCTTTGGATCACCTTCACCTATTTTGCCCACCTCCCATCCCCTGCCTCTGGCAACCACCAATCTGTTCTCTTATCTGTAAATTCGGTTTTACTTGTGTTTTTTTTTTTTCCTAAGATTCTACGGATAAGTGAGATCATATGGTATTTGTCTTTCTCTGACATATTTCTCTTACCCTCAGGGTCCATCTGTGTTGGTGCAAATGGCAAGATTTCCTTCTTTTTTATGGTTGAGTAATCTTCCATTGTGTTTGTCTGTGTGTGTATATACACAACACATTGTCTTTATGCACTCATCTGTCTATGGGCATGAGGGCTGCTTTCATGCCCTGGCTAGTATAAATAATGCTGCAATGAACATGGGGGTGCATATATCTTTTCAAGTTAGCATTTTTGTCCCCTTTGGGTAAATACCCAGGAGTGGAATTGCTGGATCACAGGGTAGTTCTATTTTTGAGTTTTTGAGGGACCTCCATACTGTTTTCTGCAGTGGCTGCACCAATCTACATTCCCACCAAGGGTGCACAGGGTTCCCTTTCCTCCACATCCTCAGCAATGTTATAATTTCTTTTAAAGTCAGAAGGGAAATTAATTGGCCTTTTAGGGTAGAAGATTATATACATCTTTATACCAAAGCAATCATAAAATATATTTATTTTTTTATGGTAATAGGAGCTCTTGAAGGTTAAGGTGACTGGGGCCCATGGAAGGCATGTTGAGACCCCCAAGAAACCAAGGCACTCGGGGGAAAGAAGTGACAATCTGTTTCACGGGGGTCAGGGAACCCCATCCGGAGAGGATTCTTCTCTGCATATCCAAAGAAATGGGGACAGAGAAGGAAAACCCATGCAAGGGAATCTGGAGGGAAGCATCCCAGTGAGTCCCAGGGCTGCCAGCAATAAGCTGTGGATGGAGAGTAAAAGGGGGATGACACAGGGAGTGGAGGCTGGATCCTGGCAGTCTTACAAGCAAAGCGTCCTGTAATTTATCCTGCGAGGGACCACGGTCTTCTGAAGCTTAAGGTTTTAGACTTAAGCAACTTTGGATTTTGGAGAAATCCTGCAGCAGCTTGGAGGAGAAGTGCTGGGGAAGCCGGCACAGAGCTGGACGAGCTCCCAGGAGCCCGAGTGCCAGCCACCCCGGCGGGTCCCGTGTGAGCACAGACTGCTCGCTGCCTTTGCGGGTCCCGCTCCAACCCTTGACTAGAGTAAAACCACACCAGCGATAAAGCCTTTTTCTTTCTTTGCCCAAAGCCAGATGTAAATGGGTGAGGGACAATGAATAACAATCCTCCTGGGTCCATTTTTCAAGTGGAGATTCTGAAGGGAAATTGGGGAGTGTTGAGAGGTCCAAAACAGTATCTGTTCTGGACAGGAACACAGTACTTGGGGAAACTTACTAGATACTCATTTAGAGAGGCACCTTCTCACCTAGCCCTTCCTTGCAAATCTATAGCCGGATTTTTTACAATTCATTTTCTTAAAAAAAAAAAAAAATGTATAAGAACTGTTGCTGTGGCAACCTAACAGCATTTGGAATGGTACTTAGATTCTAAAATTCAGGGCCTCTTGAAAAGATGAACTCACTGGCCCCTCCACAATTTTTCTAAAGCTTCCAAATAGAGGCATCTGCCAGGTGTCAGGCTGCAGCCTTCTAGATCCTCAGCAGACAAAATTAATTGGTGGCAGATTTTGGTGTGGCTTGTTACCTTTCCTCCTCTGCTCTCTCAAACTTCCTTGAGCTCTGAGTCCCCCGCAGGGCACAGGGTAATTTGGGTTAGTAGCCTCCAGAGGAAATGGTGAATCTCTGGCTTAGGAACCACATGAGGCCAGGGAGGGCTGACAGGCAATGGCTTGATTTTTGTCCTGAAACAGTGGGAGCAGCGGAACCTTCCTGATGGAACATAAGGAAACAGGTAGACTTAGAGGGAGGTCAGGGGACACCCTCTCATGGGCATATGAGTTCCGTGAAAATAGGAACCATGATGGTCTTATTCACAGGGGCACATGTTGGAATTAGGACAAAGCAAACAGTCAATAGATATGTGTTTAATGAATGAATGGATGGATGGCCAGGAAGTCAGTCCTTAGAGATTCTACCCCATCACTCTCAGGTTCACCTGCTTTCTTCTGCCGTGATATGTCTATATGTCTGCCACCCCACAGATCACCATCACAGTCTTCAAAGAGCATGCACAGGTCTTGACACAAAGCATGAAAGAGTGCCATGAAGGCTTTCAGTAATTATTTGATGAGTGAATGAATGAATACCTGAAAACTATCCTCCTAGGCCCAGAGCCCTTGACGGGAAAACCATCTCACACTGTCTTCTTGGGTTACTTCCTGCCCGTCACAGTATTCACAGTCCCTCTCACGGAGAATACAAACTGTCCCTTGCCATGTAATGCATAGAGGAAGCACAGAGATAACTTGAGTAGTGCTCAGGGGCTTTGATCTTTGAAAGGAGGGAATCTTACACCAGGCTTGGGGTGGCCGTGTTGAAGCCGACAAACAGAAGAGAAGAGTCACTATCTAAATGGCTGGTTGTCGGAAACGAAGTGATCAGATTTTAACGGGGCAGTGTGTTCCCACCCTGGACAACTGGGCCCAGAAGGCCAGTGCAGAGAGCATTCTCACCTGCCGGAGAGACACTCACGTCTTTCTGAGGGAGCACTTAACAAGACAGGGCAAAACCTTTCCCAAAGCTGAGCACAAGGTGGGTATCAAGTGGCCCGAAGGAGGCCCCTTCCTGACATCTCCATCCTGGAGGGGGATTTGCTGCTCATGGCATCTCAGAGCGACTGACATGGACTGGAACACGTTCTAGATTTCAAGTTGTACCTGGGTTGTCTCAGGAAGTAAGGGCTCCAGAGAGGAAGCTTACACAGGTCTCTGGGAAACTGACATCTAGGCTGTATCTTAATTAGGGATTAAATCTGTACAATCATTGCACAGAACATGGGAAAATGATTAAAAAAAAAAAAAAAACAACTGATTTCAGATGAAGGGTTTCTAAGAATCCATTGTATTATTTTTGCCACTTTCTGCAGGTTTGTAATTTTTCTTAATTTTAAAAAAGTTTAAA
This sequence comes from Halichoerus grypus, assembly GCF_964656455.1. Taxonomy (NCBI): domain Eukaryota; kingdom Metazoa; phylum Chordata; class Mammalia; order Carnivora; family Phocidae; genus Halichoerus; species Halichoerus grypus. The sequence continues at coordinate 20,218,919 of NC_135726.1, read as the reverse complement.
ATCAAAGGAGAGCAAGTAAAACGAGTAAGGGGAAACAAAGTTTTATTTTTCTAGAACAGTGTGCATAACAGTGTCTATAGTTAGAGACCCTCTACATATACAGATGTGGAGAAAGTGACTCTCTGGATATGTGTGATTGTAACTGTCCAGAAAATCTGTGGACAGTCACATAGGAATCCAAAAATAGTAGCTGCTTCCGGGTAAGGGAATTCATGGATGAGATGATAGGTACTGAAGGAGACTGAATTCTCTGTAGACCTTTTGTCACCTTTTGAATTTCAGACCATCTTCATCCACTTAACTGTCTTATCTACTTAAAGATAATAAAGAAGAAAACAAACCACCTAGTCACAAAACACTGGCTCAAGAACTTAGGTACTGCTCTCTCTCTCTCTCTAGAACTTCTGTACTGCAAAATCCTTGCTGATCTTTTCCTGGTAAACTCCTACTCATGCTCCATGTCTAAACCCAAAGGTCACCTCCCCACTGAAGCTTCTCCTGATTTCCTCTATCAGAATTAGCCCCTCTGTGCTGCTATGGAAGCCTAGACTTGTCTAGAAGGAACTATGCACCATGGTTATTTGACAGCCTGCTGGGCTCCATCACAAGAAGGGCGGTCCTTCGAAGGCATGGCTAGTTTCACTGTTGTATCCCCAGATGCATGTGCATCTGGCCCACTGTTTTATTTCCAGTACCTAGTCCAATGGCTAAAACAAGAACAGTTCTCAAGAGATGGCTGATAAGTGAACAGATCCAGGGCTCTCTTTGCTTCTCCCAATGTGTTACCTCTCGCTCAGTGTACACATTCAGCTGCATTCTAATGCATTAGCCAGAAGCTGCTAGGTCTCCTTTATAACACAAGTGGATATTTAGGACATGGCCATACCGAAAGAATTATAATTGCCCTCCAACTTTGTTAAGACTGGAAGGCAAGCTACAAAGGAACTGGAAAAGTCAGTGCTCAGGAGGAGAGACCTTGGCTCTACCCATTGTTAAGCACGTGTCCCTTAGCAAGTTGATTTTAACCTCTCCGAACCTCAGGGTCCTCATCTATAAAAGAATCACGACGACTGCACGTACCACTCAAAGTTCTGGTGATGTCCCACAGGATCGTGGATGTAAAGCACATAGCCCAGTGCCTGCCCATGGGTGTGCTCGTTAAGTATCAGCTCTCACCGTTATTATCAGGAGTGGCCTCTGCATTTTGTTCATCATTAGTTAAATAAAGCAAGATGAAAGATCCACAACTGTGGTTGAAGTGTTTCCCTTCAGTATTGATGCAGGTAAAGATAGGACCCTCGTGCTGCCTGGCCCATGAGAGCTTCCTGTAATTCTTAGCTGACTGCGGGACTGATAGTCACATCGTACACACCGAAGATCGGCAAAGGAGTCAGCGAGTGGACTGAGTGTCTGCTTTTTTATCCAAGTGACAGATACTTGGCCTCTTTCTCCACAGTGGCCTACATCCTGAAATAGGAAATGTGCATTCACAGACAGACCCAGCAGGTACAGGGGGTTGGAAGGCGGGCTGCCAACATTTCAAACTGTCAGGGACAAAGCAGAGCCTGGTGGATACTTCAGCACAGGTGAGCTGCCCACCTCCGCACCAAGCGGCTTTTTAGGGATTGATTTTTATGCAACTGAAAGATAATTGGGTGACCTGTGACCACTAGCCCCTGCTGATGATCACTCAGGAGGATCTCCATGTGTGGAAGCTTTTCATGAACATAAGGGCAAATAACTTTTCACTTGAAGACATTCCTATCTGTGCCCAAGTGCCCTACTATAAAAGCCCAGTGAGTTATCAGGGCTGAGAAGCCCTATCCTGTGGCTAATCCCCAGGTAAGTCCTCCCCTGCATTGAGGAGGGACCCAAGTGAAACTGGGTCAGCTCCTCGAGGAAAAGGGAAGTGCCCTTTTGACTCTGGCTGTGTGCACAGCACACCACAGGTTCTTTCAAGAAATGCTGCCTTTGCAACACCTGGGTGGCTCCGTTGGTTAAGCGTCTGCCTTTAGCTCAGATCATGATCCCGGGGTCCTGGCATCGAGCCCCATGTCAGGCTCTCTGCTCAGCGGGGAGCCTGCTTCTCCCTCTCTTTCTGCCTGCTGCTCTCCCTGCTTGTGCTCGCTTTCTCTCTCTCTCGTGCTCTCTCTCTTTCTGTCAAATAAATAAAATCTCGAAAGAAAGAAAGAAGAAAAAAAGAAAAAAGAAAGAAAGAGAAAGAAATACTACTCTTGTGAACTGATGGGGGAATCAAGAATCTGAGTCTGGAGCCTAAGTTGTTGGTTAATTTTGTTTTGTTTTCCCAAAACCTTACAGTATAATCATGAACAAGTCTTTCCTTTCTTGAAGGAAAAAAAAATCCTCTCTGTAAAACAAGAATCTTTGCCAGAAAGATCAAACGGCCATTCTGTCTGTACCATGCTGTGTGTTTTTTAATGTTACAAGCATTAGAATAGTTTACCTTCCTCTCCTTGGAAAAAAGCTATGCAGAACTCTTCTAAATAAGCGTTCTTAATTTCTAAGTAGAAAAAAAACTAGCATGTTTCCTAGAAGATAAATTAAATTCAAGTGCTTTCTATTTAGCTTCTGACTGCTTCACTGATACCTCATTCTAATTGTCCCTATTATCTAGAAAAATAGGAAATGTCAGTTGCATGTTCTATTGAAGAATTCACAGGGCCGATGAAATGAAGAAACCCATTTGGCTTGGCAGCAATGAGATGATCATCACTCTCAGACATGTCTACAGGAGGGCTGCGTCTCGTATGCTGAGTCAGGCTTTGGAGCAAATGAGTGCAAAATATGCTAATTTGAGGGCAGCCAGTCAGACACTCCAGATCTTATGGGTGCCTCTGCAGGGAAGTGCTGCTCTGCTCCCTCATCAGCTTATTCCCGTAACAAACATGGACCAGAGCATGGCAGAAAGAGTTTGAGGAGTTCCCCAAATTGAAATTTTGTCCTCAAACAGGTGCACATTCACATATGAGTGTACAACACCTAGAAAATCACCAAAGATTTACGAGTCTAGTCACAGGGACGACCATTTTTTGTCACAAAAGCTTGCATGGGATTCAGGGAAAAAGTCCCGCCTCCTGGGCAGGAACTAGGTTGTTTGGTTTTTTTTTTTTTTTTTTTTTTTTTGGTCCATAACAGAGCAGATTTATTCAGGGGTAAGAGAAAAGAGGGGAGTGGTAAAATCCATTAGTTCTAGCTAAAATCAGACTTCTCAAAGATAAAAATTTCCAAGGACAAAAATTATGCCAATACAGCCATAGGCGAGTTACTTATCTTTTCCAAGACTTGATTTTCTTATTTAGCAAATCTTGGACATTTATAGTACCCACTGCATTGGGTTTTTGCAAGGATTGTGGGAGACGATGTCTTTAAATATCTTACTTGCCTGACGTGTACTAAGCACTAGATACCTGTTAGCTGTCATTATTATGACTTTTCTCTGTCGTAACATTAACTCCCCTTCCTCATATTCTATTCAAAGTATTCTTAAAGTCTCTATTCATGTTTAATAAATATTTATTGAGAATCTACTTTGGGCCAGATACAGTGGTTGCAACTAGGAACACAGTGCTCCCCAAATAAGTCCTGCTCTCAAGAACCTCCAGGTCTAGCCGGGAAGATAGGTAATTAAACAGACAATTACAGCCCACTGTCAAAATCACAGTAAATGGTATAATATCAGACTACTAAAGTATTGTCTAGGAGATACCCATAGCTCAGTCTTCAGGGATTGAAGAGAAATCCTTAGAGATAATGAGTTCCAAGCTAAGATATAAAGTGAGCAAGAGGGGCGCCTGGGTGGCTCAGTTGGTTAAGCGACTGCCTTCGGCTCAGGTCATGATCCTGGAGTCCCAGGATCAAGTCCCGCATCGGGCTCCCTGCTCGGCAGGGAGTCTGCTTCTCTCTCTGACCCTCCTCCCTCTCATGCTCTCTGTCTCTCATTCTCTCTCTCAAATAAATAAATAAAAAATCTTTAAAAAAAAAAAAAAAAAAAAGTGAGCAAGAGTTGGCTTGTGAAGAGAGAGAGAGATCATGGGGCTTTGGGGAAGTGACAGGTGTGCCCTACAGTAGATCCCACAGTGGATGTGTCTAGTAAGGGCTGAGTGTGCAAAGAGAATGACTGAGAGATGAGTCTAGACAACAAAACAGTGGCCCTATCCCTGAAGGGGTCCTAGAGACTTATTAAGGAATCAGATCTCTGACACTGAAAAGATTAAGTAGGAAAGTACATAATACCTGGACGTAGGGACATTGTTTAGTATTTGTATGGAAGATGTATCATGCCATAGATGAAGTAACCCCAGAGGCAAAATGACTTGTCAGGCAGCAATTGCAGTAACTCTGGAGAAAGAGGACCAGGCTTATGTTTGGAGGATGGTGGTGGGGAGAGAGAGAAATAAAAAAATATCTCAGAGATAATCAGAGTAGCACCAGTAGGAATCAACAAGAATAAATTGCTCTTGGAGGTAAGGGATTGAGAGGCATATGGTACCCCTCCCGTGTTTCTGATCTGGGTGAGTTTTGATGCTACCCTCAAATATGACACACAGGACAAAGTGAAGGTTGAGAGGAGAAAACCATGACTTGTATTTGGCCTCTGAATTTAAGGCACCTGGTGGACATCCTCATGGAGATGAGCCACAGACGCAAGGATAGATGGATCTAGAACCCTAAGATGTAGGGAGTCATGCCAATAGAATTAATTCTTATATTTCTATCTGGATATTTGGATGTCCTATAAAAATAGCTCTAGTTACCGCTGAGAAGATAGGAGGTAAATGGATTCATAAAATCCTAAAACTTAAGAACTGTTAATGACCCTAGGTCCAACTACCCTGTGGCTCAGAAAAGAGCTCATTAATCTCAGGGCACAGCGACAGTGAATGGCAGAGCTGGGCCTGGGAGCTGAAATCAGCCTTTTGGCTTATGATCTTGTGGTCTGCCTTTTGAGGTCTAAAAGGTTCAGCCTCCTGGCCATGGGATATAAGCCACCTTGTTCATATTTATAGAATTCTCTTCAAAAGAAGAAAAGGAGGAAGAAGCAACATAGCCATTGTCTTAGTCTGTCTAGCTGAGTCTTTGCTAAAGAATCCCTTTTAGTTCCTTCTTTCTACTCCGAACCTTCTATAGTCATCCCTCCCCCCGCCAAAAAAAAAACAAACAACAACAACAACAAAAACGATCATCCTTGTACTAGTATGTATCAGGTGTTCAATAAAGAGAACCCAAGAACAACAGTGAATAATCACATTCCTCAAAGCCTAAGTAAGTAGGCCAACTTCCCTCTAACATTCTGCTTTCGATTTGGTGCAGATGCAAACAAAGGCAGGTTGGAGGAAGGGGCCTGCTGGGCATCAGTTCCATCTCCACATTCATAGTACAGTAAAGTAGCTCCATCTTACCTTCTTCACCCATTGGATACTTGCTGCCAATTTCTATAATACACTCCACCCATCTGATTGGTCACTCAACAAATGACAACCGGAACAAGCGTCACGGGGCCACTGAGCCGAAAATACAGTGATTTCTGCAAAAAGTGAAAGGATCATTATTAACCTAGAGGTGACATGAATCAATAAAATGACACATTCCTAGATACTGGGCACACACAGTTGCATAAATAGACTTTTTCCTTAGAGGAGAATAGTCCAGGTGTGGAGAGAGAGATGTAAACAAATTCTCACACTTGTGTGAAAAGTGGGAAAAAACTTGCCATGGGTTTAGAGCTACCAAAAGGTGATATGACTCACTATATGTGCTTTTGGTATTTTGACAAAAAGATAAGAGCAGCCATCCATCCAACTTCTTACACCATGCTACGGACATCACATCCATTTGCTCCAGCACTAGCAACAAACCTGTAGGGGGGATATCAACTCTTGCAGCCAGTTTCTGAGAGAACACACATTCTATCTGAGTCCAAAGTAGGTACCTTCCCTTCGCAAGGGACAAGCACTGTTCTGGTGCTGCCAGAGCCTCGTGGAGTGACAGTCTCAAGGGCAAAGAGAGACAGGGGTGGCGGTGGTGGTAGGAGATGTCATCCCTACCCCAGCGGAGCTGAGCCCTGGGCTGACAGAGCTGCAATTCTTCAAGACTGCATTTCTCTCCACCCCCTCCCGCACTACAGCACACTCTGGATTTCTGTGTGGGGGCTGTGTTCTGCCTGGATTCTGGTCTGATGCATCTTCATATCTCCCAAAGTGTTTAACACATTTCCTAGCCCAGAGCAGCTGTTCAATGTATATCTGTTCAGTGAATGAAGAGAGGAATATGGAGTGTCTGAACAGCTGTTGTCTTCAAAAACTGAGGCACTGATCCAAGGAAGGTGGTGGCTGGCATAGCTGTAACACAACGGCATAAAGGATTTCTTGAATGTCCTTCATCTCTAGGGTTTCTACCTTCTAGGATCAACCCAGCCAGCATTGAGAAGAGAAACAGCTCTGGGGCACCTGGGTAGCTCAGTCAGTTAAGCGTCCAACTCTTGGTTTCGGCTCAAGTCATGATCTCAGGGTCGTGAGACTGAGCCCCGTGTCAGGCTCTGCGCTCAGTGTGGAGTCTGCTTGGGATTCTTTCCCCTTCCCCGTCCCTCTCCCTCTGCTCCTTCCCCTCCTTGCTTTCTCCCTCTCTCTCTAAAATAAATAAAATATTTAAAAGAAAGAAGTGAAACAACTTCTTTTTTGACTTTATTTATTCTTCCTTTTTGTTTCCAAATATACTTTTCCTTATCTCATCTTGGTTCCATCCAACAGCTATTCCTCACACACCACACCTTCCCCAAACAACAGCAACAACAGCAATAAGCAAAAACCCTTCTTGGTGAAGGGCTGAAATAAATTATAAATCTCAAATGTGTCCGTAGCATCTTGATTTGGTGACTGAAGCAAGAACAAGAAAATTTCCTATTGTGTGCTATTCCCAGGATGTTGAAGACAGAACAGCAATGGGGTTATTCCTAGATGAACATGGAGTCAGAGAAAAAGTCACATGGACAATTCATAGAACACATAATTGATGAAGAACCCCACTTTGTTTTGTTTTTTAAGATTTTATTTATTTATTTGACAGAGAGAGACACAGCGAGAGAGGGAACACAAGCAGGGGGAGTGGGAAAGGGAGAAGCAGGCTTCCCGCCGAGCAGGGAGCCCGATGCGGGGCTCGATCCCAGCACCCTGGGACCATGACCTGAGCCGAAGGCAGACGCTTAATGACTGAGCCACCCAGGCACCCCAAGAACCCCACTTTGCAACCACATTACATGTTGAGCTAGTCTCCAAAAATGCCCCCCTCCCAAATGAACCATACCCCCAGATATCCATGCCCCAGGACCCCTTCTATGTGAATCTGAGATGTCCTTGGGTCACCAATGAAACATAGCAAAGGGACACTCTAAGATTTCAGAAGCTGAGTCATAAGAAACCTTAGAGCCTGTCTTGTGCTCTTGGAAAACTTCATCTGGGAGAAGTCAGCTGTCATGTCAAGTCTGAATACTCTAGACCCGCATGCTGTGAGGAAGCTCCAGCTAGCCATGTGGAGAAGCTGCGTGGATAGAGAGAGAGATGCCCAGCCATACCTAGCTATTCTAGGCACCCAAGCTGAGGTGCCAGATGGTGAGCAAAGATGCCATCTTGGACATCCGACTCAGTCAAACCTTCATGTGACCAGCCATCTGACAACACAGCGTGAGAGACCCCAAGTAAAAACCACCCAGATGACTTCACTAAACTCAACTATAAAAAGTAATAGTGAATTGTTATAAGCCGCTAAATTGGGGACAGTATGTTACTCAGCAGGGGACAGCTAGTACACCATAAATGGAACAGACGTCGCCACAGGCCTCACCAATGCATCGCCACTCTGGTTGTCATGAGCCCATCTAGGTCTGTCCCCCCACTATTCAAAGGGTAAGACTCCTGCGCAAGGTGTGCAGCCCATAACAACCAAGGTGGGACCCGAATTCAGCAGCGCAGACGTGACAGCCTGCACTCCTTCTCTTTGCATTCCCCAGTCTCCAGTCAGTTAAGAATACAGCTGTATCTGTAGGCAGTGCGCTTTTAAAAGTTTACTTCTCAAATCCATAAAAACTAATTGAACTCCCACTTTGCCTCGCATTGTTTACCTCCCTGAAAACTATCCCCTATAAAACTCCTTTCACCAAAAGCCTGCACAGACAATTAAGAGCTTTGGAAGGAAAGCAAAAATAGCTGGGTGAATTGTCTATGAATTCCAATGACTGCAAACATTTGAGAGAGAGGGGATGTAGGTTCTGCAGAAAATGTTGATATACAACCGCACCATGCTTCTTAGGAAAGAAAACAACGACAGAAGAAATCTTAGCTGTTTCTGTACTTTCAGCAGAGTTAATGGGAAGAGAGTTTGTTGGGTCTGAGAGGCCTATGCATGTACGATGCTTGTCTTCTCTTTCCGCGCTGGAGTTCCTGCTTGGAACGTTCGTTTTCCCTCTTTTCCTCTCATGACTGCGCAAGACCTGGAATCTCGTGTTCCCTTCTGAGCCACGGAAATCCAGCCCAGCACTGTGGCATCTACCCCTACCTACTCTCAGGGTGTCTCCCCTTCCTTTCTCAAGGCCTGCGTGCCATGACTGGCCCGCTCCCCATACAGGGTCACCGCCTTCTCCCAGCTCCGTCCAGGGCTGTGCTCAACCACTTGCAGTACTGAGCCTCCTAGGGGTGCAGACACATGAAGCCATATATAACTGCAGAGAGATTGGGAAATCAGGAAAAAGAACACTGAGAAGCAGCGATGGAGAAATCTTTAGCGAGCCTACAAAAAGCAAGGAGAAAAGCCAGGGTAAGGATGGGGGTATGATTGTGGCAGATATCTCTTGCTGAGCTCAGAGTGTTTAGAAGGCTCAGTACATGCAAGTCCATAGGCTTCCCTTTGACCCACGAGTCACACTGCTGTCCCTCTCTGAGGATCTCTGCTCCAAATCAAATGCCTTGGCTTATTGATCTACATGTATGGGTCCTTTTCAAGAATGTGGACTCAGCCAGCCCAGGCATGGGCTAAGATCACTGTTAAGAGTACAAGGGCAACAAAAACAACAATATGTAGTTCTGGGGTTGGGGGAGGGTAAGGGCTGAAAGTATATGTACATTCGATTAAAACAGTCCCCACCTCACTGACTCCCATCAACACGATCCTGGGACACTTATGGTGTACGCAGTGCTGGTGCAGGTGGGGCGTGGGGGTGGCAGGTGAAAACGGAAAGAGTTGTCACTGAGCAGAGCAGGGGAGCCCAAGGACACAGAGACAGCTCCATTTTACAGACGAAGAAATCGGCTAAGCCGTAAGTGCCCAGTGCTTAGAGCAGGGAAGCAGCTTGACTGGACTGGATCACCAACAATCCATTCCTCTCCTGCCAGATTTAAGAACCTACAATGAAACCTATTTCCTGGGGTAAATCATGCCTACCCCTCTAGCACATCACCCTGGAAAACTTCTACTTTTTGCTAAAACAATGCAACAGGGAATTTCCAGTACTTTGGTAGGGGGCTGACTGAAACAAACTATGATTAAATAAATGACTATTAAATAAACAAATGAATACCAGGCTTCTTAGACTGCTGTGTTATGGCAAAGAAGTCAAGCAAAGGCCATGTGATTTTCTGTTGTAATGGAAAGACCAAGTCGTTCTGCTGATGTCGCTGTGTATTCTTGCTCCTTGGGCGGGAGAAGGGGCAGCAGAGAGGCAGCTGACTGAGGGCACCCTGTAACAGGGGCTTCTTCCTATGGTACATGAACGTGTTCCTGACATTGCTGAAGGAATGAATACACTCAATTAATAATCATCACTGGGTGTTTCTCTTTCCTGTTATCGCCAAAGTTCCAAAACCATATGGTGAAACATATTTTGTAAGATAGGTTTATAGATTTTGAATTTAAAAAAAAAAAAAAAGAAAGCGGGGGAGGCAGTAGGCTATTGAATGTGAGGAAACATTCGATTTAAAATCCATGCTTTGTCTCTTCCGAGCTAGTTTGACTTTGAGCAAGCAAGAACTTCCCGAGTCTGTTTCCTCACTAGAAAATGGGGATAATAACAACTATTTTGCAGGATGACTTTGAAGAATAATGATAATAAATGCACTACCCCACTCAGAGTAGGCACTCAATAATCAGTAGCTGTGATTACAAAAATGTATAGATTGTGCTTTTTGAACTGTGCATGATTTAAAATTTATTTGCTATTCATAAAGCCCTCTGGTAGAGGTACAAGCATTTATATAGAACTCGTATTCATGTATTTTGCCTATATCGTATATAACATATACTGAGTATTAATCTGTAAGCATTTCCCACACCAGTCTTTTTCATATGAAGAAGCTGTGTCTCAAAGAAATTCAGGGATCCCTCAAAGTTTACCAGCTCAGCTTGGACTTCTGCTCCCACTGAATGTTAAGGGCTGCCAGCTCCCCGCCACTCATGCCTTCCTGCAAAACCTCCAAGGCTGGCTCCTCACCCCCTGCACAGGGATGACGCCCCATGTCTGACCGTAATTACAAGAAAACATCCAAAAAGATGTCCTGGGCTCCAAATGGATTTGACACAGTGGCCCTTTAAATCAAACTCTTAACATGATTATCTTTATTTCTCTTTAGCAGTTTTTCTAAGTAAGCCATGCCTTTAGAGGCACCTAATACAAAGTGACAACCTTCCCCGTTTTCCAAAGCGCCGATGGACGGGCGTAGAGAGAGTCCATTGTCACCATGGTAATTACCGCACAATACCTGGCGGCCAATGGACAGTCAGGAGGCTCAGGCAGCGGCTGAATCCGGCATTGTCCGTGCCCGATAAAAAGATTAGAAGCCCTGAAAAGCCGGGGAGCGGGATCTCACAGCTCTTTCGCTGGGCCCTGAAAGGCCCATTGTGCTACCACCATAAATTCTGGGTTCTCCGAGCACTTGACAACTGAAGCCAGGGACAATAGAATTCTTGTGTCCAACAAAACACTCCTTGTCCAATGCCGGTCTTATCAGCCGCATTTACAAATGTCTTTCGTTGTACCCAAATAATTCCCTATTAGAAGGACTATTGGGAGCAGAACTAAATAAATATTCACGGCCTTTGTAATATCATTGGGAAATGAATAAACAAACAGTCATCTAGCATATGAGCAAGCCTCCTGCTACTCTACATTTTATCCCTATTTCTTGCCCAAATGATGTCGGTCGTTTCGATTTCTCTCCGTTAACATATCAATAGCTGTGATGCTGGAAACTCCAGTTTTATTGGCCACCTACTACATACCCCCCATATACATTTGCCTTGGTGCTTCTACATGCAATTTTCTTTTCATTGGTCTTGCCAACAACCCCGGGGGGGGGGGGGGGAGGGGCTTGTTTTATTTGGTTCCTACCTCCTAAAAGAGAAAAGAATGCAACCTCAGAGAAGTTAAATAACTTACCCAACGTACCAAAGCTAATTAATAGTAAAATAAGAACTCCAACCTAGATTTTCCTGGCTCCTAAGGCTCTGCCTTCCCTCTATGCCTTGGTGGTTTCTCTACTGAATAAAAAAGGAATAAAACATCAGAATAAGGGAAAATCTAAGCACATCCACCATAAAAGTCACAAATATACATGGAGTCTGTTTATGTACTGTTATAGAACCTGAGAACACTTAGAAGAGAAGGAAAAGAAAGAGGCTTTCTTCAAGAGAGTATATTTTATTTTTGCCCTAGAATGCCAGCAATTTTACATTTTAACCTTTTGAGGGGAGGGAGAAGTGGCAAGCAAATAAAAATGAACACAACCCAGCTTCAGGAAGGTTTCAGGGATGTCCATACGGTCAACTGGTAAAGTTTTAGAAAGAATCGCTGGGATAAACAAAGCAAGCAGAGCACATGCAATCACAAACGCTCAGAACAACATTTATGTCTCCTCCTGCAGTTTATTTTATTTTGCTTATCTGTCTCCTTGTTGTGAATGAACAAGTATCTCAGCATTTGACAGTAATGCACACGGCAAAACAGAAACTCCTTTCTTGATGGAAACACTTCCTAGAGGACAACAATCTTTACGTTAAAGAAATATGACAATATTAAAACTCTAAGTGGTTCCCTGTCAGGTCAGGAGATGTCTACTCTGGTTAACACAGCTTATGCATTTCTCCCCGGTCTGACCCCAGCCTCACCTCCTGCCCAAGTCAGGCCTGCTATACCCCGATCCCAGCAGGCTGTGCACCTCTGTTCCTCTAAATTTCTCCCCCAAGGAGAGCTCTTTTTTATTGTGTCTGTCTGCCTCTTCCAATGTTGCATCCAAGGAAACATTGAGCTTCTTGAAGACAGAAAGATGAGATGTAATATCTTATACTCATCTTTGTCCGGCCCGGGTCAATACCAGGCTAACCCTCTACAGAGCTTGGCCTATTGGACAAATAGATGAATGGTACTAGTTAAATGGAGAACAACCATAAAACTGTATTTTAAAAATTTTAAAACACGAAAATCTACCCTTTTTATCTACTTGATGTCAAAGCACAGGTATAGTTTCTAATTTTTTTTTTTTTTTTAAGGACTGTAATGATGTCCTCACTTGGCCCAAATTCTGCAGCCTAGATAAAAGCTGTTTTGATTTGTTTTCTAAAATAGTTAAAATCTATACCTAAAAATAGGCTATCATTTTGCAAACAATTGGCTATTAACAAGACTGGGTAACCAATAGGTACTTCCTGACTAACTGACGGCAAATCCATGTGTTTGTGTAAGAACTGAGTTTGAAAAACGTGATCGATATTTCCCAAATACTTCAGATGCCAAGTGAAGCATTTAATCATCTTTGAGGATTTAAGGGCATGGTTATAGTCATGTACACATGATGTGAACTATTTCAGCTCTTCTATACCCCCAGGAGCCAGGTGTTATGTAGACACAACTTAATCCAAGCAGGCAAAGATGATTTCTAACGTTTATTGAGAGTTTGTCACTGGGTTAAGTGTGTGTGTGTGTGTGTGTGTGTGTGTGTGTGTGTGTGTATAACAATCTTATACATCAGGTACTATGATTTTCTTTATTTCATAACTAGGAAATTGATGATAAAAAAGGTGAAGTAAAGCTGCCCTCATTCACCGAGCTATAAAGCAGTGAGGCCAGGATTTGGACACATGGAGTTTAAACCAAAGCAATTCATCCAATGGCCATACTCAACTGCTCTCAGCAGACATGAACTAGGGCACTAATTTAGAGAAGTAGTCCAGTGATTTTTTTTTTAAGTGACCAGTGACTACATCACTTTACCAGACTACTGAACTATCCAGAGAGAGAGAGAGAGAAAGACAGAGAGCAGCCCCTGACGAGGGCCCTCCAAAGAAATGATGAACAGTATATAACCCAAAGCCTGAGACTTTATATTGAACAGTTTATCAAATTTGGGGAACTTCCATACAACCAAGGAATCAACTCATTTGCAAAACACCATATTCATAGAGTCAAAGAAGTATTCACACACACACACACACACACACACACACACAGCAGAGTTTTTGCTGTGTGCTGGAAGTAGTCACCGTCTGCTATCACCTCTCAAAGTAAGAAAAGCAAGCTGCACTGTCCATAGCAATGAGAATGATTTATGATATAATAGGAGAGCATTCTCTCTGGGACCATTATGCTTGGAAAGAAACAAAACAAGTTTTCTCAAAATTAAGTGGGGCCGTCCTTTTGCAATGTAAAATTAAGCTAAGAAAAAAAAATGCTGTTTTGTTATTTACGTCTTCTGAGACAATGATTTTGAAGATACAAACTGTACACATTGATAACGTTCATAAGCATCACAAAGGAAAAAGCATGTATGTTTTCTTGCCCGTTACATATCCATTGTTACAAAGGTGCACGCTACATGCTCCCAGGTAGCTTTGGAAAAATCGAGCTGGTAAATGAAGAACTGTGTCCTCGATCCTGAGGTCTCACCTATTTGCGAGCTCACTGAAGACCCACAGCGGGTGGTGCCTTATACTTTTCTTCAGGCACAAATTCGAATTTGACCACAGAGGGGCTGACACGAGCCAGCAAGTGAGTCTAGCAGGCACTGTGCATCCTCATTGCACCTCATTAAGTACAGTGGATTCATTCAGGGGCGGCAGGGGAAGTGGGCCATTAAAATGTTTCAGTTATAGTTTGCTGTACTTTATTGGTGGAATAAAATTCTTCACTTGTATGCACAAATTTTGACATTCTTGAAGATCTGGGGGAAATCCACATGCCAATATCAAGAATTTAGCATCCCCTTAGAAAGCTTTATCTGGGCTGCTCCCCCAGAATTCACCTCCCAGACTCATAGATGCACACACATCCTCGAAGTTTCATTTCTTTCCTTCTTTTGTTTTCATCTTTTTTAAAATAAATAATTACAAATAAAGTCTACTCTTACTAATTCCATTGATAAGAACCAAGAATAAAGACAAAAACAGCATTATCAACAGCTGTGAAGACTTGGGTCATCTTCCCAGACTGGGTTTGGGTCAATGGTGTGGAAGTGACAGGCAAATATCCTATTAATAGTACTCAAATCAGAGGCTCTGGGACATCTGCCATTGCAACGTCCACTTATTAAATCTCTATCTTATGACTTCATCCAAGAAAACCAGGCTGGATTTTGAAGCAGGTTTACTTTATACCTTCTTGGCTTTGATATCCGTGGTTGTCTGATACTGTAAGTGTGTAAAGTTACACACAAACACACACACACACACTATTCACTTGTTGGTTGCTCATCTCTGGAAATATTTAAAATACATTTCTTATCTGGCAACTTACAAAATGAATCTTGACATCAGGTACTGGGGTGGATTTGATGGTCACTAAGTTTCTTTCCTGTTCTGAGTCTACAGAATTCTATAATCGGAATGATCAGTTCCCTCGCTGAAAGCAGCCCGCCATCCTCCTGCAGAACTCTGACCACACCCAGGGGAACACTGAGCTAGAAGGATCTCTAGGAACTATTCCCTCTCTAATGGTCTTTCATGGGCCCAACCTGATGCCATGATGAAGACCATCTTTACGGGGACACTTCGTGTGCAGAAGACCATGAGGACACCAGGGGTCTCCCTGTAGCTGCTGGGGTGGTGATAAGAAGCTACAGCTAGGTTTCATAGTCCTTGACAAGATGGTCTGGTCACCTCGAAGAAAGCCAGAACACCCTGTCCAGGGGCCAAACCAAGTGGTTACATCAGCAAGCAAACAGAGGGAGAGCAAAGGAAGGGAGTTAGACAGATGAAGGGAAGCAGAGCCTCTGCTAGGGGGTGGAATTCAGGTCCGGCAGGCCCGTTCCCATTTGGGGTTCCACTACTCACCAGTTCCATAACCTAGGACTCTTACAGGACTCTTACCTATAAAATGGACATTCTTTGGACACATGAGATAATGCGCACAAATTATGCTATTGTTTCTGGCACTAATTTACTGTTCATTAAATATTATTAGTCAACATCATCATGATTAAAGAATTTATCAGTTTTCTGTTATAAGGACTCGATATAAAGAAATATTAAAGAAATGAGTGCAATGTCTGACACGATAGGAGCCCCACAAATTACTGTGATTATTTTTGGCATTAAATGACAATGAGTCAGGACATAGGTAATTCTCTTTCAATCCAGATCTTAACAAAGAAAGTCTCCATTTGTAGTAATTCCCAAATAAACCTCTCTTTTTAGAAAAGGTAGTCTCAGGTTCAGAAAAGATTCAATTATATTGTTTCTTTTAATTATGTCAATTTTGGGGCTACTCTCCATTTATCACAAGAGGTACTAGTTTACCATCATCAATGATAGTAATATAATCTTCTTCAAAAATATTTAAGAGAACCAGAATGAGTCAAAAGAAAATATTAAGTAAATAACTGTGTGGGTTGTTCCCCAATATTTTGAAGACAACCATGAATGACTTAATGATTATTTTACAGATGGAGAGACCGAGGCCCTGAGTGGGAAGTGGGTGAAGAGGAGAGCCCACGCGGACGCTGCCTCTGGCAGCCCGTGTCTCTGCAGCATCCTCACCCATACCTCGCGCCGGGGCAGGTGTGGTCAGGACTGTGAGGAAAGACTATCGTCCTCTTCCAAGGGCAGAAATGAAAGTCAAAGGAAGTGACAAAAGTCAGTCCAGACCAGAGCTGGTGACGGAGGTGGGTGCAGAGTCTAGCAGCTCTCTAGGAATCTAGGTCTTCGTGGAGAAGAAACTAGGTTGAAAACTCACAGGCACAGAATCTACCTCTGTACCTCTCCCTGTAATTCATGGCACTCATTTTACAAAGAGCCAGTTTTATTCCAAAGGAAGTTTAAGACTGCCTGCAAAGATGTAGGCACTACAGAAATGAATAGCGCTGCTTTACATAATAAAAGTGAGAAAAGGAGAAACAACAGCACAGTATCACAATCTGAGTGAAGGTTCATAGGCAGAGCCCAAGCAGAGAAGTCCTATACCTGTCAGGGCTGTGTCACACAAAGGGACAAGGACGCACAACCAGGCACAGGAACTCAGAGCCCATGAAGACAAAACTGGTCTTCAGCTCCATCGCAGCCATTCCAGGGACTGATGCTAGACAGTTCTTTATCCCATTGTCCCCCCCCACCCCAGATTACCCGACCCTGCCTTAGGCAGTGAACAACATCCTTAGTGTAAACATAATAGAACTAGAATATTTGGCAGCTTACAGCAGCACCAGCACAGCAAGGACCCTCAGAGTCTCCAGCAGGTGAGGGAAGGAGGTGGGGGAGGGTGGAGGCAGCATATTTCTCCCAGGAGGACATGGGAGCCAGCCCATCCTCCACACACTGCTCTGTGCTCCAGGTTTCAAAACACTGAAGGGCTCCTGAGTCTGGCCTCCTCTGCTTTTAACAATAACCAAGCCTTGCTTTGTTCTGGGTCCTGTGCTCAAATGGCCATATCCTCTATTTGAAAGTGGACAAACCTGAGACACAGAGGATGGGTAACATACCCCAGTCACCCCGCTTGTCAGGGTGCAAACCCCCCAGGTACCCCCGACTGTACTCTGACTGCTGTCCCTCATCATCACCTGCCTTTCCCCCAGGGCAGGCCCCTCATTAGGGAGCCAGCAGGCCTTCAGCCTCACTTGGAGCAGCCCCTTCCCGGAAATGACCATTTTTGCTCAACTTACCATATTGCCCCACTCTTCCCGACTTTTCACTCCTACTTTTTGCCTTTGCACAGAATACATGTTCTCCTTCTCTTCTTCATAAATGTTCCTTGTCCTTTAAGGCCCTGGCCACGTTATTTCCCCCTGATAATCCACCTTCCTTTTCCAACATCTCACACACACACACACACACACACACACACACACACTCTCTCTCTCTCTCTCTCTCTCTCTTTCTCTCTCTCTCTCAACTCACCACGGCATCATCTCTATCAACCACTCATCCTGTCAATCAATGTTTCTTGCGCATCTGCTCTGTGCCAGATACTGGTCAAGACACTAGAGTAGCAGACAGATGGGGTTGCTTTTCTTGCAGAGCATTCATCCAGTGGTAGAGTTAGAAAACAAACAGAAAAATAAACAGTCAACAATTAGTGATACAGGACACAGGAAATTTATAAAGGTTAATAAAACAGAGACTGGATCATGACTTTTTCCTCAGTCAGCACTCTCAGGCCTAGCTCAGAGCTGACGCTCAGTGTTTGATAGGATGAGAGGCAACACCTACAGCTTACAATCTTTATCAGTCAGTCAGGCCTCAAGGCCTCAGACACCTTGTTGTTCTAGGGAATCACCTTCCCAGCCATTTGTCTGCCACCCTAATCCCTGTGAGCTGGTGAAAAGCAGAAACTCTGTCTTCACACTGGTTACAGATCCTGCGGTACCTACTACGTAATCATCTGCATTTACTACAAACCATAACCACAGAGACCCAGACCTGAAATTTGAGGGACATCACAAGTCATAAGACTGAGTTTTTCCAGGTACCCCAGAGGCTACGGCAGGGGCTATGGTAGGTGAGAGGGCAGTATGGGGAAGTTCTGGTATCCCCACCTTCTTCCTAGTTTCTTCTACTCAATCCACAGCTATGTTTTATCCACTTTATACATATTAGGGTTTGGGGTCCAATTTTATTTACAAAAATCTGAATGAAATCCATGGAATCAAGAGAGGAAAAATAGAACTAGAGAATCTAAGAGTTAAACCGCTCCTATGAATTCTTATAGAACCTCCTTGTGAACAGATGTGCACATTAAGATATGGACAGATGTATACAACCACAGACAGCTAGACAGTGACAGAACGCACAGGTGAAGTGAAGGGATTATATATGAGGGCTGGGGGTACAAGAGTGTGGAAAAAGGAGGATAGTAGATCAGTAGTGGGATGTGCCATCAAGGGAGGCAGAGATCTTCCCAGCCCCACTGATCTCTCACTGGAACTCTGCCTTCTTGGAGATCTGACCATGCATTCATTTATTCTTCCTCTCACTTACCCAGCTGTGACATGTAGAGAATTTCTATGTGCCAGTCTCTTTGCAGAGAGCAATGTGTGGAACTGGGGGCCATGTTAAGATAAAACAGAGGGAGGAGGGAGGGAAGGAGGGAGGAAGGGAGAAGGAAGGAAGGAGGGAGGGAAGGAAGGAAGGAAGGGAAGGAAGGAAGGAAGAGAAGAAGGAGGGGAAGAAGGAAGGAAGAAGGGAGGAAAGGAGAAAAAGAAGAGAGGAAGGAGGGAAGGAAGGAAGATGAATATAAGTGCGAGGTAAAGCAGCCAGGTGAGCAGGAGGTCCTGAAACGTCCTGCCTCCGCTGTCTTCCCCAGCACCAGGGGTCTGGCAGCTGATCTAAAGTGAATGCAGAGTTACAAAGGATGTAGGTGGGTGAGGAAAATGAAGAGAGCTCCCCAAATAAGATGTGACTAAAGAGCAGGCAAGGAGAGATGACAGCACAGTTGGATCCATGAGACTGCCTATTTTTAGTGGCCTCAAGAAGATTCTCTCCAGTGACCTTGCCAAATTATGATGCAAGCAGAGTTAATGAAAGCTCTCTCAGCCTTCTCTTCCAAGTCGGCTCTTACCAGCACCCTTCTGCCGACTCCACTCCTAAAACACGGTGACCTCATTAAAGGACTGATCCTAACAGGTTTGACCTGCAAGTGAGCGCACGGATTCACTTCAACAGTTCTCTGCCTTTCCTGTTGTTTGTTCCTGAAGACCTTCACTTTCCTTTGCACTCACATTTGTACTGTTTTTGTTGTTCTGCCTTCCGGTTCAATGCCACCCAGTTTCAGAAATGAGGAAAACGCTTCTCGCAATTAGGGAAGAGGCTTGCTTTGTAAATCATCCTAATTATTTAAATTACAAAAAAAATAGAAAAGTAACCAAAAAGTTATGATATTGATTAATTCCAGGTTTCTCTATGTGCATATCTCAAACATTCTTTTTTCATTAGGGAAATAGGGCCCTAGAGCTGTGGGAAATGGACTCCTATGGAGTAACTGACTTAAGCACAGGGCCTTCTAGGTATGGCCAATCTCTTATGATCCCACTCTGCTTCACCCAAATTCCCAGTAGGAATAATATCCTTCTATTCCTGTAAAGTCAAAAGTGCTTTGTTGTAATAGGAAAATGTGTAAGACTGGACACGCCCTGCATGGGATAGCAGTTCTTTCCCAAAGTCACAATTACGTGAATTGTAAAGCAATGTGGAAAAATATGTTGGACCATTTCAACGTCGTTCATTAGGAAAGAAAATCTTTACTCCAATTACAATAATGTAAAAATATTCCCAAGTTAAATACTCAAAGGGAGGAGAAAAATAAGGACTATGAGTCAGAGTGAATGAACCGTGGGTGATTTTTCCCTTTTCTTCTTCCTCATTGCTTACATAATTTTTTTAAAAATTATCTGTCCTGGACACAAATTTTTACTTCCATAAATTCTCATCATGCAACTGGAAGTGTCTCTTTTGCAGGTAAACACCTGAGCCAGGCACACACCCAACGTGAAGCTGTGCTGTGATAACCGAGTGCCTTCATCACTTCCTGTACAGCCGAACAACCGCCCCCCTCAGAAAACAAAAACCCCAAAACAAAACAAAAAAGCAAACACTAAAAAACTACTCTGCTTCGAGATGCAAAAGAACCAGTTAATTTATTCCAAAATCGAAACAGGAAAATAGTTTATGATACTAAATGACTGAATCATTGAAGTGCCAACTGAAATATCGATACCATCAATTTCATTCTAAAATATCCACTGGTGCGGGAGAATCCAAGAAGGGAGGACAGCAACTACCAAACAGGTAACATGAGATGGTTATCCCTGGAGGCCCCCTTTGTCTCTTCCAGTTCCTTCATCCAAGACATACCCACTGACCACCTGTAGTTACCTGGGGCCGTGCTGAGGATTAGAAGCACAGTGATGAACAAAGCTAGACCCTTGCCCTTAATGAGCTTACATCATCACCTAATTTTGGCTGCTCTTACTTCTAGCCTGGATAGAGTTACATAGGAGATCTCTTGAGATTTGCCATCTAGCCCAGAATAAATTATCCAGGAACAAGATAATGGGCTGTAAATAACACAACTGGCCTTCACGTCAGGGGTCCTGAGTTCAAGCCCAGGCTCTTACACTGGGACAATGGGCAAATCTCTCAGCCATTCGTGGCCCCAGTTCCCCTATTGAAACAATCAGGAAGCAAGTAAGCTGAATGTCTTAGAAAGCTCAAAGTTCCATTATTCTAGGGGGCAACACGCTCATTTGTACTCAGCGTTTTCATAGACTTCAAACTAAGCTATAAACAGAGACTTCAAGCAGGAATATATGGTATATTTGAAAGGTGCTAAGAGAGAATCTTACAAGAGATTCTCATCACAAAAGGAAAAAAAATGTGTAACTATGGGAGGCGATTGATGTTAACTAAACTGATGGTGGTGATTATTTCACAAAATACATGTATATCAAGTCATTATGTTATATGTCAATTATATCTCAGTAAAACTGGGGCAGGGGGAAACTAAGCCAGAAACTGGAAAGCATGGAAAGAACATAGGGCACTCTCCTGCTTACAAAAGCTAATACCTACCCAGAAGGAAAGAGGAGGAAGGAAGCAAGGAGTTGTGACAATAATCTCTTCCTTAAAACCTCCTTAAGCGTCTGACTATTGATCTCAGCTCAGGTCTTAATCTCAAGGTCGTGAGTTCAAGCCTTGCACTGGGCTCCACACTGGCTGTGGAGCCTACTTAAAATATATATATATTAAATGTATGTCTTAGAGCAAGTGACTCAACTCTACCAGGATCAGTTTCCTCATCTGAAAAGTGACATCTGTGAAACCTAACTCACAGGTTAGTCAAGATGATATATGCAAGGCACTCTGTACCACTCCAAACACACAGAGGGTGCTCAATATAGCCAAACTAAAATGATGAGTTAACAAGAATAGTATATACTGGAAGCCCCTGCCAAGCCTGAATCTTGCTCACTTTTCTTTCCAGCACCTGGCATAGGTCAGTCACATAGAAGGTGCTTAGTAAAATAAATAAATGTTAACACTGATTAACTCATACTGATTAGAAGCTCTGATTGGCAATTATGTACATATGATTAATTTAAAAGTGAGAACACAGATCGGTTATTACTTTATAAAAATACAGCTTGTTTGGGGGGAGTATCTTTCAAAATGCAAGGTAAAATGATGATGAAAAGGTCACGGACTCTGGGACATGCCAACAAAACCAACCTCCCACGTGGCTTCTGAGATCAGCAGAGGCAAAACCAGATGCCTGAGTCATAGCCCAGCAATGCTGTAGCAGGGACCAGTTGGAAGCATGTGCTGTCCCAGGAACGGTCCCAACTGAGCTCTTCATTCATTGAACAAACAGTTCCAAGGTTCCTTTGAGTAACTTCGTGGTGCCCTTTGGCAGAAGAGAGGCAAACAGAGCTGACACCGAGAGCAGAAGATGTGAGAACCGAGGCTCCAGAGAAAGTGCCCCAAGGAGAAAATAAAAGGGGATCAATTCAGGAAAACCAGCAAGCCCATTAACTATTCCATGCAAAGCCACAGGACTGTTGTCCGAAAGCAAAGTCCCAACAGAGCAACAGGAAACGTCAGCCTTCATTTAGGGAACTGCCACACACGTGCACACACACACGCATCGACATGCACACACACTCAGTCCAAGGAGGTAGAAATGACTCTAAAATAACAGAGTCCACTTTGAATCACAGTGAACTGTTACAATCTATTTATTGTGATGAGCAAGGGGTACCATCGTGGTTCTCTGTTAACTAGGTCAGGCACCAATTGGTAGTCAACTCCACAGACCTGGAAGATTTAATGAGGAGAGGATGAGACAAAGGCGGAAGATGGAAATAGTGCCCCAAGCACGTGTCCCCAGCCTCCACAATCTGGCAGTGGGGCCCAGTCCACGCTCTTTCTCTCAGATAGACCAGAACAAACTTTCAGAAACTCCTAAGATAGGCTCAGCAGTCCATGCCAAGCTGCTGAGCCACGGCTCTGGCAGCAGCAACCAAGCCGGAATTAAAAGCAACCCCTGAATCGGCTGGAGATGGACCTGAGCGCAAGTGCAGGAATAGCAAACTCGCACCGGGGAACGGAGCGCTACGGCCCAGGCAAGACAGAAATAAAACGGCACCGCCGGACCTAAAGCTGTGCCCACAAAAGCACGTTGCCGGGATCTCTGTGTCACCATCCTCGTCCCTTGTCTGGGCTGGGCGGTGTTGCTGGCACCTGCACTCAGGCTGGCAGATGGAGAGGCCAGGCTGGTTAAATCCAGTGCCTGCTCACTCTGTTGAGCTGTTGGCCGCCTCCAGTCTTCCTTGAGAGGCAGGATCCAGGGTGACAACAGGCCATCTCCAAAAGCCTGCTTTCTTCTTGGATCTTAGGGCATCTCCTGGGAGGACACCAGACGCTACGGGGGGGAGGGGGGTGGCCGTGAGAGGGTGCAGCCCTGCTTTGTTCTGGACAGCCTGGAGCAGCGGCCTCCCGGGACAGCCAGAGGGGCGGCCCGCTCCTGGCGCTGCCTGCAGCCCTGTGAATGAGCCACTGTGGTGAGACACACACCCACTGCTAATGAGTCCCACACAGACACCAGCCCGAGGGGCAAGGGCAGGGACTGCTGTATCCAGGCCGAGCAGGAGCAGGAGCGAAGACAGGGACAGGGCGGGACCCACGTCACCCACCTGCGCTCACAGGTGCTCCCAGCACAGCAGCGAGGATCCTGAGATGTGTGTCTTCCCTAGAACTGAAAGCCCCTTCTCCCCTCCCCTCCTGGCCCAGTTCAAAAGAAAATGGGAGCCAAAACTTTACGGATATTTCTAAAAGGCAACTACCATCATGTATCAACTCTCACTGCATTGTTTTAAAGAGCATTTTAACATAAAAAAAGTAAAAGGGGCAGATTATCAGAATTAAAAAACTTGGCAACCTATTACCCGTTGAAGAAAAAAGTGTGCATACATTTGCTTTAGAACTTCGAATATCATGTAAATTCATTTTACACTATTCTACTATAGATTTGTGAAGCAGTAAGGAGGGTAGACTCCGGGAGCAAGTTGCCTGGATCTGACTTCTACCTCCTTCTACCCTTAGACAAGTTATCTCACTTCTGGGTACATCTCCATCTCCTCATCACTAAAATGGAGATTAAAGCAGTACCTCCCTCATAGGGTTCTTGTAAAAATTAAATAAGTTAATGTCTGTAATACACTTAGCATCTAGCAAGCCCTCGATAAATCCTACCTGCTTTGATCATTAGCATCATCATTAACATGATGTATATTCGGCAGCTGAACTGAACTTGGAGCTTAAACGTTCAGGTTATAACGCAACATTCCTTGCGTATAATCACAGCTGTTGAAAGTCCAATAATATAAATAGAGGCATGCAGATCAAAATGGAAACAACTCCATGCAATTTCACTTGCTGAAAATTTAGACTATTTAGAGAAAATGGAAACCAAAGCTCCCAGACCTCCTCCAGTAGTTTCTCCAGGCTTCTCCCTCAAGGAACCAGAAAGGAGAAGACTGCAGATCTCCAGGTATCTTCAAAAAAACCTCACAAAGTATTTTGAAAATATCGCATTAAATATTGCTTGTGCTGATGACTGCCTCGTTTGGCACTCTTACAATTTTGGACCTGGAGTGACTCACTCACCTCATATTAGCCCTGGCTCTGGCTGGGAGGGAAGGCCTCCTCTTTCCCAACATTCCTTAGAGAGTCTGCTCCCCCTCTTAGGTCACCTGGGGACCTTATCAAAATACAGATTCTGCTCCAGGATGGCTAGGGAAGGGAGCTGGGATCCTGCATCTCCAATAAGTGCCCAGGTGATGGCCAAGGGGCTGCTGAAACTTGCCACACTGGCAAGAAGAAAGCAAACACCTGAGTTTGGTTTTGGTGTGTTCCTTTAATGTCCTGGTTGTTTGCAGACAACTTGGAAATTCTTTCATTATTCATGGGAACTGCTGTTGTTAAATCTGCAGCTAAGTCCTTGGACCCAGAGGCAGGGAACATTTGTTGTTTTGTTTTGTTCTAAATCAAACAAATAGAATAAAGCAAACACCCATTGACTCCTAGTGACTGCCCTTTGGGGAGTTCATTTAACTTTCTGTTTCCCTTGTTCCTCTGCCTGGCTGAGAGAGCAGGGGCAGGAGCGTCACAGAGGACGGAGCTGGGCATTGGTTAGCACTGCAAAAACACCCAGGCTCCAAAAGGAAGAAGTTTTGGGGAATAAAACAGCACCGGTTCAATATACCTGAATCAGCCATCTTCCATGGCCCTTCAATAAAACTCCAAGGGACAAGCAAGAGCACAGAGCTTTGGACTTTAGGGATCTGGGGTTCCGGTGAAGGTTCCATCACTTACTAGCCATGCTACCTCAGGCAAGTGACTTCATCTCTCTGAACCTTGGTTTCCCTATCTGGAATGTGATCCTAATGGTGTCTACCTTACAGGATTGTTGCTCTGAGACAATCCATACCTACATATGTAAGATACATTAAAAATAACTTTTCCCGAAGTCCAAAAAAAGGCACCTGAGGAGTTGAGCATTAATAAGAAGCTCCCGTGGATGTACCCTTGTTTGTAATTTTCTATTTCCAGGTCCACGCCTTTCTCAGAATCTGTGTGTGTGTTCAAAATAGTATTTTTCTTTATAAGCTTTTCCTAATTATTGTACAGAATGCTGCAAAAATTATTAGGGAATTAGTAAATCATCTTCTATCCTTGGGTGGAAGAAATGGTTAATATTTTTTTATTAAAATGCATGTACCTAGGGTTATTCTTAAGAAAGGAATCAAGCATCCCTGTAGACTCACACACACACACACACACACACACGTGCACTCGCGCGCAGCCTCCTGCTCTCCTCCCTTGCAACCCACAGCCCCATGTCCTCCACATGGTGGATCCTAGCTCGTGTGGCTGGTAATCTGCTCATCTCCCCACGATGTGGGGGTGAGCCTTGCCAGACTGCTCTGCCGGAGTGATAAAGGGAAGGGGAAAGAGGACTGAAAAAATGGCTATCAGCCAGGCCTTTAATTTTCACTGTGGTAGGGGCAGAACATCAGCAAGCTTGCTTATCTCTGAAAGAGAGACAGCCACTCAGGCAGAGGATCACAGGAATCCACATGTGACAGTGGCCTCTTAGAGGCCACTGTCTGAAAGCCCTCTTCCCACTCTCCATGTGGGGCGAGGGGGGCTCTTCATCAAATCCTACTTACAGGACATCTGTGCCACTGCCCATGTAAACAAGCCCCTCGGCTCCCATTCAAGCATTGTTGCAAATTTTCCTCTTCTGGAGACTATTGCTCCAGGCAGTGGGCCACTGCACAGAACCCTTCCTCCTCTAGGGATTTCTCTGTCTAAACAGGATTTATGATGATCCCTTGGCAAGGATCTTTGAATCACTGCCTTTCACAGTATAGTAAAAGAGTATTTCAGGAGAATCTACCTCGAACAAGCAATGCATCCCTGAAGATTTATCTGTTTTGATGAAACGGACACAGCCCCATGCTCCCAGGATGCTGTCCCTGGACGAGTGGCCACTGCCGCAAAGCCCGTGTAGACGATGTGGCATTGAATGGATTAGCTGTGTGACCTCGGAGCAGCTATTTAACCTCTCTGAATAAACTGTCTCTAAGCTGTCACTTCTATAAAAGGGAGATGATTAGGTCTTATTCTTGGGGCTATCATGAAAGTTGGTTTAAAGGAAGATCACTAAGGAGGGTGAAATGCTGTTGTAAGATAATTCATAATACAAATATATGATACAAGAACAATAGCAGTAATTTTCCCAAAGTCCCAAAATAGCACCTATGAAGTTGGACATTAATAAGAAGCTCCATGGATGTACCCTTATTTGTAATTCCCCCCCCGGTATAATCAAGTACCTCGTGTACCCTGCACCTGGTTTATGGGTGGACCTCAACACACAGTACCTCTGATTTTTGGTAAAGGAGGTGTGATAAGAAGGAAGGGGCATTGACTGAGACTGCCTAGCGCTCTGCCTTCAGGAAGGGCTAGGAGTCTCTGGTCCCGGGCAGAATGCGATTAGTGTGCCGGCGCCTCTGAGAGTCTGCCAACGAGCTGCCTTCCCCTGCAAGGGAGAGTAATTGCGTTTCAGCAAAAGGAGCACAAATCCTGCCTCACCACTCCACCACTTGTTAAGCTCAAATTTCGTTTGTACCAATTCTAGACAATTTTCTTTGATTTATCTCCTACAAACCCCTCTTCCAATTCCTGCATCCCAGCTTGAAAGGCATGGCTGTCTTTGCTTGTTCTTTTCTCTTTCACAGGGTGATGCCAGCAGACCAAAAA
The DNA here is from genome assembly GCF_964656455.1 of Halichoerus grypus. Lineage (NCBI taxonomy): Eukaryota > Metazoa > Chordata > Mammalia > Carnivora > Phocidae > Halichoerus > Halichoerus grypus. The sequence continues at coordinate 20,192,114 of NC_135726.1, read as the reverse complement.
AGAAAACCCTCCCTCTCTGAGGCTCGCTGAGCTGCTTCTTCACCTGGAGAAGCCATCAATAACTTCCATCAATGGCTCACAGCCTGAAAAAACGGAGGACGGGTGGAGAAAAAGACAGAGACAAGAACAGCTCTCGCTGATCCAGCCCATCCTGGGAGTGTGTGGTATTTCTAAGCCTATAGACACTTGAAAAGAGTTCTGGTGCAACCCAATTTTTTGAGGGGCAACTGAGACTGAAGAGTCTAAGTAACCTGGCAACAGGCATGAAAGGAATTATCAGGGACATAAATAGAACCTAGACCTGCCTAACCGCACGTTCTGTATACTTTTCACTGTACTGCGTTATTTGTGACTGGGGAAAAAATCCCGTAGATGCTCATGCCTAAGCAAACACTCCATGCAAAGGTCACTAAGAAGTAAAGACGCCAGCAGGCGTAACTTCCGACTCTACCATTCCGACCTCTGAACACTTGGAAATCACTTAATCTCTCTAAATGTCAGTTTTCCTTATTTGAGAAAAAAAAAAAATGGGTATAAGCATCTTTATTGATGATTACACATGGATAAAATGAGATAATGAAGCAAAGAGCCTGGCACCACATAGAAGCTCATTGCAGGTGTGTATCCTCCTTTCTTTGCTCCATAAAAAAAATTTTTATTATAAGGCAGAAAAGTAAAAATTTAATATAAAGAGAATAATTAATAATGGAAATGAGGATATTGCTTAGATTAATTATACAAGTGGTAGTCTAATGCAAAAGCACAATGGCAATTGAGAAAAGACAAAGGAAAAAAGAAAATTAGCGAAGGCTGAGTCTCACCCACATAGTCTCCTAACATGTTCCGTGTAGCCAAGACAAGGCAAAAGTGAATTATGAGGTACCTTAAAAGGAACTGTACAGGTTTGACAATCAACACAATATGCTTAAAGGAGGAAATCCTTTTAAATTAAATATTAAGCCATTACACAGCTACAGAACTCAGCCATATCAAGTTTCACAAATATTTGACGGTATATCTAAAAGAGCTTTAACATGATAGAGTTTGCTATTCTGTTCATCCTCAAGACTTTGCAGCATCTTACCTCTGCCTATCAAGGATAAAGCAGACTCTTTTCAGATACTTTTGCTTCAATTTACATTAGCCAGAAATGCATCTGTATGTTCTGTGTGCTTAACACACCATGTTGGCTTCATTCATTCATATGGAAACATGAAGATATTTAGTTTAAGTGTTTCTGAAGCAGAAGGTGGCAATTATGATGATCCTCTGATCCTCGGACTATGATCATTTGCTCTAGCTGTCCCTCCCCCACCCCCAGGGGATGCATTATGACTGAAAGCAAATTATGGCATCATCCGTTCATTCTTCTGGACATTTCTTTCCTGTACATATCTGGATGATGTATGAAAGTCAAACCACTCTCCCTGATGCAGATAGTGAAATCTAGAGAGCTAAATCTGTGATGGTGTTTGTCCTCAAGACTTTACAGTTTCTTGCTCTCACTCTGTTATTTTCCTGTGTAAAAAAACGGTCCACAGATCCCTCCTAGTGAGTCAACATGCGTGTGTTTATTGAGCTTAAAACCACTGTCCTATGCTTGACACATGTGATACATTAATGTTCCTGGTGGCAGTAGGTATATTTAATGTATCAGTAGTGATAGAGTATCCCTGATATTAGCATCAGTGAAGACGCTACTTCGTATTATGCCATTACCCTAATAAAGGCATAGGATCCCCAAAGGAAAGCACGGATTCCCCTACTAAAACACAGTTGAAAAAAATCTCCCATCGCACTGGGAGAAACTGACGTTTCTTTTTCCAGAAACTTTTTACAATGGTGTTATCAATCTCAAAATATAAATAATTCTAATCTAACAGACATTTTGATCAATAAGTCATCAAGCATTTATCAGGTGCTGCTTTCTGCTGAACTTTGCATAGTCGTGAGGCAGGTAAGAAATAGAGGTTCCTGTGGGGGGATCCTGGAATGAGCAACTCAGACTGAGTTCAGCTCCTCATTGCACAGGGGAGAAAGCTGAAGGGACCAAGCAGAACAAACACCACTTGGGGAATTGGGGGCAGGGGCTTACCTAGAACCCAGGGCTGCTGACTGCCTGACCTCAAGCAATGTAGTCACTGGCTGTTCTTAGTTTCTAAGCCTAACAATGATTCAAAATGAATACCACCTTGTCAGTGAAAAGTGACATCAGCCCAGTGCAATACGCCTGCACTTATTCCTGAAAAACGAGGAGTGCTCCAGTCATGTGAAGCTTCAGACATCATCATCAACTTTATGAATGTGGACAAAGCCTTCCATGTACAGGGACATTGTGAAATGTATTCAGGCAGCAACTATTAATGAGCATGCACTGTATACTAGGAGCTGGGGATACAATGACATATACAATAAATCTCGCTTCTGCATGAAGTTTATAATCTAATTAGTGACTACTAATAGATAACAAATAGGAAGGAAGAGTTGTTATAGGATAGTTGGTCAGAAAACCCTCTCCAGCAGATTATTTCAAGGGTGAAAAGGCTTGAAGGACAGAAAAGAATGAGCCCTAAGGAAAAAAATAGTATTTTTAAATCTGTTATTTATTTTTCCTACCATGGTTTTCTTTGAATTTTATCATAGGGGAAAACATCAATTTTCCCCCAAGATGTTTTCTGAATATATTTTTGTATATATATTTATATGTATGCTTTTACTTTGATACTTGTAGTGAAATTTATCTCACCCTATGTATGTGTGCCTATGTGTATTTGTGTGTCTGTGTTTTCCAATCAGCATTCAGCTGTGAGTGTCCCAGATTCTGTGATTAGGTTTTGATGCTTCAACTCCTTAGCATGGCCTGAAAATGGAAAGCCCTTCACAGCCTGGAGTCTCTCACCTTTCTTGATTCAACTGAGCCCTCTGCCCTGCCGAGTGCACGGTCCAGTCACACCAGATCAATCTCATTCCTTCACCATGCCAGGTATGTTTATGCTTCTATCATTTGCACAATGCGAAATGAAACGACCTTCTTTCTCTTATCCATGAGGCAAATTTTATTTCAGTCCTTAAAATCCATCTCTTCTCTCCAGCTTGCTCTGCCTGACTCATCAAGTGGAATTAATTGATCAAGCTCCTGGAAACTTCTCTTTGCTTTTTGTAATTCTGACTTCACATTTCATTATGATTACCCATACAATTCTTAGGTCTTATTTATTGATATTTTTCTGATTATCAGATAATGCATACTCGGTGTCAGAATTTTGGGAAATGAAATGCATAAATGAGAAAGTAGGGATTTCCTTTCACTATTTTTCTCCTATATTTACACAGTTGAGATCTTCTTCTATTGATTCTGACTTTGCCACTACTAAACATTCTTTAGGAATCCTGCTTCTAATGGCAGCATAATGGCCTGTGAGGATATACAACAAATTATTTAACCATTCAATCCCCTACTATTGGGCTACTTGGTAGTTTAAAAATTCCTATTATAAGTAACAATGCAGCAAATTTAATTGTACATTAATCTCTGTCCATGAACCCACTCATTCTGTTAGAATGGATGCTTAGAAGCAAAATTACTGGATACAAAGAGATGAGATTTTAAACTTCTAATATACATAATGCAGATTAATTCCAGAAAAGATATTTTAATTAACACAGCCACCAACATGATAATGAAATGTCCATTACATTCTCCCTGTCCCCTCATGGTAACAATCCCTCTACCCACAGATTTTTTTTTTTTTAAACAGGTGAAAGGCATCATTGCTTGAATTTCTCTTTCTTTGAATAGCAACACAGCTGAATTCTTCATGGGGTGACGGTATTTTTCGCATCCCTTTACTAGAGCTCTTTGTTCAAATACTAGAATACTTCTTTAGGTCCTATTTGTTTTGAGTATCTCCCAGATGTGCTCTTTAGTCATAATTTTACTTATGATATTTTTGATGTACAAAAGTTGGCAGTTTAATTTGTCCATTCTTTTCTCTGTGATTTTTTTTTTTTCCTTAATGATTGTTTCTTCACTTGCCTGGCTCCCTGATGTACCATGACCTCCATTAAGACAGGTGTCCTACTTTATTCATCTTTGTGTCTACAGCATTTTATGGAATGGCAGTACCCGGAATAGAATTATCACTCAATAAGTCCTTGCCAGATTGTAGTGTATTGTATTTTCTTACTAAAGTAATCTCTCAAATGATTTGCTTTTATATATTAAAATGCACATATTTATAATTTATATATATTCAATATATTTACTATTGGATAATACCGCATATATATACCTCTCTATATTCTATATTTCAATATTTCTCTTAAATATTTAAATTGATCCATCAAACCACATATTCTGAGAATGGGTATAAAAATTTAATGGTAGTCCAAGGATGCGCCATTCCGTGTAGTGGTAATGATAGAATGGCTTTCACACAAGATACGTAGGATCTGCTGTTGATTGCAATGCAGTAGAGCCTATCAAATGGTGGGTTACTTTGGTTATCTATCAGTGTAGAATGTGATTTGTAGTATCAAAACCCAGAACACCCCAAAGGGAGCCTGAATATTTTTTTTTGTATTCTTCAAACCATAAAGACATCATTATCACTCAAAAATCTTCACTCTGAATATATTCTGAAACAAAAGGTATTGATTTCAAATAGCTATGTACTCTCCAGATGTGTTCTGAAATCTACGAAAAATATAGATGTGACTTGTAGTGAGACAAAGAATGGATTCAAGGAAATGTCCTACAAAATCTATGCAGAGAGGGAGGGGAGCAAAGGAGGGAGAAGGTGTTGACAACCCCCTCGAGTCCACGTTCTGTGCCCAATGCTTTCTCCAGTCTTACTGCTTCCCATTTCAGTCAGAGCTCGCTAAGTAACAGTCTCTCACCTTCTCCACCCCTTGGAGTAAACCACAGAGCTGCTGGTTGACCCACAACCTTTTTAAGAAAGTTCAGCTTCCTGAGCTCTACCAGGTTAAATTCCTCCCAATGGCACCCTGATATCTGGCCAGCTGGAGGACTCACCTGAGCTCTGTATACCCAGGTGCTAACTAGGACCCTCACACTTTAACAAGTGATAGCTATGTAGAGAGGAACAAAAAGAGGGGCAAGGACCCGAGCCCCACCCAGGGTGCTGTACTGCCCATAGGACAGGGTAGACTAGTGAGCCCCTCATCATGAGAGGGGGAGCAGCTGGTTAGAAAAACAAGGGCCAAGCAGTGTCTGAGCACAGGTGAGGAACGTACAGACCAAACCCCTGGCTAGTCAGAGAAGCCAGAATGGATACCTGACATTCCACTACCCCCCACCCCCAAATCCACAACAAAGTCATGGCTCTACTCTTTTTTGCCTCAACCCAAATGTGAAATGCAAAGTCCAGATTGAACTGAATTCCAGGAGAAACAAGGCCCTCTGGGAGGAAAGAATTCTTTGCTAATAAACTTCTGGTATCATCTTCTCATATCCATTTATTTAGTCATTCATTCACTCAAAGCTTAACACTCAAAGGCAGAATGCTTAGTGGATAATAGAAAGGATTTTGGCATCAGGAAGGTCTGAGTTTAAGTCCAGAGTCAACTCACATCAGCTTGGAAATTTGGACAGGCCACTTAACCTCTATAAGCCTCATTTTCTTTACCTGTGCAACAAGGTATGGACACTGCAGGTGGATCAAATGAGAAAGCACACATGGAGCCCTACATGGTAGAGGATGGCAAATAGCAAGTACTCCTTTAATAGAAGCTACTATTACAACAGGAAAGAGCATCGTAAATGTGTATTGAACATGTCTCCAGTGAGCACTGTTTCCAAATGGCTTGATCCGTAAAAACAGCTCTTGGAGATCTTACTTTTTCTATTTTGACAGTGAAGACACTGAAGCCCCAAAACTTGAATTATCCAGCAGGTACTTTTCGGATTTAGAGTTTGGGTCCGGGTTTGTCTCACTGCAAAGCTTGATCTTCTTTCCAAGGTATGAGGATGCCTGGTTCAAATCTAGGCAGTGAAATGAAGGAACAATGAGAGACAATCTTGCTTTCCTCACTCACTGACCAGTGGGAGAGAAGAGACGGGAATCCATTATAACCAATTATTATCCCCCACCTGGTAAGTTTCATACACAGCCTGAATAGTCCTGCAGTGACTGACTCCATGAAACGGGGCCAGGGAGCCACACTGGTCCTGACTCGTTTGATAAGCTGGGTCTTAAGAGCTGAGACGAGTGTGTGTCTAAATGGCAAGAATGGAAAAGGTTGGCTGTTAGATTAAAGATAACCCAGGAAAATGGGAATTTTCCCCACTCAAACCATCCTGGAAACCAAATCGTAGCTGAGGCAGGCTTCTCTTGATACAGATTCTGACAAATCAATGGTGAAGGCCTCACAGAATTGGCAGGTCAACACGCTGCAACCCCTTATAAAGGATCTAGGCCCTGGGCATCAGTGGTGGGTAACATCACAAGAAAGAGAAATCCCTGACATTATGGGCCTTCAGAGGGAAGTACACGCCACCCCCTAAGAAGTAGTCTTAGCAATGAATAAATAAAACAAATACAAAAATTGAATCTGAATCTGATTAAGACTCTCATGCAAGATCCAGTTCCAGAAAATTAAGAGGATGAAAGGAAACTCTATATTAATGGAACTTTTAGCCCCTTGGGGACATTTGAGAGTGTCTGGAGACATTTTTGGTTGTCATGACTGGGGAGGGGGATCCTACTGGCATCTAGTGGGTAGAGACCAGGGATGCTGGTAGCCAACCTACAATGCACAAAACAACTGCCACAACAAAAAATAATCCTTCTCAAAATGTCAACAGTGCTGGGACACCTGGGTGGCTCAGTAACTGGGCATCTGCCTTCAGCTCAGGTCATGATCCCACGGTCCTGGGATCGAGCCCCACATCGGGCTCCCTGCTCCGCCGGGAGCCTGCTTCTCCCTCTCCCACTCCCCCTGCTTGTGTTCCCTCTCTTGCTGTGCCTCTCTCTGTCAAGTAAATAAATAAAATATTAAAAAAAAAAAGATTAAAAAAAAATGTCAACAGTGCTGAGGTTGAGAAACCCTTATTATAAGATAAATTATTCCATTGCCTCAGTGACAGGGATGAGGGACACTTACAGATTAAAAAAACTCAAAAGGTCTTTCTGAAGATAAAAAGAAAAGAAAAACAGGCAAAACTAAATTATGGGATTTGGGGCTGTACACGCTGGCAATGAGGAGGTGAGGGAAATGTTCATGTTCATTCAGAAGGAAGACACTGGGAGGGTGTCCAGTGTGTCTGGCTAGGTTCTATCTCCTCAAGAGGGGGTGGTTCAAAGGTGTTCACCTGACAAGAACACACTCAGCTGCACAATTGTTTTTATGTGTTTTCTGTATTAAATCTAACAAGAACATAGTTTAAAATACTATTAGCAACAAAATAAAAAGCATCTCTCTCCTCACTTTGGCTAGGAGTTAATTAGCTTATAGCTACTGAATTAAAAAAAAAAAAAGGTTGCTGATTCATCCAAGTGCCTAATTTCTTTTTCTGTATTTTCCACAGGTGCTTAAAAATTATTTCTAACCTTGCCCATCCATGTTGCTTATTGCTACAGATTACCAGCCGGAGTCTCACAGAAGTTAAAACAGCATAGCGGAATAATTAAGCATAGGAGCCCCGAAGTCAGATAAGCCAGTGCCATTTTAGTCAATTTACTCCAGCTCTCTGAGCTGGAGGTGCTTCTTCTATAAAATGATATAAGTAACTAGGCCTTCCTCATTGGGTTTGTTGGGAATATTAGCCAAAGATTGTAAAACTGGATTCTGAAAATAGCTTGAATAATTGCTTACGTAATCTATTTATCAAGTGCTGAACAGGTGCCAAAACCAGTCCTGGAAGCTGGGGATACAGAGAGCCCAGACTCCATCCTTTCATCTTTCACAGGAAAACCTCAGATTCTATAGCTTCAGAGATTCACTCAGTTCCGTTTTATGGCTGAAACTCACCACTTTTAGGCATGACAATTACTCTCAATTTAAAATGAGGGAACTCAAGGTCACAAGACTACAATGCATACCCATGGTTACATGTCTTATAACATTCTTCGGGCATTTGCTGATTACCAGGCCCTCAGCAAAGCACTTTCCTTCCAGTGCCTCATTTAATGCTCAAAATCGCCATGTGAAACTATCATTATACTCTTTCTCGCATACGACAAGTAAGGCTCCCAGATAATCTTTAGCTTTCCCAAAAGCCACACAGCTGGTAAATGTCAAAACCAAGATTCAACCGAACTAGCTTTAACATAGGAGCCTGTCATCCAGTTAAAACCCAGTAGGTCTTGTCATGTTATTTTGATGCTGCTTTTAAGAGACCAAACCATTTTCTCCCTAGTAGGACCATTACCTGTTTTAGAGGCATCATTTGCCTGGGACATTGATTCTAAAATCTCTTCTGGATTTCTGGATCTCTTAGTATGTGAGATTCTCTAAAAGGAATCGTGGTCTGAAGGAAAGAACTGTCTCGTCCTTTATAGAAATCAGGAAGGTGAATGAACTGTGTTAAGTGGAGGCACGCAGCTAGCTAGCACAGGACACTGAAAACCGACACGTCAATCCAGCGGTCCTCAAACGTTACAAACCATCCGAATCACCTGGCTGGCTTCTTAAAACCACCCCAAGGGTTTCTGATTCAGAAAATCACAGGGTAGATCCCCCAAAATGCATTTCTAACACAGCCCCAGGTGATGTCTGATGCCGCCGGTCCGAGCACAGCTTGAAAGTCAAGCACAGCTTGAAAGTCAAGTCTAGACTCCTGTTGGCTCTGGTATATTAGGACGGTTATTCACTCTTGCTGCGAATTCACGAGCCTCTGCCAAGAAAGCTGTTATGAAGTAAAGAATGGGACAGTGAGGGTGGAGGCTTTCTGAAAAGAAAAGCAAGTTAAAGCAACACTTCTCAAACTTTAGAGGGCTTCACCATCACCTGGAAGCTTGTTATAAATGCAGCTTCTCAGAGCCCACCGGCAGCTGCAGAGGCCTGGGTGAAGATTGTGGATGCTTCTTTTGAAAGAAGATCCCCAGGTAACATGGGCGTAGATTGGCGTGCAGACCACCTCTTACGAAACCTTGTAACACACAGTCAAGTCCCAGAGCATAAAAGGAAATATGTCCCACGACCCCTGGCTTTGAAGGCCAGGGTTTTGTCTAGAGATTGGGTATCCCACAAAGTTGTATAAGCTTAGATATTCCAAAACAGACCGTAAGACAGAGAAAGTGCATTAAAAAAAATTTTTTTTTCATGAAAACATCTAAGTCAAATATTCGACTTCAGGATTTTCAGAGTGAATTTTAAATGAGAAAAAAATGAGATCATTTGAGATGAAAGGAAATCCTAGACCAGCATACTCTGGAATCTTTCAATTTAGAGCAGCCTTCAGAGTTAGGTGTGAATTGGAAATGTCCCAGAAGATAGGTACTGGGTAATCAGAGCTATTACATTTTGCACCTGACACAGTATCGCTTCCTCCCAACAATGACAGCCACGTAGCTGGAGCAATTTCGATGTCTTAATCACTTTCCCTTTCTTTCAGAATCCAGGGAATTTAGTCTAATTCTTCATATCTTCCCTTAGGAATTACAAAGTGTCAGCTACCATAGAGACTATGCAAGTGACTTTGTATAAAAAATGTTTGCTGTAATTCAGAGGACTGTGTAATTGAGTTAACAAGTTGCAGGAAACACGTTTTCATCCTGGACTGGAACCGAGGGCCTGACCATGTGAAGGTATCGAGCAGCAAGGCCTGGATTATTAATGCCAATCATTCACCACATGCTGCTGTAGCGCGCAAATTCTGAATTCTGAGCTCTTAACACTTTGATTACAGTGGATAAAAATGGTGGAAATTAACAACCCCACTGCTGGCTAAACGTGAAGAAATTTAGAGTTTATGTAAATCGATGGCATTAGGTGGATTGTTCCTGATGCAACCTGTTCCACACGGTGTTCTCAGGGCTGATCCACAATCACCATGACTGAGAAAGGGAAATGTTGGTGAACTTTGCCAATCCTATTTAATTGGGTCCTTCTGCCAGGTAAGGACAGTCTTGAGACTGCAGTTCAATCTCCTAGAAAGTGTGCAGTGTCATCCTTTCATATAGCCAAGCTATCTGTGTGTGAGGTCTCCTCACTTTGGCACTGATTAATGCCTTTTTTTCTGATTTTTAGTAGTAATTAATCCTCAAGGAAGAACATTTTGAAAATGTAGGGGTTTTAAATAAACTACATAAAGTTGACTGACTACATAAACAAATGACAGGATAATGAATGGACAATCTTATCACCCATCATAACTATCATTAGTTACCATGCTGATTTATTACCTTCTAATGATTTTAACCATTTAAAAAAATGTCAAAGGAGAAATTGTGGTTTACACACAATTTTTTATCATGCTCCTGATGATAAATACTCTACTGCAAGTATTTTTCCCTATTATTGAGACTTTCTTCCTAAATCTGATGAGTGACTTCTCAAATTTAGGTTGTATGATTGAACTGTCACTATTTAAAGATTTCCTTGAAAGGGTAGTCATTTAGCATGTTTTTATGCTTACCTCCAATAAATAAAAAAAATGTGATGAGTCATTTTTAATAGCTTTATCGAGGTACAATTTACATACTGTAAGAAATTACCTGGAAAAACATGTTTTCATCTTTGTGTTTCAGAGTGTTTCCTAAGGCTAGATATCCAGAGGTAAAACAAAGAAGACAAAGGGTCAGTAAATGTTTCGTTTCAAGAAAAACATTGCCAAATGCCCTCTGGTATTGATTTATAATCCCATCAGCAAAGTATTAAAGTGCTCACCTCCTCGTTCCACCCTGGTCAGCATGAATATTAGTATTGTTATTTAAGGTTCTGTCACTTTTAATGAAAAAATCAAGATGTCATCATATAGTTCAAAAATAGAAACTGCATTTAAGAATTTTCATTTTCACTTTTGATGCACCTTGGCTGTGTTTGTCCTTTCATTCTGCTCAGTTAAGGTAACGTATTATTCTAATGGACTTCCCTTATCGAAATCCTTGGTAAAAATTAAGGCTGAAAGTGACAATATAAGCAAGTTGCATGCCCCCCAAATAACAGTCTTACCTAAGCTAAGAAAGCTGGACTCCAACACCAGGTTCCCAGTCATGTACTATATTACCCCAGCTAAGGATTTAGCATCTCGGGGCATCATGTTCCTCATCACTAAAAACATGGTTGAGATAGAAGATGATCAAACAAAGGTTGCAGACACTTAACCAGACAACTAACATATCTCCAGGTCATTTTTTGAGACAGGGGTTTTGTTTTTAAGAAGGTATGTTACACTGATTTAACAGACACCTAGAACCAAGCCCTTTACACAAGTCAGAGTTTGCTTTCAAAGTAGTGTCTGTCTGGGCATACCAAACAATTAAGTAACATGGTGTTTTCATAATACAAAAATGATTTCTAAATGTTCCTCTACCTTCTTGTTCCAATAGCCTTTCTAAAAACTTGTTCTTAAAACTATCAAAGAATGGTAAAATAACTAATTATGCATGAATTACTCTCATGACTTATTCCATTCTCCTGAGGCATGCTGTGATTTAAAAAAATGAAGGATTTGTAACTGTTAGTTACCAGGACTTCATGTAACTTTTGATTCAAGTAACAAATAGCATTTCAGCTCTATGTATTCATTATGTCACTAAATTGCAAAGGAAAGAAGCCAATTCTAATGAATTGTAACCATAGTTTCTTTTGCGTATTACATATTAGAAGTGGGTAGCACTTTAAATTATGGTACACAAAACAGCATATAATTAATTCTGAATAAAAGATAATGTATTCTTGCTAAATACAAGTTATTTTAAAATCTCTTAATGAAGAACTAAGCATATGCTGTGCTGCACTGGGGAAGTGTTTAGCATATGCTGCTAGAGCCAACATTTTGCATTTATTATTATATTTATTTTCAATAATAATATATTATTTTAAGTGAACACAAAAAAACTTAATCACTAACATTCCAAATGTGGAAAATATATGCAAATTATAGGAAACTTTTTGGCTTCCCATAAGTTGTCACTAAATAACTTTTTGATGACATGGTACAATTGCAATTTGCAACAGAATGAGAAAAATGGTAAAGACTGTTACTTTTAAATCACAGAACATATGCACAATGAATTTTAAAATTCAGACATGGAGAGAAACATTTCTATTCTGAAAATTGACATGTTCTGAGTTTTCATGGAAGAGCAAAGCTTAAAACCCAGACTTTAAGTTCTAGCTGATTTAGTATCGGGTTTATAATTCCCTTTCTGACATTGTACTTCCACTTTTCAAAGAATGTATCCTGAATGTTCTACATTCTTACAATAACCACATTGTAGCTTTGAACTGAGCATGAGCCCTATTCCTCCTTCTGCCTCACCAATACCACCATCACCACAATCACCACCCAAACAACAACAAATCTTGAGCCAATTTCTTTTTAGTCTTATTCTCCCCATCTGCACCGTGATGATGCTTAATGTCCCTATAAACCAGTCACGTGACCATGAGCAAATCAGTCCTCATCTTTAAGCCTTTAGAGCTCTCAGCCATGAAATGACTCTGCTAAAGTCCTTTTTATTTCCAACAGAACTTCCATCCTTTTCCATGGCTCTTCCTGAGTGCCAACAGAAATACACAACAAAACCAGGTTTTATAAACTCACATTGCTTTCTAGTCTTGCTTCATTTAAATGTGGAGAGGGAAAAAAAAAAAAAAAAACCTGTGGACAGTAAAAATGAATTGCAGTATCACAAAAGCTTAGAATTAAAGACAAAATGTAAAGTTTATTTTTAAATTCAAGGTTTACTTCTACTCCAGAGGAATAATAACTAATTCATCAGAAACAGATTGAACTAGAAGGAACTGCTCTTCCATTCTTCGTCAAATACCCCCAGATTTGCAGTAGTTTTCTGTGTGCTTCTTTCTCAAGTGTGAATGTGTGGTAATGAAAAATCAAAAAAGAATAAAATTTAAAATTAAACTAAAATAATTAATCATACCATCCCTCCATGATTGCTATTTCAGAATAATACCCTTCCATAGTCTGCTATGCGTGGAGAAAGTTGAAATCACACTGAATAGATAATTCAGTGGCTTACTTTGCACCTCTTAACATTTTATCCTAAGCATATGTCCATGTAGTGACAGATTCTTTGTTAATATGACCAGTGACAATTACAGCCCATCATAAAAATATACCATATTTATTTAACCAATCTCTTGTTAGATATTTAAGAACTCTTTTTCTTTTTCTTTCTTTCTTTCTTTCTTTCTTTGTTCTTTCTTCCTGTCTTTCTTTTCTATGCTGAATACTTGATGCATGTAATTATTTTAACATTTTAAGATATTTCTTTAGTATTAGTTCCAAAAAAAGTGAGATGAATATTGTAAAATATTCAGTAGAAATGTCAGCAGAAATGACATCATTATTTCAAAATAATTTTGGTGGTTTATTTTTCACCTAAACACTCATCCTTAGCATTTTTTGTGAACTGCTTCCTACTTCCTCAAGCCAGCCCCATTACCAATGTCCTGAATTATCCTGAATCCTTCCCACCACCACTGTTACCATGGAACAGAGATATTTATTTCTATATGCTTCTTCTCCCTCCAAGCTAGGCTTCTCTTCAGGAAGATTCTAGATGATTAAACACCCTAGTCTCAGCTCTCTGCTTAAGGTCAGGCACCTAGTAGGTGCTCAATAAACATTCATTGAATTGACTAATATATCCTGAAAATTATTTACCAAATCCTATCCCTGCCCCAGAACTATAAATGTATCTCCTGCTCACGTTGCAAAGATCCTTCTCTATTTAACTTTCCTTTATTCATACCTCACACATTCCACAAAAAATTTAAGACAGGAAACCTTTTCCTAAATCCATTCTGTCTTCTACTGCTAATGCTGAGATGGATTTGCAAAGGACAAAGCTGTTTTTTCAGATGTCATTTTACCTGTTTACTCTGCAAGAATAAAGCAGAAGATCAAATAATGTCACCTCCTCAGAGAAGTATTCCTGAGAGAATGACCCATTTCACCTCTCTTTAGCAAGAAAGACCCATTTCACCTCTTTTTCTATTACACAACTCTGTTTATTTCCTTACAACTACTCCAATCTGAGACTGTCCCATCACAGATGCTCTCTGCCTCTTCCAACAGAGCTCTCACAGATGTCAGGGTCTGTCCTATTCACTCATAAGTCTCTATTCCACAGCACTGTAAATGGTACACTGTAGCCCCTCAGAATTGGAAAGGTTCTTAGAGGTCACCAAGTTTAGCTCCGTTATTTAAAAAAATATATGTAAACAGATACCCCAAGAGGGATAATTATTTGTCCAAGGTTTATGTAAAATGACAGAATCCAAATGTGAATTTACAATTCCCAATTCCCAGGCCAGGGTTCCTACCAAGCTGCCCAATGATGGCCATCTCCAAGCCCGGAGCAGAGAAGGAGGCCCTCACTCCCACTGAGCCCACAGAGAAAACCATGCTTTGAACCAAAGTGACAGGATCTCTCTTCTTTGTCTTTGGCACTATCCAACCCCTATCTAAGTATAATAGTGTCTTTATACAACCATTAGCACATCAACCTTAATAAAGATGGCGCAGCTATTACTATCTTCTTCCTACTGATAGAGACACCCGGGACACAAAGAGCTAAGAAACATGGCCATACCCATGTGACCACGCCCAGACTGGGTGCCAGGTATCCATTCACCAAGTCCAAAAGTGCATCTCCTGAGTTCTCTTGTACCAGTTCAAATCACAGACTCCTTTTCTCATTCATGCACAAACCCATGAACCGTGATTTGGCAGTGGACAGTGGTTTCTTCTCACCTTGAGAGAATTTAATTAGAAGGAAAGAAATAAAAAAGAACCCTGTGTTACTGTCATTTCTGTAGTGATGTGATGTATTTTTTTAACAGATTCATCAAACTTCCAGTAATGACAGCAGAAAACTGTTTCTCTTTTATCAAGGGTTCATGGGAGGCCTAAGGCCAAAGCCCATCTCAGATGCTGTACCTGTTCAGTATTTATTTCTGAGACCCTAAGACTCTTAGAAGCCCAGTGACCCACTCCCAGGTAAGTGAACACTGAGACCACAAAGGAGAATGGCCTTTCTGAAGTTACTACAGGAGGCAAGTGACAGGTTCCCCGAACTCAGGGCTCTCAGTGGATCTGAGAGTGGTGTGGTTCTGGAACATTCAGCAGAGCTCTGGTTCACTGGGTTATATTATTCTATTTCTACTCCGTATCACCTTGGCTCCTTCTGGCAGAAAGCCGTGGGGCAGTGCGCCTAAGGAACATGGAGAGGAAGACGGGAGAGCCTGGGCTGAGACATGACCCTACAAATCGCACAGAAGTGTCACTATCTAAGGATCTTGACCACTGAGCTGGACTCGTGTACCCGGGCCCCTATTTGAACTAAGCAACCCTAGAGATGCGCCTGTACATACATCCGTGCATCTATATGTAAATACATATGCACCATGTGCATGTGTAGCATTTTGTTTATGCTTGGGTAATTGTTAAAGGCACTGGTCTCTTTATAAGGTTCTTTGGGAGAAATTCTACTGGCCTCAGTGTCAAGAAATGTTTTGTCTCACCCGGACACTACCGTATTATTATTTTGTGGTGGTTGTATTGTTTCTCCAGTTACTTAGTTACTAGGAAACAATGCTCTATGTCATAAATTATGGTATGGTCTTCAATGAAGTCCTTTGTTCTTTCAACCTTACTCTTACTTTCCCTTCATCCTAATTTCTTTAAAACTTTCCTTTGTTGAAATCTTAGCACATTTCTGGTATTTATGAAGGCCACTTCAACACCTCCTGAGAACCGGAAAGGCCATAAATAAATGGACAAGTAAATAGGCCATACTGTTTGAGCTCTTCACATGGCCAACTGCTGGGAATCCAATCACCTTTCTCCTGGCACTCTGCCCAGAGCTTTAGTTAAACCCTAACAAACAGTAATTCCTTATTAAGGAAGAGTTGGTCCTAACATCCATCCAAGGAGCATATATTCAAAGAACAGTCTTCTAACTAATTAATTTTGCTTTCAGTTATTCAACATTCAAGAGGCCTTTTTAATGTTTCTAAATGTGTGCATTATAGCATGTATCAGAACACATTAAAATTACCAATTTAATTATATCCTTCTCCTCCAGACTATTAGGACTTTGAAGGTAAGGACTATGAGAGTTTTATCTTTGTGTGCCTAGTACCTACCACTGTGGCTATTTATTACATGGTAGATATTTTGTTGGATAAATGGATGCTTACTAAAATAACTACAGCACAAATGTGTGCATGTCTGTACACATATACATATATATTTATGCATGCATGTACCTATATTGCCATTCACTACAGTCTCTCAAGAAAATCTCCCCAGAACATGTGAGGCAGTCTATTATTATTATCTGTAGTGCAGTTAAGTAATACACACATTCACAGAGCTCTTACAGAGCAGAGCTGGGGTACGAGTCCACATCTGCCGTCCTCCCAGCTCTTTCCAGTCTGCCGTATTTCTTCTCAGTGGGACATCATAGTGAGTCTCAAGACCAAATCACAAATAATTGGTTGTACACAAAGATGTCTCCATATGGAGAATAGTTGAGATATAGCGAGATGGGGAGGGCCAACCATATCCTCATGCTGTTAAGAGAAATAGTGTAGTTCACATTACTTCACACTCCTTATACTTTCTCATATCTGAACTACACCATCTAAAATAACTTCTGGCTTAGAAAAAAATTACACTTACTGTGCGTGGTGGTCAGCTTTATGTGTAAACTTGGCTAGGTTTGTTACATCAACGCTAATTGAGATATTTGGTAGATGTCATTAAAGTCTATAATCAGTTTACGTTAAGTAAAGATTATTCTCGATAGTCTGGGTGGGCCTGACTCAACCAGCTGAAAACCCTTCCAAACAGAACTGAAGTTACTCTAATGAAGAGAAAAGTCCACCTGTGGACTGTAGCTACAGCTCCCATCCTCGGGCTCCAGTCTGCCCTTCCTGCCACCTGTCCCGTAGGACCTCAGACTTGCCTTGTCAACCCTTGCAATTGCTTGAGCCAGTTACTTCCAATAAATCTCCTAATATACGTGTATCCTACTGGTTCTATTACCCTCAGTGTATCCTTACTGATACACAATGTGTCCATCAGCATTTACAGATAGGAAACTTCAGACAACTTCATACTCAAGGGAATGGAAGAGGCTCTGCAATCTCCCGATAGCAGCCAGGAATGCATTCTAATTCCCCTGAATGACAGTCTTCTTACTTATGTCCAAAGGTCAAATTTCAACTGGTTCAATAACAAGAACGCTATGCTTTCCAGTTTGCACATTTTTTTTTACGAGTTCTTGGAAAAAGTAATTCATAGTAGTTTATTACAAAGCCATTGTTGCAGAAGATCATATGGATGATATCTCTGTAAAGCCTCTTTTCATTAATGCCTTTATCTGGTTGTTCTACACAAAAAGCATTTTAGTTATGGAGAAAAATATGTGTCAGTTTTCAAATTATGATTTTTTGCACTGGAGAAGTGATAATAGGCAAGAGAATATATTGGTGTAAAGGGTAAGGGTTTGAGCTTCATGGGTTCTTAAATGAATGACTCTGGATGGACTAGTTTCTATGAGCCTCAGTTTCCCCGACTGTGAAATAAAGATATGATCCACCATACAAGTTTCTATGAATGGTGCTTACTATGGCCCTTCAAAAATTAATCTTTCAGATTGATCTCCATTCTCTAGGGCAGGGCTTCTGAATGTCAGCACTATTGGGCCAGATAATTATTTGTTGGGGGGAGGGGCTGTTGTTCTGTGTATTATTATAGGATGTTTAGCAGCATCCCTGGCCTCTACCCACTAGATACCAGTAGCACACCCCTACCCCGTGGTGACAACCAAAGATGTCTCAGACCTTGAAAAATGTCCCCTGCTGGAAAAATCATCCCAGGTTGATAACTACTGCTCTCTAGGGGAGCAATTATTACTGTTATTTTTTTTTTTTTTTTGCTTTTGCTTTTTAAATTTTTCTTAAAAATTTAAATATCGAATATATATAGAAGAGCATAGTTCTATGAATTTGCACTAAGGGAACATGACCCTGTTATCAGCCCTATAACAAAGAACAAAACGCTGCGAGCTCCCCCACCCTCCACAGGAAGCCCCTGACGTGCTCTCCTTTTGTAACTACTGGGGACTTTGGGTCAGTGAAATTGAGGCATAAATTTTAAATCGTAAGGGGAAATTCAGAATGTGAGTCCGTAAACTGGTTTCCTATGTGATTTTTCCGAGGTAACAAAGCTGTGCTAGAATAATCATCTAACTAGAAATCATCACAAAATGGCAGGTAAGCCACCCGAACCCAGAGGAGGATTTCCGGGAATATTGGTAGAAGAATGGCAACCCTTACGGTTTTCTCCTCCCAACCTGAAAATTCAGCTTGTCTGAATTGGAGAAAAGAAATTTTGTCAAAAGAGATCAATGGAGAAGAGAGGGTCGTAAGATGGGGCAGAGCAACAGCTAGGAGAACCAAACTGGCCAATGTGGTTTCTTCAGAGCATCTGAGAAATGCGATGTGTCCTCGGGTGTTATGACAGTCTTCTTGTTTGCCTGAGTTCCCTGGATGCGAGGGACTGGCAGACAAACATACTAGAGTTGACGTAACTTCGGATGCTCTGTGAAACAACTTTTGTCGTCCAGTTACATGAGCTATTCAAGTCCTACTCAGCAAGAAAATATCGAGGCAGCAGGCCAGAATGACACTCCTTCTCTGGATATATAATAGTCATGCTGTTGGGCATTTACCAAATTGCCCTCATTCATCTGGGAGCTGCTGGAGAATTGGGGCTCTGTCTTTTCATTTTTACTATCCCCTAGAGCATCTCCTATTGGGCCTGGGCTGTGGTAGGTGCTTATCTAATGTGTATTAGTTGAAAAAAGAAATTATGTAATAGAAAGTGCATCTCACTGGAAGTTAAAAGTGCTGATGCCCTGTTCTTGACTCCACCATCATCATGTCATGTGATTTTAGGGGTAATCCTCCAATCTCTCTAAATATTAGCACCTAAATCTGTTTGAAAATGTAAAATGTAATATCAAATGTAAATGAATCAAATGCCCTTCAAGGTCACTTTCAGAGCTTTGATTCTAAAGGATATATTGAGCAGAATTCCCAACATTACAGAAATGCCTTATAACCATCTATTTTCTCATTCACTCATTTATACTTTCAGTAACTTACTCTTTTACTCAACCATCTATGGGTACCATGAATTGTGAGATGGTATCCTGGTTTAGGCTTCATGGAATCCACAGCCACTGAGAAACAACACATAGACAGCTATACCATAATGAACTCCATATTGGAAGATGACACGAATCTTCTCTCAAAGAGAGTAAATAGCACAAATGCAGACATAAACTGACTAAAACACAGTAAAGGTTTAGGGAAGCCAAATACCATTTCATTGATCCATTCATCTGTCCATCTATCCAGTAACAATTTTGAGCATCTATGTGTTAAAGGGGTTTTGTGTTCTGTCCCAACCCCACTGTCAACCACAAGGATGAACACATGGCCCAAGTTGGGTCCTTAAGCATATTCACAGAAGATAGAAAATGGCCTCAGAAATGGGCATGCGGCTCAAGCAAGGCAATCTCAGTCCTTCTTTGGAATTTTCTGATACAGAGGCAGAGAGACAGCTCTTTCCTGCTCCTGCAAACTTCAAGTATAAACATGTTCTGAGCCTGCCAGTGGTCATGGTGTCCTTGTTTATGTCACATAGGAAAACCTTTCAGTGGCAAGACAGTCTGAGACTAACACTCAAAGAGAAGCAGAGATAAGGAGATGAAGAGGTCACCGTGTGGAAATGTAGGACAGATTTCTCGAGATTGTGAAGCCCTGTATCTAGTCCAGCCAGAAGCTAGACCTCTCGTGAACTTCCCATTTACACAGCCCCAAACTTCTCCTATTAAACTCTTCTGAGCTAGATGTCTGTAACCTGTAGCCCCTGCAACCTGCTATGTGCCAAATACTAAAGAAGCCATGAGTGTTGGAGCTAAAGAAGTTCAGAGGGCTCTGACCAAAGGCAGGAAGCAAGGAGGAAAGAGAAGAAGGATGAATCTTAAATGTCACAAGAGAAATGACAAAGGATGAAATCGGGACAAGAGCAAAATCAGAAAAATGGCCATATTGTGAGAGGAGTCAGAAATCAAATCAATAGTAATTGGCCATAGACTAGATGTGAGGTCTCAGAAATGAGGCCCCTTGAGATTTATGTCTGTATTTTCATTTGCCTCTGCTTGGATACCTTGGTGGATAATATTGATATCACTGGAATATGGAATACAGGAAAATGATCACATTTAAAGGTTTGCTAAGTTAAGTTTGGTATGCATTCTGGGGATGCGCCAGTGTTAGGACGGTAGGTGAAGCTATGAAGTCTGTGAATCATCCCAGTGAACAAGTGTGATAGGAGAAGAGAAGATGTCTGGAATAAAATACTGAAGAAAGAAGCACTAAGAATCTCCAATATTTAACAGAAAAGGCTGAGATGGGTGTCCAACCAAGGTAAATCAGAAAAAGTTTCTCTTTTTCTGAGACAGAGAAGCATCTTAAGAAAAATTAAGAGACTGAATTTGGGGGAGGCTGAAGTGAGAGGACAACGAGAGGGATCTCCCACCACAGTGGCATCTATTGGGAGACCCAAGATGGGTAGGCAAATTGCTATGTTTAATGCCCCCTGAGAAAACCATCTCCTGTCCTTCCACTTACAGCCTATACCTCTTATCAAGGGATTTCATGTAAATATCTCTTCTTCAGATGGATGTTTAGTCACTTTTTTTTTTCTTGTCACAGGTGAAAATCTGATCACTTTCTCCCCAAAAGCAATCCCTCAGATATGTGTGGGCTATATTCTATCAGGCATCATCTCCAAGCTTCTATCCATTAACCAAAGGAATTATGTTCTAGTAATTTTATCCATTCCAACCATTTACTTATACAAGCTTGTTCTACACATTCACTGATTTCTCAGAACCCCCGAGAGATGCATACTACTCTCCTAATACATTCTCACTAAGAAGGACTTTCCCTGGAATAAAGGCAATGAACGCCCACCAGGAGACATGAGCGTGAACAAGCAGATGCCATGACATAGAGGCCCAGATTCTGCTCTTGGAAGAGCCCTAAACTCACATGTGATGCTGGTCAAGGTCCTTTCCCTCTGTGGGGCTCCCCTTCAATTTTAGGGAATCCAGCTCTCAGTATAGTTGTTAGGATTTCCTGTCATCACTTACGAAAAGTATCAGCCATGATACTAATACCTTGTCCTCCTTTTCTCCCTCCCCCATCTCTCCCTTCCTTCTTTCCTTGTCATTTCTTTCCTCTTTTTTTTTCTTTTTTCCTTCTTCCTTCTTCCCTTCCTGGTCATCACTTTGTAGGCCCGCAATAATGGTAAATATCCTCACAATTGTCTTCCTCATTTGTACCAGCGGTACTCAGCTGGGATGGGCAGAGACGGTGGCTATCATTCTCAAATGTCAGTTACTTCCTAATACATCACAAAGCATTGTCATGTTTTACTGATCACACTTACCACTACTGAGAAATATTTTGTTCATTTGTTTATATTTTATTTTCTGCTCCCTCAAACTAAAATATAAGGTCTACAAGAGTGGAAATTCTCTACCGTGGCCACCCTTGTATCTCCAGCCTAATTAATTTATCAGTGTCTCATGAATATTTGCTTAGTGGATGGATGGATGACACATTTTTAGTGTAACGTATTTTGCTTCAGGGCCACCTATACTCACAGGTATCCCACATCTTAAAGTCAGGTTGCAAGGTCTAAAGCTTATGTCACTGTTAGCTCACTCATACCTTTGAAAGTCATGATTATCTCTGATTGTAGATAAGAATGACCCTATTTTGGTCATCCCCTTTCTATGGATCCTTCTGTTAGATCCAGCTTTGGGGTGGAGATTCAGGAAAGCTGCGATAAAGCTAAGAAGGTGGCTTCTGCAGCTGTGGTTTAAAAGGTCCTGAGACGGGGGCACCTGGGTGGCTCAGTCAGTTAAGCATCCCACTCTTGGTTTCTGCTCAGCTCATGATCTTGCGGTCCTGGAATCGAGCACCACTCTGTGCTCAGCTCAGAGTCGGCTGGAGATTCTCTCTCCCTCCCTTTGTCCCTCCCTCTCCTCTCTCTCTAAAATAAATAAATAAATCTTTAAAAAAATTGTTGTATAAATTGTCCTTTGAAAAATCATGACTTGCACTATCTATACAGTATCGACTAGGTGCATGTGGCTACTGAGCACTTGAAATGCGCCTAGTCCCAACTGAGATGTGTTACACATATACACACACACCAGATTTCAAAGACTTAGTATGAAACAAGAATGAGAAATAGCACATTAATAATTTTATATTGATTGCCTCTCATAATATTTTGGATATATTGGCTTAAATAAACTGCATCATTAACATTGTCACCTATTTCCTTTTTTACTTTTTTTGACTAGACTATTGGAAAATTAAAAATTGCATATATGGCTCACATTTGAGACTTGTGTCACATGTCTCAAGGACAACATTTGCTTGGAGAGCTATCCTCCTAGAATTTCAATTATAAACATGTAAAAGCTTAAAAACAAAGGATTTGTTGGAGAAAATTGAGTTCTTAACATCTTCACAGTTACACAAATATGATTCATCCTGGGAAAGAGACCACTATTTATGTCAATTTCTTTAAAAGGAAAGCATGAAACCTTCACAAGTGATTGAAAGCTAGCTCTCATCTAATCCAGGGGAGGCTTGGGGCACCTGGGGACTCAGTCCATTGAGCACCTGACTCCTGATTTTGGCTCAGGTCATGGTCTCGAGGTTGTGGGATTGAGCCCCAATCGGGCTCTGATCAGCTTGTCACTCTCCCTCTGCTCCCCTCCCTTCCCCCTGCTCATGTACCCTCTATCTTTCTAAAATAAATAAAATCTTAAAAAAAGGGGGGAGGTTTTACAATAGCTTACCAAACTTGAGTGGAAGGAACAGAGCAGAGAAAATGGGTTTGGAGCCATTGAACTTGGATACAAAGTCCACATTGTCACTGCTGGCTATATAACCCGAGTAAGATGTGCAAGCTCACTGCACCTTCGCTTCCTCTCTGCAGAGAAGAAGTAACAATACACGTCTAACTCACAGGGTTGTCGCTGGCATTTATCAAGTACTCCCTTGGCTTTGCACATGTCCTTGTCATACCAATGGTGCAGATAAGGAAACTGAAGCAGAAAGAACTCATATATGCCTGGCCACGCTGCTCAAAACTGGTGGCGGTGGAATCCGAAAGCTTTTAGTCTGAACCCCTTCAGCTTTTGAGCTTTTATTTTTTTATTTTTATTTTTTTAAAGATTTTATTTATTTATTTGACAGAGAGAGAGAGAGAGAGAGAGAGCGCACAAGCAGGGGGAGAGGCAGAGGGAGAAGCAGGCTTCCCGCTGAGCAGAGAACCTGACGTGGGGCTCGATCCCAGGACCCTGGGATCATGATCTGAGCCGAAGGCAGACGCTTAACGACTGAGCCACCCAGGTGCCCCGCTTTTGAGCTTTTAATCACTCAGATCAGGTTTCACTGCTGTCATGAGACCTGAGTGAGACAATGAATTTTTTCAAAGGGATTTTTTTTAAAGATTTATTTATTTATTTGAGAGAGAGCAAGCGAGCAAGTTGGGGGAGGGGCAGAAGGAGAGGGATAATCTCAAGCAAACTCCCCACTGAGCGTGGAGCAGGACCTGAGGCTCCATCCCAAGACCCTGAGATCATGACCTGGGCTGAAATCAAGAGTCAGCTGCTTAACCGACTAAGCCACCCAGGAGCCCCTGAGACAATGAATTTAAAGCACATGCCAAAGCCATGGGAAACATCCATGTCTATTGTTGAAAGGCACAACAGAGCACTGACAGGATATAGTATTCAAGTCATTCTGTGCCCCATCAGCTCAAAAGAAACACCCAAAGAGATGAAGAGGAACCTAAGTGGACTCTGAAAACTCTGATAGGTTGGTAGTATCCTGGAGCCTGTAAGAATTGTTGAGTGTTCTGGGGAAATAGATTCCAAAGTTCACCTGTGAAATATGAAGTCAACAGGATAGGTAACTAAAAGGCTTAAAATCAGTTCCTACATGCTCAGTACAAGGAATCACTTGTATGTTTTCTTCCCAGTTCTTCCTCACACTCTGTTGGATTTCTGGGTCCACTTATAGCATCAAGTCACAATATCTTTTATTAAAGGTAGAGCATACATTTCACAGAGACTGAACTATTTACATAAAGCATTTTGTTTTGGTTTTGTTTCTGTAAGGAGCCCAGCAGGGCACTGGGAATGAGACAGAGGCAGAGCCAAGTAATAGTGAAAGATTAGGGAATATTCCTAACTCACCGAACCACTGCCAGGAATGGCCCCTAGGAGTTTCCCAAGGGGTGTAACTGGATCCAGCCTGCCCAATGACCTCCATCTACAGATCCCACAACACAAGGTCACTTCACGGAGTAACAGTCACATCTCAGTAACTATCCAACCCAGCACCTCTGTAATAGGCTTGATTATTTCTGACAAACTCATTTCTTGTCCAATTTGATATGAAAATTAAAGCTGTATTAGCACAATGTGTGCCACGTGAAAAGCATCCTCAATGCCCTACTGTAGCAAACCCAACTGAGCCTTGAAAAGAGGTTCAACAATACAGGTAAAGTTACTGTTTCCAAAATAGCTCTGTTTTGCATCCAAATCAGCCCTGCCTGGGAAGGCAGGCTCAGTGGGCCAAGCTGATACAATCAATGTAACTTTCTCAGAAGGAAACCATCTTCAGAGAAAATGTTAATCAAATCGTTTCCCATGCAAATGTAAAAATAGGGGAAACAATACTGGAGATGGTATCGATATTTTCAACATTAAGCAAAGACAGGCAATCCTTGAAGAGTGATGCTATTTCCATGAATTTAATCAATTCACATTCTTATCCACAAAGCTTTTCTTACTTGCCTTTGTTTTTACATCTATTAATTTAAATGAGTCAGGGGACAGGTTTTGGAGGCTCTTGGCCAGAACTGAGAACTAAGTCCTAAGTTCCCAACAGCCTATCATCAATTTGGTTTCTATTGTCCAAATAAAAATCTGAACCACAGGAGCTGGGTTAAGAGAATAATACATGTATTCTCTGGGTCAAGCTGGGTACCCAGAGCTTTTTTTTTTTTTTTTGACTTTTAAAATAGAACTCAGCTGTTCTTCCCAGATCCCTCCTGTGGCAAGGCGATTTTCCATTCTAACCCTCTTCTTCTACCAAAGAGGAAACTTGAGTCCAGGCAAAGGAAGCAAGTTTCCATCTCTTGTCTCACAGTGAGTTGGTTAACAAAGAAGGAATGGGTAAAAAGGATAGATGAAGGGGATATAGAAATGAAAATGTTCCAAGAATATTAGATCAGATAAAGAAATGCCAAGCACAGAGGCCTTGAGGCCTTTGTCTCTCTGAACAAGACTTTGTCATGTTGGTGTTTGCATCTTCAACCATCCGGTGTCATCTTCAGATCATCCTGGGTAGGGAGAAAGCCAAGAACCCATCAATCCTAGAAACATTAGAAGAGCCACAGGAAATGCTTTCTAGATCTTTCAGTCCTGAGTTCAAATCCTTTGCAACAATTTATCTGTGTGATCCCTTGGGGCTCCTGTTTATGAGGTTGGGAAGATGGGATGAGGTAATGCCTGGAAGGTCAAGTCCAGGGCACTCCATATGCACCTCACCAAATATCCATCCCCACTCCTCATTGACGATCAGTAGCAAGTCTCATGAACCCCTCAAAACCTCTTACCTCTGTGTACCTACAACAGAGCATTGGAGAACATGGAATCTCTGTTCAAATTCCTGCTTGTCCACTTATTAACCGCACAACACTGGGGAAAGTTGCTTAAGTACCCCGAGTCTTGGTTTCTATGTTTTATAAATGGGGATAGTTATAGCTTCTACCTCCCTGAGGTTGTAATGAGGTTGGACTGAGATAATTTATGGGAAGCACTGTGCACAGGTGTGCATATAGTAAATGCTCAGTGCACATCAGCTATTGTGAGAATGCTGCTACCCTAGTCCCTGCTTCATCATCTCTGCTGTAATCCCCTTCCTGCTGGCTTCCCTGTTTAGGGTCTCTATTCTTTCTATCAGTAATCCTCAATGCTGTTCCAGAAATCATTTAATAATGCATTCCACACCTCACACCCCTACTCCAAACCCTTCAAAGTTTCCCTAGGGCCTAGGGATTGAAGTCCAAAGCCCTGAATTTGGCATTCAGTGTACTCCACAGAGTCCTAAACTTATTACCCTGCAGGCATACTCTGTCCACTATCACTTGCTGGCATGCTCTGCTCAGGCAAACCCAGTCTGTGCCTTCCCCTCCTGGTGTTTCTGTTCGCGTGGCTTTCTATAGAATGCTGAGATGTGACAGTCGAAAAGCACCGTGCCAAGGGATTTGTGGAAGATTTGTGTGCCAGACCATTTTAGAGCTGGAAAGGACCGCAAAGGCCACTTTACAGATGAGAAGACTGAGGTTAATTGGCTTGCCCAAGGCCACACAGCTATTTATCAGCAATGTCAGGGCGGTACTAGGCTAGTCCTCCTTGAGGGAGGGAATCACCTGGCAGCTTATTAGGGAAAATTCGTCAGCAATTGGCGGCAAGCTTGCTGACAGGTGATCTTTCTCCGTTCATGAGAAATGAGATGTTATGCAGCCAATAAGAAAAGGACACAAGGCATGATTCTCTAAGTGAAAACTGGTTGCTTCTCTGTCTTGTAATGCAGGGCACGACAGCAATGGGGTTGATGGGGAGAGGGCAACTGAAATAATTCCATAGGACCCATCCCTCACTTCAAAGACACATCCTCTCTGGCTGCATTAGTCTCCTGACTAATGCTCCCAAATGCACTGCTGAGATTTGCTGAAGTTGAAGATTCTTTGCGATGTTTGCAGTAGGAGCGGCGATGAATAAAACACAAGAATCACCAATGCATTATTTCAAAGGCAAGTGTGCCCAGCTTTAACTGCTACATTGCAATTTTTACTCTAGGATAATAATACTTATAGTGACACTTCATTTATATACTGCTCCTTAGGTTCCCAAGAATAATAGAACAATGAAAACTATATCTTATAGTACAGCCGTGTCTATATGTGAAGTATATAGGGGAGTAAGCCAGTTCAAGAGCAATCTCCTGTCACCATTGGGATACTTGAGGTCAAAGTGTTGTGAATTGGAATTGTTGCCAGAAATAACCTCTGATTTTTCAGCTTGGTTTGGATTTTAAATACAGTTTTGCTATTATTGTCAATGAAATATTTTATAAAATCTTTAAATATGTTTTTAAATATTTAAAACCTTTAAGTATGCATGCTTTAATAGATAATAGAAAGTTGAGGGGGGCGCCTGGGTGGCTCAGTCGTTAAAAGTCTGCCTTCGGCTCAGGTCATGATCCCAGGGTCCTTGGATCGAGCCCCGCATCCGGCTCCCTGCTCAGCGGGAGGCCTACTTCTCCCTCTCCCACTCCCCCGCTTGTGTTCCTGCTCTCGCTAACTCTCTCTCTCTCTGTCAAATAAATAAATAAAAATCTTTAAAAAAAAAAAAAAAAAAAAGAAAGTTGATACCTACTAACACAGTTGCCCACCCAGCTCCACCTGTTTAGTTAGTCATCTGTGGTTTGTGGTCTGGATTTGTGTCCATGGTGACCAGTCAGGGAGTATCACACAGAAATTGAAATGCATGGCTCCAAGAGTCCCAGGCAGCTTGGTAATAACAGAGTCAGGTGTGGGCAAGGGGCTTCATCAGCCACAAAATCAAAGCCATTCTATGTTCAACTACCTGGCCCATTAGACAGTTATGAAATTCTGAGCTTGCCCCGAAGGCTTCCCTCTCTGGAAGGGTAATGCTGATTTCTTTCTTTTTTTGTTTTTTTAAGATTTTATTTATTTATTTGAGAGAGAGAGACAGAGATAGCGAGAGAGAGCAGAAGCTGGGAGGACAGGGAGAAGCAGGCTCCCTGCTGAGCAGGGAGCCTGACGACATGGGGCTTGATCCCAGCACCCTGGGATTATGACCTGAGCTGAAAGCAGACGCTTAACAACTGAGCCACCCAGGTGCCACCTAATTTGGATTCTTGTCCCTAAATCTGGCCTTAGCTTCCTCTGGATAATATTTTTGGGAATTTTGCATTGGCTCTTTGGCCAGTATCCATGGCCACGTGCCCACACAACCTGCCCTGTCCCTTCCAACAGATCATTTGCCATCCACATGACTAGCTATTACGCTGTCTGCCATAGCTTCCCATGGAAATCCCACCACATCTTACTAAGCTATATCAGTAGGCTTCAGCCTAGGTCTTGACGTTTTGCCTACTTCGTGCCCAAATTAAACTATTCAATGTTTCATAAAGGCTCCCTCTGTTCTACCCTCACACCCTAGCATCTAATTATCAACATTCTCTTCAGCATTCAAAAGGAGCTCAAAAGCCAGATACCCCACTCAGTGTTGCAGTAGATAAGATTTCTCACAGTAGTCTTGCAAAAATATGCAGGGAAATGAAGTCTTTTGGGTTTCTTAGTTCAGAGCAACAGAAACAGACCTAGGGTAGCACAGTTCTGCCAGGAAGGCTAGAGAAGCAGGCTCGGAAACTGGAGAGGGATGTCAGGAGTCTGGGACACTCAGAGCCACAGACCAGACACTTCCATGGAACAGGTGGGTGAGGGCACCACAGCAGTCTCTGCTGGACATGGGCACTCACAGCTTCACTCTACCACCCCGGTGGCCCCAGAAATCAGATGCTGGGACAACCACAGCCACAATGGCCAGAATGAGTGCTTCATGGCCAGTGGTTATGCTTATGTGTGTGTTCATGTCTGCATATATATAAGATACTGAATCCAAATTTAAAGCACACTGGGAAGTTGGTGCTGAGTCCGTGTTCTAGTTTCCAGGAGGGCTAGGGAAGCAACTCTCTGGCCCTTCAAGCTTCTGGAGTAGAGAGAGCGTTCTTCTCTCTACTGAGAAACTTATTGTGAGCTATTCTCCAAACACAGGAGGGGGTCCCACTGCTATGCAGCCAAACAAACAAACAAGCAAACAAGATGACAAATATGCAATACCAGGAATGACTAACATGTAGAATAGTGTATTCCAAACTGTTGAATTACTAGAAAGGAAGTGTCTTGTTTAATAAGATTCTGCCCCTGCTCCTTTTCTGGTTATTTTTATTGCTATTGTTGTTTTGTTTTTACCAAGCAAGGTTGGTAACTAAGTAAAGCAACTCATAGCATGAGGCTATGAGGGATGACAGAGATTCTGGACAAGAGACTAAAGATTTAAACTTAAAAATGTTTTGGGAGACTGGATCCGTGGACTGAACCTAACAATATGAAATAGAACGGAGACAATAGTAACAGCAATCCCATTCTGTGCACTGGTTTAAGCATGTTTATATATTAATAGTGTTTAATATCAGAGCCACCCTATAAGGTACATATTACTAACCCAGCTTATGTATGGGGAAGGGGAGAAATGGTTAAAGTGATTTGCACAGCTAAGAAGTGACAAGGCCAAAATTTGCAGCAGGGCAGTCTGACTCCAGAGCCTGTGGTAACAACCACTAAAGGTGCCTGTCATGTCTTACGTGCCAGGGACAGGTGGGGAAATGTGACTTAACAGCAACACATAAGGAAAAACAAATAAACAAATAAACTGTGGAGCATAAGTCCTCTGGGTGATGTGACTGGCAATAAAAGCTAATGTAATGTAGCCTCAGGCTGCAATAAAAGAAGTGTGTGGAAAGGAGGGGATAGTCTAGTGTTTAGCTGCCTAGATTTTTGTCTTCAGTCCTTCCCTCTGTGGAGGGCTGGAGCAAAAATGAATGAGGTGTTCACTCTGGAGATGTCAAGCCTGGGGAGAAGGCATCCTGGAAGACAATAAATACTGAGTAACAAATGTGGAAGAAGAACTACATCCGTTCTGCATGGCACCAAAGCCTTGAATCAAAGAATGTGACCTCTGGAGAGACAGTTTGGCTCTGCCTAAGGAAGGAAGTATTTCTGGTAAGGAAAGTTCTCAATGCCGAGATGATGTGCATCAGGGGAAATGCACCCCATATCACTAATGATGCCCAGCCATCATCAGTACATGGTAGCCACAAATGCCTTCCTTCCCCAGACCATCCTTGATCACTGCACTGGTTGTGACTCATCAGTCCTGTGGCCTCATTTATTTGTACTTCCTTTGCTGCACTAACTGTTTGCAACCTTGAGTTTTTACAGACATAGTATGTCCTGCACCATTGATATAACAGCTCCCTGAGGGAAGGCCTTATGATTTGACTATTTCTGTGTGCCCAGTCCAGAGCCTTTCATTAAAGCAGGTGACAAAGAAATGGGTTTGAAATCGAGTTCAAACCAAACCCTGCCAGCGAGCCCTGTGAAAGCTTGCAAGAGGTGGCAAGGTGAGATGCCACTCTACTCTGTTATCTAGGCAAACATGGAATGGAGATATTAATGATAGTGACTATACGGTAACAGACCTGAAGGCCAAGGTCAAATGGTACAGTTTTCAAAATATTATCAAATGACATTGGATTAGCTGACTATGACTTCCAAATAGAGATTCACAGAAAGCCCCATATATAGCTGTCACAACTTAACTGCCTAATGATGTAACAGGTTATATCTTTGTGTGGATAGAAAGATAGATAGATAGATAACGGAGCTAGTGATAGGTTTAAATAAAAACCAGAACACCAGTAAATCTAGTCTAAAAAAAAAAACAAAAAACAAATTTGCTTATAGGCACTGGTGAGAGACTGAGTTAAGAGCCAAGATTGCCCAGTTCTTGCTTTATCTGCCCTAAATGAGCATGTGATCTCAGGCAAGTCGTGGCTCCTCTCTGGGTCTCTGGACCCTCATCTCTAACTGAAGGTTGACTGGAATAGCTGATAATTCCATTAATGACTTCACACATCTGATTCCTCCTTGATAAAGTGGAATGTCCACTCCTTACTCAGGAAGTAGCAGGTCCAAGCTCTCTGTCACCTACTTTAATGGAAGGCTCTGGGCTTGCATTTTTCAGTTACCAGTTATGGAACATGGGGAATTCTGTTTTTTTTTTTTTTTCTTCAGGTTTTTTGTTTTTCTTTGTAAGAGCCTAGCAATAATCTTTACCAGTTCATAGAGTTACTATGGGTAAGTCTCATATAGAATATTCTTAGCCCAGTGCCTGAAACTAGCTAAATGCTCAATAAATGCTAGATTTTAACTATTATCTGATACTGATTTTCAAAGATTTGCAGGACTGTCAGGAGGAGGAAGAAGTGATGGAGAGCAGGGACAAAGAATAACTATTGGAAGAAAGTTACAAAAGAGGGGTATTTTAGGTCCTCCTATGATGGGGAATTTTAATGAACAGAGTTAATGGGTCATGGCTAGTGTGATGGGTTCCCTGAGAGGTAGTTAGCAGGCTGTCATCAGGACATGTAAGAAGCTGCAGGATTAATGGCAAACAGAAAACATGTGGAAAGAATAGTCAGACCAGAAGATCTCAGAAGCTTCTTTTATAGATAAGGTTTGGGATCTTACAGGGGCACGGGGTCTGAGCAGTCAGCTCAGTTCTCGGTCCAGCTATTTTTCTCTAGAAATCTAGGGAGGCCCCAGCTTGCACACACAGTAGAAAGCTTCTGGGCATGTGGACTCAGGACATACTGGGAAATCCGGCTTTCCTTCCTCAAGCCCCAGGAGCTTAGACAAGGGTCCAGAATCCTCCCAAGAGTCAGTTTCCCCGTTTGTACAACGGAGATGCTCATACCCTCCCCACAAGGTGAGGGCATAGAATAAATGAGGTGCCAGGTACAGCACCTTGCACATGGTAGGATACGAACACTTGGCTCTTCTTCCTTCCTTTTTACAGGCAAACACAGGGAGATGTTTCCTTTCCTTGCAAGGGGCACTCAGGAGGGACTTTGGGCCTGAGGTAGAAACACATGACACAAGAAAGCTGCAGAAGGGCCATAGCAGGACAACCCGGAAGGTCCAGGAGCCTTGGAAAGCACAGGCTGACTGTGCCCTTGAGTGTGAAAACAGTTGGAAAACCATTAAGGGCTGGGGCGGGGGGTGCGGGTGAGGTGGTAAGGGCTCCTGTTATTTTCAATGCTGTACCAAATCACTGTGCCTTTGCCTGGACCTGAGGAAGACCAGAAGCAGGGCACGAGCTTATTCAGCTGTGGTCTCTCCATCGGTCAAAATGGTCACTGCTCAACCCCCTTAAATTCCCAAACTACATTTACCTGAAAAACAAAGAGGAATATGCTTGAAATGGAGATGATTTATCATGGGGCTAATTATCATTTAAGCTAGTCTGGAATAGTAATGAGCCCCTTTTAAATGAAAGCAAACCTTGTGATGAATATCTCAACATCACATGCTTAGCAAACTTTCCCAGTAAGATATTACTTCAGGGCAACTTAACCACGGCAAACTGTATGTAAAATGAACAGAGAGAAAATGCAAAGGTAGGAGAAGGAGGCAGGCACTTTTCAAAAGCTGTAATTATATCTAAAATCTCAACTGCCTCTTGAATATTTTAAATGGAAGAGGGATGGGTCACTTAAACTTATGAAATAATTCAGAAAAAGGGAGGCACTAATAAACAATTCATCCCTAATTGGGAGAGGCCTCAATCTAAAGTAGAACGTTCAGTGCAGGATTTTGGCCTAGTAATTATAAGGAAGAACTGCCACCTGCCACTATTATTCTATAAAACCGAATCCCAGGTCTGAGAGGACAAAAGGACTGAGTGTTTAGTGAGTGCTTATCATGAATCAGGCACTGCACTCCATTCTCATTTTATCGTCACAAAAATTCTAGGACATGAGTATTATTACGGTTTCTATTTTAACAGATCGAGGCATCTGAGTCTTAGAGATGTTATGTTGCTTAATCTCAGTCACATACCCTCAGAGCACTGGGGCTGGAGCTGAGAAGGATCAAAGTACTAGGCAGGGCTGGAATTAGGGTGAGTCAGGTGAGGCACTGTCCTTGGGCACAAAATATAAGGGCTTGCCAAAAAACTCAGTAATCAAGATGAATAATATTGTAATGCGATATTTTAAAAATCATGTTGAATGGAGAAAGTCCATGATGAACAAAATATCAAAATGTTAAACAAAGACAGGGATCTTATTCTGCCCTTGCACACCTTGGCCTCATGCTCCTCATCCTAATTTCTTGCTGTCTGAATAACAGGTCCAAGCCTCAGCCTCGGGGATGATGGAAGTAGCCTGAGCGTTTAGGATGTGATAACAGGTAACGCTTTCCCAGAGATCCGTGGTGGGGGTGGTTTGCACTGTATGATATCTGAACGTCTATCCCTGCCTGCATCCACACTGGTTCTTACTGAGGATAAACACCACTGGTGGCGGGGATGCTACTCCAAATTTTCACTGTTTGCACTCACTGATGGAGCCTAATGATGGCTGAAAAGAGATCTCATGCGTCTTATACTAAAACCAGGGAGCAGCCTCCACCACTCCTGTTGCTATGTTAGGTAATCATCAGTGTGGAAGGCACTGCACCGAAAGCCAGTATCTTCCAGAAATTCCTACAAATTCTTAATTAGTGAAATCATGCGAGTGCAGAGGACCACGTCATGCGGATTTCTGGCAAAGAAGGGAATTCGTGGAGGAAGTGAATGTAGGTTTTTCCTCACCGGCAAAAAACCAGAAAAATTCGAGAAAAATTCACAGTATCCTGTGAGACGTTCTCAGTGCCAGAAAGCAATAGAATAAGACCCTGGCCACTGTTTACTGTGGACTATAAACCTGTTTATGCCAGCTTTCTGGATTCAGGACCTCACATGAGTCTCAAGGAGTGGAGAGAAAGGGAGGGGGACACCAGTATTTGGCCCACCGTGAGCAACAGCACCATTAGTCTCTCTCACACTTTTTTTTTTTCCTTCCCTTACCTCTTTCCTCCTTTCTCTCTCATCCGCCTATCTCACTTACTATCCTGGGGTACCAGATTCTCTGCCTGAGCTGAAACTTAAACCGGACAGACCATGAGAACAATGATTTATCTCAATAAGAATTCTGGAACTCTGCAACAGTCTGATAACTAATTAAACCAAATAACAATAAAATTTTGCCTCCAGTTCTAACAAACATGCATTATTCACAAGCACTTAAAATTTAAAAGCACTTTCTTTTTTTCAGTTAAATAAACTGTCCGGTGGTGAGTGAGCATTGGTTTACAAAACACTTTGTCTTATTTTCCACTGAGTTACTTAATACTCCTT
The DNA here is from genome assembly GCF_964656455.1 of Halichoerus grypus. NCBI lineage: Eukaryota > Metazoa > Chordata > Mammalia > Carnivora > Phocidae > Halichoerus > Halichoerus grypus. Next base: position 20,157,669 of record NC_135726.1, on the reverse strand, counting down.
CCCATAATCCATTTGCATTGATTCCTTCTTCATCAACGGCCTTTGCATTCCAACACACTCAGAGCTGCAAGGAACTGCACTGCTGACTCACCAGGGAGGCAATTGTATTCAGTTAAAAAAAATACAAACAAGAATCCACTTAAGACAGTACTTATTTTTTTTAATACAGCTTTCCTCTTAATTATAATATAGCGTTAGTGTTTTTTTTACATTATTCTTCTGAACTTTCATAATGACACTATCAAACAGTAACAAATATAAATTTGTGCAGCCTGAAATAAGCAATTTAATCATAAGCAGTAATTTCCATATCACTGAGGGAAAAAAGAAGTCAAATGATTAAACTCCAGTACATGAGGACCAATCTTGAATTAAATTTTACTCTCTGCTAAATTTAGGGTTTTTTACAGCAATATCAAGAATGGTTTAAAGGTAATAGTAAAACATTTACAGTTATATTAAAACTCCATGCCCCAAAGTGTTTACCAAAGATCAACTGCTATTCTTTTTTTTGCAAATTAGAAATGTCTTGCAGACCTCTTCAAAACCTCCTGAAAGAATAGGCAATGATACCACGGCAATCTCACTAATATTTATTTCTCTTCTTTATTCATTCGCTTCCCCTCGGAGTCTCAAATGATGCTCTTTCTGGCAGGAAAAAAAAAAAGGCCAGAAATTCTCCCAGATCACAGCCTCACTGAGCGCTGACCTGGTGTATCATGCAGCCCAGCCCCCACGCATCTCCTGCTCAGACAATCTCAAGTTACAAAAGATTTTCCAACTTTCTAGTAAACTCCAAGATGGGAAGAAGAGGCTGAAGGTAACGGATCCACCGACTAGAAAGATGTTAATCCTGACAAACTGCTCAGGCGGTAGCCTGAACCATAGCTAGATTGAATTCGGTCTCTCCTGAGAGGGCCAGACAAGGCTGGTGCTAACAAAACCGCTTTTCATGGTGCCCTCAAAAGCAGATGGGCCCCATGCAGAAAGCTGGAGAAGGGCGCCATTGCCCTCTAGTGGCCAGAAGTGCAATCTTCCGCGAAGGAGCCCATTTCCAGAGATGCACAAGGCTCTCAATGTCAGGGTAAAATTATAGCAGAAAGATGTCTAATTATCCTCCTCGAGTGTTTTCTTTAGTCTTTCCTGCCCATAGAAGAGGCTGTGGATGGCTATCACAGTAATCCTGATGGAATCCTCATGGATTCTTAGTACTACTGGTGTGCCAGAATTTGTCCAACTTTCTCTAGCTTTACGTTTGTTTTTTTTTTTCTTTTTAACATACCTGTTGATGTCTCTCCCCTAGCCCACATAGACCAAAGATCTGTACATATTTTAGGGGCAATAACATTGGATTGGAAAGGTTGACAACCCAAATGCTTGGGAGATCTAGAATGGGGGCTCCTGACAAACTAGGTAACTTTTCCTGAAACAATGACCAATTTCATAAGGGGGGGGGGAACATCCCAACCACATTTCAATCCCTCAAATTGAAATATGAATTTACACAGTGCTCAGATTTTCTAGGAAAAACACTGAGGAATTCACAGTCATTCTGCAAACTTGATAGTTTAAGAGAAAATGTTTGTTACCTACTTTCAAACTCCATAGACCAGTGTTTTATCATTATTAATGATTAGGTATGCCTATGATCAAAGTGAAAAAAAAATATTGAAAATAAACAAACCCCAAAATGGTTATGCTTCTTGAACATTTGCCTATATAAATGTATTGAAAATGGAAGAAAACTAAAATCAGACCTGCAGATCTTTGGATGGTTCTGAAAATAGATCTGAATATCACAGATCAAAGTTTATGTGAACTGTCAACTTCATAAGTCACAGACATTCATGGGCAAGGTTCTGAGACACACTATGCTCATGGGAGTTTAGCTCTGGCATTGTAAATCAAGCCTTGAGGTCAAAGTCATGGCGTTTCCCATAGAGGGTCCCCAAAACCAGAATCTTTACAAGGCAGCCATGTAATTCTATTCAAGGAGGAAGAAAAGCCATGAATTATGAAGACAAGTGCATTAAAGGAGCATGAAATTGATCTGTATTCCCCCAAATCATGGCATGGCTCTCCAACCCTACCCCCTCTCCTCTCACAAATAAACAAACAAACATATACATCCACTGCCACCCCTGCAAAGAGGAAAGAAGAGTGCTGGGACATAAAAAAATAGAGCCGTGACTTTTTTTTTTTAATTCTCAAATTAACAAAAGATTGCATCTTAATTGAAAACAGAATTTAGGTTTCTAGTAATTTTACTGTCTGGTGTTCTGATAGGAATGCTGAACATAATGGAAGTTCTGAAGTGCTATCAAGATGGTCCAATGCTTCAATTAGAACTATTTTAAAAGCCTATTTTTTTCTAGTAAGCAATAAACCCAGTTTGAGTAAATCTACATGTTTGGGCCTCAACAGATGATCGAATCTCTGTCCTCTTCATTCTCCCTCCCCACCCCCCACTCCAGGGATGTGGGTGTGTGTGTGTGTTGGGGGGGTTATTCCTTTTTTTTCGAACAATGTAGTAAAATGGCCAGCTTATGCTGAAATTACAACAAAAATGATAGTAATAGTTGTTATTAACAATAAAGCCTGGCTGCAACACATTTTTAATGCATTAATTTGCAATGTTTCAAAACTAAGATGTAAAGATAATTCTCACCCAAGCAAAGTTTCCTGGCTTCTCAGATGCCCTTCCCTGGTCTATACTTGAAAACTACTTACATTTCTTTGTACTAGGCAGGATTTCAGTTTTGCAGGGAGGTTCGAATTCCAGGGCCCACTTGCCAACTCTAAAACTTGGAATCAGAGCTCAGGAGTAAAGAAATCTAGTGACCAGGAGCTTCAGGATCCTTCTGGTATTGACCACAACTCTGTCCCTTTGTTTTGCAACTTTTATTCCTTTGTTCTGTTAGAAGAAGACCAGGCTCCCTGCAGCTAGGGTTGGGCTGGGACTACTTCTGTGTTCTGGTGTCTGCATCTCACGTATATAGGAAAAATAATTCCTGGATTAATGAAAAGAAGCTCAGCCCCTTCTCTTCAACTCTCCCATGGTGTTAAGCTCTAGCGCTCGGAGCCCAGCCTGGCAAAATGTGCTGATGCGATGCTGGTTGATCCTCGCTCCTGAGAATGCTTCTGCATTCCCATTCCCCAGAAAGCCAGACACCCCGCAAAACCATCGATGTCTGCTGCAAGCCCAAGTGATAAAGAATTGATCCATCCTCTTGCCAGATTAATTATCGTTGTCTTCCCTCTGATTAAACCGAAAACTTACTCCCTGCCTCATATTAACCTGATAGGAAAGATCCGAAGAGGAAAACAAGGAAAGATTTCAGAACCACCCGAACAAGATTTCTTTAGGGGGAAACGGGAGGGAAGACTTTAGACAGATCTATACCCCCTACAGCAGGGTTTCAGGAACAACCCTCCATCTCCATCCCTTAGGGACAATCCGTCGTCATGCAGGGATGTGGGTGTGTGTGTGTGTTGGGGGGCATTATTAAATAATTAAAAGATGCAATTTCTTAATAGCAGTGCGATGGCCCATGAAATTCTTGCTGCATTATCAGCAAAAGCAACAGGGCTTTTTCTAGCACCTAGAAAACCTTTCACTCGGGAGAGGGAGGCGTGTGGAGCACCCCCAGCCCCACCCCCCCCACACACACACCCTCCCGCTCCCGCGAAAGAAGGGCCTTGGCGAGAAAGGGATAAGGAAGTGTGACCGGGGGGGACTCCCCGACCCCACTTTCTCTGGGGACTCTTTTCTTCACAGAGCGAAGCGGGCCCTCCTTACAGCTCTGTCCGGCTTGAGGGGAGAAAGGGTGCTCTCGTCGCCGCCCTTCCCATCCTGCCGGCTCGCGTTCCGGGGCAAAGCTAGGGGAGGAGGGCCGTGCGTGCGGGGAGCGGGAGAGGCTTGGCGCGCTCTGGGAGGAGGCGCAGGCTTAGGGCACGGTTTGGTTCGCAAAGTTAACGTTGACCCTGGCAGGCTTCGCAAGCCCCAGGCAAGCCGAGCCTGAGTCTGAGCCGCTTGCAGACCTCCCCTTGGGCTGGCGGGAGGTAACAGGCGGCCCCCCGAGCTCCCGAGCAGACTCCGGCTGGAGGTCTGGAGCGCGCACCGCAGTCGGCCGCCCCTCAGCCGCAGTCAGCGGACCCAAAGACCGGCTATTAAAGTGCGGGACCACAGCCGACCCGACCCGGGTTCCTTCCGCTTTCCGGGGCTTCCCCGGCGGTCCCGCAAGGAGGGCTGAGCCCCGGGAGCATTCGGCGGGGACCTGGAGGAAGGGGTAGGAACCCTGCAGAGCGCGGTCACGTCGCCGCTTTCGGAAAGAGGTGCAGCGCCGGCAGGCGGGCCGGCCCCGCGCCGGGGGCGACTTTCCCCCGAGACCCGACCGCGGGCAGTCGGCGCGTCCGGGGCGCAGCCTCTGCAGCCTCTACCCCAGCCCGGCGCAAAGCCCCTCTCCCGCGGCCTCTGCGCAGACCCCAGAGGAGGCCCGAGCGGGGGAGAGGTTGGAGCGCACATCTGGCGCCTCTGCGCTCCGCGCCGCCCGCGCCCACAGCTGGCTCCCGTCTCCCTTTTTGATTTTTAAACAAATCTCTTACCTCCGCCCTCCCCCCCCGTTTCTGCGTTGCATTAGTGAAACCTTCTCCAGTCAGACCTCCTTCCCCCACCCCTAGACATGCTCCTCCAGAGACCCCCCACCCCCAAGAAGCCCCATCCAGTCGAGAGGAAGGGACTGGCGGCGAGCCTCACCTGGGGCCCTGGAGGGTGGGCGCGAGCTACGGGCCGTCGGTCCCTGGCACAAGACGAGGGCAGCGGTGTCAGCCCCGACCCCAGTCCGGGTCCCATTCACAAGTCGGCGGTGGCTGCGAGCGGCCCCCGCGGCATCTGCTCGCGACGCTCCCCTCGGCTGGCGGCGGCCGCGGAATGAGCCGCCGAGCGCGCTAGTGGCAGGAATGAGAAACCGGGGGGAGGTGGCGGGCGGGGTGGGGGGGGCCGGAGGAGGAGGGAGGCCGCTGCTGGGAGGGAAAGGAAAGGGCGGGGGGCGGAGAGAAGCCGAGGACGCGAGACGCGGCGAGCTGGGCCTGGCGGAGGCTGCGGGGGCCGATTCTGTCCGCACCCCTCCCCCTGGGGGCCCCACAGATGCCGACCCCTGGATTCGTGGCCTGCCCCCGGTCGCTGCACTCCGGCTCCCTTGGGGCTCAGACAGAGTCTGGAGCGACTGAAGTTGGGCTCCAGGGACGCACAGCCAATCAGGGAGGGCGGCGGAGGGAAACCGGGGAGGGGTTGGGAGCCCCTTTTTCCTCCTTCGCCCAAATCCGCTCCAGCTGGCCAGGCTGGGCCCTTGCCCGGGAGGCCTGGATGGTGGGTTGGAGGAAAGCATCGCCCAAGCGGGGGAGGCAATCGGGAATTGTCTTTCCTCACTCTACCACCCCACCTTCCGAAAATCCCTCCACGTCGGCGGCTTCTGCCCTGTGCCTCCCCCATTTCTCGCAAACTCTGCTTAGGCACGGGTAGGGAAACCTGGGGAGGGAGACTTCGGACTTGGGAAGAGCCAAGTCTCTCTGTTCTCTCTCCGTCCCCCCACCCCCGCCTTGCTTCGTGTGCGGAGGGGGGCTCAGGGAACGTTTCGCCAGAGTGGGCCTCGCGCCCGCCACCCACCTCCGAGGGTGCCTGGGCCCCCGCCTCAGGCGGGTACCGGCGGCCCCCGCCTCAGGCAGCCTCACTTGTTGCCCCAGGGCCCCCTCGCCGCACACCCACCACCGCTCTGCGGGAAGTGCGGCTCTGCGGGGGAGACGGCCCGAGGGTGCAGGGCCCGCATCCTCCCTCAGTCCTCTCTTTTATCCCTCGGGGAGGACCCGCTAGAGGGAGGGAGCCCCGGGCCGCTTGCTGCCCTCGCGGAGCCGCGGCAAGAAAAGGCAGCCGAGGTCGGGGCCTCGGAATCACGCCGGGGACTGGGCGGGGCGTTTGTGGTACCCGAAGCGGTGTGGGGATCCACACACTCCGCGGGCCTGGTGGTGGAGGGGAACGACTATGACCTGGTGGGGATCCCTGTCTGGAACAAGTTTCCAGGGTGGGGGGTGGCGCAAAAAGAAGAGGCGGAAGGACGGTGAAGAAGCAAAGGGAAAACGGGGGAAAGGAATCCCGAGGAGGGACGGGGATCAGGATGGGAAACTGGGGTAGAGGTGACGGGCCCGCGTAGGAGAAGGGGAAGCAGGGCGCGGAGGGAGAGCGGGGCGACGGGGCGGAGAGGAGCCGAGGAGTTAACGGAAAACGAGGACGAGTAAGAAAAAGAAAGACTCGGACGGCCCACGAAAGGGGAAGGTAGCGGAACGCCGCGCGAAGCGAAAGGGCGGCCGAAGCCCGCCCAGCGGAGGAATTGGCAGTCTAAAGGCCACGGCCACAGCGAGGGCTGCGAGCGCGCGAGGCTCGGTGGGTTTGATCGGCGCGCGGCAGCGTGCGCGGGGGCAGCGGGCGGGGCGGGCTCTCCCGGCACGCCGCCCCTCCCCCTCGGCGCGCCCGCCGTCCTCGCGGCCTCCGGGATCCCCCCGCCCCACCAGCGCGCGTCCCGCGCCTTCCGTGGGGCGGTGGCCTTTAGACTGCGTATTCCTCGGCTGGGGGAGGGGGCGCTAGGTTTACGCTGCCCGGTTCCTTTGCTCCACTGCTCCCCCCCGACCCCCACGTCCCAGAGGCCTCAAGGTGACAGGCCTCTGGACCCTGGACGCCGCGCTCCCCCGCCTCACTCACCCCAGGTGCGAGCGACTGGCGAGGCCAAGGAGGCCCAGCGCTTCTCCGGAGCGCGCGGGTGAGTCGCACGCGGTACCAGTCTCTGCCGCCTCCTCAGGTTGGGCCCTGACCCTAGCCCCTCCATACTCTAGCTTCTTCTCAACTCCTTTGGTGCTGTCTTTTCATCTGCCACTCCCGTGTACCCTAAGCCCTAAAACTTTCAGTGTGTCCTAGGCCGCCGCCGCAAGTCCGCTCACACCGGCGGGGCGTAGCGGCGGTGATGGGGTGCTCACACTGCGCCCCCTCGCCCGGGAATGAAGTTACACCGGAGAGAAGTTATACTCTCCTTCAGAGATACCTGGATTTTGCGCTTCTTCCGCTACTATTGTCAGGATTGTCTCATCCTTTCCGCGTGGGCATAAAAGGGACCGTGAAGCCATCGTCAGTCTAATTACACATACACAAAGATGTCCAGCATCTGTGATGGCGAGGGCATCTCTTGATCCATGAGAAAAATTTCAATTAATTCCGTTTTGGAGGCATGTCCACAGACGGAGCCTGGGCACATGTGATCTGATATTAGTTGGAATTTGCCCTCCACTTTCTGTTCAGAATACATCAAATGAGAGCAGTTGGGGTTTTTTTGTTTGGTTGGTTGGCTGGTTGGTTGGTTGTTATTTGTTTCTTGGGACTTTTTTTTAGACCATCCCACTCATGAAAGATAGTATCAGCTGATTTTAAAGATAAGTTAAGAATTGTTTGGTAGATTTCCACTGACATGGCATATCTGAATCAGATGAAACCTAGTGTCTAACAGTGGTCAATAGCCCTTTGCCCAACCCAGCAATTCTGTGCCTCTGATTCTACTCAAGAGAGTGGAAAACATACCCACACAAAGCCATGTATCTGAAAGTTCATAGCAGCATTATCCGTAACAGCCAGAATTTGGAAATAAACCATATATCCATCAACTGCCAAATAAACAAATGTGGTATATCCACAAAATGGAGTAGTATTCAGCATTAAAAAGAAAAGAAATACTGATGCATGTTACATTATGAATGAATCTTAAAAACATGCTAAAAGCCAGATACAAAACCACATATTGTATGATGCTTTTATATAAATGTCCAGAAAATGCAAATTTATAGAGACAGAAAGCATATCAGTGGTTGTCCTGGCTCAGCGTATAAATAGGAATTGACTACAGATGGGCATGAGGGAACTTTGTTTGGTGTTGAAAATGTTCTAAAATCAGATGGTGGTGGTAGTTGCACAAATTTACACATTTAGCTAAAATTCATTGAATTGTTACTTTAAAAAAGGCCACTCCCCCATCCCCCAAAAAACTTTTTACACCTTTATTCCCTATGAGGAATCTGTGAGAGTCTGTGACCTGCATTTGAGCCCTAACTTGGCGGGGGGTGAGGGGGGATTTTGCAAGGCAATTTTAGAGAAAAAAAAATTTTTTTTTTTTTTAAGAGTTTTAGTTCTTATAGAAAGATAACCATACGTCTACTCAGTAAGTTCTATTTTGGCGCCTGCTTTGGAGAGTCTTGTAAGTGTTAAAGCAAGTTAATTTCCCCCTTTCACTCTTCTAAGTGATTAATTCCTGGGAACTAGAGTTAGGTATTCCAGTTCGTGACATTTTAAACACACCTACACATAGACACAGTACAAAGTGCACATTTCAGAGGGGATTTTTTTTTTTTTATGACTATGTTAGGATCTGTCTTAGAAATCCATATCAAGCACTGGGGTGGAGTATTGTGTGATTACAGTTTAGATTAAAAAAGGAAAAGAGAGAGAGAAGAAAGAACCCACTGACAGCTTAAATTAAAAGATTCAGTTCATCCAGGCAGCCAGAAGTTTGGGTGTTTATCTTAACTTGCTTCACCTTTCCTTCACCTTGTTCTTCAAGGGAGGAAACCAGGGTTCACGTTGCTCTGGAGCCAGGATTAAACAACCCCTTATGCTTCCTGCCTCTTCCAGTCCAGACAGAGATGAGGCCCAAATGGCCCTTTTCTTGTCTTTGTCCTTGTCAGCATGAGGCTAATAATTTCCTGTTGGTTCCTTCATCAAAGGTACCAGGCTGTCCTCCCTTTGATGAGCCTCTCCTCAGACTCTGAAGATAGCCAGGCCCTGCTGAGTCAGTTCCTTGTTTCCACTTAGAAGCTCCAGGCTCCCCCAGGTCTTCTCAAAGCTTCCTGCTCCAGAGGTATCCTTTGGTATAAGGTGTAAAAAGTGAGGCAAGATCCAAGCAGGAAGATGGTTTTATCACATTGCAGTGGGTTTCAATCATGCCTTCTCTAGGCAGAGGGAAACCATTGAGAAAGATGGAACAGGAATGCCATTTGTGAACCAGCATTTCAGATAAAGGTTGCCACAGCTGGGTCTGCAGAGCAAAGTAGAAAAACCACAGCCCTTTGATCTGTGTCTGATTCCTGGTTCTGCCTCTTATTAGCTGTGTGACTTGACAAAGACTTTATCTCCATGAGATTCAGTTTCCAATTCTATAAAATGGAGATTATTATCTGTGCCTAGATTGTTGCAGGGATTAAATGTGCCTACATATCTAAAGCCATCAAAACTGTGCTTAGAGCAGAGGCTCAATAAATGAAAGCTATTAATTACTATTACTAATTATGAGGTCTAGTTATTATCATACCTTAAATGCCCTGAGCAAGAAAGGAGTCATGTTACAATTATGAATTATAATAATTGTGGAGATTAATCTTATTTTAAATGGTGTTAGTAATAAAACTTCTGGCCAAGAATTTTATGGCAGTTCAAAGTTTACTAACACTGTAAGACCCATTTGAGGTCGTATTAGAGTTAGATGTGTCTACTATGGGGACAGGTGGCCTGTCCTAGATTTGCCACAGATTCCCTGAGTCACCCTGAATAACTCATTCCCTTTCTCTGAGCCTAGCTGTAAATGAGAGCTCACCCAAGATAAGTTCAGGGAGGGATCCTTCCAAAGCTGACGTTCTGGGGTTTTTAAGTCCTACTCTTAATTAGAGTGAGAGCATCTCTTAGATGCAGTTCCCCTTTCCACCACTAGGAGTAGTCAGCCAGTCATCTCAGGCAACCCCCTTCTCTGAAACAGACCCTTTTCAACTCTGACCAGTAGCATTTCTTTGTTTTCCTCCCTCACCTAAACTGTAAGTTCCCCAAGGGCAGGGATGATATCCTTCTGATTTATGCCTGTATCCTCAGCACCTGGTGTATTAAATATAGAAGTCCAATAAATATGTTTGATTAAATGATAATGTTTATTAATAAGTATTTTTATTAAATTAAGACAGTAATTCAAATATCTCCATAATAATAATAGGTTATGAATGACTCCAGCATCCAGTGGCTTAAAATAACAATTATTTGCTCTCCTCCGTGGGTTGGCTGGGGTTGCCTGGTCCAGACTGAGCTAGGCCAGGGTAACTGCTCAGCTCCCTGTATTTCCCATCCTCCTCCTGGGACCAGTTTGGACATATTCTCATGGCAATGGCAGTTACACAAGATGTCATGCAGAAATATGCATGGCCTCTTGGGGTGCAGGCTTAGGACTGGAAACTGTCCCTTCTACCTCACACTTTTGTTGGCCAAAGCATACTACATAGCCAGATCAAAAGATAAGGGGTGGAAAAATATAATCTGCTTTTTTAGTGAGAGGAACTTCAGAGTTGTATGGCAAGGGGTGTAGATACAGGGAAGGATGAAGAGTTGAGGCCGTTAACACAATCTCCCACAGGCACGGCTTTCCAGCCTGCTTCCATGCTGGGTCATCTTGGGTTGTCAGATCCCATGGGTTATATCCTATAATCAGGAATACAGTATTCTAGAACATTAGAGGAGACAGGATTAGAAGACAGTTTCAGCCTCATACCAAACCTCATAACTATGTCCTTCCTTTAACTTTGAGGCTCAAGTTGTAAAGGAAGAAACAAGCAGAAATAGTAATGTAATAATGATAATCACTGGCTTATAGATAAAACTAGAAATTATTAAAACATTCCATCAAAGTGTGTATTATTATTCCTGTTTTGCAGATGAGAGAATTGAGACAACAGGAAAATTATATGCACTGCCTAATATAATACAGCAGGTAAGTATTGGAGCTGGGATTCCAACCTATGTGTGTTTGAGTCACAAGTTATCCCAGTGGAGAAGCTCATGGAACAGATTCTAGTTTTGATATGAATGGGAAGTGTGTGGGGAAAAGGGAGAATTTTCTCTATGCCCAGGGCAGAGGGCATCCATCAGATCCCTAGGCACATTGCCTGAAACATAATACGTACAAAATAAATATTTATAAAATGGTGAAAGGAAGGAAGGGAGGGAAGGGCAATAGAGGCAGAGGAGGTAAGAGCAGAATTAGGAGGATACAAGAAAAAAGATATAAGCGTGTTAATTTATTTGGAAAACCATCCCTCCCATGGTGGGCAGAAATCTGGGGATTCTGAGTCTTCTGTTCCTTGCCTACTGGTACTGAGAACAGTTGCCTCATGCTTACCTCCATCCATAGGCCAGAAGGTCCATCATGAGGTGATTTCTGAGTACCTTGCTGATCTTCCCACCACTCCCTGGATCACTCAAGCCACATTTTACTTTCTGCTATTGTTCAAACATAAACATACTCCAGATTCAGGACCTTTGCATTTGCTGTTCCTTCTGCCTGAAGCACCCTGCCCCAAATCTTTCTCCTGGCTTGCTCCCTCATTTTGCCTGTTTAACCAGGACTTCCCTGGCTCTTCCATCAGCAGAAGCACCCACCCAACCTTCCAGTCCCCTGCAGTCCATCCCTTTCCCCTGAGACTGCTCTGTTCTTATTTGTAACATATATATCTACTTGAGATTGTATTGTATATTTTTATTTATCTGTGTTTATCATCACCTTGCCCCATTAGGGTACAAGCTTCAGGAGGGCAAAGGATATCGTCTCTCTTGTTCATTCCTGAATCTTCAGCATCTAATACAGTGCCAGGCATATGGTAAGCACTCAGTAAATATTTGTAGAATGAATACATGAATAGCAAATGCATGAAAAATGCTAACTGAATGAATGAATCCCAAAACCAAGAGCAGATGGATCATCTGCTTGAATCTAAACATGGTACAAGTGTCCCTTGTTTACAAAGTGAATTTAATGATGCCAATTATTCATATTACAAAAAATGATTCTTCACGTTACCGAAGGTTTCATTTGAATGCTAGTTAAAACAGCTACCTCCTTTAGTGCTTTTAAAAATATAATCCAATTTACAAAATGGTGGTATGCAGACAACTTTTCTGGAACGTATGAACTTCCTAAAATTAATTACAGGTATGCATAATGACAGTTCTGCTTCTGATTTCTAATTCTAGTTTGTTTGCTGTGTGGACTAAGAGACTGGCTTATTAAATGGCCTCACAGAAGGCTATTTCAATGTTCGTATGGGCATACATTTACATTCTTTTTTAAACTTGTGAATAGGCACATTTAAATGTGTTTGTGCTCTAGGAGAACCATTGGAAATGTTATTCAAGATTGGTACTGGCTTGCTTTGCAAATAGTCTATGGTTTGGACAACAGGATTTAAGAGAGCTCTGTGTTCCAATTTTTATGAACGTTGGAACATTGACTGTGTTGAGAGGGAAAAGGCAGAAATCATTGTTACCCAATGCAGAAAGCTTTTTACAAAAATCTTTCTTTAGTGTCCTCAGCTTAAGACAGATGAACTTACACAGCATAAGCTGTATTTCAGTGTTTTCCCCAGTTGTGTATGTTTCTCTCCCTTTTCAGTGGCCCCTTTCATGGCTGAGAGCTAATAGTGGTGTTTCCATAGGTCAGACTGGAATGTACAGGTGGTTCCCAGAGCTTTCTTCTTGGAGACAGTATTCCAGAAAAGTCTCTCTATTCTGATTGATAGTCACCTTAGTTCTGGGTCTTAAGCCATGATTGATTTTCCATTGTACAGAGTATTGTTTTGGGCTATGGATGGAATTTAAGAATAACATAGCTATTCATTGAATGCCTATTAAGTGCTTTAATTCCGGTCCTTACAACTGTTCTACAAAGTATGCCCATTTTATCGGCGAGGACGAGAAATTTCGGAGAATTGAACGGCTTACTCAAAGTCAAACAGTTTGCTAATAAATGAATAATTAAATGTGATGTAATTGCTCAGAGTCTGCAAGGGAATATCATTGGGGAATGATTTATATGGGAGAGATTGTAAAGGGAGGTGAGTGAAGCTTTCGTTAAAGGTATTCTTTTTCAGCTGAGAATTAAAATATGCAGAAGAGTTAAGATAAGTATAGGGAGAGAACATTGCATGGAAGGAGTAGATTGTGTAAGAGCATTGAGGCAAGATGGGATTTGGGGCATTTGAGGACCTAAAAAAGATTCATAACCCTGATGCTTAAATGTACTCTGAGGAAGTACACAGAGACGAATAATCCAGGGCTTTGTAGGACAAGGAAATTGTACCCCAAATGCAATGGGCAACGTGATTTTTTTTTTTTAAAGCAGGAGTGATCTGATTGTATTTATTGACAAAGAATATTTTGGCTGTGAGCCAGTGAAAGCAAGAATGGATGCATGGCAATCCATTGCAGTTAAACAGGAGAGAGGGCTGCTGGCTTGGAAGATGCAATGGCAGCAAAGAGGGATGCATGCCCTACGTGTGTTTTGGAAATGGAAGCAGGACTTTATGTTGAATTGGTATTGGCAGATGAGAGAGAGAAAGATGTCAAGGATCATTCTTATGTGAGTGACTCAACCAGTTGAGTGGATATAGGTGCTTATTATTGACTAAAAGTCTGCAGGATGACCAGGTGTGTGAGTATGAGACCAGGTGTGGGAAGTAAGATTCCCCAACCTGCAGTTTTATGAACCCATTTTGGGTACTAGGCTGCTCTCCTTTCCTGTGCCCACAAATATCCTCCTGGGTCAGGAAGGCAGTGTCACCTGATGTTTAATTAGCTAAAAATATAAATCACTCTGCTGTGAGCAGAAGGCCTGGGTTCTGAACTCTGGCTTTGGATAAATACTTGCCTCACTCTGAGCCACTTCTTTTTTGTCCAGAATGAGGAGGCTTGCCCAAAAGATGTCTACATTCCTGTTTCTCTATAAAAGCTCATGATTACTGATGATGGTCAGTCCAGGCACAGTTTTTCAAAACTATGTCTGAAGGATACATTTATATTGACTCTGTGCAGTTGAAAGCCTGTCCTGAGATATAGGTGAAATAGGACGTGGGGCAGTGGTAATGGCCAGAAGATACACAGAGGCATTCATGTTACCCCAGAGCTCAGGGCAGAGGTCAGTCAGATTCCCTCATGTCACCATGTAGGGCCATTTGTCAACAATTCTTTGCTATTCATGGCATCCAAGGATTTTCAGCAGCTTTTTTTCCTACCTAAAGTGTCCACACCTTTGCTCCCTCCAGTTTCCTCCTTCTCTGCTCTTCTCAGGGGAGGGAGCAGAATTCCTCGGCACAGAGAGTGGGCTTGGAAACTGAGCTGCCCAAGTCTGATTCCTGGTTATGACCCTTCCTGGCTGTGGGCAAATCTTACCTCTGTGAGCGTCAGTTTCCACATCTATAAAGTTGTAATGACGTCTGTACCTACTTCCGAGAAGTGTTTTAAGTTAGAAAGGTGACAATTCACAGTGCCTAAAAAATAGTAAATATTCAGTGAATGTGGTTCTCCCTCCGCTCCTCCCTCCTTTGCCTTCTCTTCCTTATTATCTTACATTTTTCAGAACTGAGCTAAGGGATCAAACATTTCAGAAAATATCCCCTGACCTTTCCCTGCCACAGAGAATCTTGTGTATAATTTGATCTTGCCACAGCATATTATCCCGTTTCCTTGTCTCACTCCCATCTCTCTGTGAGAGATATCTAGAGACCAATAATTATTGATACATCATCACTGTATTTCAAGCATACAAGCATATGGTAGGTGTTCAATAAACGTGGGCTAACCTTTACTGCCAAAGAAGATGTTTTAAGAAGGATGGCTGGGAAGAGGGATGACAGAGAAGAGGAAAAAAAAATCCCACATGTCATGCCAACTCCTCAAAAGAGATTTTGGTATAGAGTATCAAGGAAAAATGGTAAAAAGCAGAATCCATTAACTGGCCCAAATTGCATTAACAGTTCTCTCCTTTGTGACATATACTCATCATTTAGTCTTTAGTACAAGCAAGTCTTGATTGACTAAGAAATGTTTATCAAAAGAAGCAAAATTTACCATGTGTATTTACAGCGTGAAGTGCTCTCCTCCTATAGCTTTGCTTACATCAACGGAAGGGGGAAAATGCACCCAGACAGTCTAATTTCTTTAAGTCAGATGAGTCACGGAAGCAAACATGGGAAGATGTGCTACAAAATAATCAATCATCAGATAAAACTGTTTTGGATGTGGCAGATGAATAAAATGAAGTACGGCTATCTTTTCTCAGCTAAAAGTTTGTGTATTTACAAAAGATTCTGGTAGAAGGCGCGGAAAGATTTAGCCAAACCGTCACTTAAATGGGGGTATGATTTCAAAGCAGGAAAGCTGCTGAAAATAGTAGTCCTCTCTCTATCCTCTTCCTCCTAACCCTATCCCTCACCCTCATGCCAACACCCAGTAATTGCTTTTCCATGATAAACATTTTTTACTTTTCTTTTGTTAACAGTGTGGCTCCTAGAATACTTACATGTTTTATTTGGCCAGTATCTGTTTTAAATATCATGTTTTAAATGGAAAGGTAGCAAAGGCAGCAGCATCCTAATCAGTTAGGAGAAGGGAGGTGCCTTCCCCATATTATTGCTCAATCTTATTACCCCCATTTTGGGAAACTACAATGCTAGGTGATAAGCTGTATGTCTAAGTTTGTACAACTTAGACATTGTGGAGCGTGGGTGTCTTCACATAGCTTTCTCATTCCAGTTCATGTGGGTATTTCTCAGATGTAAACTGACAAGCATTCAGTCTGATAGGATGAACACTTCCTAGAAACTGGACATTTAACACCTTATAATGCATCTATATCCTGAATGCCAAACCTGTCAAACTCTGTCTCCAAATGCCCATAGCATCGTAGTCTCTGCATACCCACTTGGTATGCTTGGAATAAGCTTTCCCATGCGTGCTCCAGCTAATTCCAATATATTCTTTGAAAACTTTCTGCTCAGGTGTCCTGTCCTCCAGAAATATTTTCCGGATTCTCCTTGCCCTTTCCTCTCTCCTGCCAACAGTATTAATTTAATATCCTTCCTTTATGTTCTGTGCACCATGTGCCTAATTCAGATATAGCATTTGACTGGTCATTTATTAAAAAAAAAAAAAAATCTTCCCAAGGCTCTTATTCATTAAGGGTAGCAGCCATTTTTTATACATAATTTGGGGATAGATATCCCCAGATATATACATATCCTTAGAGCCGGTCACAGTGCATGTGAAGATAAAATAAGAATAATATCTAGCATTCATTTAGTGCTTACATAGATCAGGCACTGTTCTAAGTAGTTTACATGTAGACTCATCTAATTCTCATAGCACGAATGTGAGATTGAAACTATTGAAAAGGATCTTTTCTACAAGAGGTAGGGAGGGAGGAAGGTATGGGGGGGGAGAGGAATGTGTACAAAAATACATATACAGCTTACCTATGCAAACATTCACACATCATAGATCTGGATATTTTACTTAATCATACACTTGATAAGTTTTAACACAAAGAGACTGCCACCACATTGATAAACACCCAGCACAGATAACAGGTGCTTCTTTGCCCTCTGTGTTCTGCCACAGACTGTTCAGAGTTTTTGGTCCTGGATGTCACAATGACAATCAGGACATTGAAGGGCCTGGAATGTGAGCCACATCGAGAAATGATTTGAGAATGTATAGTTTGGAGTAGAGAATGCTCTGGGGGTACATGCTCACTTTGTTCACATATCTGAAGGGCTGTCATAAAGAAGAATGATTAGCTTTATTTTGCTTGGCCCCAAGGGGTACAAAACTGAGACTAATGGATGGAGGCTTTGGAGAGGGAAAGCGAATGCTGCTCAGTCTCCGGAAGAATTTCTGGCCAGAAAATGTCTCTGCCACTAGATGTTGTGCTCCTTGGAATAGAGAGCTTTGGTTCATTTCAGGCAGAGGAACCCAGACTGTATGTCCATCTGACAGATATCCTCACATTTCACAGGGGTCTTGTGCTGTAAATAGCGGGGGTGGGGGCGGGTATTACAGCACCACCATCTCTTTTCAGTACAGTTTTTCATAGAAATTGTAACAGGTCTAGTTAGAGTACCATATGCCTTGAACAAAAGTTTGTTTCTATTAATGTTAAAACTACTACTACTGTTGCAATTACTATTAATAGTCATATAATAGGTGCCCTTTGGAGAGTAGCTACGATGTAACAGGTGCATAGTCCCTGTGCTAGACACTTTGCATTTTGCATACACCATGTCACTTAACTTGCATAGCAATCCTGAATGGGCAGTGTTATCAATTTCATTTTGCAGTTGTAGGGCGCTGAGGCTCTAGGAGATGAAGCAATCTTTACAGGGTTGGCCAGATAATAACACTCCAACCATTGTGTGTCTGACCATAAACTCAATTGTCTCTCTGTTTTAGGTAGGGGAGAAGAAAAAAGAGGAAAGTACAGGAGAAGAGATCAAAGGAGGGGAAAAATATATAGTAATTCTAGGTTTGAGTCGATTTATTTCGGGAAAAGATGATACTCTGCTCCTGAAATGTTCTAATTTCTTGTGTGTCTAGCTGTACATTGCTGGTTGCATAGATTGCAATTATCAGTGACAGATTCATTTTTTAATTCTTTTTCTAATGAATCCATTGGATTCTGTGGCCACTTTCATAGGAAGAGCTGCCTCACAATTGCATGAGAACAGATTAATTTATGTGTGTGGCTCATACACATCTTCTCAAAAGGGTAAATCAAGAGGGACTTAGGTAGGGTAAGAAGAAGAACTTGAATAGGATTGGAAGATCAAAGATAAGATTTTGAGATATTATCAGTGTATCAAGAATAACAAAATTAAGCATGTATCCAAAGACAAATGGTACTAAGCAATTTTGATAGTTTCTTCCCCCCAAGGTACTTAAAGAACCTATGGTGGATGAGCTGATTCAGACAAACAGCCAGCCTCATTGGGATCAATGTATGGAAAGCATATAACAAGTGCTTGTGCCTATTTTCTCACATGTGTCATCCTTTTGCTCACCATCTTTCAAGAGCTACCACCACTATGAGGTCTGTATTCACTTCTCTGATTCCTAGGGTTTTCTTTCAAGCTTCTAAAGAAGCTATCCTCTGCATCACAAAATTAGATTCAGAATCATGTTCTATGTGTCTACTTTTCTTTTCCATGCAAGTGGGAGGAGATGCACATAGCAGTTTGCAGTATCACTGGGGAAATGCTAACTGTAGATCTTCAGATGACTTCACGGGGTAAACTAACTTTGACTTTAACCTTTAGCTTTGCAAGTCCAAGAATTCAGTCTTGTCTGAGTCCCAGAGATGATTGATCAGAACATTTATTGTACTTTCCTAACACTTGAGTTATCTCAATGTTAAGTGGAGGAGATCTGGACAAAACAGATGCTCACAATCCCAATTACTTGAAAAGCAATGAAGACAACTTCATTCACCAGAATTTCTCCTAAGAGGAGTCCCATATATGTTCCGAACAAATAAATAATATGTGGAATGAATAGTGAGCAGAAAGAAAACGTTCAGGTGGAGAAGAATGGTTCCCAAATTACTTTCTCAAGGACAGGATAGCTCCATATTTTTTTGGTTTTGATTAAGCATCTTGAATTGTTGAGAGGTATAAAATTGGGAGTCAGAGTCAAGGTAGATATAAATTGTACCTGGCTGCTACATCTCACATGCAGGTGTACCACTGATATCAAAACTAGGAAGTGACTATGGAGAAGAGGAATGTGTAATGGAGATTTTTTTCCCACTATAGATGCAATGTAAGTCCTCTTATTTTCCTGCCGAACACCTTCAGTAAGGTTTATCATGTTTGATAATGCTTTTATGATACTGGATTATTTTTTGGGGGGTGGGGTATTTAAAGGGACTGAGTGAGCTATGAGTCTGGTACTTTCCCTGCACCTTATAAACTAAAGAAGGAGAGGACATTTAGGTTACATGTAATTATGGGGTAATGATACCTAGCTTTTGGGGCTGTTAAGAGGATTAAACAAAAACAAAATGTAAACTATATGGAAATAGTACATACTCAACATGTATTTTCTATCTTCTTATGGGGAAGCCAACTTATATCAAGTGCTCATAAGAAACTAAACGTGTGAATGAAGTTGGTAACAATGAGAAGACTAGGAAGTGTGTGCGTGTGTGTGCATGTGTGCATGTGTGTTGGGAATTGACTGAAAAGACTTGTTAAATTACTGATTCGGGAAGCCTCACAAATGAAGGAGAGCACCGGGATGATCCAGCCAACTTGTCAGTGGCCTCACACTTGTAGCCTGTTTGCCTTTCCTGTAATAGGACTAGCCCTGTCAAAGGGGAAAGAGGCATGTCTGGCCTCTCTTTCCCACCTCCCGCCCCATACCTTGCTGGGATACACTGTAAATCTGTCTCATCTCCTGCTCTTCTTGCTTTTGATAGCCATACATTTCTTCAGATATGTTAATATAAGCAATCTTGCTACAGCCAGGTGATTCTGTTGTTCAGGAGTCATTTGTCTCTTTGTGATGATCATATTTATCATTTGTTTTATTTTAAGGTTTTTAATCTCAGCTTGTTGTTCTTGTTGCTTTTGTTCTGAGTTCCAGAGACAGGACACTGGCAATTTATCAAAACCCCAACTATAGGCAACATTTCCTATACAAAGTATACATTTCTTGGGCAAGGCATCCTGCTTTTTCCAGTGATATCATCCCTAGAATTTCTAGCACAGAACAAGGCACAGGATAGAAGCTCAATAAACAGTCAGATATTTCCTGGGGTCCTCTTAATGGAAGAGTTTATATTACATTTTACACATTTCTTACAACAAAAACTTGTGCCTTAAAGTCTCTCATTGTTAAGTGTATTTTCTTGGGTTCCAGTAAATTAAAATTTGTAGCAACTTAATCTCTCTCTCCAAACACATTTGCAATGCTTGATATTAGGAATATCCTGTGGTTTTCTGTGTGTCATCTATCATTATACTGTGTTGCACTTCTTAAAGAGAAAGCCTACATGAAGTGTAATTTTTTACAAAAATCCTTTATTATTATGGCCTATAGCAATTAAAGCTTGAAATTAGAATTAAGGATTGTACATTTTTATGCAGGCGACCATATAGATGTATTAACATTGTGGCAGGGTTTTTCTTTGCAGGCACAAAGTTGTCATTAGGAAATATAATACTCATTTTTTGCTTGATTAATTATAGCAAAGGCATAACAAAATATATATTGTGTGTTGGATCATGCACCATTTGCAAAATTATAAATCATGAGTAAGCTGAGGTTGGAATCCAAAACATTCTGTAAGAAACTCACGCAGTAAGTATGAAATTTGTTTCATGAAATAGTTTTGGTAAAGAGAATTTATGCACTTAAAACATGAAGAAATATACCTTGATAACGCAATTCACAATCTAACATAGTCTGAGTTCTCCTCCCAACTTAACCAAATCTGCCATACTTTAGGTATGTGTAGCTTTGGAAGATATTCTGATAATGGTACATAATAAATAATATAAAACACATTTTCTAATAGTAACCAGACATCCAAAAGATGCCAGATACCGTGTTAAGTGTTCTCTGTGGCTATCTGATATAATTCTCACAATGTCTCTGCTAAGTAGGTGCTGTATTTATTGTTACTATTACTATTTATTACGGTAAAACTTACATTCCATAATGTACACATCTTAGGTGTATTATTTCATAAGTTTTGGCAAATGTACGCATTTGTGTAGCTAATACTTCAATCAAGAAGATAACCATGCTTCCTGGAGTCCAGAATCTCTCATGGTTTGTCTCCTTCTCTGATTTCTTCCCATTCAGTTTTCTTGCCCTTCCCCTGTGGTCCTCTGTGCTATTTCTTATGTTCCACATATGAGTGAAACCATATGATAATTGTCTTTCCCTGCTTGATTTATTTCACTTAGCATAATCCCCTCCAGTTCCATCCATGCAAATAGTGGGTATTCATCCTTTCTGATGTCTGAGTAATATTCCATTGTATGTATGAACCACATCTTCTTTATCTATTCATCTGTTGAAGGGCTTCTCTCCTCCTTCCACAGTTTGGCTATTGTGGTCATTGCTGCTATGAACCAAACTGAGGGTTACAGAGGGGAGGGGGAGAGGGGGATGCGGTAACCAGCTGATGGGTATTAAGTAGGGTACATGTGGTGATGAGCACTGGGTATTATATGCAACTAATGAATCACTGAACACTGCGTCAAAAACTAATGATGTACTGTATGCTGGCTAACAACATAATAATAAAAAATAATTATAAAAAAAACCCCACATACTTACAAAATATAAATGTGATAGAAAATGTTGTTGCGGGCGCCTGGGTGGCTCAGATGGTTAAGCGTCTGCCTTCGGCTCAGGTCATGATCCCAGGGTCCTGGGATCAAGTCCCGCATCAGGCTCCCTGCTCAGTGCAGAGCCTGCTTCTCCTTCTCCCTCTGCCATTCCCTCTGCTTGTGCTCTTCTATCTCTCTGTCAAATAAATAAATAAAATCTTAAAAAAAAAAAAAAAGAAAATGTTGCTGAATTAACCACATACTCACAAAATATAAATGTGATAGAAAATGTTGTAAAAAAAAAAGAAGAAAACTATGCCATTTTTAGTTACAATTTCCAGATGAAAAAAAAAAGGAAATTTAGAAGAGTTAAATAATTTGCCAGTGTCACACCAGTAGTAAATAGCAAAGTTGGTCATCAAACCCGTGCTCCTTGCCACACAATGCTGGGGCACCCAAGACTTAGCTTCAGCATCTGTGGATTTCCTTTTGTTTCTTTTTATATTGATAATGGTATGCTTTTGGAGAGAAAACAGATTGGAAGGCTGAGTGGGATTATGTCTAGCAATGTTTCTGACACTGTTTTTCAAAACTGATAATCATTAGAATATCCTAGCTTTGTAAGGACAGAGATTCAAGCTCCACCTTTGGAAGTTTGATTTAGTAGACTGGAGTGTAGACCTATGATCTGTGTGTGTGTGTGTGTGTGTGTGTGTGTGTGTGTGGTGAGAACATTTAACATCTACTCTCAGCAACTTTTAAGAATATAATACAGTATTATTAGCTCTAATCACTGTAATCATTAGATCTCCAGAACTTATTTATCTTATAACTTGGAAGTGTGTATCCTTTGACCAACTGTCCCCCCTCCCCCCATTTCCCCTACCTCCCAGCCTCTGGTAACCACTATTCTACTCTCCATTTCTATGAGTTTGGCTTTTTTAGATTTCATGAGGATGTAGAGAACTCTTGTGCCTGGTGGTGGGAGTGTAATTGGTCCAGCCACTTTGGAAAACAGTATGGAGTTTTCCTCAAAAAATTAAAAATAGAACTATTATATGATTCAGCAATTCCACTTCTGGAAATTTATCCAAAGGAAATGAAAACAGGATCTCGAAGAGATAGCTGCACTACCATGTTTATTGCAGCATTAGTCACAATAGTCAAGATATGGAAACAACTAAGTATCCATCAGTGGCTGAATGGATAAAGAAGATGTGGTATATACATACAATGGAATATTATTCAGAAAATGTCCTCTTTGCAGTAACAATCTAAGATACTCTATCTTTGGCTCTGTCATCGAAATGTTTACGTCCTTGCAGGAGGCAAGAAAAGCTGAAGGTCATGCTCTAGCTCTTAAATCTTTGCCAAATTCATTGGTCAGAACGAATCACATGACCCTCTTGGAAGGGAATGGAAAAACATGGAGGAGAACAGAGGTTTTCCGAGTAGAGTCAATGTCTTTGTCACAGACAAATTTTGAGAATCATTCTCCTTTATGTTTCCTTCTCTAGAAGTTTGTGGATTTGATGCAGTTGAAGTAGATTTAATCTTCTGATTTCCTAAGAAGTAATACCTTTACCATGATATCTCTGCCTTGGCATGGAGTACTTTTCCTTGTCTTTGACTACTGTGCTCATGAAAAGTGAGAAGCTATTACATTATGCTGACAGTCCTGCCACCACTTCCCTTGGTTGCTCCTTCATTCCTTCAAGATAGCATTATTTACATTGCTCCTAGCCAGAATGGTTGTATTCCCACCTGAACTTGCTGCAGCTGGATGCCAGTTTAATGTCAGCTGATACTTTGAAGGCAAAGATTTTAAGGTTCTAGCCTCTAGTGGTTATGGACCAACTTGAATCAGCCTGGCTTCTGATCCAGCCTGGCTTCTGATCCAAGCTCCATCATTTACTAAGTATGTGAGTTTGGCAAATGACTTAACCTCACTGAACATAACTTCCTCTTGACTCAAATGGGGGTAATTATAGTTTCTACCTCATGAGAGTGTCATATGTGTTAAAAATGATAACCACATAAGTGCTTAGTATAGGGTCTGGCATATGGAGAGCAACCAATAAACTTTGTCTGCTCTTTATAATGGGATGTCTTTAAGACCACTGATCTGCCAGTATCTAATAAAAGGAAACTCCTCTGCATTGTCTCACCCAGAGAAATGGATTTCACCATTGCGATGCTGAAAGAGAAGCCTTTTTCCATGCCTTCAAATTAATCACTTTCAATTCTTTTCCTACCTTGTTGGAAAGCTGGCTATGACCCTGTCTTTCAACTCTAAATGATGATCTTATGAAAGTTAAAATGAAATTAGCAAAATGGTGCTTTTCTATCAATGAAAGTATGTCAGCTATAAAAGGGTTGTGAATAATAACTCACATTTCTCCTATTCTATTCTACATGAAGCTGCGTGTTATCTAACAGAAGGATGTTAAATCATGTAACGTAAACTTTATTTTCCCAGAGTGGCAAGTGAGCTATTTTCAACTTTCTGTTGTGACACCATTCTTAGGTGGTGTCAGCATGCCTGTTATCAATTTCCCTTTTCATAAGCTGTGTGCTTCTTCTCCAAGAGAGCTTATTGAGATCCCTTCCCCAAGATTGCGGAGGCATTTCCCTGGATGTCCAAGTTGGATTGCCCTTAAAAATGGTGCTTTCTTACTCAAATATGAAAATACTGCAGGTTCCACCTACCTCCGAGATTCATACTATGTATGTCACATCAGTATACATTGGCACGTCCAGCATATGTATTCCTAGACATTCTCAAGTAATATCTGTTTTGCTCTGTTTGATCATTTACAAAACTAATTTGGCCGTGAAAAATTTATTTTCACCAAAAGGTGTGTTTCAAAAAATTATATATTTGACAGGATCATAGGCCAGATTGATGATAACTTACACTATGGAGCCTGGCCTGTTTCTCAGATTTAGAAAGATAATAATAAAGGAGCGATTGCTTGGCCTGATCTGGTTTTATAAAGCCAATGGGGAACATAAGCACCTAGTCCCATCCCTTTGACAGGGATGGGACTAGGGTGGGGAAAGTGAGGCTCTTGTCACCAGTGTCACACTATCTAAAGGAGGTTCCAAAGAGCTCAGTAATCAAGGTAAATAATGTTTTGATGCATAATTAAAAAATAATGCAAATTTCCATTATGAAAATAATGGCGAATTTTAAGTAAAGGCAGGATCAGTGTTTCTAATTTTTTCTTTTGCTTTTGATTCTACTACGGCTGTAGACAGTTTGCGGATGTACCATTCTTGTTCCTTTCTTTACTTAAAATTTTTATACTTTGTCTATCATGGATTTTTTGCATTAATTTTGATATTTTAAAAAGAGTACATTGAAATACCATGGCCCTTGATTGCTGAGATTTTTTTTGGAGTCCTTTAAACTTTATCCCCAAGACACATGTCCCAGCTACTTCTACTCCCAGCTCTGCTGTTTTATTCCTGCCCAAATGCAACTGGAGGTAGAAAAGGAAACTCATTTTATCTTGTGCTGAGGTTCTGCACAAAGTGCAAAGTAAGAAGAGATGGCACATCCATGTACATAGTGGCATTATTTACAGTAGCCAAAAGATGGAAGCAACCCAAATGTCCATCAGCTGATGACTAGGTAAGCCAAATGTGGTGTGTGTACACACACACACAGAAGAATATTATTCAGTCTTAAAAAGGAAGGAAAGTCTGACACATGCTGTAATATGGATAGAAATTGAGGACATCATACTAAGTGAAATCAGTCACAGAAAGACAAATACTGTGTGATTTCCCTTACACACCATGTCAAGAGTCGCCAAAGTCAAAGAGACAGAAAGTAAGAATGGCAATTGCCAGGGAACGGAGAGAGGGAATGGGGAGTTGTTATTTAATGGGTACAGAGTTTCAGTTTTGCAAGATGAAAAGGTTCTGGAGATTGGTTGCACAACAATGTAAATACACAACACCACTAATCTGTACACTTAAAAATTATTAAGACAGTAAATTTTATGTTACATGTGTTTTATCACCATTAAACTTGAACAAAAGAAGAAATGACAAGGATCAGGGATAGAGAAGCACATGATCAAAAGCAGAACTTGAGAATGGAGATGAGGAGCCGTAATGGCAGGAATGGGAGGAGAGAAAACGGAGTAGGGTGAGTGGCCTGGGGGACTTCCAGCCACAAGGCTTCTCATTGGGAACAGGGTGCATCAGAAATTGGGCTGAAACATGTTCATTCAACATTAAGTGTCTTTTCTGTCTCTTTTTCTTCTTAGACTACTTTCTAGGGAAAAAGAGGTATTTAAATATAAGATAGATTTTGATTAGAGATCCTGTCTGTTAATGTACACCTTCACAGTGCTGATGGACTGGCCAAGACGTGCCGCGCATTTCGGATGCTTTTATAGAAAAGCTAAGACTTATTTTTCTAATAACTCTTTCATCTGTAGCATCTAGTTTTTCCATTAGGAAAACTAAAATAGCTCGTGGAATTGCTTTTTGTCTTTCTACAATAACAGACACTGCAGCAAGCTAGTCACTTTGGGCTATATGTAGAAAAAGATGTGGATACAATGAGAAAAATCTCTCTTCATTCCACACCCTTTTGGCAGGACATTTTTTGACATCTCCTTCATGTTTCCAGGTCAGAGAACATCTTCCCTTATGTGAATGGAAAAGAGATAATTTATAACAACATATGCTGAATAATGGACTGTGATCTCTTTGAGGGCAAATAGCATCTATAAATAATTTTAATTACTCACAAAGAGCTTTGTTCTTACTTAGCTTCTAAGTATGGCTTTTTTGTTTGTTTGTTTGTTTTTTACCTTTTCCCTCATCTGAATATACTAGATGCTTCTTTTTTTCTTTTCTTTCTTTCTTTTTTTTTTTTTTTTGGTGGGGTGGGTAATCAGGGTAGACTGTGGTAATAAATGTACCCCAACCCCAATGACTCAAAAAATTGCTCTCTTATGTACTGCATGTTCATTGAAGGTCAGGTGTAGCTCCGTCCTCTGTCATTTTCACTCTGGGCCCCATGCTAATGGTGAGGTCTTATCATTGTCATGACCTAGAATACGGCAAAGCATGAGGGACCAAGCTGCTCTTGCTCAGAAATGACTCATCACTTTGTACACATTTCATTGGCAAAAGCAATTCATATGTCCCCTCAAGTTTGACAGTGTAGTTTTGCATAGTCTTCTTTTAGAGAGGGCCCCCGTAATGACAACAAGAAACTGGAATAGTTGGCAAAGAGAAATACTCTGCAGGTGGTTGAAGAAAGAGAAGGAGAGTGAATATCTCTACAGTTTACCAGGAACTTCATATGCTTTCTCATTTAGCTGTCATTACATCTTGACCACAACCTATGAGATACATATCGTTCTACTTTTGTTATAGCTGAGGAAGCTGGGTTCAGGCCGACTCAGTAACCTACCTGAAGTTACAGAGTTATTGTGTATTAGAGCTGGTGTTTGCATCTGTGTCCAGCTAACTCAAAGTCTGCGCTACTCCCGAGACAGTGTAGTGACTCCCACATTCACGTGTGGACAAAGCGAAGCCCAAAAACCCTATTGTGCAAGTCACTTTTTTAAATAACATGACCCAATATGAACACTCATATTAACTGATTCAGCAGATAGAAAGCAGCGTATGGAAAGACTGATATAAATGGTTAAATTCTTTTAGAAGCAGAATGGTACTAAAAATAGCAAAGTTACTCCACATTATGCCTTTTCCGTAGGGAAAAATGTGAGTCTCACTGACCGTCAAAATATGGGTGATCCAACTCTTTTTAAGAAATATATTTATTTTAAATCACTATTTCTGGAGCATCAGAAATAAGACCAAAACATGTTATTCTAGAAATGGGTAGAAATGGAGAAATCAATCAGTTCAGTAATAATATAAGAAAAGAGTTTACCAAGACAATGCATTTACATCAGCATAAAGTTAAAGGCTGGCCAAGGAAACCACTGTTGGAGTACAAGTAAGTTTAACCCTTCTGGGAGGCGGTACAACCAGTCTTGGATATCTCACTCAGAGAACTCAACCCCACCCCCATTCTGTTTTCATCCGATCCCAAGGACGTTATTTGAAATAGTAAAAAAATTACTTGGTACGGATGCTTTTCATCTTATTAAAAAGAAGCGTGAAGAAAATGTGGAAAGAACCTGAATGTCCAGTAATGGGCAGATAAGTAAAATCTGACTCATGTACACAAAGTTCAAAATCATGTGTAAAGATGATTTGGCTTTCATGTTAAGTGAAACAATTAGAATATAAAATGGAGTATATTATAGTATCTCCCCTCTGTAAGACAAATGAATAGAAAAACAAATAGGGATGCCTGGGTGGCTCAGTTGGTTAAACGTCTGCCTTCGGCTCAGGTCATGATCCCAGGATCCTGGGATCAAGTCTCACACTGGGCTCCTTGCTCAACAGGGAGCCTGCTTCTCCCTCTCCCTGTCGCTTCCTGGGCTTATGTGCACTCTCTTCCTCTCTCTCTCTCTCTCTATGTCAAATAAAAAAAAAAAGAAAGAAAAAGATGCATGAATATGTAGGAAAAGATAATACAGAAATACATACAAATGTTAAATCTGCTCATATATGACAAAACTATTTGTGCATGTAGTCTGTATGACCATAGATTATTAGTATCTTCTTTCATTTATTCTCCCAGTAGACATTGTGGAGAGACTACAATATTGTTGATATAGTTCTAGGCACAGGAGTGAACAAAATCAACCAAATTGCTACCTTGTCCTCCTTATAATGAAGAACAGGGCATGTGAAAAATAAACACATTGTATGTTAGTTGGTGAAAACCCTTTGGGAAAACCTACATAAAATAAAGGAATACAGTGCTGTTGATGAGGGATTAGTTCACATATGTTGATCATGGGAGGTCTCTTGAAAAGATGATATTTGTGTGGAGGCCTGAACAAAGTGGGGAAGCTATCCAGGTGGGTAAGTGGGGACAAATATTTGGGCAGAAAGAACACCAGACACAAAGACCCTAGGGATACTTGGAGTCTTTCAGGAAAAAGGGAAGCAACTATGATCTGAATGAAGTAAGGAAGAGGGGAGTATGAAGAGAGGCAGCCAGTGGGGGGTTAGTTGGTGGCAGGGGGATTCCTGTAAGCCTCATAGACAGTTGTCAAGACTGTGGCTCTTCTGAAAGAGATAAAAAGCTATTGGAGGATTCTGGTCTAAGGTGTGGTATGATCTATTGTAAAAGGGTCATTCTGGCTGCAGTGAGGGGAGTAGTTTGAAAGCAAGGTAGCCCAAACAAAATGAGATAAGAAATCAGTAGCTTGGACTTGGAGATAGCAGCAGGAAAAATGAAGAATGTTCTGATTTAAAATACTCCGGAGACAAATCTGACAGTGTTTACTTATGAATTGGAAATGAGATGTGAAGGGAGAAGAAGACTCAGTCATGACATTCAGGTTTGTGCACTGAGAAACTGGGAAGATAGAATTGCCATGTATTGAAAGAAGATTGTAGAAGAGCCTCTTTGGGCATGGGATGGGAAGAAATCAGGAGTTTGGTTGGGGATGGATTAATTTTGAGATATTTAGTCAAATAGGCAAATAAATACATGAGTTCAGCATCAGCTGAATGAGATAACCTAAGGGTTAAGTATAGTTAGCTAAGAAAAGGGTTCCAGGACTCAGTCGTGGGGCACTTCAGTACTACTTAGAGCTGGAGAAGAGTAGGGGAAAGGGAAAAAGGAAACTGAAAGGTGATGACCAGTGAGGCAGGAAGAGAACTGGGTGGGTGTTGTCTCAAAAGCCAAGTTAAGGATTTAAAGATGAAGGGAGTTTATGTCAATGGCTGTTGATGTGACATGTGGAAAGAGAACTAATAAATGGCCATTGTATTTGGGGACAAATAATTGACAGTGGTTCCAGCAGAGAGGTCAGATTAAAAGCCTAATTGGCACCTGCACCCCAATGTTTATAACAGCAATGTCCACAATAGCCAAACTATGGAAACAGCCCAGATGTCCATTGTCAGATGAATGCATAAAGAAGATGTAGTGTGTGTATACACACACACACACACACACACACACACACACACACACACACAATGGAATATTACTCAGCCATCAAAAAATGAAATCTTGCCATTTGCAATGACGTGGATGAAACTAGAGGGTATTGTGCTAAGTTGAAATAAACCAATCAGAGAAAGACAATTATCATATGATTTCACTCATGTGGAATTTAAGAAACAAAACAGAGGAGCATAGAGGAAGGGAGGGAAAAATAAAACAAGACGAAATCAGAGAAGGAGAAAAACCAAAAGAGACTCTTAACTATAGGAAACAAACTGAGGGTTGCTGGAGGGGAGGGAGATAATGGATGGGGTAACTGGGTGATGGGCATTAAGGAGGGCACGTGATGTGATGAGCAGTGGGTGTTATATACAAGTGATGAATCACTGAAACTAATAATATGTTGAGTGTAAATAAATGTAAATAAAATAAAATTAAAAAAAATAAATTATAATGACCTGAAGCAATGGTCAACAAAGATGGAAAAAAAAAAAAAAAGCCTAACTGGAGTTGATACAAGGTGAAATGGGAAGGGAAGACTTCAACACAGTGAATGTCCATCTTGTTCTAGGAGCTCTCCTGTAAAGGGAAACAGAGATATTGGACAACAGTTTAAGGAGATTTGGGGATAAAGAGAAAGCTTTTGGTGAGATGGGAAATACTGCAGTGTTTTTGTAGGATGATGGGAATGATTGAATGAATAGGGGAAACTTCAAAATCCAAGAAAGGAAGAAGATAACAGCAAAAGAGATGTCCTTGGCTGGGGGGAGAAGTTGGTGTGTGAAGCAAGTTGAGTTCACTCATCATAACAAGAGCAAACACATGCCCTTGTGGATTTAGATGCAGGGACTTGGGTGTAATTGGTGATGAATGCAGGTGGAACTTTCTCTTCTGATATAGCTTCTATTTTCTCAGTGAATCAAGGGAAATTATGTTATTTTCCCAAGTCACATAGCAATAAATCATAGAGACCTCTGGATTGCAGATTCCAAACTGGGTTCTTTCCATGACACACTGCAATGGTGTTGCCTAATCTTCAGGTAAAAAAGCAAAACAAAGCTAAAACTTACCTACATTATAGACATCCTCGTTTGTGTTAATATTCTGAAGAGAGGTTATCACTCGATTACTGAAGTTCATATTGGAACTATTTTTATTGGCTAGAGGCATCCGCTAAACCTTTCCACTTGTACAATAGTAATCCTTTAGCTGATTTTCCTAAACTTTCTAAAGCTCAAGATTAAAAGTAGTAACCTAATGTCCATAGCAAGTTCATAAGGTCAGTATTGGTAATACTACTTTAAAATTAGCAGATTAAGGCTCAACCAGACTAAGAAACTTTATTACCATTGTACCCCCACTTCTAGTATGGTTAATCGGGCTAAGTATTTGGTGGATGAGATTTAGTAGATATCTTGTGAATTTAGTTCAGTTGCAACAAACAAAAAACCCATCTGAAAGTGGCTTAATGACGCTACTGTTGTTTCAAGTCCAAGAGAGTTTAGTTCAATGACTCGGCATCATCCAGCCGAGTGGGCTCGGTTTCCACCAGTTTCACATTTTGCTACCCTTAACTTGTAGCTTGTCCAAATAAGGCAGCTTGGCACATGAAGCTGGCCCTGTTTGGAGGCTGAACTAAGTGAACATTCCTGTCTTATATCTCTTTAAGATCAAGGAAAACTTTTCTAGGAGCTCTCCAAGATCCTGACTATAGATTCATATAGATCTTATACCTAGACACACCTAAACATTTGAATTGGCAAGATAAGTGAGACCATCCTGATATGACCTTAGACCAAGAAAGATTCAGATCATGAAGTTGAGACGGGCTCAGTCTCCCTAAGGACATGTCCATTTAGTGGGTAATAAAGACAAGATCAATGGGGCGCCTGGGTGGCTCAGTCATTAAGCGTCTGCCCTCAGCTCAGGTCATGATCCCAGGGTCCTGGGATTGAGCCCCGCATCAGGCTCTCTGCTCAGCGGGAAGCCTGCTTCTCCCTCTCCCACTCCCCCTGCTTGTGTTCCCTCTCTCGCTGTGTCTCTCTCTGTCAAATAAATAAATAAAATCTTAAAAAAAAAAAAAAAGACAAGATCAAGGTAAGCAAGGAAGAAGGGGGATGGGAATGTCTGTTGTAGCAGCCCATCATCTTATGTCCAAATGAAGGGACTGGGATTTAAACCCAGATTTGACTGATTCCAAAGTCCAGGTTCTGTCCTTAGGAAAATCATTTCTTACCATTTTTCTTTTCCTCCTTCTCCTCTCTTCCTTTTACTTCTCTCTCTTCCTCACGTATACTTTTGCTCTGAATGTGTAATAACCTATGCCAATTAGTTAAGCTTAATTCCTCATATAACACTTTAAATTATCCCATAAATAGCCAGATTCTTATAAACCATAGTCCTGAGCACAGTATAGTTCATCTATGATTGGTCTAGGGTCATCTCTCTCATAGGACTTTATTGATCTTGATTAAAAATTACTTATTTTATTAAGTCATTAAAGAAGAAATTTTTATACTAACATGAATTTACTTATGAAACTTGAAAATCATATTTGCAGAGGTCGAGGAATCCATTGCCAGCCCTCTCATTTATCTGATGATGATTCTACATCAATGAGACAAGGAATGACCTATTGGTCAAGGTCAAGGTCAAGTCTTTTTTTGTTTTTATTATAAAGTAAAACCTATTGAACGGTAACTGTATCAGGTGCTGTATACATAAACCAAAGTTTTTTAAATGGCCTTCAGGTTCTATCTAATGGAGCCCTCCTTCATTTTCAATTGCTGACCTCACCTGCTACCACCTGCTCTTTTTGGGGTTTCTTTTATATAGTTCATATTCACAGTTCATAGTTCATAGTGCTTCATGGTCTTTGCAATAACTTATCTTTTGTCTGCAGTTAGTAACACATTATTATGAAGCCATCCTTAACAACCATTTATAAGATAGGTCTTCTGCCTTCTAATCACTAGTACTCTCTATCCCATGTCATGGGTTATTTTTCTCCATAGCCCTTTATAATACCAAGCACACTATCTTTTTATAAAGTTGTATTTGTCTTTCTTCGCCTACCAGAAAGCAGGCTCCAATAGGCTGTGGTGTTTTTTCTATTTTATTCCTCTTTATACCTTGATTGGGCAGAAAAGTGTCTAGTATGTAGTAGATAATCGCTGCTTCCAGAATAAATCAATAAATTATCATCTGTACTTTCAGGAAGTTCCCAGTCTATTGGGAACAGCATGTAAACCAATGGACAAAGCAACCAACTGACTAATTCAGCAGCTATCCACCCATCCACCAAATGGGTCCCACTGCAGCAATAGCATGAGATTTAAGAACACCATATGGAATTAGGCTGCTTGAGATCCACTCTCAGCTCCTACTAGTACAACCTGATGAGTTTAGGAAGGCTTCTTAAAGTTTCTAATACTTAGTTTCTCCATCAGTGAATAGTTTTTGGGGTTTTTTTTTTTTTTTTTTTTTTGAGGAATTAGATTGTCTCTATAAAACCCTTTACACAGTGCCTGACAGAATAAGTGCTCAATATACACATGTCCAATTTTATTATGTAAACAAAAGGAAAGAGCTAGATTCAATGCGGTCACAGATTAGCTCTGCCTGGGGAGTTCAGAAAAAAACAAAGAGGAAATGAACCTAAAACTCTGGTGCTTCGTACAAAAGTATTCATCCTTAAATAAAGGGTGAGAGTATGTTAAGTTTTTAGTCCCTTAAAACTATGAAGTATATAGAGAGACATCATTATTCTCTTTATCTCTGATCATCAATCCACATTAAAATTGGAGTGAATGGTGTAGAAAAAGAATCTCTTCCCAGGTGCTAGAGCACTGGCAAGTGGGTTATGCCTAAAGAAGTACATTTTGTCTTATTTTCTACTATAATTTTCTTCTGGTTTCACATGCTAGTGGGCAAACACAGGGAAGTTCAAAGTTATAATGCAACTTAGGTATGATATTATGTAATCAAATGTAACTAAGTTACCTTTGCCGTTACATATTATGCAAGTGATTTCTATAATGTCAAAATACCTATATTATTTTACTGGGATTTTTTTGCTTCCAAAGTAGAGGATATGATGCTTTCTTCTGCTTAATTATACATGTATTATATAGAGACTGATAGACCATGCTTTGTACAGAGTAGGTACACAAAGAACATTAGAATTCAAAACTATAAACTGCCGTGGTAATTTGTTTTTGCAAATATTATCTAACTTGTGTCAAAGGAAGAAAAAACCACATTATTACACTTAATAATTATCTAGGAAATGTTGAGTCGTTATTATTCTTTATTAGTTCTAGTTGTGTTCATGTTAAATGGATGAAAGCTGAATTAAAAGGTGACATTTGGGCTATTTTCTTAAAAAATGTGATTTCTT
Source organism: Halichoerus grypus (assembly GCF_964656455.1). Taxonomy (NCBI): domain Eukaryota; kingdom Metazoa; phylum Chordata; class Mammalia; order Carnivora; family Phocidae; genus Halichoerus; species Halichoerus grypus. The sequence continues at coordinate 20,123,971 of NC_135726.1, read as the reverse complement.
AGTCTTGAAGTACATTTCCTTGGTTTGTGTTTTCATCTAGGCAACTTTGCTTCTTTAACATTATTTAAAATTAAATTTGTTCTTTGGTTCATTACAATGCTTAGCAAGTTAATAAATTTATAAATCATAATTAACCACTACTTTCTATTCTATCGCCCTTTTGAATTGCTTTCTTTTTGACTTTTTTTGTTTTTTTTTTTCTTTTCCCATGTAATTTGCCACATGCATGCTTTATTTTAAAGATGAGTAGACTTCATTTTCAAGGTGTGCTATGTTGGCTTCCCTGGAAATATGTAACTGTGTCACGAGTGATACACACATGAGTGTGTGATGCATATGCTTGTACATGTGTATGAACATAGAAGTGTATATAAAAGCTTAACTGCCTTCCAGACAGCATCATTTTTTTAAAGATTCTCCTCTCCTTTGCTGTGTGCAATTCCTGAAACATGTTGATTCCAGAATTCCATCAGGGACTCCTTATTTCTGTACAATAAAAGGAAGTCAAATAAAGTATAATGAATTTTCAGACAGTTCAGCAAAGCTTTAAATGTTCAAAGAGAGAGTCAAAAGGCCTCAGTCATTAGGATTTTACTTAGGGACTGTGGGTGAGCTTCATTAGAATGAGAAACCACAGGAGGCAGAAAGGATTCCTGCAAATGCCTCTTTTTTTCATTATATGAGATCATACAGATCTTCTAGAGTGGCTGGTCTAGAAAGAACTGTGATTTTAGCAAGAAGGGGTGCAGAGGCAAGTGGTGATAATCACCAGGCCATGGGCTGAACGGTACTAAAATATTTGCACGTCCTTCCCCATCCTCTGGCGCCCCGTGCCGTCACAAGCATTCCTGTTCACCTGTATGCCAGAATACACATATGCTCATCCATGTTGTTCTTAAACCTAAGACATTTATATTGCTCTCCTGAATTTCCTCCTCCTTCTCTCCTGGTCATTACAGGTTTTCCCTGTTGTTTGCTTTTCATTCTTGTTGAAATAGTTCAAGTTTTACATTGATGCCCTCCCTCCCCCAAAAAGATATCAACAGTGATTGATGTCTTACCACTTATGGAGTTGCTCCGGGCACTTTTTTACAGGCCTCTCATGTTTTCACAAGTACTGTTTTTCCCTCTGTGAGATGTGAGGACAGGTGCTCCTCATCATCTCTGTGCTCAAAGCTGCAGTGATGACATTGCTATATCTTGCACTCACTTCTTGGATTATTTTGTAGTTTTCTATGAGGCATGTCGCAAGAGACCATCTTCTCTAGTGACCTTTAAATTGCCACCACTACAAATCCACAGCCCCCTGCACTTCCCTTACCCCTGAATTGCTGATGTCACATCTCCCACCTCTGGCTGGCGGGGCCAGGTCAGCACCTGTGTCCACATCCACAGAAAAGGATTTTTTGAAAAAAAATAGAGTGTGATGACCCTCTGGGTCCTCAGGGAACTCCACCAGATTTTACCTTCCACCTTTGTCTCTGGCCTTGTATACTTTTTTGTTTTTTGGTTTTTGGTTTTTTTGGCCTAGTTCCACACGTACATACTTATCTTCACAGATACACTTACGACTGAGAATTCACTAGAATCCTGTCTCAAACTTTTCTACTCCAACTTTGGTTTAAGGTCCTGGGCTCCTTCTTGTTTGCATATCATAAAATGGGTCTGTAATTTAGGCCCTGATGATACCAATCATGAAAATGGTTTAAAAGTAAATTTTTTTGTGCAAAGTGGGAGAAATTCAGCATTCCAGACCTGGAGAAACTTGAGATAAATACTGTTAAAGATGAGAGGGAAATAACACAAACCCAGTACTTCTCTAAAAAGTTCTTTCTCCTGAAGTAGTTGGTTATGCAACATGGATGTAGAAAATACTGGGTTTTAGTACTGCCTCTATCACACCTTCAATAAGGAATATTAAATAAACATCCTCCTCTCTTTGAGATTTAATTCTTACATTTTCAAAAGAAGGAAACATGATGAAAAAAAAAAACTTCCTAGTTCTTACATCATATGGAGGACCTGCTGTGTTACATTGCGAAGGCGTGGTGTAGGAAGGGGAAGAATTTATCAACCTTTCTATCATCTGCCACACCACATCTCAGGGTTGATGTGAGAGTATTAGAGAAAATGAGGCATAAAGTACTTAGAAACATAGAAGATACTCAATTGGTTTTAGGTCTTATCACACACAGGGATTTAATCTATCTGTATTAATATATTAGAGCACATCATAAATTAAAAGCTTGCATAATACATTCAATATCTATTTTTACTATATTGATTTTTGAATAACAGTAAAACCTTTTCTTCCCTCTAGAGGCAGGATAGAGAAGGCAACTTCTTTGAAGTCTGTATTAGTCAGGTAGCTCACATTAGGTTATGCTAAGGAAGTACCCTCAAATCTCAGTAGTTTGCAACCAAGGATTATTCTCATCCACTCAACATGACCATCCTGTGTTGGATGTGGCCTGCCCCATACCACTTTTATGCCAGACCTCAAGCTGAGAGAGGTTTTTCTTGGGAATATTGCCACTCTTATGCCAGAGGAACCATGCATGTTATGACCACCCAGTGACTTAAAAGTTTCTGCTTGCAGGGGCGTCTGGGTGGCTCAGTTGGTTGGGCGTCCAACTCTTGATTTTGGCTCAGATCATGATCTCAGGGTTGTGAGATCAAGCCCAGTGTCAGGCTCTGTGCTCAGTGGGGAGTCTTCTTCCTTCTCCCTGTGCCCCTCCCTACCCTCTCTCTAAAATAAAATAAATCTTTTAAAAAAAAAAAGTTTCTGCTTTCATGTGCATATGTTATTTCCACTCATAATTTCATTCACCATGTGAATCACACAGCCAGACCAGAGGGCAATGAGGCCAAGATATTAAACCCTCTCCAAGGCAGACACAATAGGTATTGGAAAATCCTGTATCAAAGAAAGCAAACATCTTGAAGAATTAGAGGAGAAGATTAAAACATGTGCAGACATCTACTGGATGAAAATCATGTGGCACAAAATGCCAATACTCTCATCCCTAATGTGTCATTAGTTTGCTGTGGGATCATAAGCAGTCCACTTAATATTTCTATGAGTGAGGCCATTTTTAATATAAAATAGAAATACCAGCCCCCTTGCCTACTTTCTGGAATTGATAATAGGAAGGGATTAGGTCACTGAAGTGTCAAAGTGTTTTGCAAATCATCCAAAACATAAATAAATAAAAGTTCAGAGGGACCCAGGTATCAGATGCCACCATTGTTTTTTCACCCCACAAGTCAGGAGTTGTTCTAAATGGAGAGAGCCTATATTCCATAACCTGGCAGTGTCTGCAACATGGAGCAAGAAAAGAAGGAAAGACATACTTCATCCTTTATATCTTGGGAAAGTACTAATAAACGGTATTGTTTTCAAGAGATGTCCAAATATTCAGGATATAAAATTAATGCACAGAAATCTATTGCATTTCTATACACCAACAACAAGACAGAAGAAAGAGAAATTAAGGAGTCGATCCCATTTACAATTGCACCCAAAACCATAAGATACCTGGGAATAAATCTAACCAAACAGGCAAAGAATCTGTACTCAGAAAACTATAGAATACTCATGAAAGAAATTGAGGAAGACGCAAAGAAATGGAAAAACGTTTCATGCTCATGGATTGGAAGAACAAATATTGTGAAAATGTCAATGCTACCTAGAGCAATCTACACATTCAGTGCAATCCCTATCAAAATACCATCCACTTTTTTCAAATAAATGGAACAAATAATCCTAAAATTTGTATGGAACCAGAAAAGACCCCGAATAGCCAGAGGAATGTTGCAAAAAAAAAGCAAAGCTGGCGGCATCACAATTCTGGACTTCAAGCTCTATTACAAAGCTGTAATCATCAAGACAGTATGATACTGGCACAAAAACAGACACATAGATCAATGGAACAGAATAGAGAACCCAGAAATGGACCCTCAACTCTATGGCCAACTAATCTTTGACAAAGCAGGAAAGAATGTCCAATGGAAAAAAGACAGTCTCTTCAACAAATGGTGTTGGGAAAATTGGACAGCCACATGCAGAAGAATGAAACTGGACCATTTCCTTATACCACACACAAAAATAGACTCAAAATGGATGAAAGACCTACATGTGAAACAGGAATCCCTCAAAATTCTTGAGGAAAACACAGGCAGCAACATCTTGGACCTCAGCCGCAGCAACTTCTTCCTAGAAACATTGCCAAAGGCAAGGGAAGCAAGGGCAAAAATGAACTATTGGGACTTCATCAAGATAAAAAGCTTCTGCACAGCAACGGAAACAGTGGATGAAACCAAAAGACAACCGACAGAATGGGAGAAGGTATTTGCAAATGACATATCAGATAAAGGACTAGTATCCAAAATCTATAAAGAACTTATCAAACTCAACACCCAAAAAACAAATGATCCAATCAAGAAATGGGCAGAAGACATGAACAGACATTTTCCAAAGACATCCAAATGGCCAACAGACACATGAAAAAGTGCTCAATATCACTCGGCATCAGGGAAATACAAATCAAAACCTCAATGAGATACCACCTCACATCAGTCAGAATGGCTAAAATTAGCAAGTCAGGAAACGACAGATGTTGGCGAGGATGCAGAGAAAGGGAACCTTCCCACACTGTTGGTGGGAATGCAAACTCTGGAAAACAGTATGGAGGTTCCTCAAAAAGTTGAAAATAGAGCTACGCTATGACCCAGCAATTGCACTACTGGGTACTTACCCCAAAGATACAAATGTAGTGATCCATAGGGGCACCTGCACCCCCATGTTTATAGCAGCAATGTCCACAATAGCCAAACTATGGAAAGAGCCTAGATGTCCATCAACAGATGAATGGATAAAGAAGATACACACACACACACACACACACACGCACACACACACTGGAATATTACACAGCCATTAAAAAAATGAAATCTTGCCATTTGCAACAATGTGGATGGAACTAGAGGGTATTATGCTAAGCGAAATAAGTCAATCAGAGAAAGATAAGTATCATATGATCTCACTGATATGAGGAATTTGAGAAACAAGACAGAGGATCATAGGGAAGGGAGGGAAAAATGAAATAAGACAAAACCAGAGAGGGAGACAAACCATAAGAGACTCTTAATCTCAGGAAACAAACTGAGAGTTGCTGGAGTGGAGGGGGGTGGGAGGGATGGAGTGGCTGGGTGATGAACATTGGGGAAGGTATGTACTATGGTGAGCGCTGTGAATTGTGTAAGACAGATGAATCACAGACCTGTACCCCTGAAACAAATAATACATTATATGTTAATAAAAAAACTAAAAAAAGAGAGATTTCCAAATATTAAAAAAGGATATCATTTTAGGTGAAAAGGAAGTCTGTTCTTGATCTGTCTCTAGACTTGAGTGGGAACTGGATATATTTTAAAGTAGAGGTCTAACCATTAGGTCTGAATCAAGATTCGGCAGGGCCATGCTCTATCTCAAGATGCTAGGAAAGGATGTATTCTAGGACTTTTTCCTGGTTTCTGGTAGTTCTCTAGTTTGTGGCAACATACCTTCAATCTTCTCCTGGTGTGCACTTAAATCTCTGTCTCCAAAATTTCTTTTTTTGTTTAAAAAGGACATCAGTCAAATTGGATTAGACCCACCCTAATGACTTCATCTTAACTAATTATGTCTACAGTGACCCTGTTTCCAAATAAAGTGACATTCCGAGGTGCTGAGGGTTATGACTTCAACATGTGACTCTCTGGGGACACAGTTCAACCCATAACAAGGCTTTACCTTAGTTGCTTTGTAATTTTAATTAAATCGTTTTTACTCTCTATCCTTCAACACCAGTTTCTTTAACTTGACCTCTCTTTGCCAGAAAATGTCTGGAAGCACTCTCTAAGATTCTAAGATCTTGAGGTACCAGACTCCACATGTATTTCACAGAAGATAAAACCCAGGTGACCAAAAAACTATTTGACCTGTTGATTTAAGAATCCACGAGAGTTACTGTTCTCCCTCTGAAGACTTTGGCCTCAGGAAGAATCATAAAATGACCCAATTGAAAGAACCTTTCATGGCCAACTAGAGGAAATCGCCTTCCCTGTCAAGTCGTTTTCTTGCCTTTGCATCAGTACTTCCAGTAGCAGGGAACTCATTCCCACTAGGCTGTCTTCCTCATGGTAGGATACTTTGAGCTGGTCAGATGTTCCTTCTCAAGTTGGGCCAATCCCACTCACCCAGAGGTTCAAATTTAATCCTCTGTGACTAGACTGAGCTCATGTCGTCTACTCAGAGCCAGTGCCAGCCCCCTTCCCTGCAGATGATTCTTATTTTTGACACCCTCGGGATAAATATTTGAAGTAACAGCATCCAGGGAGAGAAGATGGCTTGGATGGTTCTGGCTCTTTAATTCTTCAGTTTTAATTCCAAGTTCTTGAGCGCTCAGTCTGAATCACACAAAAGCAAAAATACTGACCCACCCTATCTAGTGTTTGAACTGCTCATTGAACCAAGAGGAGAATATTCGGTCTAGAGCTAGGATATTCTATCGGGTAAACATAAGCTGGGGCATTTTTACTGCAGCTGCTAAGGCAGTTTAAAGAAAAAATATCTCCACACTACATTTAGGAAGACAGATTAATTATGACATGCTTAGAAACCATTAATATGTGTGGATGCCTATCAAGTAATTATTCAAACCCACACATTCACAAGAAAAATAGGAAGATTCTTGCTAGAAATTTACATATACAAATTTGAAAAGTTCATTTCTAAACTCTGCTGTGATTTATACACCCACATTTTGGTAATTTGAATTATGTATTAAACACATACTTTAAAAATACTTGTCATTATAATACGCTTTACACAACAATGTGTTATATTTCTTGCTGGGAATTCATTGTTAATATATATTTATAGGACACATTCAAATGTATCAAGAAATGTAAATGCATTTATTGGTAACAAATGAAATTAATGAAGCATCTGTGAATGAGATTTTAATTTACTGTTACCTGAAACTTAATAAAACCTTAAAGCCTGATTTATAAATTCATCAAGATGCTAAAAATGAGGGGTTTTTTTTTTTCTAATGATAGGAGAGAAGGAAAATTAACATTTTTGTACTTTTCTCCTAGCACAAAGCACAATTTACTAAAGACTTCAATATGAATATGACATTGCAGTGACCTACAAAATAAAAGCAGTCAGAATCTAGCCTGGACAACCTACCAGCAAAACTGTGTGTGTGTTTGTGTGTGTGTGTGTGTGTGTGTGTGTGTGTATAATGTCATATATATGAAACTGACTATGATAGCTTCAAGACAGCACATGGAGGTGAGACAAAAGAAAGATTATCAGAGAATAAAAACACAGAGCACAAAGAATGTTAATTGCGGTATTATTCAAAATACCATATTATTAAATCTCAATGAATCCTAATGAATCAGAGGATTTATTTGAGCCTGACAATGGCTAAGTACTTCTTAAAATGAAATCAAGAGAGATTAGAAAAAAGAAAAAAAGAAAAAAGAAAGGGTCCATCTTGAGCTTGAAAGTCAGGAAATGAAGAAGCATTGCATGTAAGGTCAGTGGAGAACTTGAAAATCCGTTCTGATTTCACCAACATATTTAACTCTCTCCAGAGCTGGGTCTTTGTTCCACAGTCAAGTCACTAGACTCCACCCTTGGCAGTATTTTCTCAGCCCCTAGCTCTGTATTCTGTTCTTTATTTCCCTTTCCGCCACATAGAAATGGAGACTTAATAAAAGCATATTTTATTTCCAATCTGCTATTTCATGGTTCTTGCCCTGATAATCATTACTTCTTTTTATTGCAAAACAATTTCTTTTTTAAAGGTATGCATCTTGAATGACCATATTTATGTGCTGGCTGTTCCCTAAATGATAGCAAACTTCCCTTTAGCAACTCCAGCTCTTCTCTGTGGGTTGGGGACAAGGATGGATTGAATGATTGATGGGCTTCATTGGTGAGCGAGGCTCCTGGTTTGACTCCCTTAGGCCAGAGCTGCACAGCCTAAGCAAAGTGGAGAGTTGATAAATTACTCAAATATTTTTGCTCAAGTTAGACCCACAACCCTAAATAGATCTGAGAACAGAGGGAAAATGCTGATATGATTCCAAAGAACCCAAATCGAGTTCCTATGAAGCAGAATAATGTTTTCCTTTACCATCTCCTATGGAAAATACTTGTGGTCACTGTCAGTAGACTCAGGATCAAGTCTTTACTGTGAACCCCCTGTAACCTCTCTATATATTTTAGTCTCCTCACTTATAAAATGTGAATTCACTTTCATTTAATCACTGCCTAATACATGACAATTGTATTGCCCTGCCTCCATGAATGAATGAATGTATTACTGAGTAAAAATCAGAGAGATTTAATAATTTGTCCCCAGATTGTATAGGTAGCAAGTGGTTTAGCCAGCGTTCCAACCCATTTGAGGGGGGGGTCCCAGTACACAAGGCTGCTTCTCCAGGAGAATTTGGTCTAAGGGGTATTGCACCGAAAAGTTGGAAGTGAAAATAACAAGACTCTGTCTGCCCAGGGCATTATATTCCGTTCTCTGAATTTTTGCTTTTTTCAATTCCTGGAACAATTCCCATTTATATTATCTATACACATAGAAGTTAAACTGGTTTTCATGGTATTTGTCTTGGTGCTCTCTTAGCTGGCCATCCAGCGACATCTTCTTTCTCTTATCCCCACTGCTTCCTTGAGCTCCTCCTGCCAAGGGATTTGATACAGATGAACACAAAAGGGACAGACAAAATACAGACAGAACCACATCTCAAGGATTACTCGTAGAGAGAAGATGGAAGTCACATAAGTCACCCTGGAGTTAGATTGTACTCTCCTATAATTTTTATTCCTATGTAACTAAACACACAATCATGGTCTTGGAACCAAGCTTAAGAGAAGCCATGAGTTTCTATATTTTTCTTCACACCTGGCCATACCTTCTTGATATCCTTGCCTTGTGAATCAGGTAGGAGTCTCTCTCCTCCTTACAACATGTGATGAATCTCAAAGAAAGAACAACCACCACAAAAATTACTGTGAATTGCTTTCCTCTCATATTCCATTGGCAAGGTTAAAACATCAAGCATTTCACATTGCTTAGCATTATAATAACAAGAGGGTTGAGAGAGCCTGAATCCCTACTTTGAAAACAAAGACTTTTCTATATTAAATACTTTATCACATCTAGTTAAGAATATATCTCAAGTGAACAAAAAACACCTGTAGTTCAGATCCCTGTGATTTTTTTTGAAATCTATCCAGCCCATCAAATATATTTCTGTCTCTGAGTTCCATACCTCTATGAATGACCTCACTCCCTACCCCACACCAGGTACCCTTAGTCAGAAACCTGAGGGTCATCTTACCTTTACTGCATCCCACTGCCAGTTTGGACCCCAGCATTGTCCTTCCCCTTTTTATCCATGTTCCTTCTCAAAGAGCCTCATGGAGCCAGTTTTAGCCATTTTCAGGCTTCTTGTTGACACAGAATGGTCTCTTTAAAATGTGATGTGATTATTTTCCTTGCTTGTTTGCAAACCTCCACTGGACAATTTATCTCCCTAGCCTCATCCTTGCCATTCACTGGTTGGTATCTTCTACTCCATAGCCAAGTCCCTGGAAGTGTTCTCTAAGCATAACAATAGGTTTACTCATGCTATTTCATCAATCTGGCACATCTTTCTTGCCCTTGTTCACTACCCAGGAAGGCCCTCTTCATCTCTCCAGCATCAGCTCATGTCATCTTTGTGAGGTGGTGTTTGTTTGTTTAGGACATCAGATAAAATTGCACATTGGATACCACTCTCTAAACTCTATCAGGGCACTTCCATCACCACATTGCATTTATTTGTTTGGGATTTGGTTTCCTCCATTCTACTCTGATCCTCTTTGGGGCAGGAATCATACCTCGTCTAACTTTGTATCTTCCGTGTCCAACACAAGGTTTGGTATTTAGAAATTATCAAGTAAATATTTGTGGAATAAATTGTTTAGAAGCACAATTCATTTTCCCAATTTCCTGTCATCTACCTCAGAAAAGTCCTTTCAGATACTCTGGAAAATTATTTTCATTGTCTCAGATTTTACAATAACTCAGACATCCTGTCTATAACACTTATTAATCATAATAACTTTGAAATAATTTCTCTGTGCAAATATTCAGGGTCTCATCCATAACTAAGTGAAATACAGTTTAAAATAATCAATCATTATTTTCTAAACCAAAGACTCTGTAATTAAGGAGTCTATCCATGTGCCAACAACTTGTGGGTCTAGAAATTAATTTTTGTTTGTTAAAGGACCCTAAAGACAATGTAATATGGGCCCATTGTGAAATGGATTAATAAATTGCTTGTCTCGTTTCACTTGTTCTTTTTTATTTAAATTCTGTGGGAAAGTAGGAGAGTCTTGTGGTTTCATTCCTTTAAAAATTTGACATGATGCATACCTTTTTTTTCAAGGTCAGAGGACTCATCATTCCTGCCATTATCCTATTTACTTGTATTTGATTGTAAAATGCATGGAAGGAGGAATTGAACACTTGAACATTTATATCAGGTGATATAGATAGGTTATTTCATTTAGTTTTTCTGTGGAGTTTATTATTCAACAAGAGTTTATTGAGTGCCTTCTATATATCATGCACACATTGCTATCTCTCTTTTGAAAATGATACAAGCTAAAGCCAGAGAATGGGTCTGAATTGATCCTGGACTTTACAATTAGTAATTGGCAGCATCAGGATCAGAACCCAGGTCTGTCTGACTCAGGGCCTATGTCCATTCTGCCATACCTTTGGTTTATAAGCATTTGGTTCTAAACCCCTTGATTTTTTGTTTGAAGTATTTTCTTTGAAGCACCTGATGGCAAGTTGAAGGAAAGCCCAGAGGGTCCAACATTCTTCTGAAAAGATTCGCTTGACATGTAACTAAAGCATTCCTGAGCTAAAATAGGACTTGGCAATTACTTCATCCAGCCCTTTCATTTGGAAGATGAATGAACATTGACTATCTTATATGGTCCATTCATTTATTTACTCATTAAACCAATATTCATGGAATACCTACTGTGTGAGAAATAGTGTGAACACTTGTGTTAAAACATTAAGACAGATTTGCTTGTAAGCCCTTATGGAAATCAAAATTTTGCTTAGAATAATTGAATGAGAAACAGTTAAACAGAAGACCCTGAATTGTTATAAATGTAGGGCTTATTTGACGATACTGATGTGTTAGGAAGATCATTTTTCAGACCAATGGAAGATCCATTTATAACTCACATTAGCATCAGAAAACTGTGCCTGTCCCAGAAAGAACAGAGGGCTAAAATGTAGCATGAGTTGGGAACAATGAAAAGCATTCCGCTTAGAGAGGTGGGACAGAAGGTAATATACTTCCCCATCTTACACCGCATAAAAAATTACCTCAAAATGAATTAAAGACTTCAACGTTAAGACCTGAAACCGTAAAATTCCTAGAAGAAAACATAAGTAGTAAGCTCCTTGACCTTGGTCTTCGTGATGTCTTTGTGGATCTGACTCCAAAGGCAAGGGAAACAAAAACAAAAATTAATAGGACTACATCAAACTAAAAAGCTTCTGCACAGGAAAGGAAACCATCATCAAAATGAAAAGGGAGAAGATATTTGCAAGCCATATATCCAATGAGGTGTTAATATTCAAAATATATAAAGAACTCCTACAACCCAATGACAAAAAAACGAACAGCATGTTTGAAAAATGGACAGAGGATCTGGATAGACATTTCTCCATAGAAGACACACAGATGGCCAACAGGAAGATGAAAAGATGCTCAGCATCACTGATTATTAGGTAAATACAAAGCAAAACCACAGTGAAATATCACCTAACACCTGTTAGAATGCCTATTGTCAAAAGAATGAGAACATGTACTGGCAAGGATGTGGAGAGAAGGGGACCCTCATACTGCTGGTGGGATTGTAAATTGATGCAGCCACTATGGAAAACAGTATGGAGATTCCTCAAAAAATTAAGAATAGAACTATATAATCCAGCTATTCCACTTCTGGATATTTATCCAAAGCGTACAAAAGCACCAGTTTGGAAAGATATATGTACCCATCTGTTCATTGCAGCATTATTTGTAGTAGCCAAGGTATGGAAACAACCTGGATATCCATCAATATATGAATGGATAAAGATGTAGTATATTTATGCAATGGAGTATTACTCAGCCATAAAAGAGAGTGAAATCTTGTCATTTGTGACACCATGGATGGACCTTGAGGGTATTAGGCTAAGCCAAATAAGTCAGATGGAGAAGGACAAATACCATATAATTTCACTCATATGTGGAATCTAAAAAAAATCAGAACAAACAATAAAATCAAACTCATAGATACAGACTAGTGGTTACCAGAGGAGAAGGTGGTTGGAGGGTGGGCATAATGGTTGAAGGGAGTAAACTACGGTGGTGGGTAGTAACTAGACTTGGTGGTGATCACCTTGTAGTGCATACAGATGTCAAATTATAAAGCTGTACACGTGAAACTTATTTTTAAAAAAGAAGGCCAGAAGAAATTTCAACAAATACAATTGCCCCGTGACAGTGTTGTTAACAGGGTTGAATTGTTACCTAATGAATAGGGAATGAAAAGATTCTATCAGGAATACAATCAGCAACTCTTAGGGTGTTTTACATAATTGCACTTTAGATAATGATATAGTAAGCTGTATGTAGTTCTTATCTCAATAGTCTTTAACTGTCCAATCAATAAATATTTTTAAATTGTTTTCTACCTGTTAAACATGGGTATATAGCAGTGCTTAAGACTAATGTTTTAAGTAATTTTTTAAAAGATTTAATCAATTAATTTATATGAGAGAGAGAGAGAGAGAGTGTGCATGAACGCTCCAGCAGGAGGAGGGGCAGAGGGGGAAGGAGAGGGACAAGCAAACTCTGAGCTGAGTGTGCAGCCAGTTGTGGGGCTTGATCCCATGACCCTGAGATCAGGACCTGAGCTGAAACCAAGAGCCTGATGTTCCAACCAATGGAGACACCCAGGAGCCCCTAAGTAATTTTTGACTAAACATTTTATCACTCTTGCACGCATATGAATAAAGGAATTGCTCCAGATATTGGTAGAGATGGGTATATTTGTTGCCAGGACCCCAGACCACAGCTGGAACTCAGATTGGACAAAGCCAGTTAAGTCACCTTGTTTTCAGAATATTACCTTTGGACAAAGCCAATATCTTGTCTGGATGTGCCAGATGTTACCATTTCTCTTTTAATCTTCACATCATTTCTCCCTACGACAGCCAGATTTATCTTCCAAAGCTCATTTGCATTTTAAAATCAAGGTTTTATTTCTGATTATAAAAGTGAGATATGTTCACTATAGAAAATCTTGAAAGTTCAGAAAACTTCATGACAGAAAATCATTGTTTACATGTTGCTGTATTTCCAGGATTATCCCATTTTTTAAAAATGTAACAAACATCTATATAGACCTTAGTATCCTTTTATTAATTACTATACCTTTTTACATGTAAACATCATTCTTAAAAGGCTCTACATAATAATGACACTATACTTCCTACTTGCTGGAAACTATCCTAATCCACCAAAATTATTTTCTCTAATTCCCAAAACAAAGCTATAATATACATCCTGCATTTTATTATTAAGTTGTTTTCATTTTACAAATGGGAGAATTAAGGCAATGAGAATGTATATAAGTTGCCCAAGGCCACACATCTTGTAAGGAATAGAGTCAGACTAAGAATCCAGACAACCTAGCTCAGTGATTACATCTTAACCACTAGGACCCCACTCTCCCCATATGCAATAATCTGTTACTGATAAGCCCTAATGCTTATGCTAAATAGATTTTTGTAAAAGTCTACATAGTTTCTACAAAATCACATAGTTCTATAACATAGATAACAAAAATTAGGAATTTTTTACCCAAACTCTCCCCAAATTTGTATCTTCTTCCCAGAAAAAATGCTCTCAAATCCCTTGGTTGTTTTCATGAAGTATTCACCTTTATACTTCTAAATAATATGCTCTTGCTTAAGTTGTCTCTTTTTCATCTTTAGGTTGACTTCCTAGGATGAAGATGAGATCCAGTTCTTTTATATCCAGTTTCCCCTCGTCAAACATCCCATTTCCCTCTCCCTCTCTCCATATTCCGAAACAATCTTTATATATTTCTCTTTGTGTTCCCCCTCCCTCCTTCCATTCACCCCTCCCTCTCTTCTACCCCCCTTCCTCCCTCCCTCCCTCCATCCCTCCCTCCCTCCCTCCATCCACCTATCCATCCATCTATTAATATATTTATTTTTCCCTTTATGTTGAACTGGTAAGTCTTCCCAGTGAAGAACCTTCACATCTCCTACAATCCTAAAATTACTCAGGAGAATTACAGAAGTCAAAAAAAAGCAAGGGGGTTTGAGGTGGAGCCCCACTTGTCAGTCTGTAGACAATCACTTAATCTCTCTTTTTTTTGTTATGTTGTCTCATTTAAATCATCATCTGGGTCTCGTGGCCTGAGGCTGGCATTTTTGATTCCCTTTCTTTAAATATTAACCTCACAATCTTCTACTGGAGTTGGGGAATGGTGGCTCTCTGGTCCCACAGTGTGAAAGAGGTTACCTGAGGATCTGAGCAACCTCCTAAAGACATTCAAGAAGCCCTCCTAAGTTCTGTCTTGCAACTTGTTCCATCTTCTGAGACAAATGCAGCGTCCATTTTTGGAACCTGCTCACATTCTCAGACACAGCGTGGCTTGCTTCCATTGGCTCCCCCTGCTATCCGCATTCTAGTTAGTTTTCACTCTTCCATGTGTTTTCGGCCTTCCAAACTTGTTTCCTTTTTTTTTTTTATTTCCTCCTTTGTTCTCCTTGCCCTTTTAGGCTTGAGCCTTTTTTAGTTTTACTGATTTTAGTGAACTACTAGGGATCAGAAGCAACCAACACTTTTGGTCCACCATGTTCAGCAGGAAGTCCTTAAAAAGTACAGATAGAACCTATTGCTCCATTTCACAGAGGAGGCAATTAAGGGGAGTTTGTAGCATACTTAAGGTATGAGGTCAGTGAATTAGCTTGTGAATTAGGTGTTTTTCCCAAGGGACTAGCTGCCTTTGGCTTTCAATCTGGGTTCCCAATAATGCAGTGTTTTCTCCATTTCCCTTAGATCTAACCAAGCCACAGCCTTTTATTTATCAATCTGTTCTAAATTCTGAAGTTGGAAGAAAGATATATGTGACTTCCAGAGCTTCATTCTCACCCCTCAAATGTATCCTTAATTTATTTCCTTGAAATCCAGATAAATAAAATACTATATATGAATGATATAATGGCTTCAGGCCAGAGTTCCCTGTGATCTGACTACAAATCTTGGGTGGGTTGTTTCCATAAAATGTCCCTGCCCATGCCTCAAAAACACACATAAGCCATCATCAGTCTCTCAACTTATGAGTTGTATTATCATCTCAGATTGATGCATAAATTTTTGGGTAAGTGTGCATGAAGACAGAGACCACCTGGGTGACCTTTCATGGTTTCTTTCTCCCATGAAAATATTTTGCAAAGATTCTTTTCTTCCTATCTTGTGGCACAACATTGTTATGTGAACCATAGTGAATGCTTAAAAATAAGTTAATGAAAAAAATTGAGTTTATGCTGATTATTGTCAGAGTCAGCAGGGATCATACTGATTACTTAGTTTGTGTTTGTGCATTCTTTGGTTAATCTTTCATTTTCACCTTTCTTTTTATCCCCAACATTTTGTTATAAAAATTTTTAAGTATATAGCAAAGTTGAATGAATTTTATAGTCACCACGCACATACAAACCACCTAATTTCCACCATGATCATTTTACTTGTTTTGTAAATCACATATCTGTCCATCTATCCATCCCTCTGTCCATCATCAATCCATCTATTTCTTTACATATTTTCAAGCAGATGGTAAATACCTATATACCTCCCATAACCACTTCAGTATGCACATTACTAACTAGAGTTTAATATTTATTTAAATTATTTTTTCATGTCAAGATTTATATACAATGAAATGCAAAAATCTGAAGTGCACATTCATTGAAATTTTATAAATGCATTTCTTTCCTGGTCTTTTATTTTCTCTTCTGATCTCTGCATTTATTTAATTCAATAGATGTTTGTCAAACATATCCTTTGTGCCAAACATTAATAATAACATGTATTAATATGATCTATGCTAGACAGAGAAGACAATGGCTAATTCTCACAGTGGAAATCTGGGAGTTAAGCAATAGGGAAAGAAGTGTTACAGAAAGCATTTGTCACTGAAGAAGCCTATGAACAAAAGCACAACAAATGAAAAAAACACAAGTGTTTTGGGAGGAAATGAGTTGTCTTTTATAACCTGAGCCCAGTGAACATATGCTTGTGTGGTGGGGGTAAGGGTAAGAGACATAATTGTTTCAAAATCCAAAATTTTAAACTATGTGTATGAAACACATTGGCAAGAAATGAGGTGCTTAATGCTATAGCACTGAGCTTAGGTGAAGGCCTGTACTTCCTCAGTTGGTCATTCCTGAACCAAAAATGACAATTTGACAACTCAGATTTCAACCTGTTTTATTTCATTGGTAAATTGCTAAAATTCACCTTTCATATGTGTTTGGTATTTGGCTAACTACAAATTTGCTTCGAAAATGTCTTAATATAAATATGTTTGGGGAAAACAACTGAGTGATTATCTAAATGTGAAAAGATCACTATAAAAATGCTCTGTTACTTAAACTGAAGTATACATGCATTTGCTACAAACTGAGGGAAAAGGAGAAATGTGAAAATTCAAGATGAAAACTTAAAATAGTGAGAAAAAGAAAATAAACTCTTTAGATATGTGAATTTATTACTTTGGATGTGACAGGGTGCAAACCTTGTCATCATTCATTCATTGACCCAACAAGCTCTGATGACAGATTCCTGATACGGCTGCTGTGTGTGGCCCTAAGTAGGGGACTATTTTCTTGACTATCCAGCTAGTTCTCTGACTTCTCTGCCATTATCCTAGTTCAGGATCTCATGTCAGGCAACCTGGTCTTCCTCATCTAACTTTATCCATCCATCCCAGATGGTTTGTTAAAATGCAAGCCTTTTTAGCATGATTAAAGATAATATTATATATCAAAAAAAAAATGCAAGCCTTTTTATTCATTCATTTATTTTAAGAAATTTAGTGAGCATTTACTTTACACCTGCTGTGAACATGTCTTGCACTTTCTACGGTAATATCTTATAGTACTGTTATTGAATATGTAAAAGAGGAAAACAAACTTCTTTTTTTTAAAGATTTATTTATTTATTTTAGAGAGAGTGGGGGAGGGGCAGAGGGAGAGAATCCTCAGGCAGATTCCCTGCTGAGATCAGAGCCTGATGTGGGGCTCAATGCAGGGCTTCATCCCAGGGCCCTGAGATCATGACCTGAGCCGAAACAAAGAGTCGGATGCTCCACTGACTGAGCCACCCAGCTGCCCCAAGGAAAACAAATTTCTTAAGAGAAGAACTGAATTTGGGTCATTTTTCTATAATCTTGAAGGCATAACTTGCTCCCCCCCTCAGAATATGTGATCAATGAATTTTTCTTCCCTAGAATTCTGTTATTTAAGGCAGAGAGTATTAAATTGGTTCAGAGAATAAGGTAGATTGTTGAAAGACAGAGTAGTATAGGGGAATTCTTTTGGATCAGGAAGGTTGGATGGGATTTGAATGGAACAAGAGCAGAGGCTAGGAAATCAGAGGTGGAGAGAACTGCATACGCCGAGAAACAGACGTACCTGACCGTGGTGCACTTGACATCAGCAGGATTGATCCCCTTTGGCATGGGTGTACCTTATTTTACTTTCTTCTCTTCTTTCCAACCAAAGTTCCAGTTTCAACCTCATTCTTTCTCCCAGATATTGCAAGTGAAGGAGAGTGGGAGGAATTCATGATAATTGGCCAGAGAGTACTGTTTTTCATCAAATGAAAGTATCCCATAGTATCTGAAAGTAGAGATTTCCTGTGACATCCTTCATAAGCCAAAATGGCGTGAAGCAAGGGAGTAATTACCACTAATCCATATGGAAAAAGTTTTAGCATTCCCAGACCCAAAAAATAACTCTCTTAGGCTTTTATGATACCTTAAGACACAGCTTGACAATGGATATACAAAATAAATTGATATAAAGCACAGATGCTCACAGACACAATTCAAGGCTCTGGTGGCTGGATGCCGAGATGCTGAGTGTGGTTCCCGGGGAAAGAGCTTGGCGGTGCCATCTCACTGCTCGAGGTGTGCTGCTTCCATAACAGTCCGCTGCAAAGCAAATGCTGAATGCTGTTTTCAATTTTCTTTCAGTTAGCAGAACAGGTACTAATGTAGCACTTTCATAAAACTAAAATGACATAATGCAAATTCTCAAAAGGTGGAGGATACCTGTATATCCATTCACTCATCCATAAATCCATCCATTTTCCCCATTTATCCCATCAAATTGTTTACCCATAAAGCCACCCTTATATGATTCAAACTATTTTAATCAACCCATCCAAAAGAGCAATGGGTACCTAATTCAGAGAAGAGTGAAAAATGATGTCTCCTGGCCAAAATGTGAATTGAGAATTGGAGAATAAAAGTAGCCAGGCAATAAAAGATTGGGAAAAAGTGGTTACAGGCCAGCCAATAAATGATTCTACCTATGGCAATGACAATGAACATATTGAAGGATTTGTAAATAGCTGTAACTAGTGCCAGAGCATTCTCTCCACAGTGAGAAAGGCACAAGGATTCCAACCACTCTCTAAGATGCCTCTGCCCGCACGAAGCCTACCTATGTCTTTACCAGGCATTATTGATTTCCAGACACCATGTTTTACCTGGGAACAGAATCCATCATTATCGTGGGCCATCCAGACCCTCTTTTAGAAGTAAAGAGCGTATTACCCAGCTGCTGAAAGTGCCACCGGCAGATAGTTCTCAGCAGTCAGCCCTCTTCTGGAAGTGTCTTGGCTGAAGAGTACTGCCTTTCTCACCTGGACCAACCTGTAACCAGGGTCTGGTTGATACAGTGTTTTAAAGGCCTGTTTCTCTATTCCAACTTTCAAGTTTCAGAGCTCCTCATGAAGTCCCTGAAATCCTTTGTTGAGACTACAGTGCGCTTGACTTCTCCATCTATTCAATCCTGCTTCCTTCCCTATCCTTCCACTGGTGATGATCCCAAGAGAGCTCCATAATAAAGTTCCTGGAACGTTAGTCTCTGTCGTAGGGGACCAAACCAGCAATAGAAACGAAGCGGAGAGGTGGGCTACCCAAGGGAAGCTCGGATAGATGCAGGTGATCTACTGAAACCCATCCTACCCACTCAGTAAGTGATTCATGATACTCTGAGGTCGATCTAGTGGAAGCTACACTAGCAAAAAGATTCACTAACAGCTGAGTCACAGCCAGAAGCCCAGAGAATCAGCATATCAAGGTGAGGGTGAGCCTTCCACATTATTTTATCCAGTGTCTTCAGTTTACTGATAAGGAAATTAAGTCTGTAGGAAATCCACTGATGAGGCAGGACAATATATCCTGTCATTGGTTTTTTGGTTTTTCAATGTATCTTTTTGTTTTGTGTGGAGTAGGTAGGTGATTCTTCCTCCTAGGATGGCAGAAATGAGGGGAAATCTGAAAATTAGGGCTTGGGTAGCACTAGGACCTTTATACCTTCATCAGTAGGAGATTAGCAAAGGCAGTTCTCCCCGCTTGGTATCTCAGGCTAGGTGATGTAGGAAGTTAAGTAAGTTATTTTTTTTTTCACATATTTGAGGCTTATTCTATAACACACACTGTGATATGCTACCTATCCATGTATGCCTCTTATTAGTGCATCCATCCTTCTACTCACTTTTACAGCTCCTTCTAGATTTGAATGTGGACTGTGACTTGAATTCACATCAATCTCTTCTTGCTACCACACTCTCCCATCTGTTTTCCTCTCCACATATGTTATTAACAGCTCTTTAGGTTATTTTATACAATTTATTAAAAGATTAAGCAAGATAAAGACTAGGAGTGGGATCCAGGGCTTCCAATCTAGAGATTCTGACACCAGTAAATAAATGTGTAAACCAAAAGCATAGATATAAATAAGTAGTTAGAAAGGGGATGGCTTGATAAAAAAGGTAAAGAAATAGTGCAATTTTACGTATACAGATGGAGATAGAAGGTGAAACATATTGTAAATCATTTAAAATTCTAAAATTTCAGGTTAAAAATTATAAACTTAATTTGGTAGCTGATGGGAGCCAATAAATGTTTCTGAAGATCATGAAAATCTGGTGGTGGTGTGAAATATTAAATAGAGAAGGGAAAGATTGGAGGTGAAAAGCTAGCTAAGGAGACTGTTGCAGGTATTTAGGAAAGAAACCATGGGGAACTGCAGAGGAAATAGAAGGGGAGAATGATACTAGAGGTGGTGGAAAGATTGAGTTTAAAGATGGAATGGTGATACAAAAAAACTCTCAGTTTTGATGTTTGACAGGTAGGGGTTTATGACATAGGTCCATTACTTTTGTTTTTGTATAAACTTAACATCTAAATCATATTTTCCTTAAGGGTATGGGTATATATGACCTAATTCATATGGAAAGTACTGGTACTCTGTAAATGCTAGTTCTAATACTATGATTTGGAGAGGGGGGCAGTAGGGATCTAGAGCCACTTCCAGGTATCTCACTTAGATGAATGGCTTGGTGGAGGTGGCTTTTCCTAAAATGAGGAAACTGAAAAGAAGACCAGAGTCTTAGCTCAGGCCACAATAACAAAATACCATGGCAGTCTTAATTAACAGACATTCATTTCTCATCTTCTGGATCAAAGATGGCTGCTTTCTTGCTGTGTCCTTACATGGCAGAGAGAGTGAGAGCTCTGGTCTGTCTTCCTCTTCTTGTAAGGACATGAATCCCATCATGGAGGTACCCCCCTCATCTAAACCTAATTACTTCCCAAAGATGCTACTTCCAAATACCATCACATTGGGGGTTAGAGATTCAACATAGGAATTTTGGGGAGACACAAACATTCAGTCTATACCAACCATGATTGATAAATTGCAGTTCATCTTTGAACAAGTTGGTTTGGAGGTTTTTTTCACAGCTCTGAAATGGAGATGTCCACTTGTTGGTTGGATACATGAGTGGGAATTAGAGAAGCAGCATATCACTAATGAAACAAATTTAAAAGCTGCCCCATGAAGATAAATGAAACCATGAAAACTGACACCAAGATGGAGCAAGCAGAATAAAAAGATGTGCGTTCTGAATACTGAATCTCATGAAACAATAAAGATTATCGTTTGGGAAACAGGATGGGAAATTGCAAGGAAGAAATATAATGAGACTTTAGAGAGACTTTAATGGAACAGATAGCATGAATCATGAAGAAGCACAGAGGTCATAGAAAGAGTACATAAAAAGAATGATGTGTAAGTGCATTGGGGTATATAGGGGTGTTGGGGATATATATTGCATAGCAAAATTTCCAAAAGTGGTCTCATATGGAACACCAGCCCCATGAATTAGCTCCTTGAAAGAAAGCTTATGTGGAAAGATACTTAGGGGATTGCTTCAAGCTCTGACATTCTTAGAGACTCATGAAGTAAATCACCTTATTAAAGGCTCTCAGAAATTTAGCAGTAAAGCAAGTTGTTTCAACATTTTAGAAATGTATTAGAATAACAGACTCAGTTACCCATTTTCCTACTAATACATCTTTAATCAAATTAGTGTTCTTCAGGACGGAGTTTGGTGAATATGCACCACATGATCAGATCTCTCTGGAAGACAAACAGACCAACTCATTGCCAGAGATCCCAAGGAAAATAATTAGAATGAATTGGTAGGAGGGAAATGAGATGGTAAGTGATAGAATTAAGGAGAGATAGAAGCATGGAAGGCAAAGGAAGCTTTTTTTTCCATGGGAAGAGAAAATGGGATCATTTGTAGGGATACTGTGCTCAAGGGAATTTTTATTTTTTTTACTTTTATTTTGAAATAATCATGGACTCACAGGAAGTTATGAAAGAATGTATGGGAAGGTCCCATATATCCTTTGCCCAATTTCCCCAGATGGTGGCATCTTGTGTAACTATATACAATGGTCAATATAAGGAAATGGTCATTGATACAATACACAGGGTTTATTCAGTTTTTCCTAATTATATATGTACTCCTTTGTGTGTGTATATAGTTATATACAATTTTGTCCTGTGTGTAGGTTTGCATGACCACCACCAGCACAATCAAATCAAGATACAGAATTTTTCCATCATCATAAGGCTTCTTTATTATCCCTTCATAGCTACACCTGTCCATCCCCCACCCCAATCCCAAAGCCTGACAACTACTAATCTGTTCTCCATCTCTATAATTTTGTTATTTCAAGAATGTTATATAATTGGAATTACATAGTATGTACCATTTTGAGATTGGCTTTTGTCACTCAGCATAATTCCCCTGAGATCCATCCCGTTGTGATGTGTGTCAATAGTTTATTACTTTTTCATTGCTGCATAGTATTTAGGGGATAGATGTATCACAGTGTGCTTAACCATTGACCTGTTGAAGAACATTTGGGTTTTTTATAGGTTTTGCCTATTATGAATAGAGTTTCTGTGAACATTCATGTGGAGTTTTGTGTGAACATAAGTTTTCATTTCTCTAGGATAAAAGTCAGAGTGCAATTGCTGGGTTATATAATAGTTGCATATTTAATTTTATAGGAAATTTTAGTCATTCTGATGGGTGTGTAATGATATCTCATTGTGGTTTTAATTTGCGTTTCCCAATTAGCTAATGATGTTGAACATCTTTTCATGTACTTATTCACCATCAGCATTCCTCTTTGGTGAAATATCTTCATATCTTTTGCGCATTTTCTATTTGAATTGTTTTTGTTAGTTTTTTTTCTCTTGAGTTTCAAGAATTCTCTTTATATTCTAAAAATCAATCCTTTGCCAGATACGTGGTTTGCAAATATTTTTCCCCAGTAGTTTGTCTCTTCGTATTTTTATCAGGGTCTTTGAAGGGCAAATTTTAAAGATCTTGATGAGGTCCAATTTATTGTATTTTCTTTTTAGGGTTATGCTTTTAGTGTCAAGTCTAAACATTTTTTTTTAAATCTAGTCGTAGATCCTGATGATTTTTTTCTGGTTTTTTCTAAAAGTTTTATGGTTTTACATTTTTCATTTAAATTTGTGATTTGTTTTGAGTTTATTTTTATACAAATTTTAAGTTTTAGGTCAAGGTTTTTGTTTGTTTGTTTTTGTTTGGTTTTGCCTGTGGATGTCCAATTGCTCCAATACCATTTTTTGAAAAGGCTATTCTTTTGTTCCTTTGTCAAAAATCAGTTGGGTATATTTATAGAGGTCTATCTATATTGGGGTTCTCTGTTCTGTTCCATTGCTCTGTCTTTTCCACTGCCCATACCACACTGTCTGGATTACTGTGGCCATATAATTACCCTTAACATCAGTTAGGATGACCCTTTATTCTTCTTTTTCACAATTGTTTTACCTGTTTTAAGTCCTTTACCTTTCCATATAAATTTTAGAGTAAGTTTCTCTATGTCTCTATCTACAAACAAATAAACAACCAAGGCCCACCCCCCAGAAAAACAAAAAAATCTGCTGGGATTTTGATAGAAATTGCATTGAGCCTATAGATAGATTTTGGAAGAATTGACATCTTTACTATATTGATTCTTCAAGGGAATGTTTTTAGATATTTTGTTTCAAATTGGGATATTCAATGGTTTTAGAGTAAGGGATTAAAAAAATGTGTGTGTAGTTAAAGGTGGAACCATTGAGGAAACAGAGTTGAGGCTGAGTGCTGAGATGCAAACCTCAGACCCCAAACCAACATAAACTTGGAGACCAAGAACCCCAGGGAATATCCTGACCAGCAGTGAGAAGGAGAAAATCATACCTCTGATCTTGAAGCCAGTCCTCTAGATCCAAAGGGAGATAAAAGTCCTTCTAGAAGACCACATCCAGTTCTCACCTCCAACACAGTGTAAAGAGGATATGAGAATTACTCTGGGAACCCATGTAGACCAGGCTCTGCAATGAAGGGGCAGCATGTCTGAGAGAAAAATGTTACACAGAGAGAGAAGGGAGCATCCAAAACACCTGTTGCTCAAAGGCTAGAAGTTTACGTGTGGCCTCAGGGGTTGTTCAGGTTTCCCCCTCTTCTAGAATTTTGCCCACAGCATTTGTGATGCAAGGCATCAGAGTCCTCCATCTTTGGGTCTCACCTGCTACCTGTCTTTCCTGCCTGAGTTCATGCCCCCCTAATTCTAACTGATCACACATCTGGCATGACCTCTCCTCACACTTGGAACCATTCTTCCCAACTAGTGGTCCCCGTCTATACTCACCTGGCCTTGCCCTCCACAAGATGCTTAGTTTCTTGGCTAAATTACTGATACCTGGATAAAAGTGTAGAACACATTTATCCATAAGGGTAACGTATACAGAAGAGTTTGGCAGACATGGCTGAAATGGAGATAGTGAGATACTGATCCAACGTAAGTATAGAGTTTCTGGTGGGAACTCTTACTGGCTTTTTTTTTTTGGTTTGTTTTTTTCATTTGTACCCTCTGCATTGTTTACATCAAAGTCAAAATCCTCCTACCCCCATCCTAAGTTATAGATTGCAATCTTCTGGTATCTCATTTTTCCCTGATAGGTTTTTAAGCTTGATGCCACCAACTGTTTCTCCTCCATCTGATTTTCTGGGTTTCTTATGAGAAGCAAATCACAGCTTTTAATGGCACTTAAACATCTCCATGTATACAGTAACCTTGTTATGAGCAGTCTCTGGTGAACAGGCTCAGCTCAGTTTTGAAGTGAGACACTCTGGTATGTAAATCACAGTTGCAGCACTTCACACCTTTGTAACCTTTGTTACATCAGGTCTCTGAGACTCCATTTCCTCATCTGTCAAGTGTAAACAAAAAACCTGCTTCATGGTACTGTTGATGGGATTCAGTGAGACAATGGGAAGGCAAAATTCTGAAATCAGATAGTGCATAACACTGTGAGTGTTCTGGAAAATGCTTCACTGAATGCTTGAAAATGGTGAATTTCATGTTATGTGGATTTTATCTCAATTTTTGAAAAGTTTTATTAAAGTGCATAATGTAATACCACATACTTGGAATGTATCCAGTACTTCGCATTCCCTTCTCATCAGATGGAAAGTTGTAGCTCCTGACAGAAACCAAAAGGCTCCTTTTGCTTGGGACCAAATGAGAATCACTTAGAAGCAAGTTTTGAAATTCATAAGAGGACTAGTACTAGGGAAATAAACGGGAGCAGAGTGGGAAGGACTTTCCATGTCTTCTGATCATCCTAACAGGCAGCCGCTCTCAGCTGCCAAGGGTCTAGAGGCATCTTTGGGTATTTTCCCTGTCCTTTGCTCCCTCCCAGCCTTGCTCCTGTCCTTAGGGTTCTTCCCTCAGAGACGGAGGTTAAGGGCAAGAGGGCAGGGCAGACTATGGCTTTCAGACTTTAGTCTCCAAAGAGCTCCAGAAGCAGCTGGAATATTTCATGTGGATGGTGATTGTTCACACTTAAACCCATAAAAAATAAAATAAAACTAAAGCGTGGGAGAGGAAGGGTCAGTGAAAATAAACATCTTTTCTGGAAGACATCCTACAGCTGTGTGCTGATATAGCACAGTGTTGATGTTTAGGAGCTCCCAAAATGCATAGCTGTGGTTAGGAGAGAGAAAAGCAAACTCCTACCCATATGTCCCCACCCTTTCATGGTAGCTAGCCACAAGCCAAAAATTAAAGAAGAATTTCCTTAGCATTCAGATTTCTCAAAGGAACTCCTTTCAAAGATGGGAGGTTACCAAATCAAGTTTGTGGTTGTGGAAATTGGAATCAGACATTATGTTGGGGTGGTAGGTCAGGAAGGTGTGTGTCTGAAATCAGGTTCTACCACTTACTGATGACCTTGGGTCAAATCACATGACCTCCCAAATCTTCAATATCCCAATCTCTGAAATGGGATCATTATGTTTACCTTGATGTTTTCTTGGGAATATGAGAGATTCTGAATGTGAAGAACATAATAATGTTTGCCCCATATCTGACCCAGCAGGGAGGCTGATCTTGTTGCCATAAGATCAGTCCCCTGGCTTTTAGTCATCTTTTGGTACTCTGTATCACGGGAATCTTCACAGAACGGCAGACTCATTTCCAATTGATGTTTATAGGCATTATTAACTAAGACAGAGAAAGGGACACCTGATATCTGGCAGGAAACCAGATAAAAAATACCTGCCACTTAAAGTTTGCAAATAAACCTCTGTGGAATAATAACCATGATAATAATAATTAGGTTATTGTCAGTAAGAAGGTGGTACTTCACGATGCTTGTCATACTGCCCAGAGCTTTCATTTTCAAAGAGAGATTATCAAAATAAATTTGCCAATAGTTATTATAATGTATTTAAAAATAAGCCAGCCCCTGTCTCAGTGATTTCATCAACAGCTCCTTAGAATGTATCTCTATGCTTCACCTTGAAAAGACAGATGGGATCCAAAGATTAAATCCACAGGCTATAATCACCTTCAGTGATACCCATCCTGAATTGGGGACAATAGTGCAGGCTCAGCATTACTCTAGAAATAGAAATCTCCCCACCACCAAAAGTGAGGACAAGTTGAGCTCTGATATTCAGGAAACCCTAAGAAGATCCCCGCATCTTAAAAGAGGTAAAAACAAAACAGCTAGGTACAAGAACTGCCAAGATGAGAGGTTAAGGAGGTAGGAAGTGGTGAGGAATCATGACTGGGAGCTAGTAAGCCCAAGTGAGATCCGTAGGGATATGGTTGTGAAAATACAGTTCTGCTGCAGTGAGTCCTTTGAGAAGGTCTTTGTCCCAGACATTGGGGCTCACAGAGTAGCACTATGAGCCTGGTATTTGGACCCAGAACATCAATGGAAATGTCCCCTTTCATTCCTCTACCCTCTAACTAGGGCCTAGTGGCATCAGCCAATTAGGCAATGAGAACAAACACCATGTGCTCGGTTGGGGATGCAGAGATGTCTCTTATGAATATGCTACTGCCTTCCAAGGAAATGAAGTTAACAATTTGATGTATGTTCTTCAAGATCTACAATACAGTCTAAAATTTAAAAGAACTATGTAGGGCATTAAAATTCCTAGGATTAAATCATGCCTCTTCACTAACAGGGTGACCTTGGGCAAGTGACTTCACCTTCCTATATCCTTAGTTCCTCATCTATAATATGGGGTAATACTGCTAGTCCTTAGTGATTTTGTGAGGATTCAGTGAATGAATTGATCAATCCAGGTAAAGAGCAAGGAGGCACTCAGCAAATTATATAGACAAGGTGGCTATCTTCACATGCAAGAATACAGATAGCTCCATTATATTTAATCACTTCAAAATATTATATTGCATGGGTTATTTAGCTAGTCTTAGATTTATGGATATAGCCATTACTTCCATTTTGTTTTTTCAAACAATGCTAAAATAATCACTCATATCTTTATATCTGCAAGAAAATATTTCCGGTTAGGGGCACCTGGGTGACTCAGTTGGTTAAGCATCTGTTGGTTTTGGCTCAGGTCATGATTTCAGGGTCCTAGGATCAAGCCCCGCATCAGGCTCCGCACTCATCGTGGAATCTGTTTGGGATTCTCTCTCTGCCCCTCCCCACACTCACTCTCTCTGTCTCTCTCAAATTAATAAATAAATAAAATCTTTAAAAAAAGAAATTATTCCTACATTTGACCTGTACCTCTGAAACAAATAATACATTATATGTTAAAAAAAAAAAAAAGAAGATAGCAGGAAGGGAAAAATGAAGGGGGGGAATTGGAGGGGGAGACGAACCATGAGAGACTGTGGACTCTGAGAAACAAACTGAGGGTTCTAGAGGGGAGGGGGGGATGGGTTAGCCTGGTGATGGGTATTAAAGAGGGCACGTACTGCATGGAGCACTGGGTGTTATACGCAAACAATGAATCATGGAACACTACATCAAAAACTAATGATGTGATGTATGGTGATTAACATAATAAAAAAAAAAAAACAAAGTGGATGGAAAAAAAAAAAAGAAATTATTCCTGATTAATAAATTCCTTAAAGTGTAGCACATATCTCTGTCATCAATTTGTCCTGCTAAGTTTCTAGTGGGTGAGTGGAAGTTTTCTAAGCCCACAAAGTCATGTTTGTGGGGGGAACGGCTGCCTTGAGGAGAGTTTTCTAGATCACAGAAGCAATGTATAGTATATAAAAGTGTGGAGATATATAGGAGCAAAGAAGGCATCAGCCCTAGAATGAAGATGAAGCAGGCAGTGTTGGTGGGCTGGAAGAAATTAAGAACCTAAATTGTATCCACTCCCAGGTGCTAATGACTGCTAAGCTCTTGAAGAGTTGTACCTTATCAAGTGATACGAATTCTGTATAGTAGGAGCAGCTGTCCACTAGTGAAGGATTTCCCAAAGCTTAGAATACAAGCCATTGACGGTATTAAAGATGATTGTTCGGGGTGCCTGAGTGGCTCAGTCAATTAAGTGTCCCACTCTTGATCTTAGCTCAGCTCTTGATCTCATGACTTGTGATTTGAGCCCCATATTGGGCTCCATTCTGGGCATGGAGCTTCCTAAAAAAAAAGAAAAGAAAAGATGATTGTTCATGGAGTAGTACCCCATGGCAGTATATATTACAAGGTGCAAAAGTATAACTTTTGCTGTAATCAATCAGTCCATTCAACAGCTTTATTGGTAATTTTTTTTTAGAGATTTTACTTATTTATTTGAGAGAGAGAGAGCTTGAGTGGGCAGAGGGGCAGAGGGGGAGGGACAAGCAGACTCCTTGCTGAGTGCAGAGCCCAATGCAGGGCTTGATCACAGGACCCTAAGATCATGACCTAAGTGGAAGTCAGATGCTCAACCGACTGAGCCACCCAGGCACCCCATTGGTAATTTGTTTTTAACATCTATTAAAAGTTGCTATCCTCCCGGGGCAGCTGGGTGGCTAAGTCATTTAACCATGTGACTCTTAATCTCAGCTCAGGTCTCAGTCTCAGGGTCGTGAGTTCAAGCTCCACACTGGGCTTGGAGCCTACTTAAAAAAAAAAAAAAAAAAGAGTTGCTATCCTCCCTTTAAACAACCACCACAAAAGAGTAGGCAGCAGGCTGAGCTTCTTCAGGAAGCAACAGTTTCTAACATTGTTTTACTTTTAATGTATTTGTTTTTATATGACCTTCTACTGGTAGCAGTCAATAGTGGTTTTCCATGTATGAGAGAGGCATACATTTACTTTTCAAACAAATTAAACATGTACTTCAATTTTAATAATGGAATTTTGAGAAACACCCAGCTAGACTGGGAGAAGGGTGGGAAACGGATTGTGCATAATTTCTCCTGTATCAGCTAACCATGATGACTGCAACTTCAGTTTTACTTTTAAAATCATTGAACGTAGCCAACTCTATGCCTTGGTCTTATTCAGAAAATTAGAAAAATCAGCTTAAAGCACATGAGTTGGGGCATGGAACTCACCACATGGAAGTGATTGGTCACTGTCTCCATGACAGTGACCAGAGCCTCAGATAAAGCCAGTCTGAGTTCTGGCCATTTATTTTAAAAGTCATTCCTAGACTAGGATGAAAATAAATGGAGCTGTTTTGATCATTGATATCCTAAATCCAATTTGGGGGATGGTTTATGAAATTCAAAGGGTTTCACCCAGCTTCAATTAAAAGGTTTGAAAATTCATGTTTGCCAGTGCCCTTTGGAAAATAAACCCAAGGATAGTTTTATTGCAATGGCAATGCATTTCCAGCACAAACATGTGGCAGATGCTCAAAATTTGGAGATCAAATCCAAAATTTCAGAAGCACATCATTTTTGTATTCTGAGAGGGAGAAAGTAAGCCCAGAATTGGCCTGATTTGACTGGTTATTTTTTTTTTTTTCTGAATCCCATAAATGGAACTGCATATTTAGGAATTTTATGTTCACATAGTATTTATAGGTTATCTATGATTCCTTGAGATTTTGAAGAGTTATAGCTCTGTATTAGGCTTACCAAGATTTTTTTTTTTTCTTTAAATGCCAAATAAGCTGAAATCTATCCTGGGAAACTGGTGGGTATTAGATATTTTTTTAGGTCATAAGTTAAAAGATTCCTAATACTCACAGACGTTCTATGTCTAGGAATGTTTGTTAATTTGAGCCCCCTCTCTCTCCATGTGTATCTTTAATCTCCCCACCAGCTGTCTCCCATAAAAAGATATTTCTGTTTTTAGTTACAAATCTGTTTAGAGATAAAACTCACTCATAAATACACAACCACATGCAAAGATTTTTTTTCTGCTGACAGTATAGAAATAACTCCAGATGAAAAATATTAAAGTTTGTTTAGAAATAGAAAATGCATTCTGCTTCCCTCAGTGGAGGCCCATGTTTTGTAGATGTTCAGGGTCTTTTTGTGACTCTGAGTGAGCTTTTCTTGGAGAGCACAATCTTCTATTAACTCTGTGCTTTAGCTCTTTAGTCAAAATTGTTGGGTGTATTCCTAACTGAGGAATTAACTCCTTGCAAAGGCAAGTATTGGTCACCTAAGGAAAAGGAAGAAAGCTAAGAAGTGGGTTCTGTGCATTGCTATAAATGTGCTTACTATTACTTGAAAGACTGATTGAATTCTTTACTCTTATTTGCTTGTGGGTTATGTTACCTGGGAAGCAGGTGAGAGCTTATGTATTCTTTTTTTTTTTTATGTTATGTTAATCACCATACATTACATCATTAGTTTTTGATGTAGTGTTCCATGATTCATTGTTTACATATAACACCCAGGGCTCCATTCAATACGTGCTCTCTTTAATACCCATCACCAGGCTAACCCATCCCCCCACCCCCTCCCCTCTAGAACCCTGAGTTTGTTTCTCACAGTCCATAGTCTCTCATGGTTAGTCTCCCGCTCCAGTTTCCCCCCCTTCATTTTACCCTTCCTACTACCTTCTTTTTCTTAACATATAATATATTATTTTTTTCAGAGGTACAGGTCTGTGATTCAACAGTCTTACACAATTCACAGCACTCACCATAGCACATACCCTCCCCAATGTCTATCACCCAGCCACCCCATCCCTCCCACCCCCCACCACTCCAGCAACCCTCAGTTTGTGTATTCTTATTTCTTCTTTTTCTATTTCTCTCAAAATCTAGACTGTATTTGCCATATAATGTTTGATCAGTGCTCAGGTATATTGTTTGCTGCTAATTAAATTGTTATAATCCTGTTATATAATAAATTGTGCAAAAAAGAATAGTATTTAGACATTGCTTCTTTCCCAGTGATTTAGAGCTTCGGACTCTATCTCCCCCACATATTCATTACCAGTTAACTCAGTTAAAGGGAATGCTCCAGTTCTTTTTCTTCTGCATTGGTTATTGTCTTAGCAAGCCTCCAAAATCATGCCTTACTTCCTGTTGAAGCGCATTCAGTAACAGCTGATACAATTTGTTGTGACCATACAGTGAACAAGGGTAAATGAAAACAGCTTGTTGCCTGTGCTACATCAACCATGTAAAGTAACTACTCCTAGCTCCATTTTATGGATGAGAAAATTGAGGCTTAGGGAACTTAAACTGCTGAGGTTCATAAGACTATGAACTGTAGTCCCCATAGATTACAGGGCTATTTGACTCCAAATCGTCAGAAATTCCATGACATGAGGCTGCATCCTCTGAACAGAAGGATGGAAGGAGTAACTTCAAGTGACTTGTGTATATCAAACAGTGTGGTGCTCATTTTACTAACTTTCTCTCATTCTATCCTCACTGAAGTCTGATTAGGTCAGTATCAGTAGCCCCATTTAGAGCCAAGGAAATAAAGGCTGAGGCAATTTATGTAAATGATCTAAGGACATAGAACCAGCTCATGGAGGCTTGCTGCAGAGAACTCACCGTTTTGGAGGAATGGTTGAATTTTCCTTTAAAAAGCCCAGGTGCACTGAGAAGCCAGGTTTATCTATCCCAGGTTATAGGATTATTTCATCAAGCACAATTCTTGTCCTGGGATTCAACAATGCAACATGCCCTGAAGCATTAACCCTGATTTTAAAACATTTGCATATAGAACTTCCTGCTGTAGATTGAAATCACCAACTTCCTTCCAAAATACAGCTGCTGCTTGCTGACCGGGCCGCCTTCAGTGTGACTGTGGTTGCAGCAGAGGTCACACTTTCTCCCTCTACCCCAATAAAGTTCTATCTTCCAGTCTGCTAATCTTACAAACGGTAAAACCAAGGCCCTTCAGATAAAGGCATTTGTTTAAAGCTTCCCTCATGATAATTTTCCTTACCCGCCCAGTCATCCTAAGTCAACAAAGGAAAAACCTGATCTTTCCCCAATTTCTTCCCACATCCAGTTGATTTTTCATCAGGATCACGTCCTCAATTTAATGACTATTTTTTATCCTTACTGATTTCTCTGTTTAAACAGTGTGTGTGTGTGTACATGTGCATAGTTAGGGGTGGTTAAGATGTTTACATAAGGAAAAAAAATATATGTATATAAAATTTTAAAATCTGGATTACTTCAACAACTACTTCAAAACATCCTAACTGGTGTTTTGTTTACTTGTGTCTACGTTATCTCTTCTACACCCTCACAGAGCCTGCCAGAGTGAGAGTGGCATTTCATAAACATAATCTGATTGTGCCAACACATCCATGTCTATCCTACACATTCTGATTTCTTGTGGCTTATGAGAAGAACCCTAGAACAAGAAGGACTCTTTAATGTCTGTTCTCAACATCCCTGCCTGATCTTATTCTCCATCACCACCCTTTGAACTGCAAAGGCTCCAGCCACACTGAATTTCTGAATGCTTTCCACATACCCCAGGTCCTTTGGTTGCTTCTGCAACTTTGCACACGCCATTCCCTCTCCTTGAATGCTCTTTCAGGGGCAGAGCCAGCTCAAAACCATGTCTCCTGATGCCCAGGGAGTGTTGCTTAACTATGGTGCTCCAAGCAATATTAAAAAGGGAAGAGTCTGTTAAAAAATGTTCTGTGTGTGCTAATCAGAGTTGGGGGCAGCTCAAGACCATTTGCCATTTCCAGAGTTAGATGCTGCAAGTGAAAAATGAGCTGACAAACTTAAAACTCTTTGCAGAAACCGCTAGGGAGAGGATCTGGCAGCTGAGCAAGCCAGGTTAATACCTGAATTACAAGGTGTTCGTGAGCACCCTTAGTTGCAGGGCTCCGCTGCAAACAAAAGCCTCTGAGGTGGGCCCCAGGTGCCTGCCCAGCTGCCACCTGACTGTGAGCAATAGGCAGCCTGATCCTTTTTGGCCTCCTCATCCACTAGGCCCTGGGGAATCACGTCTTTTCTATTTTAGTATTTTAAAAAGCATCTATTGGGTCTTTCTCAAGGCATTAGAGGGAATGAGAACAAAGGCTGGTAGCCAGGCTTAGCCTCAAATCTGTTTTACTTCACAAATGAAAGTTCCTGTGACATCACTTTGTGGTGGTATGTCAAGCTTTGGGTTTATTAAAATAATAGCTGATTAAGCTATTATCCATGTTGTCATGGAAAACAACAAAAATAGCATCTTTATACTTCATAAGCTGGGCACTTTACATGCATTATCTTATTTATTCTTCATCTTTTAAAAGCACACTTAATGTTTTCAGTTGAGGAACCCAGTGTTTAGAAGTGGTGTACATAATTTAATCAAGCCAGCCATTAACATAGGCAGGATTTGAACTCAGGTTACTGTGATCCATGTTCAGCCCACATTCTTCCTAATACATGAATTTTTGTGCCTCCATTGTAGTTTACTGCAGCAAATTTAGAGCCTGTAAATTTTAGGCTTGCAGATCAGGGAGGCCAGAATATGAGAAATAAAATGATTGTAGAAGTAACCCTGACTACCTCAGGCAGCCTGGGCAGCTTGTCTGAGGTTCGGGTTTCTCATCTGGGCTGGCTTATAAAGCAGAGGATTCTACTCTTTAATGGAAGCCAATCAAAATAACCTCCACTGACTTGCCAGGGAGTAAAATCTTAAACACACTGGTGATGTCCAATATTTTTCAAAGGTTTGGCAAAAGAAACGATATTCTTAGAATATGGCCTGGACTATGTAGAAACCATCTATTCCTCTGAGGACTCTAAATCAACTCTAGGTTAAGCCAGACCATCCACCATCAGCAGTGTACCTGCAGAGTATCATATTCTGTCCAACTGTCACCACCATGGCCTGCTCTGGAAGTCTTCCCCTGGCCCACTCTGGGAACTGAGTGAAGGGCAGGAGCCAAGACCATGATGACAGGGGTTGTAGGTGGGATGATGTCAATGCACGTTTTGTTGCTTTTAGCTGACCAGGATGTTTGGGTTGCACGCAATTCCCACCCCAGTTTGAGAATCAGAGATGGCTGTGATAATTTGGAACATTTGATTTCCTTGCAAACTCAAGGGTAATGTGAATGAAGACTGAATTGCATAATTGATGTGTTGTTGGATTTTTTTTTTTTACATTGTGGCTGAAACGTTAGAGCTAAATGTGAGGTCAACTTTAGCAAGTGTACGAAATCTTACTCCATTAAAAGGAAGTGGATTTCCTCTATCCCAAGTAGTGTACTAGTATTTAAGGATAATTGAATGCACAAAAAACAAACATGGCTCCCACTCTCATGGTGCTTGGAGTCTAGAGGAGGAGAAAGACATTAATCCATATATCATACTCATGAATGTATAATTATCAATGTACTAATTGATATTTTGGAAAAGGGTAGGACACAGAAATCTCTGAACATACAGTGTAGTTTGCAGTGTATCTTCTTTACAGAATTATCTGCTCAGCCAGTGGCCTGGCATTTTTAACATTCCAGAGTCTTAAACCTGAAATCAAAGATCTAGTTTCAATATTGAGCTATTAAACTATCCACATCAGAATGCCATGTGGCACATCTGGTGCCTCTTTGGGACCATTCGGAAATAACTTTTCATAAAGAATTGGTTGGGGTTTCTCAGTGAGGCTCTCCTGTATCTGAAATCATCCAAAGATAGTTACTGAAGAAGTAAGTACCCCAGACCTATAGAATCAGAATTTTTGGGAATGGAGCCTTTGAGTGTATTCTACAAGTGATTCTCGTATACTGTATTTTTATTTGAGTATTTATGTGTATTTATATGAGAGCGAGAGTGCACAAGAGGAAGGGGAGGGGCACAGGAAGAGGGAGAGGGAGAATTTTTTTTTTTTTTTAAGATTTTTTTAAAATTTATTTGACAGAGAGAGACACAGCGAGAGAGGGAACACAAGCAGGGGGAGTGGGAGAGGGAGAAGCAGGCTTCCCGCTGAGCAGGGAGCCCGATGTGGGGCTCGATCCCAGGACCCTGGGATCATGACCTGAGCCGAAGGCAGACGCTTAATGCCTGAGCCACCCAGGCGCCCCAGGAGAGGAAGAATCTTAAGCAGTCTCCACACTCACCTTGGAGCCCAACTCGGGGCTTGATCTCATGACCCTGAGATCGTGACCTGAGCCTGAGCCAAAATCAAGAGTGGGACGCTTAACTGACTGAGCCACCCATGCACCCTGATTCTCATATACTTTAAAGTTTTAGAACAATTACTGCAGTCACTTGTACATTCATTCTTTCAACAATATTCGTTAAGCACCCATTATGTGTCAAGAACTATGCTTCCTGCTGGACATATAGTCGTGGATAAGATAGCCTTGGTTCCTGCCCTCACAGATTCTTCAATCTATTCTGCTGTTTTGTCTCCTCTTTCCCAGTTCCACAATCTACATGTGGGTACATTTGATTTGCCTACTTTCTGTTAGCTTTAGCACTCTTCATATACTAGTTAGAACCTTAGGTTTTAATGGAGTTTCTGGCATGCTAAAAATGTAATCGCATTATTCACCAAGTCCCAAGTGATTGGGTCTGTCAGATGTCTATTCAATCACTCTTTCACTTATTTGCTTGCTTAGTTTTTCACTTATTTATTAACCCATTTATCCATCCATTCATCCATCCATCCATCCATCCATCCACCCATCCATCTATCTATCAGTGCTGGCAATCTTCATAGTAAGATAAAATCATACCTAATTTGATTTAATTTCCAGTCAATTAAGTAAATGAAATAAAGTATATTTTCCTTATTATGAGGTTATACTGGATCTGTTTGCATAGAATCTATAGCTCTTGGATCTCATGTTACTTGACAACTCGACGATCACATCCCAGGCAAAGAGAAGCAAACCGCAACATGCCTGTTTATTTTAGATAGAGGGCTTTCATGGGCCCCTGATGGGAACATGCTGCTGAGAGCATCCATTTCTGGGAAAACACAAGGCTTGCCTGCCGTCTCCACTGTGATTGACTTGCTCTTGCTTAATGATGATTCCACCATTCCTAACAACCCGTACCCTGCCCAGCTCTGCTAAGAATGTCAATTTCCTTGAAAACATGGCTCAGGTTTTATAGCCACTTATGTCTCCTAACTCCTTCCGTTAATGGTATCAGTCCTAATGAGGATTAAACGGTCTGACTCCTGGCAATGAGAGCTGTAAGAACCTTAATGGTGCTGCAGCCATTTCATGCATGTCTTGGTTGCTAATGTTGCCATTTTTGTGATTGAGACACTTTTGCAATGTGCAGTGTGGGGGGCTTTACCACAGTGAGCTTTCCAGTGGGAGAGAGAGAGCTCAAACATACTTATACTAGGTATTTCCTAGTTCACAGAGAACTTTTACATTCATGATCTAAATTACAACAGCTGAGGGAGGAAAGTGGAACAAGGTCGTAGGGGCAGGGAGAGGGAGCATATGTTTCTCAGAAGGCATGTGATTTTTGAAGGTCACACAAGAAAGAGAAAAGAGAAATGGTAAAGCAGACAATCCAGCTCACCTGAATGCAGCCAGGCAAGTGCTCTTTACCGCCTGGCCATTCACAGTGTGGTCCCTGACCCAACAGCAAGAGCATCATCTGGGAGCTTACTGGAAAATGCAGAACCTCAGCTCTCTCCCTGGATCTCCTGAACTGGAATCTGCATTTTAACTAACAAGATCTGTAGACCAGCTTATGTATGTGAAAATGTGAGAAGCATTGTGTTTAGCATATACTACTGTTTCCTACTGTCTTCCCTTGAGATGGTCACATCGCTGATACTCATCTTTGAAAGTCAGTGGAAAAAAACCCACCCATATCTAATCCTTGAGTTACTCTACTATGGGGAGGATGTTTGTTATAAGTAAAGATGTTTTAAAATACCTTACTGTACAGTAATAGAGATTAAGTAAATTATGGTACATCCATACATATTTTTGCTGTAATTGCAGTGTTTTAAATAAAAGGGTAAATGCATATATATATGTAATAATTGAAAAACAGATTATATAAGTACATAGAAAATAAATAGGAAAAGGCACTTGAGGGAAATATGAAATGATTTGAGTCATTGTTCTTTTTATACATAAATTTTTCATTTTAGAACTGTTTTAGATGTACCAGAAATTTGTGAAGATAGTACTGAAGGTTCCCATAGACGCCACACCCAGTTTTCCTTAATATGCACATCTTGCATTAGTATGGTGCATTTGTGACAGTTAATGAAGCAATATTGATACATTAACTAAGGTCCACATTTTATTCAGTTCCTTATTTACCTATGCCTTTTATGTGTCCCAGGATCACTTAGGATACTATATCTAGTTATTGTTTCTCTTTAGGCTTCTCCTGGCTGTGACAGTTTCTCAGAATTTCCTTGTTTTTTATAATCTTGGTATTTTTGAGAAGTACTATTCAGACACTTTACAAAATGCTGCTCAATTGAGAATTGTCTGATGTCTTCCTCATGACTAGACTGGAGTTAGTGTTTGGGGGAGGAAGACTACAGATGTAAAGTACCATTTTCCTCCCATGATATCAAGACCACATACATGTTCTCAAAATGACTTATTACTGTTGATGTTAATTGAGGTAGTGCTTGTCAAGTTTCTGTGCTGTAAAGTTAGTTTTTTTTTTTTTTTTTTGGTGCAAAAAAGTGGATTTATTAAAGCTCGCGGACAGGGATTGTGGGCAGAAAGCTGCCCTGGGGTCATGAGGAGTGGCCCATTATATACTTTCAAGTAGGGTGGGGGTTAGGGATAGCTTAGTCTCTAAGGAATTTGGAAGCAAGGTTTCAAGGACCTTGAGGGGCCTAGCTATTGTTGGGAAAAGGTCATTTATTACCGTCTAATAAAACCTGAGTCATGACACCTTTCAGATGTGTATCGGTGGGCTATATGCTTGGGGGATGATTGTCAATGTATATATTGGGGGAAATTGCAAAGGAATTTCTATATTTTTTTTCACTTGTTTTTTTTTTTAGGTTATGTTAATCACCATACATTACATCATTAGTTTTTGATGTAGTGTTCCATGATTCATTGTTTGCGTATAACACCCAGTGCTCCATGCAGTACTTGCCCTCTTTAATACCCATCACCAGGCTAACCCATCCCCCACCCTCCTCCCCTCTAGAACCCTGAGTTTGTTTCTCAGAGTCCATAGTCTCTCATAGTTTGTCTCCCCCTTTGATTCCCCCCCCTTCATTTTTCTCTTCCTGCTATCTTCTTTTTTTTTTTTTTTTAACATATAATGTATTATTTGTTTCAGAGGTACAGGTCTGTGATTCAACAATCTTACACAATTCACAGTGCTCACCTTAGCACATACCCTCCCCAATGTCTATCACCCAGCCACCCCATCCCTCCCACCCCCCACCACTCCAGCAACCCTCAGTTTGTTTCCTGAGATTAAGAATTCCTCATATCAGTGAGGTCATATGATACATGTCTTTCTATGATTGACTTATTTCACTCAGCATAATACCCTCCAGTTCTATCCATGTCCTTGCAAATGGCAAGATTTCATTCCTCTTGATGGCTGCATAATATTCCATTGTATGTATATATATATATATATATATATATATATATATATATATATATACCACATCTTCTTTATCCATTCATCTGTCGATGGACATCTTGGCTCTTTCCATAGTTTGGCTATTGTGGACATTGCTGCTATAAACATCAGGGTGCACGTACCCCTTTGGATCCCTACATTTATATCTTTGGGGTAAATACCCAGTAGTGCAATTGCTGGGTCATAGGGTAGCTCTGGTTCAACTTTTTGAGGAACCTCTGTACTGTTTTCCAGAGTGGCTGCACCAGCTTGCATTCCCACCAACAGTGTAGGAGGGTTCCCCTTTTTCCACCTCCCTGCCAACATGTGTCGTTTGACCTGTTCATTTTAGCCATTCTGACTGGTGTGAGGTGGTATCTCATTGAAGTTTTGATTTGGATTTCCCTGATGCCGAGCGATGGTGAGCACTTTTTCATGTGTCTGTTGGCCATTTGGATGTCTTCTTTGGAAAATGTCTGTTCATGTCTTCTGCCCATTTCTTGATTGGATCATTTGTTTTTTGGGTGTTGAGTTTCATAAGTTCTTTATACATTTTGGATACTAGTCCTTTATCTGATATGTCCTTTGCAAATATCTTCTCCTATTCTGTCGGTTGTCTTTTGGTTTTGTTGAATGTTTCCTTTGCTGTGCAAAAGCTTTTTTATCTTGATGAAGTCCCAAGAGTTCATTTTTGCCCTTGCTTCCCTTGCCTTTGGCGATGTTTCTAGGAAGAAGTTGCTGCGGCTGAGGTCCAAGAGGTTGCTGCCTGTGTTCTCCTTTAGAATTTTGATGGACTCCTGTCTCACATTGAGGTCTTTCAACCATTTGGAGTCTATTTTTGTGTGTGGTGTAAGGAAATGGTCCAGTTTCATTCTTCTGCATGTGGCTGTCCAATTTTCCCAACACCATTTGTTGAAGAGACTGTCTTTTTTCCATTGGACATTCTTTCCTGCTTTGTCAAAGATTAGTTGACCATAGAGTTGAGGGTCCACTTCTGGGCTCTCTATTCTGTTCCATTGATCTATGTGTCTGTTTTTGTGCCAGTACCATATTGTCTTGATGATGACAGCTTTGTAATAGAGCTAGAAGTCTGGCATTGTGATGCCGCCAGCTTTGCTTTTCTTTTCCAACATTCCTCTGGCTATTCGGGGTCTTTTCTGGTTCCATACAAATTTTAGGATTATTTGTTCCATTTCTTTGAAAAAAGTGGATGGTATTTTGATAGGGATATCATTGAATGTGTAGAT
This sequence comes from Halichoerus grypus, assembly GCF_964656455.1. Taxonomy (NCBI): domain Eukaryota; kingdom Metazoa; phylum Chordata; class Mammalia; order Carnivora; family Phocidae; genus Halichoerus; species Halichoerus grypus. The sequence continues at coordinate 20,083,655 of NC_135726.1, read as the reverse complement.
TGCTCTAGGTAGCATTGACATCTTCACAATATTTGTTCTTCCACTCCATGAGCATGGAACGTTTTTCCATTTCTTTGTGTCTTCCTCAATTTCTTTCATGAGTATTCTATAGTTTTCTGAGTACAGATTCTTTGCCTCTTTGGTTAGATTTATTCCCAGGTATCTTATGGTTTTGGGTGCAATTGTAAATGGGATCGACTCCTTAATTTCTCTTTCTTCTGTCTTGTTGTTTGTGTATAGGAATGCCACTGATTTCTGTGCATTGATTTCATATCCTGCTACTTTACTGATTTCCTGTATGAGTTCTAGCAGTTTTGGGGTGGAGTCTTTTGGGTTTTCCACATAAAGTATCATATCCTCTGCAAAGAGTGAGAGTTTGACTTCTTCTTTGCTGATTTGGATGCCTTTGATTTCTTTTTGTTATCTGATTGCTGTGGCTAGGACTTCTAATACTATGTTGAATAACAGTGGTGATAGTGGACATCCCTGCCATGTTCCTGACCTTAGGGGGAAAGCTCTCAGTTTTTCCCCATTGAGAGTGATATTAGCTGTGGGTTTTTCATAGATGGCTTTTATGATACTGAGGTATGTACCCTCTATCCCTATACTCTGAGGAGTTTTGATCAAGAAAGGATGCTGTACTTTGTCAAATGCTTTTCCTGCATCTTTTGAAAGGATCATATGGTTCTTGTTCTTTCTTTTATTAATGTATTGTATCACATTGATTGATTTGCGGATGTTGAACCAACCTTACAGCCCAGGGATAAATCCTACTTGGTCATGGTGAACAATCCTTTTAATGTACTGTTGGATCCTATTGGCTAGTATTTTGGTGAGAATTTTTGCATCCATGTTCATCAAGGATATTGGTCTGTAATTCTCCTTTTTGATGGGGTCTTTGTATGGTTTTGGGATCAAGGTAATAGTGGCCTCATAAAACAAGTTTGGAAATTTTCCTTCCATTTCTATTTTTTGGAACATTTTCAGAAGAATAGGTATTAATTCTTCTTTAAATGTTTGGTAGAATTCCCCTGGGAAGCCATCTGGCCCTGGGTTTTTGTTTGTTGGGAGATTTTTGATAACTCCTTCAATTTCCTTAGTGCTTATGGGTCTGTTCAGGTTTTCTATTTCTTCCTGGTTCAGTTTTGGTAGTTGATACATCTCTAGGAATGCATCCATTTCTTCCAGATTATCTAATTTGCTGGCATATAGTTGCTCATAATATGTTCTTAAAATTGTTTGTATTTCTTTGGTGTTGGTTGTTATCTCTCCTCTTTCATTCATGATTTTATTGATTTGGGTCCTTTCTCTTTTCTTTTTGATAAGTCTGGCCAGGGGTTTATCAATCTTGTTAATTCTTTCAAAAAACCAGCTCCTAGTTTGGTTGATCTGTTCTACTGTTCTTTTGGTTTCTATGTCATTGATTTCTGCTCTGATCTTTATGATTTCTCTTCTCCTGCTGGGTTTAGGCTTTATTTGCTGTTCTTTCTCCAGCTCCTTTAGGTGTAGGGTTAGGTTGTGTATTTGAGACCTTTCTTGTTTCTTGAGAAAGGCTTGCATTGCTATATACTTTCCTCTTAGGACTGCCTTTGCTGCATCCCAAAGATTTTGAACAGTTGTGTTTTCATTTTAATTTGTTCCATGGAACATTCTCCACAATAGATCACATCCTAGGTCACAAATCAGGTCTCAACTGGTACCAAAAGACTGGGATCATTCCCTGCATATTTTCAGACCACAATGCTTTGAAACTAGAACTCAATCACAAGAGGAAAGTTGGAAAGAACTCAAATACATGGAGGCTAAAGAGCATCCTACTAAAGAATGAATGGGTCAACCAGGAAATTAAAGAAGAATTTAAAAAATTCATGGAAACAAAAGTTATTATTCTTTATATCCATCTTTCCATCCTGTAGCCTTTGGGTGGAAGATTCCACACTAAATAAATGGGGAGTTATGTTCCATCTCCTTGTGTTTGGAGCATCTACATAAATTATTTGGAATTCTTTTGTGTGGAAGATTTGTTTCTTTTCCCACATTGACTTATTTATTCAGTTATTTATTTGTATCAGTATGAATTCATCAATTTTCACTTCATACTCAGAATTTTTATCCAATACTACTTTATTTTGTTACTCAAATTGTTGCAGTTTTGGCCATTGGGGGCTCTTTCACTTGGCCCCTGTGTCCCCTTGACATACCCCCATTACTGATATTTATTTTTAGCACTTCCTTACTTTCTGGCACTAAAGATGCCCCATGTTCTTCTTGTATATTTTCTGGTCTTGTCTTAAAATAATCCATTTTACCAACGATACTTGTTTCCTTCAGTTGGAGAATGGCATTAGAAACCAACATCTGTGAGTTCATTGTGCTCATTGTCACTGGGGTGTCATTGAATCCTAGGCTCTCTCGGACAGAGCAGGGGAGATGTAAGCACATTAAAACTGTGTATATACACGTATCTATAAATATTTCTATATAAAACCACCTGTATCTATATTAAGTTAAACATGAATTCTTACTGATATCTCTAACTATAAGCCATTACCACATAGATCATTCTGGCCTCCTCCCTTTACTTCTGTGTAACCTCCCACTCAATAGTGAGAAACCTGGCTGCTACCATTCAGCATTATTTAGTTAAGGGTCCAACTCCAGTGGTTGGTATAATGTATGAGAATTAATAAGCCCTCCACCATGAAAACAAGTTTATTGATGCGAATACAGTATTTATGTACACCTCCATTTGCCTTTATTTTCTAGACTCTACTCAGTTCCAGAGTCACGTAGATCACCATCCTTTTTCCCCACCCCCTTAGGCATGGTTATTTCAAAAAATTTATAAAATTATTAGATTCTTTGTCACATTATGCATTTCATTCTGGGATCCTATGTGCTCCTAAGTGATATTTTTAAAATTTACATATGTTAAGGTTCACTCTGTGCTGTGAAGTTCTCTTGGTTTTGACAAATGCATAGAGTCATATATCCACCATTACAATATCATCTAGAAGAATTTCATCACTGTAAAATATTCTGTTCTTCACCCACTCATTCCTACCCCTTGCCAATCCATTGGCAAACATGGATTTTTTACTGTCTCTATGGTTTTGCTTTTTAAACAACATAATATAATTGGATTCATATAGTATATAGCCCTTTCAGACTGTCTTCTTTAGTGATATATATTTAGATTCATCTATGTATTTTTGTGGCTTGATCGTTCATTTCCTTTTAATGTTGACTAGTATTACACCATACAGATTTACCACAGTTTATTTGCCCACTTACCTATTAAAAAGGTCATACTAGTTTTTGGGAAACCGCATATATGATAGTTCCTATTAATTTATTTTTCATGTGGGAATGGGCCATAGTTTCTTGTATTTTTTTTTTTTTAAAGATTTTATTTATTTATTTGACAGAGAGAGACACAATGAGAGAGGAAGCACAAGCAGGGGGAGTGGGAGAGGGAGAAGCAGTCCTCCTGCAGAGCAGGGAGCTCGATGCGGGGCTTGATCCCAGGACACTGGGATCATGACCCGAGCCTAAGGCAGACGCTTAACGACTGAGCTACCCAGGCACCCCAGTTTCTTGTATCTTTGCATGCATCAGTTTTTTTGTTGAAACCAGATATTTTGAATAGTAAAATGTGGAAACTCTAGAAATCAGATACTCCGCCTCCCCGTGGTTTATTGTAGCTGCTTGTTGTGGGTGGTGGTTTTTTGTCTAGTGACTTTCTCAACTATTTTTGTAAATTCTTTAATTCTTTATTATTTGTCATGTGTGGCCACTAAAGTCTGTATTCCATTTGCTTGCCAGTCAGTCATTGTTTTGACAGAGTTTCCTTAAGCAACGAGAACAAAAAAAAAAAAAAGAAAAGAAAAGAAAGAAAGAGAGAGAGAAAAGAAAGAAAAAGAAAGACACAATCTCAGTCTTTACAGATTAACTCGTCTTGGGGCACTCCCAATGCTTAGATGGACCTTTTACAACTCTGCCTCAATCTTCACTCCTGTTCATGCAGGGCCTGAAGGTCAGCTAGAGGTGAAAATGTAGGGTTTTCTAGGCTTTTTCTGAGCCTGTATCTGGCCCAGACATGTGCTTAGCCTTTTCCATTACCAGGTATATGGAAGAGTTTTTCAAAGCCCTTCCTCTCCCAGGCATCTCCTTTCCCAGACTCTTCCTCCCCAAGAATTCTGGTTTCTGCTACCCTACAGAAACCAGCCTTGCTTTCTAACTTTTTCCAGCAGTGACAAGCGCAGTTCATCCTTCGTGGCACTGCATCTTATCTAAGGACCGTGGTTCCTTTCATGGCCAGAGTTATTCATAATGCCTTCTACCCTTTCCCATTTTCCAGACCTAATAGGAGTTGATACATGCCACATTTATTATAACACAGACCTTGTCATGCATCTGTTTTAGAACAACACAAGTTAGAATGGAAAAATAAAGCTGAGGGAGATTATGGAGCAAGTATCTCTTTTGTTAGTTTAACATTTAGGTAAGTCCCAACCCTGTGTAGTCTTTTCCAACTTGGGGTAGAAGGAAGAATTGTATGCACCTGTGATACGTTACCTGATCATTGAGAGGGGATTGAGACACCCACCAGCACCACCTCTCTGTTATACTCCAAACCCCACTTCTACCAATTCCCATCAGCATCTGGTCCTCTTGTTAACCTCCTCCCTCTGCATCTCTTAATCTCCCCTCCTCCATTGCAGCTTCTGCCTTGCCTACTATCTGGCAGTGACCACAGAAAGGAATGGCCTTGGGGTCTCCAGTCACAGTTTTGCTGACCTGGCTCTTTCTTGGTTGTATTTGTAGTGCTTTGAGTCACTGTTTTAGTACTGCGGCGTTCTCACCATCTTTTTTCCGCATCACAGATGCTCCTGCCAGCTCTTATGCCATCTCCAAGGCCACTGTATTCATAAATGTTGGCATCTTAGCTGACCCAGTTGCCTCTGCCAACACTATCCTTAATGCTTTGGCCTTTCTCTCCCAAAGGGGTAGTGAGGTTTCTATTTTAATCTTTGGAAAAAAATTAAAATGTGGCCCCAGGAAGGACATTCCAGATTCCTATCATTTCTTTCCCTCCTTCTCAGCTTCTCGACTAGTAAAGACAGCTTGGGATCTCCATTTTTTTTTCATTACCACTTGAGGACATTTATATTGTCCCCTGTCTAGAGTGGAGTTAGGAATGTGATAAGAAGTGAGTCATTTGAGTTTTCTTTTGTGTATTAGACTGAATCGTTATTCTTTTTTATTCCTACCTTGCTTAAAAGTGGTTAAGTTAGGGCCACTTGGGTGGCTCAGTCAGATAAGCCTTTAACTCAGGTCATGGTCTCGGGGTCCTGGGATCGAGCCTCACTTCAGGCTCCCTGCTCAGCAGGAAGTCTGTTTCTCCCTCTCCCTCTGCCCCTCCCTCTACTCATGCTCGCTCTCTCACTCTCTCTCTCTCTCAAATAAATAAATAAAATCTTAAAAAAAAAAATGTGGTAACTTATTGAGCCTCAGGTAGATTCCAGGCAATGCTTTACTGGCGTTCTTTCCATAGATCATGTGCCACTATTTTTTTTTTTTCCTCTTGAAGGCTAACCCCCTAACAGAGCAAAAGTCATCCCTGGCCCATGGGCTCAGCTTCTGAAGACAGGTGCAGATTTTTCTACATGGACTAATTATTCCTGAATTGCTGGACTAGAATCGTTCTCACAGCATTGAATGCAGTTTTTCTGTGGTACCTTTATGTTCACACTTGCTTTCCAACAACTTGTTCTTCACACAGCAGTTAGAATAATCTTTGTAAAATGTCACATCACGTCTCTCCTCTATTCAAACACTTCTACTAGGTTCTCTTTTACTTCAAGGAAAAACCAAGGGTTCATCATGGCCTACAAAGCCCTGCATAATCCTGCCCCCATTAACTCTTTGAAATTACCTCCTACTATTATTACATATGTTCACTTCACTCCACGTTGTTCCTTGACCATGCTAAGCATACCCTTACATTTGGTATTTCCTTCTTCCAGGAACACTCTTCTGTTTATTCATGTAGCTCATTCCTTCACATCCTTATGGTCTTTGCTTAAATGTCCCCTTAATATAGAAGCCTTTCATTGCCACTCTGTATAAAGTAGGGACCACATTGTTTCTTCCTTCAATGAATGATGAGGTCAAAGAACTTGTCTGTTTTGATCACTGAAGACTCTTCAGAGCCTAGCATATAGTAGACACTCAATGTATATTTGTTTAATGTGTATATGAATGAATGGATGAATTCAAGTATAAATGAATTAATGTATGAATGCACAAATGGTTCCCTCCACCTGGCTCAGTACTTATTGAGAGGTGCTTCTGTCTTAATCGTTTCTGTACCTGCTAATATAAGGAAGGCAGTATGACTGCTGAATGTCACCTAGCAAGAACCACCCAAACAGGGTTGGAAGGGGGGGAGAAAAAAAAAAGAGCTACACCCATTGTCTTCCAGCTTAAGGTCTAGGGAATAACTTTCTACATTAAAAAAAGAAAATGTGATATTTTGATGCTCACATGTGCTGAAATTAGAATCTTAACACTAAAGGTGCTGGCCAGATGTCCAGACAAGATATCTCTGGGCTGTAGCCCTGAGTGTAACCATCGTGACCTAGGGTCTTGCCACAGTATCATTAGTTCAGAAACAATGTCAGGGCACTCAGACGTAATTGACCATTTGGGAGTAATTCACACTGACCAAAATCACAAGAGATCAAAGTAGATTTCAGAGGTCAACATATTAATTTACAAAGATATACTTGCAGGTTGTACCTTGCAAATAATCAGAATATATACATCAGTAATTCTCAGTAATCCACATCATACTTTGCAGTTATTCCATTGTGAACAGAAATTAGATCAAAAAATGATAAGATATCTTGCATCTCAAGGTGGTGGAGACACCTCTTGAACTCTCCCTGGTGTCCATAATATGGGTAGTGCTGTATTTAGTGTCTATTTTTCTGGACCATACTGAATCACTATTGATAAAGTGTTGTTCTCCCATTATTTTTCCTGGATGCAGAAATACCCTTCTCCTTTTTTTTTTTTTTTAACGTACATAACATCAGATTTAATAGTACCATTGACCAAGCTACAGAATTCTTTTACATCCTGCAAGCCTTGGCTGAATTTCTAAGCACATCTATTCTTGCTGTTGAATTGAGATAAATCTGTCATAAAGAAAATTACTTGAGATGACTAATCTCATGAATTTGGTGAGTTGACCTCTCAAGGGACAAGTAAGTCTCCTCTTTTAAGACCCTTATCCTTGGCCACACATTGTTTAGTTACCTTGATTCTCTCCCTGAATCCATATTTAAATAATGTCTACCAACTGACCCAATTATATTGCAATTTATGAATAGTTCCAGATGATATAACCATTTTAATATGCTCATTAACCACCATAATGATTTCAGAATCATGTCCTGGGTTCCTACTCAAAATCAAGGTGTATACTCATGTCCTTTAGAAGTCTACTGCATATGGTCACAGTCAATTATATCCTGTAAAAGGATCAAGCAAAAATCAACGCAAAAGTAACTTGAATACTGGCCCTGAAACAGACCTCGCTTTTTTTGGTAAATTACTCTACCTGGAAAATTCTGTGTTTCTTTTGGATCTTTGACATTAATAGTGCATTGCACTTGGATGACACTTTGAATCAATTTATTTAATTGTTTGCTCTTTCCTTAACTTACTTTTTCCCCCAAGGAAAACTTTAATCTATACATGACCAGTGAGAAGCATCAATGTATAGTAGGGAAAAAAAAATTCAGTCAGTAAGACCTGGGGGTACACATATTGCATTGTCTTTTACTGATTATTTGATCTTGCTCAAGTGAATTATACCCTCTAAATCTTAGTTTCCATACCTTTAAAATGTAGCACAGAAGCATGTCCCTCACAAAATTGTTGGAAGGATCAAGGGAGATGTTTAATACACCTGGCCCAGTGCCTTGCCCCCAGTGGAATCCCCATAGATGCTATTTTTTCTGGTCTCCTCCACCTGTTTAGTGTGGCATGCATATGTGACAATGAGTGTCCCCCCAGGTAGATATCCGTGCTTGCAGAATGACGAAGCACTGTGTTTACAGTGTACTCACTGGTCTAGAGGTCTGCTCACCAACATGGCAGACATCCTTCCTGGGAATCAGACATGATTGTATCCCAGTGCCTCCCAGCTGGAGGGCTGTGCTTTTCAGCTTCTGCCTCCTGCACCACAGCGTGATACATGGAATATAGCCGCTGTTAATAAAGGGTAATCAGGTAGTACTAAGGACAGAATTGGCCAGCTGTTTCATTGGATTTCAGACCCAGAGATTCAGTCCTCTTCTGCCATTATCAGTTTGTCAGTATCTCAGTGTGATGGGTTTCTGACTCAAAAACTTCTCCTGAATGCCAGAAACTGTGTTACCTCATTTCATGCTTACCCCAACCCTGGGAGGTAGATACTGCCCCCGATCTGCAGACAAGAAACAAACTCCAAGACTTTACATGGCTTACCCCCAGCCAAGTCATTCCTCTGGAGTAGAACTGGGATCAAAGCTGATCAGCCTAACCCCCACGCACAATGAACTTTATAGTGAGGCATTACCATTGAATAAAGCCTACCATGCAGTTAAGTATCTCTGCTTTTTGCCTGGCACTGTGCTCAGTGACACACAGTATTTTCTCATCTGATTCACTAGATCATAAGGTTCTAAGATGGCAGGGATCTTCTGTCTGTCTTGTTCTCTGTTGTATCCCTAGCACCTGACATGTTGCCAGACATAGAGTAGCTGCCAATGACTATATGTAGAGTGAATGAAACATTATGCCTCATCTCTCTGAGACATGCTGTTATTATGTCCATTTATTATCAGATAAATAACTGGAAACTGAGAGAAGTAAGTAACTTATCCATGGCCACACAGTTGTGAGTAGCAGATCTAATATTTTAAATGATGTCTGTTTGACCAAGTACTTAACCTCTCTGTTATCCTGCCTAAAGAAAGACAGGTAAATATTTATGAGCAAAAATAAATAAATAAATAAATTTCTTTCTTTAAAAGGTGGCATTATCATTCTCCATCTGCTCTTAGTATGGCAACAAATTCTTTAGCAGACAAAAGAACTAATGGGTCATAAAACACTTCTCAGTCCTGGCCCCTCACCTTCCTTTGTTTGTATATTGCTACTTTCAAAGTCATTAAGCCTGTGACTGTTCGTGGGGTAATTCTGAGCAGATGACAATTGCCTTGGAGTCAAAAGCTGTATCCCAACAGCTTAAATATAACAATGGTAGGTTCTTTTCAAAGGGTACATTTTCCCTCACAGCTGCCAGCTCTGCTTTCTATACAAACCTAAAAATAATGATCTTTCCATTATGGGAGCGCTAGTATTGTTGCTGTCCCTCTTAGGTTATATTACTGCTTAAATTATACACTCCTAGTCTCCAGGGGTTTAAACTTGGCCAGGAAACTTTTCCCGAGGCCAAATAGTAGAGTTAGCTCTGAGCATGAGGCTTCTACCGCAGACTCCTGCCGTGCCTGGGGCAGAATTACAGTACCAAAATTTGCTCCAGATATCATTGTTTGTCTGCTATAAAGGTCACTGATAGTCTTTGTAGGCAGCCCCAGCACACTTTATAATGGTGGAACCTCTCCTCTTTCTGTCTGCCATACCCATTAAAACAAAGCGCAAACGGTACCTCTCGTCATTTGGCAAGGCTGCAAAGGAAATCTTTATTCAAATGCTTGAATGTAGGAGTTATCATTAAAGATGATAGGTATCTAGTGCTTTTTTTCAAAAGCATGAAAGCAACCTTGTTCTAGTGAGATCTGATTCTTGGGAGGATGGGGGATTGAGAGCTTGGACCACGGTGATCAGGTGAGCTAACCAGCTATAAGACAGTGGGTTATGGAGTGGAAGGTTAAAAAGGGAGGAGAATGTAGGGTAGTGGAGCGGTGGGGAGGGGAGAAAGGAAGCTGTAGCTTAAGGGACTAGGGGAAGGGCTGCAGAAAGATACTTTGAAAATCTAGAAGGTTGTCTCCAAATGATCTTTTGTCACACAATTCTCAGGTCCTGTGATCTGGAGCTAATGTAGAGTAATAATGATTTTTTTCTGTAAAAATTACAGGGGAAAATAATGGATTTCTTTTCTTTGTTCCATTCCTTTATTTTTCCCCTTAAATGTTTGCATCTGCCATTGCCTATTTACTGGCAGTACTGTATCATCATGTTATTACACATTTGGGAAGGAGCTGCCGAACGTTTCGTCAGTGTGGAGTCTATCAGTCTGCACACACGGATCTTGACTTTGATGGTCAGTTAATGTCCCCTTAACCTAACTCCCTGTTTATGATAATCAATCAATTCTGTAATTCAAAAAGATTTCATAGAGATGAGAGGATTAGCAGAGAATGCTGGAACCATTCTCGGGAATGAGAACCAGACACTGTATAATACACTGTTCACTGAAGCATAATTATATACAACATACTACTGATGACATTCTGGGGATATCTAATACTAATTTCTAATACCTTTTTATCACAGAATTGCTTAAAACAGAACTCTGAAGATTGATCTCCTTAGATTGTCCATCTTCTGAGGATTCCCTTCTGCATATTCTAGGTGATCCTAGCCCATGTTAGTTGGTGCTGCAAAGGTTGACTTCCTCAAACAACCTTTATTTCTTAGCCCTCTACTATTGTTGCAGGATTTCTCTGCCTTTAGTGCCTGAAGTTCTTGGTCATGCCTCTTTGAAGAATGAAGAGTTACGCCAGACAAAAAGTGGTGGGCAGCAAAGCAAAGTTTATTGAGCAATAGTATAAAGCTCCTGGAGAGGGAGGGGACCCGAGAGGGTTGCCGTCAGAATTTCTAAGTTTAGGGGGTTTTATGAGCTCTTTTGCAGAACTATCTTAAGCAATCAGGGTGTGCTGAGTCGTGTCAATCAGGGCTTTGGTCACGTATCTGTCTACCTATTAGGTTAATATCTACGTGCTGATGATCTTTCTCAGCTGACATCTGGGGGCTTATGTCTAAACTGCCCCTTGCCTCTGATAGTGACAAATGCTTTGTGGTTAATTCCCTTATTTTAGGACATTTTGCAGAAGTCATTTCTGCAAAGGCTGCAGATCAGAATGCTAGTGTGGTCCTGTCTACGCTATAAAACAGGATGTTAGTGCTGTTTTATTTTAGCTGTCCTGACTCCATATTTTCTCATTGGGGACCCCAGCCCTGACTACCTAACTGTCCAACTAACTCCTAATACTATGTTCTGGAGACAAGACTGCTGTCACTAAGCCATCTTGGGAAATGTCTGTTCTCTCTTGTTTCAGTCTTAAGGATTTCTTTCTCACATATGAGAACTCTGGATTCTCAGGTCTCTGGGTTCTTCTTCCAGCAACAGCTCCAAAACTTTACTTAAAGAGTAATTTTAAGATTGGATCCAAGCTGGAAATGTATCTTTCATTGGAAACATGTCTGAACACATAAGATTCTTTCGACACTTGAATAACCCTTCCCACTGCAACCTCTGAAGATATTCTTGTTTAAATATTCCACCTCCATTTTCCTATGGCCTCCTTAAAAAAAATCCAAATAAATACCCACTAAGGAAAAAAATATTAATGTAAAGACTCAGTAACTGTGCTTTAGGATACCTTAGCAGCTTCCCCCCTCCCTCTTTAATGAATGCATTGTAGACAAAGAGCACAAATCATGGTTTCTTGCTGGCAATATTCTTAGTTTATATGAAGGCATAGCTATGTAACATGTCTCAGTGCTCCACAAAGACTGCCATGAGTTCCAGATTTTCTACCTCTTGAACGGCTTTGAGAATCATAGATTTATGTTCTATTTTTTTTCTTATTATGTTCAGTTAGCCAACATACAATACATCATTAGTTTTTGATGTAGTGTTCAATGATTCATTAGTTGCCTATAACACCCGATGCTCATCACAACACGTGCCCTCCTTAATACCCATCACCCAGTTACCCCCCCCACCCCCCTCCCTTCTGTAACCATCAGTTTGGTTCCCAGAGTCCAGAGTCTCTCATGGTTTGTCTCCCTCTCTGATTTCTTCCCATTCAGTGTTCCCTCCCTTCCCCTGTGGTCCTCTCTGCTATTCCTTATGTTCCACAAATAAGTGAAACCATATGATAATTGTCTTTCTCTGCTTGACTTATTTCACTCAGCATAATCTCCTCCAGTTCCGTCCATGTTGATGAAAATGTTGGATATTCATCCTTTCTGATGGCTGAGTAATATTCCATTGTATATATGAATCACATCTTCTTTATCCATTCATCTGTTGAAGGGCATCTCGGCTCCTTCCACAGTTTGGCTATTGTGGATATTGCTGCAATGAGCCTTGGGGTGCATGTGCTCTTTCTTTTCAATATGTCTGTAATTTTGGGGTAAATACCTAGTAGTGCAATTGCTGGGTCGTAGGGTAGCTAGCTCTATTTTTAACGTCTTTTAAGACTGAGAATTACAAAATCTGAATTCTGTTTCTGGGTGTTTTGTTTACTTCTTTGAAGACCTCATATAAGCCCTCTGTCCTCTCCTAACTAGTTTTCCTAGGCTATACAATGTGAGAGGCACACAGGAAGGTAGCCTCCCGGTCTGCCGGCCCTGGTTTTATAGTAGAAACATTACCTCTGCTGTGACCATCACTGCTCTTACTACTGTTCCTAATACTACAGCCGCTGCTGACCATTGCTGCTTCTACTGTTTCTAGTGCAGCTACCTCATATTTGCATACAGATTTCACTTAGTAAGAGGGTGTTCCTATATATTTTCTGGTTTAAAACTATAAGTCAGATGCAGCATGAGTCCTGAGGGAAGAGGTGAGCTGTTTCACAAATGAAAGACCCTGCATTTTCTTATCAGCAACATTTTTATTCCTCAATCAGCCATCACCTCAACAAACTTTCCTTTGACTGAGTCAGCCCCTAAATTCCTACAGCTTTATTCATCTTGATTAAAAATAAAGTTAATTTGATTCTGTTGGACTTCTGTGTGTCCAACAGTGAGAGAATTGCTGAATTCTAGCTACAGCCACTCTAGCAAAATAGCATGCTATTTTAAAATTTTATTGTTGTTTTACCAAATTCAAATATTTTTTACCTAGAAATTGTTTTATTTGAATATTTCCTCTGGGGGACAGATTTGATTGATGTTATTTGCCCTCCTGAGTATTAATGGAAATTTCCCCAAGATTCCCCCCCCATTCATCAGAGACCAATGAAAGGTTTAGCAACCAAGTTTGTATGCTGCTTTATTTCCCACAGTAGCCTATGCCCCGGTGACATTAAGAAGTAAAATGACTCTCATTTATGTTGAGATCCAGATTTATCTTAAGCAAAAGTCTCTTGCATATTAGGTGTTTTATTTGGTATCATGTGATCATTTATCACTCTAGTATATTTATTTTTTTACTTCAGCCATAGTACTTAACGAAAGTCGTTAAAAAATATCAATAACAATAATTAAACATATTTTTGGTTCTGAAGCAGGGATGCTTTGGGCTCATAGAACCTCAAACAAATTTATTAACCTCATGGATGCCTATTGGCGACGTGGAAGCAGGCCATGTGTAGTTTAACTCTGACTCAAAGGAGTATACTTTTCTAAAGTCCAAAATCCTTTGTCCCGGTGTAAGATTTGTATAACATTTCTCAGATTTTGGCTCTCTTCCAACACATAGCAATTCCAATTTTATGGCAAGAAGTTGGACCATTCCTGAAATGTGTGGGAGAGGTACAGTGCAACCTTCATTCATAATCTGAAGATCTCTGTCCTCAGTGATCTGATCTTTTTATTGTGGCATAATTAATTCAGGAATCTTGTGACATACAGTACAGAAACTGACCTGTAAGCCCTGAAATAGTGTCAGATGAACTCAGACATTCCTAAGACCGTCCCCCTGAGGATGATGATGATGATTGAATCCCTTACTCAATGCACTTCCCACGGGCCAGCAACACTTGAACAAACAGCTGTTTCAGTTGCATTATTCTTCCATATTAAAATGGGAAAAGACAAAGAGAGACCATTCCTAGACAAAAGAGAATTGCACTTATCATTGGTAATGCTTTCACCAATCACGAAACAGGAGAAATGAAACAATATACCAGATCCTGACCTGGAGATCAATAGGACAAAGAAATACTTGTCCAGGCAAGTTAGCCTATGACCTTGCCTCACAGAGGTAAGAATCCAGGGTAGTTTGCACCAATTTCACAGATGTCTCCTTTATAAGCCTGCCTCCTCAAAAATCACTAATATTACAGGATCTTTGTGAGAAAAGAGAATGGACAACTGCAGTGGATGTCACGTAGAAAATGCTGGAAAAGTAGCAGCTCTCTTGAACAATTACCATATTCAGGTCTGGCTGAAGACTATCATCACTACAGATGGAAGGAAGCAGCACTCCTTTCTCCTTCTGGAGAAACAGTGACATGGTCTTGAATAGCATTTGGCCCATCAAGTTTTCCAATTTGTGCACAAGGGAAGTTAGGGCAAGAAGGCTTTGTTGATGGCCCATGGTGGGTTGGAGAAGGGGAGTAGAGAGGAAGACAATAAAATGAAACCATCCCACAGCTGTGAGTAAGCTCTGATTCTGGCAAAGCTGTGGAGGGCTTGACAGAGCTTTTCAGAAATGAAACATGTGCATTTTATGTGAACACCTGGAGTTGTCTCTATTCAATGTGTTGCAGGGAGAAATCTCATGCACGTGGTTTCTTCACATGTTAATCTAATAGTATAATCACATGAGGCTGACACAGCTCTGTGGTCTACTCCAAGACTCTACCTGAGAAGATGGGGGTTAAGGACTCTGATAGGATTATAAACAGATGTCTCCTAAGACCACACAGTGTGGTAATAGCAAATTTAGTTTTGGGGAGGGAAATTGAGACTCCCAGTTCAGTGTCTTGGTTCAGGGTCCTTCTGCTTGATTCTCTACGAAAGGGTTATGTTCTTTCTTAATAAACTCTGCCTCCTTTCCCTTCCCACTGAACACTGGGCTCTCTTGGGTACTTTCCTGATACAAGAATCATTTTCTCTTACATACTTCTCTCTCTTTTTATAAAATGTTAGATAAGAATATTTAGCATCTAGAATCCCGAACATCTTTAGAGTCAAATGTGGAATTAACAGCATATGGACCAGTACAAAAGCATAGATGCAAATACTAATAAACTTCTATCTACCTGTATTATTTTATTTTATTTTATTTTATTATGTAATTATTTTTATATGTGGAATTTTTAGAGGAAAGTCTGCCTCATCCTCATTAGTGTCTATCTCTAAAGGGCCCATTTCTGCCCTCAGCTCCTCAAATAGACCAGTCAATTAAACAATCAATCCATCAATAAAAAGAGAGAGAGAGAGACTAAAAATAAAATCAGACAAAGAGAAAGCCATGCCAATGACTAGCTGTTGCCTGAGTTTACCCTAGGTCATGCCTCTGCTTCTTGGAAAGCACTGAGTGAAGGGAAGAAGCTGCAGGGTGACAGGATGGTTCTCTGCTGCAAGTCCACTGTTTCCAAAGTTGAAGTTGAGAGCAAGCTTGTCCGCCTAGGAAGATCGTCCTGTGTCTCTTGAGAATTCCTGGATTCTCCCCCTTTTTCCTCAGTCATTTCCTTAGCCATGGCCCCTGTTGACAGCCTTGATGTATATTTCAGCCCCACTGTCCCTTGGCAAACATTACTCATGATTCCTAGCACTATACACACAATCCCAAAACTATCACATGCTCTGATAACTGTTTCCCAGATGAAATACACCCTCTAAATCGCTATTTCTCCATGTGTAGTCTGCAACCCAACTGGGAAACGATCACCTGAGATGTTTTTTAAAATGTAGATTTCTGGCCCCCACCTCAGACCTACTGAGCTAGAATTTCTTGGTGCAGGTCCTTGCCTATTTAAGAAGTCTCCCCAGTGATTTTCACAGCCCCTGTTTATTCTTGCCATGGAAGTTGCCCTAGGTTCTCCTTGAAGTTCCTGGGTTGGGGAAGGAGAGGAAAGGCCATTTATCTGTGTGTGTATATGAGGATCACAGGTGATATAATTAGATAAGGAATGAATTCATTAGAGGCCTTAGATTCAGTTCATTAATCGCAAGATAATAATCACTACTGTGTTTGTAAGCTTCCAAGGCTGGGAATTAGCTCTTCTTCTCTCCATCTCCCCAGCATGTGGCAGAGTACCTGGCAGAGTAGGCAATCAACCATGCTGAGTCCAGAGGAACCAAATCTGATTTCATCATCTCTTGCAAATGTAACCATGGCTGCTATCAATGGTGGAAAAATAAAATAAGAGTCAATAAGGCAATTCTTGATAAGTGCAAAAAATATCAAATTACATAGAATTTTGATGATGATATCAATGACAATAAATTAATCTAACATTCATCATATGCTAATGTCCAAAATCACTGTTAATTAATGAGTTAATTATTAAACAACTGTTCATCAAGTACCTACTTGTGCCAGGAAACATTTTGGGCATTTGGGATAATCATCAGACAAAGCAAAGAGCTCTGCCCTCATAGATCACATATTCTTCATAGTGGTGGAGAAATAAATAAGCATAGGGATGTCTGGGTGGCTCAGTCAGTTAAGTGCTGGACTTTGGTTTTGGCTCAGGTCGTGTTCTCAGGGTTGTGGGATCAAGCCCTGCATCCAGCTCTGAACTCAGCATGGAGTCTGCCTAAGACTCTCTCTCCCTCTGCCCTTGCCCCCAGCCCTCTCTCTTTCTCTCTCCCAAATAAATAAATACATCTTTTTATTTTTTATTTTTTTTATTATTTATTATTTTTTATTTTTTTTAAAGATTTTATTTATTTATTTGAGAGAATGAGAGACAGAGAGCAGGAGAGGGAGGAGGGTCAGAGGGAGAAGCAGACTCCCTGCCGAGCAGGGAGCCTGATGCGGGACTCGATCCTGGGACTCCAGGATCATGACCTGAGCCGAAGGCAGTCGCTTAACCAACTGAGCCACCCAGGCGCCCAAATACATCTTTTTAAAAAAGAGAAATAAATAAGCATAAAAATAATAAATAAGTGCATTATATGGTATGCTGGAAGGTGGTAAGTGTCACAGTAAATGGAAAAGTTGAGCTGGGTAAGAGGGATCAATAGCAGATGGAGGTAGTTTCCAGTATTAAACAGGGAGCTAAGTATCTTATTTTCTACTTACCAAATGATAGGGGTATTGTCATTATTATCCCTATTTTAGAGGAGTGATTGAGTTTTATATAGGTCTGTGAGTTTTCTCATGATCATACTCTTAGAGATGGAGCTGGTTGAAAACCCGAGGTAGCCTTGTTCCACAGCCTGGACTTCTGAGTTCCAATTTACATTTTCTTTCCCATTGGCAAATGATATATATACCATTTGCATTTAGGGTCAGCTGTGATGGTCTTCCAGGAACTCCAGGGCGGGAGTAAGCAATTCCAACTTTCATAATCCCAGGCTTAATTACCTGGTGGGCACTGGGAGCCCTCAGTCACCCGCAGAGTTTTCTGTTCAAGCAAGACACATGATTCTAATAAAGAATCAATAATGAAAGGCTAGTTGCATATTTTCTTACTTGCTGAAATGGGGAGGGGCTCACTGGGGATATCACACTAGGGTAGTAGAAAAGGGGAAAGAGGATTACATGTTTATTTTTAGTTTCAATTAATAATTTTTGCTGAGCTTTCAAGTTTGGGGAGACTTTTTAAAAACTTGCAGTATAATTACTTTCTAATTGCTGGAGATGAGTAGACATCTGAGTGCAATCTTCCTGTATTTTTTTTAATTGCAAAATTATTGAACATTGTTTTATACACTCTGACACTTCTGTTATTACCTGAGAGAAAGAAAGAAAATGGTCTTAGGATCATGGATTATTTGTGTGAAAGGAGACCTCAGAGATTGCCTTGTCCAAATTCCTCATTTTAGAGTTGATGAGATTTAGAGGCAAGTGCTATACCTGACCCTCAGACCGTGTCAAAGGAGAGACACCGCATTTAGAAAATCATAGATTATTAGCCTTGGGAATCCTCTGTTGCTTTCATCTCATTCTCTAGGTAAGGAAAATGAATCCCAGTGCACGCTCATTATCTTTCTCATTGGAATCGTTCTCTCTCCAACACATCCGCTATACAATTCACTGACATTCTGTTAATGCAAATATAAACATGTCAGTCACTTAAAACACTTCAGTGATTCTCTGTCTTCAGAATAAAGTTGAATTTTGTTGTTTTTTTGTCTTTTACTTACATTTTGCATATACATCTCTCTTGATAATGTCCTGTTGTATTTGTTCTACTATACACCCTCCTCTCCTCCGTGCTTGCCCCCACCTAGGTTTTATTTCAGGCACGCCCTTTCTGCCCCTCACTTTTTTCTAGATAGGCATCTCTTCTTTGTACCTATATCGTTAAGTTTGTACATGCGTGCCATTAATATTTTGTTTATGTGCATCTTTTCTATCACCAGAAGCACATTCAGGGCAGAGACTGTGATTTTATCAATCTTTGTCTGTTCATCCTTTGGTGGTACCATGACTTGCACATAGATAACCCACAATGAACACATATTGAAAGAAGAGGTGAGTGAAGGAATAATGGAATGACTTGTGAACTGATAAGCAGTATGGATCTCTAACAATATTTCCAAAAGTATTTTTGAAGAAGAAAACAAAAGTAAAAATAGAATTTTGGCCTCTTGTTAAGAAATCTCAAGTATCTTCTAAAATTTCATAAAATAGATATAGAATTTTAGGTGAATGATAAAAAAAACATTTTGCAAAGACATCGTGTTGCTGTTTTTCTCTAAGCCTCAGTTTCTCCCTGTATAAATCTTAGTTCAGTCGATCCCCACTGTTCCATAGAGTTGTGACAAACTTTATCAAATTGTGCATATTGTGTTCTGAATCCTTCATTCATCTTTTTAGATGGTAATTGAACTTATGCTAAATTTGTCAGTATGCTCCAGAGAAGGACAGACAGATGAATAAAATTAAAGGAGCTCATAGTCTAGGAAGAGAGTTAAGCACACAGAATTAGTTTATATCCAAAAATAGTATAACTGATGGTCAAATGGATATGCAAGGAGCCAAGGGAGTTCAGAAGAGGCAAAAGATTATTTCTATTTTGGGAAACTGGGAAGACTTTATGAAAAGGAATCATTTGAGTGGAACCTTGCAGACTATTGACAGGAAAGGAGTTCATAGATCATGTTAATAGTAGAAATTCTCAAAAACATCTTGGATTTTTCTTGGAACTAGATAATACATGCACTCTCCTTGGAGCTAGTCTTATTATTTTACTAGAAATATTTGATGACCTCAGGAGTAATAAGGATAAGTATTATTTAACCAGAGTTGTCAGTCTTTCAAAAGATTATTTTAGAATTAAGGAGGTCACCAGGTGCTAGCAAGTTAAATCTGCTTTGGATGGCAAGACCCATACGGTAATTTAGAAATAATAAAAGCATTGACTATAGTCTCTTCTATTCATTCAATGAATGTTTACTAAGGACCTATTGTGGGGAAGAGTTACACTATTTTGCTGAATATGAAGATGAAAATGAATTGCCTCTGTTCTTAGGAACTTAAAGTCTAGTAAGGAGTTAGCATGGAAACAAACAATACTAAGGTCATTACATAATTATTTTTCTAAAAATATGCATACTGTAGAGGTCATCGGAGGCTCACCAGAGTAGGTGTTAGCTAAACTGATCCTTGGGAGATGAGTAGGAGTTCACCAGGTATTCTGGAGCAGAAACAGATAGAGATGACATTTTAACTGGCACAGAAACAAGGAGAACACAGTGAGTTATTGGACTGAATATTTTTACAGATTCAAATTATCTTTATTTGCCTATTGGCAATAGCCCTTTGTATTTTGTCTTTAGTGGCTGGTTTAATTTTTATAGTGGTTATTCTTTTATCTTAAAAAAGTATTCTTTCATTTTCCCTTTCCTTGCCTTTGTGTTATGATTGTCTTACATTTTACTGCTATATGTTTTTTTTAATTTAATTTCCATGTAGTTAATATATAGAGTATTATTAGTTTCAGGGGTAGAATTTAGTGATTCATCAGTTGCATATAACACCTGGTGTTCACTACATCAAGTGCCCTCCTTAATGCCCTTCACCCAGTTACACACCCACCTCCCCTCCAGCAACCCTCAGTTTGTTCCCTACAATTAAGACTCTTTTATGATTTGCCTCCCTCTCTGTAGAAGGAAAAATAAAATAAGATAAAAACTGCTATATATTTATAAGCCACATACTAATTTTTTAAAATTTGCTTCAAAAAAATTAAACATTTTAAAGAGATTTTTAAAAATAAGTGAAAGCATCCTTTATATGTACCCATATAGTCACCATTTTAGGAGTTCTTTTATCCCTTTGTGTGGTTTCCCATTTCCATCTGTGCATTTCTTCTATTTGAAGGAATACCTTTAACATTTCATGTACTGTGGATCCACCATTGATGGGCTATTGTGGATTTTGTCTCTCTGAAAGTGACTTCATTTTGCCTTCATTTTTGGAAGATACACTCATCTGATCTAGCATTCTTGGTTGACACACCCTCCCTCCCCTGCATTCACAAGTAATTTCCCGGCATTACTCCATTGTTTTGTAGCTTGCACCATTTCCGTTTTCATTCTTATTTTTGTTCTTCTCTAGATACAGTGCCCTTTCCCCCCTCTCTGTGGATGCTTTAAGATTTTTCTCTTTATCTTTAAGAAATTTGAATACAATAGCCTTGGTGTAATATTCTTTCTGATTTTTATATTTGTGGATTGTGCAATTTCTTAAATCTGTAGTTTTTTTTTTTACATTCACTTAACTTTTATTACAGCATATTGTTATAATTGTTCTCTGTTTTGTTATTGTTTATTACTATTAATCTCTTATTCTTCCTAATTTATAAATTTTTTTAAATTTTTTAAATTTTATTGTGTTATGTTAGTCACCATCATTAGTTTTTGATGTAGTGATCCACGATCCTTTGTTTTCGTATAACACCCAGTGCTCCATACAGTACGTGCCCTCCTTAATAACCATTACCGGGCTAACCAATCCCCCCTCCCTTCTCCCCTTTAAAACCCTGTTTTTTTCTCAGTGTCCATAGTCTCTCATGGTTCATCTCTCCCTCCAATTTCCCCCCCCCTTCATTTTTCCCTTCCTTCTCCTAATGTCCTCCATGCTATTCCTTATGTCCCACAGATAAGTGAAACCATATGATAATTGACTTTCTCTGCTTGACTTATTTCACTTAGCATAATCCCCCCAGTCCTATCCATGTTGATGTAAAAGTTGGTTATTCATCCTTTCTGATGGCTGAGTAATATTCCATTGTGTATATGGGCCACATCTTCTTTATCCATTCATCTGTTGAAGGGCATCTCGGCTCTTCCCACAGTTTGGCTATTGCGGACATTGCTGCTATGAACATTGGGGTGCATATGGCCCTTGTTTTCACTACATCTGTGTCTTTGGGGTAAATACCCAGGAGTGCAATTGCTGGGTCATAGGGTAGCTCTATTTTTAATTTTTTGAGGCACCTGCACACTGTTTTCCAAAGTGGCTGTGCCAACTTGCATTCCCACCAACAGTGTAAGAGGGTTCCCCTTTCTCCACAGCCTCTCCAACATTTGTTGTTTCTTTCCCTGTCCATTTTTGCCATTCTAACTGGTGTAAGGTGGTATCTCAATGTGAAATAATTAAGATTAGAGCAGAGATCAATGAATTAGAAACCAGAAACACAGTAGATCAGATCAACGAAACTAGAAGTTGGTTCTTTGAAAGAATTAATAAGATCGATAAACCACTGGCCAGACTTATCCAAAAGAAAAGAGAAAGGACCCAAATTAATAAAATTATGAATGAAAGGGGAGAGATCACGACTAACACCAAGGAAATAGAAACAATTATTAGAAATTATTATCAACAACTATATGCCAGTAAACTGAGCAATCTGGATGAAATGGATGCCTTCCTGGAAACCTATAAGCTGCCAAGACTGAAACAGGAAGAAATTGACAACCTGAATAGGCCAATAACCAGTAACGAGATTGAAGCAGTGATCAAAAACCTCCCAAAAAACAAGAGTCCAGGGCCTGATGGCTTCCCAGGGGAATTCTACCAAACATTCAAAGAAGAAATAATACCTATTCTACTGAAGCTGTTTCAAAAAATAGAAACAGAAGGAAAACTTCCAAACTCATTCTATGAGGCCAGCATTACCTTAATCCCCAAACCAGGCAAAGACCCCGATCAAAAAGGAGAATTTCAGACTGATATCCCTGATGAATATGGATTCCAAAATCCTCAACAAAATCCTAGCTAACAGGATCCAACAATACATTAAAAGGATCATCCGCCACGACCAAGTGGGATTTATCCCCGGGATGCAAGGGTGGTTCAACATTCGCAAATCAATCAGTGTGATAGAACACATTAATAAGAGGAGAGAGAAGAACCATCTGATCCTCTCAATTGATGCAGAAAAAGCATTTGACAAAATACAACATCCTTTCCTGATTAAAACTCTTCAGAGTATAGGGATAGAGGGAACATTCCTCAAGTTCATAAAATCCATCTATGAAAAACCCACAGTGAATATCATCCTCAGTGGGGAAAAGCTGAGAGCCTTTCCCTTAAGATCAGGAACACGTCAAGGATGCCCACTCTCACCACTATTGTTCAACATAGTACTAGAAGTCCTAGCAACAGCAATCAGACAACAAAAAGAAATAAAAGGTATTCAAATTGGCAAAGAAGAAGTCAAACTCTCTCTTTTCGCAGATGACACGATACTTTATGTGGAAAACCCAAAAGAATCCACCCCCAAATTACTAGAACTCATATAGCAATACAGTAATGTGGCAGGATACAAAATCAATGCACAGAAATCAGTTGCTTTCTTATACACTAACAATGCAACCGTAGAAAGAGAAATTAGAGAAACGATTCCATTTACCATAGCACCAAAAACCATAAGATACCTCGGAATAAACCTAACCAAAGAGGTAAAGGATCTATACTCTAGGAACTTTATTTCATGAAAGAAATTGAAGGAGACACAAGAAGATGGAAAAACATGGATCAGAAGAATAAACATTGTTAAAATGTCTATGCTACCCAGAGCAATCTATACCTTCAATGCCATCCTGATCAAAATTCCAATGACATTTTTCAAAGTGCTGGAACAAACAGTCCTAAAATTTGTATGGAATCAGAAAAGACCCCAAATCACCAAGGAAATGTTGAAAAAGAAAAACAAAGCTGGGGGCATCACGTTGCCCTATTTCAAGCTATATTACAAAGCTGTGATCACCAAGACAGCATGGTACTGGCATAAATCTGTAGTTTAAAAGTACTTATCAAATTTGGAAAAATTTTGGTCACTATTTCTTTAAATATGATCGTCTTCCCTTTTCAGGGGCTACTTTTGCATGTATATTATGCCCCTTGAAATAGTTCAGCTCTGTTGTTGCTATGTGGTTTCAGTATTTTTTCTCTTTCTGTTTCATTTTGGATACTATCTATGAGTGTATCTTCGAGTTCATTAACCTCTTCTTCAGTGTTTAATCTGATGTTAACTTCAAATACAGTATATATTTTTACCACTAGAAGTTCAATTTGGGTCTTCTTTTTATGTCTTCTTAATCTTTCTTAATATGTGCATATTCTCCTTTACCTTCTTGAACATATGAAATGTATTTATTATACCTGTTTTAATGACTTTACTATTTTTGTCATCTGTGTAATCCCTAACTCTGTTTCTGTGAGTTGATTTTGTTCTTCATTATGAATGATATTTTTTCTGCTTCTTTGCATGTCTATTAATTTTTTAGTGGAAGGATGGGACTGCAAATTTTACTTTATCTGGTGCTGGATATTTTTATATTTCTTTAAATATATTTAAGCTTTGTTCTGGGATACAGATAATTTGCTTGAAAACAGTTTCATACTTTCAAGGTTTGCTTTTCAGCTTAGTTAAGCAGGTTCAGAGCAGTATTTCTGCTGTGCAGCTGCTTTACCCCATGACTGAGGCAATATTCTTTCTGTGTACTCAATGCAACACGTATTCTCAAGGTTTTTTTATTATTATTATTTTTTTTACTCTGGCCGGTGAAAACACAACCTATTTCTAGCCCTGTGTGAACTCTGGGGTTTGTTACAACTGTTATTTCCAGGTGATTCTTTCCCCAGCCTCTAGACATGTCCTCACATGCATGCACTGATCAGTAACCAGATTGAGACTTTAGGAGGACCCTCTGTATGTCTCCAGAGTTCTCTTTGTACAGCCCCTCTCTCCATGCATTCATTTCCTCTTTAGTACTCTTGAATACTGCCTTGTAAATCCTATCTGTCTTCGCCTGTCCAAACTCTCAATTCTGACTCCTTCACTCAGAGAGGCCAAGGTTCCTTTTGAGTTCCCTCTTCCTTCACTATGGCCTGGAAACCCTCCGAGCAGTAAGCTTCAGGCAGTTGTAGGGCTTACCTCATTTGTTTCCTTCTCTCAGAGGTCGCTTTTCTGAGCCACCTTTTGTCCATTGTCTAAACAAAAGACACACACTGCTAGATGCTAGAGGGTGGTGAAGGTAGACCTAGTCCTTGCTTTCACCGAATTGATCCCTTCTCAACAAGAACAATATAAAAACTAATGACAATAGAATGGGATACATAAATAAGTTGAGTACAGTTACCTGTTAGGATTTATGTCTGTTCCAGACATTTAAGGATCGAACCAGATAATGTATGGATATCTCCAAATGCACTGCCTGTATATCCTAGTTGCTCAATAAATGACCAAAGCATTGCATTGAGAGGTAGTAATGGTTGAGAGCATCACTATCAAAGGAAAGGGCATTAGTAAAAGTCTGTGTCTTTGTGGGGTATGTGGTAATCAACAAATTTGAAGCATTGGATATACATTAAATAACAATTTAGCTGACTTGGCAAGAGCCAGGCATTCGATCATGGAGATTTTTCAAAGATAGATAAGCTCTTTGGCAAAAAGACATTTTGTACACCACATACACACCTGTATTACACACTCACACACAAACAGACACATATGTAAAAATTTTGCCACTTTTCCTTAGCTTGATAACTTTTACAAAGTAGCTTTGATCAATCTCTAACCAGAAGTGTCATCAGTGAATAATGCCATGAGAGTCATATTAAACATATCCTGCACAAGTATATCCGGAGCAAAGATAAAGTGTCGACAGGATGATTGAGTTCCACTTGCAAAATTGATTATTTTACTTCCCAACTCTCTAGCCTTTAATTGAAATGGATAGATTTGATGGAGCACCCTTGGCCTTGGCCACGGTGTCTGGCAGAGCCTTGAAAACTAACACCCTGACTTCTGAGGGCACTGAGCCAAAGGTTTCTGTAGGTCAGTTCTCCCTCCCCACTCTGTCCCATTGATGAGGATAGGATCAATGGGAAATTGGCCAGGTCGCCACTCTGACGCCTTCCATCCTCAGTGCAGGGGAATAGAGCTTACGTTACCACAACAGCAGGGAGTAAAATTAGATTTTAGTGCACAGTCAAATGTTCAGCCACCCATCAAAATCAGTCCACTAGGGGAAAAATATCCTTGCTGAAAAAAGAAAAATCTGGGCATTGTTTCTCCAAGATAATTAACTGGTTCCACTCTGGCTAAATTGGAAACAGTGGGTGAGTGATCCTGACCTCAAAGTTTTGGTGCCATGTTTTCCACAATGACAGTCTTTTAAACCACCAGATGAATGATGCAGAATGGCCTAAAGATTTGTGTAGTATTCATTGAAGATGCAGAGACTAAAAAGGCCATTGCTTCCTTGGTAAGATATGGGACATGCCAGAGAACAAATAGCTAATTGGACAGGTTCCACTTGCTTGAAAAACCAACATAATGATCTACCATGGAGAAGTTTAGCACAGTGCACCTTTCCCATGAGATTCGTTGGTGTACTTGTTTAGGAATGCCAGCTTAGTCTTTGAAACAAGCGTATGTTACTGGCAGGATTAGCTAACCTGCTGTACTTGGGTAGTAGACAAAATAATTGCACTCCTGTTTTTTTACTAAAGTCTTAATAGAAGCTTACTGAGGAAAACCATGACTTGAAAAAGAATATATGTACAGGTACACATGTATACACACATGTGAATGATTATATTCTATCACTCTAAGTATCACAAAATCTCCATTATCATTGGGTATAAACTACATTCTTAACATCTTTGGAAAAACAGATCAAAGATGTGAAGAAGCCTATTGTTTAGGGAGTGATTACTCCTGCCCCTTCTTTAGCTTGTCTCTTTTTTGTTCTTAGAGGGCCTTCAAGACTTCTGATAGTTGAATGCTACCAGTTGCCTACATCAATACTCTGGTTTCTCTTCAGATTGCATAAATCTTTTGCCTTTTACATCCGCACTCTAAACGCTGTCAGTTTTTTCCTTGCAATAATGCCAATGTTTTGATCCCTCCTAATGATTTTGTTTGATGGTTGCTTTTTTCCTATGTTTTGGTGGAAAAAAAGAGTAATTTCTAGTTTTTAACCTCTTGAAATTTTCTCCCTCCAACAATTTAAAGAAAACTCTTCCTCAACATCAAAGCAAATTTCTGTGTTGCATCAACGGTAGACATAGCTATGGAAACACTGGATTTCTAAACTCTTTTACATGGAAAAATTAGCAATTAGCCTATATGTTTCCTTCTAAAATTCCCATCATTCTTGAGGGGACTAAATATTATATTTTCTGAAGTCCTGTGTGCAAATTTTTCATCAGTTTTATTTATAGTGGCGAAACATCAGGATGTGGGTGCAGCAAAGATCTCCTATTTATAATAGAACAATGAATAAATTACAGTGTATTTAATACATGGACTGTTACATAGCCATTAAAATGATACATGAGAAGACTTTCTGATGATGTGGAGCAATATTTATAATGTAAAGCTAAGATAAATCAGTACACAGAACTACCTATTTGCCAACACACAATACACACTGTGCACTCATTTGTGTATTTCACAGAACCATAAAGAGAAGCATGTAAAAGTTAACATGTCACCAGAGGTTTAATATTGGTTATTTCTAAGCTGAGAAATTATGCAGACTTTTTTTTCTTGTTGCATTTTAATATTCTATAAATGTCTGTGCATTGGATTTTAAAATGAAAGAAAACCAGAGCTATTTAAAAAAAAAAAAAAAAAAAAACTTGTCTGAGGGAAAAGAATGGTAGGTGGTCCCTCAGTCAACAAATTCACTGACCTTTTTTCCTACACCTCAGGAGTCATTACTGTTATCCTGGTGTCCACTGAGAGAGAATCCAGTGTCCTAGAGGGTGAAATGACTTGCTGGAGTGAATTGGTGACTTTGATAATGGGGCCAGTTCTGGACCTTATCCACGGACGTGGACAGCTGCTGTGAATAGTTTGGGGTCTTCTGCTTCTGTCATTCAACCAGCTGCTTTATGTTTTGTGACCTGTGGCTTAACAGCAATTGTAAATATCTGTTTCCCTCTCCATGAGAGACTTTTATTGGAAGCATTAAGAACCCTACTGGTATAGCTTACTTCATGACATTTCCCAAAGTCACAAGGAATATGACATGACATTTTACAGGGCTGTGATTTTGCAAACATTTCTATAAAACATCATAAAAGTTTCTCCTTAAACTAGACTAATTTGACCAGGACAACCGGTGGTTTGGAAGGTTTCTTCCTGCATCAAAACTAGGTGCTCCTGATTCATTCATTTTATCCTTTGTACATCCTTTGCTAAACCATTGAGGCATATCTCCCTTAGAAGCTAATTCCTTCAAACTTCTCATTACATTTTAGGAAAGACACTTGTGCCAACACATACTTTTATGAAAGGAAATAAAAAGAGGGGGATAAAGTTCTTCCAGTCTAGAAAGTTTTTTAAAATTTAAGAATTTAGAATCTAGATTCACTAATAATACTATGAACTATACAGAGAGGATTGATGAAATCATATACGTTTATAGCTAGATGTTTATCAAAGTGTGTCCTGTCAGCATTAATAGATACTACACAAAAACACGTGGTTAACTGGACTGGAGAACTACTGAGTTAAGTGAAGATATATATATATATTCACTGCAGCATTTCTCAGAGTTCTTATTTGTTAAAAAAAAAAAAAAAGGTCCTTCAGGAGGGGTCTAGTGGCCTGTGGTAGCAGGTGGTGGTGTTTTTCCTGTAAATTTGGTCCTCCTCCTCCTTCTGAAAGCTGATTCTGTCTCCTGAGCCTCACATGACCATGCGCAGCCAATCAGAGCCCATGAAATTTCTGCAAAAGCAATGCGTCCAAGGGTGAGCTTATCAACCATGCCAGCCAATCAGAGCCTTCCAACCCCTTTCTTTCCTGTATTTTTCTTCATCAAAGCATTTGCCATCATCTGCCACACTATGTATTTTCTTCCATTCAGTAATATGAATCCCATGAGGGCAGGAATTTATGTCTTTTTGATTCACTGGTGTATCCTGTGTGATACATAAGCAAATGTTCCATAAATACTTGTTGTTGAAACTTGATCAAGAAGCATAGTGTGTGGTGTTTCTCAAACTTATTTTCAAA
Source organism: Halichoerus grypus (assembly GCF_964656455.1). Lineage (NCBI taxonomy): Eukaryota > Metazoa > Chordata > Mammalia > Carnivora > Phocidae > Halichoerus > Halichoerus grypus. The sequence goes on along the minus strand of NC_135726.1, from coordinate 20,055,015 downwards.
TAGAACCCTTTATCCATAAGACATTGGACCAGTTAATTCTCTGTGGAACATACTTTGTGAAACACTGTGCTTACAAGAGTCCTAATAAAGTATCAATTTAAATATGGTTATTTTTAAAAGGAGGAAACTGAGACCCAGAGAGGCTAAGTAATTGACCCAAAAGCCCACACTGCACTTGAGATTTCATGTGTTTGAGTCCTTGGTTTTCCCATATCAGCTTATGCCGCCATGTAGAAAATGCCCACTGCTACATGCCAGGCTTACTGATGGGTCTGCCTCTTCTAGTACATTGACTCACTGAAACATCAATATGATCAGGGCAGTTGGAATGGAATCCCTCTTTTGTTCAGAAAGCCAAGGGTGTGATTTCTCCAAAGCTGCACAGGTCTGTGCTCAAGTGGGAGTTACACTGTTTCCCAGATGACATCTCTAATGAAGAGGAAGTATGGCCTCCAACTCCATGCTGCCTGTTCACCTTTCAGAGGACCTAATTTCCCCGAAAGTTATACAGAATGTACAGCTAATGAAGCAAAACGTGCTGAAACAGGTGTAAAGCAGGTGTTACACATTGCACCTTCAGCATCCATTCAACCAGTATGTGAGTACCTACTACATGCCAGGTACTGTGTTAGGCACAAGTGATATGGAGCAGAAATGGTACCACCTCTGTGAAGTTCAAGCTCCACTGGAAGGAGACAAACAAGCATATAGGCTTTGATGGTTGTGATGCATGATATAAAGAGAGAAACACAACAGTAGATCTCTAAGGAGCTCAATTATTTATGGGATTCTATGTGAAGCTTTCCTGGTCTGCCCCTCAAAACTAGGTAGATTCCACATGTCTTGCTATTACAGCAGAAGAGAAACTCCTTCCATGCCAACCTAGCCCTTTGGCCTTTAGAAACCAACACTGTGATTGATTCTAGAGTTGAGTTCTTTCCCTTTTCCACTGAATAACTTCGCAGCATCAAAGAGCCCTCCAAAAGGACCTGGCCTTACCACCAAACAGATTTTATGCTGAACTGGACCTCAGATTAGATGGAAAGTGCTGTCTTGGAGGCAGATGACAAGTGTTTTATGCTTGTAATAGCACTGTTCTTCATTATCCATTATTTATCAGCCTGGGGAGATTGAAGGAGATAGAGCAAGACCCCGTAGTTTAATGTGAGGTCTTTATCTTTCAACTTTTTGAGCTCAAACACACGAAGAAAAGCTGTTGAATTGTTGTCAGTGAACACGCACATCATTGGCCAGCTAGCTCTCATCCTGAAATGCCCCAGACCTCAGAAATGAAGCCACATGAAAATTCAATCAAGGTTCTTATGGAGTTGGTGTTAGCAGGAAATTCCATGGCAGAGCCATGGGAAAGGGGTGAGTGAGGGGTTTAGGACAAACATTTTTCTTCTGAATCATTCTAGTCTTTTTTCCATAAAACAACAGTTTTCAACCTTAGCAGTGCATTGGTGTCATTTGAGAATTTAAGCAAAAATACAGATGCCTGAGTCCCACCTCTAGAGAGTGTGATTTATGTCATCTGGTGAGAGGCTTAAACATGGGGATTTGTCAAAGCTTCCCAGGTGATCCTAATGTGCTTTTAGTGTTGAGAACTGCCTCTGTAGATGTAGGCATGAGGTGATGAACAGCTTTGGTGTGGGGCAAAGGTCAACTGTTATAAGACTGTGTCAATCCTGCCTTGCCCGTCTTCACAAAAGATTAATTCAGTCAATGCTCAGATCTTAGTTAATCTGTTCTTTTGCTACCATTTTGACCATTTTAGACAAACTGATCAATTTATTTGTATTTAAATCACAGAAATGGTAAGGTTTCCAAGGTCATTTACTTCATAGGTGGATTTTCTTAAAGTGTCTGGTCTAAGGAGGCAGAATGGCTAAACCAGTGTAAGGAGGTGGTGAAGTAATTACTGTGTGTCTCACCTGGGCATTCTGCAGAAGGGTAGCATGTCCAAAGAAGGTGGGAGCTGGGGAAAGTGGGAAGGGCTGATCCATGATGAATGAGATGAATTCCAATGCAGGAGTTCACAAAACTTTTCACCAAGATTCTTATATTTTCCTGTAAATTTGATGCTGGAAAACTTTTCTTACAAGTTGAATGCATTTTCCTGCTGAAATACCTCATCATAAGCCTTTCTGTCTGCTAAGTGGAGTTTCTCTTCAGCAGGATATAACCACTGATATAGTTCCAACCCAGAGCAACGAACCTCAGTTTCAAGTCTGTTCCCCCACAGGTTGTTTGCATGAGTGCCTGTGTTTTGCCAGGCTTTTTGGAAAACGGAAAGTAGAGGATGGACTCATAGATACATTCGGAGACCCCAGGGAATTTGGGCCGCCAGAAAGGAGGAAGGGAGCCAACAGATATTAATTACCTATAATGGGTCAGGCACTTTGCTGACAGATAGGTATCACCACCCTCATTGGGCTCTGAGAGGTCAGGTTACTGATTCATAGTCCCCAGGTAGTAAATGGAGCTGGGATACAAATTGAGCCCTCCATCTCTCTGTGCTGCTTCCCCCACACCACGCTAAACCCTATGGGGACTTCTGAATTTAGACCTTCATCAGCGAGAAAGACTGCTTCTTGGCCCCAAAGGAAGACACTTTTACTGAGTCTTCGAGATTTCCTCCATCTATCTCCCAGAATGATAGGCTAAGCTAATAGGCCCAATTAGGAAGTTCCTCTGGCTTCGACCCTGGACGCATTAGAGTGTGTTGATCAAGAGAGGAGCTCTGGCTTTCATAGTCTGGGATTTAATACAGCTCTCTCCCTCACCAGTCATGCCTCCTCAGGCAACTCACTAACCCCTCCAAGTCTCAGTTTCCGTCATCTATGAAGTTGGGACAGTGACAGTGACAGTGCTTACTACATAGGGTTTTTGTGAGGATTAAATGAGATACCCATGCCACTTAGCACAGCACATGGTAAATGCCCAGTAGATGTTAGCAATCACCATGGTTATAATCCCCATCCTCCAGGACCAGTGTCACCATTTTGCCTCGGACAAGTCACTGACTGTCCCCTCTGATATTCCTTTGGGTCAAGGACTCAGCAGCTCTGCCTGAGCAGTGTGCCATGTCCATTGGTGCTTCAGCTTCTGCCTTCCTCCACACCGTGTATTGATCCCAACTCCTTGCATCCCCAGCCTCCATTCAGACGGAGGTAATGCAATTGCTTATTTCAGAATGAAAGCAAAGAAAACTGACTCCTCCTCTTTGAAGAATGGCTGAAAACCCCTCAGTTTTATACTCTGTTAATCAGGCCTGAAAGAAGTGACAGAAAGCCAATAGCCAGGCTTGGAAATCTGTAAGAAAAATACCCCAGGACGGCTCATTGGTTTCTCATGCATAAGTGAAAGCCAAGTTTTTTCTGCAGAGACTCAGGAGCTATTGCTTTGATCACTGCCCAAGCCAGACCTGGGTAAATGGAGACAGGGGTCCTAGCTCAGACCCTACTGTCTCCATCTCATTGTCAGAAAGGACAACAGACTCCTGCACTCAGGTGGCTGGAGTCTGTGTCCTGTCCCCTGCAATGGCTTCCCTAGGACCCATCCTACACTCATCCACATCCCGTGGGTCCTATTTGTGTCCCAGCATTGCATTGCCTCTCAGAACACCACAATGGTTACATTCCAAGTTAGACGTTGAAAGACAAAGTCAAGGTCACAAACATCCACTCTTTCAATTATGGGCTCTGTACAACTGCAATATCTGCACTCCCCATTCCCTGTGTAAAACACATCCCTATTTATTATCTCATTAGTAGAAACAGCAATGCTGGGAGGAAGGTACTCTGATAACTGTCATCCAGTTATTTTTATTTGATTTGATTTATAAAATAAGAATAATAACCCCTATTTCACAGGACTGTTGTAAGGATTGAGTAGGGACTTTTCTAATATACAGTAGCTATTAAATTATATGTCCGTGGAATCTGAACCAAGGGAAACCAGCCTTCATTGGAAGCTCACATTCTAATAGTAGCAAAACTCAGACTTGAATCCAGGTTCGGAGTTCTGCTTATCTTAACCAGAGATAGAAAGCCCTGATGGGGTTTCTCAGGCCTAATTTGTATGTTATTTCTGTAAGGCAGCAGGGACAGGAGGAAAAGAAATGCATTACAGAACATCATGGGAAATTAACATTGTCAGGAGTCAACATGTCCAGATTTGAATCAAGTTTCATTGGGCACTAGCTGTATGACCTTGGACAACTTACTTTTATCTGAGCCTCAGTTTCCAAATATGTAATATTTGCCTTACTGGATTTTTGCAGTGTTTAAGTGTAACTATATGTGTAAAGACACACTCAGCATTTGGCACATGTAGAGCAACAGTATGCCCAACTCAATAATTAGGAGGAAAAAATAGGGAACGGTAAGTAGGAGAGAAAGTGGAAATGTACACATGTGACCTGCCCTCAAACCTAGAGTCGTGTTGCTCAGTACAGCCGAGTCCAGGTCTTCATCGGATTGCGTGGACTGAGCCCTGTTCTCAAGTAGAGTTGACAGTGAATGTCAAAGAAGAGCTAAGTTGCTTCCTGGTTTGACCCAGGTCACACAGGTACAAGGCAGGTTCTGTGGGGATCTGAGAGACGAATGCAGTCTCTTAGTGCCATGGGAAGAATTCTGAGCGTCAGTTTCATCATCTACAAGGTAAAGGTAATTTCATACCTACTGCAAGGATTGAAGGAAATAATCCATGTAGCATGGATGGATCAAGATGACCTCAGTGCTAGTCTCGCATGTATCAATAAATGCCTATTTTTACCTACTTTGTTAGGTCCTGTGCTTATTGCAAACAGGTCTGCAAAATGTTCTGTTCTCAAAGAATGTTTGTCTTACTGAGGAGGCAAGACCCAAGACCATGCAATTCATGCTGAGGTCAGCAAAAGGGGCTGTGGAAGCACAAAGATGCAGAGCCCTTCCCAGGAATGATGTATAGTGTGAGGTTACAGTTTGGAAAGCATTTCAGAATGGGGATCATGTGTTGGACCCAGGTTTGGTTCCAGGCACTGCCACTTAATAACCCTGGGGCCTTGGCCAACTCACTTTGCCTCTTTGAGTCTCAGTTTCCTTATCTGTAAAGTGGGTTTATTCATACTTACTTGCAGGGTTTGGGGGAGGATTTAAAGTATATACAGTATTTGGAGAGTGGCTAGCACACCAAGAACATTAAAAAAACTGCTGGCTGTGTGTGAATATTAGTATACATTGGTGTGTTCAGATAAAATGCACTATTTGGGAAGGTATTAAATTCCTTATCAATGAGGCTTTTCAAACAGAGACTAGAGTTAAGCTATGGAGAACATCCTTATATTTCTCAACCCATTTCAGACCCCATACAATCTGAGAATCAGTGGTTTTACCTGGGAAGAGGAAATCCAGGTCCTAGACTCCTGGAAGGGAGAGTTCTCAAGGAAGGGAGATGACAAGGCCGAGTGAGATTAGCAGAGGAGAGAGGAGATCTGCTGAAGCAGAGCTGAGGACCAGGAATCTTGTGAGTGGCCATAATCCCTTAGAGAAAAACCACATATGCATTAAAGAGAGCAGTCCTTAATGCTCACAGGCATGGATTGGGAAGCATCATTTAGAATTAAAATAGTTTGAAGCTAGAGCAAACCTTTGAGAAAATAGAGGGAAGTGGATTGGAGGAGAAGGGGGACAAGTTAGAGGTGTTACGGTAGTACAGTTGAGAGGTGGTGACATGGAGTGGCAGTGGAAAACCAAAAACAAAAAAGGGAATAGATTACTGTTAAGATAAAAAAACAATAATTAATTGGAAAGTTCATAGTCTGAAGAGCTCAGAGTCTAATAGAGATAGAAATAGTGTGGCAGATAGCAATGTCAGCTTCAACATCTAGAGTCAGCCAAGCCTAGGTACCATCTTTGATTTCTATTAGCCTTGTAGCCTTGGGTGAGTCACTGTATCTCCTTGAGCCTCAGAGACTTCATTTTTAAAATGGGATTAACAATAATACATCTATCATGAGAGCTGTTGGGATCCTTACAACAATACCCCAAGCAAATTATTTCATACAGTAAACATCAACATTTATAATTCTAATTATACCTCATATATCTAATATAAAATATTATGCCTTATATACCTAATATATTATGCATGAGAAATACAGTAGTTGTTACTTTTCTTTCTAACAAAGTCTGAACCAAGAAAGGCTTGAAGTCACCCCCTCATTAACCCGATAATACACCAAATCAAGGAATCCCAGCCCCAAACCTCTTGAGACATCTCAAAAGGTTGAGAAAAACAGGTGCCCGTGACTTATCAGGTGTCAAAGAGAATTGGTTAATATCTGAAGGAAAAAGAAGGCACTTGGTGTGGGTCTTAAATTGCAGTAATCAAATAATAATTACAACCCTATTGACAATGGAAGTCAAAGAGAATTTTCCCTGATACCCTCTAGTATCACATAATGCAAATGGGGAAGAAGAAATCCACTGTCACCTGGCTGCAGGGCCTGGCATGCTTGTCTAGGCCACAGGAAATCTTCTCTCAATTTCAGAGAATTCAAAGTATTGCTGAGCACCCCCAAGGGGACAGAGCTCTCTGCACATATGTAGAGCCCCTGTAGGGTCTTACAACTCATCAGTTTCTAGGGCTAAACATATTTAATTGGTGCTTCTTGACCTCCATAGTAACAAAAACTGGTCCTCTCTGTTCACTTTTTTTTTCTATTTTTTTTATTATGTTATGTTATTCACCATACATTACCTCATTAGTTTTTGATGTACTGTTCCATGATTCATTGTTTGTGCATAACACCCAGTGCTCCATGCAGAACGTGCCCTCTTTAATACCCATCACCAGGCTAACCCATCCTCTCACCCCCCTCCCCTCTAGAACCCTCAGTTTGTTTCTCAGAGTCCATAGTCTCTCATGGTTCATCTCCCCCTCCGATTTCCCCCCCTTCATTTTTCCCTTCCTGCTATCTTCTTCTTCTTCTTCTTTTTTTTTTTTAACATATAATGTATTATTTTTTTCAGAGGTACAGGTCTGTGATCCAACAGTCTTACATAATTCACAGCCCTCACCATAGCACATACCCTCCCCAATGTCTATCACCCAGCCACCCCATCCCTCCCACCCCCCACCACTCCAGCAACCCTCAGTTTGTTTCTCTGTTCACTTTTGCTTAAGATTCAAATAAACACCTGCCTACTTTAAGGAATTGTAGATGTTGAAAGGTGATCTGGCTTAACCTTCCCGATTTATAGAAAATAACATTTTCCCAAGGCTTCACAATTTACAAAGCCCTTGGCATATATAACATCTCATTTGTTCCTTGTATGGATTCTGGGTGGCAAAAGTTATCAGTCAAGATGGTGAGGAGGGAGTTTGCACATGACTGCCCGTGAGCCATTCCACTGCCACCAGTTTCAGGATGGGTGTCCCCGGGTGAATTCATTCATTTCCTCTTGCCTCAGTTTCCATATCACTGTGGGAGGCACTGGGTGTGTGTGATGGAGAATGGTTCATTTCCACATGGAACTTATAGTCTCATGAGGGCCAATGAGCCATAAATAAGTAAACAAATGCATAAATATGTAACTATAAACTGCCAAAGCCCTAAAAAGAGAATAAACACTTTGCTTTGATGGAGTGTAAAGGGGAAGGATCTATTTCGTGAAGATCTCCTGGCAAAAAGGGCAACATTAATGCTGACGCTTGAAGGAGGAAATAGGGCCTGCCAGAGAAACCCATTCGGTGATCCTAGCTGGCCACAGGTCAGTGGAGAGAATGGTTTTACAAGGGAAAATGTACAACAGTCCCAAGCACCCCTCCTGATATATGGGGTCTGCTTAATAAATGGAGGCTTGAATCTGGAATTTATTTTGCAGCTGATCAAACTGAGATTCAAAGTCAACTAAGAAAATAGTCCAGGCTTAATAGCTCATAATGGGGGTGGAGAAAGTGTTCCAACCCACTTCTTCTGAAGTCAGAACCTACCTTCTTGCTATCAGAGCCAAGTGCCAGTGAAAATGTTACCTAGATTGACAAAGGCAGAGTCACAAAGTGGGTGGGAGGACTGGGACCCCAGCCTGCCTGCATTTATCCAACTGCCGTCTCCCAGGGAGTAACCATCGATGAGGCAGCTTACCTTCTTAGAGCAGATACCCCCACCCTTTTAAAAAATAAGACTTCTTTTTATTTATTATTATTGACTCATTCAACCTCAATTTAATTTGGCTTGGCTAAGTCGAGGCTACCCTGAAGCCCTCTGAGCCAGGTCTGGTTTAGGGACTGAGCAGTGGAAGGCCTTCCAGTGCAGAGGGAGGAGGTCCTCTGCGGTGCTGGGCCTGGGGGTCTTAGAAATGTGGGTGGAGGGCAGCTACAATGCAGAAGTCTGGGTGCTGAGGGCGATGCTGACTCAACCAGAAAGAAGTTGCTGCAGGAATGAAATATGTGTCTGTGATTTCATTAAGGCACCATAAACCAAACAACACCCAGTGGTGTTATGGAGCCCCTTTAAATTTACAGCCTGTTCTCTGTGGAGGGGTCTACCAGGTCAGGACGCAGGAAGGGAAAGAGTGGTGTTGGTGTGTGTGTGTATGTATGTTTTCTGAGAGGGGAGAGAAAATGAGACACAGTAAAACCCTGAGAAACATAAGGAACCAGAGAAAGAGGCAGGGGAAGAGAAAAAAAGAAAAATATACAGTGAGTGAGGGATGAGGGGAGAGAGAATGAAAAAGAAAAGAGCCTGAAACAGAAATAGAAACACAGAAAGAGGAAAGTAGAAAGAATGAGTTAGACATTAAAAGACATGCAGACAGAGAGGTGGAAACAAAGAGAGAAAGAACAGGTTGATGGGGAACAAAACAAAAACCAACAAGTAGAGCCAAAGAGAAAAAGGGAAAGGTTGAAAAGCCGAGACAAAAATGTAATGAAAAAGACTTTGGCAGAGACTGATCCTGGGGAAAGAAAACAGGAGAAAAAAGAAAGGACAGACAGCACCCGGGAGAGGCAGAGGAGCTGAGTGGCTGACAGAGAAACAAAATGACAGTCAGAGATGCAGAGCCTGTGTCAGAGACAGAGACTGAGATGCAAGCAAAGAAACAGAGGTGCCCAGAGGCCCAGGGGGAGAGAGAAGGGAAAGGGGACCAGTGAGAAAGATGACAGGTAGAAAAGTTGGAGACAAAGGGAATCAAGCAGGGCAGGGGGAGAGAGATGTGCGTGCAGAGCCACATACAGAGAGGAGCCCCAGACCACCCCGTGTAACTGGGGGAGCCAGTGATGGCAGAAGCCCCTCTGGGTGGGCAGCCGCTGAGACCCCCAAATCTGTTCTGGCTTCTGCTCCTGCTAGGTTTGACCCCGTGTGGGTCTGCAGTAACAGGATTCATTTAATGAAAAATCTCCAACTCATAAATGATAGCTGCTAAAAGGGTCTCTTTTGCTTTCTTGGAAATGGAAGTGGGAGTTACTTAATATTGCTTTTCTGAGAAACAGGTATATATGTCAAAAAATGGTCCTTTCTATCCTCTCAAAGAAAACCCCAAACAGTTCCAACCTCAGATGGTGATTTTTATTACAACTTGCTACTCTCTGAGTGGACGTGTTCCGAATGTCTGCTGCAATCCTTTTCCCATTAGATTTTTGGATGACACTTACCACAAGGGAAATACAATTTCTTGGTCTGTGAATTGTTTATATCCTCATCAAAATATATCTTTAACGACACCCAGGGAGATGATTTTCTAAAGAACTTTCTAGTCTGCAGACTTTTAAAAATCTCCTTCTAAACTTTCCACAGTCTGTAGAGGGGCAAATAACGCTGACTCTGGAGCATTTAGCTTATAGCATTTTGTGTTTTGTTTAATACTTACAATTATCTTTGCTATTTATTGAACTCCAGTCGTGGCTAGGTGCCTTACAGAAAGTACCAAATTTAGTCTTTCTTACAACCCTGCAGGAGGGATTATTATCCCCACTTCACAGAAAAGGAGATTGAGGTTCAGAGAGGTTAAATAACTTGCTTGAGGCTATGTTGTTAATAATAATGACATTATAATTTATTCAATACATAATATGAAGCAGATACCATGCATCAGCTTGTTCCCAGAATAGCTCACATGCCTTTCCTGGTAGCCTTTTGTGAGAGCCCTCAGACTCAGAGAATTAAGGTAGGTTTTCCAAGACCAGTGAGCAAATAACTGGTAGATCTAGAGCTCAGACCATGTCTGTTTAATTCCAAAACCTGTGCCCTTGATCAAGATGGTTGCTGTCTCTCCTTGCTCTTGCTAGAAAGCTCAACATCTCTCAAGCTTTGAGCTCAGGGAAAGCAAGGGCTACATTTTATTTTTTTAAGATTTATTTATTTGAGAGAGAGAGCGAGAGAGCGAGTGGGGTGAGGGAGAGAGAGAGAGACTCTTCAAGCAGATGTCCTGCTGAGCCCAGAGCCCGACGCAAGGCTTGATCCCATGACCCATGAGATCATGGCTTGAGCCAAAACCAAGAGTCAGATGCTTAACTGACTGAGCCACCCAGGTGCCCTGGCAAGGGCTACATTTTAATCACTAGTGTGTTTCCCCGCAAAGAATAGAAGTTCCATGAAAGCAAAGACCTGCATCCCACTATGGATATCAATGCCTGGCATCTTGAAGAGGATCAATAAATAGGTTTGAATCACTGAATCTTTGAACCCAGCACCTGCTATGCTTGGCACACAATCAGTTCTCCTGGCCTGTTAGCCAGCCATCCTTCAAGTCCAACATTTGCCCTAAAGATGCAAATCAAGTGCCTTTCTGGAACAATGGCCAAGACAGTCTCTTAGGAAAACCCTCACTTGAGAAATTTTTGACTTGAAAAAATGGTTCTGTGCTTCTTCATCCATTCTTTCAGCCTGCTCAGACTTCAGCATCATTTTTAAGTTTCCAACTGAAGAAAGGGCTTTGGTTCATGTTCACCACTACACAGAGGAGGCAGGGACACAGTTGTAGCTTTCATTAGAAGACTGCTCTGCTCAAGCCTGATTTACACCTTGACCTCATTCTGCCTTTAATTTGCAGGGCAAAAGTGAATCTGATTTAATTATATGAGGGCTTTTGCAAACTGATACCTAAGAACTTTATAGGGAATTTTGGTTCAGTATTAAATACGAACACTGAGTCCATGGCTCCAGGAACAGAGTGTATGATGTAGTAGACTCCTTGAACCATAGGTACTTTCTCCTGAGTCTCCCAGAGCAACTCCTGCCATAGTTAGGTGCCAGATGCTAATTGTTCTCTATTTATAATAAAATATAAATTTAGTTGGGGAGTTTTTATTAATATTTCCCCAAAACAATGGTTCTTAGATATATACCCTTCTAGAGAAGAGGTCTCTACAGACATGCCTCCTTTGCTCCCTCTTCCAGCTGTTTAGCCATGTTGGTCAAGGGCAAACCAGCCAACAGCTTGACTCACCCAGCAACTTGGGATAAGTCCTTGACTTTTCTCTCTTGCATGCATTGCTCAGTGCAGAAGGCAATGAGTCTTCCCCATTTTCCACCTAAGTTTCCTTGGACATCATCCTTTACTCTCATTTCCTACTGCGATGGCGTTATCATATCTCTCAGGGAAAATGTACATAGTCTTCTAACTATGAGTCACCTAAACGTAGAGCCTCCAATACAAGATTCATGGAGAAGAGGTTTATTTCCCTAACTGAGGCTGCAGGTATCCTGATAGTGTAATGGGAACTACAGTAACAACCAATTATTATGTATTTACTCTGTGTCAGGCCTTTTACTTAGTGCATGACATATATTACCTCATGTAGTAATCACAAAACTCTGTGGGAAAGGTGCTTTCATTATATTGATTTTCCAGGTAAGAGAACTAAGCCTTAGAGAGGTAAAGTAAATCTGACATTAGCAAGATGGAATGTGGTAGCAGCAAAATTCGACCTGGTCAGGTAACCAATGACCTTGACCACTCCCCTATTCTGTCTTACCCAACCCTTGAGTTAAATAATCCTTGTCTGGAAGACTAGCTTCAAAATATACTGACACTATGACCAATGTAAGCAATTTCAGTTTCTGAGCCTCAGTTTCTTCATTTTTAAAATGGGCATTATAATACTTATTTGGGGCATTATTTGCTGGGATTAAATGAACTAATGGCCATAAAAGTCATAGCATTGGGTCATGCACATAGCATAAATTAAAAAAAAAAAAAAAAAGAAGAAGGTTGGAAATCACTGGACATAATTTACCTTTCCCCTAAAAGGAAGATTTGACTCCAGCTCCTCAGGTAGGAAGAAAATTATTTCTTGAATATCTATGTGTATTCCACATTGTCATATACATGCAGAAAGATGCTAGGGTGAATGCTGTATTCATCAAAGGAAATTGGGATTCAAGACCACATTTCTTGACTCTTTGCTCTTCCCCCTACAAAATATGGCATTTGTACATTAAAAAGAGAAAAAATGACCAACAAAAGCTGTCTATGAAAAATCTCCCTCTCTATCATCTCTCCAATCATGCCATTTATCCTAATGCCTTTGCTCAAATTTTCCTGCCCACTGCCTACAATGCAAAGTAACCAGCCTTCTTTGTTCTAACACCACATCTAGATGTTGGGGTTTCTTATGGGCAATTTGAAGATGGTAAATGATGATGGAATGTTCAATCACACACTGAACTGCCCTCCTGGAGTGAAATACACCACACAATGCTTAACTGTTTCCCTGCTGGTGTTTACTGGGGAGGCATTATTTCCTCAGGTATAGAACAAGCAACAGAAGGCAGGCTGCAAAGACTAAGGTTTCCTGCTGTCTCAGAAAGCAGTGCGATCACTTTACCTTTTGATGGGTTGTTTTGTGCATCAATTAACAGGGTCACCATAAACCCCTGTAACCCAGAGCAATCAGCCAGCTGTTGTAGTAGAATGAAAGGTGAATACAATATAGGCTCCTGATTCACCTGGACTGAGTCCCACTGTCCCTTCAGAGAACTGGAAACAAGTATTAGAGAGAAAGGGGAGGGAGACTCAGATATATGCCCTGTGGCCTTGCAGAATTTCTGGCAAGGGAGTATGATTGCAGCCACCCTGAATGCCACCAGCAGTCAAGAGGCCTTGAGCCTCTTAATTCTGACCTTCCTGGCCTTGCATCTGTTCCCCCAAATTTCCCATCTGTTCACTTGTAAGACCCTCAATCTGTTATTCCTCCCCAAAAGATGACACTCAGTGGTCCCCCTGAAGCTGAACAGACCATTTTAGCAGAGACTCTGTATTACAGGCATTCATTTGTTCATTAATTCATTTATTTACAGTGAGTGTGTTGTTCTCATAGGGAAAGGGAAATCACCAGGGAGGAACCTTTCATTAGAGCCCTTAATGTTGAAGACCACCTGTGAAACTCAGACAACATCCAAACAGCCAAGAGTTTTTTAATCATTTCAGGCTACCTTAGGAATAGATCATCAGGTCAGCTTATGGAGGTGGCCTCCTTTCCATGAACCCATGGTAAAATGAGGAACCAAGATCCCAGTAGGTCATGGGCACTGCCTTTGTTACAGGAGATGCAATGATGAATCCATCAGTGTTCCTGCCCTCAAGAAGTTCACAGTCCAGACCATGTTATTCCATGAACAATGTGAGCACAGAAATGTCTACAGGGAGGAGAAAGAGATTAAATCCTTGAAGATACTTGAACATACATTAATGAACTTCACCTTTCCATATCAAATCAACTTTTGAACGTGGAAGGAGAGCTAATGAGGACCCAGAATTTGAGGAGTGAAGTGGTAGGAGCTAGCAAAGACACAGCATGGAGGGATTGACCCAGGGTCAAGTACAGATACATCTACTCAGAATAGTAGGTTATTCCTGCTGACATGAAAATGACTCAGTGGGGGCCCATCTTCTGTGATGAAATTTTGGAAAATCAGGCTGAGTGAGGGGGATGTGGACACAGAATACAGGGAGACATCTTGAAACAGAACAAAGGAAGCCAGACAAAGACAAGATAGAGGAAAATCAGGCCTCAGACAAGAGTGAATTCTCAGTCACTCAGTAAGTATCACTTCTTCCTCATCTAAATCTGAATAAAGCAGAGAGGAAGCAAATGAGCTGGCCTATTGTTTGATGTGGGGCTTGATTGACACTGAAGTCTGAAGCTGTAGAGTGAGGGGCAACAATAGGCCCTGTTCATGGTGGCCCATGATGCAGGGTGATCTTGGGCCCTATCAGGCCCTTCCCCATCCAGGGGTCTCAAGTGCAGTGTATGTAGGGACAAGTAGCAAGACAGGTGGTAATGGCATAATTTAATACAATTGGGAATAAGATCCCAGGTAGAAATTTGGCTTTGATATACAATGCCAAGATACCTACAGTCATAGTGAGGAGGCTAATATCTGGGACAGGTCATAGGAGCAAGGAGAATGACAAGGAAGGATTTGATGTCCAGAGTTCTCCCAAGACATAGGAGAGCTAGGGCTCTTGGCAATAAGACACCTCTTGGTGTGACAATGATAATGGACCTGGTCAGGGTTATCTCAGGGTAACAGCATAATGGAGAGCTCAGGTAACTACTGTCAGTGATGACAGTGGACCCAAAAAGGACATGGTGGAAGGAAGGCCAGCATTAAGTGGCTATAATAATAACTTCAGGCTGTCTCAACATTGGAATAAATGGAAGGCTTGAAGTAGGCAGCTGAGATGAATATGGGAGAAAGAGCAGATGCAGGCTCTGCAATCATTCAAACCTGGGTTTGCTTTCTACCTCTCAGAATGAGGATGGTGGTGATAATGATGGTGGTGGTGGTAGTGGTGGTGGTGATATCTTTATCTTTGGTTACTGTGAGTGTTCAATGAGATAATGAATAACAGATACTTTGAGCATGGTAAGCAATCAATACATGTCAACTCCTACTACTAAAAAGACCTGGAATGTTCCTGCAATCAACCACATTCCCACCTCTTCACATGGCAGCTATTATCCAACACTTCAGTTCCAAGCCCCAACTTCCGCCAAGATAACTGCCACCACCACAGCAATGACAACAGTAAAAATAGCTAAATATTATAGAGTGTTTATTATAGGTCAATACTAGTTTTTTTAATATTATCTCATTAAATTCTCAAAAATAGTCCTTATGAGGTATATACTAGTATTATCTCTATTTTATCGGCTTAGAAATTCAAAAAACAGAGAGGTTCATTGATTTATCCAAAGTCACAAATCCAACTCCCCACCATTTCTGAGGCTTCCTCTAGGAAAGTTTTGTCCTCTAGTCTATCACTGTTTGAAGCCCCCCAAAAAGCCCCTCTGTGTGGGCCAGCAAGCTGATTCATCTTGATGGGGTGGGAAGCATTGGTACATATGCTGCATAAATCTCAACCTCATAACCTGGGAGCTTCTACTCCAAAGACATCACTCCACATCCATCAGGCTGAGGACTGGGTATGTTATTAGGCAAAGCCCTGGGGATAATTCCTTCCAGAAAAGGGCTCTTTACTCCGTGATTCATTAAGACTTCCCCCTCAGAGCTGCCTCTTGCTGAGGTGCCAGCAGCTCGTTTTCACAGCAGTGCAAGAACATTTCTTTGTCCTCCAACAACAGGGGTTCCAGTGAAGATTTTGATTTCCATTTTCCCCTCTAAGAAGAAGGCTCAGAAGCAAAATTCTCATGAAATATTTATTTCCTTCTCCACACCCCTTTCTCAGTATGTTAGATCCCAACAAACCTCCTTAATCACAGGGCAATCAAACCCTTAAGAGCTGGAAGTGCTGACTGAGAAGGAAGGGCACCAGACATACTGAGAAAGGTAGAAGACAAGGAGTTTCCTCTGGAATTGGAGAGAATCATACACTGGCCAACTGACCATGAATGCTGCTTGGATTTGAGCATTTGGCAAATTTTGGGAAATAGAACAAACTTCCCTTCAAATTGTTGGAGCTCACCAACACTATGTTCCCTTCAAATTGTTGGAGCTCACAAACACTATGTGCCATCTCTCCCTGCCCTCTTAAATTGTTCCCAAGTCAGTTTCAGATTTTATTCGCTGGTTCTGCTTGATCACATCTTTCATGGGATTATCCAGGTTCCATGTCTTGACTATCCCAGACAGTCCTATCAGTGTCTGTCCCATCTTAGGTGTTGGGAACTCAGTGACCCATCCACATCTACTACACTGACTATGACAGAAACAATATCACCAGCACACAAGAATGTCTAAAGGTTGCTCCCTCTTGGTATGAAATGGGTATGCCTACTCTCTTCACCTTGGACATCCTAGCTGTGGACCATTGAAATCTACACTTTACTTTAGCCTTGTTGGTGTGATGGTCTGTGTAAAAGCTGGATCTTTGAGCTGTTTGATTCTGGCTTCCCAATTGAACCTAAAATCTGGATCCTCTCTGTCTCCCTTAATTGTAGGGAAAAGACTTCCTCTGCCAGTATAGGTCTCATTCAATTCCCCCAATATGGCTGTATCTGAAGAGACATGAGAAATGAGCCCAGCCATTGGAAATTTGGGAAAAAGCTGATTTTTGTTGAGGGGGCTAGAGATCTGGAGCCATATCCCTAAGGTTGAGGGGTCAGTGACTAGGCCAGGAAGCCTATATCCCTTGACTGAAACCTTTACCATCTCTTACTCTTCCTCAGCTGAGATTTGACCCTATATGCCAGGGCCTCATCTCTGCTTTGAGCCCCTCAGGAATGAACTGGTGTTCATCTATTGCTGACCACGCCCACTCCCCCGCCTCCCAGGACACATTTTGCCTAGCTACTCTGGAATTAGATTGAGAAATGAATACTTCTAAGATTATGTTTTGGTTGGGGGTAGTGGAGATTAATGTTCTTTCTGCCTCTAAAAGTCAATTATTTTAACCTTAACAAAAGCCTATCAAGAACCTTCACTGTAGGGGTGCCTGGGTGGCTCAATTGGTTAAGCGTCTGACTCTTGATTTTGGCTCAGGTTATGATCTCAGGGTCATGAGATCAAGCCCCACACTGGGATCTACACTGAGTCTACGTAGAGCCTACTTAAGATTCACTCTCTGTCTCTCTCCCTCCACCCCCAGTTCATTTCTCTCTCTCTCTCTCTCTCTGTCTCTTGGAAGGAAGGAAGGAAGGAAGGAAGGAAAGAAGAAAGAAAGAAAGAAAGAGAAAGAAAGAAAGAAAGAAAAAGAAAAGAAAAGAAAAAATTCTTCACTGTAGACAGAAACATGGAAACTCAGAGAGACTCCTGTTCTTACCCATTGAAACAGTCAGTCAACACAAGTCTAGAAATGGACTCAAGCTTTTTGTAGCTCAACAAAGCCCTTAAAAAATTACCCTATTTTGTGTTTTTCTCTCACATCCTGTGTTTTTGTCTCATCAATTCTTTTGGAAAAAGTGTCTAGAAAAAGCTGTTTAAAGTTGTGAAATCCATCATGATTGCAACCACCCTAGTCAGATGGGGATGGAGGGAGCTCAGAGGAAAGAAGAGGTTTAGACACCAATTTATTACCTGTCCTAGAACTCAGGGCTACTAGAACCCCAGTGATTTAGGAATTAGTTCCTTAGAAGAGCATCACTAGGCAAAGCTACTTTAAGGTTAAATAAATAAAATTTGCACATCAAGTGATCACCTGTGACTTCTCCCTTTCTGTGTATGTGTTTTTAACCACTCTCAACCATAACTAGGCAAATGAAGGACACAAAAGCTACAGCATTTGGGATATAGTGCTAATATTTACAATCCTGGAATTTAAGACAGAATAGAGACATTTAGCCAGGAACAGCAGTAGAGAATATCCCCAAAGTGCCTCTTTAGTGTGGGTAGCACTGGCTGGGAAGCCCTACTATATTCCAGGCTGACGAATCACAGCAGACTAGTTGTGTGGGCTAGCAAAAGTCTGCCCCAAAGGGTTGGTAGCCTGTTGGGGCCAAACAGTGGTCACACAGGCATAGGAATAAAGGGTAAAACCTTGTTTATAACCTTCAATGGCTAAATCTTATTTCAGAGGGTTGTAATAAAAGGTGATAATACTCTTAGCCCAATAACCCAAGACAGAGACAGTGCAGCTGCACCTTCAGAAGCCAATGGAGATTCTCTCTTTGCCAAATTAACAGAATAATAAGTAAGAGATAATAGCCAGTTCCCTGGAAAGACTGCTAGACAAAAAGACAAAATTGCCCTAGATTTACCCCAGATTTCCCATGTGCCCTTGAGGAACTCACCTTATTTTGGAACCCTGGCTCATACCAACAATGAGGAGACTTGATTAATAGTATTTTCTCAGCTCTTCCAATGTGAAAATTTTATCAGTTTGTGAGAATGTAAGCTACCTCTTGTTGACACGTGCAGTCAACTTCTCTGTCCTTGGAGCATCGTCTGATAAGTCCTTCTAAGTTATGTAACTAGTGAAGTTTTCCAGCTTATCCTGAAAGTTCCCACAGTCAGCAGTAAGTCATGGCACCAGAAACCGGAAAGCTCCTGGGCTTGAATCATGTGCTAGAATCTGTTCCAGAAGAACCCCCCTGAATGATGTCAAGACAAAGTACCCCAGTACCCCAGGTGCTGACTCCATTCATAACCAACTGCCTAGCAATGCCTGGATCTTGCCAAAGACATAGGAAGCTACTGGGTTTCCCTTTAAAAATCTTTCCCCAGCTCAAGGTGAGCCCATAAAGGGGGATGATTTGAATTGGGTTCTGAGAGGTTAGAAGAATTGCTAATTCGTTTTTTAAAGAAAACTTTCTGATTATAAATAAAAGACCCTGAAAAAATTCAAAACATTGTGTTTCCAATAATTGTAATGTGTTTAGTACATTTTCTGGATGTACAGTGTCTTCAGTAGTGACCACTCTGCTTTGTAGATAACACAGAAATAATTAGAAAATATTTCCTGTGCAACTATTGATCTTTTCTTAAAATGCAAGGGGAATTGGGCATTTGATAAGAGTATTATACTAGAAAGAAGGAGACTGCATCCCAGTTCTGTCTCTAGGTTGACTTTGGCCAAGCCAATGACCCTCTCTGTGCCTGCATGTTCCTAGATATAAAATGAGGAAGTTGAAATTCAATGTGTCTTAACTTTATTTCTTTCATGCATCTTAGATTAGTTAGGGTGAGTGACAACCCAACCCATTTAGTGAAATATAAAATCATTGGTTTAATGAACTGAAGGGCTCAGGGTAGATTTACATTCAGGCAGGGCTGATCCATGGGACAAAGATGATGTCATCAGAGCCCAGAATCTCCCACTCACCTGTAAGACCTTTTTTAAGATGCATAAATTTCTTTTCTAAATGCCATAAAACGGTCAGATGAGCATATAAAGTCCAGAGCTTCCATCTAGGAAAACAAGCTTGTCTCTCTCAACAGTTGAACAGGGATTCTGTGCATGAATCTCATTATCCTGAATTGGGTCATATGGCCAGTCTGGTCCAATTACTGGGTCTAGGAATATTTAAAACACCAATAGCCTTATGCCAATCAGGGTCCTCTTAAGAGGAGAGGTCAACTCCACTCAAACTAAGGGGCTAAGTGTTAGGAATGGTCATTTCCCAAGGAAGATTATAAGCACCCTTTTACTAGAAGAATGTTGAATCATAGGCAGCAAACAACAATGGTTTAACCACGGATATTCCCAAGAATCTGATGAAACTCTGAGCATTTTCCTAGGAAATCAGCAAATATGTAAGCACAAAACCAAAACCAAAGGTTGTACAGGAATCAGAGAAGTCAAAGACTCCATGAAACTTGTCCATGAATCCCATTGCTGTTATAAAATACTTCCTTTAGGAATTATTCTAAAATAATGCTTATATTGCTGAGAAGTCACCTGGCAAAATGCAAATTCTGGTACTCTGTTTGGGGCAAGACACGTGAGAAGTCCCTCATATAACCCCTTTTAATTGTAATGTCCTCCAATGTAGGTTTTCACATGTTCCATAGGCACTGCCTTGCATTTTGGCAGGCGTAGAAATAGCTACAGCCTTTTTGGAAGGCAGTTTCGCAACATATATCAGGAGCATTAAACTGCCCTTTGATCCAGAAATTCCACTTCTGGGAATCTAACCTAAGGAAATCACCAGAAATACAAAACAGTTTTATGCATAAATATGCTGTCCCATTTGTATAAAAATATGAAAGTGAGCATGCTCATCAGTGGAGAGCATGGTTAAGTAAATTGTGCAATACACATTTGCTGAGCTATCATATAATTATTAAGAACACTATTTAAAGGCTTTGATACAACACAGGAAATGTTAATATTCCAGTGTTGAGAGATAAAATTAAGATATGAGGCTAAATAAACAATATATGTAATATCATATTTGTACAGTATCATGCAATATAGTGGCTTGTAAAGATTTACTAAAATATTTATAAAAAAGAATGGAATTAAGCTGTTCTTGAGCTCAGGTACTGAGGTTATGCTTCTTTTCCATCTCTATTTTCTCATTCTCCTGTGAGCGCAATTGATTTTATAATGAAAAAAATACTTTCTTGAAATTAACAAATAAATGCTAAATGAGTACATAAATTATTGTATATATAAAGGTCTATGGATCCAGGAGGTGGCAGGCATTGTGGGTAGGGGTGGTGAAGAAGGCATGTACATGAGATTATTGGGGCCATTATTGACATTTGAAGATGGACTGCAGATTAGATAATAGTGCCATATCAGTGTTGAACGTCATTGTTCTTAAGAAATCCACATTAAATGTTTAAGGGTAAAGAGGCAAGTTGTCTCCAAGTGACTCAAAATATTTATATATTTATATATTATAATCTAGAGAGATAGGAGGGAGGCAGGAAGGTAGAGAAGGAGGGGCAGAGGGAGAGGAAGTGAGAGAGTACAAGTAGGATAATATGAGGTGAAGAAAACCCTTCATTGAGTTGTTCTGTGTTGAGTGAAGACAAAGATGTATCAACCTGGTCCTTCCACAGCAGTAACTGTGCATGAAATAGATTGATTCCATGTCCCCTTCTAAATGTCCTCATCTGATACTAGCTAGGTACTGGACTGGGGCAGTCATTATATAGTTTAATGAAATCATATGGTGAGCTGTAATTTGTGTCAGATGGAAGAGTTTTGTCCATTGAAGGTCCCAGGTCTCAGAATGTTTGTTTGTTTGTTTGTTTATTGGTTTTAGAGATGTTGCCTTTGCAGACATTTCTGTAGGCTTAGAGGAGGCAGAGTATGAGAGCTAGAAGTGAACTTGGAGGACAGTTTGTCCAGCAGGTTACATCACACATACTTTTCTACATAAAACACTTAGCTTTGCAAATTAGGGAATATTCAGGATGATCCTTCTATACCCAGAAACACAAATATCATCATTGACATTTTCCTCTATAGTGACCAACCATCCCAGTTTCCAGGGACTAAGAGGTCTCACAGGACACAGGACTTTCAGTACTAAAACTGGGGCTGTTGGTTGGTCACCCTTCCCATCAATCCATCACCTGATGCTTCCAGCCTTATGGTGCATCACCCTATCTGCCCTACCACCATCATAGTCCTCACCTCTCCTTTGCTCTACTTACCAGACCAGCCTCCCCACACTCTGTAATACTGTACTCACAGCTTCACCAAAGAACTGGTTTTGGAAAGCACTCCCTGATCATGACAAAATGCTATGTCAAACCCCTGAAAAACTTCACATTACCTGTAGGAAAAAAGCAGACATCCATTACATGGCCCATGAGGCCCTGTATGCCATGTCCCTGTCTGTACTAGGTCTCATCTCCTGCCGTCCTCTCCCCAGGCATTCCCCATAGCTCCCCTGGCCTCTTTTTGTCTTTCCTGTGTGCTCTGTAATGGTTAGTTTTATGTGTCAACTTAGGCTGTGGTTCTCAGATATTTGGTAAATACCAGTTTTGATGTTACGTGAAGGTATTTTTTAGATGAGATTAACATTTAAATCAGTTGACTTCTGAGTAAAGCAGATTGCCCTCCATAATAGAGGTGGGCCTCATCCAATCAGTTGAAGGCTTTAAGAAAAAAGACTGAGGTCTCCTGAGGAAGAGAGAATTCTGTCTCCAGACTACTTTTGAACTCATCATTTCTTCTCTGGGTTTCTAGCCTGCCAGCCTGCCCTACAGAGTTTGGACTTGCCAGCCCCCACAATCTCATAAGCCATTCCTTAAAATAAGTCTCTTTTTCTCATACAACCATTTGGTTCTGTTTCTCTGGAGAACCCTGACTAATACATGCCCATACTCTGGGAAGAGGGTTTTTTTTGTTTTGTTTTTGCCATTTTGTTAGTAATTCCTGACCTCTCTGACTAGCTCAAACCTCCATACTGTCCACTACTCTGTTAAAATATTTTTATCTCTTAGACATAGCAATAATAAAGATACTTATATGATTTTTGACAAGTGCCTGTCTCCTTCACTAGAAGATGTTTTTCACTTATCCTAGTAGATGCATATTTACCTTATGAATGAGTGAACTTTGAATGAGTTATGTGTGTCATAGGGGAATAAACACTGAGAAACACTGACATATTCCACCCCTTTTATTTTAAGGTTGGGGAAACTGAGATCCATAAACTCAAGAATGTGCTGAGACTATATTAATTGGTTTTGCAATTATATCCAATTATTACTTTTGTGTTGTGAATTATTTTGAAAAATACACACTGCCTTGGATAATCAGTAGTTGTCAATCCTAACAGCTAAGCAGTGTGAAAAATGTAATTATCCAAACTTATCCAGAATCACTGTCTTATTTCCATTCTCTCTTCCAGTAAAAAAAAAAAAAAAATAGAGTGTGGTCTAAAAAGGAAAAGAGAAAAGAAGGCTGATTAGTAATTTTTTCCTAGAGTAAATCCTTGGAATACATATGAGCTTAAAAATCTATGTGATTGTCCTTTTGCTTGAGTTTGAAAAATGAATGCAGAAGTCTTTTGCCCATTTACCCATGACATATACTCATTCATTCAGACAGGCATTAAAGCAAATAAGTATAGAATACCTACTGTGTGGCAGGCATTTCACTGGGCACCGAGTGGGGAAGGGCAGTATGAATTAGGCAGTTACCACCTCGAAGTTGCTTATAATCTCTTGAAAGTGGTGATATGTATCCAAGACAACATACAGTAGCACATTCCAATTAGAATTCCAAGTTTGTAGAGAAGAAGGAATTCACTTCCTGTGGGATGATTTAGGAAAGCATGATGCAGGAGGTGGTTTTGGAATGAGGCTTTGAAAGATGAAATGTGGATATGGGAGAGGCTATTTAATGTTGAAATGCTGAGAAAACAGAAAGAAAAGACTGGAGGCTAGAAAAAACAACAGAAACAAAAAATGCCTAGATTTATTCAGGTTTTGTTTCACGGTCTAGAGTGTAATCCTTTCCTTTCCTCGTTCATTCATTCATCTTTTCGTTCATTCAACAAATATCTATTGAGTGCTTCCTCTGTTCTAGTCACTGAGCTAGGTCCTGATTATGGACAGAGGAAATCACCATTTGTATGGTCCCTGTTTCTGGAAGTTTCCAATCTAGTGGCAAAATGGACTTCATTCAGTATTTTACCCTCTTGGTTTTTGTATAATTATAGGCTGACATGAGGGCTGTGAAGTAAAGAAACATGTCCTTTGAGGACAGATGACAAAAGGAACTTGGCTAGTGGCCTCCATTGGGAAAGAGATCCCAAAAAGTAGCAGAATAAAGAGTTAATTAAATGGGGAAGGATAGGGGTACCTGGGTGGCTCAGTTAGTTGATGTCTGACTCTTGATTTCGGCTCAGGTCATCATCTTAGGTTCGTTAGATCAAGCCCCACATCAGGCTCCATGCTTAGTGTGGAGTCTGCTTGAGGTTCCCTCTCTCCCTCTCTCTCTGCCCCTACCAGCCCCACCCGGCTCTCACACATGCATGCATGCTCTCTCACTCTCTCTGAATAAATAAATAAAATCTTTAAAAAAAAGTGGGGAAGGATGGTGTTTGCCAGAGAGAGGTGGGTAGGGGGATGGGTGAAATAGATAAAGGGAATTAAGAGTGCACTCATCTTGATGAGCATTGAGAAATGCATGAAATTATTGAATCATTATAGTGTATACCTGAAACTAATATAACACTGTATGCTAATTATACTGCAATTTAAGTAAATAAATGGGGAAGGATGGGTGGAAATGGCAACTGATGATCCATTCAGAAGGAAGAGGTTGTGCAAAGGTCCTGTGGAAAGACCCTGTGGAAAGCGAGTTGGCCAAACAATGGCCATTACCTACCTCATTTATCTTTTAAGATTTTTTTTTTAGGCCTGTCTGTGGCTTTAGTGCTACCAAAACAGGGTGTTTTTTTTCCACATAGCAATGGGTTCCCCAACTGGCTGCAGGTTAAAATCATAGGAAGAGGAGTGTGTATGCTTTCTAAAGCTACCAATTTATGACTCCTATCCCAACAATTCTGAATTAATTGGTCTGAAGTGTGGCCTGAGTATTGCTATTTTTTAAATAAAAATATTTTTTATTTTATTTTTATTGTTATATTTTTAAATAATTATTAATCATTATTAATAAAATTAAATTAATAAAAATAAATAAATTAATAAAATATTATAAAATAATATATTATTTTAATAATATTTATTATTTTATTTTTAACCCCCCCTTAAAAAGCTTCTAATGTAGAGCTGAGTTTGAAACCCACCCAGCTACTAGGTGATCAGTTCACCTAGCTCTTGAATAGTTTAGCTGCTCAGGATTAGGGGAGAGCTCCTGAACACGTAGAGGCTGCCAACAGTCACTCTTGTTAAAACTCTCCAGTTGGATTCTCTTTTGTATTTCCTGACTGTGTGTTCACCAGGAGGACTTCGTTATTATTCTGAAGGTAAATCTCTAGAAGTTGGCCATTAACAAACAAGCAGTCATGATAGGATTCATCTCTCTGACCTCTCTAAGAAATGTGAATCACTTCCTTTTATATTTCCCACAGTGCTTTGAGGTATTTCTCTTGGTATTTCTGCCTTTTATTTTATTTTATTTTATTTTTTTTAAAGATTTTATTTATTTATTTGACAGAGAGAGAGATAGCGAGAGAGGGAACCCAAGCAGGGGGTGTGGGAGAGGGAGAAGCAGGCTTCCCGTGGAGCAGGGAGCCTGATGCAGGGCTTGATCCCAGGACCCTGGGATCATGACCTGAGCCGAAGGCAGACACTTAACAACTGAGCCACCCAGGCGCCCCATATTTCTGCCTTTTAATTGTTCTCCCTCTCCTTCTCCTCTTCCTCTCCCTGTCTTTCTCTCTCAGGACTCTTGGCCCTTTAGCAATTAGAGCCCTTCTTTGTCCCTTTCGTATCTCTTTCTGGAGCCCAGCACCAATTTCTACATTTGATTAATGCTCAGTAATTATGGGAAAGGCAGACATTTTGGTGAAATCTGTGAATGGCAATTCTTCAACACTTGGAGCACATTTTTAAAGTGAGCAATGGTAGACTGGGAGGTGCAGAGTTAGACAGAAGCAGACCTGGGTCCATCTCTGACTCTACCCCTAACTAGCTGGGGGACTTTATTATCACTTATCTGCTTGGGGCCTCAGTCTCCTCCTCCTCTGTGAAATGGGAACAATCAAACTTAACTTTAGGAGAAACTGGGGTGGGTGGTTTGAAAAGGCAAAGCATGTAAAACACTCTGTACAGGCCTCGCGGTTAGTAGGTCCTAGCAAATGAGTAGAAATAAATAGTCATTACTATATCCAAGAGCAGTCACACTAATCAAATTATGAATTCCCCACAGCCTGAATTTTCCTCCAAGAAAACAGACTCTCCAGGTCCAGGTTCAGTGACCCTCCTTCATACATTGTATACTTCAGTTTATTCATCTATCTCCCCTCCTACCCAGACTGTAAACACTGGAGCATAGGAACCTTGTTTGTTTTGCTTCCCACTGGACCCCCAGCTCCAACATAGGGCCTGGCCCATCATAAATACTCAGTTAATATACTTGCTTCATAAAATGGTGGCAATACACCCACCCTGATTGATGGCATTGGACTGGGTTGATGTCTGCTTGAAAATCTTCTGTCCCTGAGATGAATGGTAATTGGAGAGTCATCTGACCTTCCCAAACCTCAGTTTCCCATGTGAACAAGATAGAGTTGGATCATCTCTGTGGACCCTCCTTCTACACTCTGAATCATGATGATACAAGAACTATTCTTCGTATGCATGATACCATGGATCCAGCCCATAGAAAAGACATAAGGGATGAATTATTTTTGGCTCCATCTACTAGACCAGGATTTCTTTTATGAAATTAATTTGAGCTCATCGGTTTATTCATTTTTATATTCATATATTCATTCATGCAGTATTTATTGAGAATGTAATGTTTATTTTACTACATCTTGTAAATACAGCATAGTCCCTGCTTTCCAAAAGGCAGCAGTCTACAGAGGAAGACAAAAACACGAACCCACAATTTTAATATAATATGGGAAGTGTTCTGATATAGATATTCCTAAGGTACTATGACAGCCCTTGAGAGGAACTAAATTCTTCTCATCTGAAATGAGGGGGGTGTTATTGATTGTGGAAGATAGAGGACTTCCTAGATAAGGAGCCATATTGAATCAACCTTGGAGAATGAATAGAAATTCTCAAATTTAAAGAAAGGAAGGAGAAAGACAGTGGTAGAAAGAAACATATCCAGTAACCAGAGAGCTAAGAAATGGCACAGAATATTCTGGCACCTACAAATACAGTTCTTCATGGCTGAAAATAAAATGAATATATTGGAGGAAAAAGAGCTAAAGTGAAAGAGTCAGCCAGGGGCCAAATCCAATAGGGCTCCTTACCCCTCCTAACCCTGAGTGCTGGCTTTACAAAGACGAAGCCTCCATCAGGAATCAGGAACCATTTGGAAAGGGAAACAGAATTTGCACCCTGGGATCTGTGCCTGTTCTCCCATACTGTGTGAGTTCCAAGGCTGATTATGGTCCGTGTCCACAGTCTGATTTGGGTGTAGTCTTCTTTGTAACAGATTTTCCCAGCTCCTTATCACAGCTCCTGCTTTTGTTATGGCAACAGCTGTGAATGTCTCCAGTGGGGTGGGTCATGCCCCTAGATTACTTATCACTGCTCCATTTCTCAGTGTTGTTTCAGTTGGCTGGAGAGTGCTGTCATCACAGGGAGAAGAGGATGGGAATGCTACTGAGTATCAGCTAACCTTGTTCTCCCCTCACTAAGACTCCATGAACAAACATTAGCCTGCTTTAAGCTGAGGTCTAAGACTTGTATTTGATTCCTCCTATCCTGGATGTCCAGGACAAATCAATAGGTACTCCATCAGAGCATGCTGGAAAAAGGTCATAAGGTATAATGCCTGATAATGAGATTTGAGAGTCAGACAGACCTGGGTTCATATCCTTCCTCTGCCACTTCCTAGCTCTGTGTCTTTACAAAGTAATTATAGTTCCACCTTGAACAGTTTGGGTATTAGGTGCATATAAGTTTTGACTCCCCCAAAAGTTCCCTACTAATACCCTACTGTTGGCCAGAAGTCTTACTGATAACCTGAACAATTAACATATACTTTGCCTATATATCACATACTGTATTCTTACAATAAACTAGAGAAAAGAGACTTAAGAAAAGCAAAAGGAAAAGAAAATATATTTACACTATTGTACTGTGAAATATCTGAATATAAGTGGACCTATGCAATTCAAACCCGTGTTGATCAAAGGTCAACTGTAATTTATTTGGTCCTTAGTTTCCTTATTTGTAAAATGAAGACCCTAACACCTACTTCCTAAGCTTATTTTGCAGGTGCAACAGAGCAAGCACTTAAAGCACTTTGGAAAGTAGCCTGACACAGGCAAAGTGATTAGTACATACATGCTTATCCTCATCATCTAAAATAAAACATAGACCATAAAATAAATCAAGCCGTTATGATACAAGACTGAGAGACACAAGCACCTGATTTCAGCCTTGGCTCCCAAAAAATCACAGTGGGACTTTGAACAACTTACTGGACTTCCTCTGGCCTCAGTTTCTCACTATGATACATGGGGGGAGTATGTTTGATGATCTAGCAATGAACATTTTTAGTTCTGATAACCTGTGTTTTTTGAATAAGACTGATGCCTGCTTAGACATTTGGAAAGCCCCCAATGTCTGGATAACCACCCAATGACTGTGCTATAGAAACACAGAAACACTGTGTAGAAACATAGTAGCAATGAACTTTATTAAATACTGGGAAGATTTCAGATAAGATAACAAATGCTTTTTCTTAACTTAATTTTTTGGAAAGCTTTCCCACTAGCAACTTTCCTCTCCATCTGGCAGAGTGTATATGCGTGGGTTTTAGTTATCAGAGCACTTGCTGCATACCACCATCAAGCATCCCTATGACCTCTTTAACGAAGGGAGACTACGTAATTTTTTTCTCTGTTTTCTCAGCCCCTACCACATGGCATGGCCCATGGTGGATTATGTGCACATGTTTATTAGTTGAATAAATAAAAGAATGAGTGGACAAGTCAATGAATGAATGAACACACACCTCTGATTGCTTCCAAGTTTAAATGGACTCAAAGAATATGGAAATAGAAACTTTCAGGACACTATAGGACCTCAGAGACAAAAAGGATTTACAATCTATACCTCTTGTGATGTGGATAATCTTTCTACAGTATTCTAACAATACATGTTTATGTCAAGGGATGGAGAACCCAGTACCTCCCAAAACAATGCATTTTACTTGGAACAACTATGACTGTAAAAATGTTCTTCCTTCTATTATTGAGCCTGAGTTTGTCTTCTGTTGGACAGAAGAGGCAATAGGCATATAGACCTATTATCTAGGGAGATTGATTGGTCATACAGACAAAACCGCTGAGAGAGTGTGTGTGTGGTGGTGGGGGGTGGGGGGTGCACGAGATGTCATAGAATGGGGTCAGCAAGGTCCAAGGAACAGTGTTTAGCTTTGAGTTGGCATTCAGAGCTGGCCAGACCTAGGAAAATAATTCATTCCAACCAAATTTACAGGCTTGATCACAATTTATTTACTTTAACTGTAGAATCTTTTTACATTGCCAAAATACACCTATCTGCTGTTCCGGGCATGTAAGAAGTCAGCCTGAACTTCAGAAAGTAGCTTAGTAGTTTAGTGTGGTGATTTTTGAGACCTGTTTATCCTAGGCTCTTGAGAGGTAGGTGAACTAACCCTCCACCACATCAGAGGATACCTCTCAGAGGATGGAATAAAATGGGTCTTTTGGATCAGTTTCACTTCCACAAAAGAAACCCACTATATAAATTGCCTTTAGGTTCCCCTTGCTCTTCTTGGTGCAGACCATATTTTGTCTGTTGTAGGATATGGGAATTTTGTACATTTAGTGCAACATGAAATAAACCAGGACAATGTTTTACGTCCTTTCTTATTGTCAGTGATTGAATTAGGTGTCTGACTCCAGTGGTGGATCATCCTGTAATGTGTATTAAGGTTTTGAATATACCAACACAATTACGTCATTCTCAGATACACCCTAGTCATCTTGATAAACTCATACCTTCCCACATTTCCTTAGCTTCCCATTTCCTGACTTTTCTTTTGGTTGGACATAATATGCATGATATTATTCATTATTTGAGGATTTTATCAGGATAACTGTCAAGGGGTGGAAACTATAGGTTGGTTCCTTCAGTACTCTTTCTGGCTTCCTTCTTTCTGTTGACTTTGTCTACTCTAGAGACATTTCTCAGCCTCTCCTGGAGCTAGGGATGACCATGTAACACTGTGCTGGCCAATGAGTCATAAGTGGAAATCCTCCACCCTTCCTCCTTCCTCTCCTCTGAATTGTGTAGATTGACATGGTACTATATCCATTATATGATTTGGATCCATGTTGTGACCTGGGAGGTTCCAGTCTCATCCCTCCTACCTTTGATATCCTCCTGGCCTCTCATCTGTACCTCAGCCTCTTGAAGCTCTGAGCTTCTGTCTCACTAGCTGCTGGAGTTGTCATCCTGTGTGATCTGACCCCACCCTTTGAGAGACTAACTTCGCTGGTATTTCTCTTGCTTAGTTACTGTTGGAAGAGACAGATATGTAAAATCACAGATCAGGAAATGTGATGGCTTCCCAGCTTGGCCAAAGCAAGTGGAAAGACTCAAAAGATAAGTCCATTCCAACAAGAATAGGCATACCAAAGAGGAGAATACCTTTTTAATCCTAAAGGCATGCGACTTTTAAGGTAGTTTAAAAAGGCAGAATGGTTTAGAGAGTGGTCTTTGGAGTCAGGTCAATTCAAGTTTGAATCTTGGCTCCAGTATATACTACCTGTGTTACTCTGGGCTGATTATTTAACCTCTGTCAGCCTTAGTTGCCTCATGTATTAAATGTGAATCATAAAAGAACCTTATTTATAAGGTTGGAAAGGACTCAATGAAAAATATATGTAAAACAGTTGACAGACTATCTGATATCCAGTAAAGTGCTTAATGAGTAATAGCTATTGTTATGATTACTGAACTATTAATGATTGTCAAGCTATTGTGATTAAGATATTAATGTTTATTAAGCTTAAAATTTTTTATTTAGTAAAAAAAAGGTGAAATTTTGTATCTAATACTTGATAAATAATGGTGTCAGTACCTAATTAGGTTAGACTTAGAAGGTTGATTTATTCATTAATAGGTTATAGTTACAAAGCCACGATGGGTAATTTTGTTATCATTGTAAGCTTATTGGGCAAGAATGTCAGGGGCTGACTTTCTTCTTTGCCTCAGGTCCAGAATATTTGGCTATGTCCCTTTGCCTAAAGGGAAAGCACATAACCTGGGTAAAGAAGGAGAGGGGAATGTTCTAGAAATTCAGAGGTCAGGCCCCTTATTCTTAGAGCTGCCAAGGATCCTTTTTTCCCTCTATTCTTAGAGTTCCTGGCTACCCTACTGAGATGCCATGGGGCCCTTCCTTTCCTGTTCTCGATCATAAACAGGATTCAAGATGGCTGGAGACTCAAAGATCCTTAGACATCATCTGATCACACTTGTCCTTGTTCCAGACGGGTACACTGACACCCAGAGAGGAGACAGGATGGATAAAATTTATTCATCCAGTTACTCAAAATACTTTCTTTTTTTAAATTTTCTGATTATTTTTTCTCCGGCATACTAAATGCTTACCTACTGATATGACCATTATCTGCTAAATGAGAAAATAGCTATTCCCAGTTGGGAAATGATTAAACTTGAGCCCCAATATCAGAACAGGAAAGGGAACTGGGTGTCAACATAAAAAATAACTCACTCATATGCTAGGACAAGAGATCCTGGAATTTCCCATATAGCTCCTCAATACCAAAGGGTTAAAGAGCAAGAGTTGCCTTTGTATGAGGAGAAAATCTATGACAACAATAAATGAGATCTATACCCACTCTAAGAAGGACAGAGATGTCAGCCAGACATTCTTTCGGCACCCATCATTGGTGCTTACTGTGATACAGTAAGAAGGCAGATTTTGGAGTCAGAATTATCAGGGTTTGAATATCTCCTCCTGGCTCTGTGAACTTGGATATGTTATCTGACTTTCCTGTGCCTTGATTTTCTCATTTGAGAAATGAGTGTGTAGTTCCAGTTCCAGCTGTTTCCCAAGATAGCTTGTTGCTCATAGAATCTGATTCTAGGGTTTTTTTAGCAAGTGATCCTTTTTTCCCTCCCAAAGGGCAGCCATGTTAATGGAAAGGGAAGGATCTGGCCCCAACTTCCTGCCCTCTGGGCCACAACCTCTTGGGTGGATCCTCACTCAGCCTTGGTAGGAAGAGGTGTGTCTGAGGCCTGGTTTCTATCCCGTTTGCTTCTGGAGAAAATTCAGCTCTTATTTTTGTCATTCCTTGGGCAAGTGTAGAGAAAACTCAGAGGGCGGGGAAAAACCCAAGTTTCTTAATCACTGGTTTCTGAGGCAATCCATCCACACATTCCTTTTTCAGTACTAGTGTTTTTCTCAAATTGTCTACGGCATGTTGTTCTCTTCTGTCTCTAGTTCATCTTGAGATCTTCTTGTCTCTTCTCAATAACATGGCCAGTGATTTTATATTTTCTTTGTGGAGCAGGAAAAGTACACAGAGATCAGTACACAAAACTTAACATTATAGATGAGGCAAGTTTTGGAGGCCTGGCTCATCTTAAAACTCACAGTTCAGTTCATAGCAGAAACAAGGCGATTTCCAGGAGCCCTACCTAGGTCTGTTTCCTCCATGCAGAGATGAAGAGACCTCTGTTCTCAGTATCACTGTTATATTATACCAGGCTTCCTGGGAAGTGACTTGGTGTGACACAAAAAGAATAATCTGTGGTTTTGTGACTGGGCCACAATTGGGGTTATAGCGTTGGCCAAATGAAGTTCTTTGCCCATTGTTTACATCTGTGCCTTATTTAGGGTTAGAATGAGAGTCAGTAAGATCACTTGGGTCATATGGCAAACATTTACCTGGTGAGAGAGGCCATGGAGTGTTTTAAGGACAATTAATCTAACTGATTATTCTGGCTGTAGTGGAAAATGCATCAGAGAAATCATACGGAGAGATGCTGACCTAATCCAGGTGAGAGATAATGGTCTGGACCATAGCAAATTCTCAGGGCATGGAGAACAGTAGAGAGGCCTGGATAGGAACAGAGGGAGAATGACTGTGAGGTTGATGAGTTCTTCAGGGCTAATCTAACTGAACTTTTTGCAGACTGCCTTTTATTTCCTGAACTAAAATCTTGGCATAATCTTTGACCTTCCTTCTAATGTACACTGATGCCCATCTCTTCTGTTGCTAAACATACCAGTTCTACTTTCACAAAGTTAATAATTTCTTATTGGGTATCTATTGTGTCAGGCACTGTGTGAAAAGATGAAGTCCAATAAACAAGACTTCATGATGGATTAGATTTGAGGGATGAGGCAGGGTGTCTTTAATAAAAAAAAAAAACAAAACTGGTTCTTTGGAGTCTGGCTTATAAATGTTTGGTGGAGAAAACTTTAGATGACAAAACTGGGTCTGGTGAATGGACCTTGAGTTTTTTTTTTGTCATATTCAGATGTTCAAGGGGAGGTTTCAAGTAGGCAGTTATACAGTCTGATTAGAACCATGTGCTCTCAGCATGGCCTTAAATACGTCTTTAATCTTTCCAAAAGTCAGTTCCTCCACCTACACAATCTGTAAACTAATCACACTTATTTTACATTAATTAATTAATTAATTAATTAAATTGAAGTATGGTTAACATACAATATTATTTTAGTTTCAGGTGTACAACATAGTGATTTGACAATTTTATACATTCAGCTGTGTTTATCAGGGTGAGTGTAGTTACCATCTATCGCCATATAATATTATTACCATATTATTAACCATATTTCCCATGCTGTACTTTTTTTTAAATTTTATTTTATCATGTTATGTTAGTCACCATACATTACATCATTAGTTTTTGATGTAGTGTTCCATGATTCATTGTTTGCGTATAACACCCAGTGCTCCATTCAATACGTGCCCTCCTTAATTACCCATCACCCGGCTAACCCATGCCCCCTCAGTTTGTTTCTCAGAGTCCATAGTCTCTCATGGTTAGTCTCCCCCTCCGATTCCCCCCCTTCATTTCACCCTTCCTACTATCTTCTTTTTTTTTTTTTTTTAACATATAATGTATTATTTATTTCAGAGGTACAGGTCTATGATTCATCAGTCTTACACAATTCACAGTGCTCACCATCCCATGCTGTACTTTTCATACCCATAATCCCACCTTTTGGGGCTGCCATTGGACTTAAATGACCTCTCTATAAAAGCACTTAGGGCAATGACTACAATCCTGTAAATGCTCAGTAATTGGTACTACTATATTAGTTTGCTACAGCTTCCATAACAACATTCCCTGGACTGGGGGTTTCAAACAACAGAGATCTATTTTCTCACACTTCTGGGGGCCAGAAGTCCAAGATCAAGGTGTTGGCAAGTTTAGTTTCTTCTGCAGCCTCTCTCCTTGGCTTGCAGATGACCACCTTTTCACCGTGTCTTCATATGGTCTTTTCTCTCTGTGCACAGGCCCCTAGTGTCCCTTTTTATGCCCAGATTTCCTTTTTTTATAAGGACACCAGTCAGATTGGTGTAGGGCCCACCCTAATAGCCACATTTTAACTTAATTGTCTCTTTAAAGGTCTTATCTCCAAATATAGTCACATTCTGAGGTATTGGGGCTTAGGGCTTCAACATATGAATTTGGAGGGGGGGGAGGCAATTCAGCCCATGACAGCTACTGTTTCATTAGCTTTGAACAACAGGAGTTCAAACTGCACTGGTCCACTTCTCTGTGGAGTTTTTTCAATACAGTACAGTATTGTACATGTGTTTTCTCTTCCTTGTGCTTTTCTTAATAACATTTTTCCTAGCTTACTTTATTCTAAGAATACAGTATGTAATATGTGCAACATAGAAAATATGTGTTAACTGACTTTTTATGTCATCAGAAAGGCTTCTGGTCAACATTAGGCTATTAGCAGGTAAGTTTTTGGGGGAATCGAAAGTTATATGTCAGTTTTTTTACTTCACAGGGGTTCAGTGCCCCCAGGCTCCACATTATTCAAGAGTCAGCTGTATATTACATTTTATTAAGTCACGGGAATAAGAATTTGTGCTCATTTTTGTCTGTCTCCTAAACCTTTACTCATGTCATACTCTCTGTACTTCTCTAATTGGAGAAGTTTGTGAAACACGGGACCACGCAGTCAGAATGACATGGCGCAGGAGTCAGACTCGAGAGGATTCACCACCACCAAGAAAGTCAGCCCAATGCCCTGAGTCATTTCTTCAAATATCCCTCCTTTCCTTCCTTCTTTGTACTAAGCAGTAAGGCTAAGTGATCTTGTCACTCATATAACTTGCTGTGCCCACCATTTATTCTCTCTTCTTCTGGTAACAGAGCTCCATTTTTTTCCCTTTGGAACACTCTCCTCCCTCATCCTTAATCTATGTGATTTCTGTGGGGCTGACATTACTGCAGGCTGTAGGAGTAGAGATGTGATCCAGACATAACCTAAAATGTAGAGCATCTACCTGGATCCCATACTCAGGGTTCCTCCATATAATTCAAAGCTTTGCAAACACAGTCCTCTACAGATTCTAGGCACTTAAGGAATCGCTAGGTCATGTGCTTTCTTGACTATTTTGTAAATAGAGTCCAGCTGGAAATGGAGCTGACAAAAAGATATCAGAACCAAGAAATGAGTAAGAAATATCATTGAGTCAGCCGCAGCAAGTTCTTCCTAGAAACATTGCCAAAGGCAAGGGAAGCAAGGGCAAAAATGAACTATTGGGATTTCATCAAGATAAAAAACTTTTGCATAGCAAAAGAAACAGTCAACAAAACCAAAAGACAACCGACAGAATGGGAGAAGATATTTGCAAATGACATATCAGATAAAGGGTTAGTATCCAAAATCTATAAAGAACTTATCAAACTCAACACCCAAAGAACAAATGATCCAATCAAGAAATGTGCAAAAGACATGAACAGACATTTTTCCAAAGACATCCAAATGGCCAACAGACACATGAAAAAGTGCTCAAGATCGCTCGGCATCAGGGAAATCCAAATCAAAACCTCAATGAGATACCACCTCACACCAGTCAGAATGGCTAAAATGAACAAGTCAGGAAATGACAGATGCTGGCGGGGATGCAGAGAAAGGGAAACCCTCCTACACTATTGGTGGGAATGCAAGCTGGTGCAGCCACTCTGGAAAACAGTATGGAGGTTCCTCAAAAAGTTGAAAATAGAGCTGCCCTACAACCCAGCAATTGCACTACTGGGTATTTACCTCAAAGATACAAATGTAGTGATCCAAAGGGTTACATGCACCCCGATGTTTATAGCAGCAATGTCCGCAATAGCCAAACTATGGAAAGAGCCAAGATGTCCATCAACAGATGAATGGATAAAGAAGATTTGGTATATAATGGAATACTATGCAGCCATCAAAAAGTATGAAATCTTGCCATTTGCAATGACATGGATGGAACTGGAGGGTATTATGCTGAGCAAAATAAGTCAAAAAGAGAAAGACATGTATCATATGATCTCACTGATAAGAGGAATTCTTAATTTCAGGAAACAAACTGAGCGTTGCTGGAGTGGTGGGGGGTGGAGGGAAAGGGGTGGCTGGGTAATAGACATTGGGGAGGGTATGTGCTATGGTGAGCACTGGGAATTGTGTAAGACTGTTGAATCACAGACCTGTACCTCTGAAACAAATAATACATTATATGTTAAAAAAAAAAAAAAAAGATAGTAGGAAGGAGAAATGAAGGGGAGGAAATCAGTCGGGGAGAGGAACCATGAGAGACTATGGACTCTGAGAAACAAACTGAAGGTTCTAGAGGGGAGGGGGTGGGGGGATGGGTTAGCCTGGTGATGGGTATTAAAGAGGGCACGTACTGAATGGAGCACTGGGTGTTATACTCAAACAATGAATCATGGAACACTACATCAGAAACTAATGATGTAATGTATGGTGATTAACATAACATAATAAAATAAAAAAAAAGAAATATCATTGAGTGGCTACATCAAACCCTATCTGATGCCATATGAAACCCCTTGACTTCCTGGGTATGTGAGTAAATAAATCCCCTTTTTAGTTGAAAATAGTTTGAGTTGTGGTAGTCGTTTACAGCAGAAAGATACCTGACTATAGAAATTGGACTGTAATCTAAATATGTTTGACCCAAAGGCTCAAGCTTCTTCAAGTAAACTGCAAATGAAGAATAAATGCTTCTGCCTCTAGATGTAGATTATCTTAGGTTAGTTACTCCAGAAACAAACGCTGATGGGAAAATCTGGGTACGTTCCATGGCAGGTGACATACCTGACACAGGCTTACAGACATTCAGACTTCCCTCTATAAGAGCTTCCACATCACCAAGGTCCCGGGCACCTTGGTCACGATCACCGTACCCAGGCTCATCAAAGACATTCTGACTTTCGAGGTCCCACTGGAGCCTGGGAGGTCCTTGGCCTTCAGACCTTGACTTTTGGGTTATTTTGTTGAGGATCTCTGTTACCAGAAGGAGAGAAACTTGGAGCTCTGGATACCTGTTCTGGGTCCTTGGGTGAGACTTGGAAGGAGCATATCTGGCTTCCTCATTTTGTGGTTACCAGCTTCTTCTCCTCCTCCTAATTTTCCTGACAGTCAAGTCCAGTCTTAAATTGTCATTCTGAAAGTGGTCGGCTTGGTAGATGATTCAGGAAGCACTGTTAGAAGGGAGGAGAAATAACTCAGGAAATGGAAAGAAGACAATAAAGACTGGCTTATCCCCCAGCTTACTGCTGAGAGAAATCAGGACTCATTCTCTCTGGAGAACTTTCAGATACAATGTAAAATAGTTTTTGGTGTTATATTCCTAAAGAGGAAGAAAGCTGAGATATTTCCAACCAGGTCCTGTTAGCCATTGGTGTAGGACTACTTCTTTGGGCACTTAACTCCCTAGCACTTCTGGCTTGCTGGGCATGCTTTGGTGGCTGGAGATAATATTTGGGCAAAGAGTTGCAACTGCTTGCTGTGGAAACCATCAACATGGAGATGGTGCATGTTAAGGGGATATAGGCAGGATAGAGACCATATTAAATAAAGTTAGAGTCTGGTAGTTACAGGTGCCTTAAGCCTTGGTGGATTCATGGGATTATGATGGTCATTGAGAGGGAGGGGGGCAGGATGTAAGACACAATGAAAGAACAATGAGGCCATGTATGAAATTGGCTGGTGGCAGTAGCTGAGAATCATCCTGCAAAAGTGGCCCAAACCAGGTTGCAGAGCACACAGATATAGCTCAAAGCACAGTTTGATTCACATCGGGTATTACCACCTTAAAAGAGGTTCATTCTCCATACTGATTTGGGGAAGGTTTTACTCTGGAAATGCCCAAAGTAAAATCTCCCCCAAATTTGCCCATAAGTTTGTTGTAAAACATATTATGTTTCAATGTAATTTTATGGGGCAGATTGTAGGCTTTCTGAAAACAGTGATCCTGACCAAATTCATCTCTGTATACATGGAACCTATTTTAATATCTATTACACAGACAATGCTTGAAGAATATTTATGAAATAAGACAAAGGAATTTGGTTAGGTGATTCATAAGACCCACAGTTGTATCAAAGCAGTCTCTAATGGTGAGAAACTCCTTTAGCCCATCAGTATGGCCTCTGCATCCACTCACTGGGAGGGAGCTAGTGGAAATCCTACACAGGGCTCATTCTCAGCCACAATTCTCCTGCACTTTGAGTAGTCACACTCAGAGTAGCTTATAGTAGGAATAAAAGGTGATGCAGATTTTTTATAGACATACAATGTCCCAAATGAGGAAGAATTTTAAGGTCATGACACTGAAAAACAACAACAACAAAGAACTCAGAAAGAGGTTTTCAGACATCTTATCTCTGGTAATACTCCTTGTCTTAAAGTTTACTTTGATATTAATGCAAGCTGAAATTCAGCTTTCTT
Source organism: Halichoerus grypus (assembly GCF_964656455.1). NCBI lineage: Eukaryota > Metazoa > Chordata > Mammalia > Carnivora > Phocidae > Halichoerus > Halichoerus grypus. The sequence continues at coordinate 20,016,562 of NC_135726.1, read as the reverse complement.
AGGATTAGGGTTCTTTCACATACCTTCTTTTCCATCCTTTATTTTCAACCTTTCTGGATTTGTGAAGCCATACAGTTCATAGTTGGTTGGGCTGGTATTTGAACCTAGGTCTGTATTCTCAAACCCAGGCTCTTTATTTCTATACACTTTGTCTTCCATAACTATCACGTGTCCTAGTGGGATCATGTCAGGCCTTATGTAAGAATGTATGTACCCTTCCTGGTGAGAACCTTTCCTCTTCCTGTGCTATTAACCCCTTTCTTCACAGGTGTATAGGGTTTAGTACAAGACACCCCAAAACTAAGGATGCACATATCACTCTTGCTAATGAATCAGACCTTCAGATGATGGCTTTTGGTCCATTATTACTTTCTCTAATAATGTCTAATTTATACATTTCTCACAGGTCCTGTAGGTTAATTTACCAGGGGGAAAAAAAAAGTGAGTAAAAACCTATTAGTCTTTTTTTTTTCCTGCCTCAGAAATTATAGACTTGGATGTTTCTCTGAGGCAACATTAATAATGCATTTATCATTTCAAGCCCTTAACCTCTTAAGTTCTTCAAACAGAATTAAAAGAATCCTGAACTACTAAATAATTGCATTATGTGGCTGAATGGAGAGAGCGAACACCTCTAAAATGACACTAATCTATTTATTCTCCTCCTCACAGCCTCACCACTCAGAGCAGGGTGGACGCTGTCACACACTTTGTTTCTGCCTACAGCCTTTTTGGAACTTCTTCCCAATTAAGCACTGAAGCTTCTTCCCCTAGCCATCTCTGACTCCCATCCAGTCCTGCACCTTTACCCTCCCCCTAGCAGAAGCCTACACAAACAAATGCAGCATGGCTAATAGCTCAGCTTCTCTTTGTAAACACATCACTCTGGCTTTTTTGTTTTGTTTTTCCCCTCTTTTCTGGTAGTTGTTTGGGGCATGAGGACATATTTGTAGGACTTATGCTTCAATGTATATCATTTCATCAATGACTCTGTGGCCCAGTCTAGGCTGGCCTAGGTTGGTGGGCTGAACACTTTCACCTCGGGGTCATGTCCCACCCACTGTTTAGACCACTGCTGACTAAGACTGAAAGTATACTATGAGACTGGTCACTACCTTCCTTGCAGTCTGTAATTCATTTTGCGTGTGTGTCTAGGCCAGGATGAGAGAGCATCTTAACACTCACTCACATGCACTTTAACAAGTAACTGGGTTTTTTCCTTGGCCTTGGTGACAACTTCCAACTCTGATCTTATTTCTCCCTGTATACAGGTCTGTTTGGTTGGCAGTCTAATTCTTAAGGAGTTACCAAGTCCTGACCAGTGAGGGACCATCTCTTCCATCCATCTCACATCCTGGTTACTGTAGACACTCTATTTCATTCACTCAAAAATTGAATAAGTGATTGAATGGATGGATACATGAATGAATGCCACCCTATTCAGATTCCCTATCCAATGGTGGCTGGGTTCAACTTACGAATATAAGTACAACACTTCCTAAGGAACCCCCACTCAGAGGACAGGGCCCTTCCCCACCACCAATATTTAATTTTATCCTGCTCATCACTTTCTGAGGAGCCTGCCTTTTGTTGACCTAGTTCTGCCCATCTGCCCTCTCCCCTTCCCCAGGTGTCCACCTGTTTGGTGGCTGAGCCAATAGTGGTCATGATAAATTCTGAGGAAGCCTTTTACAATGCTGGCATGTTTCATTAGTATAGTGAAAATCTAATTACATTTTTTATCCACAAAGGATGTAAAGAATGTCTACAAAATGTGCCCTTTCATATTTCCCATAAATTAACCTCTCAGTCCATACAAATCCTCCTAGACATATATCCCACACTCCTCTTCTTTCTCTGATTTTACTCTCTTGCCTACTCTGCCACTGTTATGCTGGGTCTTATTCTATGCTTCAGTCTGTATCCTGGGGCCCTCATTCATGCTTAAGGAACTACATCTTTCAGAAACTTTGGGCCAGAATAGCCTTGACAGACTCACCTTTCTATTTTTAATGGGAACGGCCTCTTTGTTTTGTCATAATGGTCTCTGTCACTTTATTCTTACTCACCAAAGACCATCTCCATACAAGGCTTGGGAGAGTGAAGAATAAAGACATGGGCAAAGGGTATAGATCGTCCTATTTTGTTCCCTTGGATTCTCCATGAGGAGACTTTATGAAATTTGCTTTGAAACGTATTCAAGAACCGTAATGCTTTCTGTACACATTTTTTGCCATCTTATTCTAGAATGGCTAAAGTGGATAGTTGGGAAGGATGCAGGGAGATTCTTACTTAATGAAATGGATAACCAAGGCTGACTGAAGTCAGACATTCATCTGTAGTCCCATGAAAATTATATAATTTCAGAACACCTGGATTTCTCCCCCTTTTTTTGTGATTTATTTATCCTTTTCTCTCATAGGCAACTTCTGTGGGGTAAAAGTGGATTCCAATATAATCTGTTCAAGTGCTTCTTTTGTGGTAGTCTCAAATGTGCACACATCAGCGTGCACACACCTCCATGCACACAGAACTTCTCCTTCATTTCTGTCCCAGGAAGAGTGTTTCATGACCACAAAGTTGAGATTTGTTCCACCCTTGTTACTGAGAGAGAATAGAAGGGCTTCCCATAGTCTCAACTTCCAAACCAAACCACATTATTTATTTTTAGGATAAATTAGAACTGCATGATCTGTGCTAAGTGGGACCACTTCCATTAGAAACCCAAGAGCAGTGATTGCAGGTGATTGGAGGGCATTTTCATTGGCTGCTGTGTTTGGATTGCTCTTCTGTCTTAATCATAAAAGATCTGACCATCGAGTGGTGAAATTCTACTCCTAATGTGAGCCGAGTGCCTCTCATATTGGCATATCTTGTGAAGCGAATTAGCCATCTAATAGCTAACACGATGACATGAAGAGAAGTCAAATGTAGCATTGATTTCCCAGGAGGCTTCAAAGTAGATCAAGTAACACTAAAATAAAATTGTCAAACTAGAAAATGGTTCTCATCAGAATATTTTTTCTTCTCTATAAATAAATGGCTTAGACCAGTTCAAGAACTTCACCGGCTATGCAAGACACAGCTTAGTGGTTTCACAAAGTGCTTGTTACCATTTTTTATACTTGTCTGTAATATGAGATCAGTCATTTGAAGACTAGAAACTGGCGTAAGCTTGAGAATTCTCCCCAGTCCCTGTCTCTTGCCCTTTTCCTTCCAGAAAGACAGAAATAACAATGATAAAATCGACTCCCAACTTCTGGCAATTCTGCTGCCCGGAGGGTGTTCAAGTAACTTGTCCCCAAAACTTGCAAGGTTCTTTTTGCTTCGCTTCTTGAATTGCCATCTGGTTCAGGGATTCCCAACGATAAAGAAATGAGAGGAAGAGAAATGGTAATAATTATTAAGAATACATGCTCCTCTATTTCCTATGAGAGAACTTTTGCAAAACGTATGTTATCACAAAGAATACAGTATTTGGAGTCAGATAGACCTGGGCTTGAATCCTAGCTGTGTGTCTTTGGGCAAGCCATTTCTTTCAAGTATCTGTGTCCTCATCCATGTCATGGGATCACAAATCCTGTGTGTCATTATTAAATACTTAAGATTTTAAGACCAACTTTTATTAAGTGTTCCCTCTGCTCAGGCATAAGGGCTGAGCACTGTATGCATGTTATCTCATTTAATTTTCAGAAAACTACACTATCTTCATCCTTCCTTGGTTGTTGTTACGATTTTTGTTGCTTTTGCACATGAGAAACTGAGACTTGGAAATATTAAGTCCATTTTCTAGGGTTACTGTGCTACTATGTGGCAGAGCCAGGGTTCAAACTTTCGTATTCTTGCTGTGGAATTCTTACTTTACACTATTTTGCAATTTAGTTCAATATCATTATTTTGCAAATGGAGAAGAGGGAGTTTAAAGAATTTAGGAGAGGTGTAAGAGATTAGTTAGCTAGTCCATGACAGAATCATGATTCTGGGAAGGCTGAGGTCAACTAGGAGTTCTGATCCTTGGGGATCCCAAAAACTAAGTTATTCCTCTCAGTCTCAAAATAATTGCACACCATCATGACAGACAGGAGTCTGGTGTCATTAACTGGAATGCTGAGCTTTTCAATTTGGGAAAGAAGGATCTGCAGCTCTGAATTTCCTAAGATGGTTGGAACATCTGGTCTAAATGCATGTTGACATCACAAGGAATAAAACCTGAAACACAACAGAAATTATTCCCTTTGCAAAACAAATGCTAGAGGGAGAAATCACAGAGTAATTCCGCCAGATTTCTCAGCAATTCTCCCAAGATTGTGCATGTTAATTGCTTGTAGCTGCAGGTTAGTGCTGCCAGTTCCTGTGTGACAGCTAAGTACCAAATGGCAGGCCCTTCAATCACAGAATTACAGACTTTAGGGGCTGGAGACTTTAGGAGCAGGTCAAGGCTGCCCCTTCTCCACCCAAATAGGCTGATCCCGAAGACCAGTCTTCACCTCTTTTTGCCTAATTGAGTTTGAAGTGACTGAGTGATGGGGCTTCTCCGGGGAGGTCATTATAACATTGTAGATTTTATTTGGTTCAAATTATCATGTTATTTGTTTAGTTATACTCATTAATTCTAGCTCCCCTCTGGAATGCTCGATCTCTAATTACACATATTAAGCTCTTGGCTTGCTGTCCCAAGTCTAACATTGATTTTAGGGGTGACCACAGGAGGGTTATTTCTCTTCTTTAGTCCTCAGTTTCCCTTTTTGCAAAATAGAAATGGAAGAATTGGAAGGGATGGTATTGAAGGTCTGTGTTTCTTCCTTTCCATGTTTTTTCCTGCTTTCTTTATTTTCTTTCTTTTTGTTTATTCCCACTTTATCTCTGCTCTTACCTCCTTCTTGCCCTTCCCCATCACTACCTTGAAATGGTCAGTTCTCCATCCCAGGACCCTTTGGTATACTGAAGCTAACCCTCACTACCTTGGAAGAGCCAGCTGTGCTTATTTCTTTCCAACACTGTGATCAATGATATCTCCTTGGTCGCTCAGAATTGGCCATGGTGGAAGTATTCGCACTATTGAATTCAGCAGAAGTGACAGATCACCCGTTCACTCCCCAGAGAGCCAGTTGTCAAACATTTACCAGCACACCATTGCTGTTACCACTTTCTAAATAGAGCATTAGCATAAATAACTTTGTCTTGTTTAAAAAAGAATTAGATCATGTAGCTTTGAAATAGCTCACCTATATTCAATACTTGGAAAAGAACTCATATTCAAGAAAGCTGTGTGTGTGTGTTGGGGGGGTGGAGGTTGGCAGATAGTAGGTTTTAAGCATCTTCTATTTACCAGAAATATTTTTTTTTAAAGTGATCTTTACCACAACTTTCAAAGATTGGTATTATCCCCATTTACATATAGGGAAACTGAGGCTCAGCAATATTAAGTAATATACCTAAACTCAAATAGTAAGTGGCAGAAGCTCAGTAACAGTCTGAAAAGTCAGCACCATTTACGTTTTTGCTCCATTCAGCAATTGTTGAAGGTGTAGAATGCAACCAAAAGTCCTTGAATTCAGGCAAAATCCACCCAGAACCGTTCAGATGGAAATAACTCAGAATACCATAGATGCGAGCTTCAGAGAGGATTTCAGGTAAGCCCCACCGGGATTTGGAGATAATCACTTTCCAGATGAATGTAAAGATTAGAAAAGAAAATTAACTCATGTGCTTCACCTTTGAAGTGCCCAAGCCTATATGTCTAGAACGGTCAGTTGGTTTTAATATCTTAAAGTAAACTAGACTCGTTTTCTGAATTATTCCTTTCTGTTTTTAGAAATAACATAATGTTAAGTTTATTTAGGGTAGAGATATTTCTCAGATGTCTCTGTGGACCTTGATGTAACTTTTTCACCAGCCCTAAGGCTTGGGGTCACTGTCATTTGGTAAAGCTTGAATTCAAACCCCACTATCTGACTCCAGATCACATGGTTTTTCATCCATCACGCTGGCCTGCTCTGCAGTGTTGGGAGAAATGAGTGCTCTTCTGGAGGCAACCTCAGTAGTGTCTGTGTCCAAGACACTGTTGTCTGCAGCAGCTCCTCCATCCTGGTATGCTTTAGCATATCCCAGAATAGGACATTAATTTGCTTCCTCCTTTTAATATATTGATGTTCTCCCCACTGTTAATAGAGAACAGAGGTGCTGGCCACAATGGGAGACCTCCAGGCAGAATGCGGAAGGATTCTTCAAAGGCCTGGAGAAGGGGGGGCTCCAGGACCCAGCTGCCTCACAGATGGGGCTCGTTATCCACACCACTCTCCCACATTGAAGGGAGGCCAGCAGAGAGCCACAGAAAATTAGAGGCTTGTGTTGGAGAGGCCAGATGTCGAGACAACAGGGACATCCTGTCTCCACTGGCCAGGCTAGCGGCTTTGAGTGCTCTTTGCTGTGGTGGACAATGTGGGCTTATGAAGGTCATGCTAAGAAGTTCTGTTAGGTAAAAAGTCAGGGGAAGTGGTTGTGAAATAAAATGATAGCATCATTTCCTTGAGCCCCACCTGTGCAAGTATGGAGAGATAACAAAGAACCTGAAGACCACTTACTCTGTGTACCACTGTGCTTTGACACACGTTATCTAATCAATTCCTTGGGATGATATTTTGAAATAAGGACTGTTTTCAACATTTTATAAGCAGCAGTAGCAACAATAATACCCTATAACTTAGAGGCAAAATGACGTGGCTAAGGCCAGATGGTTATAAGTGGCAACAGTGGGACTTGAGCTTATGCAATCTTGATTCTGAACCTTTTCCTCCCTTTATACAAGTTCTTCTCAGGATAGTCCTTAGACCAGCTGTATCAGCATCTCCTGAGAATTTGTTATAAAGGCAGACCCCTGGACTTACTGAATATCCTGGGGTCTGAACTTCAGAGGTCCTCCAGTGGATTTGGATGCACAGTAAAATCTGAGAACCATGGCCCTACACCATGCTACTGTCCTTTGAAGTAGCCCCTGAGACTAGCCTCTGGAGATTTTCTGGTCTCTTCCCATCCCTTTCAATTAAAGCACTAGTTTCAGGAACAGGGGAACAGCCCTTCAGGAGTCTTCTGGGCTAGACATTATGAGATTTGGCTGTCTTCAATGAAAACAAATCCCAGTGAAATAGTTTTTCGCATGGCTCAGCCTGACTCCCTCCCGTTCAGTGGCTGCAGGTGGTGAGATGCAAAGAGGCAAGGGAGCAAAACATGGCAACATGCTTTGAGGCACCCAAATTTCTATCTTAACTTCTGGAGTTCCTTACCCACTGAGTAAGATTCACATACTGGCTTCTCAGCAGGTACATGGGTGACCCTAGGTCTTAAAGAAACCAACCTTTCAGTAATATGCCATCCAAATACATATTCTCCCTCCTGGGCCATAATCAACAAACAAGCACTCATCCACCAATGTCCCAGGCCATCCCTATCTCTGTTATTTGCCCAGCTTATGCCAAGAAGTCCTTTTTAGATTGGTGACTTCCTTATAGTTGTGTTACGCCTTCATTAAAATGACAACTTTAGGACATGGAAACTGGCAGTTTTCATAACCAAACATGACAAATTTGATGTTAAAAAGTAATAATCTCTTCCAGAGTGTTACACACACACACACACACACACACACACACAAAAGGCATCAAATTAGGAAAATAGAAATTTGGGTTAAAAAAAGCTCAGGAAGTCCCAGGATACTAGCTGGTATCCAAGCAATAACCAGTTCCAAATCCTATGAGAAAGTTTAAGTTACAGATTCATCAAACAGACTGAGGTATAAGGAGATGATTTGAGGAAGATAGGTCATGAGGACAATGAGGCCTAGTGCAGTCACAAGAGATGAAGTTACTGTTGTATCATTGGAGTAGACTTCCTGGGTGGTTGTTAAAATAAAGGCTGTTTACTGTTCTTACAAGTTGTTATTTATCTGTTGGTACAACCCATTGGAGCACAGGATGAGGGCGTCGGGTTGGGAGAACTACACTCTCCCATATCTTCCTGATTAGTGCAAGGCAGGTAGAAAAACAAATAAAAGTGATAACCCTGGTTAACTCACAGTTTGACTGTGGCATTTTTTTCTGAATTCCATGTTTTAAAAAGATGTTGATAAACTGGATGAAATCCAAAGACGGAAATTATATCTCATGAGAGACAATGGCAGGACTTGGACATGTTTTGGCTGAGGAATAAATAGCATAAGAAAGATAGGGTGTGAAAACCCCCACCTTCAAATGTTTCAATCTTAAAGTATCTCCGTTATTAAAATTATAAGAGACATTTGACCAAGTTTGAAACATTTGAAAATAGATAATGTAAATCTTCATGGTTTCACCATTCCAGCATGAGGCTTATTTATATATTTGCATATTCCCCTTTAGTACTCCAGTACATGTGGCTTGCAATAAGCACCTAAGCTTAGTTGCAACACACATGTATTTCCTTCTCTATGGCTCCAAAACTCAATCTGAGGACAGAGGTTAAAAATTGCAGGGAGGCTATGTGTACCACATTACCAATAAAAAAGTTGACAATATGTAGCACATGACAATTAAACAGGATCTGTCGATGAAAATCATGTAGCAATAGGGTCAGACACCATGCTGGGGAATAGCTTTTTTTATCCCCTCATGGGATTACCTAGGTATGAACTGGAAAGGAGTCTATCAATAAGGTTACCAGGAGGTTTTCTAGATCAAGTCAGTGGTTGGTCAAGGATAGCTTTCACAGTCTCTTCCTATTCATAAGTGTGCATGGATCCATGATTCCAATATAGCTATTGCACTTCCTTTCTCAAAAACAGATTTTTGAATCACCATTTCAGAAAGTAAATGGCAGGAATGGAACTAATATTTTTTTTCTCATCGTCAGATCTATGCTTTTGGTCCCTTTACATTAACTCTCATCAGGACAAACTTTGTAAAGTATGTACCAGTTATCTTTGTATTACAGATGGGAAGTCTTAGGACACATTTTCTCCTAAAAGTAGAATTATAACCAAACTGGTCCAAAATGTAGAAGATTCAAAAACTGAAGAAAAATTAAACTACAGAAGTCCTTGGCAGGGATAGAGGTCAGTATGCCTTCAGGAACCTCAGAATCAGGAGTTGCTGGGTCGTTACACTCCTAGGCCCCATTAGTAGGATTCACCTGGCAACTCTCAGGATGCCTCCTTAGTACAAGTTTTTGGGAGAGAGACACTTACTGGTTTAGTTTAGAATGGTTTGCCTTAGATCAAGTCCAGTGAACTGTGAGGAGGGTGTATGAAGTCATTCCTGTGAGGTGCTTTGGTCTGCAGATTATGGGTGGTGGCAGGGGCAGCCCTAGAAGTTATGAGTAGGAAGATGTGAGTACGGGGCAGTGGTTGGCATCTCTAGGAGAGTGTGACATTGCCTAGCATCACATAGCTACAGATTGCAGTCAGTAATGAGAAAAAGGTCTATTTGGATAGAGACATTGATCATCCTAACACACCTGGTAACAATAGGATAATGCTGACTCTCAGAAAAGCTGTCTAAGGTCACAAGGTTAGCAGGAAGAGGACAAGAGTATGGTTCACAATAGATAACTCTACACAACACTGGAACATGCTAGAGAAGTGTCCATTCAGACATTCATTTCAGTTAATAAAATCAACAGAATCCAGTAGGCAATGATAAAGGTTTCACGATTAGACTTACGTGGGTTCAAGTCCAGAATCTGCCTCTTGCCAACCATGGAATCTTGGGCAAGCTTATTAATGGATGAACAAAGTCCTGGTTCTGACATCTCAATCCCTGGATTCTGGGAATCTCAATGTAGTAATCTATAAATGAGGGCATTGAATTATATGTTCTCTCAAAGCCTCTCCATGTCTCAATTTCTGATGATGGCCTAGAGCAGAGATTGGCAGACTCTATCCCATGGGTCAAATCCATCTATTTTTGTAAATAAAGATTTCATGGAACACAGCCACACACATTCATTTACATATTATCCATGGCTGCTTTTATTCTACAACTGCAGAGTAGAGTAGTTGCAACAGAGACCATATGGCCCGCAAAGTGTAAAATATTTACTATCCGACCCTTTACAGAACCAGTTTGCTGACCTCTGGCCCAAATTTTTTTCTTCCTCCAGCACCCATGTTCTTTGTGCCCAAATTCTTGCCTTCCTCTAATATTGTTCTTCTTTAATTATTTTTAGGAGAACTTAGAGACCAGTCTCTGGACATATCCTGCCTAGGATCAAATCCCACGTCCGCCACTCACTAGTGTGAGCTTGGGCACATTCCATAAATTATCTGAGCTTCAGTTTTCTTTTCTGGAAAATGAGATTGGACAGAACTATCTCACAGTGTTCTCCTGGGGCTTTAATGGGATACTCCGTGGAAACTGCGTAGAAAGTGCCCGGTGGATGTTAGCTACTGTTACAATGACTGTTTTTTGTTCATTCATCCCTCTGGGCAATTGTCCATCTCCATGTTTCTTCATTTAGGAGTTTGGCACTTAATAGCTGGTAGCTCATACTGCAATAATTGATCTGGCCCACGGCAAAGAAATTAAAGTACAGGAAGATGTCTGGGAAATGAGAAGGTTGGCAAAATTATTCTTGTAGCTCACCCCTTCTTTACGTGGTGAAAGCCAGCCATGTGTCACACCCTACTTGGGGCAGGGGCCTGATGGCTGGAAATGCCAAGGAAGATGCCAGAGATGCTTTCACCCAATCTTTCCTCATGACAATGAGACCCAGACAACACCCAGATTCCTGAAACAGCCCAGCCCAGGCAGGGAGTCAGGTCGCCTGGCTGTCCTCCTTCTGTTAATCAGAAGCAGGAGTGCTCTGCTGAATGGGCTGCTCAGGAGAGAGTACAAATACCTCAGCTGGCAGGGTTAGAGAGTGGCCTCCACCAAAATCTCACATCCCCTCCTTCCAGCCCCCCATCACAAGAAGCTTCAGGCTACAGGCCTGAAAGCCTATAATTCATCCATTCCCAGCATCCCCACCCCCTTCCCCAGCCAAGGGGGTCTAAGTTTCATTACGTATCTCAGGAGGGGTCTTCATTCTTTGTCAGTGAACATCTGGCCCAAGAGACCTCCTAATTAAAACCACAAACTCATTATTATCACCTACTCTTTCCTCTTATTGTTTATGATCTCTGTATACTCTCTACCCTGCCCCCAGTACACATGGATCTAACAGGAATGGCTAGTCTTTCCTAGTGTTCTTTCTCCTTTAATGAATCTTAGGCCCCAGCTATGTTTCTCAGTGGATTTGGAGGTCTGGGACCCTGATTACTACCAGGGTTTCCAATTGCCTATTCTCCCCCCCCGGCCTTTCTGAAAGGATCCATTGAGAAAGAGGTCATGATTAAAGCCCTTGGAACAGGCAAAGTGTAATTGAAGTAGTGCCTGGCGCCTCTCGGCTTAACCTCCCTCCCCATAAACCACAGCCAAGCTCAGCAGGCTGCAGAGCAAAATGTGAAGTGTGAGGTGGGGGTGGGGCACATCTGAAGTGTAGGAAAGCCAAAAAATGCAGGGTGCTAAGAGGAAACATCCCTGACATGTGACAAAGATGTGTAGGAAAAGCCATAAAGAAAGAATTATGTCAGACTTGCCACAGAAAGAGTGAAACATATCTTTATATTATATACACTGCAGGCTCATACACGCAACTCAGACATTAAAGGTTTGTTAAGGGGGGGTCTCTCAGAAGGGTGCTATGACGTGGTAGAAGAAAAGTGGGCTTCTGATACCTGTGTTTGAATTCAGCTTAAGATTTCCTGGCTGTATAATCTTGGAACAATCACTTCATTTTGAGCACGTTTTCTTCCAAAGCTCTTCCTTGCAGAGCAGTGGTGAGACGTCAAGAAGCTGATTTGTGCGGTGTCTGATACAGAGGCTGTGCATAAAAGGTGCTTACTTGCTACAAATGTCTATCTTTTCTATTAAGCACAAGAGAAGAGGAGTGGAGAGTGGGGAGGCAGGGAGAGCCGGGAACCTTGCTGTTTGACTCGGATCACCATGACCAACATTGTCATCGTAGCAGCTAACAGTATACAGTTTTATTATGTGTCAGATGCACACCCCACACACACACACGTTTGCAAACACATACGTGCACACACACGTGCATGCTAATCCTCCAACAATTATAAAACATATAAGCTAGGTACTAGTATTTTTCTCGCTTGCGGAAACAGTTACTAAGATGTGGTTCTTATTAAGAAGGGGATCGGGTCCTGCTTCAAAATCACTTCAAGACATTTAACATGTTACTACTTTTGGACTCTGATAAGTGAACTATATTGTATATAGAAAGAAGCTTATTGCCACATTACTTAGAGTCCCAAAGCAATAAAAACAATAAGGGAAATAACCCAAACAGGTACCCATAGCTTAGTGGGCTGAATAAATTATGGTATACATATCCATACTATTTATCAATACTATGCAGACTATAAAACCATTTATAGTTGTGGTTACCAAGAGTTTCTGAAGCTAATATGTTCATGATATTACAATTTTTAGAAAAAAGCAAGATGCAAAAATCTATTCGTGCATAAACCTATCAACTTTGTAAAAAAGAATTAGGCAAAAAGGAAAAAATATTGGAAAGAAATGCATCACTGTGTTAAGAGTAAATCTCTGGATTATTTCTTCCCATCTTCCTTTGGAAACTTTGGCATTCTGGTGTAGTGTAGGGTATAGGGTTGAATCTGGGTTCTGATACTCACAAGGCTTGGAACATTAGATAAGGAACTCACTTTCCTAACTCTGATTTTTTTCTTGTGTAATGTATAGTGGTAACATCTCCAACATAAGAAATGCTGTGAGGGCTAAAACAGAAAACGTATGCAACCATTTAGTATGGTCCATAATATTATGGTGTATTACGTCTTGATATTAAAAAACGAATAGTGGAGGGGCGCCTGGGTGGCTCAGTCGTTAAGCGTCTGCCTTCGGCTCAGGTCATGATCCTGGAGTCCCTGGATGAGTCCCGCATCAGGCTCCCTGCTCAGCGGGGAGTCTGCTTCTCCTTCTGACCCTCCCCCCTCTCAAGTGCTCTCTCTCTCATTTTGTCTCTCAAATAAATAAATAAAATCTTAAAAAAAAACAAAAACAAAACAAAACAACGAATAGTGGAGTGCCAGAGAGCAAAAACCCAGCAGACACAGGAGAGTTGGGCTTTGTGGACAGAGGGGGAGGTTGGGTCCAGCCCTGTCTGGTGCTGACTGGGGGGCTGGTAGTCATGGACGGCCCCCATCTCTTTTCACAAACAAACAGAACAGTCCTGGAGGGAAGCTCCCCACTGACCATCTGCGTTCGCTCAACATCCATGTTCATCCTTTTTACTCCACCATTCATCCTTTTCAGTTTTTCCTTCTCTTTGATGTAGATAACAATCTGGCTGGAGCAGTCAAGTGTTTTTAAGTGTGAGATTTCCACAACAGGAGTGAGGTCAGGGACACCTGGAGGAAGGGGCCTCGGTCTGCCCTATGCTAAGCAAACAGCTTAGCAGGACCCTGGCTGGGGAGTTTACATTGGAAATAGAGGCTGTATTCTGGCTTTACTCAAATACATGTGCTGTCTCTGTCTCTCTTTCTCTTTCTGTCTCTGTCTCTCATACACACACAGACACACATACAACCCATTCGAGTAGCAGATTAAATATCACTCACTCAGAGATCCTTTCTTGGGCCCCACATAATCCCAAGCATTCCCATTACACATTACCATTCCCACAGTTCAGTGCATTTCTTGAGTGCAAGGTGGATCTTATTTTAAAATGACTGCTATAATATCGGCTTTCCCATCTCAGTGAAAATTTCATCAGGGCAGGAGATTCATCTGACTTATTTGACATTGTGTCCCCAGCACAATGTCTGGCATGGTAGTTTGATACCCAAATGAATAAAATAAGTGAATATACCAGTAGAGAAGCCTTAACTGAATATAGGAGGCCTAACTGAATAGACTTTTGAGAGTTATAGGTTGCAGGGCAGCCATTGGGTGGGACAAGATGGGCTCTGGGTTCCAATGGCCCATGCACCACTTAGTCTTTCCATCTTGTTAAGAAGTGTGCAAACTCAGGGCCCTGACTTGTTATCATCTTTGTGGATATGTGTGTGTGCTAAGGGAGACCTTTGAGCTCACTACTAAGGATGAGGGTGGTGGCTATTATGGTGTTCTCAATGAAGCTGTTCCTTCCTCCCCAGTCAGTAATGTGTATTTCTGCAGTGCTATGTTCAATGCTGGACATGCAGTATGTGTTCAGTTATGTTTGTTGTCTCTTAAAATATCTGAGCATGCAAAGAAGACTTGGAAACTTCAAAACCTAGGTTAATTTGCTTTCTGCTTTTACGAGTTTGGCTGCTTTAGATACCTCATATTAAGTGGAATCATACTAGGGGTGAGAAGGAGAAAGAAATAGGGAGTTGTGTTCAAAGCATATAAAGTTTCAGTCGTGCTAGATGAAAAAAGTTCCAGAGAGAATGCTGTAAAAATTGTGCTTGTAATTAACAGTACTGTATTGTACACATAAAAATTTGCTAAAGATGGTGGATCTCATGTTATTTTTTTTACCACAATTAAAAAAGCAATTAGTTTTTTTTAATTAAAAGAAAATTCTTGTTTTTTGTGGGTCAGACCTAGAGAGGTTTAGTGAAGGTCCTGTCTGCCTATGTGGTCTGTATGGTAAGGACCAGATGGTTACCTCGTGTCTTACGAGAACACCAGACAACCTTTCAGGTCTCCTGGGGGTTACCATCGTCTTTGACCATGGAGATTAGCTTCACTGCCCTCCAAGACTGAGCTGTCATTATGAAACCAATCAGCACCTCAGAACGTGATCTCGCAGCCTCCAGACACAGCCCTGGACTCCAGCCGCAGCTATGTGACATGAATGCACATTCCTTTCCTTGCGCCTTTGGCTTTCATTCTCCAGTTTCATGCTAGGAATTGGGATTTTCGTGGAGCTGACTCTCTGGTCCTTCAGAGACTCCTGAGCTTTGCAGTAATGCCCTGGGGATTCCCTTGACCGTGTTTGTAATCAGAGTTGCACAATCAAGGAAAACTCGAGCAGAGGGACCGTTGCTTCATATGGAAGAGCAGGAAAGTTATCTGTTGTGTCCAAGAAATGACAATGAACCCTCCAAGAGGGTGGTAGCTCCTCTGCTGCCTCCTCTTCTTCTGCTGTGCTCCCTTTGGGTTTCCTGAAGAAGCAGCTCTGTCATTTACAACTCCCGCAGAAGTTCTGTCCCCCCACTACAGGTGTGCATTCAGCTCCCCTGGAGGTAACCTTGAAGACAGTGTCGATGATGGATTTGCACAATTTCACTTCTGACTTCTGAATACCAGGGAGGGGTGAAGTGTAGCGGTGGTCTGCAGCCCCTTAGCTCTCTCCCTGTCTTCATTTAAAGAGCACTTGCCTGGTTGCACGGGAGACTCTGAACACTTGGAGATCTTGCACACACTGGAGGGAGAGATAAGATCACATAATAAGCAATAATGCCTGCATCCCCCACCCTGAACCCCTCACTCTCTATCCCCCCTCCTTTATTTCTCTTCCTGGCTCTCATCCTCTTAACACAGTACACATCTTTGCTTGCTGCCCGTCCCCCATCCCCTCTAAAATTTAAAGCAATGCTTTCTCTCTTTCACGTCCTGCTATATCCCCAGTGCCAGGAACGGTGCCTGGCGCATAGCAGGTCCTCAGTAAAGATCTATTGAATAAGTGAACTGAAAGTGTTAAGTTTGAGATTAAGACCACTGCAGTTGACAGTTCTGTTGCTGCCAGCTAATAGCTATCTGCCCCAGCCCCAGCACTTCCTCTCTTGGAGCCACAGTTCCTACATCAACATAAGGAGGGTTGGACTTCCCAGACTTCCCAGATATCTGGTGACGTTTGAATAGGAGGATGCAGGTGATAGTGTTTATTAAACTGCAATATTCCTCTGACATGTGTGAGGCATGATTTGTTTGGCTTGATTTTAATGTTTTGATTGCATTTTTTTCTTTTGCGGCAAGTTACTTGACAATCCTTTTGAAAGCTGGTAGAATATAAATGATATGGGCAGAAAAAGAAAATAAATGAAGATATTTCACAAATGAGCATGGAGTATTAACAGGAAATTCACAAAAGGAAAACTGTACAAATGGTGAAAATACATAAGAACAATGAGAATTAGCCCACTGATAAGATATATTACTGGAAGAGCCAAATTGGTAATGCTTTACACACACGCACACACACACACACACACACACACGCACACACCCAGGGTGGGCAAGAGTCCCAGGAGATGATACTCATATGTTTCTGATGGAGATATAAATTTTTGCAAAAAATAATTTAACATTCAAGTATCAAGAGCCTCGAAATACCCATATTTTTTGATTGACTAATCTGTTTGGAATTTATCCAAAGAATGAATTGCAGGCAGAGTCACATGCACAAGACTGTTCAACACAGTGTTGCTTATAGTAAAGAACTGTTGGTAATAATGTAAATCCCTGACAAGAGGGAAAAATTCAATAAATGTTTCGATAAAGAATAATGCATCTAAATTCATCAGTTAAGGATATTATGCTCTAAGAATATTTAATGTCAGAGGAAAATGCTCTCAATACAATGTCAAGTGGAAAAAGAAGAAATAAACTATATATATATATGGCATTTCCCAAGTTTGCAAATAAAATCATATCTATATATAATAACAATATCAATGGTATACAAACATACAAGTAAAATTGTCAGTACCCCATCACACAATAATAAATATTGCATATTTGTAAATTTCACACATATGTGTACATAGTTACATGTAATTCATTTTTCTGTTAATGTGTTTATGACTTCTTCATGTTGTTCCTAGTAATAATGTATTGCTTTTGAAATAGGAAATCATTGCTGTTTTTCAAAGGTCAAGTTTAATTTAAACTCTAATTTTCAATTTTCATATTATATGCTAGTAAACATATATACTAGTTGTATTATTATTAAACCTGAGAAGCTAATTATGGGATTTCCTATCAATGAATAAAACAATCCTCAACTGGATAAAGACCTGAAATAGCCAAATGAGGCCCCAGTTATCCCAGGGAGTGAGGCCAGCTCTGCAGATCCTGCTTTTCACACACCCCTAGCCCAGAAGCTGTCCTTCCCCATTTTCTAACAGTGCTGTGTGGCCAGGCTTCTAAATCTCTACTTCCACCCCCTGACCCACACCTGTGTCTCTGTCTCTCTTGCTCTTTTGTTTGCTTTTCCCTCCCTCTTCCTTAAAAAGGCAAATCCTCCCTCCCTTCCCACCACTTCAGAGAGCAAAGGCATAATCAGGAAAGAATCCTAGATCAGTTTGGAGCTGAAATCCCCATTTGTGCACTCTTGTCTGTCTCTGTGTCCTTCCTATAGAACTGAAACCTCCTCTAGAGTGCCTTCCCACCTCTAGGTACCTCAGGGATGCAGGCAGAACCAGGTCACTGTCTTGGCTTTCTAGGGACATTTCCTAGGTAACTCAGCATGTAGATTCTGGAATTGTTTTTCCTCTACAAAAATGCAAATTTTAGAAAGACTCAAAAGTCACATGGATGTTAATTGGGCAAATTATACAGAAACATTGGATATAGAATTCCAAATGTCAGGTATGTCAAGATGATACTCCAGTTATATATGGAAGGGCATTCCACACCTATGAGGATGGGAAGCAAAGAAGTATGGGTAATAACCATGGCATGAGAGAGAGGAGATTGTGGATTCCCTTTCTATTTTTCTGAATTCTATTTGAAGTTGCTTTTATGTGACTTACACAATAAAATTCTTTTTATAAAAAAATGATTCTAAATAAAGAAATGACACAGAGTGGTTTAACAATTTCCCCAAAGGCACACAGGAGGTAAGAGACAGAGCTAGGTTTTAAATCAAGGCCTGAATCCACTGTGCTTTCTCATTTCTACCTCATGACATTTCAATGAAATGAGATCACAACCATCACAACATTTGGTATAAATGGTAAAAAAACAGAACCAGTAGATAGATCAGGTGAATGGGGATGGGAAGATCTTATAAAGGGGAGAAAAATAAAGAAAATGGAGACCATGCAGGAGACTATCAATTTTGCTAAATTGTACCCTAAAAATAGTTCAGACTTTGGGATCAGGAAATTCACCTCCTTCCCCTGCCTGCCCTCTCTGGCTAATTTAAAGCCACCCATTCTCTTAATGATTTAAAAATTAATTTTAGAGCATGTGTCTTAGTTGGAATTTTTTTTTTTCTTGGAGGATAGGAGGTTTATTTAACGCGGGCGGGCTCAGAGAAGAGTGATCTCCAAAGGTCTGAGCCCCAATCACAAACAAAGGGGGCAATTTATACACCCTTAGTTGGAATTTTACCTTTATTTTTGTACTTCTTCACCTAGTGCCTATTTTATCCATCAGACCAAAAACTGCTAATTGCAAGGACTGTGTCTGCTTTTGTTCACTCTGTCTCCCTAGAATCTAGAACCCAGTTTGGCATGCAATAAATGCTCAATGAACACTTGTTGAATGAATGGGTGGATGATGAACTTTCATTTTTCCTGGTGTTAGAGGCATCTGCTCTGCTGTCTGTATTCCTCCTTCTCAGTGAGCTGACAGCTGGAGAACAAACTACTCCTCTCCCATCATCCCTTCCCTATTCCCAAGCAAGACCTTACAGGAATGATTCAGTCCCTCATCAGCCAGGTACAGGAATCATCCTCAGTGCTCTTTCTGCACTGAAGCCCCAAAGGGCCAGCACGTAATCCTAAGAACCAACTCCAAAAGAAATGAGAAGGCTTTATAAGCCTGCAGGCTCTTTGCAGGGAGGCTTCTACCTTTGTCTACCTTGTCTTTACATCATTTTTAAACCCTGGCTTCTCTTTTCCTTTAGACCTGAGGTTCTTGAGTTCAGGGTCTCTGTGTATGCATCACTCTGTGCCCAGCATAGAGATCCACTCTTTATCCATGTCTTTGACAACTGTTTATTAAGTGTATTTTTCCAGGCATGGGGGAAACAGAGATAACAGTGCCCAGTTTAGTCAGAAAAACAGAGAAAACTAAGGTTCTGCTCCCAAGAATGAATGCCATGTCCTTGAAACCCCCCACGATTCATGCTTGAGGAATATGCTAATGGGTTAAAATGCAGTGTTTCATGTGTAAAGTCTCATATTTAAGGTAGAAAACTAAATGAAGGTGGTATCGATGATATTTTCCTATTCCAGGTACTTAATTGACATTTATTTTCCTTTTACAATCCCTTCCATACAATGTTACTGAGGTGCTTTTAAATTTATGTTGCTTTGTTGCTGAGGGCATGCTTATTAAAAGGATTAAAGAGTATGTCTGGTCCATCAGCCAAATATCTATTTCCCTTTGATTGTATGGAACATGCTTGACTACCATAGCCTTGGCCAATTACAGAATAATTAGAATATTTTGTAATGTATATTTAACAAATTTCTAGAAGTATTTCTCAAACCTCTTTGCAGAGTTTTATTCATTTAAAACCCCACTCTCCTGTTTTCTTTTTTCTTTCAATATGATTACCATTGAAAGGAATTAATTCCTGTACTCTTCAGTTTGAGAAATAAGAAAGCAGTGCAAATCCATATGCTGCAATCCCTTAAAACAGTCCCCATTGGCACAGAGCTGTTCCGACTAATCGATGATTATGGTAAAATGGAAAGTCAAAATAGGAACTTCAGCCAAGATCTCAAGACAAGAGATATCTTAGACTTGGAAAATTGGGATGATAGTTATTAAATGATTCAATTACACCAAAAGTGATGTGAAATGAAAGGAGGCAGCTTTTGGAGAGAGAGCTATTGGTTTACTGTGAGTCTCCCTGACTTGCCTCAGTGGAAGGGGATGAGGGCATTTCCTTCCTTCCTGTCTCCACAGTAGGGAGACTTGACAGTGTCAGGCTTTGGCAGGATTACCCTGACGATTTAATATACTGTCTCTTGAAATTTTGATGGCATGGCAGACTAGTGTCTGACACCTGACTTGAAAACAATAACAACAACAGTAATAATAAAGAAACGCTCTTTAGTGGAGCAAAGATATATTGAGATGTATTGAACCATGTATTGAGGGGCCTGAGCTCCTAAAGTTGACCTCATAAATGCTATAGGAGCGTTTACCATGATCTGGAAAAACTGCCCTATGTTCCCCACATGTGAATGCACAAAGGGAGAGAGATCTGGCATGAGATCTTCTTAGGTTGCTTCCAAATGGGACTGCCTGAAGGGTTGAATGGATCCCAGGAGAGAACCTGGGTACCTAGGGACTGAGGAATGAGTCAGAGACCATCCAAAATAGAGGGGAAGGTGGGTGAAAGAGTCCCAGCAATGGAGGCTGTGGGTCTTTCAAGAATTCAAAAAATGCTTCTGGATAAAGTCCATTTTAAATAGGATATCACGGGCATGCCACACCAGTACAAGACCACCAACCAGATAACAACTGTGCTGTGCCCCTTTCCATCCTCCCACCCTGGTAAGGCTCAGGAACCTCAGTGGGCAATTAAGGGAGAAGGGGTCCTAGCCATGGGAAAGAAGAGAAAGAAGAGATTGGCCACCTGTGCCCTATCTGAAACTATGGTTCTCATGTCTGCACTAGGGCCTAGCTGGTGAGGGGGAAGAAATCCCAACGTTAAAAGACAGTCGAAGTTTGATTATTGCGTGGGGCTGGATATTATACTTGCTAAAATTAGATTGCTTTGGGGGGAATTTAATTCACCTGAGAACTGTTTTCATGGGCTAAGACTGACAAGAAAGGTTTGGATGCTTGCTGTATTTATCCAGTGGCAGGGAAAGAGATTGCACTGGGTGGACAGATTTGGAAAGGCCACAAGAGACAAAGATGGAGGTCCCCTATGAGTCCTCCTCATTCAATGTGATGGCTGCAAAGGATGCAGAATCAGTAGTGGGTCAGCAGGGGTAGGATTAGGGGCTTGTCTGACCTCAAGGATCAGAGAAATTATCCTAGAGGGGAGATGTCTGGGATGAGTCTTGAATGGTGAGTGAATGTTGATAGATTGTTGAGGCCTGATTGTTCTTAATATAGAAGCATCTAGAGCCCACGTGTCCCTCCTGATGTTACACAGAAATCTGAGCCTAGAAATTTACAGATTTACTTGGATGCTTGATATTCACACTCTTGTCATCTCTGCTTGATTCTCTCCTTTCTTTCTGCCTGAAAATACTTCATGTTCTCCATGTCATTCAGCCCTTCTCCATTTTCCCCAAGGGGTCAAGGTGGACCATTCAAGCTATTAGAGGTAATGAACAAGGCCTGCTGTGCTGCCTCTCCTAGGCCCCAGCGTGAGCCCTGGCAGGAATCTGCATGCGTCTCATCTCCCCCAGGTTCACCATTGCTGCTTTCCCCTGAAAAACCCCCATGGCATTCTGTAATTTCCTAATATTGCAAGGAAACTGATATTGTGGGAGCCTGTGAGGATTGCCTTGGGAAAAACACATCAAAAGACAACACTCAGCTGTCTTACCTTTCCCCTTAGCATAGTTACGCAAACCATTCCCCACAGAAATATGAATCCGTTAAAAAGCATGCTCCCTGACCTGCCAGTCACTGAAATGGAGGATAGGAAAAATGATTAAGTCCAGCTACCATTTACTGAGCACCTACTGTGGATCGGATCTTTTGATAAGAAGTATTTGTGTGTAGTATCTCTTGATCCCACCCCAAAATGGCAAAGGAGGGGCCATTAAGTTCCATTTTATGGATGAGGAAGGTGGTCTCAGAGAGTTAAGTGGAAATCTGCTTTCAGTGAGTGCTAGGTGGAGTAGGATTTCCACTACGTTTTTTACAGCGCCAGCACTGGTACCCACTGTTGTTCTTTCTGTGGTAGATGAGTTCATCCTTTAACTTAATTCTCAAAGCTGCCCTGTCAGGAGAGCTATCCCTGACTCCGCCAAGCAGTGCCATGAATTTGTTTCCTTCTCTCGCTCCCAAAACCCTTTATCCAAATCTTGAAAATGGTACTTAACCTTGTTACTATAAAGATTTATTGGAGTGCCTGGGTGGCTCAGTCGGTTAAGCATCTACTTTCGGCTTAAGGGAGATTTGACTGAGGCTGGTTCTTCAGAGCAAACCAGTCAGTTTGGATCTCAGCATCCTGAGATCGAGCCCCATGTCAAACCCCATGTGTCAGGCTCCCTACTCAGCAGGGGGTCTCCCTCTCCCTCTGCCCTCCCCCAGGCTTGTGCGCTTGTGCGCTCTCTCTCTCTCTCTCTCAAATAAATAAATAAATAAATAAATAAATAAAATCTTTTAAAAAAAAAGATTTATATCTTTGTCTATCTCCTGTTAAACTGGAAGATTCCCTAGTGCTGGGATGGAGCCTTCTATTTTCACTAGATATCTAGGTTAGCTTTGCACACAATAGGACTTATTCAAGTCATTGAAAGATGGATGTATCATCATTACAAAAGAGAATTAGCCAACTCAGAGAGATGATAAATAAATAAACAGACGTCAAACAACCAGTCAGTTTGGAACCAGAATCTAAAATCCCTATCTCGTGACAGGACTTTGTTCCTGTATATTCACGTGGGGATTAATGACATTTTTGTGATGCTTCTGGATATATTGTACTAGGCTACCAAGGCAGAATCATAAGGTATATGCATACACACGTGCATAGAAACATAGATCAACTATTTGTCTCTTAGTTGAGATATTTGCACTGTTAACATGGTAATTCTCCAACTAGCCTCACTGGTGACCCTAATTCTCTTTTTCTGTCTCTCTCTCTTTGAGATAATATTCCACCATTTCACAACTTTCATTTAACGAATATTTATTGAATACTTATCACATTGCCAGCAATGTGGTAGATGCAGAGGATACAAGAACATGTGTAGACTTATAATTTATACATCTGAATTTCAGTGATATGAAGGGAAAGTGCACGCTGCTTTGAGGACGTATGATAGAGAGGGAGATTTGACTGAGGCTGGTTCTTCAGAGCAAATGTCCCTGGAGGAGTGAAGACAGATTTGAGATCTAAAGGATAGATGATATTTGTGTCAAAAGTAAGTAGATGAAGGAATAGGGTTCCACGAAGTGCTTGAGAAACTAAAGAGAAGCTGATGTAACTGGAACCCAGAGATCAAGAGGAAGAGCTGCCTGGGCACACTGGAGACATGGCCAGTGGCCAGGTCATGCGGGACCCTGCTAAGATTATTGATATTCTGTTATTTACTCTAAAAGCACTATAAAGGCACTGAAGTGTTTCAGCTGGAAAATAATATAGTCAGTCTTGAATTTCTCTCCTTGGTGTGAGGGGAATGAGTTGGAAGGCGATAAGGATGGATGGGTGTTGCGAGACTAGTCATGAGGCACTGAAGTGGTCAGGGAAGAGATGACAATGGCCTGTCTCCATAGTTTGTAAATCTCCAGAGCCAGCTATCTTGGTCTCTCTCTGTAGACAAGAGAAAGTTCAGTTCTCTGGTTTTGGCCATAAACCATTAAAGAAATTCTCCCCAAGAATTTAGCCTTAATTGTACAGCACCATCCTCCTAAATGTGTGCTGGGCTTTTTGGGTTGGTGTGTGTTGAAGGCCTTTTAGATGCTACAGATTTCCTTTCTCTACCAATCTCATATTCCCCTGCATGTGGCTGAGCCTTTCCTTCCCAAAGCTGGTGAAGACCTGATTTGAGAGGCCCACATCTGGGAGTAGCCTAAGCGGTCAGTTGAATTAGCTACTATCTGGAAGATGATGAATACCAGTTCTCCTCCTTGTTTGTGCCTCAGGTAGAGGGCAAGGGTGTCTTCAACTCCAGTCTTTCCCTCCTTTGTCTTGCTAGCACTCATACTCAGAGCTGATTCCCATGGAGGCTCATCATCATCATCTCCTCCTCCCCCTCTTCCTCCCCCTTCCGCCCTTTCCCTTCTCCTACCTCTCCTTCTCAATGCAATGGGGGTGGAGGGTGTGGATTGTATTAGTTGAGTTGACCTTGCTCTGCAGTATCAGAATTGAAGAAAAGGGAAAAAGAAATGAGTATCCTCTGGGTTCTTTCCTAAGCAGTAGTTGTGCCTCTCACTTGCAAAGATAAAGATAATGCCAAATTAATGGCTCAGCCATCCTGATTAAGCCTTTTTTTAAATCTTCTCCAAAACTGTATAGGAGCAAAAACTACCTCAGCCATCACTACTCTGAATCAGACCTAAAAACAATGGATTCTCATACCCTTTTATCATGTGAGATCTGGAGCTATTCCCTGGGGCTCACCTAACATACTTCCTTGCATTTCCATTGCATGGAAAAATTAATAAATAACAAATTCAAAAAAAAAAAAGAACAAATTCATTCATTCATCCAGAAATTCATCCAGCATCCATTGTGTGGTAGGCTTTGTGCTAAGATAGGGAATCAGAGAAAAGTGAGTAAAAGTCTTTGCTGTTGAGGAGCTCACTATCTGGTAAACAAGTGAATTAACCATGACCTGGTAAGGGCTCTAACCTTGCAAGTTAGTTAGTTCATAGTGAAGTAGGACAGAGTGGCCTGGCCCTGGGCTCAAGGCTCCTACAAAGGCTAAATCAAGAGTTCTATCTCTAGTGGAAAGTTTTTTGTTTTTGTTTTTGTTTTTAACAGAAAACCTCTAACTTGGTCAGCCTTGGAGTTAAACACAATTTTTCCTCCTTATCTTGTGTTTTTCAAGCTGGGAGTGTTTCAGCTACTACATTATTAGACAGATAAATGTATATTTTAGTGCTTTAATTTGGATCCAGGAAAAGATTCAGAATCTTTGTAAAATTTATTCAAAGGCCACCAGTATTGCAACCAGTTAATGTATTAAGTGCTAACTGTGTGCTGGGAAATAATAGACTCTACCCTCTCATTTCTTGGCTAGGTGGGATGTCTGATTAGCTGTACACTAACAAGCATAATGCAACTCAGACTATGCTGTCGTTAGAGATACACCAATAGTGAGGATTTGGGGGGTGCCTGGGTGGCTCAGTCCGATTAAGTGTCTGACTTTGGCTCAAGTTATGATGTTGGGGTCCTGGGATCAAGCCCCACATCATTGGGCTCTGCACTCAGCAAGGAGTCTGCTTGTCCCTCTGCCCCTCCCCACAGTGGTGGTCTCTCTCCCTCTCTCTCTCTCCAATAAATAAATAAAATCTTTAAAAAAATAGTGAGGATTAGGGGTGGCTTCATGAAGGACAGAACCTTTGCATCAGTCCCAGAAGAATGGGCACAATGTTAACAAGTGGCTATGTACTGGGAAATGTCCCTCTAAATATGATCCTTGATAAACAATTTCACCCATATGAGTCTGAGTTTCCTCAGCTATAAAGAAAGGAATTTTAATGAATAAGATCACCTGCCTCATACTGTGAGTGCTAAATGCAATATTCAATACAAACCCAGTCCCTGATACATAGCAATAATGATGGTGGTGGTGGTGATCATGATGATGTTCATGATGATGGTGTTGTTAATGAAGATAATAGTGGTGGTGGTGATAATGATGACAATGATCATGATGATGGTAGTGATGATTAAGAGAATGATGGTGATGCTGGTGGTACTGCTGATGGTGGTGGTGGTAGTGATGATGATGATGATGAAGATGATGGGTGTTTATGAATTATGATTATAGTGATAATATTGATGATGGGAGTGGTGGTGGCCATGATGTTAGTGATGAGGAAGACAAGGATAATGATTTGGGGTGGTGGTAGTGGTGATGGTGGTGCTGATGGTCATGGTAAATGGTACCATTCACATAATGTCATTGATAACCTTCAAACATGCTTCAGAGTTCTGCAATAACTCAACTCTTCCTTTCGGGGATAGATGTACACTAGTTAGAATGACAGTTTGTCCAAGGAATTTTCCAGTCATTCATGAGGCCCCAAATGATGGAGTGGCATCTCCCAATTGGCAAACAAGAGTGCAAGCCACACCTACCCAGGAGTATAGATACTCAGCCACCCACAGGCGGAAAATAACTAACAGAAGGATTTGACATCTAACACAGGTATTCCCTCTTATCTTCAAACAGAAAGTTTATTTGCTATGTGGGAGAGTTTGATGGATATTTCTTATTTCTCTGTTTTCTGTACTAGGCAGTAAACAACACATTCCATTTCATTCTTTACAGTGTTTTATCAATAACAAGATTGCCTCAATCTGCCTTTCTTGTAAGTACCTGGATTCAGGTTCCTGTTGATAGCTTTTCTAATCAGGGGACTCCTTGTAGTCTGAAGAAGAATAGCAGAAGGCTTGAGAGGAAGGATTTCTGGAGCTTTAATTTTGGCTTCTCCGTATTTGCAGTGTGGCCAAGAGCAAATTTCTTGAATGAACCTTCTGAGTTCTATAATACCTAGTTCATGCTTTCTTTCTCCCTTCTGCCACCCTCACCCATTTCCTCTCTCTGGTCCATTCTTTTTCATGCTTGATGACCATGATTTTAAGCCACCCAAGACATCTGCAGTGAGCTCCCTCTGGGCTGTCTGATGCTCTCTTAGCTGGGTAACAACAGCTCTGGGCTGAAGGCCAAGCTCCAATCCCCCATGCTAGATGAGTCCTAGCATAGAGATGTTGCTTGGCTATGCAGCAAGGACAGGGACCCTCAGGGAGCTTTGGGTATGTCCATAAGATACTGACAACACCATATTGAAAGTGTTTGTGGAGTTGTGCATAGAAGAGCATTTCTTTTAAAAATAGCCCACAGCTTCCTCCTGCAGCTTGGCCCTCTCCTCCTCATTCTGATTCTACTGCAGTCTGTAATCAAACATGAGTGAAAACAGGTCTACCTAACCTTGAGATAAAAGCTTTTTTAAAAAAGAAAAGGTAGTATTAAAAACTGAGTGCTCTTCAGAAAAATGGAAATAAAAGATGAAGCACTAATAACAGCAATGGAAAATAAAAATAACAGCGAAGTGGTTGAGCATTTACTCTGTACCTGGTGTCTCACTAAACTCTTCATATGCAGTATCTCACTTAATCCTTTCAAGAACCTCATGGGGTTTGTGCTAGTATTTCCCTAATGTGCACATGAGGAAACTCAGTTGTCAAGAGGGTAAATTATTCCCCCAAGATGTACAAGTTATAGGTAGCAGAGTCAGAGTTTGCTTTTGGTCCCTCTACCATATGCTTCTTCCCAACACACATGCTAACATCACAATATTTGCTTCCCAGATCTTGGTTAGAATGCTGATCTATAAAAATGGCAGGAGTGATAAAATACAGAAGAGCATCAGGAGTCTTAAGTGGAGAATGAAGGGTTTCTCTGTCTCCACACTATTGACATTTGGGGCCAGATACTTTTTTGTTGTGCAGGGCTTTCTATCCATAATAGGTTGTTTTGCAGCATTTCTGGCCTCTACCCACCATCTGCCAGCAGCACCCCCCTCTAGTGTGACAGCCAAAAGTGTCTCCAGACATTGCCGAGTGTCCTTTGGGAGGACAAAAGGCCCCAGTCAAAAACCACTGTTCTAATATATCCTGTCTCTCCAGGCCTTAATTCCATCGCAAGACTGAGTTTAGCTTTCTTAATCTACCAACAACTGGGCCTTCGTCTCTGGGTCCTTGCCCATATAACCTTTCCATGTTGGCAATAGTCACTCTTGGTCCCAGCTCCACCAACAAATAAAATGAAGATAATACTTCATAGAAGTAATGTGTATTTTAAAGAATGACCTTCTTCATAGAGGACAATGTGAAGTAGTGTTTGTAAAAGACCTAGGACATGATAATATCCAACAAATGCTAGTTAACTTCATTTTACCCATGTTACCGAAAATGCTAATGAAAACAAAAATGAATATCCTCTTCTGACCCTTGAATGAAAGAATCCAATAACCTATACTCTATGCACCCTGCTCCCAAGAATCGATGAAATCTTTTAAAATGTCAGTTCCCAAATTTGACTATTTTATGTTTTTACAGTAAGTAGACATTTGGAAACATCTGAATAAAGAATGACTTTCCTTAGTTTTTATTCATATGGTTGGGCCTCTCAAATACAACTCGACAGTGATTTTAGTTTAACTATGAAAGCTTAAATGGGCTATGTATGGGACTCAGTCCATCAAGCCTTTTGTATAAAACAAGACCATGGTGTTATAGATTTACATAACAATGCTTCAGATTTTGATGTGGAATAGAATTCATTTCACATCCCTGGCACAGACTTTTCATTTTGATCTAAAAAGCAGATTTTCTGTGTGCATGTGTGTATGTGTGTGTGTATGAATGTGCTTGTGTATATACATATGTGTGTGAGTATATATGTATGTATATGTGTGCATATACATACACATGTATATGCATACAAATATATATGTAATTATACATTATATATATATATATATATATAATTCCATGCATCAGTGGGAAAAATTATGTGGCTGACATAGAGCCATCTGTATCTAGAGGAAGAAGTAAAAAAGAAAGTTTAACATATTGGCCAATCTGCATAGAACACACATACACAAATACAGCCCATCTTGGAAGGCAAAAACAGTACTTTTCTGCCTCTAATGGCTTGATAATAGCCATTATCAGCAACAATGCAAATGAAAAGAAAATAAAAAGAGGCATTTTTATGCACTGCCCATTAAGAGCAGCATACATATAAACTCATGAACTTGGAAAATAAATAAACAGACTGGTTGCTAAACAAAAGCTTGATTTCATTTCCAGTCCTGTTGATGGATAGTTTGTCATTAAAAAGATAGAGCTGTTTAAGCTGTCCCAAGGGAAAGACTTAAAGTGGGATAAAAAAGAATCCAGTGGAGTATGCAGACCTGAGCCAATTTTAAATAATTGCCATTCCACCATGAATCTAAAGAGATTGTGTTGAGACATGTCCCATCAGTCACAAGGAGCAGGGCCTTCCTTTGGGAGGGGCCACATGCCTGAGTTGCCACACTGTGGAGAACCATGGAGACAAAGATGGCGGAATCCCTGCCTTCATTATATGATAAAATTGCACATAAAGACCCGTATGTTTTCCTTGCTGTTTTGCTTGTAAATCTTCAGAATACTGTCTATAAATCCTGGAATGGAACTCAAGAGGTCATTAGGTGTAGCTGCTTGCCTTAACTTCTCTAGATCAGCTTAGTTCCGTAAGTTCCTTTTACATCAATCCATAAAGAGGTACCAACTTTATTTCTGGGTGCATTAACTCATTAAATGACTTATATACATGGAGTGTATAATAGTGGCTGGCACGCAATAGATGCTCAATGTATGACTGTTTCTATTATTCTTTATATATATATATTTTGAAAGGCAGCCAGAGTAAGAGAAACTTTATTGACTTAGGAATTAGATAGAACTACTTTCAAATTATTGTGTGTGTTCTTGGTTAAGGATTTAGCAACTATGACCCTCATCGATGAAACAGGAATAATGATACTTTGTATGTTTCATCACCGTTTTAAGAATTAAATGAGGAAATGCTTGCGAAAAGAGAGGGGCTTACTAAATTCTGGGTGAAATCAGCTATTATTATCAACCCTGCTGTTATCATTTGCATCTCAATAAATGACAATTATTTCTGTTATTCGAACTGCAGACTTCACTGGGATGGAAAATGAATGGTACTCTTTTTTATTACTTTTGCCTTGTGGTGAAGTCATGCACTCAATAATCTTCTTCTTGACTTGGAGCTGACAGGGTTTTATGGGGAAATAGGAAGGAGGATGAAGAGGAAGAGGATAGACATAAAAACCCAGAGTATGGGCCCTGGGTGAGAAGGAGAGTCATCCATAGTCCTCCTGCAGAGTAAGAAAGATCCAAGATTGTTCATTCAAAACCTCACTTTCATACTGCACATAGACTGTGCTGGGGGCTAGGGGTGAAACAATAAACAAGCCTCGCAGGTGCCTGGTTTAGGGAGCCTAAGGTCTAGTGGGGGAGAGAGAGATGTAAAGGCCTTAGAATACAATTGGCAGCTACTAGGATGGGGTAGAAACTCAGCCATGGTGGCACTTAACCCATACCTGAAGCATTAAGGAGGACTTCCTGGAGGAAGATGCATCTTGGCATCTTGGTTCATAAGACTTAGGAATGGTTCATAAGACTTAGGAAAAGATGGGGTGCCTGGGTGGCTCAGTTGGTTAAGCGGCTGCCTTCAGCTCAGGTCATGATACCAGAGTCCCGGGATCGAGCCCCACGTCAGGCTCCTTGTTCAGTGGGGAGCCTGCTTCTCCTTCTCCTCCCCACTCATGCTCTCTCTCATTATCTCTGTCACTATCTCTGTCTCTCAAATAAATAAATAAAATCTTAAAAAAAAAAAGACTTAGGAAAAGATGGCGATTGCTCTGCCATTTATAAATTATCTTTTTTAAACTTTCTGAACTATAGTCTCTTTTCTATAAAATATGGATAAAAGAATATAGACTGTGATGACTGTATATATTATATATTATACATATAAAATGTGCATTAAAATGGTGTGAATGTGCTTCATCAGTATTTCTTACTTATTCAGTTTTTCAGCTGATGCCAGTCTTCATTGCCAAGCTGAGGAGCTTGGGCCAGGTACTCACTAAGTCTTGTCCTCAATTTGTCAACTTCATCTCTAAAATTCCATTCTTAGCCTGTACCATTTGATGAACAAAACAAGACTTCTCTTTGGCAGATCTCTCAGAACCACCCTCACCCCTGCTCTCTCTCACTCTTGCTCTTTGCCATCCCTCCCTCTCCTGCTATCCAGTCCCTCCTTAAAAGACCTCAAGCCCTGCTGAGTGCAAGAACG
The DNA here is from genome assembly GCF_964656455.1 of Halichoerus grypus. Lineage (NCBI taxonomy): Eukaryota > Metazoa > Chordata > Mammalia > Carnivora > Phocidae > Halichoerus > Halichoerus grypus. The sequence goes on along the minus strand of NC_135726.1, from coordinate 19,985,817 downwards.
CATATTTAATGCTGGCGCACACCCTTTGGGGACCAGTTCCCAGACCTCAGCTTCTCCCTCCATTATTGAAGTGGAGGCTTTGAAATGTTCAGTGCACTTTTCTCTGAAGTTGTAGCTGACCAGTTCCTACCGCTGCTTCCCAAACCTTTAATTTGTCAGTAAAATTGTTCAGTTTTCTTATGACCACGTTGGGTTTTTCATCCTCCTGGGGCTGTGGAAATGGAGCCCGGTGAGCAATGCCTATTTTTATGAGAACTCCCTTGCACAACACTCTGGCTATCTCTGGGAGCTGCTTCAAAGGGAAATGGATGAGTGATTTCCTTCAAGAGCACATAGATACCCAGGGAATCTGAGTTCCACTTTTTGTTTCCTTGAGGACTAAGGATATATGCTGCTTTTTCCTAAACAACTGCAGCTGAAGCACGATTCTAAGAGATGCATTTTGTCTCTAAGTCATTGTCAAATCCCAACTTTGCCCTTAATCAGCTATATAAATTGGGTCAGTTACCTGAATTCTTTCCAAGCCTCAGTTTTTGCATCTCTATAAATGTAACCTAAAAAGGCTGATTTGAGAATGAAAATTGTCAGCACACTCTATTTGAATCACTAACATAGCTCTGGTACAAAGGCTGGCACCTTCCCTTCCTTCAAGGGAAATAGAATCCGGTGACAGTAGCTAGAAATTTGGATGGGATTTCAGTGCCTATGTCCCCTCTTCCATTCTAGATTTGTGGACCTAGGAAGGCCCACACTCAGTAGCAGTAATTATGGAGAAACATAGCATCAATTATATTCTTAGCTCAGGTATTACTCTGTGGCTCCCAGTTTAGAACTTCTTAGGAAAGAGTATTGGAGTTAAGACTGCCTTTATCTTTCCTCTTTGGGTCTGAGTTAGGACTGCCTTTATCTTTCCTCTTTGGGTCTGTAGCAGTTGGGCTTATGGAGTGGATGCTCCATCCTCTTACCAGATAAACTGCATGGTTGAGGTGGGCTGGTCTGGCCCCTCATTCTGGACAGAACACTAATAGATGCACATTACTTCTCAGCACAGCGTGACCCTATCCAGCAGTGAATCATGGCCAACTGAATGTCAGGCACCTCCCTTGTCTCTCTTGAAAAGGAGCAAAGCGTGTGGTGGTGGGTGGGGAGGGCCTGGGGCATAGAGGGTTAAAAGTGTTGATCTGTTTATTTTCCCCCATCACTTTTGTGAAGTGCTAAAATATGAGCTGAAGGACACACATGTAACACCCCTCCTCAACCAAGCGGGGAAGACATATCTAGACGGAAATGGACAAGTATGAGTGCAACTTGCTGTTCTATAATCAGGGATAGAGAAGGGCTACATTTCTCTCAGCTCAATCACAGACACTGTAAACAAGACCAAGAGTGAGGAAAAGAATCCCTGCTTATGTGTAGGAATCCCTTTTCAGAGAGCAGTCCTCATTGCTCTTCCACTCAAAACTCAGTTCCATGGTCATGTCTCAAAAATTAAATTTGGCGAAGCTTGCCTGAGCACCTACTCTATACAGAGCTAAAGTCGGCAGCTGCCCGAACCCTGGGTTACAGAGGATAGAGAAAGAGTTTTGTCTCAAGGCATCTGGGAGGAGGTTTATCTCCTCTCTGGTACTGACAAGCTGAGTGTTCCTAGACAAGTTACTTCTCCTCTCTAAGACTCAGTTTCTTCATCTGCAAAATGGGGTTGATAAAACCTACTACTCATGGCTGTTGATATAAACATCTGGCACACAGAAATTACTAAGCAAATGTTAGTTTCCTCTTTCTGCACTCCCCACAGGACAACTCTGATACTGGACACCATCCTTAGAGAAGTAGGAAATGGGAAATGTGAGGATAAAAAATTCCAACATCTGCCTGCTGGACCTTTTATCTGTACTTGGAGACAGGGTGTTTATTGAGACAAGGTAGATTTGCAGTGATACATTATTAATAGCTTGTGATACGTTCTGGGTGATGGATATCTTCCCCCCAGACATATAGCAACAGCTGCATTCTCTCTTGGGAAAAACAATAGCATCAAGCCAGAGCAGATAGCTCCCAGCAAGAAAAGAACAACAACAACAAAAAACCTCCAGACCCAAATTATGGTACATTTTGTTTTACTTTGGATTACTAGAAGGGTTTCTTTCTCTCACCTCCCACTTCACCAATATCATGAATCTTTTGCTTTGAATTTGCAACACGTCCGTTTAGAAGTTCTTCCTGGTATAGACAAGACATTGATAGGATTTACTAAATATCCCACTTTTTGGTTGTTTTATGATAAAACTTAAAGACCCATAGTACATCACTCTCTACTGTCTCTTCTGCGTAATGTGATAAGATATTTGTCTTGAGTAAAGATTAGCTATCTCTGCAGCCGTTCAGGCAATAGTGATCCCAGGATATAAAAGCGTGGAGTTACCTTATAGAATCAGAACCTTTAAAGTGGACCACGAGATTGCAAAGGTCACTGATTCCCCCTGCCCCTGTTTTACAGATGGGAAAAAGATGAGGTGTCATGGTCAGCATCACTCAGGAAATCAGAGTTCGGAGAAGGGAGAAGAGCATTGAGGTCTGACACCACACAGCCATATTTATTTGGGCATGACTATTAATCTGTGTTTATGAATATGCAAAGTATGCATGATCTTGAGGGTGTAAGCAAGGACACATTGCTCTCCCACTCCACACTGACTCTTCTTCATTAGCTCTCTGATTTGTGCAACATCCACTACAGGCGGGTTGCCTCTCACTGGTTCACACTGGGACAGGCTAATGCAGCACTGTGCTTGGAGTCTTGCTGGCTATGCTGTTGCCGTCATCACGGGGAATATACTTAACCTCTTTGAGCTTTGGTTTCTTCACAGGTAAAGCATTTAATCATAATAGTTTTCCCCAACCTAAGAGTTAATTTTACTTCTGAGACTCATTCAACCACTGTTTATAGAGCACCTACTAAATGCCTGATAATATCTATGTGCTGTCATATATATAAGGCAGCATAAAATATCATCTTGCTGGTTTTGGGCTTTTGAATTCTAACGCTGGCTCTGCTCTGACCAGATTCTAGGATTCTGGTTATGTGTTTTCCAATGAGCTGAAATTCTGTCGTTATAGTAAAGAAGAGCTTTTCACCTTCTGTAATGGCCCTAGTAAGGGTGGTATGCCCAGTGCACCTTGAAAGATTAAATGTCACCAGGAGGCCTTGGCTTGGCTTTGTAGCAGATAATCATAGAACTGAGTTTATTGGGAAGGGCTCCCTAGTCATATTTGTGCAACTATTAGGATTAAGGTATGCAGGTTACTACCTCCATTAATTTTCCTCCCTCCTTCTTCTGGTCTTCCCTCCCTTCTACTCAAACACTCACTGATACCTACTGAGGGAAGCCTCAGTCTAAGCATCGTAAGAGCTACCAAGATGAATTGGCCTCCCTACTTACAAAGCTCATGATCTACATGATCAGATTCTCCTAGGGAGAATTGGGGAGGGGAGGACATGGAGAGTCAGCATCTTCAACAACACGATAGGAAGGGCATCACCCTTTTATTTTTTTTTAAAGATTTTATTTATTTGGGGGCACCAGTTGGCACAGTCATTAAATATGGCTGACTTGGTTTCAGCCCAGGTCCTGATCTGAGAGTTGTGGGATCGAGCCCCACGTCAGACTCTGCACTGATTGCAGAGTCTGCTTGAGACTCTTTCTCCCTCTCACTCTGCCCCTCCCCCTAGCTCATGCAGGCATGTTCTCTCTCTCTCTCTTTCATAAATAAATTATTTATTTATTTCAGAGAGAGAGAAAGAGTGTGAGCAGAGGAAGGAACAGAGGGAGAGGGACAAGCAGACTCTGAGCTGAGTGCAGAACACAAGGCTCAATCTCAGGATGCCAAGATCATGACTGGAGCCAAAATCAAGAGTCAAACAGACGCCCAACTGACTGAGCCACCCAGGTGTCCTGGGCGTCACCTTTTTAAGACAACAATCTAAAATAGAAGCTTATAATTGATTTGGTTGTCATTAGATCGTGATGTTGAGCACATTTCTCATTTATAGAGGTATTTAGCTTGATGAGTAAAATTTACGTGTCCAGAAGCCCATGTTTTAAAATAAACTCTCTTCTAAAAGGTGCAGCGTTAGATAAGCACTTCCTGCATGTGTGTGTGCCTGTGCATGTGTGTACAGATACGTAGGAGCACATTGTGGAGGCAGAAACTCACGGGGCATTACTCTTCTATCTGGAGCATGTTCCTAAGAACCACCCCCTTCCCCTGTCAATCAGAACATGGTGCTTTCTTGAGAGGTTACATATCACATGTTTGCTCATGATGGGGAGAATGTCCTCTGGGAAGGCTATGTGTTCAGTAGTGAAGACAGTGAAGTTCACAAAGAGTTTGGTTAAAAGACCCTTTGGTGGTTTGGATGATGGTCATTCTGAAGAGAAAATGGTCTAACATCTCTATCTGGGGAATTTGTGTTATTGGGAGGGGTCATTTAGGGTCTTATGTCTTACTATATGGTCAGGCTTAGGTGTCTCTTCTCTGTCTCAAGGAGGTTTCCTCATCCTCTGCATCCTTCTCACAAATCCAGAGAGCCAGTCCTCAGACTCCTCCACTTTTTCCACTTCCCAGTTATTCATGGCCAAATTCACCACTGCCTCCCGATTTTCCTTGTTCCCTGGCTAAGCTCATGGACTCCTTTTTTATTTATTTGTTTTTGAAGTTAGAAATCTGAAGGAAGAAGGAATGTAACTATTATGAATTGATTTTAACTCCTTTTCAAATATGATTTTAAAAGACTCATTGCTAAGTCATTTTTATGGATTATTTTATTTAATATTCCTAATAACTCTATAAGTAAACATTATTTTATTCCCAGTTGATAGATTAAGAAACTGAGGTAACAAAATATTACATGACTTGCCTAATAGTACACAGCAAGAAGTTGAGCTTTTGTAGACTTTATTGCTAACATGCATGGGGAAAGGAGATGAATTAGCAAAATGGCAAAAACTGGGACTTGTGAAAGTTACAGAATTCTTAAAAGATCCTCACTGAACTCTTCTTTTTTTTGGTTGGTCCCTTTGGTATAAAGCTCTTCCATTCTTCTTTTCTTCATTATCTTTATGTCCCTATCCTTTACTCAAAGAAGGTCAAATTATGTCATTCTTTGGCAAAAGCTATCCTGCTAAAATTGTTAAAAATGCATGATATAGTTAACTTCTCAAAATAGTTCAAAGTTTTGAAAATGAATCATGTTTCAAACAGTCAACATCAAGCCAATTTGCCTGGCATTAAGTGGTTTCTTAGATGCAGAATTTACCAAATGATTTCACTTTGTCCCATCATTTATTCCTGACAGCATTTAAGAATTACAAAGGAACTGAACATTTCTTAAGGAACTCCTAATGCTAGTAATCATGGTTGTCATTTATCAAACCCCTTTACGCACCAGGCCCTCTCTTAAGGTCTTTATACACACTGTCTTATTTGACCATCACGGAAACTCTATGAAGTTGGGATTACTAGCTCAAGCTTTCCCAGTGAGAGTAGTAAGGCTCAGGAAGATTGTGTAATGTTCCTGAAGTAACAAAGCTAGTAATTAGCAGAACTGGAATAAGAACAGAAGTGTCCCTGCTTTTAAAAACTACACTGATAGAAGCAGCTGAGCCAATCTTACATTTAGTGATTGTATCTTCCTGATGGAACAGGCAGATGTCATAGTATTAAGAAAACAGAGCACCTCTGATGACTTCCTAACTATAATTCAGACAAAATCTCATCATATATCTTAAGGGGGAGATTTTGCTTCTAAAGCCCTAGTGAGGATTGTACAACCTTAGACAATTGGGACTGTTTTCCATCATTATAAATAAGATGTTGATATCAATCAGTACACATATGGCTCAATCAATACTGGGGTCCACTTTGGGACAGTTTCAAAGACCAACAGGAGCACACCCACATTAGACACATAGCAATAGTATAACTGTCAGAAAATTGCCTCATTTAACAAAAAGAGCAAGTGACTAAGTATTTCTGGAAACAGTCACATAGTTCTTTTTATGATATAGTCAAGATACGTTTCTCCTTTGCGTTCCTTTGTTCTTCTGTAAAAATAGGTATGTGATTTAAGGAGGTCCTTGGAACATGTAGGTTTTTGGAAGATTATTTGTTGTATATCTTAAATCTAAAGTAAGATTTATTCCCCTCACAATTTTAAAATATAAAATCAATTGTAAAATTGTGTGTGTGTGTGTGTGTATTTAAATTGAGGATATGAAGAAGGAATGTTGGAGGGTTCTCAAAACCTGGAATATTTATAATTGGAATATTTATAATAGTCATGTACTGAGGGCTTAACACATGGTAATGTGTTAAGTATTTTGTAAGCATTATTTCTAATAAAAATGTGATAGGATAATATCTCTACTTTATGGATGAGCAAACTGAAGCTTAGTGAGGATGAATAGCTTGCTCAAGTTCCCCCCTCTCAGAAGCCCACATTGGTCTGATGCCAAACTATTCCCTTTCTCACTGGCACACTCCAGTTTGCCCTGCAGAACACATACTTAGCCCACAAGAAATGTCACAGTCCTTTGGTGATGTGATCCACTATCAGGTACATGTTCCATCCTTTCTAAAGAAGCCACTCTGAGTAGAGAGCCTTTACATTCCTGTGAGGGACGTTAAGGAAATGCTCCTACTCTCTAAACCAGAGAAAGGGGCATGCTGGCCCACATTGGCTCCTAATACACATTAAGCACATCTCAGAACAACTTAGGAAGACAAATAGTCTCCCCACTTTACAGATGAGCAAAGTGAGGATTTTAGAGGTGGTAATGCTTCCACATGGTTCCAGGCTACATCTAAGATTCTGAACCTGCCCTGCTTGAATCCAAAGCTAGTCTTCTCCTCCCAACACTGTTCCCCACTATTTCCTCTAGGAATTTATTATCTTTTTGGTGTCTCAAGCCAGTACAGAGTGGCTCTCCTCTGGCCAACTGAACATAAACTCTGAAGAGCTCATTTTTGCCCTCTGGGAGGAGTCCTGCCTTGGATCTCAGATGCAGAGTTTGGTTGCAAAGCTGGATCCATGTGTGATGAAGGCAATATCACTGCTGGGGAGTGATGGGGAGCTCACTGGTCAGACGCCAGCTGGCTCAGGAGACCGTCTCTCTTTCCTTTCCTGGAGCAAGCAACATTACGTCTGGCCATGCTTGTCTGCTTTGGTGCCCAATTCCACAGCCATTTCAAGTTTTTCCTCTCCCCAAAATGAACATTTACACTCCCATGGATCACCCCTTTGATATTTCTAACCACGTAGCTCCAGCTCAGAAGACAAATCAGGAGTGACATTCTGTTACTGTGTTTTCAACTATAGCTCATAATTTGGTGTAAAGCTTGTCATTGTCTAAGAAACACATCCCTGTGCAGAGAACCCATTGGACACCAGAATGAAATTGACTAAATAAAAGCAGTTTCAGTGAACAATTTGCAAATATCACTGTTTCTTGCCAAGCCTTTTTGGCAAAACCATCTTCAGTGACTTGAGAGCTTTTCCAGCCAGAAAGAGATTTGGGTTACCTTATGCTTTCCTCTCTCATTTTTCTGATATAAATACTTTCATTAAAGCCACATAAGTCTCAGACAATAGAAATGTCATTTAGGGAAACATTTGCATTTATTTTTCAGGAAAATTTATTCAGTTTTTCCTTTTCACAAAGAGGGGAGGGGCCTTATTTTAGAGCCCAAAATAATATTTGCTAGAGACAGTTCTCCACTACATATTGAGGGAGTGTGTGTGTGTGTGTGTGTCTGTGTGTGTGTGTGTGGTAAGAGGGAGGAAGCTGTTACTGGAGCCATGTTTCCTGGGGAAAAACCTATCAGGTTCTCTGTCTCTCATGGAGCTTAAAATTGAGGAAAGGGGGGCTCCTGGGAGGTGCAGTTGGTTAAGTGTCTTACTCTTGATTTTGGCTCAGGTCATGATCTCAGGGTCCTGGGATCAAGCCCTGTGTCGGCCTTCACGCTCAACGTGGAGTCTGCTTGAGATTCTCTCTCCCTCTTCCTCTCCTCCTCCAGCTCATGCTCTCTCTCTCTCTCTCAAATAAATAAATCTTTTTAAAAATTGAGGAAAGGATGTCTTTGGAACAGGAAAGAAGTATGAGGGATAACTGTGAAAACCCTGGCATAGACCTCAATAGCCAACAGGGATTCTTTCCAAATTGAGCCAGCAACTGGTAGCGTGATCTTATAAATTAAATAAGAATATATATAAAGCAAAACGAGGTTTAAAGATTGAATGGATTTTTTTAAAGGAAAAGGAAAAATAGGCAAAAATCATAGTCCACTTGGAGCTTAGACATGCCATTTAGATTCTTTAAGCCTTAGAGTTTTCATCTATACAACTGGGTAAAAAAAAAAAAAAAAAAAAAGGCAGCAACCCGCAACCCAAATTGATACTTACGTGATCATGTGCCAGATTCCACATGAAACTTAAGACAACATGTCATTAGCCTGATTTTCCACTTGACAAAATCAGGTTCTTCCAGTTAATCCTTTTTTGAGACATATTTTCATGACACTTACTAAGGGAAGATGCCATTACGAATAGAACAACCCTTTCCCCTTTTTTCATGGAGCTTATACTCTAGTGACCGAAGTCACACAGCTGAAATGTGAGTGTCTGGACTAGGAAGCAAGGCCCCCTGGACTGAAATCTGGACACTTTCCAATGTTCTGCTACACCCAGGACAGTCCCAGTGGATGGCTGATCTTCAAGCATAATTACTAACGTCCAGTGTACTAATTTGGATGATAAATTGTATGCTTGCACTACCATTGATATGTAAAAAAAAAAAAGAACGAAGGAAACAGGCCGAACAGTCCTATGTCCTGTTCCTCAGTAAGAGGTTTGGTTTCTTCTCTCCCCACAAACACCTTCAATGCACCAGCAGCTCCATCTTGCCCAGAGTCCCACCCTCTGGTGGGACTCGATTCCTTCATTCTTTTAGGTTCCTTTTAAGTTCTTACTCTTTTCCTTTTTCAAAAGCACAGTAGGATTTTTTGATAGTATGATATATACAAATATGTAATTATGTAAATGTATAATACATATCAAAAATCATACCAGAGTTCCTCTTAAGACTTATAGCTGGACAGTTTTTTAGGACACCCAGGTGGAACTAGGGCAGGACAGCAGCCAAAAGTTTCAGTCCAGTAGAGCCTTAAAGAGTTTCTGGAATAAACAATTTGCTGACCCATAAAGTTGGAATAGGAGGTAGGAGTCATTACTCAGAGACATGGACGTTTTGAGCTTTTAAAGGGCTCTTATCAGAAGATCTAAGCCAGTACAGTTTACAGAGAAGCAAAGCCCAGAAAGGGGGAGTTGACTCAAAGAAAGTTCAACTCAACATGAACATACAGTGAATCCAGAACAATAACCAAGTTTTTTGGATGCTGATCCATTCTTGTGTCAGTCTCCCCACTGTCTCTATTTGAGTATGGCCCTCAAAGGGATGTGATTGCATTATTTAAAAAAAGCAGAGAGAAACCAGAGTAATAGAGGGTGGGACTCTGGGCAAGATGGAGCTGCTGGTGCATTGAAGGTGTTTGTGGGGAGAGAAGAAACCAAACCTCTTACTGAGGAACAGGACATAGGACTGTTTGGCCTGTTTCCTTCATTCTTTTTTTTTTTTTTTTTAAGATTTTATTTATTTATTTGAGAGAGAGAGAATGAGAGACAGAGAGCACAAGAGGGAAGAGGGTCAGAGGGAGAAGCAGACTCCCCGCCGAGCAGGGAGCCCGATGCGGGACTCGATTCCTTCATTCTTTTAGGTTCCTTTTAAGTTCTTATTCTTTTCCTTTTTCAAAAGCACAGTAGGATTTTTTGATAGTATGATATATACAAATATGTTATTATGTAAATGTATAATACATATCAAAACCCTAATTAAACCCCTAAGAGATAAGCCTGATTAAACTCCCAGGGAGATATCCCTCAGAAATTATCTATACATACATTTGTTTTCTGTGTTACTATAATTAGATCACACTGTTTATATTATCTGGTGGTTTGTTTTATATGTTTGTTTGTTTTTTTAACTCACTTAACCATACCTCTAACCTTGTTGGTAAAATTCTTCGAGTCTTCCAGAGATGAGTTGAGGAGGACAGGAAATCCTTTCTTCCCACTCTGCCCTGCCACCCATCCCTGGAATATCACTCCCCATCTCCTAGGATGCCAGGAACTCCATTAGAGAGCCACCGTGTTAGTATTGACGCATGGATTAGCATGTAGATACCCACACAACAGCCATGACACGAAGCACGTATCAGTAATTGAAATCATAGCCTAAGCAAGCTGATTGGATCCTACTCAGCAGGCTGCCAGAATGGAGATTTCTGGCAGGGAGTAGAAAGGATTGGGGAAGGGGGGTGCAGGATGTTTGTCGCTGGGAGGGAGGTGGGGAGGAGAGAGCTCCAGACACCACCTGCCAGGAGGCTAAGCAGGGAAAGGTGAAGGAGCTGCAGGAAGGAAAGACCTGAGCTCAGAAACCTGAGAGGAGAGGAAACAGAAGACTGGCCCTGCCCAAAATGCTACCTTCTAGAGTGTCCTCATCCTCAGTATTAAAAGTATAGTGATAATATTGCCAGCCTTCTTCCCTTCCTTCCTTCCTTCCTTCCTTCCATAAAATCATTCATTTGCCATCATTTATCGAAAGCCTTCCATATGCTGGGCACTTCCCTGCATGCTGGCTTGTGATGAAGAACACAACAGACACGGTCTTGCCCCCATGAAGTTGACAGACCAGTGGTGGAGTCAGACTTTTAACAAGGGGATAATTACATAATTAAATCTGGTTCTAAGTGCTAAGTGTAAAGGAGGAAAATGACAGTGTTCTATATGAGAGAATAACAGAGCAGGATGAAAATTAATCTACAGGGTCAGGGATAGCCCATGACACTGTGATATTTAAAGGAAATCTGAAGAATGAATAGGACTCAGGCAGTCAAGAGACAGGGAAAGGGCTCGCCAGGGGGGCAGGGGTGGGGAACAGCAGGAACAAAGGCCTGGAGACTGGAAGGGTAGAGGACTTTGGAAGATCAGAAAGTCTGGTCACTGTGGCTGTTTCTCCAGATGTTAGAGGGGTAGCCAGAGGTGAAGGCCTTTTGTGATCTGCTAGGGATTTTAGAGGTTCAAAGAATTTTATGCAGAAAAGTGATATTTTCAGATTTACTTTTCAAATTATTCTGGCTACTCTGTGGCGAATATTATTCAATATATTTTTAAACTTGTTTTCTTTATTACCGTTCTGTAAGCAAGATAAGAAAATAAACACCCATTAAAAAAAAAAAAAGCTGAGAATATGAATGTTGTCTCTCTGAGGTTAGAGTTGTCTGTACTCCATGGAAATTTTCCTGAAGTTCTGAAAAGCTAGATCCATTCTTAGGCCAAAGCTGTGTTTCTGCCTAATAATGGCTCATTTTTTGAGTACTTATTATTTGTCATGCATTTCATTAAGAAATTTGTATCAATATCTCTTTTTACTATTAAAAAAAATCCCTGGGGTGCCTGGGTGGCTCAGTCGGTTAAGTGGTCAGCTCTTAATTTTGGCTCAGGGTCGTGAGAAGAAGCCCCACGTGGGGCTCCTTGATGAGCAGGGAGTCTGCTTGAGATTCTCTCTCCCTCTCCCTTTTCCCCTCCCCCTGCTCATGCACTCTCTCTCTCTCTCACATAAATAAATCTTTAAAAAAAAATTAAATTAAAAAAATAAAATATTAAAAGAAATCTTTATAGCAACTTTATGCAGGAAATGTGATTATTTCTATTTGAGACTCACTCATTCCCCAAATGAACCAGAATCAAATCCCTTTACCTAGAATCTCTACTGGTGCTGACATGGTCTTAGGTTATTGCCTCAAGGGGTCTGCTGGCTCTAAAAGTCTCCCCTATTCCCCAAAATGGCTTAAATCTGGACCAAAGTATTTGGAGATACAGATCAAATTGTGGACATTTAAAGACAGCTTCTCTCTTGTATTTAGAAAATGTACTTCAGTGTGTTAGGAGAAGTTTCTGAGTGTCTAGAAAACATTATCAGGAGGGAGAAAAAAAAAAGAAAAAAACCCAAACTTATCAGCTGCTTCTGTCTGCTGCTACCTGGCCCTGGTGACAACTGATGTCTTAAAAAGGGATAATGTCTGTTGGTGATTCTCACTGACAGTGTTAAGATTGGCTGAGCTGAGATCTCAACCCTTGAGCTGAAGGGCCCTCCACAGAGTGTCTGGTCCAGACCTTTGCCTTCAGACTGGGGCAAACCTCATCAATCAACCCATCCATCAATGTATGGGTTCTCTGTTAAGATGCTCAGGATTTAGTTGTGAGGTAACATTTAAGTTCAAGAAACAATTGGAGAATATTCTAGCATTTATTCAGTTGCAAAACAAACATTCTTTGGAGGCCCCAAACACAAGAAACAAAAATTTGTAATATTAAATTTTAGAATAATAGAAAAAATATGGACTGCAAACAATGAATTTAAAGGCAACATAAGAATTTTCAAAATGACAATTTTTAAGACAAAACTTTTTTTTATGGCTCCCACAAGATCTTTTTGTATTCATTGTACATGTTCATGCTGATTTAAAGATATGCTAACTGGATTTCAAGCTGACAGATGGCCATTTCTTTTCACTTCCACAAACTTTTCCCTTTTTTGTGCATATCAGGTCTGGTGGACACATTAAGCATATCAGTTCTTCAGGTGCTAACTGTTGTTTTTTTAAGATTTTATTTATTTATTTGAGAGAGAGAGTAGGAGCGGGGCAGAGGGAAAGGGAGAAGCAGACTCCTCACTGAGCAGGGAGCCCAACTCAGGGATTGAGGACCCTGAGATCATGACCTGAATCGAAGGCAGACACCTAACCAACTGAGCCACCCAGACTGCTAACTTTTATAAATAATATTTATATATATTCAATTATAGTATAATATCTACCAACAAAAGAAAATAGGGAAACTAGAGATAAACAGAAAGAAACACCTCAAAGCCCCATGTGCCAAATACAAAAGATTTTGCTATTATGGGACATTGTAATTTCTTCTTTTAAAAAAATAAAATTCAACTGAGTAAATTTAAAGATCTAATTGGCTTTATTTAATGCTTCATGAATCGGGCAGCATCTCATCTAGCAAGTCGAAAGGAGCCGTGCTCCAAGGAGCTCTACAAAATGGAAGACTTTTATAGGCAGAAACAGGGTGGGACAAGGAAGTTATTAGTAAAAGAAAAGGAAGGAATATTTCAGGCAAGGTCACCTTCTTTGGAGGGAAGGGCAGTGGTCTGTCATGCAGATTATCTCTCTAGTGCTGATAGGGAAATTCCAGATTGACAGGTTAAATTCACATTGCTACAATTAAGTCTTGGTTTGCTTTCTGGAGGCAAGTGACTGCGTTTGGGCCTGTTGCTGCTTCTAATTTTTTTTTTTTTTTAACATTTCTATATTTTCTTTGTAACCTTTGTTGTGTTGTTGTTGCTCAGATGAAATACTTGTTCATAAATTGAAATTTAGGAGAGTTTAAAAATAAAAGCAGCAACTGGGGTCAAAAATGCAAATAAAGCTATTATTAAGTATTGATATATTTATCTTCTACAGCTGTGCATTGTTTAATGTAGGCATTAAAACACCATGTAGGTAACCTAACCATTTCTTATAACATTTTTTTTTTTTTTTTTTTACATAGACACTATTCCATGTTATCACATTACCTTTTCAAATGTCATTTTAATTACTTCCTGTCTTTTCATCAGGCAGATGAAACTAAGGACTATTTAACCACTCCCCTGTTGCTGAGAATTAAAGTAATCTCTAAGTTTGCATCTTTATAAATAATTCTAAGGTGATTATCTTTCCATGGCAAATACATTACACATATATTGTTTTCCAAGAGAAGGTTAACAGAAATGGAATTACTATGAAGAAAAGAATGAGCATATTTTTATGGAAGGAGTTTTTCAGATTAACTTGGAAGTGGATTTTACAACTTTGTGAAAGAGTGACTCTTGTAAGACTTCCTAATAAGCACACGATATTATCATTTTTTAAAATAGTTTTTATTTTTAAAAAAGTTTAAAATGATTCACAATTCATTGACTATTTTTGATTACTAGTTGTTGAACTTTGCTTTTTATGTGCCTGTTTACTCTTATAAATTATCTGTGTTCCTTTCCCATTTGTGTATTAGGGTCCTATTGTTTTCTATATCAGCTTGCTTTAATATCTTTTTATGCTAAAAGTAATCAGTCTCACTTAGGCCACCTGATAACTGCACACACACGCATGACCTGGGGAGAGTATCACTAGAACTGCTCAGCGAAGCTCATCCCAAAATGCAAAATCATGAGCAAATAATCTGCTGTTGATAATCTAATCTATTTTGGATAGTTTGTTACGTTGAAAGTAACAGACACAGGATCTATACCAGAAGTGGGCTTCAAACTCATGTGGATAGTGAATATTAGTGGTTTTTTTTCTTACTAATTTTTTCTAGTTTTATTGAGAAATAATTGACATACATCACTGTATTAATTCAAGGTGTATAGCATAATGGTTTGATTTACATATATTATGACATGATTACCACAATAGGTCCAGCTAACATCCATCATTTCATATAGATACAATAAAAAGAAAAGAAAAAAGAAAAAAATTTTTCCTTATGATGAGACATTTTAGGATTTACTCTCGTGACAACTTCACATATATCATACAGCAGTGTTAACTGTTGTCATGATATTGTGCATTACGTTCCTACTACTTATTTGTAAGTGGAAGTTTTGACCACCTGTATCCAATTCCCCCTCCTCTACCTTCTGCTTCTGCTAACCACAAATCTGGTGTCTTTTTCTATGAGTTTGGTTTTTTTGTTGTTGGTTTTTGTTTTTGTTTGTTTTGTTGTTTTGTTTTGTTTAGACTCCACATATAAGTGAGATCATACAGTGTTTGTCTTTCTTTATCTGACTTATTTCACTTAGCATGTCTTCCGGGTCCATCTGTGTTGTTGCAAGTGGTAGGATTTATTAATTGCTGAGTAATATTCCACCGCCTCTGTGTGTGTGTGTGTGTGTGTATATGTGTGTACACACACAACTTCTTTATCCATCAGTGGACACCTAGGTTGTTTAGACAACCTAAGATCTTGAGTATTATAGGTAATGCTGCTATGAACATGGGGGTGCAGATACTGATTCCAGTTAATGGTTCATTTCCTCTGGTTATATTCCCAGAAGTGGAATTGCTGGATCATATGGCAGTTCTTTTATTTATTTATTTATTTATTTATTTTTTTTTTTTAAAGATTTTATTTATTTATTTGACAGAGACAGCCAGAGAGAGAACACAAGCAGGGTAAGTGAGAGAGAGAAGCAGGCTTCCCACTGAGCAGGGAGCCCGATGCAGGGCTCGATCCCAGGACCCTGGGATCATGACCTGAGCCAAAGGCAGACGCTTAACAACTGAGCCACCCAGGCGCCCTGGCAGTTCTTTTAATTTTTTGAGGCTTCTCTATACTGTTTTCCATAGAGGCTGTACCAGTTTACAATCCCACCACATGGGTTCCCTCTGCTCCACATCCATGCCAGCATTTGTTAGCTCTTGTCTTTTTGATGATGGCCATCATAACGTGTGAGGTGATCTCTTATTTTTATTTTAATTTGCATTTCCCTAAAAACTAGTGGTGTTGAGCACCTTTTTATGTTGGCCTTTGAATATCTTCTATGAAAAGAATGTCTGTTCCAGTCCTTTGCCCATTTTTTAATTGGGTTATTTATTTATTTATTTTGCTCTTGAGTTTTATGAGTTCTTTATATATTTTGGATGTTAACCCCTTACCAGATATATGGTTTGAAAATATTTTTTCCCATCCTGTAGGTTGTCTTTTCACTTTGTTGATGGTTCCCTTACCAGATACATGGTTTGAAAATAGATTTTTCCCCATTCTGTAGGTTGACTTTTCACTTTGTTGATGGTTTCTTCTGCTGTGCAGAAGTTTTTGGTTTGATATAGTCTCACCTATTTTTTATTTTATTGCTGTGCTTTATGTCATATACAAAATATCATTACCAAGGAGCTTTAGTCCTATGTTTTCTTCTAGGAGTTTCAGTCTCAGGCCTTAACATTTAAGTCTTAATCCATTTTGAGTTAATTTTCATGAGTGGTGTCAGATGGGGTCTAGTTTCATGAATATTAGTTTTTGTAATTTCAGCTTATTGTTTTAACTCCCTGAACTTCAGATATCCATACCCTGGATGGAAATAATACTAACACCTACCCCTGCTCCTCAAATTGGGTATACACCAAATGAGATCCTGCTTATTGAGTGTCCCACCCAGTGCTGGGATAAAGCTGGCTCTTGCCAAAGCTTCCTCTGCCACAGCCATTTAACTAAAGCAAAGTCATTAGAATATTCCTTCCTTTCTCAAACATGGTGTTAGCTAAGTCAGAGTCCCTTTGCAATAAAGAACATTGCAAATTAGGCTCATTCGATGCAGCAGAAAGGGGATTTTGAACTAATGCCTCATCCATAAAAGCTGCAACCCCAGGGTATGCTGCCTGAGTGCTAGTTGGGATATTTTGACATAGCCTTCCAATGCCGTTTATATTTGGACTAATAAAAGTATTTGATTCCAGAGATCTAAATGAAGCCAAGTGCAGTTTTTCTTCCTCATTTCCCAGTTCCTAGAAGAAATCCTGTGTGTTAGGCTGTGTTTTATAGATTTAATGCCAGAATATAAGTATGTGCCTTGGAAACAGGGACCTGTGAGGATGGCATGGGATTATCAGACATTCTAGAAGAGCACATATGGCTGGGAACTAGGGACAGAGACAGCGCTCCTTTCTTTCCAGTGGGAGGCACATTGTGCAGAAACTGTCTGGTTTTGTTGTGGCTGAGTAAGAACATTTAAGACTGGACTGATTCTTTAAAAGGAGCAAGTGGAGACATCCAGTTTTAGCCAAGATGCAGTAAGTTCATTATATCCCCTCTCTCCTACAGATTATGACTAAAATCTATACACTGAATGCAAAAAGCAACTACCTGAAGTCTCTGAAAAGTCAAACCTTGTAGGTTGATTGGGGAAGGAAGTGAGAATTTGAAGAATGAGCACTATGGTAGGGGGATTTTTTTTTTTTCTCCCCTTTCTCTCCCAGTATTGACCTAAGGACAGAACAGCATAGTAGGTACAGACAGCAAAAACCGAGAGAAATTCTCTTTAGTTAGAAGAAAGGCCACTGCAAACCAATCAGAGAGTATGGGGTCACTGTGAGCTGGAGAGACACCTTTTTTTTCCTTATTGAAGTACAGTTGACATACAATATTACATTAGATTCAGATGTACAACAGAGCAATTCGACAAGTCTATACTTTGAGAGCCACTTTTTATTCATCCTTTTTTCCTCAGTTTCGCTGAGATACCATTGACATACAACATAAGTAAGTTTAAGGTGTATAATGTGATGATTCGATACACATACATGTGTACCATAGTAAGGTTAAACACCTCCATCCCTTCACACAATTATCATTTTTATTGTGATGATACTACTTAAGATTTACTCTCTTGAAAACTTTCAAGTGTATAATCCGCCCTCCCCCCTTTTTTTCTTTTCTCTCTCCTGGTTGTGCCCAAAGGCCAGCTTGCATTGCTACATGATGGTAGCAGCAGTGCGGAGGTGTGGGCAGTTAAACTCCAAGAGAAAAAACCATTTCTGTCAGATAACATGAGCTATGAAGGCCATATGTGTGTGGGGAAGCCACATTGTTTTATTATTTTTCTTTGTATTTTTCTCTCACTGCTTTGCCCAGAGGTTACCCCCAGGTATAGGGAAATGGCCAACAGCAGATAAATTCTGAGAAAAACACTTTTTTTCTGGTCAGAGAAATAGGAACAGGGAAAAGGGGCTCTTGAGAGCTGGAGAGTATAGGGGAATCATGGAGAGAAGAGGGCTGGAAAAGGAGATCTCCTAATTCTGTGTATGTGCATCAGAAATTCCAAGTTCACCTGAGAGGCACATGTACAAGCGGAAGCTTTGAGAACTAAACTAGAATATCAACTATGACCCACATTTGGTGATGGTGTATGGCCACGCTAACTTCTTAGTGGTGCATGTGTAGATGATGTACATCCAAAGAGCATAGCACAGATTGGAAATTGAGCTGATATTAGAACCTCTGCCCACAGAAGGCAAGACAGAACTGGTGATCTAACCAACCCTGCTACAAACAGAATAACATCAATATTTTCCAGAAGATTTTAACAGTAGTCAGAATCTCACAACATATATAACTAGTCCAGGATACAATTTGAAATGAATTACATAAAAGGAACCAGAAAATTGTGACTAATTTTCAAAGTAGGCATTGACACACTATGGTCCACCATCCAGAACTGCCCCACCACCTGTTTTAGTATGGCTTATAAGGTCAGAAGAGATTTTACATATATAAACAGTTGAAAAAAAATCAGAAGAATATTTGAAAATGTGAACATGTTATGTAATTCAAATTTTAATGTCCCTCAGTAAAGTTTTATTGGAATACAGCTGCACTCATTAATTTCTCTATTGTCTATAACGGCTTTCATGCTACAGTGTCAGATAACCCATTGCAACAGAAATCATATGGCTAAGCCACAAAAGCCTGAAACAGCTAGTAATCCAATATTTACAGAAAAAAAGTATGCTGACTCTTGCTAAGGGAAAACACAATCCAAACAAGTAACAATTTTTGAGATGGCATAGATGTTGGAATTATCAGTCAAAGGATTTAATGCAGATATTATTACCATGATCAGAAAGGTAAAGATCAGTACTCTTAAAATGAATAGTAAGATAGGGAGAGATAAAAACTATAAAAACAAAACCAAATGGAAATCTTAGAACTGAAAAAAAATACATCTGAAATTAGGAATTCACTAGATGGACTCAATAGCACAATTGAGACAACAGAGGAAAAGTCAGTGAACTTAAAGATATACAAATAAAACTAGGCAAACTGAAGAACATAGATGAAAAGATTGGGAAGGGGGGAAACAGAGTTTCAGAAACCCATGAAACAAAAGGCCTGATACTTGTGCCATTGGTGTCCCAGAGGAATGGAGAAAGAGATGGGGTACAGAAAAAAAATATTTGAAAAATAATGGCTGAAAATTTCTCAAATTTGGTGAAACACATAACTTTGCAGGTTCAAGAATCTCAGGAAACTCCAAACAGGATAAAGTCAAATAAAATTATGCCTAGACACATTAGGATAAAACTCATAAAAGCCAAAAATAAAAGGAAGGGGTGGTACCAATTAGTTATTAAAACCTCAGCAGAGTCTACATTAAAGTGATAAAGAGGTCAGTTACAGAGAGAAATTTGAAATAAACATGGAACTTTATGGTTTTAAGAAACGATAAATACTGGGGGTGCCTGGGTGGCTCAGTTGGTTAAACGTCTGCCTTTGGCTCAGGTCATGATCCCGGGGTCCTGAGATCGAGCCCTGCATCGGGCTTCCTACTCAGCGGGGATCCTGCTTCTCCCTTTCCCTCTGCCTGCAGCTCCCCCTGCTTGTACTCTCTGTACTCTCTCTCTCTCTCATTCTTTCTCTCTCTCTGTCAAATGAATAAATAAAATCTTAAAAAAAAAAGAAAGAAAGAAACACTAAATATTGTGGCACTCTGAATACTTCCTCATACATGCTGTTTTTATCTGAGTAAAATGAAGGTCCGGAGGATTGAATGACTTGGCCAAAGGAACTCTCCGGCAAGTGTTTTCAAAAAAAGTAAGACCAAAAGACCAAAAGCAAGGAGGGAAGGAGGGAAAGAAGGAAGGGAGTAAGGGAGGGGCAGAGGGATGGAGGAATGGAGGGAGGGAGGGAGGGAGGAAGGAAGGAAATAAAAGAAAGGAATCTGTGCTGAGTGGGTGGAGTTAATAGGAATCTTAACACTGACTTATTATCATATGTTTTTCCTTAGGGGAAAGAAGAACATGGTGATTTTTTAATGAAATGAAGTATTTTAGGGGAAAGCAGTGCTCAATGGACCATCTCAGTCAGGGGTTTGGGATATCCAGGTTTCTATTGGTAACGATTATAGGGATGCAGCAAATGCTGGAAAGTGAATATGGAAAGGAGCCAGGGAGATATTTTGCTTACTTGGAGATATTTGCTGAAGTCATGTTTAAAAGGGAAAGGGAGCAGGGGCAGTACTTTTTTTACATAGGACAAAACCTTTGGAAAACCCAATCACAAAAGATAACTCATTTCTGTGCCAAAAAAAAAAAAAAAATCAGATGAATTATTTGTTGATATTAATTAGCCAGAAAAAGAAAAGTGAGACAATAGATTCTTGGCTAAACTTACAAATGCTTTGGCAGAGTACAGACATGGCTTTTCTTTCTCCTGCTCCACTTCTTCTTTCTTCTCCTCCTCTTCCTCCTCCTCATCTTTGTCCTACTTCCTTATGTCTCTCTCGAGGATCCAAGGGATGGGCTTTAATCTTTATTTGCACCTTGGGATCTCTGACATGCCAGGGTTATCCAAAAGGAATCCAAATTTCATTAGGACCTAATGAGTCTTCTTTTTTTTTTTCTTTTTCTTTTCAGCTGCTTATTTATTTTTTTAATTTTTAAAAAAATTTCAAGTTTTTATTTAAATTCTAGTTAGTTAAAATATATGGTAAAATTGGTTTCAGGTATAGAATTTAGTCATTCATCACTTATATATAACATCCAGTGCTCATCACAAGTCCTATCCTGAATGCCCATTACCCATTTGGCCCATCCCCCACCCACCTCCCTCCATCAACTCTCAGTTTATTATGTATAGTTAAGAGTCCCTTATGGTTTGTTTCCCTCTCTCTCTTTTTGTTTTCCTTCCCCTATGTTCATCTGTTTTGTTTCTTTAATTCCACATATGAGTGAAATCAGGTAATATTTGTCTTTCTCTGACTGACTTACTTCACTTAGCATAACACACTAGCTCCATCCATGTTGTTGCAAATGGCAAGATTTCATTCATTTTGATGGCTGAGTAATATTCCATTATATATATATATATATATATATATATATATATATATATATATATATATATATACACACCACGTCTTCTTTATCCATTCATCAGTCGATGGACATTTGGGCTCTTTTCATAGTTTGGCTATTGTTGATAATGCTGTGATAAACATCGGGGTGCAGGTGCCCCTTTGAATCTGTATTTTTGTATCCTTTGGGTAAATACCTAGTAGTGCAATTGCTGGGTCATAGGGTAGTTGTATTTGTGACTTTTTGAGGAAACTTCATACCGTTTTCCAGTGTAACTGCACCAGTTTGCATTCCCACCTACTGAGTCTTCTTGAAGACATGTTGAAGAATCCCTTAAAACTACTGTTTAAGACCTAAATCGTCAGGGCTTAAGATAGTGAAACAAAGAGAGAGGAGAAATTCTATTTGGAAAGAGTATTCTGAGACCCTGAGATTCACTCTAACACCTACAGGGCTGAAATCTTGTCAAAGTCTCTGGCCGTGTGTCAAGATATAGAGACTTAGTTGACTTCCAATTAAGACCCAGAGTCATTTATCTAATTTCTAAGAAATAACAAAGAGTACTGGCACTTGTTGGTGAGAGTAACCTCCAATGGTAGTGAGGAACAGACACAGCCAGATCAGCATTAACAAGCACGGGTTCAACAAGGTTGGCATCAGCAGCCACCAGAGTGCCATCTTCCACCTGAGTTGTTAGGTGGCCAACACCACTCTGATCAGGGAGAGCAAAAGTAGAATGGATAGTAGTAGAGGACATCTTTGAATTCAGCCTAATAGAATGCTCCAAGATTCTCAAAATTCTTCAAGGACAATAGATGGGGCTTGGGATCCTTGAGACCCCTGAGATTTGACTTTCAGCTGAGGTGGTACAAACTACCATTTGTAGCCCTGTTATAAATCATAGGCATATCCTTGATGCTGCTGTGGTCTAGAAAAGGAAGGAAGTGTCCTTGTTCCTTGCAATGAGTAACTCGAACAGCATACCTTAAGGAATATAAAGATATTTTGCGCAAGACCAGCATTTCAGAAAAATCCCTGCAACCTCTGGTGCTTTCCAAGCTGGAGCTGATCTAATCTAATCTTTTTGCATCTGACATTTTCCTTTGTTCTGTCTTTTTTGTCTCCAGACTCAATATAAAAAAATGTTGTTTTAAAAAATGAAATGGATGGCTGACATCTAAAGGAAAGACTCCAGGGGGTTTCTTGCAAAGGACGATAGAGGCCCAGGGATTGTTTTGAAAGCTCTGCTGTTCTGGCCCTTCAGGACACAAATTGGGAGGGGGAGAGGTGATATAAACTGATTAGAATTTGGCAGGAGAAAAAAAAATTCCTGGCAGATAGTCCAATACATTCTATTTCTATAGACTTGGCTTAAAAGTACTGTTTCTCCAGTTTCATTCAGATCTCCAATTTTGTTTTATTGTATTTATTATGATTATGATTATGATTATTGCAGAGAGCTGAGCTGGAAGGACTTGTCTTGAGTAATAGTTATAAGCATATAACAAGACACTCCTTTAGGTGACTTCTAGTGAGAAGAGCCTATGTAATTGTTCTATTGACAGTATTTTGAAAGATGTAACTCCGAAAAATAAACAAATCTAAAAATTATTAGGCATGATTGCTTGCCGATTAAATGTTAATTCATTCTAAATGGGGCAATTGGCTTCAAAGGAAGTTTGCAGATGCACGGTGCCATTTCCTTGGTTTTGTACTCAGTATTGATTAAGGAGGATGGAGCTCAATGCCCTTGAGTGAAGATAGATTCAGGACTTTTTGCAGCAGCCTTTGGGAATGAAGAGGCCCTAGGTAAAAGAGCAAAGGGGGATTCTAGGGAACCCACTGGTGAATCAGCAACATGTCCACAGGCAGCAAGGCTGGTGATGGGTGGAGGGGAAGCACGAATCCTGTTTTAAGTCCCAACTCATAAAAATGTGAACGTCAGTAGTTCTTTTTGTAAAATAAATGAGGTGCCAGGGCTCATATCTTAATAAATTATGAAGTGCCTTCCTCTGTCCACCTCTCCTCATACACTCCTTCCCTATTCTTTATTCCTATTAACTTGTGAGCTTGTTTCTGCCAAAGGAATGAGTAGAGATGGGAATGTTAATTTATGAAATGCCATTCCAGTGCACATTGTTTGTAGGTTCTGGGTGTGTTGGTGAACTGAATGGGTGTGCATAGCACAAGTAACTTCCTAGAGCCTGGTAAGCATCACCTGTGGGAATGTTTCAGAGGCTTCATTCATTTCAGCACAAGATTTATTTTTCTACATTTTAATAAGTGGAGCCGCAAACTCCTGACTTCTTTCTTTTCAATTTAAACCAATTTACTGAGTATTAATTAGGTACTACTCTGTGTCAAGTAGTAGTTGCTGCTTAAAAGAAGCAAATAAAGCAGAATGTGCTCTCTCAAAAAATATAGTCTAAGATAGAAGACAGACACACAAAGACATTGCCAAGCCAAGTGATAAGTATAGTCCTAGAAGCATGGATAAGCACAGAAAAGAGAAAAATTAGCTATATATAGTGATGAGATTACTCAGGGAAGGCTTTTTTAAATGCTTAAATTTTGAGCTCATTTTTGAAGAAGCTAATAAAATGAGTTTACATTCTGAACAAGGAGAACGGTGTGGCACTCCAGGAAGCAACAAGCACATTTGCAAGGCATAGTAGTGGAAAATGTTGGGTGTTATAAAAATCTAAGTAGTTTGGTAGTGATAGAGCATAAAGTTGTGTGTAAGCAAGTAATGAAGTGAAGCTCTGCAGAAAGCCAGCAGCCAGCAGGATCTTTTCCAAGGAGAAAAGAAACAGTGGCGTGTGGTGAACTCCGTCCTCAGCTAGCAGGAAGGACAGAAGCACAGTGAAGCTTCCAGTTAGATCTCTTAGATTATCAAAGGTCAAGAACCAGGATGGGTAAAGAAGTTGTCCAATGCCAGAACTTCTGTTACTTACCCTTCTATGTTAATCCCTATTTGTTTCCTTAAAACAGTCAGTCATCAGTGAAACACTGAAAAAAAAAATTGGTCTTCGAGCTTTTTTCGTCAAGAGAAAGAAAAAATAAAGAAACTGGGGAGATTCTGCACAGTTTGAGGTATAGATTTCCCTGGGTGAGAATGGGTCAAGGCAGCTACAAAACACAGTATGTAGACAGGCTATCATGGGGAAACCTCATTAGAGAAAGAAAATGGGTAGAGTGTGTGAAACACCTGTTTGAGTCTGAGAAAAGGCCCAGGGTTGTGTGACTGAAGAGTTATCATGGAGCGTTATTTTCTTTCACATATAAATCAAGCCAAAGTGTGCCTCTTTTAGTTTGAAGAAGAAGTCCCCTGTCCCCAGGAGAGGTCATGAGGCTAGATCCAACACTCCATCTCAAGGTCTAGAAGCATTAACATGCACACAATTCTCTGCTCTTGGTGATAAATAATCTTGACTTGAGAATCTTGTCTAAGAATGATGTGGGTCTATTCATTTTGATAGCCAGGAGAATTAGCCATTTTGGAAGCAAAGTAAAAATATACAACTTATTTTTTGAAAGCAAAATGAATCTCTCAGAAAAAGAAAAAAGGAACACAACACAAAAACACATACTCAGAATCACTTGATTGGATCTTGGAGACAAGACACTGTACAGAAGTCAAAATTTAAATGCTGCTCAAGGCATTGAATGCTCTCCAGCATCTCCCTCAAAAGTGGAGTCAATAGAGTATGGTGGATTCGTATATAGGATGGAGAGTTGGAATGCTTTATCTGAAAAAGGGGATAACAATACTATCACATGGGAATCTATTTACTGAAAATGTCTTCCCTCAAATATCTGACATCCAGTAACTTCTCCATATGTATGCCATCTGAGTAACAGCTGAACAATGTGCAATGGCTAATTAGCTCCCAGGGCAGCAGTGGGGGCGCAGGGGTAGTATCAAACTCATGAAATCAGTCTCTATTTATACTCATAGTGTTAGAATTAGTCATTTGATTTCAGTAAGATGTTCTGGAGGTGTGAGATGTTGGATGCTTGTTTAATAATGACTATGTGTTGGAGACAGTACAAAGGACCCAAATGGAGGTTCAGATTCTTATCTCTTCTTCACATCAATATTGAGATGTAGGTCTATTACTAGCTTCACAGATGAAGGAACAGGTTGAGCAGTTTGTTCAAGCTCCCACAGCTACTAAGTGGGAAAGGAAAAAAATCAATAATCAGGACTGTCTTTTCTCAAAAATCATGCTCTTTTCAACAAATGGTGCTGGGACAACTGGATAGCCATATGCAAAAGAATCAAATGAGACCTCTACTTCACACCATGCACAAAAGTTAACCCAAAATGGATCAAGCCTGAAGTATGAGCTAAAGAGCTAAAGAGCTAAAACTATAAAAATCTTAGAAGAAAACAAATGTTTCATGACCTTTGGCTTACCCATGGTTTCCTAGGTATGACACTAAAACACAAGTGACAAAAGAAAAAATTAGATAAATTGGATGACATCAAAGTTAATATTTTTTGGAGTACAAAGATACCATTAAATGAAAAGACAACTGTGAGTCAATAATAAAAAGACAACCTACTGAAAAATTGGCCAAAGGATTTGAATAGACATTTCTGCATAAAGGTATATAAATACCTAGTAAAGAAAGAAAAGATGAAAAGATGTTCTGCATTCTTAGTTATGAGGATATGCAAATCAAAATCACACTGAAATACCAGTTCAGACCCACTAGGATAGTTAAACCCAAAAAGACAGTAACGAAGTTGGTTAAAATGTGGAGAAATTAGAACCTTCATACAATCCTGATGGGAATGTAAAATGGTGCATCACTTTAGGAAATAGTTTGAAAGTTCCTCAAAATGTCAAACAGAGTTGTCATATGACCCAGCAATTCTACTTTTAGGTATATACCTAGAAGAACTAAAAACATATATCCACACAAAACTTATATACACATGCATAGAGCAGTATTATTCATAATAGTCAAAAAGTGGAAACAACTCCAATATCCATCAATTGATGATGGGATAAATAAAATGTTTTATACCCATACAATGGACTATTACTTGGCAATGTGGTATATCCATATAATGGACTATTATTTGGCAATAAAAAGTAATGAAGTACTGATACATGTGACAACAGGATTAATCTTGAAGACATCCTAAGTAAAAGATGCAGTCACAGAAGACCAAATATTTCTGATCCCATTTATCTGAAGTGTCTAGAATAGGCCAATCAGTAGAGAAAGAAAGTAGACTGGCGTTTATTTAGCACTGGGGATTGGGAGCAGAATGGGGAGTACACTGCAACCTAGACCTATGTATAGTTCTATCACTCATTCCTGTTACTTTTAGCGGTTTATATCTCTGCAAGCCTCAGTTTTTTTCATCTGTAGAGTATAAATAACTGGCCATCTCATGAGATCGTCATGAGGATTAAATGAGATGGTGTGTGTAAAATGCTTAGAAGAGTGCCTGATATACCTAAGTACTTTTTTTTTTTTAAAGATTTTGTTTATTTATTTGACAGAGAGAGACACAGCAAGAGAGGGAACACAAGCGGGGGGAGTGGGAGAGGGAGAAGCAGGCTTCCCGCTGAGCAGCAAGCCTGACACAGGGCTCGATTCCAGGACCCTGCGATCATGACCTGAGCCAAAGGCAGATGCCCAACAACTGAGCCACACAGGCACCCCCCTAAGTACTTTTTTTACTTCTTTGTCCCCCCATTCTTCTTCCATTTTGCAAAAGGGATCCAGGCTTAGTCATGAGGTCCATTTTCTAACACCTATCAACAAAGCTCCCACCAAAAACAGTGGTCCCAGTGTTTTATGACTTTACTTATTGGTGCTTTGTGTTGGCATAGGTGTGACCTTCAGCGAAACAGCAGAATATGGTGGGAAGAGCATGGACCTACTAAGGATAGAGATAGATTCAAAATCTGATCCTACCATGATAGCCTATTACTTAATCTCTTCAAGCTTCAGTTTTATTAGTTGATAAATGAGTCAACAGTGTCTGCCTGGAAGGGTTGTGTGAGGATGAAATTCATAAGCTATGGTAATATGGAGGATGCCAAGCTCAGTACTTGGCACTGAATAGACACTCAACCCATATGAGCTCCCTTCTCTTCCCTTTGCTTTCTTGCATTCAGCGTCAATAAAATGAAATGATCTAATAAGAGAACAAAAATGCACTTGACATGAAGGAGAGAAAAGCCCACCTTGGCTGATGGTTTTCTCTGCCAAAAAGATCTAACCCAGAGCTTCCTAAATGACTCCAATTAAGAGGTATTTTTTGAAGGCACACACATGTATGCTGTTTTTATTCCCTTTTTCTTCAGTGATCAGGTTAGATAGAAAGAAATAGACAGACTACTTCAATTTCACATAGAATTTCATGAAAAATTTAAAACTCTAACCACTCCTGCTCCCCAAATTGGCATTTATTAGAGTTATGAAGAGAGTTTGCAAGCGAGAACTACATCAAAAAATATGCACAGGGCTCTTGGAGAGTTACTTTCTGCAAGTGATGATGTCTTACTGTCAGTCTTTGAAAGAAATATCAAAAAGGTAATGTGAGCTGAAGCTTAAGATTTCTCAATATGTCCATTTGAGTTACAAAGGATTTTTATGCTCCATTTCAGACATTATTTAAACATTGTTATTCCTGCAAACATGCCACACAGAGATAAGGTTTTGCTCTGAACCACATCGAAATGCAGATTGGTCTAGAAAGTCAGTTTCAAAGTGCCTTCTTGGAGGTAACTGTTTATTAAGCCTTGGAGGAATTTCAATTGCAAACCCTTAGTTGAAGGAGGGGGAGCAGTAAGATTTGTAATATTCTCCTTAATCATGTGATTTGCACAACACTGGTACAGTTATAATCTAAATAAAGTTCCTGGAGCCATCAGGGCATTATACTGTAGCTGCTTCATTTAATCTAATAGTCCACATTTAGGTAATTTCCATGCATTTTAATCTATTTAATGATCACCTTTCTTGAGTGATTTACAGCAGTTGGATGTCTGGGGCTCTGGTACCCAGGAGCCATGCACTGCACAATAGACTGGGAGAAAATACTACTGGAAAATGCATGGTTTGTGTAGATCTGCCTTCAAGAAACACCACTATAGTATTTCCTGAGGATGTCTATCTGCCTCCTAAGATTTGTTAATGGGCATTATATAGGCACCCAATGGACAGAATTGGTCAGAGGTTATTTTGCTAAATAATGTAGAATATATTGAAATATTAGACCTTTTAATAGAACAGATAGACAAGTCCTTACCGATCATTTCCCTGGATCACGGTATCCTAGAATGTTCTATGGAAGAAGATTACATATAGTAGTTCTTTCATACTTTAGAAGACTTGAGGTTAGCTGTAGTCACTCATTCAAGGCTCTGAGAAGTCCAGCCAAAGGAGAATATATTTTAGTTGTTTGTGTAATCTAATGGTTCCCAAATTAAGCTAATCACAGAAAATATCCCACCTTGTCACTCCTTTTAACATCATGTAGAACATACTTCAGGAGAGAGAGCCTTAGTGTATACTCATTATCCATATTTCTCTGGAAAAATAAAACAAATTTGCACACAGATACATCTGGGCTTTCATCTGGCACTTGTAAGCATTGAGATCTCACATCATAAGCTGTTTCAGCAATCAGAGCCTTGCTTTCACCTTGTGAAAAGTGAGGATGATAGCAGCTACCTTGTAGGAGAACTGTGAGGTTTATGTGGAAAGATATATGCAAAATGATCAGAGAAGTATCTGGCACATAGTAGGTTTAAATCCCCAGGAGCTCCTTTCTTCTCTTCCCTCTATGTCTTGCAGCCTCTAAGAAGCTGGAAATACAATCATGAATAGATGATTCCTATTTGCAGCATCTTAGGTTTTTTTCCAGATGGAGTCTGGTCTTTGCTTTAGATGGCCTTCTGGACAGATATTTTGGGAAACCAATAATGAAGCTCTCACCTTAACTGAGCACTTACTACACGTCAGCACTTACTACACTACATTCAGATGTTGCACTTTGCTGTACCTCATCTAACCATCAGAGCACTCCCATGAAGGGAGCATTTCAAATGAGAAAATAAGTCTCCTGGAGGACTGTGATTGTCTCAAATCAATCAGTGCTAGAAAAGGGGGAAATAAAACCACTATTACCTCCTTCAAAAGAACTTGTTATTGGTCATTGCTAGACTATTACTTATCACTAAGAACTCATTCTTCATCATCCCAGTATGGAATCCATGGCCAGTCATGAGGGCCTTGAAGAGAGAGAAGGAGGGAAAAAGACAAGTAGGTAGATAATTAAGAGGCACAATTCACAGAGCCAGAATGTAAATGAGACTCAGGATGGTCGGGCTATGTTTGACAGCCAGAGAGGCCCTCAGGTGGTTCCTTATGTCACTGTTTGGCAGAATTCTGCAAAATATTGTGAATTTGTCAGAGGCTGGCAGATGACATGCCTCATTAGCCAATGTAAAGTTCAAAGTGATTAATATAGATTAAAATACTGTTCCATTTGCCAAGATTTTGTCCATCAAGTGTATGCAAGAAATGGTAGAGATTACCCTAGACTTCTATCCCCATGGTCTCAAATGGTCCTGTCATCTCTCTGGAATTTGTGGGCTATAATTTAGACTTCTGGGAAACACCATCAGTAAAGGTGAGAGAGTTACAAGAGCTTAATTAACTTTGAAGCTATTGAAGGTGACGAGGACATAATGTTTTGGTGATATAAGTTTGAAATACAGAATGATTTTGAGGAGATAAAGAAAAGCCCTTCAGGACCCTGAGTTCAAATAATTTTGAAAAGTGATGAAATAGTTATCTTTGAATATTTAGAGTTGTGTCTTGTTAAACAAGCAAGAAATCTGTACTTTTGAATATCTTTATCCATGGCTATAGCAGTTAGGAACCAATTTGGAGAGTTGTTTTGCACAAATTTAACTATGCTTATTTTATTTTTTTAATCAATTAACATATATTCATTCAACTTATATCTGTCATGTACTTACTAATGCCTGGAACTGGGATGGATAAAGGAGATATAGGGATGAAGGAGACCTGGACTTCTATTACATGGAGCTCACTGAGAGAAAGAGATGCAAACATAATCTCAACTCAGTGAGACGAGCTCTAAGAGTAGACCATTGCTGTTAGGAGACTAGAGAGTGCAAGGACTAACTTTTATAGAGAAAGATAATTCAGATTAAAAGAACATTTCATAAAGGAGGTGATACTCAAGTTAAATGTTGAGGAAGAGTGGGATTTTGACTGGGAGATGGTGGGCAAAGAGAATCCAAAGCAGAAGGATCCCTGAGGGCAAAGCCAAGAAGGTGTGAGGTAGCTTGATATACTTCTTGAAGTGTAGCTGGTGTGGGATGCTCATAGCCATGCTCCAGATGGGGGCATCACATGAGCTGAAAGTGCTGGGTGAGGAGGGACGTCCTCATGGGCTTTGAAGGCCATGTCTAGGACTTCAGACATTATCCCATAGGAACCAGAAAGCCACAGAACCTCAGCAAGACAAGAAGGAATGCACAGTAGATAGAACACCACCTCAGTATCTCTGTGACTAAGTAAACCATCTTGTGAGGTAGATAGGCATTACAAAATAGAAAGGATCCCTCAGGCATCCAGATAGATATGCAGCCATCCTCACTGAAAACCTGCCCTCTGGGAAAAAGGACTTTGTTCCTCCATTCAGTAAGGGACAAAATCCTCCTATATAAACTTTGCTCAACATCTCACATCCTGTAATAGAGTTTTGAATCACATTGCATAAAATAGTATGTCTTAGGCAAACTTTGACTTCTGCATATTTTACAGGGTATATTTTATATAGTCAGAAGTTCAAGATTAGAAGCGGCATCAAAAATAATTTAATTTGATCTTTCAGTTGATGCTTGAATCACTCCTGTCACAGGTTGTTCAGGCTCTTATTATGTATAGTGACAGGGAACTTACTATCTGACCAAATAAAAGGACTAATCAGTTCAGGGGGGACAAAGGAGGGACTGGGATAGGGCACTTCGTAAGTGGGTTTTCAGCTCTCAGGTGGTTGGATGTAGGGCAACTGTGCCCAGGTAGTGAGTGACCAGTGCACTTGGAGCTTGGGAAACTTGTGGAGACCTCAGTTAATGGGGGCAGGTTGTGTCTACACAGTGGGAGCCACATTCTGAGAAGTCAGTATCCACATTACTGGGATTCAGTTACAAAAGCGGGAAAGTAAAGAAGTCAGATTGTTAGGACAAAGGGACTGGTTGAATCAAAATATCTGAAGGTCCAGGCTGAGGATGGGGGATTATGACTGCATGTTGATCGTAGGTTGAGATTGCAAGTACGGGACTGGTTAAGGAAAAGCTCAGGAGAAAGACCACAGAGGGGGCACCTGGGTGGCTCAGTCGTTAAGCGTCTGCCTTCGGCACAGGTCATGGTCCCAGGGTCCTGGGATCGAGCCCCGCATTGGGCTCCCGGCTCAGCGGGAAGCCTGCTTCTCCCTCTCCCACTCCCCCTGCTTGTGTTCCCTCTCTCGCTGTGTCTCTCTCTGTCAAATAAATAAATAAAATCTTTAAAAAAAAAAAAGACCACAGAGTGTGAGAATCTCAGAGCCTGGTTTTTGAATGAGGTCTATAGAGTGAAGGTGTAGGGTTTAAAGAAGCAGGCAAGGCTGGACAGAGTCTGGAAGAATCAGGCACAGGAAGGAATATTTGGGACCAAGTATAGCTTCATTCGCAATTATACATTTGATGAGTGACTTCGTATGTGATGCAGCATGCTAGGTACTCCTGCCATAACCTTCACCTCCAGGAGCTTGTGGGGCACCTTGCCTACTAATAGTACCTATGTCTGATATTTGGCAACATGCAGCCTTGGTTTCACTTTAATCCCTATGGTGAAGTCTTTCAATGGGGAGGGCCCTCTCATTTTCCTGATGCTGCTTTAATTTTTAACATATCGTAGATGCTGAACAAAAATAAGCTGTCTGCTAATATGAAGAAATTGC
The DNA here is from genome assembly GCF_964656455.1 of Halichoerus grypus. NCBI lineage: Eukaryota > Metazoa > Chordata > Mammalia > Carnivora > Phocidae > Halichoerus > Halichoerus grypus. The sequence goes on along the minus strand of NC_135726.1, from coordinate 19,953,734 downwards.
ATTTTAGCAGTGTGGTGGGGTAGGCTTATGTGTACTGTAGTGAGAGTGAGGGCCAAAGGATGTCCTTGAACTGATCTTTTTAGGAAATTGCAGAATGAAAAACAAAGGACAGATTTTCAAACTAGATTTCCTCTCGGAGAGAACATCCTGAGACATCGCTATTAGTCATAGATACATAATTTAAGGGTTCAAAAGAAGTGTCAGAAAACAATTTTCATGCCAATTTTTCAAACTCAAAATGGAGGGATGAAAAATATGGAAGGCACTGAGGTCATGGACATGCATATTTTTCAGGCTTAATGCCCCCAGTGTAGCAATTATAAAAATCTGGTAATTGGGCAGTAACTTTGTCAAGATACCTGACTGGTTAAATCAACTTGGCAGGTGAGGGTCTGTGAGCTTGGTGTTGAGCATTAACTCATTAAATAAGATTTTTTAAGACATATTTAATATAGGAAAACCAGATTCTTGTGTTGCTTATAGGAAAACTTCATGAAAACAAACCTCAGAGAAAACCAAGATTGATGCAAATCAACTTAAAACAAACACACATTCACATAAAGGAACACACTATCAGGAGAACTATTGTAGCTTTTTAAAAAAATATTTTATTTATTTGAGAGAGAGCAAGAGCGAGAGCACAAGGGGGAAGGGGGAGAGGGAGAGGGAGAAGCAGGCTCCCCGCTGAGCAAGGAGCCCGATGTGGGGCTCGATCCCACAACCCTGGGATCATGACCTGAGCCCAAGGCAGATGCTGAACCGACTGAGCCACCCAGGCACCCTGAGAACTATTGTAGCTTTGCTAGCATAACTAGTCATTGAAATCAGGACCCATGATGAGACACAAAAGTGTAGTAGCTTATTTGCAGATAGAAGGAAACTAAAAAGAGGAATGAACATCCAGCTCTAGGTATCCACTTGAATAGCTAGTGGGCACTTCACACTCAACACCACTCAAACTTAGTTTATGTTCTCCTATCGCAACTCTTGTCACTTCCTGTTTTCCCAAACTTGGTAAATAGTAGTAACATCCACACATATGTACAGATCAGCGACCTGGGTATCATCCTTTATACCTTTTCCTTTCTCCCCTCTTTTCAAAGCAACGACTATGTTCTATATAGTCCAGTAACTGAAATGCACTTCTGAATCTATCCACTTCCCTTTCTCTCCACTGCCACCACGCATGACCATCGTGCCATTATCACTTAACCTGACTATCGCTACCATCATCAGCTACCACATATCCTTCTTGTTCCCACTTGAATTCATATCCTCACACTTTAGCTGCCCAATGAGCCTTTTTTTTTATTTTGTTATTGTTATGTTAATCACCATACATTACATCGTTAGTTTTAGATGTAGTGTTCCATGATTCATTGTTTGTGCATAACACCCAGTGCTCCATGCAGAATGTGCCCTCTTTAATACCCATCACCAGGCTAACCCATCCTCCCACCCCCCTCCCCTCTAGAACCCTCAGTTTGTTTTTCCAAGTCCATCATCTCTCATGGTTCGTCTCCCCCTCTGATTTCCCCCCCTTCATTCTTCCGCTCCTGCTATCTTCTTCTTTTTTTTTTTTCTTAACATATATTGCATTATTTGTTTCAGAGGTACAGATCTGAGATTTAACAGTCTTGCACAATTCACAGCGCTTACCAGAGCACATACCCTCCCCAGTGTCTATCACCCAGTCACCCCATCCCTCCCACCCCTCCCCCCACTCCAGCAACCCTCAGTTTGTTTCCTGAGATTAAGAATTCCTCATATCAGTGAGGTCATATGATACATGTCTTTCTCTGATTGACTTATTTCGCTCAGCATAATACCCTCCAGTTCCATCCACGTCGTTGCAAATGGCAAGATCTTATTCCTTTTGATGGCTGCATAATATTCTATTGTGTGTGTGTGTATATATATATACACACCACATCTTCTTTATCCATTCATCTGTCGATGGACCTCTTGGCTCTTTCCATAGTTTGGCTATTGTAGACACTGCTGCTATAAACATCAGGGTGCACGTTCCCCTTTGGATCACTACATTTGTTATCTTTGGGGTAAATACCCAGTAGTGCAATTGCTGGATCGTATGGTAGCTCTATTTTCAACTTTTTGAGGAACCTCCATACTGTTTTCCAGAGTGGTTGCACCAGCTTGCATTCCCACCAACAGTGTAGGAGGGTTCCCCTTTCTCCGCATCCCCGCCAACATCTGTTGTTTCCTGACTTGTTAATTTTAGCCATTCTGACTGGTGTGAGGTGGTATCCCAATGAGCCTTTTTAAATGTAAATTTAATCATGTCCCCCACCTGCCCCATTGCTTAAAAACTCTTAGTAACTTCTCATTGCTCTTAAGAAAACAACCAAAATCCTGGGCGCCTGGGTGGCTCAGTTGGTTAAGCGACTGCCTTCGGCTCAGGTCATGATCCTGGAGTCCCTGGATCGAGTCCCGCATCGGGCTCCCTGCTCGGCAGGGAGTCTGCTTCTCCCTCTGACCCTCCCCCCTCTCATGTGCTTGCTCTCTCTCATTCTCTCTCTCTCTAATAAATAAATAAAATCTTAAAAAAAAAAGAAAACAACCAAAATCCTTAATGTACCTACACATCCCTTTGCAATAAAACACTGACTTATCTCTAGCCATAGCCATGCCTCTCTTTTCTTCCTACCTGCATTAATATTTGTTCTCCTTGTAGATCCTTTGATTTGTCTTGGTGCTCTTTCTTCAAGGCCTTTCCACATGTCTTTCCCATTGCATGGAACTCTCCTATTTATTCCTTAAAGCTCAAAGTGATTTCTGTATACTTAGAAATCAAAATTATGTCCACAGGAAGTTTTCCCGGATCCCCTAGACTAAATCAGGCTCCTGTGACAAGCCGCCTTGCTAGCGTTTTTACCATTTTTGTTGAAATTAATTTAATGACTATTTACCCTGCTGGAACTGTAAGTTCCATTCATGCAAGACAAGATGTGTCCTCTTGACCAATGTATCCTCAGAGCCTGAAGCAGCATCTCAAATTGAGTACTAAAAAGGCATTTGTAAAATGGGCCAATGAATTCTGTGTGTGGCCTTTGATCTCTTGGAATCACAATTGATTGTACCGATGAATCAGATGGACCCAAGGTAAATGTGAGGTTCTGAGCCTGGATCCCAAAATTCAACTCTCTGATTGTAGATGGGGGAAAAGAAACTGAAGATTCCGGCTGAATAAAAACATAGTTAAAATGAATTCTTACGGGGCATAGCTGCTCAAGAAGTGATTTTGTTCTCAGGATTTGCAAAGAGAAATAGACCATCCAGAACAAGAAACATGGCACTGCTGTTCCATTCTGCATTGTGTAGTTGTTCCTGAAATATTTAGTCAGATCTGAGACCTTACACATTTGAACAATCCAGAGGTGAGAGAAGAGGATGCTGAGGGGGCTAGAAACCATGGAAACCATGAGGCATTATTGAAGTTGCTGGGGAAGTACTTTGGGAACTCTATTAAAAAATCTGAAGAACTCTCATGCTTGTAATGAAAGTGTCCTAAGTGTCCTAAAAGAGACAAAGAGACAGGGTGAATTTTGGATGGAACCAGATGATGGCTCTCTCTATGGGAAAACAGTTTTGAGTAAACTTCCTGAATTGTGATATGGGCTCTGCCCAAAACTAAAAGAACACTCTAGGAATCAGTATAGTCAGGTGGTAGAGTGGGCACACCTAGAAGTTTGTGAGGTTTCTGCCACTTGGTCAGATGTAGACTGGCTGGCCACATGGTGCTGGCATTCCACACTTGTTGGGGATTAGCAGTATGGGGGGCACTAGTGTCCTATTTAACTGGCATTTATTTGAGAAGACATTATGTGCCTGGAGTTTTGTTGGACTTGTTCACAAATGCTGACTCATCTGTGCCCCACCATAATTCCAAAAGGTAGATACCTACTTCTGTAGTCCCAGTTTAGTAGGCAACAAAAGTGAGATTTAGCAGTTAGGGACTTCTTCAGAATGGCAGAGATGGTAAATGATCATTCTCAAATCCCCCCCCCCTTTTTTAAATTCCATAATCCTATGCCACTTTTTCAAATTGATACTTGAAGAGCCTTCCAGGGCTCATCTCTAATTCTATACCATACTGGGTGTGACACCAAACATGGTCAGCGCACTGAAAAACCTAACCACAGTGAAAATTGATTTTCACAACAGAACAAAAAAACAAGGGTCTTCAAACTGGGTCATTTCTAATTACCAAATGTAGCTGAGATTGCAGAGAATGAAAAAGGAAAGTAACAGTGGCAGAATATTTGTGATACACAGGATGGATTTCTAATTTAATATTTTATTCATGTTTCCAAGAGGTAAAAGTTCCAGACTTGGCAACTAGGGAGGTTATGACTCAAGTCACTGAAGGGAAAACCTGGAAAATCACGATCAAAACTTCATTATGCTCATAATTAGGCTAAAAATAAGAGCATACGGCAGCTAAGGGAACACAGGAGCTGCAGATATTGGATTTCCAGTAGATAAAGTTGAAGCGGAATGAATATGTGAAGTCATATTATTGTAGGGGGAGACAGGAAAGAAATAGATGGAGTTAATAATTTAATGCATCTGAAGAAGTAGGGAAGCTCTGGAGTGATAAATAGAAGTAGAAGGAGAAGAAAATAAATGAATAAATAAAGCAGAGAACAAATGGCCAATAATGCCAGACACTAAAATCCTAAGCTGCCATCAAAGATAATAAAAATACGGGAATGGATATGTAAAAAAAATAGAAGGCAAGAATGGAGTGCATATGGCAAAAATAGGGATAAGAAATATCTCAAAACAATGTAAGAAATCTCTAATTAATTGGTGAGGGACACGTAGCTCATAAAACTCTACGAAATTAAAGTGCAATAGGGTAGCCCCAAAGGCATCGATTAGACATTCAGAGCAACCTGAGAGAGTGCTACAATGTAGCAGAAAAAGAAGAGATGTTATAGTCTAGGGATTTTTTTTTTTTTTCCCTGCAGGATGAAGAATGGGAAGGAGTATTTGAAAGAACAGAGATGGATTTGGGGACGATACTGTTGGGGTTAGAATCTTGGCATTATGATGTGGGGAAGGTGTACCTTTTGCCAATTTTCCCAACCTCTGTAACCTCAGTATTTCCTCTGTTGAGTGGGAATACTAATGCCCACTGGGGTGTACTGTTGTGAGTATCAGATATGAAAACTACGTGTGAATGGGCTGGCAAACAGCTCCCCACATGAAAGCTGTTTTGATTGCAAAGTAGGGTGGTGTAGTGGAAAGAGCCATTACAAAAATGAACTTAGAGGGAAGGGAGGAAATTCACCTTGGTTGAGCCTTTGTAGTGTTCTGGACACAGGTACACACTCTTTTCAACCTTGAAATGACTCTATGACAGTAACATTAATTTCCCCAAATTTTAGAAGAGCAAATAGAGGTGCACAGAGCTTAAGTGAAATGTCTTTGGTCTCTTCACTAATAATTGGTAAATCTAGAAATCAGGTTCCAATTTCTGAACACAAAAGTCCTGTTCTTTTCATCACACCAGACAATTAAAATGGAGGAGCCATTTCCATCAGTCCGGTTCAAATGCCTGAAAGCTGTGACCTTACTCCAAATATTTGGAGTCCCATGTTCTTCTCTTACATTCGAAGAGCTTTGTTTTCATGCTTTGGTTTTCACCTCCAATCCATTGAGTAGGGAAAGACCTTCAGCTTCTAAGGTGTCTTGGGAGTCCATGAGGTTGAAAAATTACCCCAGCTCCAATTTCTCCATCCTAGGAAATATGCCAGGGGGCAGAAAGTATCAGGAGAAGTAAGGCGCCTGGGTGGCTCAGTTGGTTAAGTGCCTGTTTTTGGTTCAAGTCATGATCTCAGGGTCCTGGGATCAAGCCCTGCATCTGACTCCCTGCTCAGCCCCATGTCTGGTTCCCTGCTCAGTGGGGAGTCTGCTTTTCCCTCTCCCTCTGCCCCTTCCCCCCACTCGTGTTCTCCCTCTGTTCTCTCTCTCAAATAAATAAATAATCTTTAGGGGAAAAAAAGGAGGAGTTACCTAGACTCCAGACACCATTGGCAGCAGAGAGGGAAGCAAAAGAAAAGAATAAAGAGCCCTGAGGAGGCTCAGTGCTCCATAGTCTATCCATTCAGCAAGTAGATCTTTAATTTAGATAGAACACTTCTGCCCCAGATGGACTTGGGTGGCCCTTAGAAATGTATTCTCAGCAAGAGGGGTGTCAGGATGGATTCATGAGAGGTATTTCATGCCTTACAAATCACCCTGAATATTTCATGTACATTAAAAAATTAGTAGACAAAACTGGAGCGGTGGCAAATAATTTACCTAGACTTGGAAGATGTTTTTGATACAGAGCAGGGCAGAAGATTTATCTGTGGGCACATTAAGCTGCACTTGGAACAAAAGGCTCTGCGTTACTGCCCATCGGAGAGGGTAGCAGAAAGAGCCTCGTTGTGGTGGGGCAGTAAATATGGGCTCAGCAAAGAGAAATATTAGCTTCATTTTTCTTTATCTTCTGCAGAGTGGATTGGTGAGTTGCTGCTCTCTGAAGGACGAGATAGCATTGCCCCTGTATGAATGAGTTTAAAAGGCATAAACAAGGGAGCCTGATGGCCTAATTTGGAGGGGTCCAGTGGGAATCTGCCTCCTTGTAGATAATGAGATCATATGGAATAGATATGCCACCAAGTGAGAAAATGAATTTAATAGAAATATCACTGCTATTTACAACTAAAGGAACATTGGTGAAATATTCTGAAAAGAGAATGAATTCATGGCCTGGGACCTTTTTTTTATGTTTGGAAAAGCACTTAGTATGTGACCCTCATCCTGTGAATAAATGTAACATGAGTTTATAGTAATTCAGACCTCTGAGTTATATTTAGCTAAGGTTGAAAGACTGTGAAAATTCAGCTTTGAGCTACATTTACTGGCAGTAGAATAAGTGTCTCGTATTCACTTTCCACCTTTCTAGGTTCTAAAATTCTCAGAGCTTGGCTCCAGTCTCTTTTTCTCAACAGAGGATGTGCCCCACAGTTGGACACTGGTTTGTCCACAACTCTAAACAGTGACTGTGTCTTGATCAATAATGAAAAGAAGTACTGTGTCTTCTGGAAAGCATGCAACCATGTAGAAGTTTAATTTTTTCTTCCTTTTGGCCCTTTGGTTTTCCTGCACATAGGTGTGTGCTTCCTCAGAGACCTCACGTTGATGATGAATTCAGAATTGAATGACATATACTTGCAGCACACACAGATTAATCCCTACACATGAACACTAAAAGTAGGCGTGTTTGTGGAACAGCCCTGAACTGGAGATTGTGTGTGCTCCCAGCCAGGGGAATGCTGGTCTCCCTGGAATCCGTTTACTTTGTAAACTTGAGAAACCAGAATATATAGTAGCCAGTTCTTTCTTATGATTGTAGATAGTAGAGGAAATAGACGTGGTGGACCAAAAAGGAAGGTAGGATGGGAAATGCTGATGATGGCCATTTGAGGCATGTAATGACCAGTGCTCAAGGAAGAGTCTGTGTTTTTGAGTTACCCACCTTCCTAGGGCACATTCACGGGCTGTTTCCATTTGAATCACACCCCGTATCTATAATGCTTATCTCCATTTTGCAGGTAAGCAAACTGATTCTTAGCATTTTAATGACTTCTCAAGGTCACATTGTCATTTAATACCAGAATTAGGATACCCATTTAGAGTTGACTAGCCACAAGCCCAGAATGCTCAGGCTCAGGGGCCTCAAGGAGGTAGTACCCTAGGAAGAGTCACAACCAGCCAGAGAGGCTTTAGGAATCTGCCCTTCCCTTCCAGGCACCTGATTTCCTCTCTCTTCCCTGGTGAGAACCCCAGCCTCCTTCTATGGATGTGAGAAATAAAATGAGATGAATGAGCTGGAGACTTAAATAGTTATAAAACCATTAAAGAGAAATCTGTCTTAAGTTATCACCTAAGGGGCCAGTAAAAATTGGTCGTCATAGAGGTGGATTTTTAAATAAAGTTTGAACAAAATTACATTCAGATCCCTAGGGAGGCTGCTAAATAATCTTTTCAAACGGGGTTACACAGCGAGGTGACCTTCCTGCCTCACCGCCTGCAAGTTTTATGCCAAGGTATCCTGTGTCGAGCAAGCCTCTGAAGAATTCGCATTCCCTCTGTGGATACTTACGTCTCCCTGGTCTTCTATTATCTTGCCCAAAGCAAAACACTAATCTTGGGGGAGGGGGAGTCAGTGCTTTCTGCAAAACTGCGGACTCACCTGAATTTTCTATCCTTGAAAATCCAGTATCCTTTGAAGAATCCTTATCTCAGCAAATGTCTGCCTATCTTATAATCTCTTAACCTCCTGTCCCCAATATTATCAACCCCTTGCTCGAAAACCTGTTCACGGTACCCTATCCTGTCTACTACACTATTTCTTGACTCTCTGTGTTATTTTCTACTGCCCCCCCCACCACGGACCCCCATGGTAAAAATCACCTCAACAATTACCTCCTATGTTAAGATTTTTTAAACCTAGGGCAACAGAGATAGGGTTTTGCTTCTTTATGCCCTGCACCTGCCCTACCATGTACACAACACTCAGGTTTGTAATTGCCCATGACTGTATGTTTAAACCTGGGAGAATGTCAAAGGCAATCTGTGGCTGAAACATCACGCCCCCCCCCCCACCTCCATGCTTAGAGCAGTTTTGACCCACTGTAAGGAGAGAGTAAATGTTTACTGAATGAAGAGTAAATGAGTGGGTGAGTGGAACGTTTATTCCAGGAAGGCATGTGGAGGCTTCCCTATCCCCAAGGCACACCTGGTCGTTGCCACTTTACTGGGCTATGTGCCACAGTTCTCTGACGGTCCAAATCTTCCCAGGCCATCGAGATTCCATCTGTAGTGTGCTTCCTCTATGAGCACATCTCCTCTAATAACTCCAACTTCTGTCGGCTTCATCACTGAGTCACCATTTGTGGATTGTTGATGGATGTGGAAACTGATGGGAAAGAGAAGCAGCTTCAGGTAGATTTGCATTGAGTTGAGGCAGTTTAAGTGGAAAACATCTCTCCTTCTTGACCTCATTTTCAGTCATCCAGAGCACAGTATAAGATGGAAGAGAATGGGGGTCTGATGATGTGAGGAAGGAGATGCAGGTTGGCGAGCATCAGCTCCCAGCTGGGGGAATGGGGCTGTCATTGGTGGGTCCCAACTGACTCCATGTCAAATGTGTTTCCCTACTGAGGGGCCTGGGGTGATCACCCATTTCAGAGGAGAGGCTATTCTCAATATGCCTTTTCTCAAACAGTGAGGTGTTTGAGATTTACCTGAAAGGTGAGATTTACCTCCTCAGAGAGAGCAAGAGGCAGCCACAGAGATTAGCCCATCATCTGCCATTGTTCTCCTGGAGGGAGATATTTCACATCCCAGAGAGTTCATGCTGGATGAAAACCACTTTCCAAAGCAGTCAGTCCAGGTATGCAAAGATGAGTAAGACACAATGCATCATTCTGTCTATACTTGCCTAAGAAGAAAATTGTTTCTAGGCTGCAGGCAGAATAATTGTTCTTGGTCTTGATACCACATTATATCAGGATGGGGCTTTTGTCAAAAGCTCTTTATGACCATGATTCCATTAAGCTTCCTCACACCCTGTGATAGAGGAAACATCTTGCTTCCGTCACAGATGGGCAAAATGAGGCTTGGAGAAATGCGATGCTTCTACAGAGGAATTAGGGGGTGGGAGTTGATCGTGACCTCTGAGTCCTAGCTTACCTGGTGACCTGAGCTCAGCTTCTCTCTCCGCATCATTTAAAAATCTCCACAATCAGCCAAAAGATTTATATTTTCTTATTACCTTAGCAGCTTCTTCTGAATAAATCTTTTTTCCCGGCACAAGGAATGAATTTAAAGGAATATATTAAATATATAAAAAAAATTGGCTTGCAAAGCAAGGTTCTACTTTGACCCTAATATCTCCCTCAGATTTCCTCCTGCATACGTATGTCCTTATCAAACACAATTCACCTTCTCTGGAAACACGCTAAGATTGGAGTCATGGCCAAAGGCGGGAATCGAGGTGTGGGCATTATCGTAGCAAATAACAAGCAAGTCGATGATGGCTGTGAGGTTTTTCAGGTGCCAGACCACTAATTGCTGAGAGTTTTCCAAGAGTAGAGGAATCTGGGTAAATTATCATTTGTAATACAATTACATGGAGAAATACGTTTTGAAGAATGAATTTTAAAAATTGAGGTCACTGATGTTTTGCCTTTCTCTCCCATTAGAGGGGATAAAAACAAGCTTATTAATATCATTGCCTCATGCCAGTTCATCCTCTTGGCTTGTTGAGATTTCACACAAGAGCTCACTGGACATCTGGAAATCAGCTCCATAAGCAAATTTAAAATAAGTAACTACATATCTAAATACACACATATGATGGGCACACTGCTTTTCTTAAAGAGTGGAATATATTACATGAACTTAATTGCAAAAGGAAGACACAGGAAAGCTTAAATAGTAGGCTTTTTTGTGTGTGATATTCTAATTTGATTTAAAATCACTCCCAATTCAAATGAAAAAATAACTTCTTTGAAAAAAAAGTACCTTTTGGGGGCGCCTGGGTGGCTCAGTCGTAGGGTGTCTGCCTTCAGCTCAAGTCATGATCCCAGGGTCCTGGGATCAAGCCCCGCGTCGGGCTCCCTGCTCAGCAGAGAGCCTGCTTCTCCCTTTCCCACTCCCCCTGCTTATGTTCCCTCTGTGTCTCTCTCTGTCAAATAAATAAATAAAATCTTAAAAAAAAAAGAAAAGAAAAAGTACCTTTTTCCCCCTGATGAGAATACACAGTCATTTTGAGGAATTTGGGAACTGCTGCAGAAGTAAAGAAAACAAAAAGCACACATCATCTCACATCTCAGAAGCAGGTGTTAATCGTTCGGTAAATTCTCTCTCTGTCTTGACTTCATCTATCATTTTTTTTCCCACTTAACAGGTATCATAGTGCACATAGAACTTTATATATTTTCTTATATTCCTTTTAAGATTCTCTGTTGCTCATTTTCCCATGTTGATAAAAATCTTCAAAAACGTTTTTAATAGCTATCATATAGATACTTCTATTCCCTTACGTTATCAATTTAGGTTCTTTAAATGCATTTCTTAATGAAAGAAGGATATGAGCAAAGTGGGTTTGACTTTCACTTGGAAGAAGAGTATATGAAATCACAGAATTTTAGGGACGCCTGGGTGGCACAGTCGTTGAGCGTCTGCCTTCGGCTCAGGTCGTGATCCCAGGGTCCTGGGATCGAGTCCCACATCAGGCTCCCTGCTCGTCAGGAAGCCTGCTTCTCCCTCTCCCACTCCCCCTGCTTGTGTTCCCTCTCTCTCTGTGTCTCTCTCTGTCAAATACATAAATAAAATCTTTAAAAAAAAAAAAGAAAGAAAGAAATCACAGAATTTTAAAGCCAGAAGATGATCACCTTGCCTCATTTGGAGATCTAAAAATCCCAGCCTAAGGGAAGGAGACTTTTCTAGGGTTACACTGTGAATGAACAATGGAGGGAGGATTGGAAACAGAAATCTGTTGATTTTCTTCCCAGATCCTCATCCTCCCTGTGGAAGGTATTTTCCTTCAAGAAGGATGATGCTTTTGTCCACTCCTTGAGGAAACTTCCTTCTGAAACCAGTACCTGGGGCCCCACAGGACATAAAGAGACTGAAAGGCGAGTCTATATAGGAAAGGACACCTGTTGTTATTTCAGGTTTAAACAAGGTCTTCTGCCAAACCAAATCAGAATGGCGCTCTGAGAACACCTGGAATAATGGGTTTAAAAGTTCCAGGTGCCAAAAAAAAAGAAAAGAAAAGTTTCAGGTACCAACATCAGAAAGAGTACTGATGATACCATGTTCTGAAACTCCCCAAATCTCAGGTACTTCATATCTGAGTGTCTTCATCAGGATGTTCAGGCAAACATACTTAATGGTCTTACAACCTTTGTTGAGTGGATGAGTGTATAAGTGTGTGTCTGTTGTACCCTCACAGTTAGGTAAGCAGTGGAGGGAAAGAGTTCCATCCTAGTGGTACTATGGGGCCAGAGAACAGAAGGGAGAAGGCAGAGCTGGAAGGACCCTCCCCATTCAGATGTCTGGGACAGGGAAAGGAAACATAAGAGCTGTAGTTTTGTATTTTTTTTATTAAAATTAATTGTTAGACAACCAAGAAAGAGAATGGATGGAGTGAGAGAAAGAAAGAGGGGTGGATGAGAAAGAGAAAGAAGGAAAGAGACATGGAGGGGAAAGAGAATAAAAGAAAAAAGATGGAACATTTTTTATATGCTGATCGTGTTAATAAGTACTCTAAGTATATTGCAAAGGAATGCCAGCTTTCTTAGCTACTCGTTCCCTGCAGGGCTTCCTGAAAGAGCAGTTCAGAGAGCGTGGTCTGCCCCCAACCCCACCAGCCCCATCCTCCCTGATTATACAAGAGGAAGACTGGATGTGGGTTTGCAGGGGAGTTCAGTGTTCTTAGATGTTATTCTGTCCCCTTTTGTGGAAAAGGAGAGAGGGTGCTATCTCTCCCTGAAGCCAGAAAAAAGATGGGGTGGACCAAGACAGTCATCAGTGAAGACTGGGAAGACTGCACAAAAGTCTCCATATTGAGGTCTCAGTAGATTTGCTGACCTGCCCTTTGCATACCAAAGCAGGAAGCCAGACACAGGCAATGAGTGCGTGGTATGCTGATACTTCCCAGTAGATGGGTATGGCTACCCTCAAACTTCCTCTCAAGTTCTTTTGTCCGGAAAGTTTTAGCAGGTGGATTCCAAATGTGGTTGCAGCCTGATGTTTGGTTCAAGAAGGTAGTTGAGATGGATGAGTGGCTAGGCGTGGGGGGCGGGGTGGAATGCAATAAAACATGTCAGTTTCATCATCTGTAAAATGGGAATAATATTGTACCCTTCTCTTAATGACATTTAAGTAGTAAATTGAGCTAAATAAAATATTTAGCATAATCTTTAGTATAATGTTTAGTATTATGAGTAGTATGTGTACATGTTCTAAAGAGATTTATTATAGGGGATTGGCTAACATGATTTTGGAGGAGGGCAGGTTGTATGATCTACAGGGTGATTCAGCAAGCAGGAGACAAAAGAGAGCTGATTGTGTAGCTCAAGTCCCAATCTTAAGACCTGAGACCAAGGAGATCCATCTAAAAGCCAGTAGGCTTGAGATCCAGGAAAAGCTGATGTTTCCTCTCAAATCCCAGGGAGGAAAAAGCCAATGCCCCTGTCCAAAGCCAGTCAAATATAAAAAATTCTCTTACGCAAGGGAGGGTCAACATTTGTTCTAGCTGGCCTTCAACTGATTGGATGAGACCCACCCACATTAGGGAGAGCATCTACTTTACTCAGTCTACTGACGTAAATGTTAACCTCATCAAAGAACATCGTCACAGACACTCCCAGAATAATGTTTGACCAAATATGTGGGAACCTGGTGGCCCAGTCAAGTTGGCATAAAATGAACCATCACAATATGGTATCTGATGTATAAAAAGAATTCCAAAATGGTGAATATTGATTATTCTTATCATTTTTAATATTTTGGATCATTTCATTTTGCTTCATACTTCCTTTAATGAAAATGCAAATAATTACTAAGCAAATCCTGGATGATGATGGGAAGGCATGGTTTTAGTAATACCTTAATTATAACCTAGCATCGGGTGAGATTGAGTTTTGCAGGTTGCAACCATGAGTGTTTAAGCATTTTGTTTACAGAAATATCATACATGAATGATTTAGAGAACTTTTATAGTAAGATTCATCCATGAGTTGGTCGCTTATAAAACACACTTTTAAAGGTGTTGGTTAACAGCCTCTGTGCATCTTTATTTATAGATAATATGACTGTCCATCTAGGTCTATATAGATACTCAGACACACATAATTCTAAAGGCTTTTGGTATGTTTAGAATAATTTAACCAACTTACGAATTTAATTAAGCTTTTCTCCACGTAGTGTGTTGGAAGAGACAGCAGTTTATACAAAGACCATAATCTAGAAAAAAAATATTTTTCAGAATGGAAACTAGGTCCACAGGGCAACTGGGACATTTTGCTTGTCAGCAAAATAAATTTATTCTGAATTTATGAATTGATAATAAGCCACCTTCTCATAATGATTAATGGTAATTAACCTTTTAAGGCTCCATCACTTACCTGGCCATCTCTGGCTGACAGCCCTGGGAGACAGGATAGAATGCTGATGGTGGAAAAGAACTTTCTCTGGATTCCCAAGGTCTTGTAAGGTAGAAAACACCATTTCTGTGTGGAGATGTCACAAATACGATGCAGCCTCAGAGAATTTCCAACAAAGGAAAAATATACATGTGGGCCATCATGATGAGATGCTTTTATCCTGAAAGGACAACTCTACTGCTTAAAGCTGTGTGACTTTGGTAAAGTCTTTTCACTTGTGTGAAGCTGACTTCCCTCATATGTAAAATGGATGAATCATGAATACATTAACAATTAACATTGTAAACAAAGAGTCCAGTGGGCTTCTATAGCACTAAATGCAAGCCCCATTGTCAAGCAGTCAGCACCCCATAAAATCTGTCTTCCAACAAATGAGCACTTATCACACATCCTGACACTAACCCAGCTCCATGATGTGCTGTTTTTGCCTGTTCTCGGGTTCCCCATCGCTGACATGGGCAATATGAACATCAAAGATAGCTTGGAAGTAGATTTCAGTTAGGGATTTAGCATGTAAGATGTTTACCAAGGAGACCTCTATGGAAGAGAGGGGAAGGAAGCAGGATTCAGCAGAGTAGGAAAATTTGAGGCACAATGACAGACACGGCTAATGCCAAATTGAGCCCTGGAGCTTGAATGGCCCCATAGGAGTTATTTTTTTTAGTTGAGGTATAAATGACATAGAACATGATATTAGTTTTAGGTGTGCAACATAATGATTCTATATTTGTGCCCATCAGAGTTGTTCTGAGTCAGCTCAGTGACCAAGTCTGTATAGCTTTGCAACAGTCAGTTGCTGGGTGCAGGCTGCCCCAGAGTCATGATCTTGACCAAGGTGGCACTCTGTCTGTACCTGAGAGAATCCCTCAAGGGGCCGTGAGCCGAAGGAGGTTTGCAGGTAACACTCCAAGCTGCTGCGGCTACCAGCCCTTCATGGAAGGGGACATTGGGTGGCCTGTCACAGTGTCCTCCACACTAACATCCAGTAAGCACTTACTATATCCCAGACAGGCTCTGTGGGGCTGGTCCCTGCTTTATCACATGTCACTCCTGCCACTACCCTATGAGATGGGTATTAGTGTACACATTTGCCACATGATGAAACTGATGCCAAAAGTCTAAGAACCAGTAACTTGTGCACCTAGAATTCAAACCACGTCACTAACTCTAGTTAATGTTAACTTACATGAGTCCAAGGTTTGCAGTAAACTGTCGCCTCACACTAACCGCCAATTCTTACCAGTACTTCTCTGATTTTTACTTGGGGACTGGTTTCACTTCCCATTCCCACCCCTTTTAAATTCCCAATCTCTGTAGAATTCATTCCAGACCATGACTCCATCTTTCCCCAGCTAGGTGGAAATAGTCATTACCTGCTCTTTGTTCTCCAATTGTATGGCCAGCTCTGTTAACTTATAGAGCTGTGAACTTGTCTTTCCGAGCCTCTGTTTTCCTAATCTGTATTATGGGAATGATAGTAGCACCTATCACATCAAATATCTAAGAAGATTAAAAAAATAAATGCGTAGGTTTCATATTGAGAAGCATTCATGGTATATAGCAAGGGCTATCTAAGTATTTGCTAGTATTTTTATTTGCCTATTCCTCTAATAAACTATGTCAGTAATATCATCATTTCTGTTCATGTGTCTGTGGATTTTCTTGTTTATAAGCATCTTTTTTATAAGGATAAAGTAGAGTGATCGATATTTATCGTAATATTCTTAGGTCTTAGTGTAATGCCTCATAGCAGTAGGTACCGAATAAAAGGCTATTACATTGAAGTACATTTTAACAAAATATAATCAAATTTTATAAATTATAAGCCTTAATGTCTTCCAGATTGTTTACTTATCTCCATGCATCATGCTGTCCAAGTAAGTCTGTATCATTTCTTCCTTCTGATTTGAAGTCAGACAGATTTTGGGATCAAAGTCTGGCTGACATTTGTTACCTAGCCAGTTTAAGCATCTATTTCTACATTGGTAAAATGGAAACAGAGTGCCTAGTCACAGGCACTAATATAGAGAATTAAATGAGATATGTAAATAGAGTAATAGTCTAGGACGTGGCACATAGCAAACCCTCAGCACACATTTGTCCAATAATAGTAACAGCTACAACAAGTACCACCACAATCATTCTTCTAGTTGAATTTATTCCATGCTTCTTAGCCTTCTGTGGGATAAAAGCACCCAAATTGGAAGGACAGTAGAAAGAGCATACCCACTGGAATCTGGTTGCACCAAAAAGTATCTTTTTAACCTTTGAACAAATTAACGTGCCTTAGTCTTGGTGTTTGTTTGTTTGTTTTCATTTGCAGTTGGCAACAATATCATGCATATATCATAGAGTTTTTAGGGTTAAGTGGGGTAATGCATCTGAAGCATTTCATTTAGCAACTGAGACTCAGTAAGCATACATGAAATGTTAGCTTTGTGATTCGTGGTAGCTTTGTGTGTGAAATGACACACGGTGAGTATGCAGAGTTACTGAGAGTGTGGGGGACGCTGGCACGAAGTGGGTCCTCCACATACATGGAAGCCTTTCCATTATAGATCCCGTTCTCCCCTAGAGGAGACAGGAGACACCCCAGCCCCAACATCTGCTCTAATGAGACATCCCGTTGACTCTGGCTGCTCCCAGGTCAAGCTGACTGTGTCAGAGCAAGAATGCTAATGGACGAGGTGGCTGTATCTTTCCATCTGACTGAGCTCTGGCTTTTTTTTTTTTTTTTTTTTTTTAAGATTTTTTTTTTTTATTTATTTATTTGAGAGAGAGAATGAGATAGAGAGAGCATGAGAGTGGGGAGGGTCAGAGGGAGAAGCAGACTCCCCGCCGAGCAGGGAGCCCGATGCGGGACCCGATCCGGGGACTCCAGGATCGTGACCCGAGCCGAAGGCAGTCGCTTAACCAACTGAGCCACCCAGGCGCCCCTGAGCTCTGGCTTTTTAATGAAGCAAGCAGCCCACACGCCCAGGCGGTTTGGGTATGTGTGTGTGCCTGCGTCTCCAATGACAAATGATTTTTGTCCTAAGAAGAGAATGGAGAAAAACGACAGGACATGAAGCCTCAAAATGTCCTCTTATTTGCATCAATCACAGAAAAGCTGACCAAGACCTTCCCACACATGCAGATGACCCTTGTACCAGGCAGGAAGGAATAAAAAACACACGGCTTTTCCAGGGGGGCCATAATAACTTCAGTAGCTTTAACAAAGGCTAGTGTCAGCTGCTTGACTTCTTAATGATGAATAATTCATACACATCAAAGCGGCCCTCACAAAGTATTTTTTCCTACAGCCTCAAAGACAATGAAACAACAGCAAAAAGGCCAGAAGGGGAAAGTTTTTTGAAATCACATCATCTCTACTATCTGTCTTCCCTACTTTATAATACCCGTGCTCTGGTCTTGATTGAAATCAACTGCAATATTATTTTACAAAAACATCTTTTTAAATACTCTGATTTGCTTCTTAACCCACACAATGGCAAACTCCTATTCAGCCTTCAAAGCCCAGCTTAAAAGTCACCATGTTTTGAAGTCAACTCTGCCACCCACCTTTCCAACAGGGTCAGTCTAATCTTTTCCCGTTATAGTAAACATAATCTCTCTACTATAATTGTTATTAAGACCTTATTCCTTTAAATCTTGGGCTCAGGCTTAGAACGTCTTAAGGTTAGATACCCTCTCTTAAGTCCATGATCATCAGCACCCAACATGGAATAGGAACTGAATAAATGCTCATGGAATGGAAATGATTGGATTCTTGAAATAAACAAAGAACAAACTTAAAGAATTAGAATGCTAATATATATTGTGTTTATAAAAACCAAAAGTAGATGAAAAGAGTATTTCCAGAACCTCAAAATCATCATCGAGCATTATTTTTTTTATCATTTCACATTTACTAAGAACCCAAATCAAAGGCTTAGAAATGGAAGGAGTTTGGGGGATCCATTTGGAAGGCTTCTCAGCACTCTTTAGGGGGGCAGGCATTTTAAAGTGAAATATTTGTCAGAGCCAAGATAAAATTAAAATGGCAGACTCACAATCTAGGTTATTTTTATAGTCTGTCTTAAAACATAAACTCCTTAAACTCCCTTCCTTTTTGATCATCATAAATGAAAATTTACTACAGATGTACACACATCAAAATGCAGATGTTACCCACTTTTCATATCTCTCAACTGGCTGCCGCTTCAACAAAATACCACTTCAATGTCAAGGGAGAACTCATTTCTTTTGTGGGGCAAATGCTTGTTATCAAAGGGAAAAAGACATATATTTTAAGCTAAACTATTTATTCACTGACTATATGATAATGCTTATTGTGTGCTAGATATCGGGCTAATAACCAAGGGGACATTTGGATGAGAAAACATGAATCTTATACTCATGGACATCATAATCTAGCAAAGGAGAAAGATACAATGAGATAATTGTTTTAAAATATGTTTTTCTACTTAATATATGAACAGTTGCAGTTTTATAGACAGTGCCATGACTGATTCTTTCTGGAGAGTTAGACATGGTTTCAGAGAAGAGATGATTTTTAATCTGATTCTTGAGGGGTGAGTGAAGAGATATTTTCCAGTGGAAAAAAGGCAGCTGGAGCTCGTCAGAAGAAGTGAGCAGTGCTTTCAAAGATCTGGGGTTGTGGAAGGTATTGACGGAAAGTTCCATATGGCTGGGTGCCTAATTTATGGTAAGGGATGAAGCAGGCAAAGCTGGAGAAACCAGAAGATACCTATTGCTAAGAGCCTTGAATTATAGGTTAATAAATACAGTGTTTATGATTAAAGATGACCCTGTCAGCCTCTTGGGTGAGAATGGGGACAAAAGAGGATGGGAACACGAATTAGCCATTTCTTTGCAATGAATAAAGTGATGACAGTTTGCACTAAAACTGTGCAAGAGGATGCAGAAAGTCTAGTCTATTCAAGGTTATCGTGATCTTTCTGAGGATATCAAATACATAAAAAGACCACACATGTAAGTGAGGAAGAGGAGGAGCAGAGAAGGACTGAGGAGGGAGGAGGTTTACACAGTTTTTCATGAAATTAGTTAAGTTATATAACTTTGAGAAAGCTGGGAACATAGCGCAGTTCGTTTTAAATGGATATGTTGGGGGGGCGCCTGGGTGGCTCAGTTGGTTAAGCGTCTGACTCTTGGTTTCGGCTCAAGTCGTGATCTCAGGGTCCTGGAATCGGGCTCCATGCTCAGTGGGGAGTCTGCTTGAGATTCTCTCTCTCTCCCTCTGCCCCCCCCCAAAATAAATAAATACATCTTTAAAAATAAATAAATAAATGGATATGTCAGAACAAAAGGTAGAAATGACAATTGCAGATTGAGACATAGTGAGTTTTGGGTGAGTAGGCGATGGCCGGGGATTGTGGTGGTTTTAGGGAAGGCTGAACTAGGGCAGGACTGTCATCTGTAACTAGCTTCAGGATCATGCATCTGGGTTTAAAAGGATGGATCCGCACAGGACCGTGGGTGCGGGTGTGCAGGAACCACCTTGGATAGATGCTGAAGAAGGTAACAGAGCACATCCTACTTCTCTTCTCCCACCCTCCCCTGAAAACTTGGGTTCCTTACTCAGTCAGCAATGAAGATTTTGCTACTTGTGATTCTCTCTTTTGTGACTGCCAAAGGTGTTCAAAGGAAGGCTCCAGGACCTGGGTCTCACCAGGCTGGGTATCCCTTGAAATCAGGAAACGTATACCATTTTAGGTGGACAGCAGAGTGGGTATGGAGGGAGAGATAGATTAGAATCACATGTGGAGGAACCAGGGCTATGACCCGAAAAGACACAGACATAGCTAAATTATTATGCCTCACACCAATGCATGTCAGGAGAACCAGCAAACAATATATGGCCAAAAAGATTTAGAAAAGAAAAAACGAGATAAAATGCAAGGTCAAGTGGGCAGTTCAGAAAACAGTTCTCCATTAATCTGGACTTCTCCTTGTAGGTAAATGTTAGTCTACCTTTGACTATTTCTACATTTATGTCTTTCCCAGCATTTGCAGAAAAGGTGCAATGTAGTTGTCTTAATGCTTGAATGATGAGGAAAATAAAGCCCTGCCTTTTAATAAACATATGTAAAAGGCAGCCATTGGTTGAACCTAATGAATAAAGAATTCTAGTTCCTTATCAGGCAACTAAAATTCTTTGCATGCCCTTCTGCCAGATCTTCATTCATTAATTCATTAACATATTTACTGAGAATCTTCTGTCAGGCACTGTCTGCATGTGAGACAGGGCATGGATACACGATAGAGAGCAAAAATGGGCATGATCCCTGTTCCTATGGAATTTACAGTCTACTGAGGAATGGTAGACATTAATTACATAATCACAAAGCTAAATAATTGAAATTGAGATTAAATCTCAAAGAGGATGGAATAAATTTCTGTAAATGCAAATTCAAGCAGACCCGACCTTGGCTAAGGGGTGGTGGGTTAAGGCTTCTCCCAAAGATAAGACTTGAGCAGTGATCTGAAGGATGAGTGTGGTATATGAGCAGTTCAAACAGAGGGAGCAACCTGTGCAAAGGTCCAATGGCTAGGGTCCTGAAAGATTTCTACTGTGGTCAGGGGTACAGAGAACAGGTAGAGGGAAGAGGGGAAAGTATTCTGGGAAGAGGCTGAAAGTCAAGGATGGAGCAATACGGTTGCTTTGCTAAGGTTTTGAATTCTTATTGTTTGAAGAATAGTGAGTTTCCATACACAAGTAAGTTCCATGATTTTGTTGCTTCAATATGCATATGGCTTTCATTTCCTTAACCCTTCACAACAGTATGATTGGAGCTATGTATCTTGGTCTAAGAAAGAAACCAGAGATGAAATAAATTAGACAGTTTTGCAACTCTCAAGAAATCCACAGTTTACAAGAGAGAAAAGTAAACAGATAATTATGAAACGTGCAAACAATGGTAGGAAAAAGAAGAAGCAGAAGGGGCTAATACGGGTGGGCTCTTCACCGAACCTCCAGGGTAAGGACAGATTCCCAGGTGGGTAACATTTGAGCCCAAAGGACAAGTAGAATTTTCCTAAAATATTTAGAATAACAGCTAATATACATTAAATGCTTACTGTGTGTCAGGCACTAAGTGCTTTTCATCTATATTTAAGATAGCAAAAGCCATATGAGGTATTTTCTATTACCATCCTTGTTTTAAAGAGGCAAAACCTGAAGATCAGAAACATTAAGCAATTTGTTCAAGATCACACAGCTAGGACATGGGAGAGCTATGATTTGAACAAAGATGCTTAAAAAAAGGGCCAGAGTGCAGGGAGATTAAATTGAAGATTTCAGATCAGAATATTAAAACATGAGATGTGATGATTTAGAATGATTACAACCTCTCTGAGATTGTAAGTGCAGCATCTTTGCCCAAATTTGTGAATAACAGCTTGAGCCAAAATAACACTAATCTCCACCCTTAAAATAGTGGTATCTTTTGTGTGATGGGCATATTAAAAACGAATAATGCATATGCATCAGAGAACACATCAGTACTTAGACAATCCAGAAGGACCTGTTTTTATATCATTTGACTTTTCTTCTCTCCCCCTATAATTACTTCATTTCAGCTGAATCACACTGTATTATGATTTAACAACTGGAACAGTCACTTAAGCATTAATGTTTTGCAAGCACCTTTCCAGCGTTCCCACAAGCTATCCAGGCTTAAAAGGGACAACAACGAGGGATCAATCACTTCGTGGCCCAGATAAACCATGTAGATGTGCCCAGTGTTCAGTTTTGCTCCTGAATCCTGCCCTGGTCAGCAGCAGCTTGTATTCTTATTATTAAACTCGGAGGTAGACTAATCATGGAGTGAAGCAGGAAGATTGATGCTCCTAAAGTGAAGTTGGCATTGAGTGGGGAAATGCAGGGATATTCTGACTATAGGTTGCAACTTCGCCTATTCTTTCAAAATTCACCCCTCCCCTCTTTAGCCCAGTCACCTCCAAATGAAGAGACAGAATGCATCCTGAGGCTATAAGATGAAATGCAGAGCCCTGATTGTTCCCATGCTTCCTGCAGATTTGAAATTCCAGCCTGTGTTTCATTCCCACGCATTTCTTGGAAACTCCACACATGTGTAAATAATCAAACGTATCTAGTGGTCAATGGGTGTTTTCTCTGTAAAATGCATATCGACTAGGAGTCAGCAGAGCCCTGAGTACAAATAGTGACTTGTACTTGCAGATTTAGGGACTTTTAGTCCTGGAAAGAATCTTGAAGTCTGCCTTCTAGGCCCTGTTTGATAAATAAGGGGTCTTGGGCACAGATGGGGGATGTGAACTGCCCAAGCTTGCAGGATAAAAACATGGCTTCCTGATCTGAAGCGGCTGTTTTTCCAACTACCCTGCATGGACCTAAAATAGTTTTGCATTTCATACTAAGCTCTATGTCCCCTTAGTTCTTAATCAAAGGCATAATCAATCATCATTTGCAAGGCACTCATTTTGAAAAAAGTAGGAAATGAAATTCCCCAGTGTAGTTACATTTTAATTTGCAGGGAACCACTGATTCAGGAAGCGGAATCTCTTAAGGGGACGGTCACCAAAATGCAT
This sequence comes from Halichoerus grypus, assembly GCF_964656455.1. Classification (NCBI taxonomy): domain Eukaryota; kingdom Metazoa; phylum Chordata; class Mammalia; order Carnivora; family Phocidae; genus Halichoerus; species Halichoerus grypus. Next base: position 19,930,887 of record NC_135726.1, on the reverse strand, counting down.
GCAGATATCAACCTTGCCACTCAGCCTCACTCACTGAGTCTAGGGCAGTGGTCGGCAAACTTTTTTCTGTACAGGTCCAGACTGTAAATCTCTTTAGGCTTTGTGGGCCATATTACAGCAACTACTCAACCCTGCTCTTGTCTCAAGAAAGTGACCATAGATGGCACATAAAGGAATAGGTATGGCTAAATTCCAGTAAGACTTTAGTGACGGATGCTGATATTTGAATTTTATATACATTTCACACAATACAAAATCTTATTCTTATTTTTTTTATTTTTTAAAAACAATTTCAAAATGTAGAAGTTGTTCTTTTTTTTCTTTTTTTAAGATTTTATTTATTTATTTGACAGAGAGATAGCGAGAGCAGGAACACAAGCAGGGGGAGTGAAAGAGGGAGAAGCAGACTCCCTGCTGAGCAGGGAGCCCAATGTGGGGCTTGATCCCAGGACCCTGGAATCATGACCTGAGCCGAAGGCAGATGCTTACGACTGAGCCACCCAGGCGCCCTGTAGAAGTTGTTCTTAGCTCACAGTCCTACAAAAACAGATGTCAGGCTGGATTTGTCCCTCGTGCCACAGTTTGCTGTTCCCTGGTGCAGAGTACAATACTTGTAACTGTTTTCTTGGTGTGGTTTGTACTATTAGCAAATATTCATTTGGCCACAGAAGAATTCTTTTTTAGCACAGGTCCTGTTTTCCATTGTATTCCAAAACACAGCTAGATATTTCCCTATAGAGAAGTCTTCAAAATACTTAAAGGTGTAGAGTAAATCTGTTCTTTCTCCCGTAGATTATAATCCTCTTCAAAAGAGTACTATATTTTATTTGTCTTGAAATTATTGATAAGTAGCAAACCACCACACCCATATAATCAGCACTTAATATTAAGGATTCTTGGTGTAGAAAAAACCATCTAATGCCCTTATTTATAATCCTTCAAGGTTTCCTTCTCACTGTAGACTTCATGATTCCAAGTTTAGTTTCAAGTTTTTTAAACTTTCATTCATTTGTTTATAGAATAAGTATCTCATGAGCACCTACACGGTGGCATTCAAGTCTCCCTATGATCCAACATGGATGAAATTCTGATCTCCTCTCATAATAGGCCTCCATGCACACTCACTCACTTATTCCACAGATATTGACAATCAGCGGGCCAGTGACTGTTCTAGCTCCTGAAAGTAAGCAGTGACCAAACCAGTTAGAATTCCTGTTCTCATGGAGCTTTCAACCTGGTGAGGATCCTCAGCAGATAAGGGATACTGAACAACTGTAGGAATAAATGGATAGAAACATGCATGCATCATGGCGGCAGGCCAGGTTTATGATGTGTGGAGAGCTGCTAATGGGAATGTTTATACTGTGCATTAAAAGCAAGTTAGCCCTTTTCAGATACTTTCCAGCCCAACCCAACACAGGCCTGAATCTCAAAGCAACCTCATTTGCAATTTCCCCTTCATTCCCAAAAAAATCACCATTGGGGAGGAAGGTCACATTGCTTTGCTGTCATTTTTTTAAAAGACTCTGTCATCCCACCCCTCTTTCTTCAGTCTGACTCTACATTCAGCAGTTCCAGAAGATAAGTACCCTCTTGTTTGAATGGGGCTTGGAAAGTAGCCACATTTTAAGAGTCCAACAGAACCAGCCTAAAACATTACTCTTCATCAAGAGATGACACCGTTTAATTCCAATTAACTCACATATTAAGTTCAAGGCTTCTGGTTTACTAACATGAATCAATACCTTACATTATCAGTTATATAAATTCAAGCCAGTGACATTTGTTGGCATTTTTTGGATTTAGTATCAAAATCCTGCCAAGTGGGGCTTCGTTGGAAGCCAGATTATGCTCCTGTCTGGAGATGTTGCAGGTTGATCTTATTTTGCTTTTTTTGTTGTTGTTAAATAAAATAACAAGAAGTGTATAGGGGGATACTTGGTGCCAGGAGCATAGTAAGTACTCGATAAATATTAATTAACTTTAGTGTCACATCCCCAACTAGATATTTATTTCAATATTTCATGATTCCCAGTCCAGTTTCAACATTCTTTTGAATTTTCTTTTGTTCATTCATTCATTTGTTCAATAAATATTTATTAAGCCTCTATGAGGTGCTTGGAGCTGTATTACATCTTGGAGGAGAAAATGAATGGGTAAGACACAGACTCCCTTCTCGTGAAGCCTACAGTATTCCCTGTCCTATCACAAATATGTCACTTTTCAATCCAGACATTGCATCGATGTCCAGCTTTCTCTTCCATAAAGAGTTAGTCTACCAAGAATTATCCTTCTGTGCTTGGCACATAGTAGTTGCTCAGTAAAGGCCAATTGAATGAATAAATGTGAGCTGAATGAATGGATGGTTAATGGCAATGAATATCTCATATATTTGAATCCTGAGGTATGAGTCAGAGGATGTAGACCCTTTCTTTTACCCTTTTTTAAATGTTTTTGAGAGATTGTGTTGTGTGTGCATGCACGTGGTTTGCTTAATTTACTCTCAGTCAAAGGAAGTATCCTGTGGAGATTTTAGCATGTTTAGATTAAAATTCTGGAAGTAAACTTTATATTCAGTTGCCATGACAACTGTGTTATTGAGATAATTAGATACTAACCCGAGTTCCTGGTGGAAGGGCCAGTCATTTCTGGAGTGGAACTTGATTGGAGAAAGAAAGTCCTGTTGAACTTCGGGTCCTGCCCCTCACAGTTATTTGTCTCCAAAGACCTAGGATCCATCAGCCCTTCTGTGTTTGTGTCTTAGCACTGCCATAACAAAGTGCCACAAATTGCATTCGTTAAGCAACAGAAATTTGTTGTCTCCTGGTTCTGGAGGCTCCGTGTCCAAAATGAAGGTGTTGGCAGGATTCCTTCCATTCAGGGTGGTGAGGGAAGGGTCTTTTCCAGGCCTCCCTCCCTGGCTTGTGGATTCAGTCTTCACACTCACCTGGTGTTCTCTCTGTATCTTGACATCGTCTTCCCTCTATAGGTCTCTCTGTCCAAATTTCCCCTTTTGATAAGGACACCCTAATGACCTCATTTTAAAACTTGATGACCTCTGTAAAGGTCCTGTCTCCAAATAAGATCACATTTAGAGGTACTGGGAGTTAGGACTTCAACATGTGAATTTTGGGGTGGTGGGGGGACACAATCCAATGTGTAACACCTTCTCACTGGCAGGGGAAATTGTATCTTACTATCATGTGACCTCCCAAGGCATTATAAAGATGCAATCAACAGTCCCATTTCATTTAGAGGAAAGGGAGGCCCAGGGAAGTGCAACTATTTGCATCAGATTATATAGCTAAGAGAATTGGAATAGTCACATCATGTATGATACCCCAAAATGCTAATACCCATTTGTTATCTGATCATGTCCAGATGTTTCATATTTCCTCTATGAAACAGGCAGAATCTCAAGCAGAAGAATAGCTGTTGGATTTTTAGTGCTCAACTCCATTAGAGGAAGGGCAAAGTCTTCCAGATTCCCCCAGTATTACCTCATAATCAGTTTTGTACAGCTCTGGCAGGCCCGACAATAAAAGAGATCCTAGGTGCATTTACCTTCCCGGCAGTGAACCTAGACTGCCACCAAAGCTGTAATTTTTTGCCTTCTGAAAATAAAATGTTAATTTACCCACTAGACCCTCCACAGATTTAGTTTGTAGGCTAATAACAGTTCACATAAAAACAAGGGAAATGCCATCCTTGCTTTGATGTATGGTCACAAAAAGGAATTATCTTTAAAATTCCCTTCCAAGGGGGCAATGTTTATGAATCCACTTTCAGTAGGAGATATAAAGGAATCTGTCAAACTCTGGTGTGATTTTAGGGATACAGAAGAACAGCAGCTGCATTCACTGAGCCAGCCCAAATGGAAGCTCACAAATGGGGCTGATGACTTCCTTCTACAGCACCAGCCCCAGGGTTTGGAGATGCTTCAGTCTCCTGGACCTGTTAGAGCTTCCAGGGCATTATTTCTTTCTCTTCTTGCTTTTTAATTAATTAATGTGTTTGTCCCTTGTGCTCTTAACTTGAAAAGTGAAGAACAAAATGGAAGAACTTTTACCCACATTACCAAACACAGCCCTGGCTGGGCGTGGGAACCAGAAATGCCAAAAATACTGAGGGGTTTGGGTGTGTCATTGGTGCTTTCCTTTCAAAGTTTATGCAGAAAAGTTGTCAACAATAAAGTTCATAGCAAGATCATTCAAAGGCGGTAATATAATAAAATGTCTTTATTTTTATGTGCTAGTAATTGGTTACTTCATATGTATTGCCTATTGCTTCATATTGCATCCAAATTTTAAATTAGATTTTATATGTCCATTTTGCTGATGAGGAAACTGAGACGCAGGTGAGTCAAGTAATTTTGCCAAATTTATTCAACTCATTTAGATTCTATAGCAGGTTGACCTGACTCTTCCTACTACACTATGATCCTATAAGCTGTAAAATGTCCATATTAACCAAACATCTGCTCATTCAAGGCCTGCAGGCTTGCTGATGCCTTTGTGGCTCTAAAATAATTCACTTCATAAGTGATGAAATAGATCCATTCTCTCCAGAACACTATAAAAGATATAGTTCTGGACGTTTGACTCTTTGTTAGATTTCCCCTTGTTGAGGATGAGGTTTACTGTTACACACTTTAGACTCTCCAAGAAATTCTGTGAATGTAATTCTCTCATTGAAGAAAACCTGAAGAACCAATGTCCAAATTCTCATGGCCTTGGCTGCCATTCAGCTCCTGGAGGAGGGTAGTGGGGTGAGAAAGTACAGGCTTCCAAATCATGAACCTGAGCTCTTTGTTCTCATTTTGCCTCTGGCTACTTGCATGACCTTTGAAAGTCACCCAAGTCAGTAAGACGTTGTTTGTGAAATGAGTAAAAAATGGGTATGCTATTTAAATACACACAAGTATATGCACACACCCTCACCCACACACACACAAGCTGTGTACATATGTTCGATTATAAATGGTCAATAATTATTGGGACCCTGCTAAAAATCAGCTTCTATCCTAGAGCTCTTATATGCTTTAAAGTATTAAAATTATTCCTATTTATCAGATGAGGTGATTGAGGGTCACAGAGATTAAAAGTTTCTGTGGTCATACCATGGTAAATTACAAGTCACACTCAGGAGTGTCTGGCTTCAAATCCGTGCTCTTTCTACAACGTATATTCCCCCTACCTAGGATTATCTGAAAGATTTTCCTATAGTTCATATAGATGCAACTTTGAACATATGTTGAATATAAAGGAGGCTCAGTATATGACCTGACATTCTAAGGGGGTTTCTGAAAAGGACAACTAAATTTCAGAGGTGCTTCTCTGGGCCACAGGAGACTATTGGTGTATGCAGCCAGGCAAATGGACAGAGGGCTTAGGCTACCAGAGATTCCCTGACCTTGAAGGTGCCCAAAGAGAGCAGGGCAGGCAAGCACAAGATTCATGTACAACATTTATGTCATATAGATGCAACTTTGAACATATATTGAATATAAAGGAAGCTCAGTATATGATCTGACATTCTAAGGGGGTGTCTGAAAAGGACAACTAAATTTCAGAGGTGCTTCTCTGGGCCACAGGAGACCATTGGTGTATGCAGCCAGGCAAATGGACAGAAGGCTTAGTCTACCAGAGATTCCCTGACCTTGAAGGTGCCCAAAGAGAGCAGGGCAGGCAAATGCCAGATTCATGTACAGCATTTATGTCTATTCTCATGAGTAAAACAAGATATTTCAACACCAACCACCTTACCTGCCTTGAAAATTTGGCTTGTTCTCCATACACCTGCTACACAAATTTTCCAGTGCCCATTTGACTACAGGTCCACTTTTCTGGCTATGATTTCCTGCAAGGGGAAATTTATGACTTGACCTAAACAAACAACTGTGACCACAGCCTACCTTTGCTCTACAGCTGGGGAGAGCCCATCTTTAAAGTGGGGAGGGGGCTATTTTTGGCGTCATCATCTATTATTCTATTTCTGTTCCATCTTAGGCATATCTTTTGTTGTAAAACAAAAACAAAGTGCCTCACATCCTTTCTGGCAAGAGGAGGGTTCAAATTGTTTAGGCACAAATAAATGTGTGTTAAGGATAGAGGGCAGGTCCTATCACTACATTGGAACCACCAACACAAGCCTCTCCAAATGGTATATTTCCATAATTCTAAGATTATTTCTCCATGAAATATTCCCAATGAAAATTTGTTCTAGACTTTGCCAGATGTGTAGCTTCTCCTCATTTCATATGGCAACTGGAATATTTATTCAATAATCATAAATTAAGCACTTATTAATGACTAGATAGGGTAATAAGTAAAATAGGGACTCTGCTAACCTCAGCTCATGGTGTGAGGTCTAGACATGAAAAAACGGGCTAATGTAATTATATTTTGAGAAGTCCTGACCACTTCTCTTGGTGGGATGGAGATATGAATCTCAGAGGTAGTTCATTTTGCTTAATTTAATGTTTTCTCATCTTTTCTGTCACACTTCACATTTTAGTTCATCCTGCAACTTAGATCATCATCCTTAAATTCTATACCAAATATTTATTTTCTCCAACCTCTCCCAATCCACTAATTTACAAGTTGTCAAGGGCTCCCTATTACCTGTAGAATCAAGAATAAATTCTAAGGATGCCCTTGGTGCTGTAGGCCCATGTTATACATCAAGACTTACCCTCCACAGTCCCCTCCATAAACTTCACACTCCACACAAGCTGGTTTCATCCCTCTCCTTGTGGTCATAGGAAAGCCCATTCATACTGATAACCTGTTCTTTTTCCTCCTTCTCCCACCTCTCATGTCTTCTACCTGTAAATCCCAAATCATCCCTTAAGCCCCAGGTCTGGACTCTACTCTCTCCAGATCTTTCCCAGCTAGGACCATGGAATCTTTGAGCTGACTGAATCACCTTTGGTCACCCTTACCCCAGTTCATTAATTCCATTAATTACCCCAGCCCACCTCTGGGATGATGGCTAGTACCATCCCTGCTCAACATTCAGTAAAAAGAGTGATCCCAGGATTTTTAAGAAAACTGTACTCGTTGTTGAATTGTTCTTATCTCTAGGAATTTCTTTTTCTGCAGCCAGAATTCACTTCCCTGGAACAACTTTCACACAGGTTCTGTTCTGCCTTTTGAAAGAAAAGAACAAGTCTGTCGTCTTTTTCACCAGCCTATCCTTCACATGAGGGAATGCAGCCATTTTCTCTGCCTTCATCATCCTGCTCAGATCTCTTCTCCTGCAGCCCAAATATCCTAATGCCCTCACCTCTCTCGGGGGAATGCTGTGTTCTCTCAATGACCCATTCAAATGCAATACCCCAATGCAGCATATAACCTCAGCGGCAGTCTTTTTATAGAAGATGGTTCACCTATTTCTTCTCTTCTTCATTGATTTTATTACTCAAACTAAGTTCATAATTGTTTTTTTCCAGCAGCTATTTCATGCTGGTAGTCATCGTGAGAACAAGGTCAACCGAAACAACCCACTTTGTCTGCAGAGACTGCTATTTAGACAGGCCTTCTCCATCCAGTGCTTGAATAGTGGAATTTAAAACTTCATCTAGACAAGCCCATGCAGGTTCCACCCCACCATGCTCTGCATCCACAGAATAGTTTGCCTGCCTCACTAGGGTTCTAAATGCTGAAAACTTCCAAAAGCACGAGCAGAATATCACAGGTACTGAGAGGTGGACTGAAATATTTAAATGTCATCTAATTCCAGCAGACCAAACTGTCGGGAATAATAGTTATGTTTTACACATCAATGTAATGATAGTTAATAATGATGCTTTGTATTTATTTGCTGCCTTTCCTCTGGAGACATTGGCAGACTAAAGTAAATCTAACATAGATATTAAAAAATAAACCCCTGAATTAACACCAGCATGATACCCCAAAAAAACAGAATGCATAATGTAAGGTTCTCTGACAGTCTGGAAATGAATGGTTTTGCAAAGCCTCAAAATCTGGCCTGTAGGATGACAAGAAAGTAATATGTCACCTGTAACTAGTCCTAACTCCTACCTTCACGGTCGGTGTTGGTTTAATTTCCACTCTGGAGAAAAGCAGAGAAGTGGAAGGCAAAGAAATCACAGTGAAGTTTGGGCAAGGCTACCACCTCAGAGAAAAGAAGCTCAGAGTAGCAGAGTTGGCTGCCTGAACAGAGAAGGGACCCAATGAAAGGGAATTTTTAAAAGCTGCCCTGTGAGGGGTGTGAAGCAATGTCACATGCCTCCCTTCTAAGGGATGCTAAGTAAAATACATTAGTCTCTAAGGCTTTGGACATAAAGTAATGACTTCTGGGAAATGTAAACAGATGCCAAGTCCTATAGGTATCAGCGGACTCACAGTTAAGACTGCGAGAATGAGCAGGATTAAGAGAAGAGCTGACATCTGCATAAGAGAGTTATTAGGCATAAATTAGTATATGTAAACACCTCATCTGAAACACTGCATCAATTATCATAAAAGTAATTTATACATGAGCCATCTCAAGCAGTAATAATGCCTGAAGCATAAGAAAGAAAGTTCTAATGGTAAAATTTTAAACATAAACCATAGACCAAATGTAGAGAAAATAAGGTACAGAACTTAATTATTATAAGTCTTTCTATATCTGCAAGTAAGCCATGGAGTTATTAGTGCAAAAAATATTTAATATACTATTAGATTAACCAATATTCCTTAAACTAGGAAGTAAAATACAATTTAGTTTTCTCTCTCACTCTCTCTTCTCCACCCCAACTCCCAAATACCCATATTTGTTGAGTATTTAGGTGTGGAAGAAATAGAACATGATTCCTTTTTTTTTTTTTAAGATTTTATTTTTAAGTAGTCTCTACACCCAATGTGGGACTCAAACTCACAACCCCGAGACCAAGAATCCCATGCTCTATCGGCTGAGCCAGCCAGGCACCCCTAGAACATGATTCCTAAACACAGCCCCTGCTCTCAAGGAGCCATTAGGAACCATCAGGGAGATGATGCATCAACAAAAAAAAAAGCCAAAATCTAAGGAGGAAGGTGCCCAGTGACACAACGTGAAGGTAAATGGCTCTGTAGGGTCATTGGGAGGGTGATCTCACTGGGGAGTGGGAACAATCAGGAACAACACCTTGAAGTTGCAGAAAGGGCATCCTAAGGGCACCCATAGCAAAGACATCTGAAAAGAAAACAGAAGATATGGTATTGGTGGTCAGAACACAGGGGTTATCACTGCCATTATTTAGTGGGAACCTGTTCCATGGTAGACGATGTCAATGTATTCATGGTTGTCTCTCTCAGTTTTTATCTAGTGAAATTGTTGGGCAATAACCAATCTGTCATGATAGCTAACTTTAATTAAGCAGTTACTATATGGACCAATTTTATTGTCAGTGCTTTGCACTTAGTGCTAGATTGATTGTACTGTTGGCCTTAATTATTGGCCTCCCTGTACCCACGTCCCTGTCCCTTTCCATAACTTTGAACTCCCTTCTTTCTTGCTTTGGGCTTGCTTTATGGCAGAAATGATGTTATACTAGATCTGAGCCTAGCCTCAATGGGCTTAGAACCTCTCCTTCTCTCTCATTCTTTGTGTGTGTGTGTTTGCATGTGTGTGTGTGTGTGCGTGTGTGTGTGTATCTTTGTCTCTGTTTCTCTCTTTCTGAACTCTGCGAAAAACACAAGAACAAGTCCAGAATAGCCTGCTAGAGAATAAGACACCATACAGAAGAGAATCTAGTTGTTCCAGCCAAGACCATTCGAGACTAATATTGAGCTATCTAACTCCCAAACATTTCAGAGAACACAGCCAAAATCAGTGAAGCTTCCTACCCATCTTGTAGCTAACCATGCATGCATAAGTGAGCCCAGCTAAGACAGAACTGTCCAGCTAATCCATAGACTCATGAGCAGTAATATTTTTTTTTATTTTAAAACATTGAATTGAAAAAAAAGCCATTGATTTTTTAAATTTTATTTTATTATGTTAGTCACCATACATTACATCATTAGTTTTTGATGTTGTGTTCCATGATTCATTGTTTGCACATAACACCCAGTGCTCCATTCAATACGTGCCCTCCTTAATTACCCATCACCGTGCTAACCCATCCCCCCACCCCCTCCCCTCTAAAACCCTCAGTTTGTTTCTCAGAGTCCATAGTCTCTCATGGTTCGTCTCCCCCTCCGATTCCTCCCCTTCATTTTTCCCTTCTTACTATCTTGTTTCAGAGGTACAGGTCTGTGATTCATCAGTCTTACACAATTCACAGCGCTCACCATAGCACATACCCTCCCCAATGTCCATCACCCAGCCGCCCCATCCCTCCCACTCCTCCCACCCCCCACCACTCCAGCAACCCTGTTTGTTTCCTGAGATTAAGAATTCCTCATATCAGTGAGGTCACATGATACTTGTCTTTCTCTGACTGACTTATTTTGCTTAGCATAATACCCTCTAGTTCCATCCACGTTGTTGCAAATGGCAAGATTTCGGGGTTTTTGATGGCTGCATAATATTCCATTGTATATATATATATATATATATATATATATATATATACACACCACATCTTCTTTATCCATTCATGTGTTGTTGGACATCTTGGCTCTTTCCATAGTTTGGCTATTGTGGACATTGCTGCTATAAACATCGGGGTGCACGTACCCCTTCGGATCACTACATTTGTATCTTTGGGGTAAATACCCAGTAGTGCAATTGCTGGGTCGTAGGGTAGCTCTATTTTCAACTTTTTGAGGAACCTGCATACTGTTTTCCAGAGTGGCTGCACCGCTTGCATTCCCACCAACAGTGTAGGAGGAACCCATTGAGTTTTCTTAGTTTGTTGTGCAGCAATAGCTAGCTGATATACATATACTCCTCACAACGAACTGTGAAGTAGGTACTAGTATTCATCCCCATCTTACAGAGGAGAAAACTGAAGCTTAGAAAAATTTAATCACTTATGCTAAGTCACATATAACAAGAAAGTGTAAGAGCCAGTTTTTTAATTCAGTCTTTTTTTGGAGCTAGAGCTCTTAACCACTTTGCTGTATGGACTGCCCATTACGATCCAAATTTTGCAGTTAAATTTGAAATAGGCAAAGTCACATACTAAGTAGCAAAACTAAGCTGCAAAGTCAGGTCTGTGTGGCTTCAGACCCTCGTGCGTTTGCTGCTACGCTAGCCCTTCCCCCACAGAAAGGAAATACTTAGAAATGAACGTCCTGGTAAAGGAAGGTTGAGGTCAGAAAGTGTGGGCTTCTGCACACCAGGCCAGAAGAGCTGTCCCCGTGTTTGGTAGCTGTTAAGTGGTCCTAAAATTCTCTGAACAGGGGCAGTTCAGGAACAGGTATCTCCTTAGGAAGTTTAAGAAGCAGGAGGGGCACTTTTCAACAAGCCATACCCCAGGAATGAATTTGGTATTTGTGTTTTCTGCCAAGAAAAATATCTGTCTGTAGAAAGTGGTCCTCTCTTTAGCTTAAAAATAAATTCAGGATGGATAAACCTCAAAAACTTCAGGGGCTAGGTCAGAAAGGTCTCTGCAATGCAGAACATAAATCCCGACTTTGTGCAAACTTGAAGTGTCCATATTTTCTTAAATCATAAAATATGTTGGCAAACTTTACTTCCACAAGAACCCCTACCATGAGGATAATCTTAATCCAGCACAAAAGAAAAATATTTACAGAAACTGAAGCTGGCAAGTTTCTCTCCCCTGTGCTATATGATATACTGACTACCCTGATTCTGTGACAGTTTGATAGGCATGGTAGAAAAAAATGCTCTGGAGTATAAATATTAATGCTTAGGCAGTGATTTGTGTAAACTGCATAGCAAAAACAAAAGTACAGATATAAGTTTTTCACATATTTTGCCTTGTCCACAGCATGTATTATTCACCCCACATGTTCTCCATCTGAACAGTTCCTCTGTGTGACTGGGAGCCATATTTCTCAAATACTGAATTCTCACATAAGTTTTTTTTTTTTTTTAATCAGAACAGAATCGAAGCTGGTTTGCAAACTGGCATTTCAAACATCAAAATTGAGCCTTAAAAGTCTTTCGTGAGTATTATGTGGTATCAAAAGGAATTCAGTGTGACAATATCACACAGCATCAATGTATTTCTAAAAATATTTTTAAAGACCATCCCAAATGACGCAGTTTAAATGGAAGAAAAATGTCTGAATCCTCTTCTGGGCATCATCTGTAAGTTAGGGGCCAGTGGCCTTATTCTACTCATTGAATTCTACAAAATGGCCCTCAGTGGCGATGTAGAAAAAGAAGTTCCTCTCTTCTTTGCTAGAGGTAGAAAAGAAGCTGAATTCTTCCTCCGGTACCCTGCATGCCACACCTTTCACTAATACGGCCATTACTCATGCTTTTGTTCTTGAGCAACACAAATGTACACATTCTCTGTTTCTTTTTTCTACCAACTATCCATTCTTAAGTTGCAACATGTAGCCAAACTGAGGAGAAGCTTACTGTGACTCCAATAGAGTCATCTCTTACCTGGCTGGTTCTGGTTAGCCCCAGTCAGGCTACAGCATTGACCTTGTAGGGTGAGTGGCAGGTGAGGTCTGGGATGCCCTTAGAGTCTTTATCCAACTAATGGAGCACCTGCCTGCTGCCAGACCTTGGGCTTGGTGCTGGGCATGTAACAGTGTAGAATGCAGCAAGACAGACATGCTCCTGGTGACCATGGGAGAGAGATGTATCACAATAAGTAAAGAAAAATGTGAACAAAGTGATTTTTTGTTGTAACATGTGCTCTGAAGGGAATAAATATGGTGATAGAAGGTTACTCTATAGTGGAGGGTGTCTGTAGGGTGATGACATTGGAGTTCAGATCTGAGATATGAGGCAAAGCCAGTCACATGCGGATGGGCAGAGGTACCTCCCAGTGAGAAGAAAAAGGAAATGCAAAGGCCCCAAGATGAGAGAGAGCTTCGCATGTTTGAGGAACTGGAGCAGGTGGGAGAAGATGAGGCTGGGGAGAAGGTAGGATTCAGATCACTTAGGCACTTGCCAACTCTAGCAAGGAGTTGGGATTTCATATTACATGCAGTAGAAAGTTTTTGAAGGGTTGTAAGCCGAGGTGAAACATGGCCTAATTCATATGGAATCTCACTCCATACTCAAGACAGGGATTTCTCTCTAACCTCTGCCTCATAGAAGAGTTTCCTATAGGGTGACTTGTCTACTTTCTGGCTGGAGCTGGAATCTCATCCTGACCCCAGGGATTCTGGTTGCTTCATGACTCCCTACCTGGCTGCCCTCCTGACCTTGGTGATCATCACTTTCTAGGTATCTCTTCTCCATTACCTTCCCATCCATTTAACAAGTTCACATAATTACCCTGGCTATACCTGAATTCGGTGTTCTGTCTTTTTGTAACTAGTGGTTAAAGTACTGTGAGAATCAGCCCCAGAAGCTGTATGGGTCTCTCTACTCTTACTATCAGCATCAACCTGTGCCACCAGCATGCCTTCTCAGAGGGAAACCATGAGAGATATTCTGAAGCTTAAAATCCCCAATAGAAATAGTCCAAACTAGAAGACTACACAAGAGATAGCTTGTATGCTTTGTATTCTTCTTGTCATCCAAATCTTAATTGTTAAAAATGGACAGGATTGAGTCCCAATCCTAATAAGATAATTAGTTCATTAGTTCCTTTCTCTTGTTTCCTTCCATCCTCCTTCTCTTTCCCTCCTTCCTTCCTTCCTATTTTCCTTCTGACTTTCCTTCTGTCCTTCCTTCCTTCTCTACCACCTTCACTCTTTCCATCCTTTCTAATTCAACATCTAGAAAAATGATGGAGTCCTTTAAGGGATTTATGAACATGATAATCCTGGTAATAATACTAATAATGATTATAATGATAATAAAATAATCATAGCTAGCATTTATTGAACATTTAAATGGTCTAGGAATGGAACCAAGCCCCTTACATACATATAATCTCATAAACCCTCACAACTCTAATGAGTAGCATTAATATCTCTATTTTAAACATGAAGAACTTGAAACCTTTTGAAGGTGAAGACACTTGTCAAGGTTGCACAGAGGGCAAAGGACAGAACTGGAAGGTCCAAATGCAGAAGTCATGTTCCTCACCATACTGTTTTGGATGGCTTGTATAGTTTTTTTGTTCATTTGTTTTTGAGAAAGAGAGAGGTTGTGCATGGGGGAGGGGGCCAGAGGGAGAGGGATAGAGAGATTCTTAAGCGGGCTCCAGGAGCCCAAATGCAGGACTCAGTCTCACAACCCTGAGATCATAACCTGAGCTGAAATCAAGAGTCAGATGCTTAGCTAACTGAGCCACCCAGGCACCCCTGAATGGCTTATGTTGTTAAGCATGACTGATCCTATATTCTGTACTGAGAACTTTGTAGAATATATGCATGTAGAGACAAAGCATCTTTAACTCTCATTTGGAACAAGATAGGTATAATTAAATGAAGAGTTATTGGATCCAACAGACAAGTTGTTTTAATCTTGGCTTCTCATTCCTTCTCCCAGAAGTGCTGGTAGAAACTCTTGACCTTTGTGTCGGATGGGAAAGATCTGGCACATCTGGAAAGAGCTGTAGTCTGCACGTGTGTGTGTGTTTGTGACATCACTATATGCCATCCTCTGTCCCTCAGTCTGAGGTCAGTTTACATCAGTAGGGTTGGATCTCCATCAGTTTATGCATCCCCCCAAGATATCTACCTACTGCGGGCTATACTTGTTTGAGAGTTCAGAGGTTGCTCTCTGTCCTGCTAACCTGAACCCTCCATTGGTGGTGTTGGGGGTGAGGGTTCCCTTTCATTCCGACCGCTATGGCTTAAATAGGAGCATTTTAGATTTTCTTCGGAGGGAAGACTTAATCCAAGGTGAAATTTATGCCAAAACCAGATTATCTATTGGGCACATACAGCCGGTATAACCCTTCTTTCCTCTTCAACCCCTTTAAATATCCCCTGTCACCAGGCTCAGCAGGGCCTCGGGGGTGTGACAATATAATCACTGTATGCCCATTAGTGGGTTGGCTCAGCTGCAGCATTTGCTCCCAGAATAAGTACACCTTTGAGATGACTTCTTTATAAGAGAATGTAATTTAAAATAAAAAATCCAGCAGGTTTTGTATTTTAAGCTGTTGATCATTGAAGAAACTGGTCCCATTATCATTTACTTTGCTCTATCAAATAAGACATCATTGCACAGAGGTATTTATTTGACTAGGCAAAGTACACAGAGGCATACATACAAAATCATTATGCACAATGGTCTCTAGGAAATTAGAGTCTGGGATGAAATATTATTATGCTTTAGGAAGTCTCTGTAGCCTCAAGAACTGCTTCTAAAAAAGATACCCACACTAAAGAGCTACCAAGTCATTTTTGTTGTTGTTGTTGTTATTGTCCTATGAGTTGTCATTTTTTGAATATTTTTTTTAATCTGGTGATATCAACATGTTTGGCCAAGTAAGGGAGTATACTTTTCCACATAAGTGAATTTCCCAGATAACAAAGACTTAGCCTCTACCTCGTTGGAAATTGTTTCTTTTAACGATTCTAAAGGGGAAACCATTATTTAATGTATCACATACATCTTTGCTTTTCAAAACAGAAAATACAAAAACCAGGTTAACCTTTCTCAATGTCACAGGCTACCATTATCAGAAGTTGTGGCAGAGGGAAAAAGTGTTTGAAGTTATTTGATACTATGTACATGTTTATACTTTGCTTCTCTTCACAAAGAATTTGAATCAGTTTACAAAATTATATGTAATACAAAGGAAAAGGACAAATAATTGAAGGAACCAAGATAACGGGAAAATACAAACTTGCAAATACGAAAGACAGGGGAAATATCCATGAACAGGGACCTGCCTTATTGTTCTGGCGGCAAGTAAAGGAAATCTAGCTTGGAATTTTCTGAGGACAAAATGAGGAATTAATTGCTATATATATAATACTGCATTAGTGAGGAATGATGCAAATGGCCTTGTGGTTGACCAGAATTAGCTGCTGAACACTGACTGTCAGGACCCTCTCTATAGGTTTCTAATCTCTGTTTCTTTGTGCACTGGGACCTGATTTTTCCACTACGTAAAGGGGGTGAGGTGGGTTGGCTCATAGGAAAGTGCGTTTCTCTACAACTTCTGGGGGAAAAAATCTTGGAGTAGGATTCTAATTGGCCCAGCTGAGATCACATGGACATCCTTGGACAAATCTTTCTTGGTAGAGGGATTTTTATTATGACCAAACCAGTCTCATTCCAAAGCCTATCTCCAGAGTTGGGTCAGTGAGTCTGTTACCAGATAAGGAAAAGAGATGATACTCAGACAAGAGCAATAGCCATTATATAAGCATTCCACATGACCTTATAAGATACTCAGTATTGGCTGGATTTTCATTTAAGCTTCCCAGTGGGAAAACCAAAACAGGAAACATGATTGCTAATATGATTCTCAATTTCTGTAATACACTAGGAAAGAGGGGGTTGGGAGACAGTAGAAAACAAGAACCAGTTTTTCAAGGGAAGCTAGCTCAGCATTCCCTTGCGTTGGTACCGGAGGCACCTCTCACATGGGGGTGTCTGAGCTGTGGAACCATGGAATACCTGAATTCAGAATGTAGGATTTTAAGGAGCTCTGGTCCCAAGCTCTGGGTTAGAATTCCATTCCTTTGCGCTGAGCAGTGAGCATTGCTTTCCCTCACCTCTCACTCTTCCGCTGGATCCAACTAGGGTCTAGGCAGCCTGCCTTTGCCAGCATTCAGAACTAACCCTGTTGCAAATAGCAACAAAAATAAAACAAATGAAATATCCTGGATCCCTTACCCATAGCAGGGAATAGAGGTCCACATCCTGGACACAGAAATTTGTACGGAAGGAGCTGCTCTGGAGTGCTCAGATGTACAAAAAGCCCCCAAGAATACAGAGAGCTGAGTAACCCCAAGGAAGTACTGGTCCGTGCCTCAAGGTGCTGTTTTTAGATGTAATGAAATAGTTAATATCAATCCAAGTGCAAGGATATTCTCCCGTGTTCATGATCAGCGAGATGTGGATTCTGCCAGGGAAAACATTAAGTGGCCTTTTGTGAAACCCACCTTTGTTGTACATGGAAGGCAGTCTGCACTTCGGTTCCTTAGTGGCTCATCTTCTTTCCTGATAATTCCATGCCAAGCCACAACCTCACAGGACGTGGATCTGACTTCCTGAGTTGGAGATGTTGCCTTAAGGCCCCGAGGGTAATTACTGGCTCAGCCAGGCTTGCATCCACTCAGTCCTCAGCCTGCCAGTTCTCTCTGTTGCCAATACTAACACCAATTAGAGAGTTTTCCTGCCTCAGACTGCCATTGCTTATTTCTTTATTGCTGGCTATTTCTGTGATTGTTTTGGAGGACAAGGGTTCTTAGTTCTTTGTATTTGGATTCTTCTTTAAACTGGCAGGTAATCTGTCTCATCACCTTCAGTGTGCCAAGCAGTAAATGGCACCTTTATAATTGTTTTATAGGTTGGAAACCATAGAAAAAGGTTTATTAGAATCACGTTTAAGTTACAGCCCATAGATGCTGAGTGAGTTCTAAAGTCTGTGTGTGTGTGTGTGGCGGGGAGGTAGGCAGGGTGTTTAAAGGCTTTTGGAAAGCCATTATTTCTGCCTATCTCAAGCCCTTCTCACTTAATTTCTAATTTCAAGAATAAATTTGGTTAAGTTACTAGAAGTCTGACATCTAAGTAAGTGAAACATAACTGTTCTTAAACATATCAAATAGCCTACAAACCATATGCTCTGCCTCTCTTCAATGACTAGTGGATGTGTTTTTGTGAATAGGTTGGGGACCCCTATAAACTGTTGCCGTGTCCACAGTGAAGAACATTATCACTGCTCTTGGACCACATATTATTTGCAAAAAAAAAGAGATCCACCTGGACCTTCTCTTTTAGAGGGACAAGTGTGTTCTGTGTGGATCTGGAGAGAAGCACAACCCTCCTTACACATTATTGCTTAGATAAGCTGCCAGGGTGCTCACATGTTCTGAAGAAGGAAGCAGAGAAGCACACGGATGGTTGCAAAGGGAGATTCATGCCTGAGCTGGGGTGGGAGTCATCAAAGGGCACAGTTTTCCTGGGGCTCCAGACAGCTTCTCATCAAGATGCCCTGGAACTCTCCCAGCTTTGCTTCAGATGTTCCAAGCTCATTTTGGTATGTGCATTTACATTTCCTCTGCCTTCCTCAGGGGACATGCTTTAAAGTGAGGAGATTGTGAATTTGAAGTTTTGGAGCTCAGCCTGCCAACACTCCTCTAGAGGAAATCGTGGGGCAGAATGACAGGATCACTCCCTAGGGTTTAAGTACAAGGAAACAAACCTTCCTTCCCATCCCACTTCCACCCCCAACATCTATGCACCACACACACACACACACACACACACACACACACACACATACATGACTTCAGGCAAATTGCTTGATCATCCCAGACTTGTTTATTCACCTGTCAAAGGCGAATAGCAATGCCCAGACTCCATCAGGGTGGGGGTGGGGGGTATGGCAATTAAGTACAAAATGCCGAACATGTGCCTGAGATACAGTCAGTACTCAATCCTTTTCTTAAAAAAAAATAAGAGATATAATTGCATGACTAGGTACTTTAGGAGCCAGCTGAGATTGTCCTCTCTCCATGAAGGTCTCATAATTTTTCCAGCTGAAAGTTTGTGTCCATTCTTCAAGGCTCACTTAGCACTTTGCCAGTTCCTGGGCAGACATAGTCACCGTTTATTTTGTATTTGTGGTATCTGATGTGTGTGTTTGCGTGTGTGTGTGTGTGCATGTGTGTGTGTGCACGCATGTGTATGCCCTGATGTATATGTGTGCATTGTGTTTATGTCTGTTTCTTCTCAGATTTTTTGGTCCTTAAATTTACTTGTCCCAGACAGGAAATGTGGCTTCATCTCTTTCTCTCTGTGCTGTGTACACAGAACGGATTAATAACTTTGTGACAAGTTTATTTATTTACCACCATGTGAGAGCTATTATTGTGTTCCAGGCTACTCACTAAGTAAGTTACTATATACACGGTATTTTATTTAATCTCCATAACAGCTCTAGGAGATAGGTTTCATTAACTGCATCCTTATAATAACGATTTATATAGTCAATCAGACTATAATGACTTAGAACCCCTGCTGAGCAGATGACGAAACCAAGGTTCACAGGGCTTAAGTGATTTGTTCCATGTCACCCACCTACAGAAGTGGTGGATCTGGGACCTAAACCAGCTGTCTGTGACTCTCACTCAGGCTCTGAAATCTAATTCACCAGTGGCTCTCAAAGTGAGGCCTCCAAACGAGCAGCATTAGCATCACATGGGAAAGTGTTAGAAATGCATTCTTGGGCCCCTGCACCAGACTTGTTGTATCAGAAACTCATGCAAACTTTGTGTAACAAGCCTTTCATGTGACTCAGATGCATGCTTAGGTTTGAGAACTCCTGCCGTAACCCATCAACCCAGGCTCAGGCCTGGAGTCTTCCAGGGCCAGGAGGGTGCAATGTGGGGTGCAGAGGCTCTGGCTCCTGATGGCTTGAGTTTCAAGCCTGGCTCCTCTGCTTTCTAACCATGTGCCTCTGGCTGTGTTAGTCATCATTCCTGTGTTCCAGTTCCCTCATGTGCAAAGTGGCCACACTCAAGTCACTGAGGATGAAAAATATTGGTAAAACATTTAACCCAATACCTGGCACATAGTAGGGACTTGGTAGGTGCTGTTTGTCATGACTGTGATTTAAAGATTTAAGATTGCTTTTCCAACATCGTGCTTCAGCATCTGACTCAGAGTGTGAATTGTTTTGTTTGCTTTTTTCTCTTTTTTTGATAAAAGAGAAAATAACTTCAGGTTGACCTTGCTTAGGCTCCTGAATTTTTCTTCTTGAACTAGGTCAGTGTTCTAAGGATTGCCAGGTGTTTCCCCTCTATTGAATTGTCCATCAATGTTATTGCAAATGGCAAGAGTTCATCCTTTTTTATAACTGAGTAATATTCCATTGTATTTACATAGCACATCTTCTTTATCCATTCATCTATTGATGGACAATTGGGTTGCTTCCATATCTTGGCTATTATAAACAACACTACAATAAACATAGGGGTGCACATATCTTCTCAAATTAGTGTTTTTGTTTTCTTTGGGTAAACACCCAGTAGTCCAAGCCAACATTCTTAACCACAACTACCTCAGTGAGTTGTTGAGAGAAATAAGTAAAATACAAAATGGTGCCTGGCACATGAATAAAATTATTTATTAAATATTAGTTGAATCAATGAATAATAATAATAGTAATAATAATAAAAACAATCAGCAATGATACTAGTAATATGGCTGGAAGGAGAGTATTATCATTGTTACAGGTGGGATTTAATCTCCTGAGAACCAGGTAAAGATATGTCTGTCTCGCCTGTGAGTTCAGCCAGCACTTAGACATGATGCCTTCTCTCTCTCCCCACCCTGGTGAACTACTGGTGTCATTAAGAAACAGTTAACACACATCATCTTTCTTAGCTATTTTTGCTGCCTGCCATCTGGAGTGCCTTGGCTCTGTTGGATGTGTTCACACTAAATCAGCAGATGAAAGCATTAACTAATTTCTCCATTTCAGATCTGCTCATTTGGGTTAAGATGACCTTTAAAACTAGTGTCATCCACCTCATAACCATGTGCCATATGTTGGATGTCAGATAATAAAGCATATTTAAACTTAGCAGGCTCCGTAACACCTTATGGCTGACTGGCAAGTAATTAATGACTTCCTTACCAGCATCTTCTGGGCTAAGTAAGGCTGACAAGGCGTTTTGTTTGCCACTTAGTGTCCGTTTGCATTGGAACCTTTTCAAACATACTCCAGGGAGATTTCATTGTATACTGAGCTTCCCCATTCACTCTTGGCATTTGAGCCAGGACACTTCCTGCCAAGGAAATAAGTATTTCCATGCAGAAGAATATACTAGATGTAGATTGCTCAGTGCTGAGTGTTTTACATAGGTTCTCTTGTACCACTCAGTCATCTCACAGGACAAGGGTTTCTGTACCCATTTATGTCCACTTAGCAGACAGAGTGAGGACCAAAGAGGCTGAGCAGTTTGCCCACTTTGTGGAAGGGCTTAGATTGAAACCTAGATTGTTGACTCCAGATTCCATGACTTTATTTTCTTTTTCACTGAAATGCAAGATATTGTGTTGACTGTCTTGTTGTTATCATGCTCAGAGAATCAAGCTCTGCCCTTGTTCATGTCCAAATCAGAATGGAGGCTTTAAACATTAATTCCCAATATTTCCAATCTCTTCCCAGTTCAACCCTTGCACCACCCCAAGGGTCCATGTAGGGACAACTGAGCAGGGATTCTCACAGTTATCTTGCCCAGGACTTGTGTCTCCTCCAACAGCCATTCATTCACAACCTTGACCAGTAAGCCATGGCTGGACTCCTCTGTATACCTTGAGATTTATCAGAAATCTTAAATCACACTATTTTATTGACCACATATGAGGAACAACTATTAATCTGTTTACCTTTTCTGAACCTTAGATTTCTAGGGTTATACTTGATCCCAAGAAAAGTAACTGCCAGTCTTTGGAAGAGGTATTCTAAAATGATTACCTGGGAATGAAGGAGAACCAAGAGAAACCACACATATACCCAGCTGCCCATGGGTTCAGATACTCTGTGACTCAAGTTAGACCAACAGAATTAGAATGGGAGAAGATGGGGTGCCTGGGTGACTCGGTTAAGCGACTGACTCTTAATTTCAGCTCAGGTCACAATCTCAGCATCGTGAGATGGAGCCTGTATCGGGCTCTGTGCTCAGCACCGAGTCTGGTTGAGTTTCTCTCTCTCCCTCTCCCTCTGCCTCTCCCCCTGCTCATGTTCTCTCTCTGTCTCTGAAATAAATAAAAAAATTAAAAAAATAATTAGAATGGGAGAAAAACAGTGCCATATTCCCAGAATCTCCTACAAGTCCATGTCTTTAACTATGAAGTTAAGCAGGGTTAAAAGGTAACAATCCAGGACTCCAAGGATCATTACCTGAGTTCAGTTGTAACACAGTGAGAACTTGTTTAGATAAGAGAGCCAGCGGCTAGGGACGGCAGACTAGCCAAGCAATAAGATAACTAAGATAGGTCCAGCAATATCCAAGTCACCATATCCAAGGAGGTGGCACAACCTGGGATGTGGTTCTATTATTGTTAATGCCCCAAAGATTCCCTCATTGTAGAGGGTGGCACAATACTAGTCCCAAATTTGTTCTCAGGTTAGACCTCATTATATGCCCATAGATATAAAGTAGTAGAGAAAATATGGCACATATCCCTCTGTTGTGAACTTTCCTTGACCGCTTGTAAGATAAATTCTATGTTGAAATTAACAGGGATATAACAAGGAACAGTAACAACATTTGCATTTTTTTAAACAAAAGGCTTCCAAGTACTTTGGTCATTTCAGTGGGCTGTTTCAGGCTATGTGACCAGACCATGATTTTTCATTTACTCTACAAGAGTGACAGAGAACTTTGAGGAACCATGATGTTTCTCACCTGCCCCTACAAACCCACCTGAAATTCTGTCAAAAGGCCTAATAGATTTTTTTTGTTACAGAATTTGTCACAATCTGTATTTGTCTAGTATATTGATCTCTTTAGTTCATGGTTTTCTTCTTTCATCGAAAGTGTAAGCTCCAGGCAAGCAGAGACCTTGCCTATTCTTGTGCATAGGAACACAAGGACCATTTTACCCACAGTGTCAGCCCATCTACCCATCTTGGAGTCCAGATAAAGAGGGTCTGCTGTAGTTAATTTTCTCAACTCTAAAAATGACATTGTCATGGCCATGGTCAGCAACAAAGACAATTGGTGAGACATTAGCCAGTGGCTGGGAGTAAAAGATTAAGAAGACTAACCAAGCATAGCAAGTTGAAGACTCCCAGACGGGGGTGTACCAACTTTACCTGCTTACAGTTCTCACTTGGCTTCTCTTGAAGATTGACTTAGAGACTGAGTGGGGCTAGGCTTGCTTTAGGGAAGTTCCCTAATACCTGTAGGGAGTACCTAGAGACAGAAACAGACTGACACTAAGTATTAGCCTAAGCACCTGCTGGGATTTGATAGAGTGTAGGGGAAGGGAGCCTTGATGGTCAGCAGGACTTGCCTGTTGTACCCTAGACCAGTTCATAAAAGGAGATGCCCACCCCACTTCCAGTGAAATCTAGCTTCCTCCCCCTAGGTTCATATAAAGTATTTAATTAAATCCAATCACATTGAAATGTTGCATTTGAGATTCCACTTTTCACTTCTTCATTTACTTTCTGGTATAAAGACACCCTGGGTTTTATTTAGTCAGACGTCTAACTAGAAATTGCACTTTTCAGAAAAGATAAAAAATAATGATCATCTAATTCCTTATTTTCTACAGAGCCACTTAACTTTCAAGTGCTCAGTACTAATCAATAAAAACCTTTCATCACAAAACCCAATAAGCAAGATCAAATTCAAGGGAAATGCTCAAAAGAGAGCATGGTTGGCACCCAAACCATTTTGTGAGGTCAGAATCACTTTTCCACATGAAGCTAATTCCTACTTATGGCCCAGAGCCATCCCACCTCCTGCTCTCTGATCTCTTGCTTTCAAAAGCTGAGTCCACTGAATGTCCTGCTGAGAACATAGGGTCTACTATGATCAGTATCTAGTGAAAACCTAAAACTGGAATTGACACCAGATATGTTGTGTTACCAGCTTTGTGCCCAAATCAAGGGCTGTTTCTCATCCAGGAGAACTTGCAGACATTGGTTTAGAGAAGAAAGCAGATATGAGAAATAATGTAAAGATTCAGTCTCTCTGACAGTGTTAAGATGGCATGTGGACCAGGAATTTCTGGGCTTGATCCCTACACTCCCTTCCTGTTCCATTACCCTCTCCAGGGAAGATGAACACATGGAAAACAGGAGAGACAAAAGTGCAAGAGCCTTAATTTTCAGTTGGGTGCCAGCCCTAGATCTCAGTACAGAAAACTCTGGTAAGCTGAGTTGCAGTTCAGGGTCAATATTAGCCTTTCCTACCAAGTTCAAACCTAGCCTTTGAATATTGTCATCCTTCCTGGGAAGAAAAGAAAGAAGAGTGAGAGAAAAAGCTGACAACAAATGTAGACCAATCAATTCCTTGGAATTTGCTAATTGATATTAGGATTCAACTTTTACTTCTATCAAAATAACTTTCCTGTAATAAAGGTGAAACTTAATGAATACTTGTTAATGTATGTGGGCATGTGTGAGAAAAAGAGAAATTATACATATATAGATATAGTCCTTTCATAGGCTATTTTAACCCAAGTTGGAAACACATTACCACAATCAACACATTAATAATTCCCTGAAACATATCCAAAGCACAATTCATTGTTAAATAGATTTTTTCTTTATTTATTTTCTGTATTATATTTAAATGTTACTATCAAAGGTTGTAGAATCTTGTTCTAAGTAAGAGACCTTATTATCCATGGGTATCAGCAAAAATACACAAAGGTAGAAAACTGTTATAGTATAAATAGTATCATGAAACGAACAACAGTCCACAGTTGAAGGTTAGATGTCAGTATAATAATAAGAGCAATATAGATGCTTGAAGAATTTTTTTTAACGTTTATTCCAAGAGAACTCAGAAATGGGTTATTGAGAATTGCAATACAAAATTATTAAAAAATATACTAGGTCCTAGGCTACTTGGAACACTTTTCTTCTTCAGATTAGGTCTAGAAATCAAAGTAAAAGAAATTATTCCTGTCCAAAGACCATAGTCCCAAAGGCGCTGCTTGTTCGGGAGGACGGCAACAGCCAGGGGCTTTGGATTGGACTCATCCGTGTGAATCCACTCGCCACTGAACAGCTCAGCCTACGCTAAGGAGGCTGTGGGCAGTGCTTCAGTGCACCTTCAAGATGACCAGAATATCCCTGATTGAATTCTAACACAAAAACTAAAATCAGTTTGGAGCCGCTTGACTGCTTTCCTTCTCGAACCTTATTAATCAAATAACCAACATTTTTCACAAAATTGATATTTCATAAAAGAGAACTCTAGGAATCCCACCTGCAAGAAGTCAAAATATTGACCCCTCTTACCTCATTGGCCTATTTGCAATAGCGAGGTTGTAAGTTCTTTAATTAGAAAACCTCACCTCTCCAATCATCCCGCCCCCACCAGAGGCCATCCAGAGGTCGCTCTTCTAACAAATGGCCATTAAATTGGACCCACTTACTTGTAAAGAGCACCTCTGTTGTCTGGGGATGGGGACTTTGCCTTGTTTGTTGGTGTATCCTCCAGGTCTTCCCATGTATCCCATGTAGGTTATGTGAAAAATAAATGAATGAACCAAGTGAATTGCCTTAAATTTGGTGGGAAGGGTAGAAATTATGGAAATAAACAAAAAAGAACTGGTCCCTTTTTCAGAAAGACTTTGGCATTTTATTTTGAGCAAGTTTAGAGCTGGATGGCTTGGTTTTGTAACTGGGCTACACAGTTTCCATCATCCACTATAAAGAACTCTAGTTTTACCAGATCTTATTTTGACTTGAAATGTTTTATGTCAGGTTTATGGTATTCATTTCCTCCTCTTGGGTGCCTGGTCCTTATATGTGTTTTCTTTGGAGGATAAATCAACTTGCTAGGGCCAGATAGACAGAGTATCGGGTATGTGAGCGTAAGAAACGGTCTTCAGCAAACAGGCCATGAGGGATTGTGGCCCACTGTGGAATATCCACTCTGCCAGGTTTTAATGCTAGAAGCCACTAGAACACATAAGTAATCAGCTTTTTAAAAATAAAGGAGTTTTAATTAAATGATTTCTCGGAGCCTTATTGCTGACACCGTCACTTCTATTTCTAATGGATTTTGAGACTTGTTCAGAAGTTAATCCTGTTAATAAGATTCGATTTTCTTTTTGACTTAATAGTGTACTTTGAAATACTTAGGATGAAGCCAGGGCATATGCGGTGTGCAGGACTGCTGGGGTTCTGTGTAATCTTGACAAATGAGACTAAGAGGAGAATGGAGAGAGAATGGAGGTAAAAAAGGGAAAGACGTACTCCTCTGCAATTTAGGAAAGACAATAGGTTCTTGTTACCTTCTGTGGATCCAGTGCAATCCTGTTCAATCTGGGATGCAAGCGTTACAGCCAATGGCCTTCAAACTGAAGGGACTAGCCAACTCCCTCTACATAATCTAGCTGCTTAATAATTGCATAAATGGCTGTATATTTGATTAAAAAGAAAGACAATTTCCTGGCATAAAGCAGGCCTGCCTGTTCTCCAGATTTTCTTTTGGTGAGATTTCCCTAATGGACTTTAATCTTCTTTTGTGTTTAAAACCTTTATTGTCTACCTTAGAGATATAAAATCTATGGTTCCTGCAGAGACTCCTGAAACACATTTTTATACATACTCATTCATCATAGATATACTATTAAGAACCTACTATTTGCAAGACAATGGGTAAAGAGCTCAAAAACCAAGCAAAATTTCATTTGGCTATTTGAGAATAGCAATTGAAAGGGTGGGCATGGCGGGTGAGTACTGCTTTAAGTGAAGACAGTGTAATGTTATAGGGGAGGCAGGCTTTGAGGGTGAGTCTGTGCAAGGGACGGACAGACACAGGGCTCATGAAAAGGAGCATCCACAAAGCAATCTGAAAGTTAATCTAGGGCAAGAGGGTAAAGCTCTTGAACACTAGGCTAAGAAAACATGGGCTTTATTTTGTCGACGTGAGAAATGATGCATTTTGGTAGGAAGGGGAATAGGGGAAATTTATTGTCCAGGCTAGTGCTTGAAAACACAGTGAAAGTTTTGAATTAGCGAATATTTTCTTAAGCTTTAAAAATATTGTTTCCTAACTTTCCCAGAATTATAATATATCTGGTTATTGTTGATGCTTCATTGAACTGAAAACTTTTATTAATATTTGTGGTTTCATTTTATAAAATTATCATAACTGATGGATTTACGGTTCTGAAACAGTAACCAAATTTTAATAATGAAGCCATTAATACATACCTTGGCTTGAGGGTATGATATTTGTGACAATGTAATATTTGCTCTGAAAGTAGGAATCCCCAAACTAATATATTTATATCTCCATGTAAGTTGCACAAATGTCTCCCCAGCTAGCAGCACATTGTGTTGTCTTGACAATCGGAGTTCTTCCACTGATGTTGGTGCTTTCTCCCTCTTTGCAGGGAAAAAAAAAAAGGATGTTTAAAATATAAAAGAAATTAATTATCAAGGTGATCTTGAGAGACTTAAAAAATAATTTAAGAAGGAATTTCAATTTGAAAGCTCACTGTTCCTGGTGCTTCTCTGCAAAGGCTTCAGAGTGTGTATGTGTGTTTCCTAAGACTCACTGCTGCATTTACATTTAAATGAAAATACAGACATACATGTTTGACAAAGACCATATACTTATGCTCCTTAAAACCATTCTTTCATAAAAGGAACAGAAAACATCCCGCTATGCCAATGCATCAAGATACCGATTTATTCTTTGTGGAAAAATAGCACATTATGCATCAGTCTGGGATATTCGTTTTATTTATTTATTTATGTATTTATTTATATCGAATTTATTCATTATTTTGCTGGATGAATGTATATGCTGAGGATCAGTCTCCTGAAGAAATAAATGGCTGAGGGTTGTATTCTTTTAACTACTGACGATGAAAGCTGAGAAAACTTTGAGGTTTGTTTTGACTACACTCTGCTTCCCATTTTTGTTTTCATGACACTGAGACCCAGATGGTCAGGTGACTTACCCTAAATTGTGCCCCAATTGACAGTGCTGGGATTTGGAATTATGTCTCTTGACTCATCACCAAGTGCTCATTTTTGACATGCTTCTTGCATGCTCACTTAACGGTACTTATTGGGAGAATGTCAATAGCATCTGAAGAGGATCTTTTTCAGAAAAGGATCTTACCTGTCCAAGATCTTCCTGCTTGCTCTAAGCCAACCAGTGTCCTAAGTTGGGAATTACATGGACTGGGAGATGTGAGCAATACTGATAAAAGAACTAATTCTGAAAAAGTCAGTGTATATAATTACTTCTCTAGTGTGTGTTCTTTTGTTCTAGCCCTAATTCTTCACACAGGCAATGCCATAATATCTCTATTATTATCTGTATTTGTGTCATGTGAGATTTGAAGACATGAGTTGCTTGTCTAATATCACACAACTAGTGAAGTTCTGGGCAGGGATTTGAACTCAAGTTACTCAGAAATCAAAGTCCATCATCACTTTTATGATGCTTGAGCTAACCCTGCCTGTCCCAAGAACTATAGCCGAATCTGTCTTAACAGATCTGCTTACTACAAATCCCTCTGCACATGTTGTCCCTTTTGCTTCTGAATTCCTTACTGATAAAATGCAACAACTGATCAAAGTAAAAGGACCACATATGATGGTAGAAATAATTGTTTCTACTTAGAACCTCTGGGGTCTTCGATGTCAAGTATCAAAGCAAGACTTGCAGGCATTACACAATGATCTTCTTAAAATGACTAATCCTGCAACATTGGTATAAACCACTTTGGGAAGCTCCCAAAGCTAAATTACTCTTCTGAGTCAAACGCCAAACTGCTCTTCTGGAGGGGCTTAATTATAGTTGAGCAACTACTTATTTTCAGTCCTTTGGGGCCAAGATTACCCAAACCTCTTATTTTTCTAAGATGCAAAAATGTTTCCATGAATGTGATTTTCTCAGTTTTGCTTATTTATTCATTTATTTCTCTATTTATTAAAAGAAATACAACTATATACAACAGTGGTGAGGTATACACTTGGATGGGAGAAAGCTGTTGTTTGTAAACTATCTAGAACGGAGACAGATGGGTAAATGTAAATTTGCTTCCTGTCCGATGTCCTAGGGAAGGCACAGACAGATGTAGATTCCGAAGAACTGAACTGGAATTCCATCCCAGCCCCTCTTCAGCTGCTGAGTGTCTTCAAACCAAAACTAGAGACTTAGCAAAAGCTAGTTTCAAAGGAGCAGAGATCAAGTGTCACATTCAGTGCACACTGAGAGATAGATGCTATCTAACCGGCACTTGGAAGTAAACTTTTCTGTAGAATCATATGAGTTCTGGGCAAATCCATGACAGGTTGCGGCCAAAGAGGGAGAAGAAATGGAGCTGCCCCTGGTCCCACTCACGGAGTTTTCACAAGCACCCTTGTTGCTGCTGGTCTTGGCTCCTGTGTTTGCATGTGTTTGGATCTTCTAGATGCTTTTCAGTTTTCACTCATTTTTGCTTCACGGTTCTTAATTTCTGCAAGTACCAGATTCTCTTTTCCTATTCTACACCTCACATTACCCCCACTGACTACCCTTATGTCCTTGTGCAAGTCACACAAATGTCTGAGCCTCATTTTCTTCCACAGGTGCTGGGTTGCTGGGTGACTATCTAAGAAAATGCATGTAAATTACCCAGCACACTATTCAAGATATGTTTATTCACTGCCACACCACAAACCTTATGACTAATTGTGGGCTCAGTAAACTCTTCTGATGGGACAAGAGCTGTAGTTACCCTTACCTCAGCCTGGAGAAATGGGGTCGTGAGAAATAAACATGTGGGTTATGATCTGTTGTATAATTTTCCTGGGTTGTTTATAAAGGTGATTTCCAGAAATGAGGAGCTGCTGTGAACACAAGGCAAAGTAGAGATGTGTACATGCTGAAGTCCACCCATACTCAGTTTACAAATGAGCAAAAATTTCATTTGCACTTAAGAACAGAAAAATGGTGCAAAGCTGAAATTTATTTCACTGAGAAAGAATTAAAAAAAGAGATATTTGGGCAGACGCAGGCATAAGCCAAAGCTCATGTTCCCAGTGGCTATGATGCTATGTGATTCATAAGGTCAGATTTTACAATTACAAATTTTGCATAGGTCACTCCTTTAGCTTGGAAGATAATTCTTTCTGAGATGTGCTCTCTCCTACCCTAGCTCTGTGTGGCCTGTCACACTCTTTAGGTGCAACATTGCAATTCAGCAGTGTAAGATATTCTAAATTTGACCTAAGTTTCGGCAAAATTAAATCTACCCTAGCCAACTACAAATCAAAGTTGGGTTTCCATTGCCCCATTCCAATATTTGCCACTTTATAGGAAAATGAATGTATGGATGAGTAAACTCATCTATATATTGCAAAATGAGCTAACCTCACCTATCTACATATCTGAACATAATAATAGATAGCCTTAAGATTCCATAACAAAAAAAGTAAGTGATATAAAAAGAAATGTCTGGAATCAAATTATATGCGATATGCATATACCAATTCAGTCCATAGTTGAATAGCTGAATGTGCTTTCTGTAAAGCAGGATTTAGTCAAGCACTACAAACTTTCGCTCTCGAAAGATCACACTAACCATATTGTTGAAAAAGGGTCTGGCCCTGATGCTGAAAAGGTAGGAGAGAGATTTAAAAAAATAGGGATGAGAGAAGATCCTAGTGGAGAGAAAAGGCAAGAGTATTCACAGGCAGTGGCTCATCAGTTCAATTTTAGTGCTGCCCTCAGAGTAACCTCCCTTAATACCTGGTGTCATGTATTAAGGCCCCTGTTCAGGAACCTTCATTATTTCCCTGTAGCCCAAAGGAAAAGGGCAACCTGATGACTTGGCAGTCAAGATGCTCCCCAGCCTGCCCTAGGCTCCCTGTCCACGTTTATTATTCCTCCTTTCCCTCTAAAATCCAGTACATATCCAATCTTTCTTGAATCTTGGCTCCTATGGAATTGAGCCACTCAGCTTCCTCTTCTCATCCTGGTGTCTATCTTAGCCCCTCCTTAACCATCTGAATCTCACCCACCCTTCCTCCAAGGCTCAGAATGGGTCCTCTTTAGCTTGAGACCTGTCTTGCTCTGGACCCTCCCAGTTGAAAGCCTGGAACACCATATGCTTCACATGTTTGGGGAAGCAAAATGGCTAAAAGTCTGAACTGTGTAGTCAGCCACATCTTGGTGACTCCTCCCTTTCTGGGTATGACCTTGGAGTGCTAACTTATCCAGTTTAACCTCAGTTAGCACCGCTTGAATACCAGATGATCATACTCTAAGTCTCATATCACAGTTGTGAAAATTAAGAGATAATGTAAACAAAGACTCATGGCATATGTTCAGTAAAAGGGTTCATAACTCCTTATCCCAGCCTTACATACTGGTTTTGAACTGAGCCTCCTTGAAATCTACTGATACTTCTGATGAGCCCATCAGTGCTAGCAAGAAATACAAAGTTAGGGGTTCATGGATCACTCCTTTAAAATACACTTCAGCAAGGATTTCTTTTTGGAGTTGGGAGGATAACATGGGAAGTTTACTGGGAAGACAGATTGTTCCACCTCCCATTTCCACTGATTGTGTGTGTGTAGGTTAGAATAGGGTAGGTCCAGGAATCTGTATTTTAACAGCTGAGGGCAGCTGATTCTGATGTGGAAGTCTAGGGAACACACTTTCACAAACAGGACCTAGCAGAGATAATACTTATTCTAAGATTGGGAATTCAAGCCACTATTTATTTTTTACAGATTTTTCTTTGTTTATTTGAGAGAGAAAGAGAGCATGCAAGCAGGAGGGAGAGAGAATCTGAAGCAGACTCTGCACTGAGCACAGAGCCCAACACGGGGCTTGATCTCACGGTTGCGAGATCACAACCTGAGCCAATATCAAGAGTCGGACACTTAACCAACTGAGCCACCCAGGCATCCTTCAAACCACTAATTTAGGGTTGCTTGACATATATAATTTTTATTGTCATACCATGCCTTTGCATATGTGTGTCATTGTATTGATGTGTAAATCATATAGAGAGAAATACACAACTGTAATATTTTACATATATATATTTAATTTTGTGTGTGTACGTGTCAACCACTACTCAGATCAAGACATAAACTATTTCCATTAATCCAAAATATTTCCTTATGTCTCTTCCCACTAATGTCCACCCCAGAGCTATTTTTACATTTATCATCATAGCCTAGTTTTACCTGTTATTGAACTATATAAGTGGAATACTACATTCTGTATTCTCAACATTACATTTATGGGATTCACCCATGATGTGGTGACATGATATACATTAAATCTCTCAAACATGCTTTCTCCCTTTTCCCCAGTGAAAGCTACATTCCTCAGCAGTGTCTGGAATTGCCTGGAGAGACCGACCTTTCTGATTCTTGAAAACCACAGCACACAGCCCACAAGTTCCGAGCTGACTCACTGGACAAGTTTCAGATGTGACCTTTTAGAAATGATACCTCTTCTGACACGAGCACGTGTTTTCCTATCCAGGCCAATACTTTACATTCAATCCTGAAAGTAGGCACAGAGGGGAATACATATCCTGGGCACCATCTATAATTAAAGATGACATTTTTCTGAACTTGGAAAATAAACAACAACCTGCTGAATGAATCAGGGCAGAGAGCACCACTGATAAAATCAGCAAAAAGGAGAAGCCCCTTTTCAAATCATATACCCCTTGAATTACATTAGCAATTTAGTGTGTCATCTGTTATTCAGCCAATTTTATAGAAATTACAGAGAGATTCATTCCTAATTAAGAATAATCTGATGGCTGGGCTTGACCCAGTTAAATTCTTATCTTTATGACGTCAATCTTTTATCATGCTTCCAGGAGCCTTGGCAAAGGCTCCAATTTTATAAGTAAAAGTTAATTAATTGGGACATTAAATTTGAAAGATGCTTTTATCTTTTCCCTGGTTCATGCCTTCACAACAGAATGCAATAATTAACAGTTTTATTCAAATATATAAAATAATTCCTTGAAGACTTCTAACCACTTCAAGTACTCCAAGTATCAAATGATATAATGTCAAGATATCAAGACACAAAGGAAAGTGGATCTTTTGCAGATGTTTTATCGAGAGAACTCTCTGTGGTAATCATTTACACTGGGGTAAAGACTAAGTGGCCTGATGTGAAGTTGACTTGGGATCAAATTATACTGCTGAGAAAAGAAATTCCAACATGACTTTTTGTTTAAAAAAATGATTTTTTGTTGTTTTTGTTCAGGATTTTCTAAGCTTTTTCTCTGGAAAATCTTCCTAGCTAAACTCACCTAATATGAGCACCCATCAAATAAATTCTTAACCTGCATCTTGAAATTATGATTTGAATCCACTGTCACAAAACTAGTATTAGATTTGCTTATCCATATAGATTCCCTTTGTTTAGTTCCTGTTCATTCTTTCATCACTACTTCCCCAAGAATGGCACATTTGGAAGAGAGTAGTTAAGAAGATGATACAGACTCCAAGAGGCCAACAAGGACTTCTAGTAGACCAAGTAACTGCCTCTGAAGGGTTTGGTTGGCCAGTCTGAGAAGAGGCCTCAAATGGCATGCCCCAGCATTCTGACCTGTCTGAAAGTTTTATTAAAAACTTGGGAGAAACTGGGATGAATGAACTGATCCTTTCAAATGAACTGACTTATTCAGATACCATGCAATGAATAATAACAAGACACTGAGTAGACAGGAAGCCAGCTTGCAAGTCTGAGAAGGGATGGTGGCAGGCATTGCAGTACATCTTTTCACAGATCCTATTCTTTTTCTCACCCCAAAAAGGGAAAAGGTGGGTTAGGAGGAAGATGACTTGCTCCAGATCACACAAAAGTACATATTAGAGCTGACGGCCTTCTGAGGTAGGTCTGTGGGCCAAAAATTCTTAGACACACCTGTTATTGATAGGTGGAGGTCTATGTCCTTGGCCCTTGAATCTGGGTCAAGCTTTGTGAACTGTTAATCAATGGAGTAGGATGGAAGTGGTGCAAGCCTGGTTAGGAAAGGCTGTGCAGGTTCTGTCCGGTTCCTTTGGGTTAGTCGCCCTTGGAACCCAGCCACCATGCTGTGATGAAGGTAAGGCCCTACAGTCCCAGCTGCGCTCTCAGCTAACAGCACCAACCTGCCAGCCATGTGAGCGAGCTATCCTGAAACTGGATCCTCCATTTGCTCATTGAATGTGCCCTGCTGAAGGCACATAGAAATCCTGAATGTTCACTATCAACTGCATGAGATTAAGCTCTAGGCCAACGGGGTTGGGGCCTTTAACTTGGATTTGTCAAATGAGTCCACATTGTGATGGGTTAACTTGAGTGACCCAGCTGCTCCAAAGCATTTGTGATAGAAGTTAACTGAAGAACAAGTTTAGCAGAAAGTACATATGTGTCTTTAAATGCAAGGAGGACAAACCCCATCCCATCACGACCATAGCCAGCAGAGTATGCTCAGTTTGGGGACCTATGGTCAGGAAAACCATTGAAAAAGCTGACCAGTATCCTGGAGAAGTCAATTAAATGATGAATGGTCTGCAGATTCTGTCCTGTGTAGAAGAGATGGTGGTACCATTAACATCCATCCAGCCAGAACCAGTAAAGTGTGGACCAAAGGTTAAGGACAATTGCCAAAAACCAGGGCAAAAATGCAGTGACCATGCAAGGAAAGAACATCCGCTTTGAAGCTGGATGACCTGGCTGATCATCCTAGCTGTGTGGTTTCTGGAGAGTCCTACACACCCAGACTGTGAACTTGGTTACAAAGGAAAGGGATGATTTCTACCTCCCTCATAGGCTTATAGGTACAATGTTAGGGTTACTGAAGATAATTTATATAAAAGCACAGTGCACAGAAGACCCTCAATACTTATTTGCTGTTAAACTCGGGAGTTTGAATTTTGGCTTTATTTTAAAAGGGAATGTCCAGGGGTTCCTGGGTGGCTCAGTCAGTTAAGCGTCTGACTCTTGATTTTGGATCAGGTCATGATCTCAGGGTCGTGAGATGGAGCCCTGCATAGGGCTCTGCGCTCAGCTGGAGATTTGCTTGAGATTTTCTCCCTCTCCCTCTGCCTCTCCTCTCACTCACTCTCTCTCTCTCTAAATAAATAAGTAAATCTTTAAAAAATTTAAAAATAAGAGGAGATATCTGTCAATGAAATGCTTTACCTTAGAAAACAGCAAGCCCTCTATCTTACTTAGTCTTCTTTCAAGGGCTGGATGATTACTCATGAGATATATTAGAGAACATTTTGCCATATGTGGGAGGCTGGCCACAGTTCCTCTAAGTCCCCTTTGGTCCCTGAAGGATTACACTCACAGATTCCTTCTCTGGCTCCAATGTTGTCTCCCTTACTTGTCCCCCCATCCTAGAAGCCTAGTGTGGCCCAAATCTCAATAAGTATTAGCATTGCTTTAGCATAAATCAAAATTCTCATGAGTTCAGTGGCCAGGAGGCCATTCACATTCAGACTTTGAAGTTGTGCATTCAGCAATCCTCTCTCCCCCCAACCATCAGTATAGAGCATCTTGGTTGAGATTTAAAATATTTTCACAATTCATGTATGCAGAAAATGTTGTCTATCAGACAAATGTCTGTACATGAAAGGAACTATGAACATTTAATATTCTACACCAAATGTTGAAACCAAAATTCAAGGGCATTTTGTTCTTTGAATCAGAGATGTTGTCATGCCTCTTCTTCCCTCTTCTACTTTTGTGTTGAGAGTTACTGTTAAACAGAGAGCAGGAGCTGTTTGTAAGGGGATTTAGTTTAAATTTCAGCTTCATCCCTCACTAGCTCTGCAACCTTGAGCAAGTCACTTAACCTCTCTGAACTTGAGTATCCATATACAAAATGAAAGTAATAGTAGTTACCTCTTGGGGATGTTGCGAGAATTAAATAAGATGAAACGTGTGCTGGTGCCTGAGGCAAGAAGGAAATTAATACATATTAATATCTTAATTTTTTCTTACTGGTTGATTTCTTTGGGCTGTTTCCATGAAACTGAAAAAGAGGCATCATTTTTTCCCATCTTTTTCTCTCTCCCTGAGAGAGATATCTGATTTGTGCTTCATCAGAAGAAATGGCATTTAGAAGAGGGAAATGCAGCTCCCTTCACTTGCATTATTTTTTGTTTCTTTTTAATTTTTATCCTGGATACTGTGTCTGCTAGTTGTCCATCTCAAGGCACATTCTCTGTCAGCTCCTTAATTTCAGAACCCCAGTTTTTTGGTGGGGCACATTGCCTTCTTGGGGAAAAAAAAGGGGCCATTTTTCTCATCCTCACTTTTATCCAAGTGCTGTCATGTGCTTATATTCTGGCCCAAGAGGTGTATGCAGAAATGATGTAGACTGGTTCATACTTAAAGAGAGTCAAATCAGCTAGGGGATGCCTCCAATTTTCTCTTCTTGCCTGTCTTCCTTCTTCCAGCCTGAACCTTGTCCTTGCCAGCTGTAGCATCAGTACCAATCTTGGATCATAAAGTAACTTTGAAGGCATGATAGAGAAGAAAGATAGGACCCTGGGTCTCTGTGGCCCCAAAGGAAGGAGCCATCATGACATTTTGGACTTCTCAGTCTTCACACTTCTTTCACTTGGGAGAGGAATAAGGCTGTATCTTGGGTTCAGCCATTGCTATTATTTTTCCCTCTGTTTGTAGCCAACTTTAATGCTAACCAAGAAACACGGTGTGGATGTGTGTGTGTTTTGGCGGGGGTGGGGGGTGGGGGGGGGCGTTCCAGGGAGAAGACTGTTGGAAGTAAAGGTTCCTGATCCACTCTCCCTCTGAAGGAGTCAGGCAGCTTTCCTCATATGAGGCGGCACAGGTGGGAGTGTGGTGGTTGTGTAGTTCTGTGTCATAGAGCAGAATAATCTGGGAGAGGCAAACAACCCATACATTCGTCAAGAATTGTCACAGGGTGGGGTGCCTGGGTGGCTCAGTCGTTGGGCGTCTGCCTTCGGCTCAGGTCATGATCCCAGCATCCTGGGATCGAGCCCCGCATCGGGCTCCCTGCTCGGCGGGAAGCCTGCTTCTCCCTCTCCCACTCCCCCTGCTGTGTTCCCTCTCTCACTGTCTCTCTCTGTCAAATAAATAAAATCTTAAAAAAAAAAGAATTGTCACAGGGTGTGGAGATCCCTGTGGATGTTATCAGTGTATAGATCTGGAGCAATTACTCTAAGTTGGGTTGAGGAATGGGGGTCATGGAAGGCTTTGACGGGAAGGTGTCGGTGTTTGGTATGGAAGGATAGTGGGCTTCAGCCACAGGAAGAAGAGACCTGCATTACAAGGTCTGCAGCCCTGGCTGACACTCTCCACACCCCATGGCTGAGTATGTCATCATTAATAACTTCTCCCTAGTCTTAATGTTTATTCACCTCTGCCACAATTGAAATCTGGCTCAAAGGCCACTCAAAATCCCAGACACTCAGTCAGTGTTGGATACCGACAAGTGAACACTTCGGGAAATCTGCATGTGGTAATTATCAGTTTAATCTCAACAGCCTTGTGATTTGGGAAGCACTCTTCCATGTAACTGGCAAATTAGCTGGAGAATTGCTCCCATCCATCCAGTGGTGGGTAGAGGCAAATGCTTAGGGCATAGTGACCAGGCAGAAGCTCCAAGTGCCCTGCCAAGATGGCAGCCCAGCTCTTAGCAGGCAGAGAGAGCTTGAACCTCATTGCCCAGAGGGCTAGGGCCCTGAGAGTTACAAAAATGGGTTAAGTAGGCAATCAGGCAAGATTGTATCAGCTCTTTAAGACATGATAATTTTTACTGCTTGCCTATAGGGAATGAACAGAAACATCAGAAGAAAGAGTTGAGATTGACATTTATCAAACACCTACTGTATGCCAGATTATTGTTATAAGCATTTAATATACATTGTCTTACTGAATCCTCACATTAACACTTTAAAGGACATATTGGAACCCACATTATGTAAATGAGAATAGAAGGAGCGTCAGCGATTAAGAAACCTTACCCAGGGTCACACAGGCAATCAAGGATTTAGGATACCACTCCAGTCCATCTGCCTCCCTTGCCCAAACCCCAGAGCACATTCCATGCCAGGCTCCAATTCCAACAGACTCCATGCAGCAGAGAGAGCACACTTTTATGAGTGAAGACAGGATGGAGTGGAGGCTAATAATGATGATGGACTAGCTATGTTTCTTGGTTTTTCTGTACCAGGAGCTGTGGAGATTTTCCCTGGTGGAGAACAGCTACCTGACAAGATATGTTTACCGGAGATGTTTTATATTCCCTTCCCAAAGGGACAAATGTAGCTTCTGGTCTCTAACTAGGAGAAATAATTATGTGTGTTTCCTATTTGTCCTCTACCCAATAACGTTTGCCAAGCTGTTTGCTAATTACCCGAGAAACAACAGGTCCTCAACAGAAACTAAAGGGTGATGTATTATCTAGGTACCTTTTCATTCTAACACTCTGGGTTAGAGCAGAAAAGAGAAACACACCGTATATCCTCAGTTAATGGGCAGCCAAACAGATGACTTGGCAGAGAATAGGAGAAAGGACAAAAATATCCTCTATGCCACAGGAAATACATAAACCAAAACAAAACTCAGTATCACTGTCAAGTGCTCCTGGGTACTCCCCTGAAGGGACAAACTCACACTCTAGCTGTGGCTATGTTATAAACTTGAAAGCTTTCTCTCCTTGGCCCCTAAATTATCCAGAGCTATTTCATCTCTCTTCCTCAGAAGAATCTTGACAACCCCTTTGGCACCTGGGAGATGGCTGGGTGCAGCAGGAAGAACATGGAATTTGAAATCATTAGACTGGAGCTTAGATCTGACCCTGCCTCTTACTACCTGTGTAACCTCAGGCAAGTCATCCTTAGGAGTCTTGCCAGACTGTTGAAAGGAACAAACAAGAAATATGTATGTGTAAGCATTTTGCAAACTCGCAGGCACTCTATAATTTAAAAGAAAAAAAATAAACATTGGGTCATATCATGAAGATATAGAATGTGAAAGTCATAGAAGAACGTTAATGATAAATAGAATCACATTCCCCATTCACTGAGCTCCTACTAATTGCCAGGTATTGTGCCAGAAACCTTACCTCTTCCTGGGGCGGTGCTATTTGCATGCCCATTTCACAGATGAAGAGGCTGCCACTCAGATACAGTGATTTATTCATGGTTACAGAGCTGGAGGTGGCAGTTAAGATTAAGATACTAGTGGGTCTGACACCAAGGCCCAAGCACCTTTTCACTGTACCGCATTAACTTTTTCATCAAAATTCAAATAAAAACTCAATGTCAGCTGACGCCAGTGACACATTATGAAATAAATATAGCTGGATTCCATTGGCAATGCTCAACAGCTGGTTCATCTCCTGACTGGCACATCACCCAGATGGAGGCTGGGATTGATTGCTCTCGATTTGTCTGTCTCTTATCTCTGCCACTCTTGGTCACTTCTGCTCCCTGGACACAGAAGGAAACTAACAAGCATGGAGAAAGAAGGCAACTTTTGCTTGAATTCTGAACTTTTCTTCTTCCCACATGCTCTGCAAATTGCTCCACTAAAATTTTCAGGCTTAAAATGCACTGATTTTATACAGACAAAATGAGTGCATGCAGAAATTGGTGAATTTTGAGTCAGGTCTGTAGACTGGTTATTGTGTTGTGTCAATATCAATTTCCCGGTTTTGACAATGCACTGTGGTTCTATAAGACACCACCCTTGGAGGGATCTGGGCGATGTGTGCATGGGACCACTCTGTACTGTTTTTTTGAACCCAGTATGTATTCTTTCATTTCATGTTACTTCCTCCACTCCCTTGTTCTTATCTGAGTGTCCCAGCCCCCTTCATCACTCTCATAATACCCCATATTTAACTTGATCTTGGCACTTAAAGCCTGCTTGAATTTCTTCCATTATCTTTTATATCCTATTGCTAGGCTCTGAACTTGTAGAAAACAGGGATATTTCCTTTATGCCACTGTATCCCAGGAAACTGTATGGAGTCTGGTCCATAAATTTTTGCTGAATATATAGAAGAATAGATGAGTAAGCTATAATATAGTTAGTTTGCTAGTAAGAAACCTATGGATAACCCACCAGGGAGACACGGGGTAATGTTGCTATAGTTTCAGGGGCTGCTACATGACACCCAGGCTGTTCTCAGAGGCCCCCTTCTGCAGGTCATTTCACTTACCTGGTATGTCAGGTGCATAATGGGAAGTACAAATGGTAGGAACTGAAAGTAAATAAAAAGCCTTTCTCACACACATAGTTCCACCAGAGATTTGTGCAGCAATTTTCGAAGTGAAATAGAAGGGGAAAATTGATGAGATAAAATATAAAATCAGAGGGAAAAAAGTTTCCCTTTGTATCATATGGACTCTTGCAGTTACTGTTATTGCAAAATGAATGTTCCTATTTTCTTGGAAGAGTCACATGGCACTGGGCATGTCACCAAGGTGCAATTTGATCAGCATTAAGTGATGCTGTAGAGTTTGGGGTTCAGAATGGAATTTTAACAGAAACAATAAAACAGTTGTGATGGACCTTTTCTAACTTCATGAAGTGAAATGTTAGTCCTGGAGTTGAAAATATGACTCCTGGCATATCCTTGCACAATTATACAGATTCCTACTGATCAAAATAAGCTCCAGACCAGTTGATGAGTCTCAGGTACATTCTACACCATAGTTTTACTGTTTTTCAGTAATTCTCAGACACATTTGATTTACCTTTTTTTCTTTCATATATATATATATTTTTTAAGATTTTATTTATTTATCTGACAGAGAGAGAGACAGCGAGAGCAGGAACACAAGCAGGGGGAGTGGGAGAGGGAGAAGCAGGCTTCCCGCCGAGCAGGGAGCCTGATGTGGGACTCGATCCCAGGACCCTGGGATCATGACCTGAGCCAAAGGCAGACGCTTAACGACTGAGCCACCCAGGCACCCTTTCTTTCATATATTAACTTTAGAGTCAGAATGCTACTGATTTGCCAGGCAGAAATCTTGATGTAGTTCTCATTGCCTATTCAAATGTATTAAAAGTTGCAGAATGAGGATCAATAGCTTAGGAAATCCCCATTGCAATAATGCCACATTCTTTCAAGAAATGCTGTATCACCAATGGCCTTGGTATGGGGAAGACCAGATATCAATAGCTCTGAACTGAAAAGTGAACCTGAATATTTTTACTTTGAATGTGAAGATGTTTTATTAATCCCTTAATCAATTAATTTCACTTTTTTCAAATAAATGCACAAGAGTTATATGTGACAAAAGCTTATGTCTGAGTAAGTCTAAAGGAACTATTTCAATGAGTTTTTTAAAAACTCAGAGTGATAAGAAATTACTGTGTCATAGTTTAATTGGAAGCAATTTTTCTTTTTTAGTTGTATATATAATAATGATATACCTTAAAATTGATAGCTCCTGGATATAATGAAGTAAATTCTGTTCTGGGTACAAGTGTCAGAATTCAAGTTTATAAAACATATTCCCAAATTAATTATGTAAAACCAATTAGAGGAGTGACCTTTGTGCAAGCAATTACTGTCAATATCCAATATTTAGAAAGAGAAAATTTGGGGGAAAGTTTCATTTCATTGAAAATAGAAATCCAAATGGTATAGGCAAAAGTGGAAATTACCCATGTTACATAGAAGACCCCAATAAAAAGTTAATAATAGCTTAGTAAATGCATCTCTCGAGTCTCCTGACCATAGGGATCCAGCCTGCTGCTGGAAGAAGGAGCATGTGGCTCCATTAACTAGGATCATCTTTTATTATTATTATTATCATCATTATTATTATTATTATTAAGTTTTTTATTTCAATTCCAGTATAGTTAACATACAGTTTTATATTAGTTTCAG
Organism: Halichoerus grypus; assembly: GCF_964656455.1. Taxonomy (NCBI): domain Eukaryota; kingdom Metazoa; phylum Chordata; class Mammalia; order Carnivora; family Phocidae; genus Halichoerus; species Halichoerus grypus. The sequence continues at coordinate 19,889,145 of NC_135726.1, read as the reverse complement.
TTGTACACTATAGTGATTCAACAGTTCTATACACTACTCAGTATTTATAACAAGGATTATCTTTGAATTCAATCATAAGGTTTCAAAAGTAGAAGGGTGCCTAAACAGAGCTGTTCATTGTACAGATGAAGCAATTTTCACAAGGTTGATTTTGATGCTTGAATCCCTTCTAAGGCTATGTTTAAATGCCAGAAACATGAAAGGAAAATATACATTAAAAAATGTTCCAGGGTGGTGCAGTCCATTAAGTGTGTGACTCTTGGTTTCAGCTCAAGTTGTTATCTCGGGGTCATGAGATCAGGGGCCACCTGGGTCTCTGCACTCAGTGTGGCGCCTGCTTGGGTTTCTTACTCCCTCTCCCCCTCCCCCACTTGCACACACAGACTCTCTCTCTTATATTTATTTATTTATTTATTTATTTATTTATTATATATTTATTTATTATAAATAAATAAGTCATAAAAAATAACAGAAATAGTAGCTGGATTGTGGATCATCAAAAGACCTCAGTCCATTTCAACATCTATGGGTGTCTTCTTGTTACCTTACCTAGAGAATCACATGTAAGTGAACACTCACAAACACTGTTGCCCAACCTCACGGATGAAGGAACTGGCGCCAAAAGGTTAAAGTGCTTTGTCCAAGGTCACATGGCTAATGGGAGCAGTGGGAACCAAATCAAGTTCTGTGGGATCCACATATTGCTCTTTTTCTGTCATGGGACACTGCCTCAAGGTACATCCATGGAGGAAAATGTTGCACTCTTTTGAACCTGACACTTTCAAGGGAAAGAGCAAATATGAAGATACATAGTTAAATGCATTTCATCTAGTGCTTCATAGAGGTCTAGAAACCAGAGGTCTATTCCTCTATACCTTTGCTTGTAGCTGCTGTGGTCCCCTCCCCCTAACTACCACCGCTGTTTCCATGGTTAACTCCCACTTTTGAATTAAGCTTCAACACAGGCATTCATTCTTCCGGAAGGACTCTTAAGACTTAGTTACTGGTTTCTTCCTCTCTGCTTCCCCAGACCCCATGTTTCCCTTTATCATTGCATTTATGTCATTTCATATCAATATCAAATGGGCCATTAGACAGTGAGCTCCCCAGGGACAGGGAACAACATTTTCATTTTTAGATCCCCAAGGATAGCACTGACGCAGGACTGTTGAATGAATACATGCATTGTGTGGATTGCTAAAATTTACTTGTCCCCTCTAAAAGGAGATACCCTTTGCTTCTCTACATCAATAACCAAAATTGAAATATTTTAAGTGGCAGGGCATGTGAGGAAGAAAGCAGCCTAGATCCCTTTATTAAAAATTGCAGGGGCACCGGGGTAGCTCGGTCTGTTAAGCATCTGCCTTCAGTTCAGATCATGATCCTGGCATCCTGGGATTGAGCTCGCATCTGGCTCCCTGCTCAGTGGGGAGTCTGCTTCTCCCTCTCCCTCTGCTGTTCCCTCTGCTTGTGCTTCCTCTATCTGTCTCAAATAAATAAATAAAATTTTTTTAATTGCATGACTAATTCCCCCGAACACAGTATATGAACAAGGTTGGGGCAGTCTGTGGAAGGTGCTGAAAATCTGCACCCATGTGTCATGAAGCTTAGAGAAAGAAGAAATCAGGAGTCAGTAAACATTACAAGTTCTGTTTCTAAAATGCCATATACCTCTATTATTCGGTCAGTGCCTGTACTTCTGTGCATCACTCTCTTCCTTAAGGTTGTTTTAGGATGGAGAGTGGGGGCAGACTGTAGAGAAGTTAACGAATGTCTAGGAATTGTTGAATGAATGGATGAGAGTGAGTTCAGGAATACAGGATCTTCTCACTTTCCTCTCCTACTTCTTGCTGGTTTTCCCCAGTAGCTCAAGATGTCTTTTAAAAACAAATCCCTCAACATGTTACTCCTAGCTTAGGATAAACATCCCACCAGAAGGTACCTCCCAGGCCTTGCAAGATTGCCCCCAGGCTATTGCTCTGGCTTCTTCCTATCACACATTTCCTCTTCTCTCACTGCATCCCAGCCACACTGACTTTCTCCCCTCCCTGAACATGCCTATAACCTTTCTGACCTATATTCCTCCTTCTGGAACTCTTTACCCTTCTCTCTTTATCTGGCCAACTCCTCCTCCTTCAAATCAGTGCTAAATATCACTTCCTCCAGGAAGTCCTACTTGACCCCCTAGGCCTAAGTGGGATCTGTTATCTGTCCTTGTTGCATCCCATAGTTCTCCACTGGAGCAACTATTACAGTTGAAATTAAATAATTATGAGTGTAATAATTAGTTGGATAACTGTCTTCCCCATTTGGCCACCCCCTAGGGGCAGAGACCACCTGTCTTTTTCACTACTCCCTCCTTAGCACATGACACAGTACCATTAATGTTCAAAAATATTTTTTGAACAAAAGAAAAGGAATAAGTGAATGAATGAATAAATAACGATTCCTTTGGGGATTAAATGGGTACCATGCAATACAAGATAACACATCCCTCATTCTACCCTTCCCATCCCGCTAACCATTTTCCCACCCTGCAGCTGCCTTCTCAAAGAATCTCAGAATCTCTGCTCTTTCAATCGTGCAAGCTTGCTGTTGGGAACACCCACAGACGCTCTCTGCAAACACACACAACTCACTCTGAGTAATCATATTGATTCGGAATTAACGGCCATTCAGATACCTCATTGAAGATGCCATCTGGGATGTTATTGCTCTTCAGAGGTAGATCATATTCTGAGAAAATCTGTCAAAATGTAGAAATAACTCATCAAAATGGCCATGCAGAACCTCACTGTACTTCAAAGGGAAGCAGAGTCTGATGATGCAGGTTTCATCCCCCCGAAGTAAGATGCAAAAGGAGGAAGGGCTGTTTCTTTCCTCGGTTTTCAAGAGTCAAGAGAAATGGAAAGTTGAGGCATGTGCAGAAAATGGTCCTGGATTCCTTTGCTCATTCTGAGACATCTCACTGAAAATAAACACTTCACTTCTCAAGATGATCACTGGTCCTGAGGGGATGTGCTTAGGCAGAACTCAGTTTTGGTTCTTACCTGGCCACTTATTGTAGAGTTTGCCTATTTCCCTGGTATAAGTACTCCCACCATGTTCTGTTTCAAGCTACCAGCAGTTCAACAACTAGCTCCCCAAATTTCTGAATGTCTAACAATGAAATCTGGCAAGCCAATACAAGCCAGCTTCAACAAACCAAACCACAGGAGGAACGTGTTCACATCCCACCTGCCCTCCTTCTGGGTTAGTGCCAGGCCGTGACTGTGCCTGGAGAAACCCAAAATAGAGGCCTCTCAGGAGATGCCTGCCCCCTCCACCATTCATGTGCAACACCTGGAGGTACCCCAGGTGCTCCAGGCTTCTGAATCATCTCTTTCACCTCTACAGAAGACCCACCCTCCGTGGGCAGCAAAGCATTGTCGTACTTGGGAAATCCAGTATTATTCAGCAGGCACTTTTGAATTGAAAATAACATTTGAAAAGGATTATCCTGGGCAAAGTCATCAACTGCTGTGTACTCATTGAACTTAAAACAATACAAGATTGATTACTTTTGTAGTCTATGCAAATTACAAATGACATTGGTATTAAATCCTCAGTATTTGACTTCTCGCCTTCAAGTGCTTCACAGTTACTGTTTTTAAATCAAAAAGCTGGAATTGTGTGTGTGTGTGTGTGTGTGTGTTTTCAAAATCAAGTTCTATATGTATGTATACTGTCCTTCAAAAAACAAAAATGAAGAATCAAATCATATCTGAAGTATACTTAATAATCTTAAATGCTTATGAAAAAAAGCACTTTATGAATGATCTCAGTTCTCTGAGATTTCTGACCTCCCACATGGCACCTATAATAAAATGTCATGCCCTTGGGTCAGAGGGTGGTTCTCTCACTCTAATTGAAGGTTTTACCTTTTCCCAGTACTGAGCTGAATGCACCCTCATTCAGGGCTTGGCCTAGTGGATTTATCATCTTCGCATCCACTTTAAAGAATATCATGGGGGTGTCTGGGTGGCTCAGTTGGTTGGGCGTCTGCCTTCAGCTCCGGTCATGGTCCTGGAGTCCTGGGATCAAGCCCCGCATCGGGCTCCCTGCTCAGCCAGGAGTCTGCTTCTCCTCCTGCCCCTCACCCTGCTCGTGTTCTCTCTCTCTCACTCTCTCTGTCTCTCTCTGTCAAATAAATAAATAAAATCTTAATTAAAAAAAACAAAATAAAGAATATAATGGATGCTAGCATTAATTTACCTAAGTGTCTTCAAAATACACAAGCACTCTTTAAGGAGATTGATCTGTATGACCTTGGACACCAGGGGTATGAGAGGGAATAATTCTTTAACATGGTCTGGTGGGAAATGGGAGTGCTAATATTTGCATAGCACCTACTGAATACCCAAACAGTATTCTGAGCATTACATAAATTATCACAATGTATTCTCACAACATTTTTTAGAAGACATATATTATTTCCCTCATTTAAAAAAATGCTGAACAGTTAAGGAAGCTTTCCCAAAGGGGTACATCTGAAACTGGACAAGGCAGGATCTGAAACTGGGTCCTTCTAGTTGTGAAGACCATTGCTTTCTGTGCAGCATCACTCTGCCTTATAAATCCATGCCCCAAGAGCTGCCTGGAAGCTTGTCTCATTCCCTCCATTTATTTCAAATCAAAAGCAAAGGCACCTTCTGGCTCTACCTTGTCTAAAACTTGAACTTGAGATGATGTCATGGGATAGTCAAATTAAATCAGGACAGATTTATCAAGGTCTTACTTCATTAGAATTGCCGTGCTGGGTGTAAAATAACTGCAGAGTCCTTCCCAGTGGGAAAGTTGACTCCTCTATACAGAGAGATGTTGAGTATGATGAGACAGAACCTGATTACAGCCAAACCTGAGCTCTTCCTCTCATCCCTTGAGCCCTGCTTGTTCAGCTTACATCAGAGCCTTCTAGTCCTCCTCCCTCCTTCTTTGTTCTCCCCCCTCAGTTTCCAAGCCACCTGGAGTCTACCTGTGCCTTAGCTCTAGATCCATGCATATCCCAACCCCATTCCACCATAACCCCTGCCATTACCCCAGCACTTGGTTCTATTAACTCTTGCCTGGACTATTTAAACAACTTTTAAGCTGACTTTGCTCTTTATTTCAGCCTACACATACACCCAGATTAATCTTGTGCTTATAAATTCGGTTTTTAACATCACACTCCATGTCTCCAAATGGTGTACAAACTTAAAAAACAAATGTAATATTTTATCAAAAAAAAAAAATCTTGCTGAGAAGCCTAGGAAATAAAACAGGTGAGAGCAGATCAATTTTACTTTAGACTTGAGAAGTTGGGGGACTTTGCCCCTTGGATTCCCTTCTTTAGGCCCCAGAGCACTTCCAAGACACCTCTATGGAACACTAGGGCAACACAAGCAGTTTGAGATCACTGGCCCAAGAAGTAAATCCCAGCTCATTAGTACAATATTCAAGGCCCTTCAACCCTTCTGTCTGGCAGGCTTGAGAGCCACCCCATAAGGTTGCAGTAAGATTCAGAGTCAATACAGTCAAGGTCTTAGAGCACTGCCAGTACATGGTAGGTGCTCAATAAATACTTGTTTCCAATACTTCACCCATTTGTGAACCCTAAGCTTTAGTTTGCATGAGCTTCTGTGCCTTGTGTTTTCAATCCTCATTTGGCTATCCCTAAGTCATGCTCTCAAGCACTTTCCTCAACCTAAAATCTTTTTGCCATCTCATTTCTGCATGCACAACCAGGTCCCCCTTCCAAGGCCCACTGCCTCCTGGATTACCCTCTCAGCCAGGAGCCATCCCTCCTACCTCTGGACATCTGTAGACTTGTACCTGTGCCTCTCCCAGAACCTGGTTGCATCATCAATTGTGCTATTCTATTCCATCTCTCCCACCCTAAAGGGCATGCTGAATCTGAGCCATTTTTTGCCCTTGCCTCTATTCCTTTGTACCATAGTAGGTTCCCTGTAAATACAACTCACTTCATCCCTTGAGATGATGATGTGATGTCACCACTTTAGCATTGCTTACTGCTGAGTTAATCAAGGATACCTATGACTATGAAATACTCCAGAATGTTATTTGAAAGCTAAAATGTCATGAAAGGTGAACATTTCTACTTCTCAGGATATTTCTGATTGAATCATGCAACGCTTGCTTGTCCGCCTCCTTTTGTTCCTGGGTATATTTCATTACTGTTGTTAACATGGAGTTTTCCTCCAGAAGGCACTGACCATCATGCTGCTCTTGCCCCAGCCAGTGAGTCATGACTGTACTGAATGAGGAATCCCAACAAGGGAAGCTGCCCATAGCTGTGAGCCTGCTTCTGTGACATCTCCCACCTCCCACCTGCCCAGATTGGGCCACTTGCCTCTCACACCTGGATTACTAGGATCAGCCTTCTAAGCTAACCCTGCCTCAGTTCTTCTCTTCTTGGCCATCCTTCAAGCCCCATGAGAGGGGTTTTATAAAACAGGGATATGACCACATTCTTTATTTTATCCTTTCTTAAAAGCCAAAATAGCCACGTTTCCCAAAATTTGATTCACAGGATTATCATCAGAAGTGCTCAGAGTACTTGCTAAAATGCTAACTCCTGAGCTCTGTCCTGGACTCAATAAGCCCGAGTAAACTGCATTTATCAATAGCTTCAAAGGTGATTTCTGTGCACACCAAAGTTTAAGCAACCAAGACTTAAATACAGGCCAGTTGTCCATGTCAGCATCCCCTGGAAGCAGCATTATCTTTCTCATCTTGGTGCCATGGACCCTCTTCACTTCCTCTGTGGGCGCGCTCTTGCCCTATGAAATACTGTTGCTTCCCTCCTGCTGTCTAGGAGATGTCACTACTTCTAGAAAAACTCTTATTTTCCTATAAGGCATGTTCAGCTTCCCCCACTCAGGGTGCCTTACCCCCCATCCTAAAGCACTGTTCTGTGAATGTTGATTTATTCACCCCCTGCAAGTCACCCCCATAAGTCCACCATAAGTTGGAACCACATGTGGATTTAAAGTCAGTATAATACTGTAGTTTTTGAGCCACAGACACATGTGGTGTGCTTCCTCTTGGTTGCCTCGTCACTCAGTGACAACTGGTATATCCATGTATTTCCCTGGGTCTCAGCTTCCTCATCTGAAATGACTACATCACTACCTAACTCCATCTTGTTGGGAATAAATGTGATAATGCATCTGAAGCACTTAGAAGGGTACCCAGTAAATATTAGCCACAATTTTGTTGTTATTAATATTATTATTCTTTTATTATCTTATTATCTCAAGGGTGAAACAAAATATCTGCCATAGAGGGACAATAAATCACCGTAGACCTGACCTCCTTATAATGCTATTGGGATAAGGTCTACAACCTTGGTAGAAAAAAGTAAAGTAGCACTAGCTTTCTTTTCTCCCTCTTACCTTATATAAGACAAATGTCCAGACTCTGCTGGTTTATAAACCAGAATTAAATTCTATATGGGGTTCCTATGATTGCTGATGGTTGTCCGTCCCATGGTACAGGCAGGAGAAAGCCACAGTGGAGGTAGTAGGGACATTGTGTCTCAACCATGAAAAAGATTGCTTTGTATTGTCCACCACGTACCAGAGACGAGACTCAAATGTACAAGACTTTACCAGACACTGTGGGTGAGAGTAATGATAATAACCATTTACATTGATTGAGCATCCTTCTAAGCTCTTTATTCATTCAAGAAACATTTATTAAGCACATACTGTGGGCCAGACACTACACTATGAATGACACAAAAAATGTTATACTAATGATTAGTCAAAAATTCCTGTACTTGGCTAGCTTACATTCCCATAGGGAGAAAGAGTAAATAAAAATAACCATAAGCATAAAAACCTACAGATTATGATATGTGCTAATGAGAAAAAAAAGAAATAAAGCACAGTAAGGAGAACGAACTCACATGGATTACCTCAGTAGCCCATCATTGAATAGACAGATGCTATATTATTCTTAAGTGAAAAAACAGAAGCACAGAGAGGCAAAGTAATTTGCCCAGCTAGCAAAGAATCAAGTACGAATTTAACTCAAGCCATCTGACTTCTGAGGGCATGCTGCTAACCACAGTGTGCGCCAACAACCAATGGCAGTAGTCTGGGCAGAAGTGCCACCTTGCCTTGCTTGTGACTACCATGTAGAGCTGGACAGTGGGGCAGCTGGCCTCCTACATATGTACTATCCTGAGCGTGTCTGCTCTTCAGGGATCCAGGCTCCAAATGCAGTGAGGACCAGAGAGATGAAAATGATTTTCCTTCACTCCAACCTAATGCCCTTACTCATTGGCTCTGATCATACCTCCAGCCTCTTTCCAGGAAGACTGATAATCGCAATGTCTAATCTTTTCAGGGAAACCCAATCCCTCCCTGCAATTAAAATACATTCGAAAAGAATTGTGCCACCTCAGTGCTTTATTTGCTATTAAATAACATCACATTTTGCATTTCAAAGGATTACATCTTTGTTGAGTCACATCAAAGCCAGTCCATTTGAGTTTTACTGCCTCTGGGTCAATGATAAGGGGTAGCATGTGCCTACACATCCTTGTAGCAATATTTTACATCTCTAGCAATAGATTGTCCAAAGGACACACATAATTCTAAAGTAAACTGATATATATATAATGAAAACATAATTTCTTCCTCCAAAGCTATAGAATGGTCAGCTACACAGCTTTGTAGAACTTACTCTCTGCCTAAATCACCTGCATTGAAGTGGGTCAAGGTTTCCATTTTCTCTAAGGTCTTTGGGTGGGGTTTTGTTTAATGTTGTGGTGTCTAAGAGACCCTTGAGGTGATTTCCATGGAAAGAGAGACAATCTGTATGATAAATGCAAAGTTAAGCCTGAGAGACAGAAAATAATTTAAATGTTTGAAGTGGCAATTTTCATGTTTCAAAAATCTTAGAGACACTGTCATTTCCAGGACTCTCTGTGATAAGTGCTACAACTAGGACATCCCAGAACTGCTGAGATTGAGAGAATGTTAATGGCTGACCCCTCTATCAATCCCATGCCAGAGCAGCATGAGCTCATCAGCAGTGGTGAAACCCCCTCCAAGCGATGCTGTGAAGTGGCCCTATGGCTGTACATCTCTTTCTAGCCACACCATACTTGCACCCACTTCTCTGTGTTTGCTCTTGCTTATTCCCTTCAGAGAAAGTCATCCTGATTCTTTTCCACTCCCTAAAAGTCTACTCATGTTTTCATGGTAGCTGGTTCTCACCTCGGCTGTGAAGCTCTTCAGTGAAAGCTTTGCCCACCTCAGCATCTCCAAGATTGAGATGCCCACAGATTGAGATAAGTGGTTCTTAAAGTTTTAATGTGAATCTACATTCTCCCTACTGCTGTCACATACACATGATAGGAATCACTCACTCTGTACCTATATTTACTGAAGAGAAACTGCTTTCAGTACTACAGAACTACAGTGATAGAACGGAGACAGTTGGACTGGTAGCTGTTCTCACAGAGCTTTCAATAGAATAATAAAGCAGCCACATATTTCCCTTCTGCTCCACACACATGTGCATTATATACCCTCAGTCAATACCTGATGACTGACTGACTTATTGATTGATTAATTAACATCTCTCCTTACTCAAAAGCTATGACTTTGAGACCCTGTGCTATGCCAGGCAATGTCCCAGGCACTGTGATTTCTGGGTGAGCAAAAGAGAAACAGTGTCCACCCTCATGAAGCTTTGAACCAAGTTACCTTTGTAAAGCTTAGGGTTAAGTCACTCATTTTTAAAGAAATATAGTTTGTAGAAAGACTTCTAGACAAATGCATCTTTTCACCAACAGCATCTACACTAACTTAACATCCACTCTAACAGCTTTTACTTGAAAGATACTGTTTAATCCACACAAACGCGTGTGGCTGGTATGATTCTGAAAGTAACAACACTGATGTTCACAGAGGTTAAGTGACTTCAGCCAGTGAGCAAGTGGTAGAGAGCCTGGAACCCCACATGGGTCCCTGAGTCCAAATTCTAAACACTATCCACAAACACCTGGGTAGGATTCTCTTACTTTTGAGGATCAGAACTGTGCTACTGTTTTTTAAAAAATCAAGTAATATAAAGATGGAGTTGTGATTCTCATGCACACTGTTAAGTATCATGGAAAAATAAATGAGGAATAATGTTAGTTATGTCAGCAAGCAGGATTTTCATTGTGAAAGAAAAAACATGAAGACACAAGACTGAAGAGGTCAAGTAAAAACCTTGCAGTCCAGAATTAGACTTATGATGTATTTTTATCCCCTCAAAAATTGTACCTCAGATCTAGTCTTTGAAAAGATCTAAAAACATGTGTGGAGTACTCAGTTTTTGTGTTCAAAATATTTTTATTAGTTTAATCTGTGTCCAAAGATTTTTAAAATATTGGATAGGGTAATTTGTTGGAGAATAGATGGAGACAGGATTTCTGTCAATTATTAAATAACTTAGTTACTGTTCACAAAATACTTTGAGTAATGTAGAGGGAAACTTTACAACATAATGGAGTATCCTCAAATTACATCTTCATTTCACAATTATATTAAGATCATACTTCCAAGATCCTTACAGAGTCAATGATAAGGTAACCCAAGTAGTTTTTCTTACAAACAAAAGAGATCTGTCTCTTACAGGATAATTATGTACTATTCCAATAAAAGATCCAAGACTTCTCTAGGCTGTGCCTCAACGCCATGAATAAGAGCATCAATACTAAGTAATCCTTCTATCGTTGCTTTGGCCAAAAAAATATCTCGTTATTAGTTGTGGCTCGGTTTGGTTTTTCCTTGGATTTCTAACTCATTCCTGAGCAGAAGAGTGCATTGTATTTTACATTAGCAATATTTCTTGTTTATTCTCATAACTCCACTTAATGAAAAATAGAACTTGGTCTGGATTCTTAGTGTCTTGTGGCTCTTTGTTGAGAACTAATGGATTTGAGTCACAAATCCATTGCCGTAGTGTGGGAAACCATCAATATATTTTAAAGTCAGCAGGTATAGTGGAAAAAAATAATGAAAAGCTGAAGACTCAGCTTTAGGTTCTAGCTTCCTAACTTCTTGTAGGTAAACTTTGGAAAATTATTTAACTGCTTGGAGCCTTTGTGTCTTCAGCTATAAAATGGGCTAACCCTCATAGGATCTTTGGAAGGCATGAAATAAGATCAAGCTTGCAAAATATTTTGCATATGGTATTACCCAATAAATATTATTTATTCCTTTATCCTCTGAGCTCTAATATTATAACTTTCTGCTAGATTTTTTAAAGAGGAATTCACTGCATCTATGTATTTATTTACATACTAAAGTATTTTCCTATATATGTCTTATCTATATAGATTTCTACTTTACGTGGAATTTGTAAGTCTGTCTCTTTCAGATTTAATGCTCTTTAAAATTCAGCTCTTTCTGTCCACTTATAACTGTTCGACCTGCATAATATTCTTCTATAACTCACATGAGCAAAGCTTCGATGAATCATTGGTTGTCCTCCCTTTCACCTTCCCAGGTTCCGCAAGGTCCTTCTCATAATTAATCCACTGCCAGAGTCCTTGACAGACAAAGGGAGACACACTTTCTCAAGAACAGATGGCTGTGTCCAATCTCAAATCCATATCCACTCCAATTTAAAAAGCAGTGATTCCTCCGTGTGTACTGAACTTGTGGACACCACCAGCATAAATATTTATTTTGATATAGTATCTTATTAGGGATATCTTCGCTGTGGACTTTGTGTGTGATGCTGTTTTCTTAGGGAAAGGATTTAGAGAGTTCTTTGCTACAGGCATCTTGGTGGGAAATGTCAATGTTTCATGAAAAAATGGGCCTGACTCTGGTTCCTGTTCACTCTCCATTTATTTATTCTTTCTTCCTTTCCTCTTTATTTTTTCCCTTTTATGCTCTATCTTTAAACATTTTTGAAGTATTGTGATGTGCCAAGACCTTTGAAACACATGGGTAAATAGACTGTTCATTTTTAAAAGGTTAGTTACCAAAAGTCGTTTTCCAGATGTTTTAAATGTTAATGATTTAAAAGACATGAAAATAACATATAGATTGTAAATCACCATATTTTTTATGGTATCCATACAAAATTGTGGTTAGGGAATCATGAAATTCTGCTTTTTCTATGCTCTCTGTCTTAGAAATACCTTACAAGTGGTAGAAAACTCAAATAATGTTTTAAATAATTTATCTGGCTCCATGTGATGCAATAACCTCTTTGGGGAATACTTATTTTTCAAGGATTTAAGAAGACTACTTTATGTAGCCTTTCAACACCACATCAATATGAAATCTATAATACAAACCTGGCTTCGAAATTGCAAACGCATGTATGGATTTCCGTTTTAAAAGATAGTCACAGATCAAATGACAAATTAGAAAAAAATTTTTGCACCTGAAATCACACAAGTGGGATTAATATCCCTTATAGAGAAATAATGTTCTAAAAATAGAGAATAAAAATAACAATTCTATAGTAATATGGGCAAGAAATATAATCAGGCAATTCACACACAAAAAAAAGAAATGCAAAATCCCATAAATATGTGAAAAGATCCTTAACCTTGAGCACAGAAATGCAGATTAAAACCACAATGAAATACTTTTTCTCACCTATCAGGCTGGCAAAGATCCAAGTGATAAGTTTGTCTATTGGCAGCTCTATGGAGAAATAGGCATTCTCCTGCATTGTTGGAGGAAATGCAACAATGTGTAACTGGTATGCAGGAGAACTTGACAATAGCTAGCCGAATTACTTAGCCATTTAACTTTGACCCAGCAACTCCGCTCTAAGATACACAGACAAAAAAATAAAAGAAATAGGCAAAAGACCAATTCTTGCAGCACTATTTATAATAGCAAAGGATGGGGGGAAATTGCCATAAAGACTGGACTTTGAACACTAACATATATCCATATAATGCAGGCGTAATGCCAATATGAGAAATATACGATATATAAAATGTACTTTCAAGTGAAAAAGGAAAGTGACAAAAAGGTCCGTAGTATATAAGAAAAGGAAGAGATACAAATACACAGTTACACACATAATTTGATTTTTTTTTTGTAAAAGCTGCAGAAGGGGAGAAAAAGGGGAGAAGGGACAGCGATAAATCTAAATTCTGGATTGAACATGACTTACTGTATAGGCTTGACTCGGGAAACATATCACTATCTTAATAATTATGAAACAAAATTAACTCTTAGGACTTTCTAAAAGTGATATAAAAAGTAAAACAAATTAATGGTGTATTAAGTTGTTGATGTTAGCACAGACAGGAATGATTTCAATAACTTTAAAACACAGTGGTTTAATTGTACATCTCTAATAAGATATACAAAGTTAATTCCAAAAAATCTTCAATTCTTTTTGGTAATCTTATTTTGTGGTAATGTTGGTATCATTATTATGAGACTGTTGCATATCGTGGGAAAATTAAGTGTATAGTGATACTGGGAACCAGGAGTTTCAACGTAAGAGTAAGGAGATAAAGATACACTATTAAAGAAATTAAGTAAAAACTTTGGGGGCGCCTGGGTGGCTCAGTATGTTATGAGCTGCCTTCAGCTCATGATCCCAGGGTCCTGGTATAGAGCCCCAAGTCTGGCTCCCTGCTCAATGGGGAGTCTGCTTATCCCTCTCCCTCTGCCCCCCCCCGACTCTTGCTCTCTCTCTCTCTCTCAAATAAATAAATAAAATCTTTAAAAAAACCCAAAACTTTGGGGCGCCTGGGTGGCTCAGTTGGTTAAGCGGCTGCCTTCAGCTCAGGTCATGATCCTGGAGTCCCTGGATCGAGTCCCGCGTCGGGCTCCCTGCTCGGCGGGAAGTCTGCTTCTCCCTCTGACCCTCCCCCCTCTCATGTACTCTCTCTCATTCTCTCTCTCTCAAATAAATAAAATCTTAAAAAAAAAAAAACCCAAAACTTTGTAGTCCTAAGTTAAAATCCATAGTGTATTTCACCTATAAAGCAATGTATATCTTAGTTCTGTTATTTTCAAAGAAGTAGAAACAATGGTCAACTCAATAGCAATGAGGACTTTAGGTATATAGAGTATGGTCTCTAAGTACTATTTTCGATTAAAAAAAAAAAACAAAAAACACACAAAAAACCAAGAAGGTTCTTGGTACAAGATGAAGTCTGAATCATCTTATCACACCACAGAACAAGGGAGCTCTCAAAGGTTTCTAGTCAATCTGTCATGGCAAAAGAACTCAGGAGTCAAATTGAGTTCACTGGTAAAAGGCAGTAAGATAATAAGGGTAATAATAGCAATGGAATGAAATATATCAAATACACTTGAGTTCATCCATGAGGCCATAATTATATTTAAGACACACTACACTTTGATTACTTTTGGATGGTGTTAGGGAACCAGATTTATTCTGAGTACTGGTAAATAAAGGAAAAGAATAAAGCCTTTCCTGTATAAAGTGTGTATCTCAGGGTAATGGAGTCTATAAGGAACAATTTCTCTTTGTACAATATTTCCATTAATACGTGAATATGGAATGATGTAGTGCTAGCAATTTTTACCCCTAATGAAATAATACATCCAAGAAATGATCCTTAATGGGTTGTTAATATCACAGAAAGAGAGACAATCAGACATTAAGAACCTCCCAATGGATTACACACTACCTGTGAAGTTGTCTTGAAAAAACAAAATCATGCCTGAATCTAATCAAGCCTCTGGATCAAACTTCCAACTTAGAGACAATGGAAGAAACAGAGTAACATGTTCAATGACATCATGGAGATAGAATCAAGAAAATCTAGGATGTGGGAAATTCTGTAAGACAAAGGATTTGTTTTCTTCAACAAATAAATTGGAGAATTGGAGAAAGAGGCAAAAATGGAAGAAGAAATAGGTTAGGGAATGGCAGAGAGAGAGAAGGAGAGGGAGAGGAGGGGAGAGGAGTTTGATAATGATATAGTTGTGCTGAAGTCATAGTTCTTTTCTTTTAGAGATACATAATGAGATATTTACATATGAAATAAATTGTTGTCTGGAACTTGCTTCAGAATTAGCCAGGCAGGGAAGGTCGGTAGGGATATAAATGAAGTAAAGATTGCTATGAGCTAATATATTTTGAAACTAAGTGATGGATACATGGAGGTTCATTATGTTGTTCCTCCTACTCTTATATGTGCTTAATCTTTTCTATATTTAAAAAAGCTTTATAAAAATATCATCAGAGAATGCATGGTAACATTTATGAATTTGAGAGTGACAGTTCTACGTTTAAACCTCTCAATGAGCTCCTCTGTGGTTTTCAGGTTGAATTCCAAACCATTTAAGATGGGACACAGACTTTTCACAGCCCGGCCATTTCATGTACTATCTGTTGCCTAGAACATCCTTTATATTTAGTTCTGCCTGGAGAAACTCTGCTCATCTTTCAAGACCCAACACAAATGTAGCCAAATTTTCTTGCCTGCCTTTCTGCCCCTGATTTAGGCAGAGTTAATTACTCCCTCCTCTTTTCTCTTTTCATCACACTCTATACATTCCACCGTTATTTATTCACTTGATTATTTTAAAAATTGCCTTTTGAATGCCTAATGTAAGCCAGACATTGTGCCAGATACTAGAGATATATATTGCGATGACCTAGTCCTTGCCCTCATAACCTAGAGTCTTGATGGAAAATCACTTAAACCATGATGAATGTAATGCTGGGAGAGGTACTAGGAGCTATCTAAGGAAACACCTGCTGGGAAAAGCTAATCTGGAGCAGGGAAATCCTCAGATCCTCTCACCCAGAACTGCCTTTATATTTGTCTCTGTATCCCTCCCACTGTACCTTGTAAACTCATTGGGACTACCCTAAAATTTCTTATGATTTTGTATGCTTTCTTTTCTAATCTTACAACTCTTCAAACTAGCTATTATTATTATTATCCCCATTTCAAGATCATAAAATTGAGGTTCAAAGAGGCAAGATTACTCCCACCTAGTAAATGTGAAAACATGGTCTACTAGATGTCAGGCTCTAAGTGCTGGGTAGTGTCCCATGCTGTCCTTGGAGAATGAACTTAAAAGTGAGAAATTTTCTTTTTTTTTTTTTTAAAGATTTTATTTATTTATTTGACAGAGAGACACAGTGAGAGCAGGATCACAAGCAGGGGGAGAGGGAGAGGGAGAAGCAGGCTTCCCGTGGAGCAGGGAGCCCGATGCATGGCTCGATCCCAGGACTCTGGGATCAGGACCTGAGCTGAAGGCAGATGTTTAATGACTGAGCCACCCAGGCGCCCCAGAAGTGAGAAATTTTCAATAGGCTAACTGATCCACATAAATGTTAGTGGTCAGCATTCTTTGAGAAATAGAAATATCCTTGTCCTAGGGTGATCCTTGTGTTAGCTGGTTGGAGGTCCTCTTTTCAGTAGAAAAACCACCCTAGATAACCATATTAATATCAAAAGGCCATGTGGAGACCATGGAGACCAAATGAAAGGAAATGAATACCTCGGGCAGTGCTTCTCAATCAAAGATGGTTTTGCCCCCAAGGAGACATTTGACAATGTCTGGAAACATTTTTGGTTGTCACAAAGTGGAGGGAGTGTGCTACTGATATTTGATGGATAGAAGCTGGCATGCTGCTAGGCATCCTACAAATCACAGGACAGGACACCCCCACAACAAAGAAATTTCCAGTTCAAAATGTCATAGTGCTGAGATTGAGATCCCTGCAGTAGGGTAATTAGCTGGCACATCCTTCTCCACTATAACATACGGTTGAGGCCGATGGCTAGAGCTTCTTTTTCCCCAGCACTTGGGGAAGAATGAATGAGACCAAGGTGCCATTCCCCTTCATTACATCCATTTAGTGCAGTAATTTGATTCCATCTGCTTTTCATCAGAAATATGGATTTTAAAGAATGATTTGTATTGCCAGAATGAAAACCTAATATCTAAGAAATTTGGGTGACAATCCCACCAGTTGAATATGCTTATTTTAATTTTTTCATGTTCTTGTCCAGTTCTTTCTTCTGTTCTCACAGAAAGGGTGATGTGGAGTATTGGTTAAGAACTCCAGAGCTAAGACTAGAATACCTCAGTCTACTTCTCCCTCTGTCACCTTAGGCAAGTAACTTAATCCCTCTAAGTCAAAGTTCCCTTGTCAGTAAATGGGATGTTGACCTCTTGGGGCTGTTATGAAGATTCAATAGGATAGTCAATGCAAAGTGCTTAATAAAGTGGCTGGCAATAAAGAATACTATATAAATGTTAGCTGTATAGTTCCTATTAAATATTCTTCTTATTTATTTTCCACCTAATTGGATATTATAAATACTTTTCATGTTGCTACAAAGTTGTCATCATTAGAATGTTCAGTAATTCATCTAGGCAATGGATATGTCACCATTTATCTAACCTGTTCTGTGTTGGATATTAAGGCTGCCTCCAGCTTTAAATACACACACACACACACACACACACACACACACAAATTAGCAATTTCCATTCATACACCTTCTCCTGCATTTTGGATTATAAAACCCAGGAAAGATCCCCGGTGTTGATTACCACATAGGAATGTATTTATAGCTCTTGACAAATTCCTTCCAAGAAAGAGATTTATAAAAATTTATTGCCATCAGCTGTATAAAAGCAGGACCATTCCAATGCACCTTTTGTGTTATCATTTTCTATCAAAATGAAGGATACAAAATGATACCTCATAGTTGTTCTACTTACCACTCTTTGTTTATTACTCAGGCTAAACCTTTTAAATGTTTATTCACTAGGTGGATTTCTTCTTGTGTAATGTTCAGTATTTCTGTCATTTCTTTATGTATCATAGGATGTTCTTTCTTAATTATTTATAAATATTCTTTATATATAAATTATATTAGTACTTTTTTATTAATTACTCAGATGTACTGTCTCCCTTTTAATAAAATCATGGGACAGAGTTATTTCTCTTCTTATGTATTAAAGACAGGTGCATATTTGTTGCATTCATGCCTGTGACCATGTGGAAAGTATCATAGTGACTTTTGTTTCTCGTTTCTAAGGAATCTGTCACATCATTTCTGATCTTCTTTCAGAGTCAAAGCCTTTTCATCTGAGTTCATTCTCTTCCACACTCCATTCCCCTGAAATTGCACCAGAAACCCATGATCACATCATACCACCACCGATAAACCCTGTGCTGAGCATTATTGTTCCTCCAGGCATCTGAAATTGTTCTAATGTTCAAGTTCCGAATGTCAACGGGGACTGTGCACCCTTCACTCTCAGTGGATGCTGCATTTTATGCCCACCCATTACTTTCTGTTCACTGCCACCAATTCATATAGTGCATCAATTTTCTTTCATTTTTGTTTCTCAACTCCTACAGCAAAGTTTAGCACCATAAAATATGTGACATGACTCGATGAAGCAGCAGCTTTCTGCTAAAACTTCAGAGCAAGAGGCACTTTTTTTTTGTTTTAAGGGAAAAAAGCCATCGAGCTACCAGCTGTTCTCCTAAAAAAAAGATGTGGCAGCATTAGCCATGCAGATATTCTGCAGTTGTTCCCTGGCCATAATGAAAAGGGTTTTTTTTTTTTTAAGGCTCAATTGCATGTGGCTTTCAGGAACTGGCCGCAGTAATGAGGCTTGTTATCTTTGTAATGGATAAACTGAGTCTAGGTGCCATACTCAACCATTGTTAAGGTCAATCTCTTCATTTCTTGATTCCTTCTACAATTACAGGAAAGACATAAAAAATATAAGCAATGGTGTTTTTTAAAAGGTTACATGACATTAAAATGTGCTTCATTCTACTGTCAAATACCAGTAAATGCCACTTAAAAGAAGTGCTGCCCAGATTAGGTGAAGCAAGAATTCACTTGATCTTTCTCTCTCCCTGTGCCCTGTTCTCCAACAATATTACCCAAGAATTATCAACAACTTGGATGGAGAATTATACTGAGGACAGGTTTGATGCTAGGGTGAGTTGTTATTCTCCAAATGACTTATATAGCAAAGACAAATGGAATCATTGCTCCAGATAGCACATAGTAGAAGTGGTTAATTTGCACAGAAAAAGCGATCACTTTGCATTTACATATTCAATAAATGAAACCCTAAGTTGCTACCACCTGGTTTAAAAGCACCTCACCCAAAATGGTAGTCTACTCTCTCCCTAGTTTCCTTAAAACTCACTCCTGCTATGGAGTTTGGAGTAGAAGAAGGTTGGTGAAATGATTGCTGAGGCAGGCTTTTTCCACTTCCTTTCCAAAGTTTTGAGCTACGAGGATTTATCATAAAAATATTGAGACAATTAAAATAATTAGGGGGAAGGAAAGAGAGAAAGGAAGAGACCATATAGAAGTCACCCAGTGCTCTGGGAATTGTCCTTGACTTATTCCTCTCTGCCCCACCCCTGCAACCAATCACTTATTAAGGCCTGTGATTTCTGTTCCCCCAAAAGTATCTCCCCAGCGCTTCCCTATCCAAAGGACCTCCTACCCAGTTTTTACAAGTTGGCTAACTGGTTTTCCTGCCTTCTGGCTCCAACTCACCTTTCAGTCTTTCACCCCAGGCATTGTTTGGTGGCTCTAAAAGGTGAATATAAAAATAAAATGTGGTTCATATATACCATGGAATATTACTCGGCCATCAGAAAGGTTGAATACCTACCATTTACATCGCCATGGATGGAACTGGGGGGTATAATGCTGAGTGAAATAAGTCAACCAGAGAAAGACAATTATCATGTAGTTTCACTCATATGTGGAATATAAGAAACAGCGCAGAGGACCATAGAGGAAGGGAGGGAAAACTGAATGGAAAGTCACCAGAGAGGGAGAAAAACCATGAGAGTCTCTTAACTATAGGAAACAAACTGAGGGTTGCTGGAAGGGAGGTGGGTGAGGGGATGGGGTAATTGGGTGATGGGCATTAAGGAGGGCACGTGATGTGATGAGCACTGGGTGTTATAGGCAACTGATGAATTATTGAACACTACATCTGAAACTAATGATGTACTATATGGTGGCTAATTGAATTTAAATAAAAAAATTTGCATTGGAAAAAAAGGCAAATATACACATTCATTTTATAAGGTTTCTTATTTTGCAAAGCAGAACCTTTGCTTTATATTCAATAGAGAATAAAACTCTAGTCTTATGCTGGTACAGAGGAGAAAAAGTTGGTCAGCAGGGTGGGGGAAGCAATCTGAAAATCCAGCTGTTTCTCAGGCACACATTTAGCAGTGGTCCTGCTCCTTAAAACTATTATCTTCACCGTCACTTTCAAACGTGCTGTCTAATCCTGATCCATATGAGGGTTCTATGGTCTAAATTGGGTTACTTCTCAAATTTCCCTATTACCAGCTTGATTCACTTTTCTCAGTACGATCAAGCCAATTACTACTTAAGCACCTGCTTTCCAGTTTACAGAATTTTGTGGATGTTGCCCCATCTTTCATTCTCTGTTTCTTATTTATGCCTTTTAAAGAAACCCTTTATTGTCATTTTAATTGGATTTTGAGGAGAGAAAATATATGTATATCCTCAATCTCCCATCTTTATTGGAATCTACCTGTAACTTTTTCTTCTTTATGTAAATACAATAAACTAGTCACAACCACACAGATTCATAACCACATACATACAGTATTTATGTGAGAAGGTGAAAGGGATATTTTTAAAATTAAAAAAAAAATGTGTTGAGTCACAATATCGTGCAGAAATGAAATTGCTAGAGATCATGTTGTATTTTAATATGGAACTTTAGAACATAGCCCTGAAAGAGATGATCAATTTTTATGCTTAAAGTGGTACAACACACTAATAAACATAAAACATATTAAAAATTCACCCATAGTGTGATATCCAAAATCAAACTGTTTCTGTCTTCTTTGCAACTCTTGTGTATTATGGAATATACAGTTTCACAAACAGTTTCATGTTAGAATAGTCTTCAAAACTATCATTAATTGTTGTGGAATGTTCTATTGGATTTATATGCCATGATTTACTAATTCATCTCCAAGTGCTTTCCTAGCATAAATAAAACTATATGCATCATCGTGCTTAAGTGCAGTGGTGATCCATCCCAGTTTCACCATGAGTTCTATAGCATCTGGCATTATCATTCTAAGACCATGTTTATTTAGTAGTGATAAGTTTGTTTTCATCATCATTTTTATTAATAACTTTAAATATTGTATTTCCAATGTTTACTGTGAAATCGTGTTATCTATTGTGGAGAGTATTGATATCTTCTCTCCTTTTACCACTTAATTATTAGTTTTCCAACCAACTGGAATGAACTCTTCCTTCATTAGACACACACCTACAGCATGTTGCAGGGACATAGAGAAAGAAGGGACCTGACCGTTGCCTGTTTTGAGTTCACAAGATAGTGCAGTACAGGCTATAAGGAGCTTGAGAAGTGTGGTGTGGTTATGGCGGGGGCACAAGCTGAGGACGCCATGTGCCTGCCTGGGAAACAGAGTGGAGAGAGCGGTCTAGGTAGATGAAACAGGAGACTCTAAGCCAAGGAGGCATATATTTAGAAAATACAAGAAATGAGGATACTGTCTAACCTCTCACATTTGCTGCAATTTTTCTCATTTTTGCCTTGTAAAAATCATTTAATATTTTTAAATGCATATATATGATCTAATTTGTTGATCGTATTTTTGGGTTATTTCTCTAAAAATGATTCCAGCAGGATCTGGGTCATCATGGTTGACTTGGACAAAGGCCTAATAAAGCTGCCACGGCTAACACCTCTCCTTAGGGGCAGTTACGCAAACATCATTTTTTTTTAAACCATAAGAAATCGATAAAGAAGTATTTGATGAAGACAACACTGCATTAAGGCAGTATTCTCAAAGTGCCTCTCGGAATGGTTTTGGCTGTCACGTGTCATACTGGCAATCAGCATTGCTATTCATTATTCCGAGTAAAGAGTGTAGTCATTTGGCTGTTAATGACAGACATGGGATGGGCCTGCAGGGACTGGGTCTGGCTCTATTCCTGATGCAGAAATACCTTAATATGCAGGACTTTATCAAATGCTATAGTCTTTGCTACATCTTGTTGCATTTAGACAGGGAGAGAGTTACATTTTCTACCACAAGCCCCTGAGGGCTTGATTATTTTTTGTACAATGCTTCTTCACTAAGATACATGTAAGTGAAGGGGATGTCAAAAATAGGAGGGAGTTATTTCTTCTAGAGTTTATAGACAATTTGGGCTGATCATAGTACTTTGAAGACTACATTCAGTTACTACTTGCTTATCTATTGCTCACTAGAGTGTAAGCTCCTTGAGGGCAGGGATTATGTTTCTCCATCCTTATATCCATAGTGCCTGCTGTATAATGGAAGCTATGGAAGCTCAGTGAACATGTATTACCTGGCTGGAAGAGATGCATGAATGGGACATGTGCATGTTACAGCTCAATCCTGCTGCCCTGTGTGAGTGGTGGAGAGAGATGTGAGCATTTACAGGCTGGAGAGAGGATGAATCACTGGGGAGGATGAAAACAGACTACTAGCAGAGCCGGTTCGGGAGCTTAGCCTATGGGTAAGCTCAGGACACGAAGAGATGGGAAGAAGGGCAACTAGGGCAGCAGAGGGAAAGGTAAGCTTGAAAGTTACAGCATCAAATCCCAGCAACAGTGACCAGATTAGATTGGCCACATTATGGATGTGTGGAGGAGAAAGGAGGGGAATCAGGTAGGAAATGCTATGAATAAAGTCTAGGGATGTTAGGATACTCTCAGTAGGTAACGGAAAACCATACTCATTGCATATATATATATATATATATATATATATGAGAGAGAGAGGGAGGGAGAGAGAGTATTAGCATCATCAGATTTGTGCATTTGAGAGCACATTCTGGTGGCCCTGTGGGGAGAGAGAGAGAGAGAAACCTGTTAAGCTTTTGCAGTAATATATACACAATAATATATGTGAAGGTGATATAGGGCAACCTTAGTTGAAACTATAGACTTCATGCATTTATTATGCAAATAATATATAATAACACATTTGAGGGCTTCTGCATGCCATGCCTGTGCTATGTGCAGAAGCTATAATCCTAAGCGGACAGATTCCCTCACCTTCATGAGAACACAATCACAAACTTCATTAAGGACAACAAAATCTTAGCAGGGTGAATTATACACGACATTCTGCATGGCTGAAAGCATCGAGTGAAGGGATGTTTGCTGAAGGTGACTCCAGGGCTTGCCCAGGTCAAGCATGACCCAGATCCTGCTGGAATTGAATTTTTTTTTGATCAGAGGAGATGACACAACCAGATGCTTATTTTGAAAAAATAATCCCGGCTGTTTTCTGGAAAATGTGTTGACAGGAGTGAGAGGTGGTATGGAGATGCCATTTAGGTGGCCACTAAAGGCAACAGATGAGGGTTGCTGCTCATACCAGGGGGGTGTTGAATAAGTGGAAGAATTCCACAACTAGTAAGGAGGCAGGTGACCTATGGGAGAGAAAGGTAACTGCCGGTGCCATTAACTGTAATAGGAGTCTCAATAGGTCCCCAAAGGTCCCCAGGCTTGGTAAGTAGTATGGGGAGAACAATGAATTTGATTTCAGACATGGCAATTTTGAGATTTTGGGTAGGCAGGCACAGAAATAAATCTAGATTTCAGTGTGCAAATTTTAGTCATTGGGCTAGGGTAATCAAAGTCCTCAGTGTCATCCCTTCTCTAAGAAATTAGGGATGGCAAAAGGGAATATGCAGAAATGTGGGAGCAGACTGGCCTACCGTCCAGGGGAATCCAAAGGAGAATGGAAGTCTCTGGGGTGAGTGGGGGACTGCATATTTTTGAGACTCTGACTACACTAGGAACCTTGCATAAGCAGCCTTATTATCCCACTCCAAGGAAGACTGGAGTGGTGTCAAGAATTCTTTGAGAGGCCAGTCATGGAGGTGGGGCCATTCTTCTGAGTCCACACAGAAAGGAGTTTCATTGTAAGCATTTAAATCAAGTCTATACGTTTTCTTCTATATCATATTTAATACTCCAGTATGTAACATCTTAGGAGATCAAAAGTCTTGCTCAGGACCACAAGTTGATGACCTTACACCAAGAATCTACCCTAAATATAGAATGCATTTTTTTCCCTTCTTAATGGAGTTTACCTCCTGTGGTAGGGCTATGGAGCAGGTGTTTGTGTCTCTCCAAAATCCATACATTGAAACCACACCCCACAACGTGATGGTATTGGGAGCTGGGGCTTTGGGGAGGTAATTACGATTGGATGAGGTCATGAGGGTAGAACCCTCATGAATGGGATTAGTGTCCTTTTAAGAACCACTTGAGAGCTTGCCGCTCCTCTTTCTGCTCTCCATCATGTGAGGGTATAAGGAGAAATCAGCAATGTGCAGCCTGAAAGAGGACCCTCAACAGAACTTGACCATCCTGGCATCCTGATCTGGGACTTTCAGCCTCTAGTACTGTGAGAAATAAATTTCCATTGTTAAAAGCCACCCAGTCTCTGGCATTTTGTTATAGCAGCCTGAACTAAGACAGGTAGGCAGAACAAAACACTCCTACCCCCCAAGATGTCCACGTCCCAATTCCAGGAAATTGTGAATATGTTACCTTACATAGCAAAAGGGACTCTGCAGATGTGGTTAAGGACTTTGAGATGGAGAGTTCATCCAGGATCATCCAGGTGGATGGCTGTGGTCAGAGGGAGGGAGATGTGACTATGGAATTGTCAGAGAAAAGTAACATTGCTGTCTTTGAAGATGCAGAAGGAGAGCCATGAGCCAAAGGATGTGAGCAACTTTGAGAAGCTGGAAAAGTTAAGGAAACAGACTTTTTACTAAAGCCTCCAGAAGAACACTGCCTTATCAATACCTTGCTTTTAGCCCAGTCAGACTTAATCACCCATAAAACACTAGAATAATAAATTTGTGTTGTTTTAAGCCATCGTGTTTGTGATAATGTGTTATAGCAGTAACAGAAAACTGTTACACCTTACAGGAAGAACAATACATTTAAGTTACATGGTGGGCTTAGTAGGAATCATAGTAACCATGGAGTTGGGACCCAAATTTAGGTGGCTCTGTTCAGTGACCCCAGCCCTGCCACACTGCAGCAGCCAATTACCCTTACAAGAGTCAGGGTTCACTCCTTGGCCTATTGCAAAAATGGCACATACTCACACTCAAAGCACATACCTTCATGAACAGATCATCAGCAAAACAGAATAACCTGTCAATAGGTGTCTGAGTCTGAAGGCCTGAGATTCTAGGAGACCTGGGATGTAAAGTATAATTCAAGGGCTGGAGAAGGCCAATGTCCCGGCTTGAAGATAGGTCGAGAGAGCGAATTCTCCCTTACTCAGACTTTTTGTTCTATTTAGGCCTTTCAAGGATTGGATGAGGCCCATCCACATCAGGAAGGTCAATCTGCTTGACTCAGTCTACTTACTCAAATGTTAATCCCATCTAGAAACCCCTCACAGACATATCCAGAATGGTGTTGAACCACATATCTGGATACTCCATGGCACAGTCAGGTTGGCACATAAAATGAACTATCACAGATAAACCAATAGATATATCAATAGGTTGACAGATAGATAGATAGGTATATAAAGGAATTCAGAGGAATCCTTACAATTGAGATCACCTATAATTTAGACTCAGCTAAGGGCAGAATTCCTGGAGACAGAAAGAAAAAAGCAATCAACAGTCACTCCTCTTTGCTTGATTATGGACAAAAAGGAGCTGCTATGGGCACAGTGGTTAGAAGGATATTCCAGCTTCACCTGTTTCTGGAAAAAAACACTAATTGCTGATAGCCAATCATTAAATGACTTAGTGTTTAAAAGTGAAAATAGCTCTTAGTTTATGCATTTTGTTGATGGTATTTGTTTATTTGCATTTGTATTGGTTTTCATTGGTTTTGGGGAGGTGCAGTTCCTAAGGCCACATTGCCCCCTTTTCTAGTTCTCTGGTTCCATGTGAGTCCTGGACTGAACCCCATCAGTGCTCTCCTGATATGGGAGGCTGGGGGAGTTCTTGGTGCCTGAGACTTCAACCACCAGCAGGTTCTTGACTTCATGCAAGAAAGAATTCAAAGACGAGTCAGAGTGAAGCATAGCAGAAGAAGTTTTATTGCCAAGCGAAAGTACACACTCCAGAAGAGGTGTGGGTGAACTCAGAGAATCTGAGTCACCCAGGGCAGATATGGGGCTCCGATTCTTATGGGTGGTTATAATTTGGGCACAAAATACTCATGCGGGGTTCTGAAAATAGGCAGGGATTTTCTAGGAACTCTACATAATATTTATTATGCATGCTCTGTTACCTCCTGTGCCTACTCTGCAGGCACAGGCTGATTTTTCTCTTGTGGATACTCCATACAGAGTCAGCATCTACTAGGAGTCCTCTAGCGCCCCCAGTGGAGGGGTCATTGTCAGTCGTTGTGCACATGCATGCCACACTTCAGCAGCAGCAGCAGGATGCTTGTGGTCATGACAAATCACAGGTATATCACAAAGTCGCTTAATCTCCACAGACTCTCAGGTGTCAAACTCAGTTCCCTGTTTTTGTTCCTCCTGCAAATATCCAGAACTTCCTTATTCTTCCTGCCTCACTCACATGATCGGTGTTGGAGAGAGTGCACTCCAAAGCTGTGGAGTGTCCTCCTGGATCTCATCCTGGGAAGGCATAGTGAATCCGTAACAATGGCAGAGCTTACTGCATGTGTTTCCCTACAGTTCCTGGTGGGATAAACTTCTGGCTTTTAGAGTTTCTTAACTAGTGGATTAATTCATTGAAGAAAAAAAAAACTATCTCGCTTACATTGATCATTTTTATAGAAATTGATGTACTGGGACATTTAAACACACTCCTCTTCACCAGGGGTGAGGCTAGGAAGGACAGAGCCAGTAAAGGAGAAGAGAACTCTGTGATGCCACATACATAAAGATTTCATGTAAATAAACAAGGAAAGAAAAACTAAAACTAAACCCTGTAATAGAGAAGTAAAGGACATAAAACAATTCACAAAAGAGGTATTAGAAATGATTAACAGGCACTTTGTGGGGTGGAGAGAGGATTTTCAACCTCTCTAATAAAAATTAAAAAAGAGGCAATTGCAAAAATGAGAGGCAGTTTTTCACCCATCTAATTAACACACATTAAAAATTTAAAAGACAGGAGAGAAGAGAAAATGATGCTTGAAAGAGTTTGGCTTAACTTCCTTTCTGCATTTCGCTAGGGAGTGTTAATTAGCACAACCCTTTTAGGAACATTTTAGCAATATGTATCATGTGCCTTTAAAACATTCCTAACTTTTGACCCATTAATTCCACTTCCAGGATACACATAAAAATGAACACAAGAAGTTCATGCATAAAGACCTTTTTGGAAATGATACTTATGGTAGTGATATGCTGAAAATAACTTTACATATCCAAAGAATTAAATTCGTATCTATGAAAAATACCTTAAAAACAAATTTTGTTATTGTTAAATTCAAAAGTAAGTTTTTTAGAATCAAAACGTCCTTGAAATATGCATATAAAGAAGCCATCAGAATTATAAAACTACTTTACAAAACCTTGAATGGAATCATAAGTGATTATACTTCTATTTCCTTTTTTATTTTCCAGATTTTATATAGGCAGCCCATATCATTGAAATAATTAGAAAGAAACTATTTAAAACAAAAATGTAGAATCCATTGTGAAGTCCTTCTATGATAGATCGTCAAGGCCCCAAATGAAGAGTCTTATATGTGGCTTCAGCAGCTTGGGCTGGAAGTGACAGAAGGCTATTTGATGGAGCCACCCCAGTCACACTTACAGAGGTGACCCTAGACCTAGTCATCATTTGTAATATGACAGTGCCAAAGAGGTCTCTGAAATCCTTCACATACCAGCAGGAGAGAAGCAAAGTCATTTTGGAGAAAACTAAATTTGTATTGGAAGAGAGCAAGTCACAATCATTGCCAAAGCAAATTGTGTCAGAATTGTAGCTGATAAAAGTCCTATATTCCTAAAACCAGATTTTGAATGATTGGAAAGAGAAGGAATTCTTTGCAATAGCCTATCAACTCTCCTCTCAAGGGATGTTAACTTCACAAGAGCATGACATCTTTGCTGTCAGGTCCACCTTCCTAACATCCAAAATCGGGCACATACTAAGTGCCCAAGGAATACATGTTAAGTGAGCAAATAAACTCAGTTGCTCAAGCCAGATCCTAGGAGACTTCTTGAGTTTTTCTCTAGCCTTGGTCCCTTATCCAGCCCATCCTTTTGGTTCTTTCTTATTATCCCCCTCTCCCCACTCCCACCGTCCATACCTCACTCCAGGCCACCATCTCTCCTGGAGAACTTCAACAGCTTCCTGTCAGCTTTCCCATCTCTGGCCTTCCTCCTGTGCATTCTCCACCGATCAGCATGATAGCATGATTGAAGATTGCAAAGCCCAAGCAGATTGGGTCATTCCATGGCTTAACTTCAAATTCTCCGGCTGCTCCTTTCATGTTCCTGAGTCACCTTTGTTGTCTGCCCCTTCCTCTCCGCTTCCTCTCCCCTTCCAATTCTCAACTCGTGCCACCACCCCCCTTGTTCACCATGCCACAGTCACGTTGTTCTTCAGGTTCACTTAAGTTTCTTCAATAACCACCTCAAGGCCCGTTTGAATCTTGTCCCTCCTGCCCGTAGCACACTTTCTTCCACACAGCTTTCAACTTAAATCACCAGTTTTCAAACACGCCTTTCTTATCCACCTAATTAAAGATTTCCTTGTTATTTTCCATATAGCTCTCACTTCTTCTTGCCTTGTAGAGCACTTATGGTAATTTATAATTATACATATTTATCCCTTCAGTCTGTTTCTCCCACTCAGACAGCACCCCATGAGAATAGGGATGGTGATCAACCTGTCTACTTCTGTGTATGCCCATGTCTAAGTGCACAGCTGGGCAAAGCGGGCAGTTTATGTCTGTTTGCTAAATGAATGAATGAGCTCCAAAAGGGAGAACTGATTGAAAACACAGATCCATTTAATGAGTGAGGGATGGGGTGGATCAACATACCATTGGGAAGCAGCTAAGAGAAAGGGACTAGCAATAAAAACAGCACTGAACTGTAATAGCCCATCCTGCCCAGTTTCACCAGTGTCCCTGGAAGAAGTGAATAACAGAGTGTCATGATGAGGCCATGAGTACAAATGAAACATGATGTACTCCTCACTACCTCTTTATAAACTTTATGTAACTCAGTAGTGTGAATTCTCTTTCTTTTTTTTAAATATGTATGTAAGTGTGTGTGTGTGTATTATATAAGGAGCTTATCCATTTGTTTTCAGTAATTCTCACCAATTTTTGTTTGCTTATTAATTTTTGTGTGTTGTTGTTACTAACAGTATCCTGAGTTTTAAGAAAACTATTAGACAAACAAAATCAAAGTGAAGCCTGGGTACCCAGAGTGAACAAAGCAGCCGATGCTCCTTTTTACAGCTTGGATGTGAACGAAGCCTACTTACATGTATGGGGCAGGACCGTCTCTTAAAAGAATACAGATGGCAGAGGACACACTTTCAGACTATGCACTGAACATGTTGAGAAAGCAGTTATGAAGGGATTTAAGTAGATAGTAGAAATGGAGAGGTGAAGTCTTGATCCCTTCTGTGGTATATTAAATGGTAAAATGAAAAAGCTTTGGAACATCAAACTAAACTCATCTGGCAAATTGTTTTTGGAAAGAGATGAGCTTGTGCATTTGGACTCCTGTCAGCTGTGTAAACACCCCATTATCTAGCTGGTTATCTTCGTGGTTCTGTAAGCCCCATGCAGGCTCACTGTACCTGCCCATGGGTGCAGCACACACTGGAAAAAAAAAAAAAAAAAACGCCTGTTAAAGGTGCCTGTCTGGGTGGCCTTGGCAGTTGCTGTCTCCACATCGGAGCACTTTGAAGCTGTTCACTTTAGGGTCATAACGACCCTTTTTGGTGGGAAGCCAGCCCCGGGAAGCACAATTTTCTGAAAGAATAAGGGGTTGGTTGACATCCCTGACTGAGTGGCAGGATGCAAAAAAGATGGTCGGCTGGCTGAATAGTCATTTTGTTTTCTTTTTAGGTCCCCCAATTATGTTAATTTGGAAACTGTATCTATTAATTGCCCAATTAGACATCTGGTAATCACTCTCTACAGAAATATCCCAATCACAGTGGCAAGGGCTGGGTGCACTATTTTATTGTATCGCAAATAAAAATCTAATTTAGATTTAATAAAACTAATTCCAGCTAATTTAATACCAATTGATCATTAACAGGGTGCATTTTGTGGTTTATCAAGAGTATAAGAAGGGTATATAATTAACTGGAAATGGTGTCCGCAAAGTTATAATTAAATCCTTGGTAACTTTTAACTTTCAGCAAATGTTTTACCACTTAATTAACATTTCAGAAGATGATTTATAATATGACTTGTTAAACACCCATTGCACAGAGTGCTGGACCAACTAATCAGTGTAGTCATGGAGCTTCTTATTTACAAAGTGTTTCTCCTTTCAAACTATGTAAATACCTTGTTGCAGAATAAATAAGATATCTACATACCCTTTTAATAAAAATTAATAACCGATTATGGGCTTAAGTGATTGGGTTTTTTAAACATGATGGTTGTAGGATTTTATTCACACTTATCTAATTTCTATTCAGTAGAGACCCAGAGACTCAGGTGGAATAACAGAGTAATGTTTTCTTTGCTTGATTTTTGTTCACTTCCTTCACTGGACTCTAGGTACCCTCTCCATTAGACTGTGGGGGGCAAGGGGGCAGGGACCAGTCAAGAAGTGGGAGGTGGCATCCCCAGGTGTTTGCACATAGTCCACAACTACCGAATCATGCCTTGCTGCTGAGATACGGAGCTACTGTGAGGAGCACAGGGATGAGGAGGCAACAGGGTCCATGATGTCTGCAATATCTACACCTTTTTCTATGTTCAAAATTCCTTTCTTCTAAAGTTGGCTGGGATGAATGCTACATTTCATATTGACTTACAGTTTGGATGAACACATCAAATGGAAGTGCTGTTGTGAGATTTAAATAAGATAATGCCTACTGGGCGCCTGGGTGGCTCAGTTGGTTAAGCGACTGCCTTCGGCTCAGGTCATGATCCTGGAGTCCCGGGATCGAGTCCCGCATCGGGCTCCCTGCTCAGCAGGGAGTCTGCTTCTCCCTCTCCTGCTCCCCCCTCTTGTGCTCTCTCTCTCAAATAAATAAATAAAATCTTTAAAAAAAAAAAATAATAATGCCTACTAAGAGCCTGATGGAGTAAATACTGAACACGTGTTGGCCATAACCCTTCTTCTTTGTTGCATATATCACAGTTGTAATTTCACAGTGATTTGGATTATCACCCGATTTTTGTGTCTTCCCCCACCAGGTCAGGAGCCTGTGAAGACAGCACGGGAGCTGTGTTTGCTCACCATTATGTCTCCAGCATGTAGTGGTAAAAGTGATCACAATACTGACCTTCAATGAACATTTGTTGAAGCAAGGAATGGATGAATGGAGTCATTATTGTTCTTAGTTATTCAAAATGATTGACATATTTGGCCCTTTCTTCAAAAGAAGAAAAGAAAAGCAGAAACTCAGTGTGTTGCTCGTGAAGTGAAGAATGGCATGGTAAAAATTGTGGCAGTTTGTTCTCTGTAGCAAGACAGGTCTCCACAGGACTCAAGCCATGGGTTCTGCCTTTAACCTTCCAGCAGACCTCCAGTGACTATGAAGTTGTGATCTTCTTGCATTCTGTGCCATCTTTGTACTCCCAGGATGGCCATCGGACCTTATTGGAGAATCATTTCACCACAGTATCTCAATATGCTCTTACACCAAGCCTGGTCCTGCAGGGGCTGTCTCATTTGCATCTGGAGGTATCAAAATCTTGCTGAGCAAGTCTCTTCCATCCCAGGCATCTTTCGAGATGTGAGCTCAGCACCGTTTTAACGTGATGCTTCTCGCTTTCCCTGAGGCCTGTTCCAGGAAGGTAAGCTATATTAAACTTGCTGCTGTAATGTTTTGGCTTATTGATTTTTTTTTTTAACTTGGCACCAAACATCCAACAGGCAGTTTAAAAAAGATCAAAAGGGGAAAGAAACAAGAAGGGGAAAAAATGCACCCAACTGCAGCATTTAGCACTGTCCACCGTGCAAGGCAATTAAGGGCTTATGCTCCAAAATGTATCAAAGTGAGGGCTCTTTCCTTGACGGCCTTCGTAAATGGAGGTGGCAGTTTAAGGCTAAAAGCAACACCGAAGGACAGGGATGTGAGTCCATTGTTTTATATTGTCAGTGTTTGGCTGACTACCAGAAGGTAGAAAACACACTTAGGTGAGGCTCTTTGCAAGTAGGGTTCTCTTCTCCCATTAGTTCTGGCAACCTCTAAAATTTGACAGCCAGATTCATTATGGGATTCTTGAGGTCTGTAGTATTACCACAAATTCAAAGACACTCTTCACACAGTTGCCTCTTGTGGGTTGTAGGATCAAGTTTGCTTATCGATTATATTTGGTCTTTTTGAGCAAAAGTGCAGGAAGCCTTAGGAAGGGATGTTTAACCCAGTCTGAGGTATGAAAAAGTCATCTCAGACTTGCCCCCCAAAACCATCAAGGAGGCTGAGGCCAGAGTAAAATTCATCCATCCATCCATCCACCCATCCATCCGTTCATCCACCCATTTATCTCTGCCTCCATCCCTCCATCTGTCCTTCCTTCCCTCCATCTGCCCCTGCATCCGTTCATCCATGCATCCATCCAACAGCTCTATGTCAAACAGTCTGCTAGGTATCATGGATTAATAAGATGATAGAATTATTTCATATCATCAAGTGTGTCTCCATCTTCCAAATCTTTCATGCTCTTCTATCCTTCATACTTTTGCTCTTGCTATTACTAATCCCAAAATACCTCTTTGTACCAGGAAAATTGCTTCTCATTATTAAAATCCCGGTCCAAAGATACCATTTCCTGAGAAATGTCTCTCAAATGTTTGAGCCTGAATTGTTTATGCCTATTTATTTGCTTGATACTTTATGCATATGTATTCACCAGCTCTTGTCACATTTTATTTTAGTCATTTAAAATAATAATAGCAAGAATAACAGTGATAATAAATAGATTTTATTTAACAAATACTATGACTAGGCACTTTCGCCAAGCACCTCATATGTAAGAAACATTTCATCTTCACACTAATCTTAGGAAGAATCTACTATTATTACCCTTACTTCACAGAAGAAACTGAGACATGGAGAAGTCATTTATGGGTCACTATAACTTCACAGTGAGCTTGGCTTGGGAAGTCTGAGGGACACTCTGTACCAAAAAGTCGAGTTAATGTCTATCACAGAGACACAACATGGATATTCAAAAAATGATTGGATGAATCGGAATAAAAGAATAGGTGTAACTCAGAAATTCTAGGTCTAGCCTTGTCTTCCTAAATAATTAGACCCAATTCTAATAACCACAAAAAGACATAATGTTATCATGGTTCCTACTCGACCGCTTATATTTGTCATGCAAGTGTGGATTTACTGTGAATTTTGATGCAATTCAAGGGGACTGTTACTGGGTGCTGAATATGTATCATGCAACCTGGTATGCATTTTACAAAGATTATCTCATTTAGGAACTTACAATACTCTATGAAGTAAGGACACTTGCTATTCCATTTAGCAGGTGCCAATAAACCAAGGCTTAGAGATATTAGAAGTTTGCCCAAGGTCAGCTGGCTAGGAAGTAGTGAATTTGGTGTTCCGAGCCATGAAAGCTATTTCCAGGGCCCTCAAACCTCAACTGTGTGTTTCTGCTAACAGGCACATGGAGGGAGATAAAGTGATAAATGGGAAGAGAAAAAGGCAGATACAGAGAAAACAAGACAGGGACATCATTTCCTGAACAGTATAAATACTTAGGCTGCTCTATCCCTACTTTTCTTTCAAGCTCATTGTTTTCAATAGTATATATTCAAAGTGCCTTGAAATACTAAGCACTTGAATAAAATACCCCTGAGAAAAGGCTGAACTTCTCCTCAATGACAAATTATGTGTAATTTGTAAGAATTTCTATTAATGTTTTTTCAAGCTTTTAGGTTCAAAACGATATTCTTAATTGCATAGCCATGGTGGTGTGGCTGACCATGATGCCTCTTCCATCTTTATGGGATGTTTTCTGTTCAGGTTTATGAATAGATCCATATATATCACTGGCCTTGGAATTCAAAGTAGCCCTACTAATACAATTATTTCTTATCCTACCAGGAGTTCAGCAAAACTATGAGTACAGATGGTATGCAATCATTCTGCAATCACTTGCAATTGTTTATCTGTTCCTACCACAACCTTGAAATTCCTTTTTCAAAGATCACAAATGACCCTTTTCTCACCAAAATTAATGTCCTCTTCTCAGTCATCATGTTCCCGGAACTTGCTGAACCATTTGATATCACTCATCACCCTCTTTGTGAAGCCCTTTACAGCCTTGAGCTTCTTTGTCTTTGGATACTGAGCACCTTTAAATTTCACCATTTATTTATAATTTCATTTTATAGCTTGAGAGATCACCACATTATCTAGCCTTCAGGGTCAGCTTTTCCATTGATATCTCAAACAAAAATGGCTCAAAATCTGTTCCTGCGATATAATGGGAAAACAACATTTTACCGTCATCCCATAGATTTTCGCCATCCAGTTGAGAACTCCTATTTTAAGATTATCAGCTGCCAGAGCCAATGTCCAAAACTCATCTTAAAATAGCTCTACATAAAAAAGGAGCATAAACTGAGTTTTTCAAAGTAGGTACAGGACAACTTCATTTCTAATCATCAGACTGTTGTACTTGTGATTTATCTGGCTTCTACCTGTTGAGTATGACAAACCGCATTCCATCACACACAGACTTTGTAGCCTGAGAAATATGACAGACAGTAAGTGAGAAATGGAAATAAAATGTGAGCCCTCTTTAACTTATAAAAAGTAAGCATTCTTTCAAACCCTGTCTACTGAAGAACAGTGAGAGAGGAATGGATGTTTACAACCATGAAAAACACCTATAATTTATATACAATTGTAGAAAAGAATAAAGAAACAAAAATTATGTTTTTGGAAAGGTCCATTTACTCTTTGAGTCTTCAAGGAATAAAAATTGTCTGAAGCAGAACACAGACACCCACAATTAATGTTCTCAGTGCTTCAGCACAACAAACCACCCGCTGTGATTTTGGTTGAACTGATATGAAAACATTATTAGAAATATCTGCACTCACTCTTCAGCTGTTCACAAACAGTTCCTCAATTGAGACAGCTATCAGATTCTCTGTTAGGCATTTGGGGGGTGAGGGCAGCATGGAGTGGCAAGTCTAAGCTTAACCTGAGCATCTATTATACAGCTACACATGGTATTTTAAGGGTAGTGTTCAAGGGTCCAGAACTGGGTTAATTTTTTTTTCACCAAGCATGACCAGAAAGGTCTAAGGTGTTTTCCCTGTCCAAAGGAACATCAATGGCCAACTCAGAGAATTCAAACTCAAATGTAGACTGGTTGCAAGGAGAACCAGTGAGTATTGCAGAAAGAAGACAAAGTAAGGACTCAGGAGTTACTGGGCTACAGAATTAAGTAAGGGCTAGGAGAGTTGGGGGCAGGGCATAAATAATATACATGTGTCTTGGATATGAACTTGGATGTCCTTGAGGCCCCAATGTGCCATTGTACTGGCTGCTGACTGAGTGGGATATGGGTGGGTTGGTTTGGTTTCAAAGCACAATGTTGGCAAGGATAGAAGCCAGAAGAGGAATAGCACATGCATATTTCTCAAAAAATATTGAATGAAAGAACAAAATGTCATTAAAAGTTTGTTAGGACCATTTCTTTGCCAATGAGAGGATAAATGCTACACTAATATACTTTGTTCTTTTTATACTTTTATAAGATGAGACATTATTGTAAGTATTTTATATAATAACTTGATAAACTAAAAACTATTTCTCCCACCCCAATTTTCTTTATGGATTTTTAAATACTATTTACATTGATGTGACAGTCTATTTTTCTTGTCAGTTGAGCCAGTTGGTATGGCAACATTTAACTTCTCGAAGAAATGTCTGTCAACATTACAGTGAAAAAAATAGTACTGGTACATTGTACCAGTATGAATCACCACCACCTCCACCAATAACAATGGCAAAATATTACAAAAATGATAATAATAGTACTAATGACAACAGCAACAGCACCAAATACAATAATTAAAGTAGAGAAAGCAGAGACTTGGCAGTCAGATATCTCAAGACTCCAATTTCTAAGATATCTTTCTAACTCAATAACCTTGGGTAAGAAACCCTCTAAGTGGCAATTTCTTATTTAGAAAAGGAAGCTAATTATACATAACCAGTAGGATTATACACAACTCATAGAGCTGGGGGAAAATGAATATGTCATTAAATTAGAAAACAAAAAAGGAAAGAAAACAAAAATGCCCATGTCTTCTAGTGCATGGTTGGCTTCTAATACATGGTAGTTCCCACATCCATTTTCATGATCCCAAACCCAGTTGAGTAACGTTTGAAGAGTTTGAAGGAGAGAAAGATGGCACTACAGACAGATAAGCAAAGGTTGTCCAAGTGTTTTTTTCCCACACAAAACAGCATTATCCCTGGTACCATGTGGAATCTTATTCCCCATAAACTGTTGTTAACTCCATGGCATCTCACTTGAGAAAATCTCTCT
The DNA here is from genome assembly GCF_964656455.1 of Halichoerus grypus. Classification (NCBI taxonomy): domain Eukaryota; kingdom Metazoa; phylum Chordata; class Mammalia; order Carnivora; family Phocidae; genus Halichoerus; species Halichoerus grypus. The sequence continues at coordinate 19,852,363 of NC_135726.1, read as the reverse complement.
CTCTGACCTCACACGAATTCCTCCCTTAGCCATCAAGTGAGATACTTAGCTATGTCAAAGCTGAGAGTAAAAGGCAATGTTTATCCAGAAAGCTGATGGTCAATACAATTTTCAAGATAGAGAGTAGGAGTGAGCTTATACACAATAACATATACAAATTCAGTTCTTACATGAGAGGCAGTGTGCTAAGAATTTCATATATGAATCTCATTTAATCCTCAAAACATTGGAGGCAAGGAACATCTGACCTCCACTTTACAAGTGAGAAAACAGAGATTTTAGTAGCCATTAAACCAGCTGTTCAAAGTCACACAGCTACCATGTAGCTAGCTAAAAGTCAAATCCAAACAGGATTTCTCTAGCCCACATGCTCAACCTTAAATTTATCCTACCCAGAGGAAAGGAAACATTTACTATAAACAAAGATAGGAAGAAAGGCAAGAAGGGAGAGACGGAGGCAGAGACAGAGAAATAAGAAAAAAAAATTTTTAAAGGTAAATAAAGTTTCCTGAGGAACACAAACAATTGAGCTGCTTCCAAAAAAAAAAAAAAAAAAAAAACCCATGACTTTAACACTAATCTTTCCCCCAACAACCCATTTTGAAGCACATTGGAATGTTAAGACCTTGAATCAAATACTTAGAGAAAAGTTAAACTTCAGAGCAGAGGCAGTGCATTTGTACATGTGAAGAGCACAATTTGTTTACATGTCATCTAGAACTTTATTCTCAGAAGAATGGTCTTATTTCTACAGCCTATTATTCAGGCTGGTTTGGCTGGACCTTGTTTTTCTCCTCCGAGTCCCAGTGGTACAACGTTGTTTTCAGTATGCATCTATGAATAGACCTACAAACACCACTGACCTTGGTGGAGGAAACCCATGCCACTAATGGAATTATTTTCAGACTGGAATTACCCCCAGGAATTCAACAAAATGTGGAGTAGTGATAGTGTGTTATCACTCAACAACCTTTTCAATCTGGTATGTGCTCTCTCTGTAATCTTTAAATTCTTTATCTCAAGGATTACAAGTCACTCTGTCTTCTAAGCCTAATGATTTCTTCTCAGCCTTCAGTTATTTCATGAATTTTTTTAACCACTTGATACCACCTATGTCTTTGCAACACGTGTTCTAAACTTTTATAATTTATTGACTTCATTGCATGTTTTTAGCAATGAAACTGTTTTAACATCCAAATGACTGCATTCCCAGCTTTAAAAAGTCGATGACTTTCCTTTGATACCACGCTATCTCCCCCATGGTGTCGAACGCCACAGTCTATGTACTTAGGTTGACATTATCTCCATCAGATCTCCAGTGTCAGGTGTGAACCCAGGTTTCCAGGATCAGCCCAGGTGGACTCCCTGGCCACAGTGATTGGTTCAAGAAGCAGCATGTCACCTTCTGTTCAATCTCAGGATTTCTGGGGTGAGGTGTCCTCTTTCCTGTTGAATTAGAGCTTGAAAAGATGTGAGCCTTCAAGTGCTGGCAGCCATTCTGCCACCATGTGTTGTGTGAGAATTAATCCATCATGGAGGAGAACAGAATTAGATTTTCTATTGGAGGCCTAATGGACACTCCAGTGTTTTCTGCTCAGTCCTGGGTCAGCTGACACATTTCAATCTCTGGTCTTACTGTTTGCTTCAGCACTCCCTGGACAGCTGTTCCTGTCCTCGCAGATCATCTGTTGCCCAATTCTCACTGTTTCTTCATGCTGTTGCTCTGCCTATTCCTCTGAGCCTAAGAAGTAGACGTTGACTCTCTCTTAATCCCCTATAGCACAGCTGAAACCAGGCTGTTTGAAAATAAGCCTGTGACCTCAGGACTTAAAGCAGACAATATAATAAAGGCATATAAAACTCCAAGCTAGATTGTGTACTCTGGATTTTTCAGGTCCCGTGCTTCTACAGGGGAATACCTCCTCCCCATCTTTCCACTCAGCCTCTGGCCTGCTGTCCTGTTGCAGGAGCCAGATTAGACCCCCCTGGTGGAAGAAAGTGCTTAATTGTTCCCTGACTCCTCTCAGAATCTATACCCATATTTTCCTGGATCCCTTAGAAGGGAAAATCTTTTTGTCAGACCTACTTCTCCAGAGCAATAGAGGAAAAATTAAAAATAACGGTACTGATTTTAAATTCAAACCTGACTCCATTTGTAGCCATCAAAATTTTAGAAATACATCAGCAGTTTAGCCACAGGATATCTAGTTGTACAATACACCTTTTATCTCATATTTGTAATAACATTAAAGATGCAGACATTTCTATCTGTGGTAATTCAATTAAATGGGAAATGATAAATTGATCTTACTCAATAACATAGATGTAAAAATCCTACATAGTATGTTAGCAGAAGAAATTCTAGATTGTCATGACCAAATAGGATACATTGAAGAATGTAACAATGGCTAAATGTTAGAAAAGCTCATGTAATTCACCATATTACATAATTCAAGGAGAAAAATTATATAATCTTTCCAAAAGATACAGAAAAAAATTAAATAAAATTTAGCACCTATTCCTGATTTTAAAAATAACAGTTCTAGGAAATTAGCAATGGAAGGGAATTCCTTTAACCTGACAAAAGGTAAATGAAAATTTAGAAACTTTTCTATTAAACTCAGGGCCAAGATGTGAATTCACATTATTACATCAACTACATTCTACATATCTTAGCCCATGAAGGAAGGAAGGAAGGAAGAAAGGAAGGAACGAAGGAAGGAAGGAAGGAAGGGAGGAAGGAAGGGAGGAAGAAAGGGAGGAAGGGAGGGAAGCCACTGAAAGGGAAGAATCAAAAGTGTATGATACTGTCTTTGTTGAAAATATTAGGACATGAATATTTACAGATAATTTATTAGAACTAATAAGAGTGTTTATCAGTATTGTTAGTAAGAGATCAATGTCAAAATACACAAATTAAAAAAACTGGTTTTTTATAACTAATAGAAACAAATTAGAAAATGTAATTTTTAAAGATTAATATTAGAAACAAAAATATAAAATACTATGAGAAATTTGTAAAACCTTATAGAGGGACGTGAAGACCTAAATAAAAGGTGAAATATACCATAATAATAATAAATATAATAAATGGGAAGATTTAATGTTTTAAATATACCAATTTTTCTTAAATTAATCAGATGTGACTCTTATACTAAAACATATTCTTTACTCCCTTCAAATACTATCAAAATCCCAAAGGGTTTTCTCTTGAGAACTGTGTAAGCTTAATATATATTAATTTTGGTAAGAGAAAGCAAAAAGGTGAGGATTAACAATTAACAAAATTTAATATGGATCATTATTTTAGAGCAGTACGATGCAACAATGGACAAATAGGTCAGTCTACCTATGCAATAATATTATACTGCTGTAATTAGAGAGTCCCAAAACATGGCCACATATGAATGGGTACTTGCTATACTTCACATTTTTTAAATAAATAAATAAATAAATAAATTATTTATTTATTTGAGAGAGAGAAAAAGTGAGCATGAGCAGGGGGGAGGAACAGAGGGAGAGGGACAAGCAGACTCCCTGCTGAGCAGAGAACCCGACCCTGGGGCTGGATCCCAGAACCCCAAGATCATGAACTGAGCCAAAGGCAGATGCTTAACCAACTGAGTCACCCAGGCACCCCACTATATTTCACATTTGGCTTTATAATGATTGAGCAGTGGATATACAGTTTAATAAATGGCATTGAGTTGGGGGGGGGTCCAGATTGTCATCCATATACAAAATAAAATACATTTAGATAATTGCCTCACACTAAATACACGAAAATAACCTCCAGAGGTACAAAATGTTAAAGACAGATGGCACTAATTTCCATATTAAAACATATGAAACAATCCAAAATATAGTTGTAGGGACATATATATGAAATTAAAATGTGAGAGCATTCATGGGAAGATTTCTCATCAATTTTAGGACCATAGAAGGAGAATGAAATGAGAATGGTGGGTCTTCAGCTGTGTCTCTTAATATTTTATCTCTTTGCAAAATAATAATAGTAATAATAATAAGGTAAACATGGCAAAATAGTAGCAGTTTAAAATGTGGTCAGTAGGCATAGTAATATCTGATTGTTATTTTTTTATACTTTTCTATATGTTGAAATATACTATAATTAAGAAGGGAAAAGAAGCAGTTATAATAGATAGGTCAATCACCATGTATTCAGTCAATTAAATTCACCATTTTAACGGAAAAAGAGAAAAAAAATATGAACATTTCAGTAAATGCAGAGAAAGCTTCTGTTAAAGTCAATACTCGTTCATGATAAGCGAAAAAATCTCTCAGAAAATTAAGAATGGAGGTAAATAGCTTAATCTGATAAAGGACATTAGACAAACTATAGTTAACAAATACTTAATAGTAAATATTGAATGCTTTACCCTCTATGCATAGAAATAAAGCAAATATATTCACTCTTACCTCATCTAGTCAACATTGTATTCGAGGCTCCAGTCAGTGAAAATGAGGTAAGAAAAAGAAATACAAGACATAATATTATAAAAGTAAGAGTTATAATTCTTTTTATTCACAGATGACATGACTGGGTACGTAGAAAAACCGAAAGGCAACAAATAAACTATGAGAATTAAATGAGTAAAATCAGCAAAGTCACTGCACTGAGAGTTTTAGAGGGGAGGGGTGTGGGGGGACGGGTTAGCCCAGTGATGGATATTAAGGAGGGCACGTATTGCATGGAGCACTGGGTGTTATACGAAAACAATGAATCATGGAACACTACATCAAAAACTAATGATGTACTGTATGGTGACTAACATAACATAATTAAATTAAATTAAATTAAATTAAAAATAAATAAATCATTTAAAAATATAAAAATAAATAAATTTTTATGTCAAGCAAAATAAACCAGACAGGCCAGTAAATACTGTATGATTCTGTTTGTGCCCAAAGTAGGGAAGGGGCAGTCTGATACTGCAGGAATGAGGCAGTCTATCAGGACAGCTAGGTAGTTTTGTGGTAATTAATAACCTCATAATCTCAGTGACGTAAAACAAGAATTTGTTTCTTGCTTATGTTGTGTGTCCATTGTGAGTTAACAGGAGGGTTTTGCTACAGCCAGGCTGAAGAACAGCCACTCTCCAGAAGAAGAATTAAGAGGATTTTGTACTGACATTTAAATATTCAAGTCTGGGGGCGTCTGGCTGGCTGAGTCAGAAGAACATGCATCTCCTGATCTCAGGGTCGTGAGTTCAAGCCCCATGTTGGGTGTAGAGCTTACTTAAGAAAATGAATGAATGAATGAATGAATGCTCAAGTTTTGAAATGTCACAAGATACTTGGTCATTAAAACTCAACTTGCTCATGGCCCACTCAACACAAGGGAAGTTGAAGAGCATAGTCCTTCCATGTGCTCAGAAGGCAGAGTTAGAAATATGTGTCTAGTAGCACAAATGACTATCACAGCAAGATAGGTAGTAGGGGCTGGAAAAGAGACGTTAATAATCTAGGGAAAGGGAAATACCAGGCTGCTGTAGTCAGTGGGAAATCTCTTGTAGTGGCTTAGTAATAGGAATTTCTGCTATTCCATTATAACCTGTTGCCTCGGTTGGTTTTATATTCTCCTCATCAAAATCTTCTACAGAAACACACATGTACTTTTTTCTTTTAATTTACGTTTTATTTTGTGAAAATCAAAGTAGATAACGACATGGTGTGTAACAAAGAATAGGCTTAATACCAGTGCTCTGAGTCAAAGTTGGCAATGAGAACATAGCTCTCAAGGAATCTATGAAAATCATGAAGAGGCAATTGGACTGTCTTAGAATCATGGATTGGGGTCGCACCTGAATTTATCTAACTCGTAAGGAGCAAAATTGCCCCAGCTAATGAAGTTATCAGAAAGAAAGGGAATCAGCGTTTTGTGAAATGGTCTCAGAGTGCTTAGCCTTGAAGCTATGCCCCATAAATATTAGTTTAAATGTAAGAAAAGAGCCCTGCACCTGAGAGAATTATGTAAGCTCTGATGAGAAATGATGCTGCTAAAGAGTTACAGCGTGACCAAAAATATGACACAACAGCTTCGATACAGTCCTGGGGTCCAGGGCCGGGTCTCCAGATACCCAGCTGCTATTCATTTCCGAAGGACAGTGACTTCTGTTGTACCAATGGGAACTCTGCCCGGCCTGTGTGTTTCCTGCCTACTTGTAAGGAAGACCAAAAACCTAGAGGAAAATTTCTTCATTGCCTGGTAGGGTTAGGGCCACATTTTCTTTTTCACAGTTAAATGTGAAAGCTGGAACTGATGTTAAAGCCAGGCAGGGGCCCAGGGTGGGGTCAGCAGTTAAGAAATGTTCCATCCATCAAGGAGGTGTCTTCCACCTAATCCCCAACCCTAATGAAAACTTTGGTGGGACTTACTAAATTGGCATTTTTGCATGTTTGTCTTTTCTTTATCAATTCACTTTTTGTGTCTTTCTACTTCTCAAAAACAAATGTTTTAATAATAATAACTAAAAAAAAAAAACAAAAAAAACAGAGAGCATAGTATGATGTTCCTCCTCTTTCTCTCAGCTTTACTGACAAAGTGCTGTTGATTCTGGCTCAGGGTGCCCTCTTCTGCCTACACTCTCTGGCCCCTAGTCATTGCTTCCTTGGGGTCACTCTGCCCTCATTCTTGTCCATTCCCAGCCATTCTCTATGCTGTCCACAAGCAAAGCTCTCACATGGAGTTGAGCTTGACATAACTGGTTTTAAAATCTTGAGTAGTTCCCATTATCTGACAGAGGTTACAAGCAGGGTGCCTGTAGGGGATGTTGATGGGATTCCTCTCAGGTTTGCTCATGTCTTTTTTGCAGTTTTTACTTGACCTTCTCTTGGCTTCCATGTGCTTTGCCCCTACAGTAGGGATGGAGACTCTTCACCTATAGCACAGGGAGTACCTAGAGGTTTCCATCCTGTGGGAGGGCTCCAAACCCTCATGGGCATGAAGTGTGAAAATGTGAAAGCAAGCCCCCTTGCCTCAGGTCAGGACTACTCTGAGGCATCACTTCCACTGCAAAACTCATATGCAGAAGCAGCCTGAGGCTCCCTTCCACAGGTCTTCCTTGCAAACACACTCCTGCTTTTCCACCCCTGGCCTGCCCTACGTCATCCCCCTTTCCCAGACTGGCTTCTCCTGGGAATACCTTCTTAATAAGCTGCTTGCATATGAATCCTCATCTCAGAATCCACTTCTAGGGACTTGACCTAAGACATTCCACTCCCTATGGGCCAAATTTAGATTTAAAACCTTGTTTGTCATAATTAATTTTCAAGCTGAGTATTTTTAAACTGCATTTACTAACCCAATTAATTCTTACTGCTTCCTTCTATTTTATTTTAGTCCTATTTTGTTTACTGACCTTCTTCACCCAGCCCCTGAAAGCACTTGAGTTTTTAATACCTGACCTATGGGTTTTAAGCCAAGATAGGGTGATTTAGGGTACTTGACACACTCACTCTATTATACATATCTAGCTTCATCTCCCACCTCCCTGTCCCAGGCACCCGAATTTCCTGCCACCACTGAATGCCTTTGTATCCCCTGGGCATGTAGACACTTGCTCAACTTCTTCCCTTTACATGTGATTCTCGGTCTGAATGAAAGAGTCTCCTCTACTGTAGGTCCACCTTGCAAAATCCTATTCATCAAAGCCCTTATCAAATGTCTCTTCCTCTGGGAAAGCCATTTCTCCAGCTTTCCATGGGTTCCCCCAACACCTTTCACACATGACTGTGATTTGACATACCATACCAGAGTAAAATCTGAAGGACATCTGGGATTAACTTAGTGGAGGGAGAGCATGTGAATGTGTTTTAGGCAAAGAAACATCAGGGGAAAGACATCGTGGTGGGTTGGGGGAGAGGATGGAGTAGAACATCACATGCTGAAAGAACTGCATCCAGACCAGTGCTGGAGGCAGCTAGAAAGGCAGAGGGAAAGGGTGCAAGGGAAGAAGGACAGGTGACTGGGAGACACAGCAGTCTCCAGTCTGTAATTCATGGGTGAATGTGAGGGGATAGGAAAACACCCTCCATCCTATACCATGTTGGTGTATTTCCATTTTTTTCTGGGGACAGAGTTCATAGTTTCATCTCATATCTTTATTAAGAGCAAGAAACAGCAAGGGAAGGAGGGAGAGAGAGGAGAAAGACAGGGATAGAGAGAGAGAACAGAGAAAGAGAGAAGAGAATAAGAATTTTTGAACATTCTACATGTCAGAACAGCACCCAGGCCCCTACTCCCCATAACAACATAATGAGGTCTACAGCTACCACTGATCCCATTTTGCAGGGGTAGAACTGAGGTTCAGAAGGGCAGAAACTCTCCAAGGACACAGCCTGTCCATGTCAGAGCCAAGATGCCAATCCAGTTTTAGGACATGCAGGGTCATGCTCTTTGCTCTACTGGCTCCTGGACAAGAGAGATCAAGTAGAGGTATCTCCAGAAGGCTTTTGTGTGACTTCATGAAGCTAGGACATGGAAAGCTGCAGGCAGAGGATGGCTGGTGGTGTTCCATTAAATGCTCCTCTGCCCTCTTAGCCTATAAAACTGAGGTTGCTTGGGAACTGTGGTCATGGGGTCAGAGCTTGCCTAGACAACTTCATTTAAAAAAAAAAAAGTGTCTAACAATCAAAAGCTTGAGACTATGAGGAGAGAGATAGAAAATTAGAAAGCCATCTGCTCTCTCACAACCCTGTAGTCTCCTTTGATTTAACATGTGTTCTTTATAATTATCTACACTTTAAAGCCATGATTCTCAAAGTGTGGTCTCAGGAATGGCAGCATCAACATCATGTGAGAACTTGTTAAAAATACAAATTCTTAGGCTCCACTTCAACCCACCTGATCAGAAACATGGGGGGTGGGGCCCAGCAATCTGTTTTAATAAGCTCTCCAGTTGATTCAAATGCACATCTAAGTCTGAGGACCACTGATGTAAAGTGTGCAAAGCCCTCTCAGATTCATTATCTCAGTGGTTGTTTCAGGAAATGTTGAAAACATTTTTCTTAGTGCCACTGTACATTTGAGGACACTGAGGATAAAAGGGGATGTGATTTCCTCATCATAAATCCAGATTGGTTGGCTTTGTAGGATAGCCCACTTTCTTTGAGGACGGTATGTCTCCCACCATGTTCTCATTTGTATCCCCATGAGACCCACCACCTACCAGGAGTTTAAAAGCAGCTTTGTCACCTTCCCTCTGAGCATTCATGTGCTTCATGACAAACCAGTGACAAATATCCAATGTGGATACCTTGTAGGACCCTACCTGATGTGGGAAAATATATTCAGACCAATCCACTTGACTTCAGCTATGAAAATAATTTGGATGTCTAAGAAGACTTCTGATCCATTAGAGATATATGTTGCCCCCATAAAAAAAATTCTGCAGACAGATGAAATAGCCACATTTTTAGAACCATAAAATGCTATAAAAAATTTAAGAATCACCACCCTTTTGATGAGCATCTACTATGCAACATTACTTTCCATGGATCCTCTTTTTCAGTCCTTACAACAAGGGTGCAGAGTTGGTCTCTTGTTGCTCATTTTATTAAAGGAGAAAAATTAAGTTTCTTATGTAATTGTGATCATGATCACACACTGCTTCAAACTTTTCAGTTAATTTCCATCCACCTACCGCAGTGGCTCTCAACTATGGTTGCCCACCAGAGCACCTGGAGAGTTTGAAGTTGTGATGCCCAGCTCCTATTCCAGACCAATTAAATTAGAACCCCTGGGAGAAGGACCTGGTATTTTTCAAAGTCTTCCAGATGTTTCCAGTGTAAAACACAGTCTGAGAATCACTGATCTAGAAACTTCAGTCTCCTTAGTATGGTCTACAAATGCCTAAGATGCTCAGGCTCCTGGCTATCTGTTTAAAAGACATCTTATCTCTTCTCCCCAGAGCTCACCATCCTGGCTTCTGTCTGTTCCTTGGCTATATTTCAATGGCTTCATCACTCTCAGGTCTTTGCATCTGCTCTTCTTTCTGCCAGGATGCCTGTTCTAGCAGCTCTTCATGTGGTTGACTCACTAGGATTCTTCAGGTCTCAGCCCAAATGCCTCCTCTTCTAAGAGCACTACTTTGGCCACTTCATCTAAAGTCATGTTCAGTGTCATTCTCACTTATCTCTTTGGAAGCATGTTTTACAGTCTTGGTTATATATTATTGACTTGTGTGTTGTTGGTCTTACCCCACTTTAATAGAGGATCCAAAGAGCCCAGAGACCATGCTATTCTTATTCACTACCATCCCCCCTGTGTCTGTAAGAGGGTCTGGTTCAATAAACATTGCTTGAATAAATGAATGAAGGAGAATGAATGAACTCAGAGGGTTTAAGTGATTAATCCTGAGCCCCGTAATTGTATTCAAGTATTTGGACTCCACTGTTCTGAGTCCAGGTTCATTGATTTTTTCCAATACAATCTAACCATTTCTGCTTTCACTCTATTCACACATGTTTAAACCAACAAGGTTAGAGGAGACGTACTGTTCCTAATAAAGAACATGGGACTTGGTGACTTGGAGTTCACCTTCTGTGATGTGGCAAGGAGTAGGCGAGTGGGCACAGTACAAAACCAGCTGTGTAAATAGCATCACCTCCAGTCCAATTTAAATGAAGTCAGTAAATTATGCCTCCAGACCTTAAACCATTTATTTCACCACGCTAGAGAAAGGAAAAGGAGTGTTCAGAGAAGTAATTTCTCTGCCCAGGTATTTCATTAAAAACAGACCGGAAGGGGCCCCTGTGGGAGAACATGGCGCCTGATATGATTGTGGGAGACACTTTCTTACAGAATGGAATAATCAAATGGTGGTTCACCTATCGCAGTTGGTTCTCACCATTATCAATAATGGAGGGCCACAAGTGGGGATGAACTCCAGCCCATAGTGTGCCCTGGAGGAGACAGAGTGCCAGACCAGCCCTCTGCCAGCAGAAGCAATAACACCAGTGTTAATAACAAGTCTCACCTTTTTCAACTCTCTGGGGGATAACTATTTGTGTGTGTGTGTGTGTGTGTGTGCATGGAGGGAGGTGATCTTAATATTTTTCTCCCTCTCCATGGTTTCTGACAATGGAAATGTACCTGCTGATAATATTTTATTGGCTTAACATGCACAATAGAGTCAGCTTTTGCTCTTTTTGCTCGTTTGACACCACAACAAAACAACCTCATCCAATATCGGTATCAGAGAAGGTTAACTCTGGATGGCTATGGCTGAGGGTTGCCTATCAGTATTTACCTAACTAGCATTTGTTCTTAAAAGATGACTGAGGGGCAGGGCTGCAGAGCTTTCAATAACTCATTTTCAATAACCCATTTTCTTTGAACCTTGCTATAATTCCAAGAACAAAGCAAAAGTTCTTGTTTCCATTTGAAAGAAGAGGAATCTGAAAGGAAGGTCATGCAATTTGCTTAAGATCCTTTAGTTAGTGAGTCGCAGAGCTAGAGTTCAAACCCAGGCAGAGCACAATTTGTAATGCACAGTAGACTCAAGGGGCCTCTATGGGTGCTAATAATAATAATAATGGTAATACTAATATGATTAATATTAACACTAATATTTATTATTAATATTAGCACCTAATAAATGTTAAGTACATGCCAATACTATAAGTGTATTACACGTATAATTTTATTTAAATCTCATACACAATAAGTTATTTAATTTTCACCACAACCTTATCCAGTAGGAAATATTACTTTCTATAGATAAAAATACTAAGGTTCAGAAAGTTTAATAGTTTGCCTATAATAGTCTAAAAGTGGCAGAGCTGTAATTCAAACGCACGTCTTTCAACCTCTTTTTGCTCTTCCCCGGAACCCCATGCAAACCACATCAGATACCACCAGACTTCTCACAGCAATGATTCTGAACCCAGAGATGTGAAACCTGGTTTGGCTACCAAGTCATGGTGTGACCTCTGGATGAGTCTTCTTGCCTTTCCAATGGGCTGTGGGGCTGGCCAGCGTCTGCTCCATCTTGATTCCTCCTGCAGTGTTCGTTTCCACTGCATACAAACAAGAACAGAACACACAAAGCCACCATCTGGTAAGCATTCCAGTTGAACTCCTTCAGATGCAAAATCACCAGGTTTAAACATTAATGGTGAAAGGAACCTTCCTTGCTGGACACAAGTCTCAGGAAGACAGAGCAGGAGATACTCTGATGTCCTTTTGCAGTCGCTCCAGGAACAGCAGCAAGAGGCTCATTGCCTCACCTCATGCACTGTTCACAAGGGGCTTTGGGGAAAAAAAAAAAAAAAACCCACCACCTGGAGCTGAGAACATAATTACACAAACTTGAAAATGAGGTAAAGACCAAATTAAAGCAGTAAGCCTAAGGCATAAATACAAATGGATGACGATCTGCAAATCCCTTGTGGCAGCAAGTTAAAAAAAAAAGTGAGAGAGATCCTCTTGATATTAAAGTAAAAGTTGAAAAAACTAAAATGTGGCAGGTAGCACAGAGGTGGAATCCAGGGGTTTCACATTCTTCATAGAGCTCTGAATAGACATGATCATCATAGCAATAGAGGCACCGGGCACTATGCTGAGCTTCATCTCACTTCAAGTTCACTCAGTCCCAGGAGACAGTTATTGTCACTACTCCCATCTCACAGATGGGCAAATGGACTCCGATGCTAAAATCTCATCCAGAACATACAGCTAGTTAGTGGTACAGCCAGGATTCAGAGTCAGGGTGTCCTTGTCCTGAGCTTTGCTCTTAACCAATGTAATAGACTGTTTAGAGCAGAGTTTAAGAGCAGCCCCAGTCACTGGCTCTATTCCAGACCAGGGAAACCCGCTTTATTCAAGGGATAAGACAATGTGTCCAAACCCAGTGGCCAAGTTTGCCATCTTGACTCTCTCTGCTTCTTTTCTCAGCCCCACGCCAAGTACTGTCTTTGCCCCGTTTCTTAATCCCCCCTGCTAAGTCATCGTTCTCTCTCCGCATTATATGTGACATTCATTTCTTCCACTATACTCAAACTTCTTTATTTGGTTATTGATCACGTATTGATTGATTGGCTGATTCATGAGTCTTCAAATATCTCCTAAGGTGTGTACTTCAATACTAAGGTCTGTCGAGGTGCCGAGCCATAGAGAGAAAGGTACGGAGGGTGAGGGTGTGGAGTGACGTGCAGGAAACTCCCTCAGGGAGCTCACAGTGCAGTGAAGACAATGTGTTAGGCGTACATATCTCAGCTGACAGTGAAGGGGGTGCAGCTGAGCTATCTGTAGGGGCTGAGAGAAAACACAGAAGGAGCCCCAAAACCCACCTAGGTGAGGACAGTAGGTTCCCTGGAAGTGATGCTGGAGGTGAGGGGCTCTTCAGTCTCACCTAGGATAGTGTGCACAGGAGGCCAGTAATGCTCCAACTCTGCAGTGCACGAAAAGCACCAGGGGACTGGTAGAGAAACTGGAACATGGGCCTCATAACCTCATGAGCCATAGAGTCTTAGATGGCCATCTGGTTAGTGTCAGGAACCTACGTTGTTAACAAGTTCTCAAAGTGATTTCATTTCAGGTGGTCTGAGCTGCAGCAGGCAGTCAATTAGTAGTTGCTAATGAATACATGCAAACACACATACATACATGCCATTGAAATAGACAAATGCATAGTTACATGTTTAGTAGCTACTCCTCACAGACAGTATTTCAGAACGCCCCCCCTCTCCTCCACAGTGGAGTTATTGCACAGTGTTGCTGGATGAGAGAGTCCAGTTTTCTGGAACCCCTGGAATAGCTGATGTGAAGGGTAAAACACACTTAGGTCAAAATCATAGTAAAAGGTTTAATGAACAACAACAACACAATAACTGTTTGTTGTCCGGGAACAGGATGTGAAAGTCTGCACTCAGACTCAGTTGATAAGGCCCAGTCCCCTCCTCTGCCCCATGGGTCATGGAAATAGGAAAATAACAGAGGTGATAGTGTCCATGAGTCTGAGGAACCAGAAAATTCAGGACATAGTATCCACAAAAGGCTGAGTCAAGAAAGGACCCAGCACTTCCATGAAATTTCATAGCAAGGTGGTGAGAAAGGAGAGGAATAATATAAGACTGAGCTGGAAAGGCAGAATGGACTAGGTGACCTGGCGCCTTGTAGCCATGGATGGTGCCTTCCAGTGTAATATGAAATGAAATGGAAAGCCCTTGAAAGGTTTAAGCAAGAAAGTGACATGATTTGTTTTAAGAAGGATGCCCTTTGTGTGGCTATAACACATTTTTCATCCATTCAGTAGTTGATAGATATTTTGGTTGTTCCTACCTGGTGGCTATTGTGAATAGCGCTACTGTGAATGTTCATAGACAAGCTTTTGTTTGAATACCGGTTTTCAATTCTTTTGGGTATGTACCTAAGAGTGACATTGCTGGGTTAATTAAATACTTAGCTTCTTAAGGAACTGCTGCAGTGGCTACCATTTTACATTCCCACATCTATGGAAGAGGGTTCTAACACCGTCTACATGTTACAAAATGGATGAACCTTGAACACGTTATGCAAAGTGGAAAAAAGTCAGACACAAAAGGCCATGTATTGTACGACTCCACTTATGGGAAGTGTCCATGATAGGCAAATCCATGGAGTCAGAAGGCAGGTTAGAAGTTGCCAGGGGCTGGAGGAGAGAAGAAATGGGGAGTGACTGCTGGTGGGTGCAAGGTTTCCTTTTGGAGTGATGAACTGGAGTTCTAAGTTCTAGAATTAGACAGTGGTGATAGTGCTTGCATAATACTGTGGATGCATCTAATGCCGTTAAATTGTATGCCTCAAAACGGTGAAAATGGTAAATTTTATAGTATATGTATTTTACTGCAATTAAAAAAAATGGATGCCTAGCAATTGCATGGAGCATTAGTTAGGAGGAGGACGTGAGGAAGGCTGCATGGAGATGGTTTCAGTAGTCTGCATAAGGGACCACGGAGGCTCCGAAGAGGAGGGAGGCCGAGGGATTCTGCAAAGACAAATGGAGTTCCATTCACTTGATTCCTTGTTGTTCCTTCTTAATGCAACCTCTTTTTCTGTTTCCCATCAATTTACTCCTTGTACCTACTGATTCATCCCTATGTCTCTCCTCCCACTGAACCCTCTATTTTACTGGAGGCATCGTGTCTTATTACATTTGTTAAATAAATAAATCAGTAGCATCAGATAGCTTAAGGTTGTGTGTGCAGACCTGCTGAGTGGCTCTCCTCATTACACCTTCCTCCCCATTTTCCTAGCCCAGCCAACCTGGGGTCTTGGGTTGCACGGAAGGAAAAAGGCCCTGAAATCAATACAGTATTTAACGGGAAGGTGCTGAAGCGTGGCCAGCCCAGAAGCAATCTGCTGACTCGAAGCATCGGGAGGGCTTCTCCGGCCTGGCTGCAGCCTGCCCAAGCCGTGGTGGAAGCCCCAGAAAGACAAATTGCAGTCATCAATCCCAGGGAAGAAAGACTTGCATTTTACCTCCTGTATCAGCAGGAGGGAGAAAGAGTTGCATCCTGGTAGCTCTGTTTCTGAGATGG
Organism: Halichoerus grypus; assembly: GCF_964656455.1. NCBI lineage: Eukaryota > Metazoa > Chordata > Mammalia > Carnivora > Phocidae > Halichoerus > Halichoerus grypus. The sequence goes on along the minus strand of NC_135726.1, from coordinate 19,836,820 downwards.
TAATGAGGATCCTTCCGACACCGGATGACAGTGGACTTGAAAGCAAGTCAGAAATCACCCGGTTTCCTGTTAGCAGCCTGACTTTATATGCTGTGGGGTCAGCACGGGCCAGGCCTGTTGGCGTGACTTTGTGGAGAAGGTGCTCTGATCCCATTAATATGGACTCTGCCTCCTTCGACCCTAACACGAGTAAGCATGCTGCCATCCGCTGTGCACAAAGATCAGGTACAAGGAGGAACACTCAGAGCCATGAAAAATAAACATAACAGACTTGTGCGAACATCATTCACTATACTCTCTTCTCATATAAGACAGTCCTGTGTCTTATAATCCAATTATAATGGAGCCTGGTGTTGGGCATCATTACGTTTCATATCGAAAAAAACAAATACACAGGCATCCCTGAGTAGAAAGCAAAGTGGCAAGGAGGTTAAGACCATGGCTTCTGAAGTCACACAAACCCAAGTTCAACTATTGGCTCTACACCTCCTAGTTGAATGACCTTGGTGGGAAGATTACTTAGAGTTGTAAAGCCTCAGGCTCCTTCTCTGGAAAATGGACATAAACAGATATGAACATAAAATGGACATAATCGTATTGACTTCATAAAGCTACTGGAGACTGTATGATACATACATGTTAACATCTATGATGTGGCTTGGGTGCTGGTGAAGGACTTGCACAACAACACAGCACCTATGTATAGCAAATGTTCAGTACTTTTCAACTGTCATTATTATTGGAATCATCGCTTTATGCAAAAGCAGGAAATTCCTTTGCTATACCGATCTACCTCACCTAGGATTATGGCAGGAAATGTCCACAACTATAAATGATCAACTTACTTTTCTTAGCCTTTTCCTCAGCAGAACCCATTTTCAATACCAATCAAGAGCCCTAGTTTGAATCTATGCTCGATTTATCCCAGTTCTAGTGGGAAAGTACCTCCCTGAGCCCTGGAGAAAAAGCCACCCAGAGGAGAGAAAAATGAAGTCACCCATGGGACACTGTGGGAGCAGAAAGGAATGGGGATTTGGGGGAAGCTTAGTGCCTCTCACTCTGGGTGCCCTCCACCCAAAAACTCTTTAATCCATTGCACATGTCCCCACCCGAGGGAGAAGGTGCTTTTCCAAGACTCTTTCCAAGTACGTGCTGAGTGAGATGTTCTCCCTCCATTTGGTACTCTTTGCTCTAGAAAGCTCTGATGACTGCCATTGGCATGATGACCTGTGGGTTTGTGTTGGATGGAGGTGCTAGCGGGAGATTGGAAACCATTTTACTAAGGCAAGCGGCTTTACGGAAAGCATTTGCTGCAAGTAAAACCTAAAGGCTGGGACAAGTGAAAGAATGTTTATACCAGTGTGATTCATAATGAGTCCAAACTGAAAATATCTAAATGTCCATCAACAGTAGAATGATTAATGTGTTCTGTGATTTCATTTTTACAAAGTTCAAAAATAAGCCAAACTAGTTGATGGGTTTCAACATGAGAATAGTACCAGTCGGCTTTGTGACGGGAGTGACTGGGAAGGCATACAGAAAAAGGCACTAGAAGGTTCTATTTCGTGATGCAAGGGGTGGTTACACAGGTGTTTTCATTTTGCAAAACTTCTTTGAGCTCTAAATGTATGATTCATGCACCTTTCTTATATATGTGATTATTCTAAGAAAATACTTCACTTAAGTCCAAAGCACTGGCTTCCTGAAGTTCCCAGGAGGCTTTGAGTGGATTCAGAACACAAGACTTCAGCAGACATGGGCAAAGGTGCCTCAGCACCAGGACCAGCACCCTCAGCACCACCCCGCTGGGGGCTTTGCCAGCAGCAGCAGCAGGAGAGGACAGCGGCAGCATCTCAGCTCACAGAAACCAGGACACTGGAAGATATTACATGAGCTGAAGAAATCACCTGGCAGAGCCCACAGATACAGACATCCCTCATTTAAACATTCCCAGGAATTATGTAGGGGGGGCTTGGAACACCCTGACTTTCCTACACGGTAGGTTAGTGCACATAGAAAAAAAAAAAAATGCCATTTGAGAAAGTTGCTGTGACCCTGCTTTCACCCTCAGGCAGGTGACAACTAAGAAACATATTTTGAAATGTTTTTGTGAAGACTTCATCACAAAATGGATGTAAGAAACTGTTGGAAAATAAAAACAGGCCCTGTTCATTCCCCTTTCCTGATCATGCCAAATTGAAGTCATTGAAAGACAACAGTATAATTTCCTTAAATTTAGTATTATTAAATAAACAATCTAAAATTTCTGAGCTGTGGACACTTTTGCTTCTGGGTGGAAATTATTTAAGTGAAAATGTCCTTTCCTGCACCAAGAATATTAATATAATATTAATGATTATCAAAAAAATGAAAAATGATTCACTCATGCACCTCTGTGCCAATGAATACAACTGTTGTCTTTAAACACCGATCAGTAGGCATATGTTAAAGCTTGTAACCACTCCTACTTCACTGAATATGTATATTTTCCCAATACCTTGATGTTATAAATATCACTACAAAGCAATGTTTGTGCATAGTTTGTTTTTCCCTCTCTTTTTGGAATATCTCCAATAAGTTATTGGAATTAAACCAATAAATAGAATCACTAGGTCTACAGATTTGGGCATGTTTAAGGCCTGTGACAAATACTTCCTATGCTTTTCCTTATAAAAACTGTAAATTTTACTTCCCGAGTTTATTTTTCACTTCTTCTTTTGTTTTATTTATTTGTTTATTTTGGATGTGTGTTGCAAGGTTATTTGGGAAGAGGTCAGAACTTTGGCCCTCATGTCCAACTCCGACTTAAGTGAGCACTTTAGATTCATGGAGAGAGGCGGTTCTGTGGAAGGCAAAACTTTATGGTTTCAAGCTTAGCCAGGCTCTTGAAATAAGAACAGCCACATGCAGGACCCTCTCAGTATTTCTAAACCAACTGAAATCAGACTTCATATTCAAATCCTATCTGGCTGAATTACTTCCAATCTAAAATGGCTTTGAAATTTTTCATATTAATGGATTTAGATATAAAAAGTAATAAGAGAAATCTATAGACCTATATAATTTTAAAGTTTTATGTGTGTGAACCTGGAAAATATTAGAAACGTATCTCAGGCTGGTGAATAATATTCGCAATCTAAGAAGATCTATGATGTGGTCTGGGTGCTGGGGAAGGATTTGTCCAATAGCACAACCATTTTCTTGAAGGGCACAAGAAGGAGTTTAAGGCAGGGAACATATTGCAGCAGACAAAAGAGGGGAAGAAAGGATGCAAGCACCTAATTGTCCCTATTTCCTTCTAGCAGGATGCTTCAGACCTGCACTCCTCTTCCCATGGACGTTATACTGCACTCTCCAACCCTCAGATTTTCGTAATTTATTCCCCCAAAAGTTTTCAGATGGTTTATTCAGATGATATTGATGAAGTAGGAATTGAAAAGGAAAATCATTGAGTAAAAAAGAAAAAACAAAAAAAACAGTTGTTAGTGTTCCAGTGTTTCTGTGATTAAGCATAAAGTAAGGCTCTGAGCTCCCTGGCATCCAAGATAAAGAAGGAAACAGTCTATTTCTTACGACATTAGACATCTTCCCAATTCTATAACTGAGTCAAAAAGAAACTTGATTTCTGAGTGAAACTTCTTTTCTGGGCCATTTATGCAAGGGCAATGTGGGTAATATGAAGGTCAATATTATCTGCCAAAATTTTACTGCAAATGCAGAAGTTAAATTCATTCTTTGAGCTTTTAGCACAACCTTCAATTAAAGTTAGAAGAGCTGGATGTCGTCCAAGTCAGCGATGGCAATTGTGTGAGGACAAGGATGATATATTTCAGGTTTGTAATAGAAGTACCGTAAAGACCTATATCACATTCGGATTTCCAGAGAATGACCCTTTAGCTCAGGGTCCATCGGGAAAAGGTTGGGTGTCAAGAGACAAGGTCAGCATGACATTTAGAAATCAGAGTTTTACAAAAATGATTGAACATCAGAATCACTTGTGGATTTTTTTTCTCCTTTATGCATTGAATCAGGGACACTGGCGATAGCATTCAGGAATGTGTTTTTATTTTTTGTTTTTTTGTTTTGGGTTTTTTTAACTCACTCTCCAGATGAGTCAACAGGAGACAATTTGGGTCAGCATTTGAAAACAAATGGTTTTGAGATGGCTCTTCCTGAAGACCTTTTCTCTCTTCTGGCCTTTAGCAGAAGCCATGTGGCAAAGGTCAGGAGACTGGGACCCCTAAAGAACATCTACCATGTGGGTCACCTCATGTGGAAGATAAGAGGTGAAGTCTTCATCTTAAAAGCTTCTTATGGGACTGTAATGGTTTGGGGAAGAAAGAACAAGAGCCCAGACCATGAGTCCATCCTGGCATGCCCACCTCTTGCATTCAAGGAACCCAGATATTCCCTGCAAGGCACGAAGGCCCATTACAATCATTCTTCTAGCATGGCAATGCCTGTCTGCCCTGGAAAATTTTGATAAATGCAATGCCAAGTTGAGCAGTGTGCAACCACCGCAAGCATTATTAATCAAAGAAGGGGCTGGTAGATCTCTCGGGTACTTCTATAGCAAGGGAAAAATAATCATACGTCTGATTTCTTCAAATGACCACATTCTTTGGTTCATTTTTTTTAACCTAACAATCAGGCTGTCTGCCGTTTAAGAGTTAGAATGGTATCACCAGCTAGTGTGTAAAAAGCTGTCCCCTGGAGGCCTATTCCTGATCTGTACTCTCTCCAGGTCCCTGAAACACTAAATAAATAAAAGCGAATGGCTTTTAATGAAAGCCTTAGCCTCCTTGGTTTAGCTTTTAATTGTGTGACAGTCAAAGACACACATACGCATCACATCCTGAGCTGTTTATTGGAATTACAAACCCTCAGCCTAAATGTCAAGCTATGCCACAGAGAAATGTGAACAGCTCAGTTTATTAATGGCAAGTTCGGTGGTTGGTCCCATCATTCACGGCGATGGGGACTCCAGCTTGCTCAAGCTCTTAGCTTCCAATACAGATCAACATGATCACAGTGTTGACTTAGAGCAGACTAGAAACCCAGGGCACAAGAAGAAATTGATGAGACCCCTTTGCAGGCTCTGAGTCATCTGAATGCAGAAACTTGAAACATAAAGACAAGAGGTGCTTGTGTTGGCTTGGATTAAAAGAATTTCCAGGTTTGCCTGGTTTGGATTTGTTCACTACAGATTTGATATTTATTGAGAAAACTATGAGCCTTCTTCTTCTCATCAGAAAGTGGCCATCATATCACTTGCCTCTGTAGGGTTGCTATGAAGTTTCGATATCACATATTTTAGTGTCTACTAAACACATAGTTGGTTGCCAAAACAATGGCTACTAGTTTAAGTGATAGAAAAAAAATTTTAAATATATAGGGCATGGTCTAACTTAAGTTGAATAGTTAATTCTTTCAATTTGGAAATTCAAGACAGACATTTATGATAAAGACACATATGGATGAAGGTCTATGGTGTACATAAAATAATACAGTTGAAAGTTCAATACCAAGTCAGATGGGGCACCTTATAATGCTGACTCCATACTCCTACTGATACCCTTGAATCCAAAAAGGTCTGCCTAGATCAAAAGCAGGAGTCACTTTTCCAGTTCTTGTTGTCATGTCACTAAGGTAACAAAATGCCAAAGGGACAGGAAACTATGGAGAAAGAACAGTGCCAGCAGCCAACAATAGGCCTTGTGGCATCTTACTCTAATGCTACTGTGCTGGACATTATTAGCTGGTGGCATGTTCTTCTCCATGGAAAGACAGCAAAGAAAAAAAATTGACTAAAACAAACAACCTTAGGTCAATAAGTAACTTCAAATCCATAGGCATCTCAGTGCTTACAAATCCCTTAATATTTTCATCCCAAAGAGTGGAATAATTAATACAGGAAAAAACAAGCAGCCAAGTAAAGATGGGCATCTTCATGTTTTTTCTTTTAAGAAATTTCTCAAGGACAATTCATTTTCATTGATCTGCTATTTACAGACTGAAAAGCTTTGCTTTATGTGGTTCTACCACCCATCCTCTGTAGATGTCATCTCCCCTTGAGTGTCAAAGGGCGGGAACCCAATTACCATAAGGAAGAAGAGATACTTGGCTATTACTAGTAAATTAACAGTAGCTACTAAAAATGACTCCATTAAGTGCTTGTCCAATAAATTTTATCAGTTTTGAAACGGAAGCAGTGACGGGTTATCTGGATGCCTTGGAGTTCCAAATATACCTTGGTGACCTACAGTTGTAAAACCAAGGCTTGAGCCTAACTAAATCCCAACTTCATTCTGCCTCCCTATGCACCACAGTTGGGATGTAAATGCCATTCAGGGAGTGAGACATCTCTGTTCAGTCCTATAACCTCATCATCCAGCAGTGGACCTGGTTCAAAGCATGTATTCAATAAATACCTGATGAGGGGCTAACGTCAAGGACAGCTGATGTTGAGAAGACTGGCATCCTTAAACCCCACATCTCTTTGCTTCTATTTATACCCAACACCAGACTAGGCATTCTTCTTATATCTTTTTTCCTCTGGAGCTTATCCTGATTTCACCATATGATTTTAGGTTTGTTTGCTCTCTGCCCCCAGAGTTTCTCATTTCTCACAGGAACATTGCTTGTTCTCATGACCAGCATCATGCATTTTACAACCCTCCCTCCCATTCTGTTACCACCAGCTCTGGGCCTTGACTGATGCTTGATCACGAGCTCCATCTCCCCACCCATGAGAGGAGAAGCAGGTCATTTAGACTAGAAGAAGGATTTGATGTTTCTAGGGTCAGAGAATCTACCAGGCATTCAGGACAAGTCTCTACTTGGCAAAATCTTTTGCTTTGTGCATCTACACCAGGCATTAGAATGAATGACATCTTTTCAAAATAAAACCTACTTATTTTCATAAACTTAAAAGCTTGACTATCTTGTGGGAGGGTTCACATTGTCCTTTCTTAGTCCCTTCCCCAGTGACCTCAGAGAAAAGAGAAGAGTAATCCAAGGAATACACAGGAGCATATTAGATGCCTCATGCTATACTGAGTTTTGACTTAGGAGTTCTTCATATATAACCAAATGTTTTAGTATAATATATATCACCATGAAATACAATAGAATTGAATTCTAAATAAAGTCAAGTAGAGTAGGTGAGTTTCCAATTATATCAAGGCTCTTTAGGTGCCGAGGGTTTCTTTTAGAATAGGAAGGTGCTTTTCAAGATGTTTCCAATGTCTTGTACATGAAGAACCTATGGTTCTGCTGGTTTGGGAGTTGTGTAATATCCTGTGACCCTGTGTTCTTAAATTCAGTGTGGAGAGGGCATAAGACAAGAGCAGTCAATCTGAGTCAAGGCCCAGGCAGGACTTCTTGTGTACTCTTAGCTACTCTGGACCTCCTGCAGCCTTTCTCGGATTGCTCTGTTGACTATTGATTGCTTTTCCTGGGAACCTGACTAATGACTGTAGTAGAATGTGACTTGGGAGAACTTCCTGTTCCATCCTGGTCAAGCTTAATGGTGACCTCACTGTGACCCAGGTATAGAAGGGAAGAGGTGTGTGTGTGTGTGTGTGTGTGTGTGTGTGTGTGTGTGTGTGTGTGTGTGTTGGCGGTGGTGGTAATGTAAGGCGAGACAGAAAAATACAATAATTGGGGCCATTTGGTATTGGCTGGTGTGTACGACCAAAGAAAGATATGGCTGGAAAAGCAAACTGCAATAATGGGTTTCAGATGATACCCTCTCCCTGCACCCTATCTTCAGGCCTAACCACTCACCTGCAACCTGGCCCCCATGTCTTAGCTCCCTACCTCAGCTTCAGTTCCTGCCTTTGGCCCCTTCAGATTTGGACACTTCTATGTCCTCTCCTCCTGAACATCTGGAATTGAGGCAGATTTTCCAACTGAAAAATCTACTTCTGCCACCTAAGCATCCAAAGACTCCAATTAATCTCTATTTACTTTTAAACCCACAACAGCTAAAATCAAGCTGAAGCAGGTCTGCACTAATGACTTTCTATGTGGCCCCAGGTACAGAGGTGCCAGCCGCATCCCTCCAGCACCTGGGCCCCTGCCGGCTCCATTCCCTTCTCTGTCTTATGTTTCAGCAGGAGCTCGGTTATGGTTTCTGTTCACTCAACTCCAACACTATTTTTACACCTCTGTCAAAGCTCTCCCTGATCTCCCTCCTTTGAAAAGGACCCTTCTAAATCCCATCATAATGGCAGGAATGCCAGAAAGTGCCAGGGTGGGGAGGGATTGGGCAGCGCATGGTCCTACAGCTGTTACCATTTTGGGATCAGAAAGCTGGTGACATTTTTTAAAAGGCAGCCACACTGCCATATATCATACCATGTCTGTCTTTCACACATTTTAACCCTCTGTCTTCAGAAGGCCTTTCATGGCTTTCATCTTAATAAATACATAAGTAAAATTTTAAAAACTAACTTTTCTTTTTTAACCAAGTTCCATGACTCAGAACATAAGCCAACTAGAATGCCCCATTTACTTACTTACACAGCCCCTGTCCTCATGAGCTCACAGCTCATTTATGGGTATATGATAAGGGGAAAGGGGAGGTTGACTGCAGATAAGTAACCAAGGAATGACATACGTATCCTGTTGATGAAGAACCAAAAGCTGGAGGAACCCAGTGCCAGGGTCCTAACTCAAGTTTGCTGAATCCAATAATACCTTCTGGAGGAAGTAGTGTCTAGGCTGAAACCTGAAGGATGAGTGAAAAGCCAGATATAGAGGGAACAGAGAGTGTTACAGTGGCATGTTCCAGAATGTGTAAAGGCCCAGGGGCCAAAAATGGTGCAGTAAAAGAAATCTGGTATCATTTTTGCTTGAACTCCAGGGAGACAGTGGTGAGAAATAAAGCTACAGAGGTGATCAGGACCAAATCATGAAGATTATTGATACCAGCTTCTAACGCCTTCCTAGTCCATTCCAGCCTTGAATATGGAAGCCAGAGTCATTCCTTCTCCACTATTTCTAGGCAATGGGGTGCTTGGCTACTTCTGGAAGTTCTGGGCTTCCCATTACCCAGATGATAAAGTTCACATTCCTAAGATTTTGTTAGATGTCTCTAACCCACTAATTCCAACTCTCCATCATCATTCTCCCATACAACTTGATACCATCATCCCAAATTTCTCCTCATTTCATAACACTCCATACTCTTCCTAACACCGTGTATCTACCCGTGGAACCCCCACTTCCCAGAATGGCCTCCTTGCATTCACTTTTTGCTTACACATCTCTGCCCAGTCTTTTAAGGTCCAACTCTGTGCCACCTCCTGCAGGAAGTCCCCTTCAAGGATTAGCAGTCCCTTTATTAACACTTCACAGCATGATCAGCTTTCTTCTCTAGACCTTTGTTCATAAGATTCTATCACAAGCTCTCAATTTCCTTGCACAGAGTCTTCTCACATGTGCTTAGGTAAATAATACAAAGTACTTTTTTAATACCAAGAAATGACATGAATAGTCATTCAACAAACTGTATAGGACAATTCATAATTACATATTATTTTATGTATATTCATGTTGGCTTGTTTGTATGGTCTGCCTCTCCAAATAGACTGTAAGCTCTTTCAAAAAAGTACAGAAATGAGCAAAACAATACAAGCAATGGACTCCCTCCATCCCCCAACCTATCACCCACACCCCCACACTTAAAAAAAACCTTAATCCTCTTTAATTCCTTGCTAAGAATTCCTAGGTCAATGACTGAGGACAGCAGTTAAATGCCCAAAATGCCTTTTTTGGGATGTCTAAGAAAAATTTAAGCTTTCTGTGGTGGATTATTCAGCCTAGTGGAATTCAACAAGACAGAGTCACTGGGGTTTTACTCTTGACTTTACCACTGACCTTTGAAAGGCACTCAACATACCAATTAGAAACTTCACATTTGCACAACTCAGTAAATTAACAGATGACCAAAAAAAAAAAAAAAAGAACCTTTTCTTCAATTCACTGTCAACTTTCCAATCTAGTGCCCAAATTACTGCACACACCTTCACTAGAGAAACAATGAAAGCCAATTTTCATCATCAGCTACCTTCTGCTTTCTTCATTTTTTTAACCCCAAAGTGTATGCAAAATTAACTGTCCCTGAAGAAAGAAAATGGTTGCTGGGTAAGTCAGAGGGGTCCCACTTTCACATCCTGTGACATCTGAGACCACATGCACTTAATCCCGTATTTGCTGAATTTCTGGGTGTGGGGGGGTAAAGATGGTGTGTTCCACAGACTCTGCCTCTGTTTCTAATCTAGCCACAGGTTTAGGGAATTCTAACCTGAAGTTTGTTCAAGGGTAATTCCTGAAATCATCACTGGAGTAGATTCCTAAGGATAGAGGCCTTTCTGAACGTAAAAGCTTAAAAGTTCAATCTGGGAGACCCTGTTCTTCTGCATGACAGAGAATATCGGCAGGAGAGCAATAAGTTTCTCCTAGTTATGGGAATTGAAAATGAACTCATGGATTTCATTCAGTTTAGCATCTGGTCTCAGTGACTTTTTAAAAAATTACTTATACAAGGATATTAACATCACACCTGCTGGAAGCATCCTTTTTCAGAGTCTTTTGTAAACAAAGTGTTGAAGATTTATGGTAATTGTAACATTAAAATTATCCTAGTGTTTTATACAAATCTTGTAGCTGTTGCAACTTACTCAATTCCAATTGCATTGTGCAAATTGGCCTAATAATGAAAAGCCATACATTTTCATTAGTGCAGTTGTCCTGTCTGCTGATGGCTGACATTCTAACTTTTGATAAACAGCAGGATTCTCTAAACTGCTGATTTTGCAACTCAGAACTTTCCACTAAGATGAAATGAAATTTGACTTCTGTATCTCGCTGGTAAAAACTCCTCCTCAAAGATATTCTAAAGTTAAAGGCATGTTTTGAAAGACCACTTGAAATGGCTACTTCTTATTTATAAACTGTCTTCTCCCATTTGTAAAATGTGCACAATAAGGCATTTTAGAGGGCCATTCATTCATTTCTTCACTCTCTGACAGATATTTACTGATCATCTACCAGATAACTGATCCTACACTAGGGGTTATGAGGTTGAAATAATGTAAGTAGCCAATGGCTGGTGCATAGTGACAGGGCCTTCTCCCCTTTCCAAAAGAGTCCAGGTAACATGAATAATAATGAGAGGTTTTTATTATAGTCAATATTTTGGCCAAGGAATTATCATCTGTCATGGGGAAGACTTAGGTTTTGAGAGTTAGAAACACTCTTTGATACCAAAAAGCTCTCTGTACCCATACTGGGACCCCCCACCAAATGTACAGCTCATGTCTACATACCTTTAGCAAAAGTAAGCTCACAACCTACAAGGCAGCCTCTTCTATGAATAGACAGTATGAGCAATTGGATCTTAAAATATGCCTCCAATAGTGGTCCACCCATTCTTGGACTTCTCTCAGAAGCAGAAAAAGCAAGCCATCTCAATTTTCTGTATTTGAAGGTAGTTTGTTTTTGTTTTTGTTTTTCGTTTTCTTACTCCTAAGACTTCCCCCAAAGCTAATCACCCATTTTTCTTTAAATGATTGTTTTAAGTTGTCGTTGTAGGTTTTAGCCTCTTCTCCCTGTTGTTCGCTTATCTCTAGATGTCTGTCAGTCAATGAGCCTCTTAAAATAAAATATAAATATAGCTTTGACCAAAAGTAAATAAGAAGTAACATCAATAGATGGGTGTAATGCTCACGAACCACTGTGTTCAACTGCTTGGGTCCTCGCAAGCAGCTCTACAACGTTCCTGTTTTAGACTTGAGGAAATTGTGATTAAGAAAGGCAATGATTGGCTTGTGGTCACACAGACACTGAAGGGCAAAGTCAACACTCAGAGCCTGGGGGCTCACTCCCCAAAAGTCATTTCATCTTTCCCTTGCTCCATAAATCCTTTGTAGCTGAAATTAGTTTATGAGTCATTCTCATCTGCATTATTTACATAAAATATTCTCTTGCTAACAGTGGACCTAAAGAGAGAATATAGAGGCAAGATTTGTTTGGAGCAGCAGTTCTATATTACCCTCTGAATGGAACTGTAAAGTGAAAGACAAGGAACCAGACAAAAGAGAATTATGTAGAATCAAGAGGGCTTTAGATGATATATGAAGGCATTAATAGAAAAGTGGCTATTCACAGGGTTATGATTGATTATGTATTTAAAATAAACACAGTTGCCTTTCTTTACTTTGGCTCTAAGAAGGGCTGAACTTTAGCACCATAATGGCCCACTGTTGTCTACATGGCAGGTGGTTGGTACATAAATCCCAGCAAGTGGCAGACTGAGGGGCCAATGTATGGATTCGATCTATGAATATTGCATACCCTGCATTTTTGCAAAGAAACAAACCAGCCATGTCTGTGTTCCCAAGTCTCTGCCTCAGCTTCATGGGAGAAGCAATGAGGACCGACCTTCTCTTTAGCTTAAAAATGGAGATGACTAAGTGCAATTAAAAGTTAATTGTTGCAATTCCTCATGTAGAACATCTTTCCAGAGTATGGAAGGAGCATTTTCATGCACTCTGAGGTTACAAAAAGTTCTCTAGGGTTATCAAGTCCAATTCCTAATGGGATAGCTTAGGCGTCCTTACAAGAACTCAAAGGTACCATAATGCTTAGTGGAATATTTTAGGGGATGCAGACTCATTATTTCCCAAAGTGACCCATTTTTTCATATTTAAATACACATTACTTCAATATGGCAACTCAGTGGAACATCAAATACTTACATGACAGTAGTCCCCTTTAGTAATGTATATTCGCTGGGGTATAGAAGATAGGAGGAACAACTCAAGAAAATCTTCATTGAAAATCTGTCCGTGTGCCAAGAGCAGATTTAGGGGAAGAGGAAGAACTCTTAGAGCTGGAATTATCTCTGGAGATCACCTTGCCCACCATCCTGATGTACAGATGAGAAAAACAAAGCCCAGATAGAGCCATGACCCACCAATGGAGAGCCATTTCTATTCTGCTAGACCAGTAATAGTCTCTGGCTTAATGTCATGACCACTCCGTTGCCCTCATCATCAGACATCTATTTAGGCAGTGTCCTGCAGTGGTTAAAAATGTGTGTGCATTTCTCTCTGATTTCACACACACACTACCCTCTAATTGAAAGACCACACATTTGTTCAACAATTATTTTTAGAAACATGGGTACTTTATCTGTGCCATCTCTTTTTATCCTCCTGCAAACAAAAATGACAACGAACAAACACATATGTGGGGGTTGACCCGATTTTATGAATGATGAGCATGAGATTTTGTTGTAAATTGCCATTTTCTTCTTCTGCTAGTATTAATGGCCATGATAAGATATCTATTAGTATGTTCTGAACATTATTCTTATACTCTTCCACAATTCTGTTTTTAAATTTTTGTAACAATAATATTTTTCAAATACTAGTATCATACTCATTTTAAAGTAACTTCATTAATGCCAAGGACCTGGAAAGTGATGAAGCGAGGATTTTAACAAAGATAGTTGAATACCAAAAACCTACATTTGCACATATGGCCCCATTGTTTAGGAAGGCAAGTGTGAAGACTATGCAGCAATGGGATACTTACTCATACAGTGGAAGGGGGAACATGAGCATCTGTCTTAAACACCTTGAAGAACTAGGTGAAGTGAAAAGTCGATAAATAATTTAAAAAGTGAGAAAAGCAAAATGTCTGATTGTGTGTGACTTGTAACAATAATCATGCAAAAACATCTGTCCATGCAGATAGACATTGGAAAGATAAAATCATTAATTTCTGGATAGTGAGACTTGGAGCAGTTTACCTTACCTTTTTATTTAAAATATCCTTCCATTGATCACTATTTTTAATCAATATCAATTTTTAAAACTCAAACAGAAGGGGCACCAGGGTGGCTCAGTCAGTTAAGCGTCCAACTCTGGATCTCAGCTCAGGTCTTGATCTCAGGGTTGTGAGTTCAAGACCCGCCTTGGGCTCCACAGTGAGAATGGAGCCTACTTGAAAAAAAAAAAATCAAATGGTAATAATATGGACTTTTCCATGTTGTCCTTTGGCCATATTCTCTAAGACACCCTCCAAGCTGGATGAGAAGAGTGACAAAACTCCCCAAAAAACTCCCCGTTCTGGCCCCAGCACGTCCTCCTGGCAGCAGGGCATCCCAGTCGGCCTCTGTTTCTGTTGCATTCACAGATAATGTTGGGCAACTACTGCCTGCCAAATGTGAGCTGAGGCTTGCTGTGCTCTCAACATAGTCTAGGGCAGTGAGATGACCCCCACACAGAGACCGTAACAGATGTAGAGAGATACAAACAGAAGGCTGCAAGGTCAGGAGGAGGGGATACATTATCTGAATTCGGGGCTTCACAAAGGGGGTTTTATCTGAGGGGAAACTGTAAGGATGATTAAGAGTTTGCCAGAAGAGGAGGGCAATACCTGAGTGTAGGGGGAACCGTTTTGTGTCAAGGCGTCGAGTTGCAAAACCAACTCAAGTAGATGGGTGCAGATGGATGTGAATTGCAGGTGGGGTGTCCAGAAATGAAGGTAGACAGGTCCTAGTGGCCACTTTTTGGAGGCCTCTATAGGCCATGCTGAGGAGCTGGAGGATCCCCAGATGCCTTTTGAGTAGATAAGCACCAGAACAGAGTCTAGACCTTCCTTTCAGAGTTATAATGATTCCCATCCCCTCATGCCACCCCCCATTCAAAATAAAGAGCCACTGTGGAAATCAGCTGGCTGGCTGGAGGCTTAGGTCTCTTGTTTGGAGCACCTTGGGGGTACCTCCTCCTGAGATGAAGTGCAGTGCTCATATCCATAAACTGCCTCCCAGACAGATTGACCAACACACAACGTCTAAAGCCCTTGTGTCCTTCTGTGGATCTCAAAAGCCCCTTAGTGCACAATCTTGTGTAACTAGACCTTGGGACAGATTAAAACACCTACAAGCGCCTACATACAGAAGTCTTTTCTCCAGTTCGTGTTTTTTGTTCTGTTTTTAAGAAAAGAGTCAGAAGCAAGGACCGTTCACAAATAATCGATTGAATGGTATCCCAGTGTCCTGCTATGTTCTGCTTTCGTGTTTTAATAAGCTTAACAGTGAACACAATTCAATGTTATTAAAAAAGAAACAGCGTATGGCTGTTTCTTCCCAGTCATCCTATAAATGTGCTTCCCTCTGTTATTTCAAAAGTATTAAAAGGTAATTGTTTTATTTTTCAATTAAGGCCTGCATTTGCGAGACTCTGTGTCCATATGCACTCCCAACACAATTGCATTTTCACGGTGCCATGGCTCTCGCTTGGGTGACTGTTTTTCCATTTGGTGGTGAATGATGGGAATTCTGGCCCGGCTCTGGTGCGCAGTTGGCAGCGTCTGAGCTAAAACTCACCCAAGGATCACACTCCCTGGGTTTTTGTCAGAAAACGAATATGAATAATTGAAAGCAAGAAGAAGTAAAGATGCTGTTTCTGGAGACTGTTTTGACCAATGGAGATAAAATGGCTTTGATTTAAGAGGAGAGAAAACCACACCATAATGAACTCCAGGATTTCATAGGCGAATTTTGCCATTTTATCAAGGAAACAGGCAAAACCGATGTAACTCAAAGTGCTGATTACCTTGCTCCCTGGGTTATGCAAGGTAGTAACTTCTGGGAGCAGGAGACAAATTGGAGCAAGTTTTAGGAGAAAATGATTGGGCTGTTCTCATTTAGAACCATCTCCCTTTCCCCAGACCTACCCCGGCAAAAATGCAAATGGCAATTGCCTGGCAGTTCTTTCTAATCAATCTGCCTCCAGAGGTAGTAAATTCTCCCTGGCCTTCTCTTAACTGAGCTCTGCTCCAGCTAGAGCATGATAGATCCTCCGCCTTTTGCCGCCTCCATCTGTGACACTTCTGGGAATTAGAATCTGCAAATTCGCCACCAGGAGAGTGTGGGACGCCCAAATTCAAGCACACCAATTTTATGTTGAATTGTTTCTCAGTGAAAAAACAGCTTATTAAGAGCCATAATATTTCATTCAATAGCAGCTCATCAGAAATTATTCAATAAAGGTGTCCTCTTCACCAACAACTGCAGAAAGGACAGCCAAAGATTACATCGATGGTGAGGTCTGGAGCGCTTCTCCCAAGACGACATTTTTATACTTCATCATATTTACCTATCTGATGTAAATCTTACTTGTGGAATTATACGTCATGCACTGACAGAGCCGAAGTCTGACTTGATCATCCTCCTCCCCATGCCAGGTTAATGGTGGGCATTGCAACCTACCCAATCAGTGCTTCATTCATTTGTTCATTCATTCAACAAACCATGTGAGGGCCTTCTATGAGCAAGCACTGTGCTAAACCCTTGGATTACAACAATCAACAAAACAAGCATGGCTTTTGGACTCACAGAGCTCATGCTACATGGGGGGAGACTTGAATTAGCAGATAATTGTGGAGAGCAAGAAAGGAAATGGACAGGCGCTGTGAGACACTAATGAGAAAGGGGAGCTTCATTCAATTTGGGGACAGAGAAAGAATTTATGGCAAGGAGACATTTCTGTTGATACTGGAGGAGTAAGAAGGACCCAGGCATTGCACGAGAGAGGAGAGACAACTCCTGGCATCAAAGAGGACCGGTTATGTCAGAACTTGACATGTTTGGGAAACTCATGTGTTAGTCCGCTATGGCTGCCATAACAAAGTACCACAGCCTGGGTGGCTTAAACAACAGAAATTTGTTTTCTCACAATTCTGGAGGCTGGAAGCCTGAGATCAGGGTGTCAGCAGGGTTAGTTTCTTGGGACGCCTTTCTCTTTGGCTTCCAGATGGCTGTCTTCCCCCTGTGTCTTCACATAGTCTTTCCTCTATACCCATCTGTGTCCAAATTTCCTCTTTTTAGAAAGACACCAGTCCTATTGGATTAGGGCCTACTCAGATAAATGATCTCATTTTAGCTTCATCACCTCTTTAAAGACCATGTTTCCAAATACAGTCACATTCTAAGATACTGTGGTTAAGGACTTTAATGTATGAACTTGTGGGGGGGATACTGTTCCTCCCACTTGATGAAGACCAGTTGGGTTGGATCTTTCAGTCCAAGGGTAAAAGAGCCAATGAAGGGTAATAAAGAGTCCCGGGGCCGATTTGTTTTTATAGCCACTGCTTTGAGAGAAGTATGGAGAAGAGATCAGGGCATGGCAAAAATATATATGGGGAGACCAGTTAGGAGCTATTGCAGTTGCCTAGCAAGAGGATAATGAAAGTGAGGTTAGGGAGAGGAGAGGGTCTCACGATGACGCCAGGAGGGGCGCCTGGGTGGCTCAGTCAGTTAAGCATCTGCCTTCAGCTCAGGTCATGATCCCAGGGTCCTGGGATCAAGCCCCGCATCGGGCTCCCTGCTCGGCGGGAAGCCTGCTTCTCCCTCTCCCCCTCCCCCTGCTTGTGTTCCCTCTCTCGCTGTCTCTCTCTCTCTCTGTCAAATAAATAAATAAAATCTTTAAAAAAAAAAAAAAGATGAAGCCAGGAAACAGAACACTGTGCTTTGAATAAGTGAATGAATGAATGAGTGAATGCATGAGTTAGTGAAATCTACAGAATGAATAAATCAAGCCCCATAGACATTTATGAAAACCCTGTCTTTTCCCTACAGTCAGTGAAATGAGACCTCTTGTCTTTCTGTGTCTGTCCCCTGTAAGAACGAGACACTTCTCTGCCTTGTGTGGTGCCTTTGTGTGGGGGAGCCTCTTGCTCTGCATGCAAAGGGACAAACCCTCTGTTCTCCCTCTCCCTGTCACACAGCAGGGATTGCACATGCATTGTTTGAGTGAGAAGAATGCAAAGAAGGGGCAGTGTCCACCTCGCTGACACTTACTGGGGACACTGGTATTGGTAATTGTCATTCATCAGCCTTTCTGCTTTTTAGATAAGCCCCTGTCTTTGAGAATGTCTTTCCAATGTCAGTTGCAACGTAGCTTTTTTAAAGGAACGTGGTTTTACTCAGTTGGGTTTGTGACATTAGCGAAGCACCATTTTCCACAGTATTTATAATGTGGGTTTTCTTCCTTCACCTCACACGTGCACACACAGAGCGAGGGAGCCAGTCCTTGCAAGAGAGGTCCAAATGATTGATTAATTAGTGCAATCAGGGATTCACAGAACCGTTCAGTTGCAGCTCTGGATGGGGCCTTCACGGCATGTAAGTCCACCAACCCATCTTTATTCCATCCCGATCAGAATTTCCTCTAGAAAAGTTGGGACAAGTACCCCAGTCTCTTCTTGTACCACCCCCGGAACAGGGAGCCCACCACTTTACAACACTCTCCTCCATGCTACTGCCAATTTATTCAAACTGTTAGTTTTGACCCAAGGAAGAAAAATCTGGTTGTCCTCCCCATGTTCAGGCAGCTCTACCCCACCTTTCCTGTGGCAGCCGTTCACAAGGTTTGCTTGTTTAATGGCTCCAGTTCCTGTAGTAGATGCACAGGGCAGATGATTTCAGTGCCTCCACCAGCCTGGTCATTGATCTAACCAAGGCCCAGTTTGGTCATTGTCTCTCTTAATATGAGGTGCAGGCCTTGAGTAGAGTGTTCCAGGCATGTATTGGCAAAGAGTCTCTGTCTTGGTTGCTGGAACCATCCTCCCCCCAGACACCAATTTTCATTTCGCTTCTTATTAAAGACTGAATGTTTGTGTCTCCCCCACACCAAATTCCTATGTTGAAATCCTAACCCCCACTGTGATGGTATCAGGAGATGGGACATTTGGTAGGGGATTATGTCAGAAGGGTAGAACTCTCATGAATGGGATTGGTGCCCTTATAAACAAGACCCCAGAGAGCTCTCTCACCCTCCCTCTACCATATGAGGATACCATGGGAAGTTGGCAGTCTGCATCCCAGAAGGGGGACCTCACCCAGAACACAACCATGCTGCTGCCCTGATCTCAGACTGTCGGCCTCCAGGACTGTGAGAAAGAATCGTCTGTTGTTTATAAGCCACGCAGGCTGTGGTGTTCTGTTAGAGCAGCCTGAACTGACTGGGACCATTCTCTTTCTACATGCAAATCACACAACCTTGTGATATGTGTCTCTTAATTTTCCCTTGTTTTTTTACCTTCTCTAATCTGTTAGCTGTTCTTCTCTTGCCTAAAGAGTACAAAAATCTCCAATTAAACTATAATCTTGTCTCCAGTCTTTTTACTCTTGCCTCAACATTATTAACACTTCCCCAAGGACTACAAATTGTGCAATCTGAGCTTGCCCTTTCCTTCTTTAAAATATCTTTGATTTGTGTGTGTGTGTGTGTGCGTGTGTGTGTGTGGTGAGACGATAGGTTTCCAAAGGCTTTAAAACACCTGAAAGTTTAAGCTCAAACTTCAGATTCATATACTGCCCTTGGTGATCTATCCATCACCTGATTCCCTAGCTAGCCCCATCTCACTTCCCCATCTCCATACTGTGCTTTTTGAACACCACATTAATCCTCCGCCTCGTCATGTTCTTCCACCTACTGCCAATAATGGCCTTCCCCACTTATTTGCTGGGCAACACCTACTTGTCTGTCAAGAATTAGAGTCCCACCCCTCATGGTGGCAGTCCTGATGGCCCAAGTCAAGTTAGCACACCACCCTTTTCTCATGAGGCTTTTTCCTGGCCCTGAAGGACAAACATATCACAGTGGAGTAGACATATCTGGTGCCTTGTGTATCTCTCCCATTAAACCACAGATCCCAGTTCATCTGTATCCTTGGGGTCTGGGACCATACCTAGAATGGAGGAGACACTCAGTGCATGTTTGTTGAGCTCAACTTTTATCCCCAATAAATGGAGCCTTGAAGATTAGGACTGCCCTGGCATATCTGGGGAGGCCATATCATGTGTCACATATTCATTTCCTGAGCAGTATTGGGCATGGAGAAGATGCGGTACCATTCTCCAGAGAGTCAACCTGAAACCTGAAAGTCACCAGGGTTTGGCAAAAACCCTACATCTCAGCAGTTATGATTTACACTGCAACTGGAACACCAGATCAAAAACAGCTCAACAATGCCTCATGTCAAGAGATGGGAATGTTTCATGACCCAAAGACAGCTTCAACCATAGTCACTAGTAACCACTTATTACCTCAGCCCAACATTAGACATATATTAAATTGATTTGATAACTGCCCCACCCAAGTATTAAGGAAGAAAAATGCATGCACATTCTAATTAGTAATTTTAAAAAGTAATTTTATACATACTTTTATGATCAAACAATGCAATATAAAACAAATATTTAAAACTTATCTTAAAACATAGCTACCCTGATAAGCATAATTTAAAAAACTTTAATGAATTCACCTCAATTAGCCTTTAATTAAATAGCTCATTAAAAGCTGATTTGAATACTGCTCATGGAGAAATCCTTGTTCAACTGTTGTGACAGAACAGGAAGTTAATGAAGTTAAAATTAAGCACAATTTTGGGGGAACAGTCTGAAAGTCATAAAGCTACAAGAGGAAATAAAATCTCTGAACTTCACTTGACACCTGAGACTTTTCATCATAACCAGAGGCTCGAGTCAAGGGTAGATTTGAGGCCCCAGGCAGGAAACATGTCTTTCCACCCTTCGTTCTCAGCTCGAGGTTTAGGACATTGGAGGCAGAGGTAATGTCTGATGAATGAGCCAATGAGTGAATGAACGGCCAGAACAGATCTGCACACATTCTAAATTCAAGCAAAAGAGAAAATTACATAAAATAAAGTTACATTTACAAAGCACCTACCATGTGTCAAATGCTTTGAAGGAATTTTTAAAAATGTATTTCTTCTCATAGCCCTTCATGCTGGAGGCTAAAATATTTTTCCTTTTTTTTTTTTTTTTAGGTGAAGAAACAGAACAAAGTGGTTAACTAACACAGGTAGGAAATATCTGAGCTGAAATTTTAATTCAGATGGTAGAGAACCCCAAATATTTTGAACTTTTCAAGGCCCCTTTATAGACTTCCCTAAAAAAAAAAAATGTCTGCTATCAGCCTTCACCTTCTCATGACCCTCCCCACTGCCAACTCCTGCCAAAGGATATATCCCCAAGTTGCTGACTTTTGTTGCCATAGCTCTGTCATTCTCAGGATGTCATCTATCAATTGATTATTCCTGTAAATGCTGCTCAGTTGCCTCCCTCTGGGAAACCTGAGCCTGACTTTAGCAAGGCAAGGCTGAGGGACAGAAGCAAGCTTCTGGGGGAGACTTTGGACCTCTTGCACTGTGAGGCACTAGGACACTCTCTTGGAAGGGGAGAAAGAAACAGGGTTTCCCTTTTCACCATCTTCATCATTTGGGGACAAACCCAGTGGATTTTAAAGCAGGAAAGCCCCGAAAGAACCAATTTGACCTGAAATTGCCAGCTCAAAATCAAGTGTTCCCAGACCTATACGGCTGCCACCCAAGAGGCTTCCCTTGGGTCTGCAGGGCCCAGCTTCTGGGTGTGCAGCTGGAGTGAACCGCCTTGGATGATCAGAGGTGTCAAAATCTTGGGTCCACAGCTTTGGGAGCAGGGCCTAAGGGACCATAAGGAAGATGGACCTGCGTCCTTGGCACAGCAGGAAGCAAGAACATGCTTGACTGGAGTGAGACCCCTGTCCAGGATGCAGCAGAACCACTGGGGGAAACCATTGCCCAACTCACGGCAGCTGGGACCACTCTTGGCGGGCTGCTGCTGGCCCAGATGTAGGCTTGAGCTGAATTGGAGCTTCCAAAGACCCCAGGAAGCAGGGGGTGGAGACCTGAGGTTTTCTAGCAGCTCTGTAGGGCTACAGTGAGAAGATGAGAAGCTGCAGTGGGGGAAAGGGGGTGCTGACAATCATGGATCTGGTCCCCCACCCCCAGTATGGCCAGAACAGCCATGTTTTTCTCTTTTATGTATCTGGCTGTTGCAAGAAAAGTCTTTAGGACAAAAGCTTTCCTGGCTTAAGGATAAAAGGCATTTGGAAGATGCTGATATGGCCCGACTCTCTATCCATACCAACCCCACTGATGTTTTTAAAATTTCTGTTTAAATACTTCAGGGCTGGGCTAGAAGTCTCTCTGACCTCTAAGAACAGACTTTTCCATTCTCAGACAGGTATGACCTTGAGAACCACCTTCCTTACCTCACACCAAGAGACCATTCTGAAGCTTATAGCTTCTAGCCCTGTTTATATTCTTTGTGGTCTCATGGAAAATCCATCATCTACATAGACATTAATTAGCATTTAGGAAGCACCAGCTATTGGGCCAGCCAATCTCTTTCATAAACCCCCCGCCCCCAACACACACAAGTATGTCAGGTAGGAATACGCAATATTCCCATTTTGTAGAAATCAGTGAGCCTCAGTGAGTTAGGGTAACTAGGTCACATTGATTGTGTATGGTAGAGATGAGATTCT
This sequence comes from Halichoerus grypus, assembly GCF_964656455.1. NCBI lineage: Eukaryota > Metazoa > Chordata > Mammalia > Carnivora > Phocidae > Halichoerus > Halichoerus grypus. The sequence continues at coordinate 19,814,405 of NC_135726.1, read as the reverse complement.
AATGTGTCTCTGAGTCAATATCCCATGTTGGCAAATATGCAGAATACAGAGGGTGGGAAAAAGATGGCCTCTCTGAATGGCAAGGTCCCCTAAAATCTCAGGCTGGGACACAAGAGCCTCTGTGCCCTGTGGCCTCTGGACTCCATGTCTGCCTGGCCATGCATCCTCTTCGTACCTCAGTCCCCACCCAGGACCTAGCACAGAAGGGCTACTCAGTAAATGTGTGCCACTGAAAGAAATTAACACAGAGGGCAGGAAACTCCTAGAGGTGCCTTCTATTTCTTTAATGCAAGTGTTCTCTGCACCTTGGTTTGTTAATCTATAAAATCTACTTAACTGGCTGCATGTGAATAAGTTTTGAAATATGTAAAGCATCACGTACAGGAATCACTGCGCATCTGGGTCCCCTACCCATTTCTCCAGCCCTGTGTCCTGCCAAGTTCTCTCTGCCTTTCTGTGTTCCTGCCTCCCCAGCATTGTGAATGGGCCCAAGTCTTTCACCTTGTGGTAGTGTTGGCATGGACTCCTCCCCCTGGCTCCTCTTTGGTTCCACCTTTACTTGGTACTTCCTACTTACCTACCCTTTCTTCAAGGAGTCTTTCTGTTTCTTTCCAGTATAGATTAAGTGCCCACATGTGTCATCCCATGGGACTCTGTACTGTTTCCCTCTTTACAATATCATAATTCTGTGTACTGAACATCTTCAGCCTTCGGTAGGGAAATCTCTGAGCAGGAGAGATGGTGTCTCCTGCTCACCATGGGATTGCCACCACCTGGTACCTAGTAGATGCTCAATAAATATGTACGAAACGAATGAATAAATGAGTTAATAAAAGTGAATACATGGTTCTCTAATATATGCATAGAAACCATTTTAAGATATAAAACAAACAAATATGTAAGTTTTCACATCTGTGTAATAACTCACCCTTCTGCCCCATCCAGACAGCCCCAGGAGGTTCACTGCATTCCTTTCCTTACTTGCCAAGGTGCCTCTATCTACAAGCCCGGCCATGCCAAGTCAGCATTTCTGGGACTTCTAGGAAGGTTGACTTAGAACCACAAGTACTGTTTGAAGACCATGAAGAGCATATGGGACACAGCATCATTAAACTGAAGGTAATTGGTTGTGAATAAGTTTGCAATTTTTTCAAGGGTCCACCTGTGTGCATGAGAACACTCGGGCTGGTTTTGCATCTCCTTCCAAGTGTTAGCACATGAATGAGCACATTCCTAGTCTCAAGCAGCTTTCAGTGTGGTAATACAGTGCAGGTGACAGGCATTCCCTTGCATAGACCACTGGATTTCATCATGCATCCATCATTCATTCATTCCTCATTCAGTCCTTATTAGTTCATTGCCACTTTCAGTTTTTCAGTTAGACCCTAGCATGCAGGATTCAGCCAGCCAGCCAGCCAGCCAGCTGTTTGCGTTTCTAAGCATCTGATTTTTGGCTAAGATCACTGTCTTGCCCCATAGAGGGGCAATTCTCAGGCATGTTCCATACAGTCTTTCAGAGGGCCCGAGCAGAGCTGAGCTGCAGTTGCCCACTGCAGGAGCATTAATTTGCTCCTTGACCTAACCTTTACTGGCTTTCCTCAATTTCTTGTCTCATTCCTCCACTCTCTCACTGAACTCCCTGAAATTACCTCCCTAAATAATTTGTACACAAACTGTTGTCTAAGGGTCTATTTGAGGGGAGACAAAGTAAGAGATCATCACAGGAGCATGCTCATCTCTTCTAGATCACCTAACTCATTACTGATTATGCATGCATTAGAGCCAGTCTTTGCTAACTGTCAGTCTCCCTCTTTAGACTGTTAGCTCCTTGAGAACTGGGACCCTGGCAGCTGTTAGTACTCCATTGACTACCTAGTGCCTGGCACAGAGCAGGTATTCAATGAATCTTTCTTAAATGAATAAAAGGGCATACCAGGCTGTGTCTCCAGTGCTGGAAATTAAATTGTATTGACTCAATCCCTGCTCACAGGCTGGGAGAAGCAAATTGAAATATTTAAAATACACTCTCATTGAAATAATTGTCATTCATTAGCATCAGATGTTATGAGGTCTTAGGAAGGGGACTGAGCCCAGCTGAAGAGTAATCAGTGAAACCTTTTTAGGGAAGTGATCCTAAAGCCTAATCACACAGGGCACATAACCCAAGAGAAAAAGGGCACATACACCAAGAATCTATGGGATCATCGAGAAGAGACAGAATACAAGTTCATGGGCTTGATAGTTGGAGAAGTTATAATACCCTCTAACTCAAAGGCTCATAACGAGACTAATCGTATTGTAGTAAATATTAATAATGAAAATGAGTAGCAAACACATCCGTAACAGCATGCACATCTAGTGCGGGCACTCACATGTGGCTTTTTCTAGAAATTAGGCTGATCTAAAAATACTCTTGTGGAGGTGATCTCATTTTCTGGAAGCAGTGATTAGGGCAGCAGGGGGCTTGGCCCAGGGATGTTTCCTGTCTGCCAAAGCTTTGTCAGTCCCCAGGGGCCAGAAGTCTTGTTCGGGGAGCAGATGCCTCTCAGGCAGAGCCTCTGAGTTCTAAACTCCACCTGTCTTTCAAGATCCATACCTGCAGTTGTCAGAAACTCTGGTTTCTTTTGTAAATGTACTTAACACTGGGAGGGATTTGCCAAATTGCCTATCAGCTGTAATCATTGAGTAGGATCCAAGTTTGTCTCTTGTATTATGGTGTGGCTGAATGCTGTAACCAACAACCCCAGAACCTCAGTGGCTTAATATGCAAAAACTATATTTCTTGCTCACGTGGAGTAGAAGTGAGCATTAGATGTGGTCTTCCACTACTGTTAGTTAGAGACCCAGACCTCACTTGCTGGTGGTTCTGCCATCTCCTGGACCCTACCAGCAGCCTGGGCAAGAACCCCTCAGGTTGCACAGGGAGCTGTACTGGTTGAGCCTGGTGAGATTTACCATTTCTGCTCACATGTCTTTGGTCATAACTCAGCTCCACACTCCACTGAAATGAAAAGGGGCATGAGAGTCGTGGTCCAGCTGTGTTCCCAGGCAGAAAAGATAACAGGATTTTGTGGACCTAGACTTCTCTCCCATAATTTTCAAGGTATATTTTGAAAGGATGAGGCTATGAGAGAATAACCAAATATGGCATTCTCTATGTGGCTCATGGAATGCAGCCTGCCCTCTTTCTTGATAAGATCATATTTTCTTCTTTTTAGCTGATAACGAGGATGAGGAACTAAGTCTGTTGAACCCATTGATCTAGAATCTGACTAAGGAATGTGTTGATAGGAAGACTTACTGGAGAATGTGTCCAAGTCACTTTTTTCACATTAGGAAATGCAAGGACCAAAAATTAGTGATGTTCAAGGAATGGACTGCCTCTTGGCCCAAGAAAAGACTTTAGTTTTGGGGAAAGGTTCAGAAAAACTGTGTGTGTGTGTGTGTGTGTGTGTGTGCATGTGCGTGTGTTCGCATGTGCCCAAAAGACCTTGGGAGAGGTGATATCAAGATATATCAAGTGAGAATGTATCCCAATATCTGTGTCTTAGAAAATCTCTAAGTTAGAGTCAGAGGACTGGAATTATTTTCTCCATATTAAGAACAGAGCTGAGTCTCTAAATTCTGCAGCCATATTAGATTGTTATAATCATCTCCATTTTAAAGGTGAGTAACCAAGGCTGAGAGGCATCGAGAATTTGGCCTCCAAGGCTATGCAGCAACTAATCGGTGGGGATAGGATTAAAACCCCCAAAATCCTGTGTGAAAGCCCATTGTGAAGCCTCATGAAGTGATTTGCCCATTGCAGGAGAAATATTGTTTTCTAAAATGCATGTAACTCATTTGTGACCATTGTATACTACTGTCTAAAAATTTAGACTGAAGTGGAGTAAACAAAATTCCATAGTCCCTCTACCCAACCACAACCATGGCTAAAATTTTAGCAAAAATAAGAGCAAATACTTATTAACCACCCCACTCTCCATATCCCACCTTCAGAAATCTTCCTTACTAAATTATTAACTTTGTCCAGTACTTCTTTATGGTTTTAATCACCCTTGATATCCTCCCCTTTAACCATGAATGTGGAGAAGCCAAATAAACCTCAGGGTCAGTCCAGACTGCTTTTACTGAGAAGTCTGTTTTCCAATGCAAAGTAGCAATTTTGGCAACTCCAAACTCAGGATGTTGTTACTCAGATCCATTTCAGAAAAGGTAGTGTGGCTATGTTGCAGTTCTCAGGAAGGGACCAAAGTCATGGCAACTGGATGCTGAGTTCACTGTTTCCAGCATGTGTGCATTGTCTCCAGGTATTGTGACATCTCTCTTTTCCACTTATTATGGAATAATCGAAATAATTGAATAACATTTAAATAGAGTTCTATCAACATACTTATTCATGCCTTCATACTACTTGGTGTGTTCTCTGCACAAAGTTCCAGGGCAGGTATGAAGGATACAACACAGATAAAATTGTATATTATGGCATGTTTTCTACTTAGAGTCTGGGAAAAGAGTAAAGAGAACTCAGTCCGTGGTCACCAATGTTATATTTGTTTCTCTTAAGTATGGGAGGTAGCAGGGACACTTCAATATTCTTATTTTGCTGAGGAGGAAACTGAGACCCATGAAGCACTTAGTGACTTATTGAGGGTGAAGCATAGGTAGAAAGTAGTCAATCCAGAACTCACACCGATGTTTGTGCTTTGTGATGTAAATGGGGGCATTGTAAGGAGTTACAAATGGTCATTTAGACACATTATACCTGAAATACCATAAGACCTGTCCTGCCCAATTTGCTTTCCTAACTACTTATTTGGAGGATCATGATAGTCACCTGTTGGGATGTTCTAGTTACAAGTCCAAAAAAAGCCCGTGTTTCCTCTGCCTCTGGAATTGTGCATTAAATTACCTAGCACAGCGCTTGGCACTTGACAAGTGCTTGGCATATATCACATATTCCCGCACTTGTCACATTTGAGATCATGACACATTACTACCAATTTATCTACTTTTCAAATATGCACTTACACCCCCGGCCCCCACAAAAAAAAATCAGGATTAAGCTTATTTTGGTCCCTGAGACATTTCCATAAATTATTGAGGAAAAAGTACCAATTTACTAGCAAAATAAAATTTAAATCTTAGCACAAATCTGCTATAACCTCAACATGTTTAAAAAGGTGCCTTTGTCCATTGTTTTACTCCTCACAATTATTGCCCTTAACTTCTGGGCTGATGTTTTTTAACAAGGAATTGATTTGAACTGAATAGGAGTAGGTAACATGGCACACAAGGTAAGCACTAAAAGGAGCTTTTCATTTTGGCCATATCATATGTGTATAAATTACCTACAGCGGGGAGAGCTTTATTATTAATCATTTGTGCTAATAAATGTCTCATTAAATCTAACTTTCACTTACGGAGTATGCAATTGTCATTATATAAATATTATTTAATTACATAATGGCTCAACTATTAAGAAATCTGTATTTAACTAATATTCAAACCATATTCATAAAATGCTCTATCCTAGCGACTGTTTGAGAATTCCATAATCTTTTGATTAAAGACTGTAGTACTTTACTGATTGTATTTGGATAAGCCATGTTGTCTTTATAATAAGGTGTGTTGATAGTAAAAATGATTAAACATTTTCAAGGGAAGAGCCACTTCATGTTCACCCACCTTTCATCTCCATATTATGAATTATATATTATTCTTTCACTTCTATATCCTAAATACTTTTTTTCTCTCTTTGTAGGCAATTATACAATGACCCATCCATATAGCTCATGAGATTTCTCAATTTTTTATGAATGTCTGTAAATGTGGAGGAAATGAATGCAAAATTTATAGCCAGTTGGACCATATTAATTTTTTTTGTTAGAGGGGTATAGTCATCACACTGCCCTGTTTGAATTTAAGAGGAAATTATTATAGAATAGTAGGGGGAGTGATGGATATTTAAATCTAAAAAGTTCTCTTAGCCTAGTGTGTGACCAAGTTCCACGTAAGCTGAAGTTTTGGAAGGGCTAACTTGAATGCTACTTTGCTATATTTTCTGGGAGATGGCAGGAGATGCAGAGCCCAGGGCATGATGAGTGGGTTTTGGCTGCCAGCTACCAAGAAGAGGGTGAATGGAGGTGGGATTGGGTTGGGTCAAGTTTAGGGAACTAATCTATGAAGAGTGTCAGTGTCCAAGGAGGCATGAGAGGCTGAAATTTGGTCTTGGCCCAGTGCTAATATTCACAATAACATAACATCAGGATTCTTTAGAGAGCCCTGCACTTGAGATTTGATTAGTACCAAAGTGGCATAAAGCCTGCCCCGGAGAGGAGGCAGTAGGGAGAGCATGCATTCCTTCCAGGAATTATAACTCATGATAAGCCATGATAGAGTATAATCTCTATGAGGACAAGGCCCACACCTTTTTCATTCATGATTATATCCGTAGCACCCAGCACAGAAAGAGTCAGCACACTAGTTTTCTAGAAATATTTGCCAAATTGCAGATGGAGGAAGGATGCAGCCAGTGTTGGGGAACAGATAGAGCCTCAGACTTGTGAGCTGTGATTTAGTACATGGTTGGAGACCTAAGGCAGACCCCTAAGACAAAGGCCAGGTGTGTGGACTAGTCCTACAGTGAAAAACATCTTAGGATAGGGGAAGGAAGTGATGCTCAAACCTCACTTAAGGAGCAATGGATACCACTCTGAGGTGGGATGTGTTTCTATTCTTCTCACTTATTTATTCAACAGATATTTATTGGGCGCTGGCTTTGGTCCAAATATCATGTGAAGCTTTGGGACACAGTAATAAAATGTCATGATGCCTGGCTTGGAAGAACTTGTGCCCTCGTGGGGCGAAAGGCATTCAAACGATTACACAGTGGGCCAGCACAGGCTTTAAGAATGGTGTGTGCAGAGGCTCAGCATGGCTGCCTCCAGCATGGTGATCTGGATGTCACATTTTGAGGAGAAGTTCAGAGAGCCCAAATCCTCCTCCACAGCAGAGCTTGAACATTCTAGAAGCCCCAAATTATACTTTAGGTGTTGGCTACTTCATTTCAATAAGCACTTAGATTGAGTTAGGCACTGTGCAAAGGGCTTTACAAATATTAATTCACTTAATCCTCACAGCAATATTGAGGAATAGGTACTAACATTTCCACTGTATAGATGAGGAAGCAAGAATCCAGAGGTTAAGTTATTTGCCCAAGATCCCACAGATAGGGGAATTCTGGAAAACTTAACAAAATTTCACTCCCAAATCCATAATTGTGATCCCTACGTACCTCAGCTCACACTGATCTACTGTTTCTAGGTAAGTGTGAGGTGAAGTTGGTGAAGGTGGGTGTGTCTAGGGGTGTCTCATGGAAAATATGGACTTGAGTTAAGTCTTCAAGTGGAGGAGAAAGTCCAGCCATTCTAGAATGGGTCTCCAGTAAAAGTGAAGATGTGAATGTATAAATCTATTCGTTCATTGGAAAGACATTTATTTAGAATCTACAAAGCATATGGGGCCTTGTGTGAGATACTGGGCATGCAGTGGTGAGCAAGGGGGGCAAAGCCTTCTTCCTCCCAGAGCTCCCAAGCTAATGAGGGATTCAGCAAGTCAACAGGTGATTCTAATAGGGCAAGCTCAGCCTAGGGTGGGGACACAGAAAAAGGGGCTCCTGACTTGTGAGAGGAGGCTAGTCAAGGGAGGATTTCTGGAAGAAGTGTGACACGGAGACAACAGCATTGGAAGAGTCTACAACGAAATTTGGGAAGCATGCTGAGCAACCTAGCAAGGGGTGTGGAGGCAAGAGGCAGCAATCCAAGAGGATGCTGGATTTAGAGAGACCAGCTACTCTGCAGTCACGGCTCCTGCTGCCCAGAATGGAGTCAATGAGGCCTCACCAAGGACAGCATCTCAGTATCTCCGAGGAAAATATTATCGATCACACTTGGTTCTTCAAATGCAAGGGAACTTTTCCCCTGCATCAGCAATTTAGTAGATTTAACTAAATTATAAGACATTTCTGTTCCAATCTGCTTTGTGAAGCGCTTATGAAAAGGCCCTTTATAAATCTTTATAATAATGAATTATGAACAACAACCAAAAGAAGGAGCTGCAGTGTCTCCCCTCCACCCTCCTGCTTCTCCAAAGGGGAAAGCTGAGTCTGATTCATATATTCTGTTTCGTCTGGCCTTATTTTCTTTTGAAGACAAGAGAACATCATAACCTTGAGCTATCTGGTAGAAATAAAAGATTGATGCAAACTTTACTGTGTAAAATTTGGGGTCTTTTCATCCAGATGTGAAGACAATTGAATATTATAAAAATGCACAGCCCACTCGAGGAAAACTTACTTTATCCAAACACTGAGAACCTTCACCTTGAGAGAAACCTCTTTCTGTGAAAATAAATAAATACATGCTTTCATGAGAAATAGATGTCTCTGGCAGTTTCAAATCTTGAAGCTGGAAAGTCCAGCCACCTCATTTTAACAGTGCAGAAACTGATGACCCAGGAGGGGACATGACTCACTTAAGGTCACCAAACACAAATGGGCAAATTCAAACGCAGAGAGTTTGCCCCAGAGTTTCCTTTCACATCTACAACATGGTGTTAGCTGTCACCTTCTGGGCCATGATGCGAAGTCTGCTCTTCATCCTGAGATGCTCCAAGCACATAGACAAGAAGGACCACCAAACCCTCACTGGCTGAGCCCATACCAGAGAGAGGGCCAGAGGGAGTTGAAAACACCTGATATGAGGTTGTCTGGAGACCACCTTGCAAGAGTTCACATGTAACTGTCATGCTCCTTACAAGTAAGCATTGGTGTGTCTGATGAAAATGGTATGGGCAGAAGACGAGGCAGCCAATCTCCTGGGGCAACATTAGTCACAGCACCCAGTGCAGTCCAGCCCAGCCTGCAGGACTGGCTTGTAGGACCCAGTCCTGGGTTCACACACTCAACAGGAAAGCAGGAAGGAGAAGAGAGCTGGTCCAGCAACAATTCATATGATAAAAACCTAATTTACCCCCAAAACAAATCAATGGCATGATCCATTGGGGAAAACGTGCATAATTGTATTATAATGACAACTGTTAAAATTTGAAAGGGCAAATCCACAAACAAGTAAAACCCTAACATAATTTTAAAGTATATTATGAAAAGCAGAATATCCAAAGTGTGGATATAGGAGGTAATAACTGCCTGCCATTTGTCCTCAGATAAACTATCAGCAGCAGCATTATCATTAATATTAATAATAACATTATTATTATTATAATCATCTGCCATTTTTTTAGTGTCAAGCACTCTGCTAAGCATTTCAGATAGTTTAATTCATAATTCATCAATCTCCACAGCAACACTATGAGATCAGTGATTTTATCCTCATTTTACAAATAAAGAAAATGAGACTTAGTTGATATGCCCAAAGCCACTGGGCTACTAAATACAGAGGTAGAATGGTTCAGAGCTGGTTAATTAGGGGGTCACTGACATCCTCGATGACCCCAGTTCTTTCCACCTTTCTGTTCCACTATCCCCAGTGGGTCAGCTTATCTCCAGCTGGCTACTGAAAGTCCCAGGTATTCAAAGCAGACAACACTGTATTAAGGCAGAAAGGGGCTTTGTCTTCCCTCCATGGGTCTCTTATGAAGAATGAGAAAGCCCTTCAGGACATCTGCCATCATAGCTCATTGACCAAAAGTGGATCTCAAACAAATAATCCCAGTGGGGATATATTTTAAAAGCTCCTCAAATGATTTCCCAAAGTGGTTGGACAACCACTGGTCAAGACTACTGTAGATTGACTTGTTGACTCCCAAAGGGTTACAGACTCGCCTAAGATACAAGGTACCATACACTGACCATCTGGGGTCATGCTGAAAAAGGAAGAAGGGCATGGGTATTAGTCAGCAACCTCCTCCCCCAGTCTCCTACAGCCAGCATGAGGAGGGGCAGGGATCCACATGCACTGAGGTTGAACTGAGGATTCCCAGTGGCCACCTGCTCTTGGGAAAGGTCCTGTTTCCAACACAAACCTCCAAGATTCTGGGTTCCTTGCTAGCAAGGGGGTGATGGCCAAGGCTTTTACACATCCTATGAAATCCTGTTGTATTATAGGGAAATTTGCTGGGTGGCAGGAGAATGATGGATTTTCCATCAAAGAAGAGTCCACTGGGCAGAAAGAAGGCTGAATCACCAAATGGTTTTGCTTGCAAACCCTTCCCAAGATGTTCATCTAAGGCAAATGTGAAAGGTATCTGTAAGTTCTTTTAGGGACCAAAATTTAGCCAAGTGTTTTCTTTCCTTCCTTCCTTCACACTTTCCTTCCTTCCTTCCTTCCTTGTTCCCTCCCTCCCTCTTTCCTTTTCTCTCCCTTTCCTCTTTATAAGGTGAACTTTATCTTGGTCAGGCTGGGTCCTCTTGCCATGCATTCACATCGCTCCCTCTCCTTCTCCATTAGGGTGACAAACTCCCACAGCACAAGTTGAATATCTCTCACTTTTAATAATGTCTACTATTCTGGCCAGGCACTGAGTTCCACAAAGGCAGGCACTATTGTCCTTCTTACTTTCCTCCACTTCTCTACAGGTTAACACAATGCCTGGCCCAGACAAGGCGCTGCGTGTCTAGTTAGCGAGGGACCTTCGGGTCTTCTCTATCGCAGCCTGGACAGGAGAAGCAAGTCCCCTGGGCTGAGGGAGCTGAAGCCACATGGAAGCTGGAGCAAGCAACACGTCAGTGACTGGGTGAACCTTGGGAAAACAGGATTGTGTGAGGTCTAGGCGACACTGCCTCTCTGAGGGGGACTGCTGTGCGGGCTTCTGTTGTGTGGGGATGCAGCAGAGGGCCTCCGGTGTCCATACCTCTCTGTAACAGCGGTCCTCAAACATTCCTCAGAATCGCCTGCAAGGCTGGTTGAGACAGACTGTGCCCCTCTCTGCTTCTGATTAAACGGGTCCAGGATGGGGCCTGAGAATTTGCATTTCTAACAAGGTCCCAGGTGGTGCTGAAGCTGCTGATCAGGCACTTTGACCACCACTGCTCCAGAGCATCTCCTGGTGGACTTAGTTCCTTATCTCGGGAATTCACGAACACTTCTTAGGGCTGTTGTGAAGGACTGAGTCAGCCTGCATGTCCGTCTGGACGGAGGCCACGCCTTTGCCAAGTCTAGGGGCGGACAGACAGCTTTCAGGGCCGGTGCCCCCTCATGAGTGGGGCTGGTGAGAACCATGACTTTGGCTGCTTGGGGGAAGGGGCCAGAGCACTGAGCCCTCTGTGAGTTGAGGTCTGCTGTGCACCCAGATGGGGGCCCAGGGGACACTCGGTCCTGGCAATGCTCACTTCCGACCCCAGGACTTTCCCAGTGGGCCTGTTTCCATCGTCACTCCACCCACAGTCTTCATCAGTCGGAGCATTTCAAAACACTTCAGCTCCCCCAGTGGAATCCCGGAACCTCCTCATCACGGGGCCCCTTACTCTGTCCTGTGCTGTCCATACTTGAGTTCGAGCTCTCCTTGGTCTGGCCAGGATTTTCCTCTGTGTGTAGCTAATGGGCACGCACTTGAAAAAGAAAAAAAAAAATTTTTTTTTGGCAGGAATAATCACACACTGCTTGATTTCTGAGCTAAAAATAGATTCTCAGCGTTGTGGGGAAACTTAGAGGCCAAAAAAGTACAAGGCAACATCAACCCTCTCTCCAGAAGCAGCAACACCTGGAATGGCTGCTTAATTATTTCAGAAGCAATGACATGCCGTTTAGAGGTTTCAGGATCATTGTGAGGAAACCTCGTGCTTGGTTTTGGCAGCTGTCAATCACAGCGGGATCCAGACCCGCTCACCAAGTTGGGGGTGTGCTAAGTCCATCACTTATGAGTCATGTGACCTTGAGCGTATCGTCTCCTCTATGGGCCCTTGCTTCCTCATCAGTAAGTTGGGGGAAATTGTACTTGGGTTTCAGAGCCACTGTGACAACTTACACTGACAGAGCATTTCCGAAAAGAGTCCTTTCTGCAGAGAAAAGGAACCACTGGGGGCTGAGGCTGAGGGGGACATCCCAGGGGAGACTGGAGATATGCTGGCCAGGATGTACAAGAGGCAGGGATCCAGAAAGGAAGAGTGAGTGGGGTTTGCTGACCTAAACAAAGCAAAAGGCTGGGGAAAAGGAGGCATACCCAGGGCTGGCGGAGGGAGACAGAGACAAAACACAGCTTGGGACCTGATATAAACAGTTTTCTGTGGTTGATGGGGTGTCACCGGAAGCTTTTAAACAAGAAGGGACATCAGAGTTGTAGTTTAGAAAATGTGGGGAAGATAGGAATAGCCCGGACACAGAAAGCCCAGGGAGGAGGTTTTGGCCAAAAGAAAAAAAAATCAAAACAGTGCAGAGGTACTGGGGATGGAAAGTAGGGACGCACAAGATTTTTTTTGGAAGGCTAAAAAAACAGACCTATTACTGGTTAGAAATAGCTTGGAATTAGCATATGCAAATGAAGACCTCCCTCCTAATGAATGCCTCCTTCTCGGGCCTTGCCACTGTGCCCCTGGCAAAACCCGGGCTTCACTTCTCACTGGCCTCCTCTCCCCCTTGTCACGCCCCAGGTTTTGGCCTATTGTCTCCTTCCAAGCCCGGGCTCTGAGTTCACTCTGCCGACTGCCGGCCCGCGAAAAAGGACATCCAAATGGGAGGAAACCGCAGAGTTTTCTGTTTTCTTCTGCAGGAGAAAGCAAGGTTATTTTTGGCCCCTTTCAGTACAAATCAGATTTTTTTTTTTTTCTTTCTCAAAGCCTTGTGTCTGGCAGGCTTCAGGCAGGGGAGTGGAAATTAGAGCTTGCGTTTTGAATACCTTTGCATTTTTGCTGGGTGTCAGTTTTGTTTGTCTTCCTCTGCCTGGCTGTCTCCCCTGTCTCCGGACTGTTGACTTCACTCAAAGACTGCTCTCAAGCCAAAGAAAGTAAAACCAAGTCCTCGTGCTCAAGGATGGGGCGCTTTGGTTAGGAAGAAAGGACAAAAGGGAAACGTCCCAGAGTCTGTATCTGGCTGTGCACCCGCTTTCACACACAGTCCATTAAGGTCCTCCTATTAACTCTTGGGCTGAGAACCCCTGATACCCAGGCTGGGGCACAGCGGGGCACGGCCAGAATAGAAGCCAGGCTTTCCGACCCCAAGGCCACCTTTTCTCCAAAGTTCACCTCTCCCTCCTTCCTGGGTTGTAATTTGTGAGTGTCCCCTCACCGCGTTACAACCAGGGTTTGTGAGCCCGAGCTTGACCCTAATTGCTGGGAGGGTTGGAGCCCTGACTCAGCAAACGACCGAACCTCAGGAAACCTCAGTTTCCCCGGTTTGTGAAACGGGGATATTAACAGTGGATGCTGAGTGGATGATCCATATGGAGAACTTTGGGAGCCTCCGGGGCGTGTTTAGTGCTCCCGAAGTGAATGTGTGTGACTATGGAGTCCCGTGTGTGTGTGTGAAAACCACAACGTCGTTTTCATCCAGTGGTCACGCGATTTTGTTTAAACCCAGCGCCTGGTGTTAGGCAGAAGTTGCAAATGAGTTTCGATCCTTTTCTTAAAAGATTCTTTGCTTTTTCTTCTTTTCTTTTTTCCCCTCTTTCCCATTGGAATCTTTCACTCATGTCAGTACAGGCTAATGTAACCTGTAAGGAAGTGACAAACAGTAATTGGAAGGATTTTAATTCAGTACATCCCTCTGCACATTTTTAGCCAGTCGTGTGTGGGTACTGCTTGAAACTCTTTTTTTCCTCCAATAAACACTGAAACGCGCACCCACAGACATGCAGTACATATGCGCACCATCCTGGGTGGTGCTGTGTGAACACCACCTTTTGTCATCTCCAGTTCCTCATTTTGAAAAGAGATTCCTCTGCTTGCTCTAGGGGAGGCCCTCCAAATTTCCTACTCAGAAAACACTAAATGACATTGGATATAATAATGCTGGGAACCTTGCTTATGTTAAATCAGTCTTTACAAGAACCTTGAAATTTATGCCCAATTTTTAGTTGAGAAAAGTAAGGCACAGGGGGTAAAGGATCAAAGTCACTCAGTAAGATAATGAAGCAGGGCTGATTATGGAAAGCAGGCCTATCTGGTTTCAAATAGTGTTTTGTTTTGTTTTTTAGCATTATACCAAGATGCCTCTCCTTGAGGACAAGAGGGATGCCACCCTTGTTCTCACTCCTGTCTCCACATATTTGTGGCATGTATTTGGTCAGCATTTACAAATATGTGTTGGATGCCTGCAGAAACAAACAGGCACATGAATGCACACACGCACACATACACACCAATTGTTTTGTTGTTGTTTTGTTTTTATAAGATATATGTGGCTTCAAACCCAGGCTTCAGTGGCCATGGAAAGGAGAAGTGGCGAGTACCTTGGTTTTGGCAACTGGCAATCACAGTGGGATCCAGCCCTAAAGCTGGGCTACATCAGCCCATCACTTATGAGCGCTGTGACCTTGGACGTGTTATCTCTCCTCTCTGGGTCCCCAGTTCCTCATCAGTAAGTTGGGGAAAGATCTCAAAGAGCACAGGAGGGGCAGCTCCCCGAGGGACCTGGCAGCACAGAGAGACCTTCCGATCCACCTGGTCTTCCGCAGGTCACAGAGACCACTGAGCATCCTGGAACTGGTCTCCAGCTCTGAAAGTGAACCAATTAATGCCCGATATAAACACATCGCCGGCACCTGGTCGCGGGTCCCCCACATCAAATAGCCTCAGTTTTGCAGGTCTGCGGAAGAGCAGGCCTCCGGTGCCCGCTTTTGTCCCCATGGCTGACACTCACCACATTAATCCCATGAGCACTCCCAGCACTGCCAGAACAACACCTGAATTGAACACTTCGGGTTTACTTTAAGGGCTTCTCGCCCTGACCAGAGGTGGTCATGTGAAACCTTTTTACACCGACCCTGGGGCAGCCTGTTAACGGTCAGATTAGGCTTCTCTGCAGAGGTGGGAATGCAGCTGCAGGCAGTGATGTAGCGTGAATACCGCAAGGGGCATTGCTGTGAGCTGTTTGATTCATTCGTTCATTAAAAAAAGGACTGTTCCTCCTAGGGTAGTGTTTCCAGTGTTCCCTCTGAAGAACATTGTTCCCGTGGTCTGCTCTTAATGTTAGACTAGAAAACGGACGTGAAGAGAGAAGGTAGAGAAAGAGATGGAACATTCCTTAGTCAAATAATTTTGGGAAATCTTGCACTAAAGATGAAGGATACTTTTTTTTAATGCAGGATTTCTCAGCATCTTTAAGAGGCTAAGATGCATTATGAGTGCGCAGAAGAGAAATGTGGTCTCTCATAATTAACATGATCTTCTGACAACGGAATGATATCCCCCTGTCAAGAACATCCCAGGAAGCGAATGTTCTGGGCCCACACTTGGGGAAAAAGAACTTCCGCAGAAAAAGAGGAATTGGAACCTGGCCCTGTAGGCAATTTTTACACAGATGGAAGCCATTCCAGGTAATTCAGGACAGGTCAGTATAAAAGGCCTCAGTCTCAAACGCGTTTCCTTTTCAACAGCAGCTCCGCTTTCGGTTTCCTCCCCAGCGGGCTTGCGGCCTCCCGCGCTCCGAGCAGGTAAGTCTCTGCTGTGCCTTCCTGGTGGGCGTTCTAGCCTTTGCAGAGCAGACACTAGGGCGTCATCCTGAACAAGATGGATAAGGGAGCCAGAGCACAGAGGACGCAGCTCAGCTTCCTTTCCTGCTCTGTTCTCCTGGCACCCAGATTAGCTACACACACCATTCTCTGGGAAAAGTTTAGGAAAGGCATTTTCAGTTGTGTGAATAGAGGTGTTGCTTGAGGGGCATGTTAAGCCCAGGGTTCCTAGGCTGAACCTGAAGTGATTGTACCCCAAAGGGTCACCGTTTGGGAAACCCTCGTGTAGGCTGTATGGGAGCTGTGATGGCAGAGCTGTTGATGGAGGGGTGGGGGGTGGGGGGGTGGCGGCGTATACGGGGTGGACAATGGCAACTGATGCAGGTATGACCAGGATGGTCCTCAAGGATTTGGTGGTCTAGGTAATTTCCCTAAGAGGAGTGGTTAGTCATGAATCCTTACAGGTGTCCCTAGATTCGTGATTATTCTCAGTATCTTAAATCACAAGCTCAGTTTTAACTTCAAGCAACTAGTTGACTTTCAGAGGTGAGAGCAAATAGAGACTTTAGGGGGACCCGGAGTTGGTGGGGTTTTGAGTCTTGCATGAGGTCTACAGACAGAGGTGCCCTGCGTGCCCCCCCCCCCCCCGCCAGGAGGCTCTCTGGTAGAGGGGGCTCACTCAACACCCTCCCTGACAGACTGGCTCAGAGCTGAGCTGATAAAGGGATTGTGATAAGAAGGAAGGGCAGGAATTTCAGAAATGCCATTGCTTCACTTTCCAGAAGCTTCCAAAAAATCAACCCTGACCTCACACTGTACCCTTGCTCTCAGAGTGAATGGAGAGTCAGGGAACTTGCCTAAGATGGCTGCCTTGGCACCCCTTTGACTGTTTGGCTTTATATATGGGTGGTTTCTCAAAAAGCATTTGGAGATTTACATTTTCTTTAGGATTTAGGGAAGAGAAGGCAGTTATTAGCATTCGTTGAGTGATGACTATGTATGGGGCAGGCGCTGGGTTAAATCTCTGGTTCTCATCCTTGGCTACACACTGGGAGCTGTGGGTGGGTGGTTGATTGGTTTATAAATACTGAATCCTGGGTCCCAGTCTCAGATATTCTGATTTAATTGTTCCGGAATGTGGCCTAGGCATTCGGGTTTGTGAAGCCCTCTAGGTGGGTCAAATGTGTGGCAAAGTTTGAGAACCGCTGCTCTGGAAGCTTCTCTCATTCCCATTTACTCACCAACAATCCTACAATGGGGGATTGACCGCTTCTTTTGGCAGTTGAAGAAACAGAGGCTCAGGGAGTTAGGGGCTTTCCCAAGCACACACAGTCCTAGAGGCTAGAACATGGGTCCACCGCCAGCATTCTATCGCACGGACTCAAATGAGGCCATCGTGGGCCAGTGTTGGGCTTGGACAAGTTGGCGTCTACTGCAACTGTAAAGCTCATTCAATGCGCTCTTCTCCTGTGCTCTTTTCAAAGAGCAGGAAGTTGTAACCAGGCCCACGAGCTAAGTGACTAGAGCCCCACAGCTAGTAGGCCCACCCAGGAATCAAGACAGGCTAACACTGAGTCAAGTTTATTTTTCTTTTCCCTTCACGAGTGATCCAGAGGAGAAGGCTACACAGGAAGTGATGCAGACCCATGTGGGCCCCGTAGGGTGTGGGATTCACAGTCCATCAGGAGCCAGCCAGGCTTGACGCATCATCCCTCCCTCTGCACTTACCCAGACATGAGGATGTTTGCATTCCCACTGGTATTCAGGAACAGAGAATCGACTTGGAAAAGAAAAATGTGGCCAGAAAGGATGCTAGGGCTGGAAACCAAAAGGGTGTGGTCTGTGCCAAATTGTTGAAAGAAGGTTGGGGAAAAAAAGGTGGGGGGGCACTGCATAATGGATAAAGGACTTAGAATCTCACTTCCTTAGACTCTGCATAAAGCTCCTCACCTCCGTGAACCTTCATTTCCCTATCCTCCTATCAGAGGTTAAAAATTCAGTTCATTATAAAGTAAGGATTATAATCATTCAGAGTTGTGATAATTAAATGTGATTATGTGTATATTACATATGTTATATAACATTTTACATGTATAAAATTATAGATGTTATATTATTTATAGATAAATTTGCTATATGCACAGCTACAGGGAAAAGCACGCTGGGCTGACTCGGGAGGCTAAACCTTGTGTGTAACTCCATCAGAAACTAGTTGGCATGGTTATACAAATGATGGTCCAGCCATTGGATGGAGTTCTTTGTAGCTGTTAAAAATAAGATCTCTCCAGATATCCCAATAAGGAAAGCTGTTCAAGAAGATCAGTAGAAGGAGAATCAGTGTGCAAGGCCATGGGAAAGGATGCCCCTTTTCCTCAATGAAAAGCATTTACGTGTAAATATGTACATGGATAAAATGTAAAACAAAACTGAAAAACAGACTCTAGGTGTGCATACAAATGTGCATCACCTGGGCGGGGGGATGGGTATGTTTTCTGGAGAAAATACATTTCTGGAGAAAGTACCTGTAAGAGTAGGATTTGGCAAAAGGAAAAGAGAAAAAGAATTTTCCATTTCATTGTATACTTCCCACCTTATTTCATGCTCGCATGAATGGTTTGTATGTGTAGAGAGAATGTATGTGTGTGTGAGAGAGAGAGAGAGAGATACAGAAACGAGGGATTTGCATTAAAACACAAAAGAAAACAATGATAGGTCGAACCCTGGGCCTTGAGCTCCTTCCCTGTGTTCTGGGCCAGCCCCGCAGACGCGGTTGTTTTTCCAGCTGGGAATCATTTCATTTTCTTGCCTTCAGTCCTGAATGAGCCCAGATCTAGCAGGAGGCTGAAAAGGCCTGGGCCGAGGGAGGGAGGACTGCCACCCCCCTCCCCTGGCAGGTGCTGTTGTTTTGATGTGTGAGCACAAGGGGGGACAAGGGGGGAGAGCGGTGGGGAGGAGCTGTACAAGCCTTCAGAGGAGAGGAAGAAAGTGACAGTGCCTAATAAGGAAACCCATGTGGTGTGGCACCAAAGTTTTAAATGCTTTAAAATAAAACTGGAAGTAAATTCAATTCAAAGAAAAATGCTGATAATCCATGCATAGAAGCTGGAATCCTCTGCGTGAACAGATAGCAACTTTAGGATTGGTTCTTCCCTTCACCTGCTGTAATGTTTTGACTGGTGACCCCAAAAAGATTTGTCCATACCCCCGTGTGTCTGGATTACCCCCAAACCTGTGAACACAACCTTATCTGGGAAAAGGTCTTTGCAGATGTAAATGAATTAAGGATTCCGAGATGAGATGATTCCTGAGTATTTGGATGAGCCTTAAATCCAAGGGCGATGGTTCTGGTGAGACACTTGGACGAGTCAGAAGAGAAGACACAAAGACTCAGGGAGAAAGCCACATGACAACGAAGGCAGAGATTGAAGTGATCCACCAGAAGCTGGAGAGGCATGGCAGGGTTCTCCCCTGGAGCCATCAGAGGGACCATGACTCTGCCGACACCTTGATTTCAGACTTCTGGCCTCTCGAACTATGAGAGAATAAATTTCCGTTGCTGTAGCCACCAATATGGTCATAATTTAGTGCTGCAGCCCTAGGGCACTAATAATCTTGCTAAAGAGGCAGAGGTGGCCTCGGATCAACTTCTCAGGATGAGGGGCAGACTCTGAGATTTGGGAAGAGAACAGGCAGGCCTCCATACCCCACCCAGGATGCCCTGTCAAGCCTCCACACCCTCTGTGGGCCCTGACCCTCCCCCTTTTCTAAAATAGCTTCTTCTGACACTCTCTCTTGGCTTATTCTGCCAACATTTTTTTTTTTTAAGATTTTATTTATTTATTTGAGAGAGAGAATGAGATAGAGCATGAGAGCGGGGAGGGTCAGAGGGAGAAGCAGACTCCCTGCTGAGCAGGGAGCCCGATGCGGGACTCGATCCCGGGACTCCAGGATCATGACCTGAGCCTAAGGCAGTCACTTAACCAACTGAGCCACCCAGGCGCCCTGCCAACATTTTTTTTTGCATGGGGCCTCTCAGGACCTGTTGTTCTTACCTATTTGTTTAATTTAATTTTGTATAGTAACTGTCTCTCCCAGGGAGTGGGCTTCCTCTCTTCAGCATGCCTCTGAATCTGCCCCTGGTACAGTGCTGGGCACATAAGGGTGCCAAGGTGATGAGATGTTCTTGGAGGGAGAGGAGGAGAGAGGGCACTCTGACCAGGACCCTGGAGGGGCGTGGGCTCTGAGAGGAACATGGAGAGCTCTCCCACTGAGCTCATAGTCTAGGTAGGTGGGCCCAGCAAATGCTGGGGAAGCTGTAACACAAGATCAGAAGGGAAAAAAGGAAACAGAAGTTGTAAGAAAGGAGTGGACAGAGTGCTCAGGGAGTGGAGAGATGCAAGAGATGGCCTCTGCCAGCAGGGATGGGGGAGGCTCAGCCCCAAAGTGACATCACATGGATCTCACAGCTGTGACCAAATCCCCTGAACAGAGGAGGGAAGGCCTAGTCCATGCCACCTCCTTTGTGACAGGCAGTGAGGGAAAATGGGGAGGATAGGGCCATCGAGAGACACTGCAGAGAAGGCCCAGTGGGACCAGGTGGAGATGGTGCTGCGTGTCTGCAGATGAAAGGGGCCAGAGGGGCTTCAAGCCGGGAGGCTGCCCACGTGACTGTCAGAGGTCTTAATGCACCTGTCCCTGGACACCAGCCTCCCAGTCTCCAGGAGGTTGCTCTGTGTTCCTTTCTGTTCTTCCCAAAGCTCACATTTACGTTAGTAACTGCAACTGTGCGTTGAGGCAAGATTGTGCTAAGAAACGTCCAGAGGTAGATTTTTCATCCTTTCCACACATTCATAGGATAGCATGATTATGCCCTTTCTATAGATGAGAAAATTGAGGCTCAGGGTGGTAAAATGGCCTCAGAGCTGGTAACTGGGGGATTCAACATTTAACCCTGTATCTCCAGACTCCTGGTGATTGGCCCATGCTTTCACCAGAGCCTGGGGACCTCCCTTACTGCAAAAGGGGCCATAGTTTCTAGAGTCATTCACACGCAGGACTTTCATTTGACCTGAAGGCAGAATTTGGGACCATCTAGGGCAGGGATTATTCACCCCATTTTATAGAAGAGAAAGCTGAGAATCCAAGGAATAGAGGGGCCTTCCCCAGTGAGCTGCATCTAGGGAGCTATAGACCTGGGATGAAGAACACCAATGTTTCGTGCTTAAAATCTGTTGCTTGGGATGCCTCATGATCAGTTGTGTTGATACAAAAATTGAAGATGCGTGCTGTGGAGACAAGGGTGCAGCTGGAAGTGGGTGCAATTTGCTCCGGACCTCATGCCTGCTAGGCAGGACTATTCCCCACGAACCCAAATCAGTGGGCAGCGAGGCAGCACATCCATCTCTGAAGGGCCTTCCAGGGAAAAATCATACTGCCTGGAAGGGGCTGGATGCATCCATCTTGTAGGACAATATGCTATTTGCACAAGAGAGCTACAAGGCCTAAATATAGATTTCAGAACATTTTTTATGAGCTGACATGATGGCCTCTGGTCCTCTCTTTGCTAAACCATAGAAGGCCAGACAGCCCATTCCAGAAACTGCACATCTACCTGTGTCCCAGGTGGAGCTGGGAGCCTATAGCCACATGGCAGAAAGGGCCGCTCTTTGGGGGGATGGAAATCAGTGGCTAGTTGTCCTGGTATAACCTTAGAGATGATTGAAGTCATCATCAGGGGCCCCTCTCTGTCTCTCCTGCTGTGACATCTCTGTCCTCGTGCCCAAAACAAGGTCAAATCCTGGGATGCAGACCCAAGCCTGAGTCCTGTATTTGACCTCCCTCAGCCACTGTCTTCCTTCCCATCTTCCCTGGGCTCTTTCTACCACAGGGCCTTTGCAGGTGCTCTTATTCTACCTGTAATGCTCATCTGTCCCTGCCATCTGTGCCTACTAACCTTTAGTTTCCAGACCTCCAGCCAAACCTCCCTGAGCCCCCCATTCAGGTTAGACCCCTTTGTTGTAATGTCTGCCCAGAACCAGAGCCCTTTTATTCTGAGCATTTACCCTAATTTGTAAGGCTCTGTGTGATTATTTGATGGCAATCTGAGTTTCCCACTCCACTGTAGCCTTCATGAACCTAAAGACCGTTTCTGTTGCGTTCCCAGAGCCTAGAAAGATACCCGGTCTATACTCAGTTCTAAGTAAGTAGTTGCTGAATATAAACAAATGCACCAATGAATGAATAAACAAATAGATGAATAAATTAACAAGTCAATAAGTGAGCAGACATTTGTCCCAATTGGGGGGGGGGGTGCTGCTGGCACAGTGGATAAAAGCCCGGGGTGCTGCTTAGTGTTGTACTGTGCACAGAATCGTCCTCTCCGCCTCCCAGCAAAGAATCGATCCTGCCCCGATGTCAGCAGTGCTAAGGGTGAGAAGCCCTGACAATTTATTTTCTAGGGCTGTGTAACCAAGCACCACATATTGGGTGGCTTCAAATGGCAGACATTTATTTGATTTTAGTTCCAGAAGCCAGAAGTCCAAAATCAAGGTGTTGATAAGGTTGGTTCCTTCTGGACTTCCCTAGCCCCCCCATCCCTTTGGCACCTGCACCTTGTCAGCTCTTTACCTGAGGAAACTGCCCCTGTGTTAGGGATGTCCTCTACACCGGGAGCATCATATAGGTGCATGTGTGCATTTAATCCTTGCACCAATCCCAGAAGCAAGGGATTCTTACTGCCTCTGTTTACAGAGTGCAGAGGGATAAATGAAGTGCCCAAGATTACAGAGCTGGTAGGTGGCAGAGCTTGAGCCTCTGAATCCACAGCCCACACATAAGCCCTGTTCTCTGGGGGTTTCTCCATCTCCTCCTTCACTTCCTGCTTCTCTGGGTGCTTTCCTGGCCCGAGCTCCTCCCCGTGCTCTCGTGATATGAAAGCCTTGCCTCTGCCACAGCCTTGTCCTCCTGGCTTCATTCTTGTTTGTTGATATTCCTCTCTCCCTTGGAGATAATGAGGGCATTCAGGGTGGAGACATTGTACATTTCATCTCCATACCTACCCCAGGGCAGGGCGTGCACAACCAGCCCGTGGAGGCCAAATAAATGAATGCATTCATAACTTCCACAGTCTAGTCTGAAGACACTACCTTTGTTTCTACCAGAAATCCCCCAAGTTACACTGCCAGGAAGACACTACAGTACTGTGGCTTTCTTAGAAGTGAATCAAATTATAATCACAACAGAAAGGTTGTTCCATAATCAAATTAGCCTGGATAACTCTAGGGAAATCGATGTTCAACATGTTTTCTTACTGCTGGATGTCACAAAGCCTTAAATACTCTCAGGTGCTTTAGGATTTGCTAAGGTAGATAGTCTTTTCCAGATATTGAGGATTCTTCTTTAATTAATAAAATTGATTTTCATTTTTTTTCCCCCAAAAGTCCCAAGGAATACTAACCATACTACAAAACCAAGTTGGAATATGCCAGAGTGTCCCCTGGCCCTCCTGGAGAAAGACTCTTCCTCCTCCAGGTTAGGGGAGCATCACCCGAGGGCTGGGATGATTCTTCTTGCCCTCTGGTCTCGGGTCCGCACCCACATTCTCCTGTGATCCTTTTCAGTCTTGTTTTCGGTTGGTTTTCTCCAACTCCTCAGAGCCCGAGTTCCCTGAGCTGAAGATGAAAGTGGATGACCTCAAGCTCCCTGCACCTCATTAACCTCCACATTATCTCGGGGAAATTACAGCAATGATCACACTGGGGCTCAGGATTGAAAAGCCACCATGCCTGGGCTGAAGGAGATGGATGCTACCAATACGGGGAGAGGAGGGGCAGCTCCTCGGGGTGGGGGGGGGGGTGTGTGAAAGAATCATCTGTTTTGCCAGGAGCAGCTTTCCCGAGGCTGATCCCAAGCACGCTCTCCGGAGGAGCTCTCCTGGCAGCTTGCTGAACGCCACGCGTTTCTGACCGGGGCTTTGTTTTAATAGCCTGTATTGGTTAATCTGGTTTTCTTATTGTCTTAATAGAAGTATAGAGGAAAACAAACAAACAAACCAAACCTATAAAAATGGCCCATCATCCCCCTACCCAGTGATTTCTGTTGACCTTTAAAACCAATCAAAACGGAAAAAAATACAGTATAGGTAGGTCTAGACAATTCAAAAAGTTCAGTAAGAAAGTTAAAGTGAATGTCCTCCACCCGCCTTTCCAAGCTCAGTGTCGCAACAGGTAATAGAGTTGTGTGGTACCTCCAGAAATGGTGTTACCGGCAGAGCGTCGTGGCTTAGAGTGGTGCTTCTCTCGTCTGCGTGGACGTTGCCGTCACCTGGAACGCTCACCGAGTCACCGGTTGCGGGGCTCCAAGCTTCCAGATTCTGGTTCAGCAAGTCTGGCAAGGGGCCCCCAGACATGCCCATTTAAAAGTTGTTAAATGAGGATGCTAAATCTCAGCTCTACCATTTCCAGCTGTGTGATTTTTGAAGACCGCCTCTTTTTGCCTCATTTTCTCCTGTAAAATGGGGCTCATCATACGGTTGTGAGGTTTAAATGAATCACAATATTAAAAATTTCCTGCATATTAAGAATGATGTCATTTTGCTACTGTTAGGTATATACCAGCCTCTAAATGAGTATCCAGCTGTCATCTATGATTCTTTAATGTCAGCCAAAGGAATAAATCTATATACATGCCAGTACTCGGCTTTCTTCATGATGATGACTTTTTTCACCTACTTATATACAGATATGTTTAGTCCTTTTGAATTATGTTCACATGAAATCACAGGCAGATGTACATTCTGGAGGATCTATTAGCCCTCGAAGCGGCCACACTAAGTGGTTTCGAGGTGCTAGCTAAGCAGCATCCTCACACACGTCCTGACTCAGGTCTCGTGAGCATGTTCGTGGAGTAAATTCCTACAAGGGTGGCTGCTAGGCCAAAGTGGATGTGTATTTTACATTTTGGTAGTTGGAAAACTTCAATACAAATGCATGTTCTTGGGAAGGCTACATTCATTTCTAAACATAGGTCTGCCAAAGCCCCTGATATAACAACCTAAGGGTAAATGGTGTTTTCTTACGGACTTTTTGGTCTTCATCTTCAAATTGAGAATGAGAAACCAAATAACGTTGTATATGGAGGGTCAATTATCTCTGAGCTCCTTGTTGAGCACAGAGCAAGAAGCTGAGGATCCAGAACTGGTTAAAGCATGCTCTCTCTGCAAGGAGCCCTGCTCTGGAAGGGTGTCCCTCAAGAAAACAGCTGCATTACAGTCTGGTATGAGAGATACATTTAGAGGGTAATATGTACAGATCAAAGAATGCATAAAAAGTGAATTGGGATCAGGAAAAGCTTCTGGAGGATGAGATGTAGTTTTCGCAAAGTAAGAATGGACAGGAGGGAAGGGCACTTCCAAGATTAAGGATAGTATATGTGAGAGCCCAGAGGTTTGGTAGCACCTTACCTTATGCACAGTAGGTGTTCAGGGAGTGTTAATTGAACACAGTCTCAGCCCTGTGGGGTGTACGATACACAGAAACCAGTGCCTTAGGTTCTCTCTGATCCAACTAAAGACCAAGAATTCCTTCAGACAAGGCTGCTACATTCTAACTGTAATTTTAGGTTCATGAATAGCTTAGTGAATTCCTAATGAATTCACACAATCAAGACAAGATCTTCTTACACCTCCAATGACTGGGTTGGAATATAAGTACTGAAATAATCTTCAGATGAGTCTAGCCTTGCCTGCACTACCTACACCCTGGAGAGAAGTCCCAGGATTGAGTGTAGAATGATCCTAGTCCCTCCCTTCCCCAAAGACTCCATTCCCTGGTCGATGGCCAGTGGACCTTGCTTGAGCTCTCCTGACAGCTGAGAAGGTCTACTTACACAATCAACTAAAACCCTGGACACATATGCAACCTTTTAGTTAAACACTTGGATCTTGCAAACTTTTTACCTAAATGGTAGAGGAAAAGACATGAAACAGAACTGTAGGGGACATTTGCTATCCCTTGCTTCAAGGGACAAAGAGTGTTCTGGTCCAGGCTGCTCTTCAAATATGTCCCAAGATGAACTGGAAAGCACACATCAGAAAGGTGTGTTTCATTTCTACAGTTTGCAGGTGGAGTTGGATGAGGGTACTGAGACTGCTGTTGGTAAGACAACATGGCCCACTGGCATGGAATAAAAGCAGAAGATACCATCTTAAGTTGTCCCCAAAATATTCTAAAGTTATCATCTCATTGAAAAAAAATAGGTAGAAGAAGATCTCTGAGGTGCTCTGATTAACCTGCCCCATTATCAGACCCCTGATTGACAACAAGCAAGGTCTTTCATCCTTGGTCCCTGCTCACTTCACCAGCTTTCTGCCCCCCACCTCCACCCCATGCTTCCCTGCCAGCCAGTCCTGCAGGAACCCAAGCATGGGTGCAAAGTCTGACTGACTTCAATCCAAGCAATGCTACTTTGCAACTATACAACCAAAAGAAAGTCAGCTAGCCACTCTGAGCTCCAGTGTCCCTATCTGTATCATGGAGTTAATGTTGAGAGGATTAAACAGTCACAGTTTTTGGAAGGGTCCAGCTCAAAGCCTCAGGCACATGCATTTAATTTTTTACAGTGCCCTCTATGCCATAGAAAGAGAATTGCCATCACATATGGATAATCTGTATCTCCCCCCCCCCCCCTTTAAGTTGGATGGCTTATTAGCTCATCCCTTAACTATGGGTTTCATTGGTGATCTTACATATGTGCTAATAAGAGTTAGGCAGGGAAATAAAATGAATTAGTTAGGACTTTTTGTGCTTGCCAAGACTAAACCCAACTTGAGCTGGCTTAAGGAAAAACACAGATGGTGTATTAGCAATAGTGATGTTTCATGAAATGATAGGATGGAAATAGCAACTGAGCTTAGCTATGGAAGGGTCTGCAAACCAGGACTAGAAGCTTTAAGTAGATCTGATCATCGGTTCTCTCCACTTGCTGTCCCTGCTTCCTTTCATGTGCTCAATTCATGGTTTCTTCTCTTTTCCTTACAGCCCCTCTCTGCTCCCAGTTCCATGGTAGAATATGTGGCTCCACAGATCCTGTATTTACCTGAGGACCAATGAGAAACAGAGACGGTCAATGCTGTTCTTGGTCTCAGTTTGAAATTGCTAGAAGATGGAATCTGATTCTTCTGGCTGGAGCCTATACTTGCTCTAATCAGCTCTGGGTGGTGAGTAGAGTCATGAAATAACTAATGGGTATTGAGGGCTCTTGGGCATCATGCATATAAGATACGAGTCTGTGATACAGGGACAGATTGATGATTTTAGTAAGAGAGGAAAAGGAGAGAGGTTTAAAAGGAAGAAGTAGTAGATTAAATGTTGCTCATTCCCCACTCTCTATAAAGCACTATTGAATACCCAGATGTGTATATCGAGCTTCGGAAAAGTATCTATTTTTACATGAGAAAGTTGAACTAGATCGATGGTTCTCAGCCTTGGCTTATCTTTTGAATAACATGGGGAGCTTTTAAAAATCTCAGTATTCAGGCAACATTCCCAGACCAAATAAATCAGAATCTCTATGGGATCCTAATATCAATTGTTTTTAAAGTTCTTTAGATAATTCCAATTTCAGCTAAGGTTCATAACAATTGGACATAAAAAATGACTCCCAAATCAGAATCTAGTGAAAATGAATATTGTGATCTAATAGGTTCCAAGTGAGGCGTACGGTTCTGCAGGGCTAACGAGCTCCCAGGTGTTGTCAACACAGCTTGTCTATAGATTGTACTTGGAGCAGCAAAGCACTACATTATCCCTGAGTTCTAGTCCAGCCCCAAGACTTGAAGAAAGAGAATATTTACTCTGCAAATATTTATTTTCTGCTCTGCCCCAGCCCTTGTGCTCAATGCTAAGGCACAGAAATCTAATAAGTTTCTACCACAGAGGGCGTCCCATGTAGCCCCATAGCTTGAGAGAGGCTAGAGAAAATATCCTGTGTATACTACGTTGTCTTAGTTGTATTTGGAAGTCTGAATCAGGGATTTTTGTTTTGTTTTTGTTTTTAAGAAAATATCCTTATTGAAAAGGCAGCTGGTTTTCCTGACAAGAGAGAAGCCAATTCAAGTCTGGGGCTGAGGCCATTTGACATAGAAGGAAGGGAGGCTTTACCATCTAGTCATTGAGGGTGATAGGAGCGAAACATGGAGTCTGTGATGGAGAGAGCAGCTTGGCCCTGAGCAACAATAGACAACAGAGAAGCTAGTGCTCGGGAATAAGACAATGATCTGTGTGATGTTACATAGATATATAAATACTCCATGAAAGGATCTCCTTGTTTTGCAGTAGATTCAATGATTAATGAGTCAAAGCCACTCTAAGAGATCGTTAGCATGTTTTAGGGCATAGCTAGAGTCCCCAGTAATAGTAACAGAACCAAAGTCATGCCAATGCTTATGGTGTAAGTCTGCTCACATTTCATTAAGCTCCTTTGTACCAGAAAGCCTGGAAAGACACAAGTTATGATGCCTCGTTTCCATATCATAGAGCGGGCATCTAAATAGTGGGGGGGGGGGGGAGGCCATAATAAATGGCCTGATTTCCATTCAGCAAATATTCCCAGAGTGCCTCTTAATTTGATCAAAGCACTAATTTGATCGAAGTTTCATGTAGTTTGATGGTTATTCCAATGCTATCATCTTTTGGTGACAAGTGCCGGCTGCCCAGCTATACACGGTTACATTTATTCCTCATCAGGACCCAGGGTGGAGGAGTCAGGCTGGTGATGCCGTTGATGTGGTTGATGGTGGTGATGGTGATAATTTGGGGATAGATTTCCTATTTAAGAAAAAATTTTAAATGGGCTCCAAAGTGACAAAGGATTATAGAAAAGTCCCACAGCTGGTACATAGCCAAGCTGAGGCAAGAACTCAGACACCCAAACTCCAAGCTCGGCTTGCTGCCCACTCAGCCATGTTGAGGAACTAGAACATTAGCCAGTTGCTCAAGGTTAGCTTGGGGTTAGCCATGCTAAACACAGTGGAAAGATGAATGAAAAATCCAGGACCAGGGCGCCTGGGTGGCTCAGTTGGTTAAGCGTCTGCCTTTGGCTCAGGTCATGATCTCAGGGTCCTGGGATTGAGTTCTGGGTCAGGCTCCCTGTTCAGGGGGGAGTCTGCTTCTCCCTCTCCCTCTGCTGCTCCCCCTGCTTGTGCTCTCTCCCTCCCTGCCTCCCTCTCTCCCTCCCTCTCTCAAATAAATAAAACCTTAAAAAAAAAAAAAAAAGAATAGAAAAATTCAGGATCTACAAAACACTATGGCTCCATGTATAAGAGAAGGAGAGCTTCACAAAGGCGACTCCGGAAGTCTCACCGAGTTTTCACTCCCAGCTCACATTCTTCTCTCCTGGCAAGGAAGGCTGGAATAAGGATCGGTCGTAAAGGAAACGTTTCACTCTGCCTCACAGATGCATTTCTGTGCCAAAGTTAGCTTTATAGCTAATACACATAAAAAGAGAATATTTAGACAGGCACTTCACAAAATCGTGGTTAGCTTAGGAAGTCAGGGGTTTATAACTGCCCCCAAGAAAATGCCGTGCTTTTCAAACGGCTTCAGTCTCGCTGGCCTTGCAACACACACGCTGTCTGGCTGAGCTCCAGTCCCACCCCATACCACAGCCAGAATGAGTCTATCCAAAATGCAAATGTGATTGCCTCTCTGTGGGGCTAAAAATTCTCAACGGCTCCCTCATCTGCGGAAGAAAGTTCAGGCTCCTTAGCTTCCAACCCACTGCCTTTTGTGACATGTCCATCACTGACCACTCCAGCCTTATTTTCTTTCTCTCCTTCCAGCCTTCCATAATGTTCTTCAGCAAAAGCTAATCACATGTAGCCGCAATCCCGCTTATTGAACTCACAGCGTGATGCTCCTATGCCTTCGATGATGCTGGTTCTGCTGCAGGAATGCTGCCCCTGCCTTCCTCACCCAGCAAACTGTTACTCATCCTTAAGGACTCACCTTATCCAAAAACCCATCTTAGACCAGTCTCAGACCAGAGCAGAGGGGCCACCTCAAGCATACTTCTATCATCATCACCCCCACACACAAGCAATCATTGAGGGTCTACTAGGTTCTAGCCACTGTTCTAATCACTTTACATGTAGTCTCATTTTAAATATTCATACAGCTCTATGGGATTGGAAATTAACAACAACAAAAAATCTCGAGCTTCCCAAATGTAATAGTATCTGGAATATAGTAAGCATAGTACTGCTCAATAATTTGTAAAGCTAAATTGATAACTTCCTATTCATTCATTTTTAGAAATAGGCTTTATTTTTAGAGCAGTCTTAGATTTACAAAAACATTGAAAATAGAGTACAGAAAGTTTCCATATACTCCACACCTGGTTTTCCCTATTATTAACATCATGCATTAGTATCCTATATTTACAATAAATGAACCAATATTTATACATGAATATTAACTAAAGTTGATAGTTTATTCAGATTTCCTTAGTTTTTACCTATTGTCCTTTCTGCTCCAGCATCCCATGCAGGACATCATAGTACATTCTGTTGTCATGTCTCCTTAGGCTCCTCTTGGCTGGGACAGTTTGTCTGACTTGCCTCGTTTTTTTGATGACCTTGACAGTTTTAAAGAGTAATACTCAGGTCTTTTGTAGGTGCCTCTCCATAGGAATTTGATGGTTCTCTCATGATCAGTCTAGAGTTGTTGGGTGTTTTAAAGGCTTTATTTTAATTCCAGTTAGTTAACATAGAGTGTTCGATCAGTTTCAGGTGTACAGTATAAGGATTTAACACTTGCATACAAGACCACTGCTCATCACAACCAGTGTGTTCCTTAATCCCCAACCCCCACCTCCCCTCTGGTAACCATCAGTTTGTTCTCTATAGTTAAGAGTCTGTGTTTTGGTTTGTCTCTCTCTCTCTTTTCCCCTTTTTTGTTTTGTTTCTTAAATTTCACATGTGAGTGAAATCATATGTTGTCTTTTTCCGACCCCACTTTGCTTTATACTCTCTAGCTCCACCCATGCTATTGGAAATGGCAAGATTTCATTCTTTTTTGAACTAATATTCCATCATACACACACACACACACACACCCCCCCACACCCCATATCTTCCTTATCCATTCATCAACTGATGGACACTTGGGCTGCTTCCATATGTTGGCTATTATAAATAATGCTATAAAATAGGGGTGCATATATCCCTTTGAATTAGTGTCTTTGTATTCTTTGGGAAAATACCTAGTAATGTAATTGCTGCATCATAGGGTAGTTTTATTTTTAACTTTTTGAGGAATCTCCATACTGTTTCCCAGAGCGCTGCACCAGTTTGCATTCCAACAGTGCAAAAGGGTTCCTTTTTTCCCCCACATCTTCGCCACACTTGTTTCTCGTACTGGTGATTTTAGCTATTCTGACAGGTGTGAGGTGATAGATCATTGTAGTTTTGATTTGCATTTCCCTGATGATGAGTGATGTTGAGCATCTTTCCATGTGTCTGTTGGCCATCTGTATGTCTTCTTTGAAGAGATGTTTGTTCCTGCAGTCTCCCCATTTTTTTATTAGATTGTTTTTTGAGTGTTGAGTTTTATAAGTTCTTTATATATTTTGGATACCAACCCTTTATTGGATATGTCCTTTACAAATATCTTCTCCCATCTGTAGGTTGCCTTTTAGTTTTGATTGTTGTCTTTGCTGTACAGAAGCTTTTTATTTTGATGGAGTCCCAATAGTTTATTTTTGCTTTTGCTTCCCTTGCCTCAGGAGACACATCTAGAAAAAAAGTTGCCTACAGCTGATGTCAGAGAAATTCCTGACTGTGCTCTCTTCTATGATTTTAACGATTTCAGGTCTCACATTTAGTCTTTATTCCATTTTGAATTTATCTCTGTATATGATGTAAGGAAGTGGTCCAGTTTCATTCTTTTGCAGGTTGCTGTCCAGTTTTCCCAACACCATTTGTTGAAGAGACTCTCTTTTTCCCATTGGATATTCTTTCCTGCTTTGTTTCTGGGTTTTCTATTCTGTTCTGATCTGTGTGTCTGTTTTTGTGCTAATACCATACTCTTGATTACCACAGCTTTGTATTATAGCTTGAAGTCTGGAATTGTAATGCCTCCAGCTTTGCTTTTATTTTTCAAGGTTGTTTTAGCTATTGGAGGTCTTTTGTAGTTTCATACACATTTTAGGATTGTTTATTCTAGTTGTGTGAAAAATGTTGGTGGTATTTAATAGAGATCACACTGAATGTGTAGATTGCTTTGGGTAGTATAGACACTTGAACAGTATTCTTCCAACCCGTGAGCCTGGGATGCCTTTCCATTTCTTCATGTTGTCTTTAATTTCTTTCATCAGTGTTTTATAGTTTTCAGAGTTAGAGTTGTGAGTTTTTGAGAGTAAGATCACAGTGGTAAAGTTGCATTTCTATCCTGTCGTATCAAAGATACTTACTATCCACATGACTTTTGTCTGCTGATGTTGACCTTGATCACCTGGCTGAGATAGTATTTGTCAGTTTTCTCTACTGTAAAATTACTTATGCTTTCCCCATTTACATATATTTTTGGAACAAAGTCATTGTGCAGAGACCAAACAGAAGGGGTCTGGAGTTAGGCTTCCTCCTCCTTCAGGGCAGAGTATCTACATAATTGTTTGGAATTCTACATAGGAGATTTGTCTCTTTTCCTGATACATTTATTTTATCACTTACTTAGAAAAGCATGGACTCATGAATATTTTTTTTCTATTTTGGGTTTTAATCCAACACTACTTAATTTTGTTGCTTAAATCGTACCAGCTTTGGCCGTTGAAATTTCTTTCAAGTGACTCCTGTGCTCCTTTGACTGCCCCCCCCCCCCCCGGCCCCATCAATGCAAGTTTTTTAAATTTTTGAGTTCCTTCTTTCTGGTCCAGGCTTATCTTGTATCTTTCCTGCCCTGGCGTCAACCATTTCTCCTAGAAGCCCCAGTTTAGCAACAATGATCTGGGTTCTAACTGCACATTGCTACCGGGGTGTTGTTTCTTTTAGGTCTTCTCAAATGAGGAAAAAAAAAAAAAAAACTGTATGTATTTTGTACATATGTGTATACTAACTCCTGTATATATGCATTTATATACTCATGTATTACACACATGGATATTTCTACTGTAACCATCTGTATCTATATGAAGCTACTCATGAGTTCATACTCCTATCTCCAGCTTTAATCCATTACTACATGAATCGCTCTAGCTTCCTTACCTTGCCTATCAGTAAATTCCTACTTAAACAGTGAGAAACCTAGCTCCCATCACCTGCCATCCATTTGCTTAATTGTTTTGTTCCAGTGTGCACGCATAGCTGCATGAGAATTGTTAACCTGTAGCCCTGTGGGAAACAACATTATCGGCCTGAGTACAGTGCTTATGTGTAGTTCTTTGTGCCTTTAATCTTACAGACTCCACTCATTTCCAAAGCTACCTCAGTCAGCACCTTCTCCTCACTGCCCGCTTCAGCGAGGTTGTCTTACACATTTGTAATACACTTGGATTCTCTTGTCACGATCTACATTTCTTCCTGAGGTTCTCCTGATTTCCTAAATGATTTTTTTATGTGCGTGCATTAAGGTTCATTCTTTGTGCTGTACAGTTCAATTATTCATTCATTTTTCATCATCTATTTATTCCCCAGTCATTCATTGTTTATAGCACTCCTATCACATACTCAAAAATAAGTTGAATTAACTGACATTTAGAAAATGTCTCTGATGGCATTTAAAGTAGAAAAGATTAAAATCTACAGAGAGGCATGGAATAGATAAACCCTATCAGAGCTTAGCTTCAAAGAATTACTGCAGTGGGAGAGAATTAAAGTTGGCTTGGAGTCTCCTGGCTGCCAAGCTGATGAAAAGAAGTATAGCAGGATCAGCTAGCTAGATTCTCTCCTGGCCCTAAACACTGAGTAGCAGCTCAGTGGGCTCCATGGCAGGGTGGGGTGAACTAAGGTTGACTTGGGATCTACATGCAGACTCCCAGATGGCAGGTATTGAAATAAACCCTAAGTCCAGAGAAACTTGCATTTCAAATTCCTTATGGTTGCTCCAGGACTGTCTCCCCCAGAAGTTCATGTGAGTGTGTGAGATTCGCTGCCAGCATTGGATAAGAGCCTTCATCACCACCCTCATCATGAGGGACATTTGAAGGGACACATTAGCCCTGTCTTTACAGAATGCTTCTATGTGTTCATCCTCTTCTCATGTTCATGCCCACCTGGGAAGTCTTACCAGGTATATGGTCATCCCCATTTTATAGATAAGTGGAGGGTCAGAGAGGGCTTGATTTCCTGATAGCACACAGTGAGGACAAGGAACTCAATTCCAGGATCCAGCTTTCTCCCCACTCCCCAAAATGACTCTTGCCATTTTTATCACCCTTGATGACTTTGGGGATAGAACCCCAAATAAAGGTCATCTAAACCAGAGAGTATGCTTCCTCCTTTCTGATTCCTGTGAGAATCCACGTTAGAGGGACTGAGATTTCATATACATGGACTTGACAATTCCCAGTAGGCGAGCCAGGCCCAGATGTTGTATCACGGCACTGCAGAGCGGCCAGTGGCCTTCTGTGGCAAAGAAAGCAGATGTTCCCTTTTGTCTTCCCAGGTCCTTCTTAGGTATCCATGTTTTCTCATATCATCATTTTTTTTAAATACCCCGAAACTAAGAAGTAAAGAGTAAAACTTCTGAACAGAGCAGGTGGTGTTCACTCCATTCCCTCTTCATTTGCACACACTTACGTGGGGCTTCTTCACTCTTATTTTACACACACAGTCCAAATGGCAGTAATTACTTGATCTCCAGGCATATTGCATATTCGAAACAGCAACTGGCAGAGAGGCGAGTGGGGACTGGAAGGATTAGGCATGAAGTGTTCAAAATAGGAAACTGGGGGCAGGGGGGAGGTTTAGATCAGGGGCACAGTGTCTCTAGGAGCCTCTACTCCCCCTGAAATTGCTCGTTCATTGAAGCACAATGGTATGATCTGTGCTGGGAAAAATGTTTCCAAATTATTTTTTTAGATACAAATACCTGAAATTTTTTTTTATTCAAAATGATTAGAATAAGTAAATATTTCTGTATTTCAAGTAGGTAAGCCTTAAATGTGTGGAAAGCAAGATTATTCAGTTTACCTCATTAACTCAGTAAACATTTACTGTGTATAAATTGTGTGACAGGAACAGGGGATAGAGAAATAAATAATATTGATCCCTGTCTTCAGGAAGCTCAACATCTAATTTGAGAATCTGCCCCTAGGGGTCTGGATTGCTGAGGTTTTTAGAGCATAAAAGGCTGATGGTTAAACCTTTCTGCTCTGTGAGTCTTGACGACTCCTAGAGGTGAGAACCACGGAATCACACATTTAAGGTTTGAAAAGAAGCAACAAGATTCATATAATAAGGAAAGAAGGAAATAACCCTGCTACCTTACTGAATTGGGGCAGATGGAAAAAAAAGTCTTATCCAAAAACTTCTCTGTGGATCCATGTAAAGCTAGCCAAATGCTATAAATAAAAGGGTAATTTTACAAATGCCATCCCTTCCATGATTTGTAAGTTAGCAATGTAGGTGTTATTATCCTAATTTTGTGGGGTAAGAAACTGAGGCCTCAAGAGTCTAACCATCGTGCCCAAGCTTAGACATAGACAGGCAGGGTTAGGGCTGGATGTGAATCAAGACCTGTCACATTTGGTGTGAAATCTCATCCCTCGTCACTATGCAACATTGCCTTCAGCCATAAGAGGTTGGACTGATGTGAGAAGTGTCTACAATGGCATGCTACAAAAATAAAAAAAAAAAAGAACATCCTTAGGATTCCCTTCACAAGAGAGGCAAGCACTCACTCCTCATTCATCCATGACTTAGTATCTAATCCATCCCCTTGTAACATGGCCATTCTGTCAGTCAGCGTTGTGGTGCATTCCAATTGAGTGACTTGAGAGTTTAATAGAATATTTACTAAAGACATGACACCATGTAGGAAACCCACAGGACGTATGTACAGTACTCCAAGCCTAGTAAAGAAGCAAGGGTAGGGAAACAGTGACTGGGATCTGGAGAGAGACTTGAGAGCAGAGGGACCTCCTTACAGGAGCTGTGCCCTTCCTTTTGAGGGGGTGAAGTCATCCATGGTGATCCACAGTGAGGGAACCAGGGAAATAAATGCTCCCACTTCAGTCTTTTTTCTCCCTCGTTTCAATCTCCTGATGGGTTCTCCACTGGCCCAATCCATTTGGAAGCTGGGAGGTGAGGGACCCCCTGGATGTAGACTGTAGAGGTCAAGCACAGAGCAGAATGAAAAGGGAAAGTGGATATGGGTAGGTAAATAAAACACAGCCATCCCAGTCCCCCTTATGCATTCCAACATGGAATCAACTTAGCTCAATATCAAAAGATGTTTTCCCATTGGGATCAGAAGCAATCTCATGATCTGTGCTCACTTTGGCAGCACATATACTAAAAATTTGAACAATACAGAAGTAATCTCATGATCTTTCTTAGCATAGCCCTCCAGGGATCTCAGAGTAATTGATTGGAATTGGACGAGAAGTTGGGATACATTTGCCATCCTTGCCCTAACCCAAGCCTGGACCTTGTTCCTTTTTGTTCTTTGATTGGTTTGATCATTTTGATGCCAGCAGGCCTTATAACTCTTTATGATTTGCTAGAAACACAGCATAGATAACATTTTGTGGATTCAAAATATCCAAGGAGATAATAATGTTGTCATGAAAGAAACACTGGACTTGATTTTAGAAATCGCTATATCTTACAAACTGGGTGACCTTGAACAAGCCATGTGCCTTATCAGAGTCTCTGATCTTGTTGGGGAATGTCATCAAAAAGAGGTGACTGCCGATTGACCTGTGAGCTGGACGTGGGCGCTCAGAGGCTCCCCATCCCCTACTCCTGTCCTTGGAATGTGCCTTTCCTGCTCCCAGAGGCTGTTCCAAGGACATAGCCTTGAGATTGTGACGTGGTACTGAGAACATCTACATGGTATACGTGACTGAGCACAGGTAGAGCCTCTTTATAAACTTTTAAGATTTGGCAGGTAGGTGCAGGGATCCATTCATTTTGCTGCTGCCCATGACAAGCCTTGCATGTAAGTTCCCTTTGCTTATTAAAACCGCCATCTACCAACCTGGAGTGCCCTGCCTGTCCCTGCGCTCCAAGTATGGGGCCGGTTTCAGATTACACCTGGGAAGCTCTGGGAAGGTTGCAAACCAACAGATCTCCCTGGTGTGAAATAGGAATATGAAGTTACTTCTCAGGATGGTACATTTTTGGCAGTCTAAAGATACAAAGCAAAAAAGGAAACTGTGATTGCATCATACACAAGAGCATCATGATTTTTCAATTTACTTTTTAGTAAGGCATTATAGCAGTTAAATCAAGCTCTAGATCACAAATTAAGGCTTTGAACCTGGGCTCTAGAGCTTCTTATCTGGGTGACAATGAGCAAATGCCATAATCTTTCTATACCGTAGTTTCCTAATCTACAAAATGGTACTAACTAAAACACCCACCTTAAGAGCTGTTATTTACTGGTTCATAAATAGTGAGAAAACCATGGGTATTAGTTATTATTGTACTGTCCTAGATGCAAAAGATGCCTTCACAGCAATGGCCAAGTCCATAATTCATGTCATTCTTTAATTGAAAAGCCCTTATTATGCCCTGCTATTCTTTAAGATGTATTATCTAGCTGGAGACAACATCAGTAGTTACATCTACTACTCCTGAGACCATAGTCATAAACAGAATTAAAATCCTCAGTGCTGTTCTTCCTGAATTTTGTTTATCAAAGAGATCTTTGCTTCAGTCTTAAAATTTTCAATGTGAGCTGTTCGAACTCACTGGCTTGGGAATCAGGTTGGTCCATTTCCTGTTGCTGCTAACTTGCTGGTTGACCCTCTATAAACCACTGAATTTCCCTAGGTCTCATCAAACTCCCTTGATAAAAGAAGATAGATAGAATTTTCACCAGTAAACCCACTCAGTTTCCATTTCAGAGATTCTGTGGCTTCATCAACCCATTCTCTGAAAGCAAATTCATTTATTCCTGGAGTTCCTTTACCACTCTTCACACATGGAAAGTGTTTAACAAGCTCAAAAGAACACACAAATATCAAGCACCTACAATGTGCCTGACACCAGATATAGACTTAATAAATTCTGGATATTTTCTGAAACAAACATTTTCCATAATCAATTCCCCAAACCAAGACATTCATCTGTCTCCAGTGGAGTAGAAGTAATTCACATGAATCCCACCTCTGTTAAATTCTGCAGTGGACCTAAAAGTTCCCAAATTCCATATGGATGCACATTGCTGTGCTTTGATTCATACTCAATTTCCTAAAATAGGAAGGGAGGATTAGTTGGATGAAGGGGCTGCAGTATAAAGAGCAACACATATGTCTTCTTGGCTAATGTCTGCTCTTTTTCCAGTTATTAGAGTTAATGCCGTCACAGGAAGGGAGCAGAGTTGTTTTTCCCCCTTAGAACAACAGGGGGAATGTGCTGCAGATAAGAGGCACTGGGGTGTTTTGGCTTTTGGAAACGGAAACAGAATAGCTGTATACATGACAGCTTGATCTGGGAAGCCTGACAACCTTCCCCCTTCCCTCATCTTTTAATTCTGATTACTGCCAGCCTGAGATCTATCTATCAGTTCTGAATGCTCTTTGCAAGAAAGGTTTCATTGTGAAGGAGGGGGGCTGGCCTTATTTTACCAGTAGAAGGCTATTATCTTGCAACAGCTGTTTATAGTTAACTGCAGCCCATACTTAAAGCCTGAACGCTGGAGCCTTATTTAGTGCCCGTGGATTTGCGGTGAACAGAGTCAGGCTTAACTCTTTCTTCCCCCTGTAGTTGATGACTTCAGTGGGGATTGGAGATGGAGGAGTCTGTTAACAAAGAGGGTGGAAATAGATGGAGGGTTGCCCATGTGAGTGGAGCAAACTGTTCTTCCTAACTATGCTAAACAGTGAGGTGTTAGGAGATTTCAGGGATGTGTTGAGCACTTTGAAGGATTATTTCAGTGAATTTTGACTATCAGTGCTCTGATGTTGATAGGGTTGTGCCTCTTTCAGAGGTGAGGAGATGGAAGCTCAGGTGATGAAAACTGGGATTCACATCCACACAAATCTAGTTATAGAGCCAGAGTGCTTCACTCCCACAGTATGTTGTATTATGCTTCCCATTATTCCAGAGACATTAACTGAGGATATTTTATGTGCTCTGCACTGTGCTGCACACTCTATTAGGGATAGAAAGTTTCCACCCCAGAGGACTCTCAGGCCGGCCAGGAAGGTGAGCAAATACAGGTGATACACTGACAATAAAGAAAAGCCATAACAACTCCAGAAACTTTTCACTCTAGGGTGGAGAGAGTAGATAAGGGCCCAGAGGAATTTAGGGAAGGGGCAGAGTTTACTCAAAAAAACAAAAACAAACATTTCAAGAAGGCAACGCAGCTACAAAAAATATGAAATAGTGCACAGAAAGAGGCTGATTTAATCAGGGGTTGAGGGGGCCGGGGGATACAACCAGAACCCCAGGAGCATCTTGGCTGCCCTGCCAGGAACTTAAACTTGATTCTTCAGGAAATGAGCAACAAGGTAGTCAGATGTGCATTTTAGACAGATCACCGTGGCTGTGGTG
This sequence comes from Halichoerus grypus, assembly GCF_964656455.1. NCBI lineage: Eukaryota > Metazoa > Chordata > Mammalia > Carnivora > Phocidae > Halichoerus > Halichoerus grypus. Next base: position 19,775,062 of record NC_135726.1, on the reverse strand, counting down.
GGAAGATGTTTTGGAGGGAGCAAAGCAGAGAAGAGAAGAGTTAGGACACAGTGGTGATCTTGAAAGAGGAGAATGGGCAGAACAGTGGAAATGGGCAGCGGGGACTGGATTCAGGAGATAATGCCGAAGATAAGAACAAATAAAATGATGCTCAGCTTCCTTGCCTGGCTAAAGACTAAAAGACTAAAAAGAGGTTAAATTTTCCAGCAGGAAGTTGGAAGGAACATTGCTCAAACCACTAACTCAACCCCAAATGACATACATTCCTAAGGGTTACAATGCTGATCAGTGGCATTTGACGGTGGTGGGTGAGACTATGCCAACGTGCGCACGCACACACACACACACTTTCATTTTCTCAGCACGTCTGGAATTTTTGTTCTCCTTTGTTTGACTCCAACATCTTTCCTGATGACAAAGAAAACCAAAGATCTTGCAATCCATTGTTAAGCACAAAGAGAGGCAAAGTGGGGGGTTGTGGGGGAAAAGTTGGCCGACTCCGAATTTTATTCTCAGCCGAGGTTCGCAACAATTCACAGTGGGAGAGAGAGTGGCTTGCCAGAGGGCTCCATGTGACTGGGCTAAACTAGAAGAATATGTCAAGTTCAAGATGAAAAGACAGCCCTCACAGTTGAAAACGGAGCTGGGAGCTAATGGAGCTGGGGAAGGGGGCCTTTACAAAGAAAAGTGCTTATTTGCAAACTCGTTTCTCTGCAGCAAATGCTCCCAGGACCTCTGGCAAAAGGAATTCCTGGACACAGGCCTTCCCATTGAGCCGTTAGTGATCTGCGGTTAATTACCTCTCGCCAGGCTCCCTTCTGCAGCCAATCCGTGGGGCGACTGCAGAGATCTGGGGTGGAGGTTTTGCCCTTTTAATTCCAACATTCAACAAAGTTAAAGTCTTACAACTGCAGAGCTAGAAGAAACCTTACTTCTCCTTCTGCTCTAAGTTCCCAATTGTTCCAGTGGCAGGAGTCCTGGGTCAGACAAAGCAGGGAGAAAGGCAAGGCCTCCCGTGGGAGGCCTGGGGGTCTGTGGGTGGTCCACGAGCAAGGTGTGGTCTTCATGCTGTGAGGGTATTCTAGGAGATCCTGTCACTCAGCCAGGATGATCTGCCCTCATTATAGGAAGTGGAGTGTAAACTATCATTTAGGTCCAGATTCCACTGGCCCAAAGGGGTAAGGTCCCTTCCAGGACTGCTGGTCTAGGCTCCCTTTATTTGATATCAAAATGAAACAAACTTTTCCTGAAAAGAAAGTGCATGAATCAGATTAGTCAGTGCTCTCCAAAGATAGGTTGATAGAGATTTATTTTGAGGAATTAGCTGATGTGATTGTAGGTGCTGACAAATCTGAAATTTATAGGGAAGACTAGCAGGCTAGAGATTGAGGTTAGAGTTGATGTTGCAGTCTTGAGAATTCCTTCATCACCAGGAAACCTCACTTTGTTCTTGAGGTCTTCAGCTGATTGGATGAGGCCCGCTTACATTATGGAGGGTAATTTGCTTTACGTGAACTCCACTGATTTAAATGTTAATTACATCTTTAAAAACGTACCTGTGTTTGACAAAACAACTGAGCACCACAGTCTAGCTAAGTTGACGCATAAAATTAACCATCACAGAAGGTATTCCAACAGGGTCCAAAATGTGTCAACAGCCTGTATTTGGACATCCTGGGGATGAAGTCCTTGTCCAGGGATTTTTATTCTTCCTTCCCTGACGACGGTTGAACACATGCCATTTTAGATCTACCTGCATCCCCACCCATCTCTTCATCCCTAATGCTAGCATTCTACCCATTCCAAAAGTAAACATAAATCATAAGACAAGTGAAACCCAGGACTCTGGTTCTATATCAAGGATCTAATAACTGGCATGAGCCCTTGGCAGGGGATTGTTGAGGAGTCTAGAAACCATAGAGTTGTGTGGTGACTTTTATCCATGATTTATTCATTCCATTACTGAAAGCCTGTATTTCCCACTCCCCTTCACCCATTGACCCAGCCCCCTCTCCTCTTCCCTATAGCAACCATCAGTCGGTTCTCTGTATTTATGGGTCTGTTTCTGCTTTTTGCTTTTTCATTTGTTTTTTAGATTCCGCATATAAGTGAAATCATATGGTATTTGTCTTTCCCTTTCTGACTTATTTCATGAAGCCTAATACCCACTAGGTCCATCTAGGTTGTTGCAAATGGCAAGATCTCATTCTTTCTATGGCTTTGTAATATTCCATTGCATATATTTACCACCTTTTTTTTTTTTTTTTTTTTTGAGAGACAGAGAGAGAATCCCAAGCTGGGTGTGAAGCCTGACATGGGGCTCAGTCTCACATCCCTGAAATCATGACCTAAGCTGAAATCAAGAGTCAGATGCTTGATTGAGCCACCCAGGCACCAGTATACCACACCTTCTGTATTTATTCATCTATCATTGGACACTTGGGTTGCTTTCATATTTTGAGTATTGTAAATAGTGCTGCACTAAATATAAGGGATAAAGATAAATATATCTTTTTGAATTTGTGTTTTTGTTTTAGGTGAATACCCAGTATGGTCATATGGTATTCTATTTTTAATTTTTTGAGGAACTGACATTTTTTTTTTTTTACACAGTGGCTGCACCAGTTTGCATTCCCACGTGAGGGTTCCTTTTTCTCCACATCTTCATTAACACCTGTTATTTCTTGTCATTTTGATTTTAGCCGTTCTAACATGTGTAACCTGGTATCTCATTGTGGTCTGGATTTGTGTTTTCCAGATGATTAGTAATGTAGAGCATCTTTTCATGTGTGTGTTGCATATTAGCATGTCTTTTTTGGAAAAAATGTCTATTCTGGTCCTCTGCCCATTTTTAAGTTGGATTATTTGGTTTTTTGTTTTGTTTTTTTGGTATGGAGTTATATAAGTTCTTTATATATTTTGGATATTAGCCCTTTATTGAATATAGCATTTGACTTTCTTCTCCCATTAAGTAGGTTGCCTTTCATTTTGTTGACAGTTTCTTTCACCGTGCAAAAGCTTTTTATTTTGGTGCATTTGCAATAATTTATTTTTGCTTTTGTTTCCCTTGCTTGAGGAGACCTATCTAGAAAAATGTTGCTAAGGTCAATGTCAAAGAAATTATTGCCTATGTTTTTCTAAGCGTTTTATGATTTCATGTCTCACATTTAGGTCTTTAATCCATTTTGAGTTTATTTTTGTGTATGGTGTAAGAAAGTGGTCCAGTTTTATTCCTTTGCATGTTGCTGTCCAGTTTTCCCAACACCGTTTATTGAAGAGACTGTCTTTTCCCCATTGTATATTCCTGCCTCCTCTGTCATAGATTAATTGACCATATAAGTATGGTTTTACTTCTGGGCCATCTATTCTCTTCTATTGATCTATGTGTCTATTTTCATACCAGTACCATACAGCTTTGATTACTATAGCTTTGTAGTATATCTTGAAGTTTGGAATTGTGATACCTCTGGATTTGTTGTTCTTTTTCAAGATTTTTTTTTGCTATTCAGGGTCTTTTATGGTTCCATACAAATTTTAGTATTATTTTGTTCTAGTTCTTTGAGAATCAGGATTGCATAGAATATGTAGAGTGCTTTGGGTAGTATGGACATTTTAACGATATTCTTCTAATCCATGAGCATGGACTATCTTTCCATTTGTGTCATCTTTAATTTCTTTCATCAGTGTTTTATAGTTTTCAGAGTACACATCTTTCACCTCCTAGGTTAAGTTTATTCCTAGATATTTTATTCTCTTGATGCAATTGTAAATGGGACTATTTTCCTAATTTCTCTGTTATTTGTTATTCGTGTATAGAAATGCAACTGATATCTGTGTATTAATTTTGTATCCTGCAACTCTACTGAATTCATTTATTTTTCTAGTTTTTGGTGAAGCCATTAGAGTTTTCTATGTATAGTATCATGTTAACTGCAAATAGTAATAATTTAACTTCTTCCTTACCAATTTGGATGCCTTTTATTTCTTTTTCTTGTCCGATTGCTGTGGCTACAACTTCCAGTACTATGTTGAATAAAAGTGGTGAGAGTGGACAACCTTGTCTTGTTCCTGATCTTAGAGGAAAAGTTCTCAGTTTTTCACCATTGAGTGATGTTATCTGTGGGTTTTTCATATATGGCCTTTATCATGTTGAGGTACGTTCTCTCTAAACCCACTTTGTTTAGAGTTTTTATCATGAATGTGTGTTGAATTTTGTCAAATGCTTTTTCTGCATCTATTTGAGATGTTCTTACGATTTTAATTCTTCCTTTTTTGATGTGGTATATCATGTTGATTAATGGGTGAATATCGAACTATCCTTGTATCCCTAGAATAAGTCCCACTTGATTGTGGTGAATGATACTTTTAATATATTGTCGAATTTGGTTTGCTTATATTTGCTGAGGTATTTTGCATTTGTGCTCAGGAAGGATATTGGCCTGTAGTTTTCTCTTTTTGTGTCTTCTCTTTTGTGGTGTCTGTCTGGTTTTGCTGTCAGGATAATGCTGGTCTTACAGAATGTATTTGGAAACTGTCCTTCCTCCTCTATTTTTTGGAATAATTTGAAGAGAATAGGTATTAACTCTTCTTTAAATTTTTGGTAGATTTACTTGTGAAGCCATCTGGCCCTGGACTCTTTGTTAGGAGTCTTTTTGTTAATGTTTCATTCCATTGTTGTTGCTCTTCATGTTCTTTATTTTTTTAAACCAAGAGAAAACACAAGGGGAGAAAAGGTCTGGGAAGAAACAAATTTAAAACAAAAATCAAAATGTGAGAATTAAAATGTTACTCTCTTATTAAAAAATAATATATCACTCTCTCATATATTTTTTCATACTACTTTTGGCCTGAAGGTCATCTATGTAAGAGGAGGGGCACCCTACCCCTTGTTTGGGACTAAAGGTCCATACTGGGGTTTTTCAGACCTTTAGTGAGCATATTCTGAGCATATCCCTAATTTTTTCTCTTTGCCTAAGAAGGAGTCATATTTGTAAATACAGGTGGAAAGTCATGGTATAAGTCCTTGACTTAGATAAAGGGTACGTCCTAAGAAATGCCTCTAAAAATTCACATTCATGAGTGCCTCAGTAGCACACAATTTACCCCCACATAATTCAGTAAAACAAAGCTAAAACTTGGAGTGACCCAACTTAATCTTTAATAAGTATCATTTAGTATTACATGATAAGAAAAAACAAAACCGCTTGAGTTTTGGGTGCCTGTAGGTAGGGTTTAGGGACATTTGCAGGTTGAAAGGGTCATGTGATTCTGCCAATTTCCCAGTGAATATTTATGCACAGGCTTCAGAGAAATGGCATATCATAGACCCATGAGGCCTTGTAAGTATAATCAAAATCTAACTTTCCTTAGTCAATGCCAAAGCATAAGATCTCTCAGATGCCTTCTGATAGGCATTCCCATGGCCAAGGTTGCCTTCAAGTCTGTGCTTCTCCCTTTGTAGACTCCTTGCCATTGTGGTGAATAAATTGCTGGTTCATTTGTGTATTTGATGGTCTTTCTCCTCTGTTGTATGGCAGATTTTGTAAGGGCAAGATCTCGGCCTAGTGTAATGATGACATAACACTAGGTAAACTTAGCTTGATGAATACTCATCAAATGAATGAATGTATTGACTGACCAACCAGTAGCCAAGGTATTACATTCCTTGCATGTGATTCACATGACCATGTCTACTTCCAATTACCATAGATACAAATAAAACCTTACTTTTCCCTCTCTTTTTCCTTTCTGCTTTTGGAGTATAGACATTGATAACTTGCTCCATACTTTCAGGAATATTTAGAGGCTACCACATATTTGAGGCTGCCACCATTTTCTGCTACCACTATGCCCCATGAGATTCTTAGAAAACCATCATCATGTCAGTGTTTGTCAACTACCCATCTTTTATCTTCCTTTCCTATAAGTTCCTGCAAAGCTTGAAGAAAATCTGGTGTGTTTGTGTTTCTTCCACATTTGGTTTGGTTTTTCAAAATGAAGGTGTCTGGGAGCATACTTAAGTGCAAGACATTAGTCAAAGGGCTCTATAATTTTATCTCCCTCTGTTAATTTGTTGTTCTCATTCCTAGCCACTTTCCACCATGCCCTGAGTCCCCCAGCCCACCACTGCAAAAAATATGTATAGAGAAGTGGTAACTAGGTATCAGGTCTTGAGGAAAGTGCTGAGAATCCATGGAGAACAAGACAGACGTGGTCTGAGCCCTCATGAATTTACACTTGTTAAAAGATAGACTGAGGCATATTAGAAATTTTAAGATTTTATTTGACCAAAAACCAATTCAGATCAGGCAGCATCAAACCAGAAGTGGTTAGGAGCACATTGCTGACAGGAATCAGGGGAAAAACTTGTACAGAAAAAGTGCAGAAGCAAAGAAAGGAAATTACGTGATTGGCTATAGTGTAAAGTTGTACAGTGTAAAAAAACGGCTGTTTGTGATTGGTTGTCCTTAGCATTTTAATTTTGTAACTTCGAGGCATTTACAGGCTTAGATTTTGGTTTGCTTACTTAGTCCTCGATGGATTAGGGACTCATCAGTCTTGTGGGCTCCTTGTTTAATTAATTTAACACACTGGATTGGGGAAGGCAGGCATGTAAGCAAGTATGTTGAGTATAATGCAAGTTAACAAAGAGGATTTTAAAAGTGTGATGAGAGCATAAATGTAAGAATTTAACTGACTCTCCTGTGTCAGGATAGGCCAACTTGAGAACATGACATTTAACCAGGGAATTGAAAGAAATGGGTAGAAGTTAGTTAGTGACCATAGTTGGGCTGGGAACACTGTTACAGGCAGAAGGAAGAGTAGTCAAGAAGACCCAGTGTTGAAAAAGAACATGCTGTATTCAAGAAAATGAAAGAAGCCAGAATACTGGCAGAGGAGGAAGAGTTCTCCCAACGTAACATACATATAAATTTGTGCCCTTCTGTGTTCTTGTCTTCTGTTCCCTTTCTCAATCTAGTGCATACTTGGTTCAATATTAATGTTCTAAAAGTTTGCCCAGTGTCTCCCCTGATGGAGTTACTTCTTCCTTGACAACTCTTCATTCAAACTCTTCCATGGTGCTCATTCATTCACAATTCTGCTATGTCACTACATCCTTCTCAACTTGGTGGTGGCCTCCATACACGTTATTCCGTGGACTAACACAGTGGCCGGTACAGAGAGAAACTCGGTGCCTTTACCAAAATGAATTAAATTGTTTGATTCAGCAACACTGGGCAGGATGAATACCCCCAGCAAGCATCAAGTTCTCAGTCCCACCTAATACTAGAACACTTTCTTCAGCATTTCTAACTGACAACAGAGTTTCTAGCTAATTATTGCCTTAAGAAAGCCCACAGAGGGCAATGAATGTAAGCTTCTGAGTTTGGAAATATCTATAAAAGAACAGATTGAGAGAAAGGTTTAACTCGGGTAAGAAGATTAATAGTCTGAGCCTAAAAATCATTAAGAAGATGTGAAGGAGGAATGAACTTTGAATAAACAAAGCCATATCTAATGAAACATTTTTTTGATACCAAAGTCAAGTTAGTAGCAAAGGGACTGACATTGGGTTTATAAACATCGTAGAGTCATGGATATCATGAGCAGGAAAACCTGTCACAGTAAGATGGGGCCCTGAGAATTAGGTCAGCACTGAAGATCTGAGAATATGCTAAGTGTTGCTGGGCGGTAGACTCGGGAATGTTGAATCACTGCTTATTCCTCAGACCCAGATTTCACCTCTTCAGCTGTCCTGGTCTCTGGGCCCCTGTGCTCTTTTCTCAACCTACAATCCCTTCCGCACTTGTTTTTCTTTGGGCTTGTAGTCCCTAGCATGTAACAGGTGCAAAAGGCATCATTATGTGGCATCATAATGATGAGTAAAAACAATAACAGCAGCAACAGCAATGATGCAATATATAAAAAAAAATCTCTTCACCTCTGTGAGCAGCCCTTTCTCCCTTTCTAACATGCAGATCCATAACATTCAGCCCGAAGTTAGAGGGTGTCATCAGAAAGGGGTTTAAACTGTAGTGAGTACACATAAAGGGTCACTGGAAGTAAAAGGGAGCATCATGTCATGATAGGAAAGTATCAGTTTTTACACAGATCGCCTTGGCAGACTTACCTTTGTTTATATTCGTTCCTTTATTCAATCATTTGTTCATTCATCAGCAAATGTTTATTCCATGACTGAGAAAATCTGTCGTTAATAATATATTTGCTACTTACCACTAAACATGGTATCTAGAATCGTCGAGATGAGAAATTTGATTGCGAGTCAAAGCATATAGCCTTTTGATTTAGAGCTTGTGTTTGTAATCACAGTGTATTTGCTATTTCATATGACCTTGCATGAAGGAATTTTCTTTTCCATTTGGCTGTCCTGGGGCATCTTGTTGTATCTCAGTGGCTATAGCTCAGAAATGCAGTGGTCTGTTATTGTTTTGTTTTGTTTTTTTGTTTTGTTTTGTTTTTGGTATGGTGCCCCGCCCCCCCCCCCGGAGACACCCAGTGGGAATTTGAGCTTTGACAAATAGTTTATATTTTATCTTAGACCATCCCAAACATACCTTCTAAATTGCTGGTATTACATCCACAGATATTTGTGAAATGTGGTAACAAACAATCAGAAATGTGATTTTATTTATATGGACACAGTACTGGACCTCGAGCATGTCATCCTAAACAAGGGAGGCCCACCACCTGTTCTCCTGCAGCTTAAAGTCTTTGAGGGAAGACAAATGTTATGCAAGAAACCACAGTAAGATCTCATGAGTGTTCAAGTAAGGGAAGAATACAGGGATATGCAGACAAATAACAGAGACCTAACACAATGGTAGGGGTCAGTGTGTAATCTTGAGTAATTTGAAGGCAGAGGTGGGATTAGGGGAGGAAGCAGTGGGGACCAGGGAAAGATGACTGTGCCCCAGTTAGCACGGCTGGATGGCATCTGCAGTGTGGCACTGAAGGCCTAGCAGTGAACACCAAATGCTAGAGTTCAAATCCTACCTCTGTAACTTACTATGTGACTCTGGGCAGGTTACATAACCTTACTGTGCCTCAATTTCCTCATTTGTAAAATGTAAAAATACAATGATCAATATTGTGGCATTATTTTGATATTCAAATTGATATATAAAAAGCTCTTAGAAGACTGCCCCACTCATAGGAGAGCTACATAAATGTTGACAATTTTGATCATGATTATAATCATGATTATTCTACTGTTACTAACTTAATAATTTTAAAAGAGGCAAACAAACTCCCAGAGCCTCAAGGTCCTCAGCCACAAAATGGGAATACCAATACCTTCAATGCAGGGACATTATTAACTTAAATGTTAAATGCAAAGCATGTGTATCTTCTAGGCATCCTGTAGATGTTTAACAGATGCTACCTGGTTTTCATAGCAATAGCCCAAACTTCTTGGAATGCCTTGACCTTGGCCCTGGCTGCTCTTGACAGGCTATGTTCATGTGTATATCCTTATAGGTCTTCCTCCTCCCCGTCTGCCTAAGGCAGCAAAGGTTATGTAGAGGACAGGTCAGGTATCCCTCACCCAGACAGAAAGGTGGGCCACCTTTGAATTGCTTCCTTGCTTGGCAAGGGCCATGTTAGTGAGCCCAACACTACCTGCTGACTACATGCTTATTTTGTAAGTTGTTTAACGTTGGTGCTTCAGACATCCTGAACTCTGGACAATTTTCCATGTCTTGCTCTGAGTATCACACTCAGTGGGGGAAAGGTCAGCAACAAAGAGGAGGTGGACACAACGGGGAAACGCTTGTGCCAACACCTGTCAAAGAGAGATGCAGTGACCTTTCAGTGGCTCCCCTTGGGCTCTCCTTGAGGCAAATCTGGGAGACAGAAGACGGGGCTGCTCTCTGTAAAAAGAATCCATCACCCAGCCATTTCCCCAGGTCCCATTAAAATGCTGACACCATTAATCTGCACTACTTTACTTTTCATTATGCAGAAATGTGCTCTTGTGTAGCAGCTTGATTCATCACCAATAGCTGTGGGCCACACACCAGAAATTCATAATCGGTTGACATTATCCACCCAAATCATTCCCAGGGTTTGAAAGCTCAAAACCATGCCTGTCATTGGGAAGAGGCTGCCACATAAGATGCAATCTGCAAACATCTGCAGAGAGTGCTGGTGGTTAATACAATAGAGTACCTTTGGAACAGGGTTAAATGAAGGAACGAACTATCTCCCACGTCCGTGTCTGGTTCATCTATTTTCTGAGAACTCACCCTCATTGACCCCATGTTGGAAGTAAACAGGCTACACAGTTTGGAGACAAAAGGAACCTAAGATAGGGAGATGGAGACTTAGTGACACAAAGGTACTAGCTCATGGACACAAAGCCAGACATTTCTACTATGAGCCTGCACACTTCTGAGTGCAGTACCCTTTCTCCAACACCCAAATTTGATGGTTGCCATTCAGTGATATGTGAGCTAGGTCCAGTCACTTCCACTCTACCCTCACTTCCTTATTCTAGCTCTTACTGCCTCATGTAAGAGTGACTTAGATTAAATAACAGACCATGAGTTGCAAATGTGTTAAGACTCTGAGTCTGTGTTCTGAGTGATAACCTCTCAATTGACTAGCACATTTTTTTTGCAAGAAATGGAGTCCTAATCAAGCTTGTTAAGAGAACTAATTGCTACATAATTCCCTGAGAGATGATCAGGTAGCAGGGACTGTGGCATGTGCTTTGTAAGCATCATAGCAATTATTTCGACAAACTGCCACAACTTCATAGGATTGTTTTGGGAATTTAAAAATTAATACATATAAAATGCTTAAAACATAGTGAGTACTCAATAAATTATATTCATTAGCATTAGGGATCCCTGCAAAACATTCTATAAACAGGGCTGCTTTGTTTTTGTTTGAACATTTTCTGACAAGATTGCTTCTGAGCACTCTGTCTCAATTCCAGACCCTTCTGGCCATTGGATAGATCTGCTGTAACTCGGGCTAGAACCTTCATCCTTTCAGGTCCCATCCACTGTTTCTCTATTTGCCTACCTACATAGAACAGGTCCAGTTCTTTCCCTTAGGAAAATATCCCTGGAATAATTTTAAAAGAGTAATCCTAATCTCCTTAAGTCTTGTATTATCTGGGCTTAACAAAAGTCATTTCTTTCTACTGGCTCTAGTATGACTTGAACTTCACTTCCTAACTTACCATTTCAAATCGAGTGCCTCCTCATCACTGTGCTTCATGCTGAGGAGCCCAGACAACTTCTCTGTCTAATAAAGAAAGGAAATAGGCAATAAACAGACACCCAGGTACTTTGCTCAAAGATTAAACAGATGCTATCATTTCATTATATTTGCTTCAATTTTCTTTTAGGGAATAAATAATACAGTGTGGCTAAAACCCTACCACACATTCCTTCACCTGTGGCTAACTCCCAAGGTGACCAAATTGGAAGTTGATTTGTAACTTTTTCATGCATGTTTTTCTATGTGGATACATATGGATATTTCCACAAATATGTAGTGTTGTGAAAATTTAAAGTGTAAATAAATGCTTCCATGCTGTGCATATCATTTTATATCTGTACCCCATGTTAAGGTTTTTCATTTTAATACTTTTTGTTGTTGTGTAGCAATCCACTGTGTGAGTTAACCACAGTTTATTCGATCCATTATAAAGAAGAATTACCTGTAGGTTAATAAGGTTGATTCCAATTTTTTAAAAAAATTATATATATATGTTTGTATATACACATATATACATAGATGTGCACACACACATACATATATAAATACACCCTTTCCTCTTTTGTATTTGCACCCATATATCTGTGTGTATATATAAGCACATAGATACATACACTCTCTCCTTATGTGGATATGTGTGTGTATGAATTTCATATAAATCTGAGTGGAATAGAATAGGCTGTCACAGAATATGCACATCTAACAACATTATTGGATATTGAAAAATTCTTCCCCCAAATCACTATGCCAATTTATTATCGTCATTAATATATGGAATCATATACTTGATCTCAAAAAACTAAAAGAGAAGAGATTATATAGGTCACATTTCCTAATCACAATCCAACAAAATTGGAAACAATTACCAAAAAAAAAACAAAAAACTTACTTTTAAAAGAGGACTAGATAATTGAATTCTGAACCTAGGACTCAAGTAACGAGACAAACTGTCGCATACCAAAACCTACAGAAGTTAACACAAAACTGTACTCAGGGGAAAATTAAAGCCAAAATTAAACTCATAAATTTTAAAAGGCATTTCAGAACCAAAGAATAAGAACAAATTAAGAAATGTGATACTCAATAAAACAGAAAAAAAAAAAAGGAAGGAGGAATTAGTAAAATCTATAGTTAATAAAATTTTCAATGACAGTGAGACCCAAAATCTGTTTCCTTAAAAGACCAATAAAATAGATCAGGAGTTCTGTTAAGAAGAGAGACAGAGACAGAGAGAAAGAAATATGAAAGATTCTGAGGAAGATGACCTGACTGCAAACAGAAGACTAAAAGAATGAAGGGAATCATACCTATAATCTTATGAAATCAGTTAGAAAACTTCGAGGAAATACATGACTTCTTAGAAAAATATAAACTGCCAAAATTGACTCAGGAAGAAAAAAAATAGAGTACTATATTACTCCAAATGATATTAGGAATTAAAATTTATCACTGAAAAAGGCAACAAGACAGACTAGTACAAAGTTGACTTTCATCCATCATTCATAAAGTAGCCAACTCAAATGTTGTATCAGCTAGTTCCAACCATAGAAGAAAATGGGAAACTAACCAGTTTTACATGCGGTCAGAAAAACACCAAAATCTGATGAAGATAGTATAAAAAACACAGAGTACTTTCACTTTTGAATATATAAGCACAAGTATTATATTAAATGTCAACAAATGGAACCAGTGATATACCAAAGACTAACACTTATGAGAAGCAGCAAAGGTGGCAAGGGTTCATTTCAACTCCTGGGAAAAGAATGGATTATTTCAAAATAGCATTGGCATAAGTGGCTATCCATCTGTAAGAAAACAACCATCTAAGACCATATACAAAAATATACACAGTAAATTCTTAAAAGTGTATCAGAGGATACTATCAAGAAAGTAGAATGACAGACACAGAATATGAGAAAATACTTGCAAATCACATATTTGGTAAAGGACTTGTATCCAGAATATATAAAAATTTCTGACGATCCAACAATAGACAACCCAATTAAAAAATGGGCATAAAGGTCTCAATATATATTGTCTCCAAAGAAGATGCAGAAGCGATCAAGAATCACATGAAAAGATGTGCAATATCATTAGTCACTAGGGAAATGCAAATCAAAACCACAATGAAATACCACTTCACACCCAGTGGAATGGTTATAAAAGAAAAGATAATAACAAGTGTTGGCAAAAAGGTGGAGGAATTGGAACTCTTCTACACTGCTGGTGGAATGTAAGATGACACAGGCACTTTAGAAAAAGGTTTGGCCCTCCCGTGCACTGTTAAATATAGAGCTGTCCTATGACTCATCAAATTCACTCCAAGCTATATGCTTAAGAGAGGTGAATACATATATCCGGACAAAAATTTGTACACTGATGTTCATAACAGCATATTCACAAAGCCCAAAAGTGCAAACAACTCAAATGTTCAAAAAAAAAAAAAAGGGTAAATAAAATGTGATATAATCATTTGATAAAAAATAATAAGCTATGAAGTTGTGATACATACTACAGTCTAGATGAGCCTAAAAACATTATGCTCAGAGTAAAGTCAGAAAAAAAAACCCACATATTGAATGGTTCCATTTTTTTTTTTTTAAGATTTTATTTATTTATTTGAGAGAGAGGGAATGAGAGACAGCATGAGAGGGAGGAGGGTCAGAGGGAGAAGCAGACTCCCTGCCGAGCAGGGAGCCCGATGTGGGACTCGATCCAGGGACTCCAGGATCATGACCTGAGCCGAAGGCAGTCGCTTAACCAACTGAGCCACCCAGGCGCCCTGTGGTTCCATTTATATGAAATGTCCAGAACAGGTGAATCCACAGAAAGAGAAAATAGATGGATAGTTGTCGTAGGCTTAGAGAGATAATGGAGAGAGACTGCTGATGAGTGTGCGTTTTTGGGAAGGTGATAAATATGTTCTAAAATTAGACTGTGGTGATGGCTGCACAGTTCTGTACTAAAAATTATTGATATGTGCACTTTAAATGGGTGAACTATATGGTATGTAATTATATCTAAAACATTAAAAAAAATGAAAGAATGGATTGAAAATCCAAAGATGAATCAGACTGGCCCACATTTGGGGCCTAGTATTATGAAATGTCTCTTATCACCTGTGAGACTCCAGGTTCTTTACCTGTTCCAATGTCTACTTTAAAATGAAATGAAGAATTAAGCCTTTTATTCTTCCATGGAAATTTATATGACATGAAAATTGCCATTCTGTTGCAGAATATAAGGAAATACCTCATTGCAAATTGTATGCCTATCCCAAATTGATAGCTAGAAGCAGCTGAAAAGCATGTTCTGAAATTTTAGAAATAATGAAGTTCACAGAAAAGACATATTTATAACATCAACAACCTTAATGCCAAAATGAGAAAAATAATTATAAAGTGATTTGGTGGGGTTGGATCAATGAAAGAATTTTAAAACCATCAATATAATATACACTATAAAACCATATGTATATAATGTTCATGTATTAGTTTCTTCACATATCAAACTGCAAACTTTCATTCTAGAATGTACTAGTTACAAAGGTGAACTTCAACTCAGTGGCTTCCTTCATAGAGCTCCATTTTGTGATTTTTTTCATTAGTATTCATTTGGAAGCCCATTATTGACTTGAACTTAACATATATAGACTTTTTTTCTAGAAGTATTCTGGGAAGTTAACTACTAATTAAGTATGACTAATACTGAAGAAGAAAAGGCACGTATCAGGGCTGATTCACAACTAAGATCCTTCTGGAGTTCATGATGGTCTACATGTGTAGTCACCTAGAGTCTTCATAGTGTCCACCAAACTTATGATTACCCTCTTTAGGGCCCTTTCAATAAGTACGACAGGCCACCCAAAATCTCATAAAAGGCCACTAGAGTTTCTTGCTTTTGAAGCTTTTCTTCACCATTCTCTGTCTGTGTGTCTTGATCCTCTTTGTCAGCTTTACTAAGTTAGAAGCTCCATTCCATTCCATGTCTCGCCATCTTAAGCTTAACATTGTGAGGTGAGACTCTGGACTCCTTGCGTTTCTGCTGTTGTATAGAATAAGAGTTTCCAAACTGTCCATGAGTGTTTTCAGTACCCCCAAGAACCTCCACCCTTCTCACTGGAGTGGAGGTAATAAAAGTCATTATTGTTAAGCACACAGTAGAAATCCATTTTGACATAGGTGCTTTATATAGATTACCTTTCAATGTTCATGAGCATTCTCTCCCATTGGGTTTCAACGGGAAATGCTTTCAATGTTTTGGGAACTTTCATACTATGAAGCCATGAAAATGGGCAGAATCTGAGTATTCCACTCCAGTGCCAGTGTTTCTGTCAGCTTGGTGGAAGAACACGTGTCAGGTCACCTGGGGAGTTTGTGAAATGCACAGATTCTCTGGCCCCAGCCAGAGTTTCTGAATCAGACTGGGTGGGTGGGAGGGATAGGTGCTTATGTTAATACTTCACAGTTTCCATTGGTGATTATGATACAGGCAAATGTGAAATACAACTGCTTTCTCTCTTGAGTGTTTAGTACAACATTTTAGCAATTTCCTAAAAAGATCTAATCCCCTCATGGCCAAAATGCACATTAGTGGCATCATTTCCACAGTGGATGGGGGAAGATTTTCTTATACTTCTCTTTCCAATCCCCATTTGTTATACTGTTCATGATACATTACATAATGGAAAATCCAAAGGGAAAAAAAACACAACGAATTATTCAGCGTGTCTGTGGCACCCCTCGACTAAAAAAGATGAGCTCACGAATCTGGTTTTCACTAGTCATTGTTCAAACGTATGTAGAGGACCCCCACCCTGCATCTTGCAGGGCTCAGCTGCAGGCTTATCCCAGAGCTACTGACCACTCTTGCTTGTGACTTGAAGTTGAGTTTCCAAACACAGTCATTCTGCTCCTATTTCAGACGCAAGATCCACAGACATGGAGAAATGTTGATAGTCTCCATACTCTTGAGAACAAAGCCCTCACAGTGGTCGGGGAAGGGTTTTATCGGATGCTTGGTAGAAATGTTTCGTTTAGGATTTAGCTATGTATTGTCCCTAATCGAATCTTCTCCAACACCCAACACAATGCCTTGCTAATGGCAAATTGCTTCACACATAGGAGTGGGGTTGGTTTTAATGTGTGCATCTCTTTTCCCAGTTGAGATAACATGATCATCGGGATGAGGCCACTCCATTTCTTTCTCCATAGTTTAGAACATTTGATTTAGGGTCAGTCATGCCATCCACATGAAGGTCTCTGTGAGTCTCCGACCTTTGACAGATTTCTCAGTGACACTCGTGTTTGCCCAAACCACTGTGACTTCAGCCAGTGTTAATTCTCCACTCCTTCTTTAGTTAGTATCGATACCTGCCATCTGCCTGACAGAGAAAAATAAAAAGCACACTTATTGAGAGAATATAACAAACAAGAAAGAGAAGATGATACTCTGAATACACTACTCATTAAAAGACATGTGAAGAGGAGAGGAGGGGGCAGAAGATCATTTCAAACACACAATCCCACTGAGCTTAGAATACCCCCTTTTAGGGTAAAGTTTCGTTCATACTGATATGACAACCATTTTCCCAGCAGAGGAAGTTTAACACATTATATAAATACCCCAACACACATACGCAGTGGTAGTAATAATTAGTTTTCTCCTCTTTCATCTCCGTTGTGTCTGCCCACACATATTTCCTATTTCGAGCTTTGGTGTAACAAATGCATCTTTCATACTGGAAGCCCACGCCTTGTTTGCACAAACACAGGTCTCTTTATCGCCACGCGCAGTCTCTCCAGCTCACAGAACTGAACAATGAGGCATTTTCTTTTCTCCCTGGCCCCGGGGCTCGGACAGAATTCATTTAATTTCCCTGTAAAATGTAATTTGCAGATAATAATAGGTCACTCGCAGCAATATCATTCCCCCACCCCACCCCAGTCACCCATCGTTGTGCTAATTGCGGGATAACAGAATAGACAGCTAAGGCGCGCAGATGGAAGGGGACTGGCCATTTTGTTTTTGTAATGCGATGAAGAAGGGTGGAAGAGAAAGGGTCAGCAGATGCCACAGACACTGCACCCCTCTTCTAAACTGACTCAGGAAACAAAGGTAAGGCTTCCCTGTGGACAGGTCACCCTCGATATTCTTGATGTCACCCGCAAAATCCACAGGATTTTGAAGTTTCACTGGGCAGGGGGGACCACTTAACTGCTCTCCCCTGCCCAACAGAGCAGCTTCTTGGGAAGAAGTGGAGAGTAGCCAAGTGATTGATGCTGCATAGGTGACAAGCACCCACTGATTAATTTTGCTTTAGAATATTTCTAATATGTTGGTCACAAACCTCAGATTCTTCCTTCTAAGCCCAAAAGAGAAGCAGGGCCCATTTCTGCAGAGCACAGCTTTCCTCAGTGGAGAAGCCTGCATTTGCCCATTGCTTACCGTGTTCTTTTGCTTCTGAGTTGGCCAAGTCGGGAAGTGCCACGGACTGTGAGTGCCAGAAAGGTGGGTCCAAAGATGACTACACTCAAAACACTCACTGACCTGATTTCATAACATTCTTTTCTTATTACAAAGATAAATCATGGTTGTTGTAAATTATTTGAAAAAGGTGAAGACAGCAGAAACAGGGACCCCCTCCAGAGAGGCTGTCAGTGTAGATGGTGAAGGTGAAGCAAACTCTTCTGTCTCAGGAGGGACAGCAGCAAAAGGGGGCTTGTGTTTACAGTGAGGTTTGGAAACCGGTATCTGGAAAGAGCATGTGTATGTGTCACTCTTAGCTGTCGGTGTCACTCTGTGCCCACTGGATGAGGCAGAGGCAGGCTGCTCGGGCAGGGCCTCCCAGCTCCCCTCCTGCCAAAAAGCAGAGGCCCACTGGGTCAGAGTGAAGCGTGGCCAGCTCCAGGGCATGGGGCCAGATCGTCAGGCTCTGGAAGAGGAAAAGAGCTGGCCCATTCCCTGCACTTGTTCTCCAGTTTTGTTTGGGTATGTGAAGCTGGAAACTGTGCCCACACTCTGGAGACCGACAGAAAGCTGGGGCCGGTCAGAACAAGCAGAGCAAGCCCAAGAGAGAAAGGGAAGCCGAGAAAGTGGAGGGATTGAGAGACAGGCACAGAGGGGAGAAAGGAGGATGCAAGAGACAGGCATGGGGACAGGGGGATGGAGAGAGAGAGAGAGAGAGAGAGGCAAGGAGGATTGAAAGAGAGAAACCGGCAGGAGCACTGTAACACCCTGATGTGTGCATGTACGCGTGACGGACGGATGTGTGTGAGGGTGGGGTGTGGGGGGAGTCAGAGCCGGAAGGGCCTAGACGGCGCCCAGGGTTTGAAAGCTTTCTCTGGCTTTTATAATGCCCTCCCGCACATCTACCCCTAAATGCTTCCAGCACCTCTGGAAGCCTCAGAGAATTCTCTCTTCGTTCTGCCTCTCTTTCTTCAACAGCATCGGTCCTTCCCCCATTCCAGTCATTGTGTGGACAACTTGGTGACTCTGGTTTGGAACTCCACACCCTGAGACGTAGCAGGGGTCATCATGAAGGGGGGTCTTGTGGCCTGAAAGTGGTGTGGGGAAGGGAGCTAGGCCAGCCCCACAGGTGGGAGAGGGCTCTGATACAGGGGTGAGACACTGAGGGCTATGTCACATCCTCACTCAAAGGTCTGATGCAGTCAGGTGGGTGACTACTCACCACCTAGGAGGTCGGTTGTGGGTGCGTGGGTGGAGTGTAACAGGCACCATGGTGGACACTGGATCCAGGGCACAAAGACCAGGATGGAATTCTTGACGCCAATATGGGCTGGGGGGCAGGTGAAGAGAAATCTGTCTGTGAGAAAGGCCACTCTAGGGACACTGAGTTTTGTTTTTTTTACGATTTTATTTATTTGAGAGAAAGAATGAGCATGAGCGGGGGCAGAGGCAGAAGAAGAAGCAGACTCCCCACTAAGTGGGGAGTCTGATGCAGGGATGCAGGGGCTCAATCCTGGGACTCCGGGATCATGACCCAAGCTGAAGGCAGACACTTAACCGACTGAGCCACCCAGGCATCTTGGGACACTGAGTTTTGAGAATGAATAGAAGTGGAGGAGATCCAAGGTAGAAAGTGAGGTTTCCCAGCAAATGGAGCTGGGTTTCTCCATCTCAGGTCACAGGGGTTGACTTGATTTAAAGCCTCCTAAGGTGGAAGGAGGGAAGCAGCCCGAACCTTCTGCCTAGGAAAGTTGTTTCAAGTCCTAGACAATGGTGGACCCATTTGTGGGGAATGAGAAGATAGTCCGATGGGAAGCCTGTCCTATAGGGACACACACACACCTGAGAAAGGAATGGCAACTTTACACGCTTCCTACTCAAAGTGCGGCCCAGCAGCATAAACATCACCTGGGGCTTGTTAGGAATGCAGAAGCTCATGCCGCACCACAGACATAGTGAATCAGAATCTGCCCTAACAAGAGCACGTCCAGTCCCGCAGCTGGCAGGGGGTCAGGGAAGGCTTCTGAGAGGTCTAACAATTTCATGCGTTGGGCATTACTTTCTTTGTCTTAGAGGTAAGGAAATGAAGTTGGAGAGATTCTGTATTAGTAGCCCAAGGTAGCAAAGCTGTTAAATAAAAGCTGGTCTCAAGCTCAGGTGTAATGACCCAAAATTAAATTTCTTAAACCACGACTACCACTTAGTCATGGCTTCTATGCCAAGCCCAGTGTTGAGTACTTTATTCTATCCATTAGCCACTTGGATTCTCACAACAACCATATAAGATATATTTTCTCTAGTTCACAGAGCAAGAAACAGTTGGCTCAGAGAGGTCAATAGTTTTTCCCAAAGCCACACATCTAGCAAGAGCCAGAGCTGGGATTCAAATTTATGCTGTTTAACCCCTAAGCCTGTGCTTTATTTCTGATGTTGCTCTGTATTGCCCAGTGGCTCACCACCATGCCTTCATTTTGTATAGATGGAAAATCTGTTCCTCTGGTCTCAATCGCCATTCTCTTCCCCTCTCTGGTCACAGATGGCCACAGCAGTCAGGCCTGTGGCCAGCAGGCAAGGACCACTGAAGCCACATGTTCAGGGTAGGTGGCAGACAGATCTGGGCACCTGCTGATCACTAGCATTGAGCACAAGGACTCCAGACCAGACCTGCACTTGGAACCCAACCGTGGGGTCAGGAATAGCAATTTGTGTCCTTTCTGCCTGAGCCACACAGTTAATGTCTTCCCATGGCCTCAGGCTGGACCCCCTGGGGCTGCCAGCCTGGGAAAAGTTCAAGGAAATCAATTTCCCAGAATGTCTCGAGGTTTCCCAGTAGCAGAACGTCTGGGGGACACGTCTGCTCCACTGTTTCTCTAATTATAGCAAGGAGTCTTTCAGCTCCCCCTGCTCACTGTTCTTCCCATGCAAACTCCAGGTGGCATTTCCTGTACTGGAAACTCTTGCTTCAAACACAGGCAGCTGAGAATCTCCGCCCTGCTACACCGATCAGCAGAGCTGAGAAAAGGAGCACACGCAGGTGGACCTCCTCACAAGTCTGTTTTCTGAGTTCCAAACTCCCCCAGACTGTGTGTGAATGCATCTGCCTGTAGGAGGGAGCTCTCCAAAATGCAAACCACATGGGCTTGAAGCGAGAAGGCTTGTTGTTTTCTATTATACAAAGACTAGCAAAATCCAACAATACAGTCAAATCAGGTGACTGAAGATATCCATGGATCATAACGTACCCCTCAGGGACATCACCATTCAGAAGTCCCTGAGTCTCAATTCTGATTTTCTGAACTGCCTGTCTGAATTCTCTCTCGGGTTCAGATCGCCCCTGGGCAGGCTGGAGGCCACGGGCCCTGCTCAGGTGCGGCTGCTGAGTGGAACACATTCCTAATAAGGCAGGTGTCAGTCCAGAGAGAAAACATGATTAGTGATTGTGAAGGAGGAAAGGCTCATGGAGAGGCTGGGAAGGGAGGTGACTGCCGAAGAGGTGTGTGATCAAACTGTAAAACCCTCATATCCCCAACAGGGCTGATGGGGATTCAGGAAGTATGAACACGTCGATCCTACCTCTGTGTTGGAGAGCAGGGAACTCACGACAGCAAGCCATCCTGTTACCGAAGTTTCGGATCATCTAACAGGTACAGAAATATTTAAGGAAATCGGGGCCTGTCGGTGCTCACTGTAAAAGTATGTCGAGGCAGGCTTGGTGATTGTGGGAAAGTTACCCGGGAATAAAAACACAGCTTTCAGCTCTACAAATGCTTTTGAGATTAGAGGAGCCCCTCGGTGGCTTTGCCTTTAAGTGGAGATTGTTCCCCTGAGAGAAATCAGCCTCAAATTTTCGAGTGCTCATGGACATAAGGGAGGAAATTGTTCCAGCAGGGAGGCTTTTATCAAAGAACCTCGTGTAGAGTCAGAAGGAGAGAAAGGCACTCGTCAGTGGGATGGGCTGCCGGCACCCTCCCGTCAGACAGGGCCAGGAAGACACTGGTGCAAAGCCAAAGGTGACCCCTTCCCAAGGTGAGAGCTTCTCAGGAGACCATAGATGGGGGAAAAAAATAAGCATGGGATTTCAAATCAAGATTCTTGGCTTGGAGAACCTGACCCAGTTTGTTTCTTAGCCCGTGTGACCCCAGAAGGATGAACATTGCTTTTGGTTTTTAGGTTTTCTGACTGAATTATCATTTATACACAACAAAATTCTCAGATTTGAAGTGTGCAGCTGACTGAGTTTTGACAAGTGTATTACCCATGCTACTCCCATCCCAATTAAAATATAGAACATTTCTGTCACCCCAACATGTTTCTTCATGCTCTGTTCAGCCAACACCCACCCCACCCCACTTCCTTTCATGGGCATTCACTGTTCTGAACTCTGTCATCACAGGTTAGTTTTGTTTGTTCTAGAGCTATATATAAATGGAAGCATACAGTATGGATCATTTTATGTCAGGCTTCTTTCACCCAAAAGAATGCTTTTAAGTTTTATTTGTCACTGCTGTTGTATACAGAAGTTGGTTCCATTTTATTGGTGGGTGGTGTTCCATTATCCATTATAAGATTATATCACAGTTTGTTTATCCATTCACCTGTAGATGGACTCTGAGGTTGATAAGTTTTGGCTCTTATGAATAAAGCTATTATGAACTTTCCTGGATAGAAATTTTTCTAGAGACATGCACTTGTTTCATCTGGATAAATCCCTAAGAGTAGGATTTCTGAGTTGCAGGATAGGTTTATTTTTAGCTTTATAAGAATCCATCAAATTGTTTCTCAATATAGTTGAACAAGTTTACATTCCCAAAAGCAATGTAAGAGTGTTCCAGCATGTTCCACATACTTACTACCCCTTAATATTGTCTTTTAAATTTTAGCCATACTGATGTCTGTCTGTAAAGCGATGTCTCATGTGAGTTTGATTTGTTCTTTTCTGATGACTGTGATGTGGCTTCTCATACACTTATTGGCTAAGTGTACATCTTCTTTTGCCAGCGATTTGTCCATTTTCTTATTGGCTTATCTGTTTATTTTTGAACTGTAGGAATTCTTTGTATATTCTGGATAAAGTCCTTTGCAAATATTTTTTTCTAGGCTTCCACTTTTTTGAAGGTAATTTTCTTCAAGAGCATATGGTAAAGTCTGTTTTTTTTAATTGTATTATTAGTACTATTTGAGTCCTATCTAAGGAACTTTCACCTATGTTATGGCGTGAAGTATTCTTTTATATTTTTTGTAGGAGTTGGCTAATATTAGCTTTTACGCTTAGGTATATGATCCATTTCAAATTAATTTTGGTGAATGATAGGAGTAAGGATTGAGGTCCCTCTTGGTTTGTTTTTTTTTTTCATACAAGTGTCCAGTTGATCCAACACTATTTCTTGAAGACTTTCCGCACTGAATTGCCATGGTATCTGTAGATGTGAGTTTATTTATGGACTCTTTTTTTGTCCTAATTAAATTATTCATCTATCGTCCTAGTACAGCTGTACAAAATATTCACTGAAACTTTTCATTAAGTCTCAAAATCAGGCACTATAAGTCTATCTTTTTTATTAATATAGGTTTTGGCTATCCTAGGTCTTTTGCATTTACATATAAAATTTAGAAGCTACATATCAATTAGCACAAATAGGCCTGCTAGGATTTTAATTAGAAACACATTGAATCTTTAGAAAAATTTGGGAAGGAATTACATCTTAACATCTTACCAGTATTGAAATCTTCCAATCTGTGAACATGGTAAACCTTTTATTTAGGTCTTTTTAATTTTTATCTGGACAGTGTTTTATACTTTTTAGTACAGAGGCCTAACTTATATTTAAAAAAACAAATCTACATCCTCAAATATTTTGTTTATGTTTGTTAATGTTTGTGAATGTTGCTGTAGATGATACTACTTTAAAGTTCATTTTCCAATCATTATATTAGTTATCAATTGCTGTACAATAAACCACTCAACAATTTAGTGGCTTAAACTAACAGTAATCATTTATTCTTTCTCTATTGGTCCTTCTCTATTTGGCGCCAATTAGATGGCAAGTTTTGCTCTCCTAAGTTCGCAGTAAAACATCAAATAGAATGGCAGTCATCTGAAGGTTTGACCCAGACTAGATGATCCCATTACCAGTTAGCTCACTCACGTGGTGTTTATCATATTCCCCACGTGAGCCTCCCCGTGGGGTTGCTTGACTATCCTCCCATCAGGGTAGCTGGCTTCCTCCACAGTAAATGATCCAAAAGACCAAGGGAAAAGCTGCAATGCCTTTTACGCAGTCCTTTGCAATGCCTTGTTACTTAGGACTTACTATATTGGTCACTTAAGGCAGCTGCAATCCAAAGTCTGTGGGGCCTACACAGGGAATAAACGGTGGGAGGCAAGGATCACAGGACCTTCTTAGTAACTGACTACTAATCTAGTCTATAGAAATAGAATTGATCCTATAAGTTGATGTGTATGTTGTCATCTTGCTAAATTGACATTAATTTTAGTAGGTTTTATTAGATACCTTCCTTATTCCTATATAAAGAGTCATGTTACCTGTCAATAAAGATATTTCTAATCTCATGCCTTCTATTTAGTACACTGGCTAAAATATGTGGTATAATGTTGAATAGAAGTGGTAAGAATAGACATCCTTATCTTGTTCTCAGTCTCAGGTACAACATGTTTAGTATTTCACCTAAAGCACAATGTTGGCTGTAGGTTTTTCATGGATGTCCTTTATTAACCTGAAAAAGTTTCCTTCCATTCTTGGATTCTTGAGAGCTTTTTTCCCCTCTAGAAATGCCATGGAATTGAATTCTTGTCTAATGCCTTTTCCCCTGCATCTATTAAAGTAATCATATAATTTTTCTTCTTTATTTTGTTAATGTGGTAAATTATATTGGTTTAGCGTGCCTAAATCAATCAATTTTGCATTCTGGAACAAATCCCAATGATGCATTACCCCTTTTATATGTTTCTGGATTAATTTTTCCAACACTATTTAAGGGCTTTTGCATTTATAATCACCAAGGATATTGGACTACATTTTATTTACTCATCATATGCTTCAGGTTTTGTCAGAGTAATATTGACCTCAAAAAGGTCAGAAGTGTTATCTAATTTTTGTTTTCTAAAAGAATTTGAGTTAGATTAGTGTTACTTATTCCTTAAATGGCTTTTTAAAAAGATTTATTTATTTGAGAGAGCATGCACGAGCAAGTGGGGGGAGGGGCAGAGGGGGAAAAAAAATCCCAAGCAGATTGTGCTGAGCGTGGAACGCCCCTTGGGGCTGGTTCTCACAACCCTGAAATCACGACCTGAGCGGAAATCAAGAGTTGGACACTTAACCCACTGAGCCGCCCAGGTGCCCCAACTTCCTTAAATGTTTTATGGAATTTATAAGAACATATTCAGCTGGATTTTTCTTATAAGTACATTTGCCCCCAATTCAATTTCTCTAAAAGATAAATTACTATCATAATTATTCTTGTGTTAGTTTTATGTTTTACTTCCAAGAAATTTGCCATTTTGTTTCAGTTGACAAATATATTGGCACAGAGTTGATTTGTAATATTTTTAAAAAAGATTTTATTTATCTTTCCGAGAGGTGGGGGGGAGGGAGAGAGCACACAAGCACAGGAGCGGGGAGGCGGGCAGAGGGAAAAGCAGACTCCCCGCTGAGCAGGGAGCCCAACATGGGGCTTGATCCCAGGACCCCTGAGATCATGACCTGAGCCAAAGGCAGATGCTTAACCAACTGAACCACCCAGGTGCCCCAATTTGTGATATTTATAAGATCTGTGGTTTTTCACCTGTATCATTCTGATATTGGTATAAAGTTAGTTTTGTAACATTTGTAGGATATGTACCTGTGCCTAAAAAGAGTTAATACAGCAGGTCTGATGGCTATCATTTGAAAGGATTGCTTTCAATGTTGTCTCTTGGCTGGCACCAAAAACTTGGATTTCGGGAAGGTCCTCACTGTCTAATCTGATAATACTGGCTCACTGTACCTAAAGTGTCAAACAATATGGTGTGTGCTGAATACCTGCTTTTCTATTGGGAGTCTGGAATTGTGGTATATTCTAGAAAGAGGCTGACTACATGGCCAGTCCCCAGTAAAAACCTTGGACGTGGAGTCTCTAATGAGTTCATTAGGCATTTCACATGTGTTGTCACAACTCATTTTGGGGGAACTAAGCATGTCCTGTATAACTCTACTTAGAACAGACTTTTAAAAGTTTGTCTCTGGTTTACTCTGGAATTTACCCCATGAAACTTTTCCCTTTGCTGATTCTGCTTTTTGTCCTTTTGCTATTAAAAAAAAAAAAAAAAAAACCTCAGCCATGAGTATGTTTATATGTTAAGACTTGTGATCCCCAAACTACCCAGGTTTGATGATTTGAGAGGACTCACATCACATTATTTATTTCTCCTCTATTGTACTGATATTAGTAATTTATATTTTCTCTTCTTTTTTCAGTTGGTCTAAGAATCCTTTTAGAGAACTTTGCCTTCATTGACTTTCTCTATTAGTCAACATCGGTCACTATCAGTCTGTTTTTTAGGTCCTGATTTCTGATCTCCATTATTTCTTGTTTTTTTTTTTTAATTACTTTGTAATTAATTTGTACTTTTACTTCATACTATGGAAGCTTAGATCACTGATTTTTAAGCCTATCTTCTTTTCTAATGTAAGCTTTTAAAGCTATACATTCATTTCCAAGTATTTCTTTAGTTATTGCCCACAAATTTTGATAGGTTATGTTTTAATTATCAGTTACTTCAAAGTATTTTTTAACCACCTCTGTGATTTCTTCTAACTTCCAAATAACTTTGGGCTTTACCAGTTATCTTACTGTTACTAACTTCATATATTTTTCTACTCTTGTCAGAGAATATACTCTCCATGGTTCCAACTGATTGGCATTTATTGAGATGTGTTTTAAGGGTCAGCGTATGGTCTATCTTTATGAATGTCCCATATGCAATTGAAAAGAATATGCATCCTGCAGTTGCTGGGTATATGTTCTACAAATGTCACTATGCTCAAGGTGGTTAACACTGTCCTCAAATTTTCTACATTCTTCATTGTTGTCTACTTGTTCTATCAATTACAATTGAGTGGTGTTAAGATCTCTGGTTTTGTTTGGATTTCTCTATGCTTTCACTTTGTCTGTTTTTTCTTTATCATTATTCATTATACATACTTTGAAGATTTTTAGGAATTGAGTAATTGAGCCTTTAGTCATTATGAAAGAATGTTCTTTATCTATAGCAATCTCCCTGTCTTGAGGTCCACTTTGCCTGATAGGCAATTATGAGTCTCCTCATGTATACCCACATAGGACATTAAGGTTTTTTTTAATTGTTAGTTTGTTTAAGATTTTATTTATTTGAGAGAGAGCGAGCATGGGAGAGAACATGAACAAGGGGAGGGGCCGAGGTAGAGGGAGAAGCAGGCTCCCCAATGAGCATGGTGCCCAACACGGGTCTCGATCCCAGGATTCCAAAATCATGACCATGCTTAACCGACTGAACCACCTAGGCGCCTCAGGGCATTAAGGTTCTGTTCATCATTTTTCTGTATTTTTGCTTTCACTCATGCATGTCTTCATATTTAAAGTGCTACTTTTAAAAACAGATACTTGGTTCTTCCTCTATATCCAGTGTGATGATCCCTGCTTTAAAATTGGAATGTGTATGAAAACACTAATTGAAAGGTATATGCACCCCAACGTTCATAGCCACATTATTTACAATAGCTGAGATGTGGAAACAACCTAAGTATTCATGGATGCATGAATAGACAAGGAAAATGTGGTATATATATTAAGTGGAATATTATGCAACAATAAAAAAGGAAATATTGCCATTTGTGACCACATGAATGGATTTTTTTTAAGTTTACTTTTATTTTTTTATTGTTATGTTAATCCCCATACATTACATCATTAGTTTTAGATGTAGTGTTCCATGATTCATTGTTTGTGCATAACACCCAGTGCTCCATGCAGAACATGCCCTCCTCAATACCCATCACCAGGCTAACCCATCCTCCCACCCCCCTCCCCTCTAGAACCCTCAGTTTGTTTTTCAGAGTCCATCATCTCTCATGGTTCATCTACCCCTCCGAATTCCCCCCCTTCATTCTTCCCCTCATGCTATCTTCTTCTTTTTTTTTTCTTAACATATATTGCATTATTTGTTTCAGAGGTACAGATCTGAGATTCAACAGTCTTGCACAATTCATAGCGCTTACTAGAGCACATACCCTCCCCAGTGTCTATCACCCAGTCACCCCATCCCTCCCACCCCACCCCCCACTCCAGCAACCCTCAGTTTGTTTCCTGAGATTAAGAATTCCTCATATCAGTGAGGTCATATGATACATGTCTTTCTCTGTTTGACTTATTTCACTCAGCATAATACCCTCCAGTTCCATCCACGTTGTTGCAAATGGCAAGATCTCATTCCTTTTGATGGCTGCATGATATTCCATTGTATATATATATACCACATCTTCTTTATCCATTCATCTGTTGATGGACATCTTGGCTCTTTCCACAGTTTGGCTATTGTGGACATTGCTGCTATAAAAATTGGGGAGCACGTACCCTTTCGGATCTCTACTTTTGTATCTTTGGGGTAAATACCCAGTAGTGCAATTGCTGGATCATATGGTAGCTCTATTTTCAACTTTTTGAGGAACCTCCATACTGTTTTCCAGAGTGGCTGCACCAGCTTGCATTCCCACCAACAGCGTAGGAGGGTTCCCCTCTCTCCGCATCCCCACCAACATCTGTCGTTTCCTGACTTGTTAATTTTAGCCATTCTGACTGGTGTGAGGTGGTATCTCATTGAGGTTTTGATTTGGATTTCCCTGATGCCGAGCGATGTTGAGCACTTTTTCATGTGTCTGTTGGCCATTTGGATGTCTTCTTTGGAAAAATGTCTGTTCATGTCTTCTGCCCATTTCTTGATTGGATTCTTTGTTCTTTGGGTGTTGAGTTTGGTAAGTTCTTTATAGATTTTGGATACTAGCCCTTTATCTGATATGTCATTTGCAAATATCTTCTCCCATTCTGTCAGTTGTCTTTTGGTTTTGTTGACTGTTTCCTTTGCTTTGCAAAAGCTTTTTATCTTGATGAAGTCCCAATAGTTCATTTTTGCCCTTGCTTCCCTTGCCTTTGGCGATGTTTCTAGGAAGAAGTTGCTGTGGCTGAGGTCGAAGAGGTTGCTGCCTGTGTTCTCCTTTAGGATGTTGATGGACTCCTGTCTCACATTGAGGTCTTTCAACCATTTGGAGTCTATTTTTGTGTGTGGTGTAAGGAAATGGTCCAGTTTCATTCTTCTGCATGTGGCTGTCCAATTTTCCCAACACCATCTGTTGAAGAGACTGTCTTTTTTCCATTGGACATTCTTTCCTGCTTTGTCAGAGATTAGTTGACCATAGAGTTGAGGGTCCATTTCTGGGCTCTCTATTCTGTTCCATCGATCTATGTGTCTGTTTTTGTGCCAGTACCATACTGTCTTGATGATGACAGCTTTGTAATAGAGCTGGAAGTCCGGAATTGTGATGCCACCAGCTTTGCTTTTCTTTTTCAACATTCCTCTGGCTATTCGGGGTCTTTTCTGGTTCCATACAAATTTTAGGATTATTTGTTCCATTTCTTTGAAGAAAGTGGATGGTATTTTGATGGGGATTGCATTGAATGTGTAGATTGCTCTAGGTAGTATTGACATCTTCACAATATTTGTTCTCCCAATCCATGAGCATGGAACGTTTTTCCATTTCTTTGTGTCTTCCTCAATTTCTTTCATGAGTATTTTATAGTTTTCTGAGTACAGATCCTTTGCCTCTTTGGTTAGATTTATGCCTAGGTATCTTATGGTTTTGGGTGCAATTGTAAATGGGATTGACTCCTTAATTGCTCTTTCTTCTGTCTTGTTGTTGGTGTATAGGAATGCCACTGACTTCTGTGCATTGATTTTATATCCTGCCACTTTACTGAATTCCTGTATGAGTTCTAGCAGTTCTGGGGTGGAGTCTTTGGGGTTTTCCACATATAGTATCATATCATCTGCAAAGAGTGAGAGTTTGACTTCTTCTTTGCCAATTTGGATGCCTTTTATTTCTTTTTGTTGTCTGATTGCTGTGGCTAGGACTTCTAATACTATGTTGCATAGCTTTGGTGATAGTGGACATCCCTGCTGCGTTCCTGACCTTAGGGGGAAAGCTCTCAGTTTTTCCCCATTGAGAATGATATTCACTGTGGGTTTTTCATAGATGGCTTTTATGATATTGAGGTATGTACCCTCTATGCCTATACTCTGAAGAGTTTTGATCAAGAAAGGATGCTGTACTTTGTCAAATGCTTTTTCTGTATCTATTGAGAGGATCATATGATTCTTGTTCTTTCTTTTGTTAATGTATTGTATCACGTTGATTGATTTGCGGATGTTGAACCAACCTTGCAGCCCAGGGATAAATCCCACTTGGTCATGGTGAATAATCCTTTTAATGTACTGTTGGATCCTATTGGCTAGTATTTTGGTGAGAATTTTTGCATCCATGTTCATCAGGGATATTGGTCTGTAGTTCTCCTTTTTGATGGGGTCTTTGTCTGGTTTTGGGATCAAGGTAATGCTGGCCTCATAAAATGAGTTTGGAAGTTTTCCTTCCATTTCTATTTTTTGGAACAGTTTCAGAAGGATAGGTATTAATTCTTCTTGAAATGTTTGGTAGAATTCCCCTGGGAAGCCATCTGGCCCTGGGCTTTTGTGTTTTGGGAGATTTTTGATGACTGGTTCAATTTCCTTAGTGGTTATAGGTCTGTTCAGGTTTTCTATTTCTTCCTGGTTCAGTTTTGGTAGTTGATACATCTCTAGGAATGCATCCATTTCTTCCAGGTTATCTAATTTGCTGGCATAGAGTTGCTCATAATATGTTCTTATAATTGTTTGTATTTCTTTGGTGTTGGTTGTGATCTCTCCTCTTTCACTCATGATTGGGTTGATTTGGATCATTTCTCTTTTCTTTTTGATAAGTCTGGCCAGGGGTTTATCAATCTTGTTAATTCTTTCAAAGAACCAGCTCCTAGTTTCGTTGATCTGTTCTACTGTTCTTTTAGTTTCTATTTCATTGATTTCTGCTCTGATCTTTATTATTTCTCTTCTCCTGCTGGGTTTAGGCTTTATTTGCTGTTCTTTCTCCAGCTCCTTTAGGTGTGGGGTTAGGTTGTGTACTTCAGACCTTTCTTGTTTCTTGAGAAAGGCTTGTATTGCTATATACTTTCCTCTTAGGACTGCCTTTGCTGCATCCCAAAGATTTTGAATAGTTGTATTTTCATTTTCATTGGTTTCCGTGAATTTTTTTAATTCTTCTTTAATTTCCTGATTGACCCATTCATTCTTTAGTAGGATGCTCTTTAGCCTCCATGTATTTGAGTTCTTTCCGACTTTCCTCTTGTGATTGAGTTCTAGTTTCAAAGCATTGTGGTCTGAAAATAGGCAGGGAATGATCCCAGTCTTTTGGTACCAGTTGAGACCTGAATTGTGACCTAGGATGTGATCGATTCTGGAGAATGTTCCATGGGCACTAGAGAAGAATGTGTATTCTGTTGCTTTGGGATGGAATGTTCTGAATATGTCTGTGAAGTCCATTTGGTCCAGTGTGTCATTTAAAGTCTTTATTTCCCTGTTGATCTTTTGCTTAGACGATCTGTCCATTTCAGTGAGGGGGGTGTTAAAGTCCCCCACTATTATTGTATTGTTGTCAATGTGTTTCTTTGCTTTTGTTATTAATTGCCTTATGTAATTGGCTGCTCCCATGTTAGGGGCATAGATATTTACAATTGTTAGATCTTCTTGTTGGATAGACCCTTTAAGTAGGATATAGTGTCCTTCCTCATCTCTTATTACAGTCTTTGGTTTAAAATCTAATTTGTCTGATATAAGAATTGCCACCCCAGCTTTCTTTTGGTGTCCATTAGCATGGTAAATGGTTTTCCACCCCCTCACTTTCAATCTGGAGGTGTTTTTGTGTCTAAAATGAGTCTCTTGCAGACAGCATATCGATGGGTCTTGTTTTTTAATCCAATCTGACAGCCTGTGTCTTTTGATTGGGGCATTTAGCCCATTTATATTCAGGGTAACTATTGAAAGATAAGAATTTAGTGCCATTGTATTGCCTGTAAGGTGACTGTTACTGTATATTGTCTGTGTTCCTTTCTGGTCTATGTTGCTTTTAGGCTCTCTCTTTGCTTAGAGGACCCCTTTCAAGATTTCTTGTAGGGCTGGTTTTGTGTTTGCAAATTCCTTTAGTTTTTGTTTGTCCTAGAAGCTTTTTATCTCTCCTTCTATTTTCAGTGACAGCCTAGCTGGATATAGTATTCTTGGCTGCATATTTTTCTCATTTAGTGCTCTGAATATATCATGCCAGTCCTTTCTGGCCTGCCAGGTCTCTGTGGATAGGTCTGTTGCCAATCTAATGTTTCTACCATTGTAGGTTACAGACCTCTTGTCCCAAGCTGCTTTCAGGATTTTCTCTTTGTCTCTGAGACTTGTGAGTTTTACTATTAGATGTCGGGGTGCTGACCTATTTTTATTGATTTTGAGAGGGGTTCTCTGTGCTTCCTGGATTTTGATGCCTGTTTCCTTTCCCAAATTAGGGAAGTTCTCTGCTGTAATTTGCTCCATTATACCTTCTGCCCCTCTCTCTCTCTTTCTTCTTCTTCTGGGATCCCAATTATTCTAATGTTGTTTCGTCTTATGGTATCACTTATCTCTCGAATTCTGCCCTCGTGATCCAGTAGTTGTTTATCTCTCTTTTTCTCAGCTTCTTTATTTTCCATCATTTGGTCTTCTATATCACTGATTCTCTCTTCTGCCTCATTTATCCTAGCAGTTAGCGCCCCCATATTTGATGGCACCTCATTAATAGCCTTTTTGATTTCTACTTGGTTAGATTTTAGTTCTTTTACTTCTCCAGAAAGGGTTTCTCTAATAACTTCCATGCTTTTTTCAAGCCCAGCTAGTATCTTTTAAGTGATGATTCTGAACTCTAGATCTGACATCGTACTAATGTCCGTATTGAGTAGGTCCCTGGCAGTCGGTACTACCTCTTGTTCTTTTTGTTGAGGTGATTTTTTCCATCTTGTCATTTTGTCCAGAGGAGAATAGATTAATGAGAGAACAAAATGCTAACAGGGTAACAATGTTCCCAGAAAATATACTCTAAACAAATCAGAAAAGACCTGAAGCAGTGGGAAAAGAAAGGGAAAGAGAGAAAAAAGAAAAAGAAAAAAAGAAGGAAAAGAAAAAGATAAAGATAAAAACAAACAAAAACAAAACAAAACAAAAACAGAATGTGATCAAATATGATCAGGCTGGCATATAGATCAGTGCCACACACTAGATTTTGGGTGTATTTGGTCTGTTAGAAGAAAGTGCCTCCCAAAATTTTAAAGAAAGAAAAACTTATATATGTACAAAAATAAGGGTTGATATGATGAAGGGATGGAATATGACTGTAAAGATGGAAATTATAAAAAATTTTATAAAAGGAATTGGTAAGAAGTTGTTTGAAAAAAGGAAGAAGAGGATTTAAAAAAGAAAAAGGGAGAGAATGTGATCAGGCAGGGGAGTAGAAAAAAACCATACAATAGGGATTTAGGGTATATTCTGATCTGTTAGAAGAAACTATCTCAAAATTTTAAAGAGAGAACAACTCATATATATATGCCAAAAATACGGGTAACTACTATGAAGGGATAGAATATGACTCTAAAAATGAAAAATAAAAATGTTTTTTTTAAAAAAGGGATTGATAAGATGTTGGTTGAAAAAGGGAAAAAGAAAAATTCAAAAAAAAAAAAAAAAGACCGTTAAAAAAAAAAAGTAACTTTGAAAGACTAAAGAGTCATGGGGAAAAAGCCATGAATTCTATGTGCATTATTCCCCTAGCACTGGAGTTCTGCCGTTCTCATTGATCGGTAAACTTGGTCTTGGCTGGCTGTTCTCGCTGATCTTCTGGGGGAGGGACCTGTTGCCGTGGTTTCCAAAAGTCTTTGCCGGAGGTGGAATTGCCCCGCCCTTGCCTGGTCTGGACTAAGTAATCTGCTCGGGTTTGCTCTCTGGAGCTTTTGTTCCCTGCAGGCTTTCAGTACAGCTTTGGAGGCAGAGAGTGAAAATGGCGGCCTCCCAATCTCTGCCTCGGAGGAGCCGAGAACTCGGGCCCGCTCCTCGGTGAGCCCCCAGAGAAAAGCGGTCAGTCACTCCCATCTCCCCGGTCTCCAGCCGCACTCCGTGCTCACCCGGCCTGTGACCGAGCGTTTCTATCTCTGGCACCCGACCCCGTGTGGAGTCTCCAAACCCAGCAGATCCCCGCAGTGCGCTCCCACACCTCTCCTCCCAGGGGAAGAAGGTGACTCTCCCCGGATCTGCCGCTTGTTGGGTCCCTGCTGGAGGAGCAGTGGCCCCCCTGTGCCGCAGATCACGGTTTATGGCAACCCCAAGCTGAGAGCCCGCACCTGGGCTCCGTCTCTGCAGCCGGCTTCCCTGCTCCGATACCTGGGAGCTCTGCCGCATTCAGGCACCCCCAGTATTCCTGTGACCCCGAGGGTCCTGAGACCACAATGTCCCACCCCCCACTTAGCCACCGGAGTGACGTCCCTCAGCGGAGCAGACTTCTAAAAGTTCCGATTTTGTGCTCCGTGGTTCTATCACTTGCCAGAAGCGGCCGGCGGAGGCCCCTCCCCCGCCGTCTATCCTCCCGAATTTCGCCTGGGATTCACTTCTCCACACGTCCTACCTTCCAGAAAGTGGTCGCTTTTCTGTTCAGAGAGTTGTTGCTCTTCTTTTCTTCGATCTCTTTTTGCTCATAGTTCACGTCCTGTGGCCTATGGAGTCCACTCCCTGCCATCTTCACTCCAGAACTCAAGCCACTGTCTGAAGCATTAGCACTTACAGAGGCCGAGAGAAAGGAGGAAACCTGTGTGGGAACGGCATACCCCCACATGAATGGATTTTGAGGGCATTATTCTAAGTGAAAAAAGACCAAGAGAGACAAATACCATGTGATCTCACTTATAGGTGGAATCTACAAAAAAAATAATAAACTATTTTTAAAAAGCTAAGCTCATAGAGAACAGACAGCTTGTTGCCAGAGGCAGGGGTTGCAGGCAAGATGGATGAAAGGAGTCAAAAGGTACAAACTTCCAGGTATGAAATAAATAAGTCATAGGGGTATAATGCACAGCATGGTGGCTATAGTTAATAATACTGCATTGCAAATTGGAAAGTGGCTAAGAGAGTGGATCTTAAAAATCCTCATCACAAAAAAGCTATTTTATAAATTGGAACGTGTAAGTCATTTGCATTTAATAGAAGTATTGAGATGGGGTTAATTATAGCAGCATGTAATTTATTGTTTCTGTACTTCAGTTCTTGGTCCTTTCTGTCTTCTCTTGGTTTAGTCAAAGTTTTGGATTTTTTTTAAACCTATCTCCTGTATTAGTCTTCTTAAATTTTTTTATGATTACTCTAATACTGTTACTAACAATCTAATATGTTATTAACATATCACTTCATTTATAATGTAATAAACAACATGTAAGCCTAAAACAGTGTGTTCCCATCCTGTCTTTGTGCTGTCATCATATATTTTTACCCCTACTTTACCAATCTTGATTTTGTTGTTCATTTTGCTCTAAAACGTCCATTACAGTCTATACAAATTGAGAAAAGAAAATAAAACTTTAAATATTTACTATTTCTACTGCTCTCCTGCTTCCCTTAAATATTTGTTCATTGGTGGTATTCATAACCAACCTAAAGAACTTCCTTTAGCATTTCTTTTTGTTTGTTTGTTTGTTCTGAATATATTTTCTGAGCTATTGTTTGTCTGAAAACTGTCCTTATTTTTTTCTTTATTTTTAAAAATATATTTTATACTTCGTGGTGGAATCTATGTAATAGTACCTCCCCACAGTTGACCCTCTGCCTGGACACTTTAAGATGTCATTCCTTTATCTTTTGAGTCTCCATTGGTTTTTTGTTTGTTTGTTTTTTGTTTTATGTCTTTCTTTATAATAAATCTGCTGTCCTCCTTCCCTGGGTTCTACTGTATGTCTCCTCTCCTCCACTGAGTGCTTTTAAGGCTTTTCTTTTATTTTGGTTGACAGCAGTTTGACTACAATATGCTCAGGTGTGATTTTCTTTGTATTTGTTCTGACTGGGATTTTCTGGGCTTCTTGGACCTGTGCATTGATGATTTTGAGGACAGTTTGAAAAAGTTTGGCCAATATACTTCATAACATTTTTTTAAATTTATTTTTGATGTAGTGTTCCATGATTCATTGTTTGCGTATAATACCCAGTGCTCCATTCAATACGTGCCCTCTTTAATACCCATCACCAGGCTAACCCATCCCTCCCCTCCCCTCTAGAACCCTGTATTTGTTTCTCAGAGTCCACAGTCTCTCATGGTCGTCTCTCCCTCTGATCCCCCCCCCCTTCATTTTTCCCTTCCTACTATCTTCTTCTTTTTTTTTTTTTAACATATAATGTATTATTTGTGTCAGAGGTACAGGTCTGTGATTCATCAGTCTTACACAATTCACAGCGCTTACCAGAGCACATACCCTCCCCAGTGTCTATCACCAGCCACCCCGTCCCTCCCACCCCCCACCCCTCCAGCAACCCTCAGTTTGTTTCCTGAGACTAAGAATTCCTCCTATCAGTGAGATCATATGATGTATGTCTTTCTCTGATTGACTTACTTCGCTTAGCATAATACCCTCTAGTTCCATCCATGTCATTGCAAATGGTAAGATTTCAGGTTTTTTGATGGCTGCATAATATTCCATTGCATATATATTTACCACATCTTCTTTATACATTCATCTGTTGATGGACATCTGGGCTCTTTCCATAGTTTGGCTATTGTGGACATTTGCTATAAACACTGCGGTGCACGTACCCCTTCGGATCACTACATTTGTATCTTTGGGGTAAATACCCAGTAGTGCAATTGCTGGATCGTATGGTAGCTCTATTTTCAACTTTTTGAGGAACCTCCATACTGTTTTCCAGAGGAACCTCCATACTGTTTTCCAGAGTGGCTGCACCAGCTTGCATTCCCACCAACGGTGTAGGAGGGTTCCCCTTTCTCCGCATCCCTGCCGACATCTGTCGTTTTCTGACTTGTTCATTTTCGTCATTCTGACTGGTGTGAGGTGGTATCTCATTGAGGTTTTGATTTGGATTTCCCTGATGCTGAGCGATGTTGAGCACTTTTTCATGTGTCTGTTGGCCATTTGGATGTCATCTTTGGAAAAATGTCTATTCATCTGCCCATTTCTTGATTGGATTCTTTGTTCTTTGGGTGTTGAGTTGGCCAATATACTTCAAATGTGTTTTTTAACTCTTGCTTTCTTCTTCTGGGGTTCAATTACAGGGTCTTTTTCCCCCAATTTGCTTTCTCATTCCTCTGTTCTTAGTCTGGGATAAATACTATTAATGTGTCTAAGTTTATGACTACTTTCTTTGGTTGGACACAGCCTGTTAATCCCATCCATGATTTTTTTTTTTTAGTTTTAGCTATTGTACTTGTCCACTTAAGATCTCTATTTGATTGCTTTCTTAAGCTTCCATATCTCTTCTGAAATTATCCATTACTTTATTGTAACTATCTGTAACATTTTCATATTATTTTATTTTTATAAAGTGCAGCTTTTTTTTTTTCCAACTTTATTGATATAATTGACAGGTAATATTTGTTGATGGACACTTGAGTTGCTTCCATAGCACGTCTATTTGAAATAATGCTGCAATGAACATAGGGGTGCATATATCTTTTTGAATTAGTGTTTTCCTTTTCTCTGGGTGACCCAGTAGTAGAACT
The DNA here is from genome assembly GCF_964656455.1 of Halichoerus grypus. NCBI lineage: Eukaryota > Metazoa > Chordata > Mammalia > Carnivora > Phocidae > Halichoerus > Halichoerus grypus. Next base: position 19,737,446 of record NC_135726.1, on the reverse strand, counting down.
ACTGGATCATATGATATTTCTATTTTTAATTTTTGAGGAACCTCCATACAGTTTTCCACAGTGGCTGCACCAACTTACATTCCCACCAACAGTGCACACGGCTCCATTTACTCCACATCCTCACTGACATTTACTTCTTTTTGATTCTAGCCATTCTGACAGGTGTATGAGGATATATCATTGTGGTTTGGATTTGCATTTCCCTAATGATCAGTGATGTTGAGCATCTTTTCATGTGTCTGTTGGCCATCTGTATGTTTTCTTTGGAAAATGTCTATTTAGATCTTCTGTGTGTTTTTAAGTTGGATTATTTGGGGAGGTTTTTTTTGGTGTTGTTTAAGTTCTTTACATATTTTGGATATTAACCCCTTATTGAATATCTCATTTATCACTATCTTCTCCTATTCAGGAGTTTTACCTTTGTTTTGCTGATGGTTTCCTTTACTGTGCAAAAACTTTTTATTTTGCTATAGTCCCTGTAATTTTTGCTTTTTTTCCCTTGCCTGGGGAGACCTATCTAGAAAAATGTTGCTGAGGTCAATGTTGAAGAAATTACAGCCTGTTTTTTTTTTTTTCTAGAACTTTTATGATTTCATGTCTCACATTTAAGTCTTTAACCCATTTTGAGCTTATTTTTGTGTATTGTATAAAAAACGGTCCAGTTTCATTCTTTTGCACGTGGATGTCTAGTTTTCCCAGCACCATTTATTGAAGAGACTGTCTTTCCCCCCATTGTATATTCTTGCCTCCTTTGTCACAGATTAACTGACCCTAGAAGCATGGGTTTATTTCTGGGTTGTCTATTCTTTCCTATTGCTCTATGTCTGTTTTTGTACCAGTATCATACTATTTTGATCACTATAGCTTTGGAGTTTATCTTGAAATCTGGAATTGTGATACCTCTAGCTTTGTTCTTCTTAAGATTCCTTTGGCATTTTGGAGTCTTTTGTGGTTCCATACAAATTTTAGGATTGTTTGTTCTAGTTTTCTGAAAAATGCTGTTGGCATTTTGTTAGAGATTGCACTGAATCTCTAGAATGCTTTGGGTAGTAGGGACATTTTAACAATATTCTACCAACCCAGAAGCATGGGGTATCTTTCCATTTGTGTCATCTTTAATTGCTTTCAGCAGTGTTTTATAGTTTTCAGAGAACAGATCTAACTTACTTGGTTAAGTTTATTCTTGGGTATTTTATTTTTTGGTACAATTATATAAAAGGGATTGTTTTCTTATTTTCATAGTTTTTATTTAAATTCCAGTTAACATAGAGTGTAATATTAGTTTCAGATGTACAATATAATGATTCACTACTTCTATACATCATCCAGTGCACATCACAAGTGCACTTCTTAATCCCCATCTCCTATTCACCCATCCCCCCCATCTTTCTGGTAACCATCCTTTGTTCTCTATAGTTAAGAGTCTGTTTCTTGGTTTGCCTCCCTCTCTCTCTCTCTCTCTTTTTTTTTTTTTTTTTACCTTTGCTGATTTGTTCTGTTGCTTAAATTCCACATATGAGTGAAGTCATATGGTATTTGTCTTCCTCTGACTGATTTTGATTAACATAATACTCTCTAGCTCCATCTGTGTCATTGCAAATGGCAAGATTTCAGTCTTCCTCTGGCCGAATAATATTCCTGTGTGTGTGTGTGAGTGTGTGACTTCTTTATCTATTCATCAATCAGTGGATGCCTGGGCTATTTCCATATCTTTGTTAGTGTAGATAAAGCTGCTATAAACATTGGGATGCATGGATCCCTTTGATATAGTATATTTGTATTCTTTGGGTAAATACCCAGTGGTGTGATTGCTGGATCATAGGATAGTTGTATTTTTAACTTTTTGAGGAACCTCCATACTGTTTTCCACAGTGGCTGCACCAGTTTGCATTCCCATCAACAGTGAACGAGGGCTCCCTTTTCTCCACATCCTTGCCAACACCTGCTCTTTCTTGTGTTGTTGATGTTAGCCATTCTGACAGGTATGTGGTAGTATCTAATTGTAGTTTTGGTTTGCATTTCCCTGATAAGAGATATTGAGCATCTTTTCATGTGTCTGTTGGCCATCTATATGTCTTTTTTGGAAAAATGTCTATTCATGTCTTCTGTCCACTTCTAATTAGATTATTCATTTTTGGGGGTGTGTGCTTCATAAGTTCCTTATATATTTTAGATACTAACCCTTTATCGCATATGTCCTTTGCAAATATCTTCTCCCTTTCAGTAGGCTGCCTTTTACCTTTGTTGATTGTTGCCTTTGCTGGGCAAAAGATTTTTATGTTGATGGAGTCCCAATAGTTTATTTTTGCTTTTGTTTCCCTTACCTCAGGAGACATATCTAGAAAGAGGTAGCTATGGCCGACGTCAAAGAAGTTACTGACTGTGCTCTCTTCTAGGATTTTGATGGTTTCAGGTCTCACATTTAGGTCTCAATCCATTTAGAATTTATTTTCATAAATGGTGTGAGGATATGGTCCAGTTTCATTCTTTTGCATGTTGCTGTCCAGTTTTCCCAACACAATTTGTTGAAGAGACTGTCTTTTTTCCATTGGATATTCTTTCCTGCTTTGTTGAAGATGAATTCCATAGAATTGTGCATTCATTTCTAGGTTTTCTATTCTGTTCTATTGACCTTTGTGGTTTTGTTTTGTTTTGTACTAGTACCATACTCCTTTGATTACCACAGCTTTGTAATACAACTTGACATCCAGAATTGTGATGCCTTCAGCTTTGCTTTTATTTTTCAAGGTTGCTTTGGCTATTCAAGGTCTTTTGTGGTTCCATAGAAATTTTAGGATTGTTTATTCTAGTTGTATGAAAAATGCTGGTGGTATTTAATAGAGATCACACTGAATGTGTAGATTGCTTTGGGTAGTATGGACATTTGAACAATATTTATTCTTCCAACCCATGAGCATGAAAAGTTTTTCCATTTCTTTGTGTCCTCTTCAATTTCTTTGATAGATGTTTTATAGGTCTCAGAGTACAGGTCTTTCACCTCTTTATTTAGGTTAATTCCTAGGTATCTAACTGTATTGGGTGTAACTGTAAATGGTATTGTTTCTAAAAGGCTCTGTTTTCTTAATTTCTTTCTTCTTTTGTTAGTGTATAGAAATGCAGTGGATTTCTATATATTAATTTTGTGTCCTACAGTTTCACTGAATTTATTTATCAGTTCTAATAGTTTTTGTTGTATTTAGGGTCTTCTATGTATAGTATCATCTGCAAATAATGATAGATTAACTTATTCATTACCAATTTGGATGCCTTTTATTTCTTGTCCAATTGCTGTGGCTAGGACTTCAGTACTGTGTTGAATAAAAGTGGTGAAAGTAGACATTCTGTCTTATTCTGATCTTAAGAATAAAAGTTCTCAGTTCTTCACCATGGAGTATGATGTTAGCTGTGGATTTTTCATACATGGCACTTATTTTATTGATGTTTGTTCCCTCTAAACCCAGTTTGTTGAGAGTTTTTATCATGAGTGGATGTTGTATTTAGCCAAATGCTTTCTCTGCATCTACTGAGATGACCAAATGGCTTTTATCCTATCTCATCTTAATGTGATATATCACATTGATTTTGCAACTATTGTACCACTCTTGTATTCCTCCAATAAATCTTATATTGTAGTGAATATTTTTAATGTACTGTTGAATTCAGTTTGCTAATATTTTGTTGAGGACTTTTGCATCTATGTTCATCAGAGATATTGACCTGTTTTGTTTTGTAGTGTTTTTATCTAGTTTTGTTATCAGGATAATATTGCCTGCATAAAAAGAATTTAGAAGCTTTCCCTCCTCTTCTATTTTTTTTTTTTTTTGAATAGTTTGAGAAGAATAGATACTAACCCTCCTTTAACTGTTTTTAGTAGAATCCACATGAATTCATCTGGTCCTAGGCTTTTGTTTGGGAGTATTTTTGTTACTTACTGATGAACTTCATTACTAGTAATTGGTTTCTTCAAATTTTTTATTTCCTCTTGATTCAATTTTGAAAGATTATGTGTTTGTAGGAATTGACCCATTTCTTCTAGGTTGTCCAATTTGGCATATAATTTTTCATAATATTATCTTTTGTATTTCTGCGGTGTCAGTTGTTTTTTGCCTTCATTTCTGATTTTGAGTCTTCTCCCTTTTCTTGATGTCTAGCTAAAGGTTTATCAATATTTTTATCTTTTCTAAAAACCAGTTTCTGATTTCATTTTCATATTTTTGGTCTCTATTTTACTATTTCTGCTCTAATCTTTATTATTTCCTTCCTTCTACTAGCTTTGAGCTTTGTTCTTCTTTTTCTAGCCCTCTTATGTGTAAGGGTAAGTTATGTATTTGAGATTTTTCTTGGTTCTGAGGTGGACCTGTATTGCTCTAAACTTCCCTCTAAGAACTGCTTTTGCTGCAACCCAAATATCTTGGATTACTGTGTCTTCTTTTTCATTTGTCTCAATATATTTTATTTCCTCTTTGTTATCTTGCTTGACCCATTCATTAGTAGCATGTTATTTAGCTTCCTTGTATTTCTATTCTTTCCATATTTTTTTCATAATTGATTTCTAGTTTTACACCATTGTGGTTGGAAAAGATAGTTGGTATGATTTCAACCTTCTTAAATTTACTGAGGCCTGTCTTGTGACCAATCCTGTGTTCTATGCTGGGGAGAATTCATTGTGCACTTGAGGAGAATGTATTTTTGCTGCTGTTGGATGAAATGTTCTTTATGTATTAGGTCCATTTGGTCTAAAGTGTGCTTCAAATCTAACATTTCCCAGTTGATTTTCTTCTAAATAATCTATCCCTTGTTAAAAGTGGGGCATTAAAGTCCCCTATTCTTATTACTGTCTATCTCTCAGATCTGTTGGTATTTGCTCAATATATTTATGTGATCTATCTTCTTGATGATTTGACCCCCTTATTATATAATAATCATTTTTGTCTCTGGTTACATTTTTGGCTTAAAGTCTATTTTATCTGATGCTAATAAAGCTACTCATGCGTGTGTGTGTGTGTGTCCACTTTCTTAGAATACCTTTGCTATCCAATCACTTTGAATCTGTTTCTGTCCTTAGAGCTGAGGTGAGTCTCTGTGGTAGCAACATATAATTGGGTCTTCTATTTTTGTTTGTGTTTTTTACATACATTCAGCCACTCTATGCCTTTTGATTGGAGAATTAAATCCATTAATATTTAGAATAATCACTAATAGGTAAGGTCTTACTAATTGTTTTTCCGGATGTTTTGTAGTTGCATTTTTCTTCCTTTTTTGCTAACTTTCTTTGTATATTGATAATTACCTATAGTGCTATGCTTTGATTCCATTCTATTTTTGTGTATCTATTGTAGATTTTTGCTTTATGGTTCCCATGAGGTTTACATAAACACTGTAAAGATATAATAGTCTATTTTACATTGATAACAATTTAACTTTGGTCACATATCTCTATCCTTTTATCCCCCTATTATATTTTGGATGTACATTTACTTTTTGTGTATTATTTAAAAATTGTTGAAGTTATCTTTTTCATTAGTGCTTTCATCCTTTGACATTTATTCTAGAGTTTAGTTAACACATTACCATTTTACAGTATTAGGTAAACATACAGAGTATCCTGTTTACCTTTACCAGTGTGGTATATATTTTTGTGTTACTATTTAGTATCCTTTTGTTTCAGCTTGAAGGACTCCTTTCAACTTTTCTTATAAGGCAGGTTCGGTGATGATGAATTTCCTTAGCTTTTGTTAAATAGGGAAAGTATTTTGCCTTCAGTCTGAAGAACAATTTTGCGGGGTAAAGTATTCTGGTGGGCGGTTTCTTTCAGTACTTTGAATATATCTTCTCATTCCCTCCTGGCCTGTGAGATCTCTGCTATAAAATCTGCTGACAGCCTTATGGAGGTTCCCTTGTATGAGAGAATTTCTTTCTCTTCTACTTTTAAAATTCTTTGTCTTTGGTTTTAGACAATTTTATTCTGTATAATGGAGAAGAATATTTCAGACTGAAATTTTAAGGTGACTTACTACCTTCTTGAGCTTGGATGTCCAAAGCTCTACTCATCTTTTTGAAGTTCTCTGCCATTATTTATTCAAATAAGCTTCCTATTCTTTTCTCCCTCTTTTCTCCTTCTGGGACTCCAGTAATGCAGACATATTGCTTTTGATGGTATCTCCTCTGGGCTTTCCTCCTTCCTTTCAATTCTTTTTTTTTTTTTTGCTCTTCTAATTGTACAATTTAAATTGATCTGTCTTCTAGCTTACTGATTCTCTCTTTTTCAGGTCTGCTGTTGAAGTCATCTATTGAATTTTTTAGTTCAATTGTTTTATCTTTCACTTCAAAATTTCTGTTTGGGTTCTTTTTAATGTTTTATCTGGGAACTTCTCATTTTGTTTTAGTAGTATTTTCCTCATGTTGTTAAATGATCTGTTTTCTTTTAGCTGAGTTTCTGTAGAAAAATCATTTTGATTTCTCTGTCAGACAATTACTGGATCTCCATTTCTTTGGGACCAGGTCCTAGAGGCTTACTATATTTTTTGGTGTCGACATATTTCCCTGATTCTTTATGATCCCTGCAGCCTCAAATAGTTGTCTGTGCATCTGAAGAAACATATATTATGCACTAATTTCAGTTAGGGAAGTCCTTCATCTCAGAAAGGGCACACTGTATTGTGCTATGACCCTGGGTCTAGTGATGTAGGGTGCCAAGTGCTGGGGCACATGGTGGCACCATCTTCAAGTGCGGTGTGATGTCTCTTTAGCTCAGGCCACTGGGGTCTACACTGTTGACAGCTGTGTCATCCTTGGCAAGCACTGCATGGGGGAGTCTACAGTGGCCACATGGGCTATTGGGCTCCTAAGCAGCATCTCCAGGACTGGTGACTAGGGACGAGGGCAGGCAGTGGTGGGGGCTGGAGCCAGCGGTGTGCGCACATTCAGCTGTAGGTGCCTATGTAGTGGTAGAGGTCACCTGCAGACATACGTGTAGTGATGGGGACCAGGGCCAATTATGGGCCCACTGGTGTCTGTAGAAGACCTAGGTGTCAGTGTGTCCTCCTATGAGTTTACACTCTACTCCCTGGTATGCATACTGTGGTGGAGGCCAGTGATAGGGGTCAAGCTGGGGGACATGCAGGCTCAAAGCTGGAGAGACCAGCTTACAGGTAGGCATAGTGGTGCTGGCCATTGACAGAAGCAAGACCTGACATGGACTTGCAAGCAGCTATGGGGGACCTGGATATTGGTGTGCTCACCTACAGCTGGACTCTCTTCCCCTGGGTTTGCACACTGTAGTGAGGGTTATGACAGCGGTAGGGCTAGGGGCTAGGGGCATGCCAGAACTAAAGCAATCTATAGCTAGGAGTGGTATTGCTGACTAGTGACAGAAGGCAGGGCTTGATTGTATTGACAAGCATCTGTGGCAGGCCCTGAATATTTGTGTGTTTATTGGTGGCTGCACGCTGTCCCTTCCATGCATGTGTGTTGCAGTAGGGGCCACATCAGGCAGTGGCGTGCAGGTGCATGGCTAGGGGCTAACTCAAGCACAGGCATGCTGGTGGGGGTCAGCCCAGGTTGCTTATACTGGTATCCTGTACTCACACAGCTGTAGAAGCCTGGGCTGGCTGTGAGCATAGCACCCAGGCCCTGGTAGAAGTGGGAAGGAACTAAGGTGCTGATTTCTTACACTTGCACTGCCACAAAGATCTTGAATAGCTACCAGTGTTGGGTCCAGGCTTTGGCAGAAGGAGTTTTAAGGGAGGGGATAGGAAGAGGGGAGGGAATGAGGAAGAGCTAGTATTAGCAATAGTAAATACCCGTGGCAAAGCTGCTGAGTTTGTCTGAAGAGCAGGTCTCTGTGAACCACAATCATTCCTGCTGTGTGTTTGCTAATAATAGCCTGTTTTTCATCCTGTTCCTAGCTGGCTCTCTTTGCCAGTTGGGGTGGGGTAAAAACTGAAGCTTGACCTTCACACAGTGCCTGGAGAGGCTAGAGAAGCTCATCTCAACCCGTTCTTTCCTGGTGACAGGAACTCTCACTAGCTGGACATCTCCTTCTTGGAGTTGAACAGTGCTGGCTTGGGGATGGGATGATGTGAGGAAAATAAACTTGTTTTTCTTCTCATGTGAATATTCTCAGGGTTTTTTTGTGTTGTTCCATATTGTTGCTAAAATTTCTGAAGGGGAATCTAGAGCTCTTCTGGAGCTGTTTGTTCATGGATAGCTAATAATTTTTATGGGCGTATGGGAAAGCTGGTATCTCCTACATCACTGTTTTTTTTTTTTTTTTTCTAGAATGCCTTGGTTACCTTAAAGTGATTTCTTGCTAATCTATGGTCATTTGGGGGGTTTACTTTTATTGACTGGTTTCCCCAAGAACAAGGGTCACATTGACCTGTTTTTGCATACACCTATTTTTTTATTGTGTATTGAGCATCATTGGTAATATGTTGCAGACACTGAATCTTGCTAGCTCATTTGGAACTGGGATGCTTTTTTGTTTTCCCCAATCAATTGCATGTATTAATTACAGATCACCTTGATTCTGTAGCAGCTTAGTTTTAGGTTTTGTTAGGGTGGTTGCTATGTTGGTTTTGCGCTTAGTCCTAGGACAAACCTCTTAGTTCTTAGATATGGAAGTAAAGTCCAAGATATGAAAGTGAAATGCCAAAGATTCTTATCAAGCACCTCTCACATACAGGGATTCTAACTCCAAGCTCTCACTCCTCTATGGTGGGCAGCAGATTAAATCTCTTCTTAGTTCTTTCATTCTTCAAGTTGTTAATATTGCCTCTGGGCTCCACCCTGTCTCATCTAAACGTGCATAGTAAGGATTCAGGCTAAAATTAGAAAGAATTCATATATGGATTTTTGGAATTTCCTGTCTGTGATCCCATCTTAGAATTTTCCTTCTCAACATTCCAGGATTTTTGGAAATCCCAAAACAATATTCTGATTCCACAGGCCCCAAACACTGTGTCTTCAGCTCTAGCTGTCTATAACTACTAGAGTATCCTCAAGGGAAATACAAATGTGGATGTTACCCAGTATGGCTCCTTTTTGTTTCCCCCAAGGATCAAGTCCTTACTGATTTAAGCCTATATTTGGTCACTCTTTGATCACTCTAGTTTTGTTGTTGTTGTTGTTTAAATTGTATTGTATCCATAATTTTTAAATCTTGCTTCCTCTGGAATGATTAGTTCAGTGCAAGCTGCCCTATTGCCTAAACTAAAACTCCCTGAGTAATTTTTACCTATTAATTTATTCAAGTGTTTGCTGAACCCCTACCATGTGCCTTGCAGTAGGTTAGACATGGGAGATGTAATGGTGAATAAAAACATAAAGGGAGTGAGATAATAAAAAAAAAAGGCTATAATTCCCATCTTCATGAAACTTATACTATGAGAGCAACACACACAAATAAATGTATAATGATAGCATGTGGCTATGAGAGCCTATAATAGGGCAATTTTAACCGATCAAGGAGATTCAGGAAGATGTCCCTGGGGACATAATAACAGTGCTATCATCTAAATTTCCTCCTGGCACCTGGGAAGTATTCATGTGATTATACAAGCTGAGGTCCCTTTGCTGAGTCAGTGGCTACAACCTTGAAATCAGTTGTCCAGTAAGCCATGCACTACAAGCAGAAGAGTCCAGTGATGTGCTGGATACTACAATGCAAAGATTTATCCTGGATATCAGTTGTCTGGGAAAGCATCTGTGATACAGCTATGGATCAGGAGACCTGTCATTGGAGTTGGGAGAGGAAAATGAAACTCCACCAGATATAACACTCCAGTACAGGGATGTGTGAAAATAAATGGCCACTTCCAGCACTTCTGAATAATTGTGAATAGATTTCAATGACATAAATGGGATAGGATCTGAGGATTGCTTTCTTTTACAATTCAGTAAAGAACTAGAGGAGACAAAAATTTCCTTTATGGATTAAAAATTCTATTGGTGACAAGGAACTGTGAGACACTGAGGATTTTGTCCCTTCACTGGAAGCCTGGGAATCCACCCCTAGGGACTGATGTTGAGATCACCTGGGAGATGGAGGGCAGGGGGCCACAGTATGAGCCTTAGGGAGCAAGAGGGGAGCACCTCCCCCATAGAGCATGAAAAGGCGGGGGTGGGGGGGGTACTCTTTCACTCCTTCACTTTTGTCATAGCAACTGCTTCATGTTCTTTTATGAAGATTTATTCTGAGTCCTGTCAGCCTTATGGTAATGTTTTCTCAACTTATTTTATAATTATGAAATAATTACAAATGGGTGACACAGATACTTAGTTCCTCTTTTTCTTTCTGTGCAGTGGTCGACATTCTGCCTGAAATTCTTTTCTGATTAGCCAACCCTTGAAATAATTTGCCTTTGTAAATATTCCTAGTCTAGTGTAAACATGAAAAATAACTGTTAAAGAGCATTCATTCTTTCAGTATCAGTTGAATTTTCATTAATAGAGGTTCTAATTCTATGAAAAATATTTAAGAAAACAAAACAAAGTAGTAGGAAGGAAGACTTAAAAAATACGCATAGCCTGTTACTTAACCTTGAATGTTAGCAGCAATGAGCTTTAAGAGCTTCCTGCCTGTTAACAGAAGCATCTGGACGCAAAACAGGGCTCTCCCTGAACCTCACAGTGGCTGGGTAGATAAAGCAAAACATGATGAGGGGGGAAAGGTTTCCTCTGGCCAAATCATATATATAGCTTTTTGAGGTGCATTAAAGACTTTAGAACTTATTCTTGAATGAAAAGCCATTGAAGTGTTTTAAGCACAGAAACTTCTATAATCAAATTCATATAAAAATATCCCTCTGACTTCATCAAAATGAAGCAAAGGTGCATGAGGAGAGGCCATTAGGAGGTTCTTGATTTCATCCTGATGAGATTAAACAGTGGCCAGGAGGAAGATGGTAATGATGGAGAAGTAGAGATATTCACAGATTTAGGAGATATTTAGGAAGAGCAAATGAACAGGCCTGCTGATTGATTGGACATGGAATTTGTTCCAAGCTTTTTTTTCTGACATACAGGTTTCTCCTGATCTTAATATGTTGTATTGTGTACACAAATATTATACTCTGATTCTTTATTCTTTTTTTCTTTTTATTTTAAAGATTTTACTTATTTATTTGAGAGAGAGCACAAGCAGGGAGGAGGGGCAGAGGGAGAGGGAGAAGCAGACTCCCCGCCGAACAGGAAGCCTGACATAGGACTCTATCCCAGGACTCTGGGATCATGACTGAGCCAAAGGTAGACGCTTAATGACTGAACCACCCAGGCGCCCTTGGATTCTTTATTTTTAACACTGTTATTATATACTGTTATGAAGCGATGTGTAATAACTCATTGACCTTATGTACCATAATTTAATCCCCTGCTCCTCATTGTGGGATGCAGAAGCTGTTCCCCAAGTTTTGCTAATATATGTAATTCTGTGATTGATACCTTTGGGCATAAAGAACCTTCCCTATAGCTGATTATTTACTTAGGATAAACTCCCACCAAATGATTCATTGAGCTAAGATATATGATCATCTTAAGATTCATATGGCAATAAAGAGATATGCCTATAGTAACATCACAATTATACAATTTCTTTAGGGAAACAGTCTTATGTCAGCTTGATTACATCAAGATTCTTTCAGCATGGAAGAGATAGTGATTTGTCTTCACTGCAATAGATACATATTCTAGATATAGATTTGTCTTTCCTGCCCACAATGTACTATCAGAACCACCATCCATGGACTAGGAGAACCTTTTATTTGCTATCATGGAAGAACATAAAACATTGCTTCTGAGTACAGAACTCATTTTATACCAAAATAAGTATGGTGGTTGGTTTATACTCCTGCAATTCAATGATCTTATAATATACCACATTTCCTTCAAAAGCATCTAGTATCCTGGAATGGTGGAATGGTCTACTGAAGAGTCAGTTACAGTACCTACTGGGGAACAACACCCTGAGAGTTTGGAGTTCGATCTTAAAATATGCAGTATATGCTTTAAATAAGCAACCAGTACATGGTGTATTTCCCACAGTCAGAAATACAGGTGTGAGAATCAAGAGGTAAAAGAGGGAAAAACTCCTCTGGTTTTTATATCCATTCATAGAATATTTGCCCTCTGTCCCTACAACTCTGAACTCTTATAATCTGAATGTTTTGGTTCTCAATGGAGAAATGTTTTTTTTTGCCAGGGGACACACTGTTCCACTGAATTAGCAGTCTCAGTTGCCATCTGCCCATTTCAGACTTGTTATATATACCACTAAACCAACAAGGGGAGAAGTTACTATCCTAGCTAGATGTGTGTTCTTGATCATTAAAAAGAAATTTGAGTTGCTGATGCACAATGGGTCAGAAAGGACTATGTCTGGAACCTAGGGGATCCTCTTGGGCAGGTTTTAGAATCCCCATGTGCAATACTAAGCTAAGAGAAAGCTGAAGCAACCAAAGTGGAAGGCAAAACAACTAAGGATTTAAACCATATAGGAAGGGATCCATAAAGAACATTGATTAGTGGGGGTGCCTGGGTTGCTCAGTCAGTTAAGGGTCTGCCTTAACTCAGGTCATGATACTGGAATCCTGGGATGGAGCCCCACACTGGGCTCCCTACTCTGGGGAGTCTGCTTCTCCCTGTCCCTCTCTCCTTGCCCCTCCCCCTTGCTCATGCACTCTCTCTCTCTCTCTCTCTCAAAATAAATAAGATCTATTTTTAAAAAGCATTTAAAATATTTTAATAAAATTTTTTTAAAAAGACTGATCATCATTAGCCATCAGGGAAATTCAAATCAAAACCACATTGAGATACCACCTTACACCAGTTAGAATGTCAAAAATTGACAAGACAAGAAACAACAAATGTTGGAGAAGTTGTAGAGAAAGGGGAACCCTCTTACACTGTTGGTGGGAACGCAAGTTGGTACAGCCACTTTGGAAAACAGTGTGGAGGTGCCTCAAAAAATTAAAAATAGAGCTACCCTATGACCCAGCAATTGCACTCCTGGGTATTTACCCCACAGACACAGATGTAGTGAAAAGAAGGGCCATATGCACCCCAATGTTCACAGTAGCAATGTACGCAATAGCCAAACTGTGGAAAGAGCCAAGATGCCCTACAATAGACAAATGGATAAAGAAGATGTGGCCCATATATACAATGGAATATTACTCAGCCATCAGAAAAGATGAATACCCAACTTTTACATCAACATGGATGGGACTGGAGGAGATTATGCTAAGTGAAATAAGTCAAGCAGAGAAAGTCAATTATCATATGGTGTCACTTATTTGTGGAACATAAGGAATAGCATGGAGGACATTAGGAGAAGGAAGGGAAAAATGAAGGGGGGCGAGAATCCGGAGGAGGAGACAAACCATGAGAGACTATGGTCTCTGAGAAACTGAGGGTTTTAGAGGGGAGGGGGGTGGGGGGATGGGTTAGCCTGGTGATGGGTATTAAGGAGGGCACATACTGCATGGAGCACTGGTTGTTATACGAAAACAATGAATCGTGGATCACTACATCAAAAACTAATAATGTACTTGCAGTACGTGCCCTCCTTAATAGTACTGGGTGTTATACGAAAACAATGGATCATGGATCACCACATCAAAAACTAATGATGTATTGTATGGTGACTAACATAATAAAATTAAAAAAAAAAAAACTAATGATGTACTGTATTGTGACTAATAAAATAAAATTTAAAAAAACTGATTAGTGGAGATAATGGATAAGGGGGGAGTTATCAATAGCAACCACTACCTTATGAGCAACTACATAAATAAAGACTAATACATGTGTGTACATGCACACATGTGGATGCACACAAGCACACTGCTCTTTTTTTTTTTTTTTTTTTTTACTTCTCCTCTTCTTGTTCCCTCATTTTATATAAGACTTATTAACAGTGGTTGAGAGCTTTTGTGGCATCTAGTTCAGTTACTAGATTTAAAGAAAAATGTTCTTCAATGGCAAAATAAATGAAATGAAAATATTCAGATAGTATATGGGCAGAATCCAAGAAGGTACACTGCCTTCTTGTAGGATTGGCATAGACAGAAAGATACCCCTGTCCTTAAAGACCAATGGAGGACTGAGTTTAGCTCAACATAAGAAAGAAGTTTCTAGCAACACTATGCAAGAATGAAAGGAGCCTCATTGTCAATGTAATGAGCTCCCTGTCACTGGGAGCCTAAAAGATACTCAATGGGATTTATGTATTAAGTACAAGATTGTGAAACCAAATAGGGTATTACTGTTTTTGTTTTGCATTTGAGGAAAATAATTGTCAGAGAGGTGATAAAACTTGCCTATTCTCATACAGCTAACAGTGGGGCTGCCCAATTGCATCTAATACCACAGTGTTGCTCAGCATTTTGCTGGTAACCCAACAGGACCACAGGGAAAGCTCTGAGATTTTTTCTTTCTTTCTTTCTAAGAGTTTCAGCTTTCCTTGGGAGCCAAGAAGTTCTTTCTGTGTGTCAGGCAGCTTATGTGAGCCTTACTTTAATGTATATATATATTCAAAGTGCATCATTAAATGATATTTAGACCAATTATTTATCCCATTAACCTATAAAAATTTATAGAAAACTGGCATAGCATTACACAACCAAAGGCGTTAACTGTTGTCACTGTTTCCTATGCTCCTCTTACCTTACACCCCCAGCCACACACACCATACAGGTATACAACATACACACACATACACACACACACATATTCACTCACGCTCCAGATATCTTCATAAGCATGTGTGCTTGATTTTAAACATTTCTCGTTTTGTATACTGATGCACTTTTTTAAACTAGAACGTGGTTACATTGCTTAGATATTGGTGTACAAAACAAAATGTCTTTTCCCAGGATTATTGAGATATAATTGATATACAGCACTATACAAGTTTAAGGTGCACAGCATAATGATTTACACATATTGTGAAACAGTTAAAACAATAAGTTTAGTTAATATCTATCTTCTGACATACATAGAAAAAAAATTTTTGCCTTGTAATGAGAACTTTAAGGATCTACTGTCTTAGCAACCTTTAGATATACCATGCAGCAGTGTTAACCACAGTCATCATGTGACATATTCTTAGTACTTATTTTTCTTATAACTGGAAGTTTGTACCTTTTGAACACTTTCATCCAATTCCCCTAACTTCAACCCCTGCCTCTAGTAACAACAAATCTGATCTCTTTTTCTATAAATTTTTATTAAGATTCTACATGTAAGTAAGATCGTACATGTAAATTCTATAAATAAGATTCTATATGTAAGATCAAATTTGTCTTTATCTGACAATTCACTGGGCACAATGCCTTCAAAATCCATTCTTATAGCAAATGGCGGGGTTTCCATTTTTATGGCTGAATAGTATTCTCTGTGTGTGTGTGTGTGTGTGTGTGTGTGTGTGTGTGTGTAATATATATACCACATTTTATTTATCCGTTCATGTATCAGTGGACACAGGTTGTTTCCATGTCTTTGCTATTATAAATAATGTTGCAGTAAACATGGGTGGGGGTGCAGATATCTCTTTGACTTAGTAATATCATTTCCTATGAATACATACCCAGAATTGAAATTGCTGGATCATAAGGTAATTTTATTTTTAATTTTTGGAGGAACCTCCATACTGTTTTCCATGTAACTGCCCCAATTTATAATTCCACAACACAAAGGTTCCCTCTTCTTCACATCCTTGCCAGCATTTGTAATCTCTTGTCTTTTTGATGATAGCTATGCTAACAAGCATGAGATGATGTGTCACTGAGGTTTTGATTTGCATTTACCCAAGAATGAGTGATGCCAAGCACCTTCTCAGGTATCTGTTGACCATTTGAAAATCTTCTTTGGGAAAATGTCTATTTAGGTCTTTTGCCCATTTTTTTTAAAGATTTTATTTATTTGACAGAGAGCTAGAGAACACAAGTAGGCAGAGAGGCAGGCAGAGGGAGAGGGAGAAGCAGGCTCTCTGCTGAGCAGGGAGCTTGATGTGGGGCTGGAACCCAGGACTCTGGGATCATGACCTGAGCCGAAGGCAGTCACTTAACTGACTGAGCCACCCAGGCATCCCATCTTTTGCCCATTTTTAATTATATAATTTGTTGTATTGCTCTTATATTATGACTTTTTAATAAATTTTATATAGTAACAATCAAATATATGATTAGCGAATGTTTTCTCCCATTCTGTAGGTTGTCTCTTTAATTTCTTGATAGCTTCTACACAGCATAAGAAACAATTTAGTTTATGTAGTCCTGCTTGTTTACTTTTATTTTGTTGCTTATGCTTTAGCTATTCTATCCAAAAATCCATTGCAAATATTCATCTCACAGAGCTTATTTTCTGTTTCTTCCAGGAGTTTTATAGTTTCAGATCTTATATTTAAGTCTTTACTCCATTATGAGTTAATTTGTGAGTGGTATAAGGTAAGGGTCTAGATTCATTCTTGTACATGTCAAAATCCATTTTTCTAGCACCATTTATTTCTTCATTGAGTGTTCTTGGCTCCCTTGTCAAGTATTTATATACCATACAAGTATGGGTTTATTTCTGGGCTCTCAATTATGTTCCATTTGTCTATGTGTCTGTTTTGATTGCTATAGCATTGTAATATTGTTTGAAATCAGGAAGTGTGATGCCTCCAGCTTTCTTCTTTCTCATGATTGCTTTGGCTATTTGGGGTCTTTTGTAGTTCGATGTAATTTTGGGGATTGTTTTCTCTACTTCTGAAAAAAAAAAAGTGCCAGGAGAATCCTGATAGGGATTACATTGAATCCATAGATGGCTCTGGATAACATGATACATTTTAACAATAAATTATTCCAGTCCTGAACATAGGATATCTTTGCATTTATTTGAGTCCTCTTCAGTTTCCTTCATCAAAGTCTTAGTTTTGCATGTAGAGACTTTCACCTCCTTGGTTAAATTTATTCTGAAGTATTTTATTGGTTTTGAAGCTGTTGTAAGTGATATTACCTTTTTTCTTTATGATAATTCTTTGTGTATAGAAAAGCTACTGTGATGGGCATTAAGGAGGACACATGATGTGATGAGCACTGGGTGTGATATGCAACTGATGAATTATTGAACTCTACATCTGAAACTAATGATGTACTATACTATATGTTGGCTAATTCAATTTAAATAAAACTACTGATTTCTGCATGTTATTTTTATATCCTACAAATTTACTGAATTTTATCTAAACAGTGTTTTGTGGAGTCTTTAGGATTTTCTCTATGTAAAATCATGTCATCTGCAAATAGGGACAATTTTATTTCTTCCTTTCTAATTCCATTGACTTTTATTTCTTGCCTGATGGCTTCGGCTAGAATTTCCAGTATTATGTTAAAAGGAGTAGTGAGAATGGGCACCCTTGTCTTGTTCATGATGTTAGAAGAAAAGTTTTCAATCTCTCACCACTGAGTATGTTAGCTGTGGACTTGTCATACATGGCTTTTGTCATGTTGAGGTATAGTCTGTCTATACCTAGTTTGTTAATAGTTTTTTTTTTTCATGAATAGATGTTAAATTTTGTCACCTACTTTTCCTGTATCTGTTGAGATATGATTTTTATCTTTCATTCTGTTAATATGGTGCATCACATTTAATTGCATATGTTGAACCATCCTTGCATCCCAGGGGTAAATCTTAATTGATCATGGTGAATGATCCTTTTAATGTGCTGCTGAATTTGGTCTTCTAGTATTTTATTAATGTTTCTGTGGATATATTTCAGGGATGTTGGCCTATAGTTTTTTCTTCTTGCAGTGTCCTTTTCTGGCTTTGATATGAGGGTACTGCTTAAATGAGTTTGAGAGTATTCCCTCCTGTTAAATTTTTTTGGGAAGAGCTTGAAAAGGATTGACATTAATTCTTCTTTAAATGTTTGGTAAAACAGTGAAGCCATTTGGTCCTGTGTTTGTCTTCCCTGGAAGATTTTTGATAAACTGATGAAAACTCCTTACTAATAATTGGTCTGTTGAGATTTTCTGTATCTTTCTGATTTAGTGTTGGTAGGTTGTATGCTTCTAAGAATTTATTCATTTCTTCTGGATTATCTATTTCTTCTAAGTTATCCATTTTGATGGCATCTAGTTGTTCATAGTAGCCTCTTACAGTCCTTTGTATTACTGTGGTATCAGTTGTAATGTTTCTCTTTCATTGACAGTTTTGATATGGGTCCTCTCTCTTTTTTTCCTTGAGTAGTCTAGCTAAAGGTTTGGCAGTTTTCTTTTCAAAGAATCAACTTTTACTTTGATCAGTCTTTCCTATTTTCCTGTTTTCTATTTCACTTGTTTCTTCACTAATCTTTATTCTTTCTTTTTGGTAACTTTTTGTTCAGTCTGTTCCTTTTTTTTCTAGTTCCTTGAGCTGTTGAGTTAGGGTGCTTACTAGATTTCTTGTTTCTTAATGTATGATTTTTTGCTATGAACTTCCCTCTTAGAACTGCTTTTGCTGCATCCCATAGTTCTGGTATATTGTGTCTCCATTTTCATTCATTTTAAGAAAATTTTTAAATTTCCTTTTAATTTCTTCTTTGGTCATGAAAGTGTTCCTTAATTTCCACTTATTCGTGAGTTTCCCAGTTTTTCTACTGCTAATGATTTCTGTTTTCATATCATTGTGGTCAGAGAATATACTTGGTATGATTTTAATCTTCTTCAATTTGCTAAGACTTGTTTCATGGACTAACTTGTTGTCTAGGATAAATGTTAGTCCATACTGTCCACCCTAAAAAATGTTTCTTGTGTGCTTGAAAAAAAACTACATATTTTGCTGGTTCAGATAGAGTATTCTGTATATGTCTGTTAGGTCCCTTTGATCTACAGCATTGTTCCAAATCCTGTTTCCTTACTGATTCTTTGTCTGGAATGTATCCATTGTTGAGACTATAGTAATTAAAGTCTTCAACTACTATTTTTTCACTGTTTACTTTGTCTTTTAGTTCTATTTTTTTTATATATATTTGGGTGCTTATAAGTATTTACAACTGTTATATCTTCTTGATGGATTGACCCCTTTATTATATAATGACCTTCTTTCTGTCTTTTTACCCTTTTAGTTTAAATTCTATTTTGTCTGATAAAAGTATAGTTACTGTTACTTTGGGCGGGGGTTATTATTTGCTTGAAATACCTTTCCATATCTTCATTCTCAGTACGTATGTGTCTTTTAAAGTTAAAGTAAGTCTCTGGTAGATAGCATATCGTTGAATCATGCTTCTTATCCATCAGATATTCTATGTCTTTAATCAGACTAGAGAATTTAATCCATCTACATTGAAAGTTATAATTGATAAACACTATTCCATTTAAAAAGTTACTTTCTGTTTTATAGATCCATTGTTCCTTTCTTACCCTTCTGTCTTATTTTTGTGGTTTGATGTCTTTTGGTATCTATATGCTTGAGCATCTTAATATGTTCTTTTGTGTAATTACTACTGGATTTTCCCTTGTGGTTACCATGAGGCTTACATAAAATATCTTAAACACCTTACTTTAAAAATTAGAACACCCTCTTTTAAGCTGATAACAACTTCACTTGATAGCATTCCTGAACTTTACACTTTTACTTTTCCTCCTCCTCACATATTAGGTTATTGATATTACAGTTTACATATTTTTATATTGTGTATCCAATAGTAGATTGCTGTAGTCATGGTTAATTTTACTTCATTTGTTTGAATTACAACTATAGTTCAAACGTTAATCACACACCAATATTACCACATGATAGAATCTAACTTTGATTATATGTTTACCATTACCAGTGAGTTTAACACAACCATCGTGTTTTTATGATATTAATTTGCATCCTTTCTCCTTTGATGAAAGAACTCCCTTTAGCATTTCTTGTAAACAGGTCTAGTGGTAATAAACTCCCTCAGCTTTTGTTCAGGGAAGTTGTTATCTCTCCTTTTCTAAAATATGCCAGGTATAGGGGCACCTGGGTGGCTCAGTTGGTTAAGCGACTGCCTTCGGCTCAGGTCATCCTGGAGTCCCAGGATCGAGTCCCGCATTGGGCTCCCTGCTCAGCGGGGAGTCTGCTTCTGCCTCTGACCCTCTCTCCTCTCATGTTCTCTCTCTCATTCTCTCTCTTTTAAATAAGTAAAATCTTTAAATAAAATAAAATAAAATATGCCAGGTATATAATTCTTGGTTAACATCTTCTTGCTTTCAATATTTTGAATATATCACCCCATTCTGTCCTGGCCTGAAAAGTTTCTGTTGAGAAATATGCCCATAGTCTTATTCGGTTTCCTTGTATGTTGCCTTTTCTTTTTGTGGTTTCAAAATCCTTTAACTTTTGACAATTTAATGTTTCTCAGTGTTGCCCTATCAAATTCAATCTATTGGAGGTCTTTTGGGCCTCATGGATCTGGATGTCCATTTCTCTCTCCAGGTTTGGGAAGTTTTTATCCATTATTGCTTTAAATATACTTTCTGTCCCTTTCCCTTTCTCTTCTCCTGTGATTCTCATTCTCTATATATTCTTTTGATGGTATCCTATATTTCCTTTAGGTTTTCTTCACTTTTTTTTTTCCTTTTGTTCCTCTCAATGGATAATTTCATATGCTCTGTCTTCTGGGTAAGTGGTTATTTTCTTTTGCAGGGTCAGGAGTGATGTTGAAGCTCTCTCAGATTCAGTTCAGTTATTGTATTCTTCAGGTCTAGGAATTGTGTTTGGTGTTATTGATGGTTTGTGTTTCTTTAAGCTTCTTGTTTTGTCTATGTGTTGTCTCTTTATTTTGTTGTTAGTATGTTTATAAAGTTCACCAAACTTCTTTAAGAGAATTATGTTGAATTTTTTACCTGACTAATCATAAATCTCCATTTCTTAGGGTCAGTTATTGGGGCTTTATTAGTTTCCTTTGATTGGTGTCATGTTAACCTGAATTTTTTATGATCCTTGATTCCTTACATACCAATGTAACATTTCAGTAACCGGTCTCTCTTCCAGACTTTACAGGTTGACTTTGGCAGAGACAGTTCTCACTGGTCAGCTTAGTTTGGATTTCTCTGTGTCAGCTGGTAATGTCCATAGGATGGACTCCTAAGTTGCCTGGATCCTCTCTCTGGTCAGGCTTCTGGGACCATTGGAGTTGGGTACCATATTCAGCAGGTGGTGGAGCTATGAATTAGATTCCTTGCTATGGTAGGGCAGCAGAACAGGCCCTCAACTCATCCCTGAGGACTCTCAACTCAAGCTAAACCGCACTGAAAAACATGGCCAGATGGGGCCACTGGTTTTCTTTGCAGATGGGGAAAGCCATGGGCTGAGCTCTCCATTCAACTGACAGTCTAGGCAACACAATAGGATGCAGCTTTCCATGTGCTGTGGTTAATTTTACCATTCAGGAGTGTTGAAAGCTATATTCAGCAGTAAGCAGGGCTATGAATTAGTGGCCCTACAGAGGCCAGGCTCCAAGGTTGGCAGGCCTCCAATTTGGGGATCAAATTAGGTAGACCTGTGCAGCAAGTTTCCTGTCTTAGTTCTGTAGGTAAGTAGGTCCACTTACTTAGCTCTACTGAAGTGTTAATGTAATCTGATGTTCAGGATGAGCTACACAGATCCCTGGGGGCTCTTGTTAGATGACTGCTTAGGCTGGGCTATAAGCTATATTAAGTAGTATGTATTATTAGAAATTAGCTTCCCTCCTTGTTGGGCTGTTGAACAGGCCCCAGTTATGGAAAAGTTTCCTTTTTTGGCAGATCAAATTAGAAATGTGTGCTAACTTTGGAAAACAGTGTGAAGGTGACTCAAAAAATTAAGAATAGAGCTACCCTATGACCCAGCAACTGCACTACTGGGTATTTACCCCAAAGACACAGATGTAGTGAAAAGAAGGGCCATATGCCCCCCAATGTTCATAGCAGCAATGTCCACAATAGCCACACTGTGGAAAGAGCCAAGATGCCCTACAACAGACAAATGGATAAAGAAGATGTGGTCTGTATATACAAAGGATGAATACCCAACTTTTGCATCAACATGGATGGGACTGGAGGAGATTTATGCTAAGTGAAATAAGTCAAGCAGAGAAAGTCAATTATCATATGGTTTCACTTATTTGTGGAACATAAGGAATAGCATGGAGGACATTAGGAGAAGGAAGGGAAAAATGAAGGGGTGGGGAAATCGGAGGGGGAGACGAACCATGAGAGACTATGGACTCTGAGAAACAAACTGAGGGTTTTAGAGGGGAGGGGGGTGGGGGGATGGGTTAGCCCAGTGATGGGTATTAAGGAGGGCACGTACTGCATGGGGTACTGGGTGTTACAGGAAAACAATGGATCATGGATCACCATGAAGAAGCTATGCTTCTGCCTCACCCCTGTGTTCCAGTGTTTTCTCAGTGGTGTCTTGTCCATGAATAGTTGTTACTCTTCTTGTGAAGTAGAAGGAAGTCAGGGATGGTAACATGACTCCTCCCACACCAGTGTTTCTAGTTCCTCTATCCATCCCAAAGACATGGAAGGATTATACTTTCCCATACCTTTGAAGTTCAGTATGGCCATGTGACTTGCTTTGTCTAATGAAATATGATTAAGAGTCATCCTGAAACCTGGTATGGAGATGTGAATGTCATAAGATGTGGAGTCTCCATTGGATCAGATCCTTGTATGACTACAGACTGCAGAGACCCCTCTGAAACTTAATTGGCCATGTAGCATGCACAAGAAATAGTTCTTTGTTGTTTTAAACCATTGAGAAGTAGGTTTTGATTGTTACTGCAGCAGGCCCTAATCTATCCTAACTGATACACATGCCTGCCAAGACCTATAGTAGAGACTGAATCTGCAAAACATCTCTATGCAATAGAAATTATTTCAATTTCTTAAATGAGGAAATTGAAGTTCAGTCATTAACATGCCTTAAATCACACAGTGAGTTAGAGTCCAAATAATTGGGAGAGACAGAGGTCCATGTTTCTAAGAAAAATAAGGCTTTGGGTTTGATGCTGGGAAAGAGTGGTTTCTTCAAAGGGAATCCTTTCCACAAGCTTTAAAAGTCCCTTCCCTTAACAGCATTAATCTTTGGAAAGATAGGGCCAGAAAATGGAATTAACTACACATACAACCTCTCCAAGATGGAGTTCTTGGCTGAGGTCAAATGAGAGTGACTATGGTAGAGGCAGGGGGCTGGGAAGGGATTATCTTGAAAAATGACAATAAGTGATACATTCAAAAGAAAGGTCCTCTCTGAAAAGCAAGACCCACAGAAAGATGCAAATATATGCCAGTAAGCTCTCTAAAACTGGCTTCCAATCAAGGTATTATTGCACATTATCTAAACTGTCCAATGTGGAATCTTGTGAAGAAGGACAAATTATTTACTGTAGTAAGTATATAAACTTTTAGGATAACTGGCCCTTAAAATCCTTTCCTTCCTTGATGGGCTATGATCTACATAAGCTTGCTTCTGTACACAGAAAGCAAGAAAAGGAAGCTATCCAACTTCATCTTCTTAAAATGTTATCTGTAAAAACAAACCAACAAACTAATTATCCCTTTACCTGGAATGTTCTCCCACAGATGGAGACATATGGTCCCTAAACACAACTGCTATCTGAAAGTGAACTATATAAACATGTTTTATACTTTAGCAAAATAATGTTAAAAGAGGCAAAATGAGGCAAAGCTCAAGGTAGGGCATAACAAGGAAGCCCTCTACTCTCCCTTGACCCTGCATAGAGCCATTCATTTGGTCTTGTCCAGTATGCCACCACTGAAGTACTCAGATGCCCTCTTTCTCTTTCCTTCCTTCCTTGGTCTACATCTTGGCCATTGACCTTCACTTAGGACATTGCAACAGTCCCCAAACTGGTCTTCCTGCCTCTAGACTCCCCTTTTCTATCTCCTCTCCAGTGGATGACAGATTAATTTTTGAAAATAACTATTGGATCACATCACTACGCTGATTTTAAGGTCTTCCATGGTTCCCTCAAATGAAATCAAAATACCTCGTGTGACTGGGAAGACCCTTCCCAATAAGGCATCTCTCTACCTTTTTTGTCTTATTCCCTAACAGATGCTTATAAACACTTTTCCATTCAATTCTATAGAACCACAGGGAATTCCCTAAACCTGTATTCTCACCCTTTCTTTCCTTCCAAACCCTTACCCTTTAAAATCCAAAGTAGGCATTTCTTTATCCAAGAAGCTTCCCTAGACCTCCCACTTCACCTTAGCATCTCTGAGATGTATTTGATACTTTGTTTCAATTCCATCTCAGCTTGACCTTCTCCACCAGTAAATGTTGAAGTCACTGAGATGAGGGAATCAGTTTGATTTATTTTGTATCATGAGACATAATACATGGTTGTCATGTAAATACAGAAGAAAAGGAGAGAGGGATAGAGGGAAAAAGTGAAGAAGGGGGAAAAAAAGAAAATACATCAACTCTCATGTCCCCAGTATCTTGGTCCATAATCCTTTCTTACATTTCGTGGCAATTTTGGCTATAGCTATAAATAAAACATGACCATGTAGATACTTTGATAGTTGTTGAAAATTTTACTACTATATAGTTAATATAAAAGTAACAGGATTTCTATAATGAGGTGTTACTGAAGAGGTATTTTCTAAGCTCAAAAGCTGATGTTTTAGGTTAGATGTTGAAATAAAATAACCATAAAAAATGACAATAAAATAGTTTATAGAGTTATACAATCTTTAAATAACATACATGGGTAATATCTTACGTGGTATTCAAGAATACTCAGAATGTTATGTTAGGTGGATAGTACTGTTTCCATCCTGCAGAAGAGGAAATGGAGGTTCAGAGCAGAGGTCATTCCTCAAGGCCACCTTCCAAGTCATTGGCAGAACAGGAGACCAACTGCAAACCTCTGGACCTCACATCATTAAACTTCACTTTCCATACATCCTGCTGAGCCACTTTGCTCTAAATAAAATAGCAAGGAAATTTCCTTGCCTTAAATGCTGCCCTGGGTTTAGACCGCCCTTTGTTTAGGATTTTATATTCAGCTTTCTATGCAAGTTGTTACAACTCAGCACTTACCCAGTAATCTTCTCCAAGGGAAAGAGTAACAGTAGTTTTCTTGGGTTTACATTTTTTTTTCCTAAGATCTCAAAATTACAATTTCCCAAATATCTTCCCCGAAGCTTAAAGTGTATA
Source organism: Halichoerus grypus (assembly GCF_964656455.1). NCBI lineage: Eukaryota > Metazoa > Chordata > Mammalia > Carnivora > Phocidae > Halichoerus > Halichoerus grypus. The sequence continues at coordinate 19,712,282 of NC_135726.1, read as the reverse complement.
AAACAAAAGTGCATAAAGAGAGGAAAGAAAAGCCATTGGTCCCATGAAGCCAAGGACTCTTTTTATAACCAAAGACCAACTTCAAATGAAGATTTGATTCCTAACTTAAATTCATGGAGGAATTTTTGCATTAGTATAGGGAATTTATGCTAAAATATTTAAGTATCCTTAGGCCTTCAGACAACAAAATTAAACTTCCACTGGTCCATTTAATTGATCATTTGGTAAACATTACGCTCCTATACTGTACCAGGCATTGTTTATATATATATAGCTTGTTTATTTATAAGCTTAAAACCCCAATCTTGAGAGCATCTTAAATCTAGTGGAATCCTCTTCTCTCTTACTGAACTGCATTCTTGAATTCTATATTTCCATGCCAAGAGGATTTTCTACCTGTCGAGTTTTGAATTGCTCTGATGTGAGTCTCATTAGCTTTAGAGGTTCCTAAAGTTGAATAGGTTGCTACTTCTGCTGGTCAGTTTTTGGGACAAACAGATAATTCTCCCACCCTCAGGGAATGACAGAAACACAGGGAGGCCCACTCATTAGGAGACTTTGTAAAGCTTCCCCATGGTACTGCATTGGACTAGCAGACTGTAGTCTGCTTTAAGACAAAAGAGACCCAACCATAATTAAATAGTCACAGAAATTCTTTGTGGGTTTCTGTCTATGCACATTTAGAAGGACACTAATGAGGTGGGGAGTCCTTGTATGCCAAGCTCTCCTGAGGCACAGAGGGGGCCTACCTTGGGGGATTCTCTCTGACCAGCAGCAGTGTTTGGCCTCTTCATTGATTCTCTAAATTATGTCTGCCCCACTAATAAAGCCCTAACAGTGGGAGCCAGAAGGCTGCCTGCCTTTCTCCATCCAGGGGACTCTGCTTTCCCCCAGTGTGGGCTGCTGGGCATGAATGACCCCTTTGTCTTTATCTCAAATGTTTTGGCAGTGCTTCTGAAAACAGTGGTGAATGAAAAACCACATGGTTCTAATTGTTTTCTCTGGGATCAGACTGATTTCCTTAGGGTGTCTACCACACACACACACACACACACACACACACACACACACACACACACACGGTGCGTTGGGATCAACACTGTCCTTAGACTTCCCAGCTAACACTCCAAACCATAAATTTTTTTTTAAAGTACCAACACACACACAATTGCTTTCAGAGAGAACGTCATCTCTTTCCGTTTGGTTATCAACCAGGTGAAAACAACAGGGTGTGATTTTTCTTTCCAATTAGAAGGTACACTAAGCCAAGAAAGCCACCTGTTTATATCAGAGAAGGTACTAAAACCTTGAGGAAAGGATTGCAATTTCTTGAATGAAGAAACAGATGAATAAACAACTGAATGAAGAAAGGAACAGAATGGCAGAAACTGTTCATTCCAAAACTGCAAATATTGTTTGGATGTTTATCTTGCCCCAGTTACTGGGTCAGGGTACCGCAACTATTGAATTTTGGGCTGGATACTTCTTTGTTTTAGGGTCTGTTCTGTGCATTGTAGGGTGTTCAGTAGCATCTCTGCCTCTATCTACTAGATGGCAGCAGCTACAACCTACCTCCAAGTGTGACAATCAATAATATCTCTGATCTTGCCAAAAATCCACTGTATGGGTGGAGGGTGCAGGTTAAAATCATCCCTGGATGAGAATCACTGAATTAGAGGAGTCAAAAGGACAAGAGCTGTGGAAATGTTAGACTGGGTGCTAGAACTGGTGGCTGGGTAAGAATCCTAGCTCTGTCTATTCCTAACCAATTGCCCACCCTTCCTGAAACCCCCTTATAAAGTCAAGAGGATTAAATGAGAAACCACATATAAAGCACTTAGCACAATGCCAGGTACACAGTGAAGGTGGAATAAACATGAGCTGGTGTCAGTATCATCCTTGTGGTTATCTCTGCCATTTCACATGGATGACAGACATCTTGTCTGAGAATAAGAAATTCATTCATCTGCTGGGCTCAGTTAGTGCTGCTCATGGTCATCAATTCTGGAGTTTCCTGCCTCCATATGTCAGACTCAAGAACAGCAAGGAGCAAGGGCTCTGGCATCACCCATGACCCTTTGGCTCCCTCCTGGGGTACACACATGCCAGGGGCTGAGAAAGAAAGATGTTTCCCACAGATGAAATGGCTGCTGACATTTTAACAAGCACATTTTGCAGGCCTTTGACCAGCCAGGGCCATAGGTCAGATTCCTGGCGCTCCCATTTTCCTTCCTCCAAAAGAAAAGGTTGATGGTGCTAATGGATACCTTCAGCCTCTGGTTACAGCCTGGGAAGGATAAGATGTCCTCACAACATGGATGTTAGAGATTTTCACACCTCACACTGATGCTCACACCAACAGCCGGCTACCCAGCGTGGCCCAAACCCTGCTCCCTGGAACTGCCTCCTCTCTAGTCCTCATGGCTTCCTTTGCTTTCTATTAGCCTCTCTCCATCTTCACGCTTGTGTTCTAATAAGTCTCCCTGCCACTCCCGGAATTGGAGATTTGCACCAGCCTCTTCACCACCCCTAACTCCAGTGCATCCTCCAAGCCAACAACTGGTATTATTTTTCTAAACTACAACTATATTCATCACTCCTTGCTTAAAAAATCTTCCATGGCTCTCCTTTTCTTTTGGACTAAAGCTCTCAGTATGACATACGAGCCCCTGAATGTCCTGACCCTTGCCTACCTCCCTTCGACTTTTAAGAAGTAGCTCTCCTCCTCACCCCCATTCACTGTCTGTTCCTTGGGCAAAGAACTCCATGCAATTCCTGGAAAATGGCCCATTCCTTTTTAGAGCTGATGCATCCTCTCAACACTATAGAGAGGATGCTCAGGGCCAAGGATACTGTCAAAAGTGTTTGAGATCTGGAAAACAAATGTATCAGATTATATATCTGAAAAGAAAACTGAGAAATCAAAATATTTAATTAAACATCCACAAACAAGTCAACTATAACTCAATTCATATAATTCTATATAAATAATATGGATTAAATTATACAATAAGTTATTTTGCCAAAACTGAAAACTTGAAAGTATAATGTGAGCTGTGCCTATGTACTTATATTTGATACAAAATAAGGTTGAGGCTTCTGCCATCAGGAAAGGCTTGAATGTGAAAAGGTTTTAAAATGTCTCTTTCAACTCTGGACCTTTGCATGTATTCCTGTCCCCCACCCCAAATTTTATTGATAGGATTTACATTCAATAGCATGTAAGTTTAAGGTGTATGGCATAATGACTTGACATATGTATATATTGTGAAGTGATTACCAGAATAAGTTAACATTTATTACCTCATATAGTTACAAAACATTTTTTTTAATGTGATGAGAACTTTGGGGCTTACTCTTAGTAACTTTCAAATAGGTCATACAGCATTGTAAACTATAGATATTATATATTACATCACCAACACTTATTTATCTTATAAGTAGAAGTTTGTATGTTTTGAATATATGCATCTAATTCCCATTCCTACCCACTGCCTCTGATAACCACAAATCTGATCTCATTTTTCCTATGATTTTTTTAACATTCTACATGTAATTGAGATCATACAGTATGTCTTCCTCTGTTTGACTTATTTCACATAATGCCCTCAAAATCCACCCATGCTCTCACCAGTGGCAGGATTTCCTTCTTCCCTATGGCTGAATAATATCCCAGGGTGTGCATGTGCGTGTGTGCGCAAGCGCCACATGTACTTTATCCGTTCATCCATCAATGGACACTTAGGTCATTTCGATGTCTTGGCTATTGTAAATAATGCTGCAATAGACATGGAAGTGCAGATATCTCCTCAACACAGTGATTTGTTCCCTTTGGCTATATACTGAAGAGTGGAACTGCTGAATAAAACAGTACTATTTTTACATTTTTAACTTTTGAAGGACTTACCTCCATACTGTTTTCCATAAAGGCTGTACAAATTTACATTCTTACCAACAGTGCACAAGGGGGTCCTTTTTCCTCCAGAGCCTCACCAGCATTTTTGTTACCTCTTTTTGATGATAGCCTTTCTAACAGGAATGAGGTGATAACTCCTTGTCGTTTTGATTTGCATTAACCTAATGATTAATGATTACTTTTCAAATAATGACATACGAGTCCCTGAATGTCCTGACCTTTGCCTACTTCCTTTGTCTTTCAAGAAGTAGCTTGTTGGTCAATTTGAATATCTTCTTTGGAAAATTGTTCAGATCCCTTGACCATTTTTTAATTTTTTTTTTTTTTGCTATTGAGTTGTATTAGTTCTTTATATATTTTAGATACTAACTTCTTACCATGATAGAGGACTGCAAATATTTTCTCTCGTCCAATAGGTTTCATTTTGTCGATTATTTCTCTTGCTGTACAGAAGCTTTTAAGTTTGATGAAATCCAACTTATTTTTTATTATTGATTCTAGTGCTTTTAGTGTCCTATCCAAAACTCATTGCCAAGATCTATGTCAAGAAGCTTTTTCCCTGTTTTCTTCTAAGAGTTTTATGGTTTCACGTCTTATATTTAAGTCTTTATTATATTTTGAGTTAATGTTGGTGGTGGAAGATGAGTGTAGTGAGTCTAGTTTCATTAATTTACATGTGAATATCCAACTTTCTCAGCACCATTTATTGAAGACATGGTCTTTTCTCCTTTGAATACTCTTGACTCCCTTGTCAAATATCAGTTAACTGTATATGCATAGGTTTAAATCTGGACTCTTGATTCTGTTCCATTGGTCTGTGTGTTAATTTTTATTCCAGTACCATGCTGTTTTGATTGCTATAGCTTTATAATAGAGCTTGAAATCAAAAAGTGTGGTGCCTCCAACATTGACTTCTTTCTCAATATTGATGTGGCTATTCAGGGTCCTTTGTGTACCCGCAAAAATTTTGTGATTGTTTTTTCTACTTATGTAAAAAAATGCCTTTGGAATCTTGATGGGGATTACACTGAATCTATAGATGGCTTTGGGTAGTATGGACATTTTAACAATATAATTTTTCTAATCCATGAACACAAGATCTTTGCATGTGTTTGTGTCATCCTCAGTTCCTTTCATCAATGTCTTAGAGTTTTCAGTGTAGAGATCTTTTACTGCTTAAGTATTTTATTTAGATAATATTGTAAATGGGATTTTTTTCAGATAATTCATTATAAATAAATAAAAACATTGATTTTTGGTATGTTAATTTTGTATCCTGCAAATTTACTGAATTTGTTGATTAGATTTAACAGTAATTGGGGGAGTCTTCTGGATTTTCTATATATAAAATTATGTATCTGCAAATAGAGACAATTTTACTTCTTCTAAGTCTGATATCTTTATTTCTTGAGTACTGTATGGTACTCAAGTGGTAAGAGTGAGCACCCTTGTCGTCTTGATCATAGTAGAAAAGCTTTACAACTTTCACCATTGAGTATAATTTTAGTTGTGGGCTTGTCATGTATGTATGGCCTTTATTATGTGGAAGTTTTTTCCTTCTACACCTAATTTGTTGAGAGTTTATCATGAAAGACTTGTATTTTGTCAAATGCTTTTTCTGCATCTATTGACTTGATCATATGACTTTTATCTTTCATTCTATTAATGTGAGTTATTCCATATATATTCACATAGGTTGAACCATCTCTGATTCCCAGGGACAAATCCCACTTGATCATGGAGTATAATCTTTTACTTATTTTTATTTTTTAAATGTTATTTTAATTCCAGTATACTTAACATACAATGTCTTATTGGTTTCAAGTGTACAATATAATGATTCAACAATTCTATATATTACTCAGTGCTCATCATTGTAAGTGTACTCTTAATCCCCTTCACCTATTTTACCCATGTCCCCACCCACCTTTCCTCTGGTAGCCATCATTCTGTTTGGTTTGTCAATTTTTTTATTCATTTGTTTTGTTTCTTAAATTGCACATACAGGGGCGCCTGGGTGGCTCAGTTGATTAAGTGTCTGCCTTCAGCTCGGGTCATGATCCCAGGGTCCTGGGATTCAGCCCCACATTGGGCTGCCTGCTTAGCTGGGAGCCTGCTTCTCCCTCTCCCTCTGCCTGCTGCTGCCTCCCCCCACCCGCGCTTGTGCTCGCACTCTCTCTCTGTCAAATAAATAAATGAAATGTTTAAAAAAATAAATTGCAATACAAATGAAATCATGTGGTATTTGTCCTTCTCTGACTGATTTATTTCACTTAACATTATACTCTGTAAGTCCTTCCATATTGTTGTAAATGGCAAGATTTTGTCCTTCCTTATGGCTGAGTAATATTCCATTGTATTTATATACAACATCTTCTTTATCCATTCATCTATTGATGGACACTTGGGCTGCTTCCAGAATTTGGCTATTGTAAATAATGCTGCAATGAACATAGGGGTGCATATATCTGTAATTGGTGTTTTTGTATTCTTCATGTAAGTGTCCAGGAGTGGAATTACTTTTACCTTTTTCAGGAACTTCCATACCGTTTTACACAGTGGCTGTACCAGTTTGCATTCCCACCAACAGTGCACGAGAATTCATTTTTCTCCACATCTTTGCCAACACTTGTTTCTCATTTTTAATTTTAGCCATTCTGACAGGTGTGAAGTGATACCTCATTGTGGTTTTTATTTGCATTTCCCTGATGATTAGTGATATTGAGCATCTTTTCATGTGTCTGTTGGCCACCTGTGTGTCTTTTTTGAAGAAATGTCTCTATGTCTAATGCCCATTTTTTAATTATATTATTTGGGGATTTTTGGTGTTGTTTTAAAAGTTCTTTATATATTTTGATTACCAAGCCTTTATCAGATATGTCCTTTGCAAATATCTTCTCCCATTCAGTAGGTTGTCTTGTGGATTTGTTGATTATATGCTCTGCTGTGCAGAAGCTTTCTGTTTTGATTTAGTCCCGATAGTTTATTTTTGCTTTTGTTTCCCTTGCATCTGGAGACCTATTTAGAAAAATGTTGCTATGTATGGCTGATGTTAGAGAAATTACTGCCTGTGCTCTCTTCTAGGATTTATATGGTTTCAGGTCTCACATTTATGTCCTTAATACATTCTGAGTTTATTATTGTGTATGGTGCAAGAAAGTGGTCCAATTTCATTCTTTTGCATTTCTCCTAACACCATTTGTTGAACAAACAATCTTTACTCCATTGCATTTCTTGCCTCTTTCGTCGAAGATTAATTAATGATATAATCATGGGTGGGTTTCTGGGCTCTCTATTCTGTTCCATTGATCTATGTGTCTGTTTTTATACCAGTACCATAGTGTTTTGATTACCACAGATTTGTAGTATATCTTGATACCTAGGATTATGATATCTCCAGTTTTTTCTCTTTACTGCTTTGGCATTTTGTCTTTTGTGGTTCCAAACAAATTTTAGGATTGTTTGCTCTGGTTCTGTGAAAAATGTTGTTGGTATTTTAAGAGAGCACTGAATATCCAGAAGGCTTTGGGTGGCACAGACATTTTAACAATATTCTTCTGACCTGTGAGCATGGAATCTTTGCATTTGTTTGTGTCCTTTTCAATTTCTTTCATCAGTGTTTTATAGTTTTCACAGAACAGGTCTTTTACCTCCATGGTTAAGTTGATTTGTAGTTATTTTATTATTTTTGGTGCAATTGTAAATGGGATTGTTTTCTTAATTTCTCTTTCTGCTACTTCATTATTAGTGTTGGGAAATGCAACAGATATCTGATGGATTTATATTGATTTTTGTATGCTGTGACTTCACCAAATTCATCTATCAGTTCTAGTAGTTTTTTTGCTGGACTCTTTCGGGTTTTCAATGTAGAATATAATGTCATCTGCAAATAGTGAAAGTTTTATCTTCCTAACCAATTTGGATGCCTTTTATTTATTGTCAGATTGCTACGGCTAGAACGTCCAATAGTACTGGTTTTGATATCAGGGTAATGCTGGCCTTAGAGAATGACTTTCCTTTCTCTTCTTTTTTTTTTGGAATAGTTTGAGAAGAATAGGTATTAACTGTTCTTTAAATGTTTGGTAGAATTCACCTGTGAAGCTCTCTGGTCCTGGACTTTTGTTTGTTGGGAGTGTTTTTGATTACTATTTCAATTTCATTGCTGGTAATAGGTCTGTTCAAATTTCCTGTTTCTTCCTGCTTCAGTTTGGAAGGTTATATGTGTCTAGGCGCTTACTATTTCTTCCTGTTGTCCAATTTGTTGGCATATAATTTTTCATAATACTCTCTTATAATCCTTTGTATTTCTGTGGCGTCAGTTATTTCTCACCTTTCATTTCTGATTTTGTTTGAGTCTTCTCTGTCTGTGTGTCTCTCTGTGTGTCTGTGTCTCTCTCTTTCTGAGTCTGGCAAAGGGTTATCAATTTGGTTGCCCTTTTCAAAGAACCAACTCCTGGTTTCATCTGTTCTGTGGGGTTTTAGTATTTTTTTGTTTTTGTTTTTTTAATGTCTGCTTTAATCATTATGTTCTTCCTTCTACTGGCTAGGGTTTTGTTCTTTTTCTAGCTCCTTTAGGTGCAGGGTTAGGTTGTTTGAGATTTGTCTTGCTTTCTTGAGATAGACCGGTATTGTAATAACATACCTCTTAGAACAGTTTTTGCTGCATTCCACAGATTTTGGACCATTGTGTTTTCACTTGCATTTAGCTCTATTTTTTTTTTAATTTCCTCTTTGATTTCTTGGTTGACCCATTCATTGTTTAGTAGCATGTTATTTAACCTCCATGTATTTGTGTTCTTTCCAGATTTTTTTGTTGTTGATTTCTAGTTTCATAGTGTTGTGGTTGGAAAAAATAAATATGTGACTTCAAACTCTTTTGAATTTATCGAGCCTTGTTTTGTGGGCTTATATGTGATCTATTCTGGAGCATGTTCCATGTGCACTTGAACGTGCATTCTGCTCTTTTAGGATGGAATGTTCTCAATATATCAGTTAGATCCATCTGGTCCAATGTGTCATACAAAGCCTCTGTTTCCTTGCTGATTTTCTGTTGTGATAATATATCCATTGATGTGAGATGTTAACGTCCCCTACTATTATTGTATCACTAACAGTTACGTCCTTTATGTTTGGTATCAGCTGCTTTATATCTTTGAGTGCTTCCATATTGGGTGTGTAAATATTTATAAGTATTATATTTTCCTGTTGGACTGTTCCCTTTATTATTATATAGTGTCCATCCTTGTCTGTTCTTACAGTCTTTGCTTAAAGTCTATTTTGTCTGATAGAAGTATTGCTACCCTGGGTTTCTTTTCAATTCCATTTGAATGATTAATGCTATTCCATCCCTTTACTTTCAATCTGCATGTGTCTTTGGGGCTGAAATGAGTCTCTTGTAGGCAGGATATAGATGGGTCTTGCTTTTTTATCCATTCTGTGACCCTCTGTCTTTTGACCAGAGCATTTAGTCCACTTATATTCAAAGTAATTATTGATAGTTACGTACTTAATGCCATTTTGTTACTTGTTTTATGGCTGTTTTTGAAGTTCTCTGTTCCTTTCTTGCTCTCTTAGAGTTTGCTGGATCCTTCTGGGATCCTATGTATGTTATTTCACTTGATGGTGTTGCTGAGTTCCCCTAGTCTGTTTTCATTCATTATGCTATTTCTGTTTCTTGTTCAACTTGATTGACTTTCGTTACTCTGTCCTCCAGGTTGTTGATCCATTCTTCTGCTTCCTCTAGTCTACTATTCTAATTTTCAATTCTGGTTATTGAGTTCATCTCTGATTTTTTTTTCCTTAGGTTTTCTCTTTGTTGAGGGTCTCACTAGAGGTCCTCCCCTCTTTCTCAAGTCCAGTGAGTATCATTATGATGATTACTTTAAATTCTCTATCAGGCATATTACTTATGTCCATTTCATTTAGCTCTTTTGCTATGATTTTTGTCTTGTTCTTTTGAGACATATTCCTTTGTCTCCTCATTTTGTTTAACTCTCTGTGTCTGTTTCGATGTGTTAGGAAGCTAAGCTATGTCTCCTGTTCGTCATAAGGCCACTACTTTTAAGAAGAGGTCCTGTAGTGTCCTGCACTGAAATGTCCCGTTCACCTGAACCTGGAGCTTCAGCTATGTCACCTATGTGTTTTCCATATGCCCTACTATTGTGGCTGAGCCACATTTGCTTTAAGTCCAGTCATCCTTAGTGGCTCTCTTTGCCTGTTGTGGGCAGGGTTTGAGAGGTATAATTCTTTAAAATGTGCTGCTGTGTTCAGTTTGCTAGTATTTTCTTTTGTTTTTAATTCTTTTATTAACATATAATGTCTTATTTGTTTCAGGGTACAGGTCTGTGATTCATCAGTCTTACACAATTCACAGTGCTCACTATAGTACCTACCCTCCCCAGTGTCCATCACCCAGCCACCTCAGCCCTCCCACCCCCCTCCACTCCAGCAACCCTCAGTTGGTTTCCTGAGATTAAGAGTCTCTTCTGTTTAGTCTCCCTCTCTGGTTTCATCTTGTTTCATTTTTCCCCTCCGTTCCCCTATGATCCTCTGTCTTGTTTCTCAAATTCCTCATATCAGTGAGATCATATGATACTTGTCTTTCTCTGATCGACTTATTTCACTAAGCATAATATCCTCTAGTTCCATCTATGTCGTTGCAAATGGCAAGATTTCATTTTTTTGATGGCTGCATAATATTCCATTGTATATATATACCACCTCTTCTTTATCCATTCATCTGTTGATGGGTATCTAGGCTCTTTCCATAGTTTGGCTATTCTGGACATTGTTGCTATAAACATTGGGGTGCACGTGCCCCTTCGGATCACTACATTTGTATCTTTGGGGTAAATACCCAGTAGTGCAATTGCTGGGTCGTACAGTAGCTCTATGTTCAACTTTTTGAGGAACCTCCATACTGTTTTCCAGAGTGGCTGCATCAGCTTGCAGTCCCACCAACAGTGTAGGAGGGTTCCCCTTACTCGGCATCCTCGCCAACATCTGTCATTTCCTGACTTGTTAATTTTAGCCATTCTGACTGGTGTGAGGTGGTATCTCATTGAGGTTTTGATTTGGATTTCCCTGATGCCGAGCGAGGTTGAGCACTTTTTCATGTGTCTGTTGGCCATTTGGATGTCTTCTTTGCAGAAACGTCTGTTCATGTCTTCTGCCCATTTCTTGATTGGATTAGTTGTTCTCTGGGTGTTGAGTTTGATAAGTTCTTTATAGATTTTGGATACTAACCCTTTATCTGATATGTCCTTTGCAAATATCTTCTCCCATTCTGTCGGTTGTCTTTTGGTTTTGTTGACTGTTTCCTTTGCTGTGCAAAAGCTTTTTATCTTGATGAAGTCCCAATACTTCAATTTTGCCCTGGCTTCCCTTGCTTTTGGTGATGTTTCTAGGAAGAAGTTGCTGTGGCTGAGGTTGAAAAAGTTGCTGCCTGTGTTCTCCTCAAGGAGTTTGATGGATTCCTGTCTGACACTTAGGTCTTTCATCCATTTTGAGTCTATTTTTGTGTGTGGTGTAAGGAAATGGTCCAGTTTCATTCTTCTGCATGTGGCTGTCCAATTTTCCCAGCACCATTTGTTGAAGAGACTTTCTTTTTGTCCTTTGGACATTCTTGCCAGCTTTGTCAAAGATGAGTTGACCATAGAGTTGAAGGTCCATTTCTGGGCTCTCTATTCTGTTCCATTGATCTATGTGTCTGTTTTTTGTGCCAGTACCATACTGTCTTGATGATTACAGCTTTGTAATAGAGCTTGAAGTCCGGAATTGTGATGCCGCCAGCTTTGCTTTTCTTCTTCAACGTTCCTCTGGCTATTCGGGATCTTTTCTGGTTCCATACAAATTTTAGGATTATTTGTTCCATTTTTTTGAAAAAAGTTGATGGTATTTTGATAGGGATCACGTTAAATGTGTAGATTGCTCTAGGTAGCATAGACATTTTCACAATATTTGTTCTTCCAATCCATAAGCATGGATATTTTTTTCCATTTCTTTGTGTCTTCCTCAATTTCTTTCATTAGTATTCTATAGTTTTCTGAGTATAGATCCTTTGCCTCTTTGGTTAAACTTATTCCTAGGTGTCTTATGGTTTTGGGTGCAATTGTAAATGGGATTGTCTCCTTAATTTCTCTTTCTTATGTCTTGTGTATAGAAATGCAACTGATTTCTCTGCATTGATTTTATATCTTGCCACTTTACTGAATTCCTGTATGAATTCTAGCAGTCTTGGGGTGGAGTCTTTTGGGCTTTCCACATAAAGTATCGTATCATCTGCAAAAAGTGAGAGTTTCACTTCTTTTTGTCTATTTGGATGCCTTTTATTTCTTTCTGTTGTCTGGTTGCTGAGGCTAGGACTTCTAATACTATGTTGAACAGCAGTAGTGATAGTGGACATCCCTGCCACATTCCTGACCTTAGGGGAAAAGCTCTCAGTTGTTCCCCATTGAGAATGATATTCGCTGTAGGTTTTTCATAGATGGCTTTTATGATATTGAGGTATGTACTCTCTATTCCTACACTGTGAAGAGAGTTTTAATCAAGAAAGGATGCTGTACTTTGTCAAATGCTTTTTCTGGTCTATTGAGAGGATCATATGGTTCTTGTTCTTTCTTTTATTAATGTATTGTATCACACTGATTGATTTGCGGATGTTGAACCAACCTTGCAGCCCAGGAATAAATCCCAGTTGGTTGTGGTGAATAATCCTTTTAATGTACTGTTAGATCCTATTGGCTAGTATTTTGGTGAGAAATTTTGCATCCATGTTCATCAGGGATATTAGTCTGTAATTCTCCTTTTTGATGGGGTCTTCATCTGGTTTTGGGATCAAGGTAATGCTGGCCTCATAAAATGAATTTGGGAGTTGTCTTTCCATTTCTATTTTTTGAATCAGCTTCAGAAGAATAGATATTAATTCTTCTTTAAGTGTTTGGTAGAATTCCCCTGGGAAGCCATCTGGCCCTGGGCTCTTGTTTGTTGGGAGATTTTTGATGACTGCTTCAATTTCCTTAGTGGTTATGGGTCTGTTCAGGTTTTCTATGTCTTCCTGGTTCAGTTTTGATAAGTTTATACATCTCTAGGAATGCATCCATTTCTTCCAGATTATCTAATTTGCTGGCATAGAGTTGCTCATAATATGTTCTTATAATTGTTTGTATTTCTTAGGTGTTGGCTGTGATCTCTTTCATCCGTGATTTTATTGATTTGGGTCATTTCTCTTTTCTTTTTGATAAGTCTGGCCAGGGATTTATCGATCTTATTAATTCTTTCAAAGAACCAGCTCCTAGTTTTGTTGATCTGTTCTACTGTTCTTTTGGTTTCTATTTCATTGATTTCTGCTCTGATCTTTACTATTTCTCTTCTCCTGCTGGGTTTAGGCTTTATTTGCTTTTCTTTCTAGAGCTCCTTTAGGTGTAGGATTAGGTTGTGTATTTGAGACCTTTCTTGTTTCTTGAGAAAGGCTTGTATTGCTATATACTTTCCTCTTAGGACTGCCTTTGCTGCATCCCCAAGATTTTGAAGAGTTGTGTTTTCATTTTCATTGGTTTCCATGAATTTTTTTAATTCTTCTTTAATTTCCTGGTTGACCCATTCATTCTTTAGTGGGATGCTTTTTAGCTTCCATGTATTTGAGTTCTTTCCAACTTTCCTCTTGTGATTGAGTTCTAGTTTCAAAGCAATGTGGTCCAAAAATATGCAGAGAATGATCCCAGTCTTTGGTACTGGTTGAGACCTGATTTGTGACCCAGGATGTGTCCTATTGTGGAGAGTGTTCCATGTACACTAGAGAAGAATGTGTATTCTGTTGCTTTGGGATGGAATGTTCTGAATATATCTGTGAAGTCCATCTGGTCCAGTGTGTCATTTAAAGTCTTTATTTCCTTGTTGATCTTTTGCTTAGATGATCTGTCCATTTGAATGAGGGGTGTGTTAAAGTCCCCTACTATTATTGTATTGTTGTCAATGTGCTTCTTTGATTTTGTTATTAACTGGCTTATATAATTGGCTGCTCCCATGTTAGGGGCATACATATTTAAAATTGTTAGCTCTTCTTGTTGGATAGACCCTTTAAGTATGATGTAGTGTCCTTCCTCATCTCTAATTACAGTCTTTGGCTTAAAATCTAATTTGTCTGATACAAGGATTGCCACCCCAGCTTTCTTTTGATGTCCGTTAGCATGGTAAATGGTTTTCCACCCCCTCACTTTAAATCTGGAGGTGACTTTGGGTCTAAAATGAGTTTCTTGCAGACAGCATATCGATGGGTCTTGTTTTTTTTATCCAATCTGATACCCTGTGTCTTTTGATTGGGGCATTTAGCCCATTTACATTCAGGGTAACTATTGAAAGATACAAATTTAGTGCCATTGTATTGCCTGTAAGGTGACTGTTACTGTATATTGTCTCTGTCCCTTTCTGGTCTATGTTACTTTTAGGTTCTCTCTTTGCTTAGAGGACCCCTTTCAATATTTCTTGTAGGGCTGGTTTGGTGTTCACAAAATCTTTTTGTTTGTCCTGGAAGCTTTTTATCTCTCCTTCTATTTTCAGTGACAGCCTAGCTGGATATAGTATTCTTGGCTGCATATTTTTCTCATTTAGTGCTCTGAATATATCATGCCAGGCCTTTCTGGTCGGCCAGGTCTCTGTGGATAGGTCTTCTGCCAATCTAATGTTTCTACCATTGTAGGTTACAGACCTCTTGCCCTGAGCCGCTTTCAGGATTTTCTCTTTGTGTCTGAGACTTGTGAGTTTTACTATTAGATGCTGGGGTGTTGACCTATTTTTTATTTTGAGGGGGAGTTCTCTGTGCCTCCTGGATTTTGATGCCTGTTTCCTTCCCCAAAATAGGGGAGTTCTCTGGTATAATTTGCTCCAGTATACCTTCTGCCCCCCCCCCCGCCCCGTTCTTCTTCTGGGATCCCAATTATTCTAATGTCGTTTTGTCTTATGGTATGGCTTATCTCTTGAATTCTGCCCTCCTGATCCAGTAGTTGTTTATCCCTCTTTTTTCAGCTTCTTTATTCTCCATCATTTGGTCTTCTATATCCCTAATTCTCTCTTCTGCCTCATTTATCCTAGCAGTTAGAGCCTCCATTTTTTATTTCACCTCATTAGTAGGCTTTTTTATTTCAAATTGGTTAGATTTTAGTTATTTTTCCAGAAAGGGATTCTCTAGTATCTTCTATACTTTTTTCAAGCCCAGCTAGTATCTTTATAACTGTCATTCTGAACTCTAGTTCCGACATCTTACTAATGTCTATATTGATTAGGTCCCTGGCAGTGGGTACTGCCTCTTGTTCTTTTTTTGAGGTGATTTTGTCCATCTTGTCATTTTGTCCAGAGGAGAAGAGATGAGAGAACAAAATTCTAAAAAAATATGATAAAAGAGTAACAATGACCCCAGAAAAATATCCACTAAACATATCAGAAGAGACCCAAAACCAGGGGGGAAAAGAAAGAAAGAAAAAAAAAAGAATATGATCAGGCTGGTGAATATAACAGAGCCACACACTAGAGTCTGGGTGTATCTTGGTCTGGTAGAAGAAATTGCCCCCCAAAATTTTAAAGAAAGAAAAAATTATATATACACAAAAATAAGGGTAAACATGATGAAGGGATGGAATATGACTGTAAAGATGAAAATTAAAAAGGATTTTAAAAAAGGAATTGGACAAGAAGTTGGTTGAAAAGAGACTGAAAAAAAATTTTTTAAAAGGAAAATGTGATCTGGCGGGAGACTAGGACAACGTCATACACTAGATTTAGCATATATTTTGGTCTGTTAGAAGAAACTGTATCCCAAAATTTTAAATAAAGAAAAACTTATATATAATATATATAATATATACATTATATATATACAATATATATATTGTATATATACATATAATATATACAATATATTATATACACACAAAAAAAATAAGGTTAATACAATGAAGAGATATGACTGTAAAAATGAAAAAGTAAAAAAGATTTTAAAAAAGGAATTGATAAGATATTGGTTGAAAAAGGAAAAAAAAATTCAACTAAAAAAATAGAAAAAAATAAAGAAAATTTAAAAAATTAACTTTGAAAGACTAAAGAATCATGGGGGAAAAGCCATGAATTCTATGTGCTGTATTCCCCTAGGACTGGGGTTTTGCAGTTCTCATTGATCAGTAAACTTGGTCTTGGCTGGATGTTCTTGCTGATCTTCTGGGGGAGAGGCATGTTGCAGTGATTCCCAAATGTCTTTGCCGGAGGCGGAATTGCCCTGCCCTTGCCAGGGACCGGGCTAAGTAATCTGCTCAGGTTTGCTCTCAGTAGCTTTTGTTCCCTGCAAGCTTTCCGTACAGCTTTGGAGGACGAGAGTGAAAATGGCAGCCTCCCAATCTCTGGTCCCGGCAGAGCCCCCTCAGGGTCCCACTCATCAGTGAGCCCCCAGAGAAAAGGAGTCAATCACTCCTGTCTTCCTGGTCTCTGGCTGCACTCTGTGCTCACTTGGCTTGTCACTGAGCATATCTATCTCTGGCAGACGACCCTGTTTGAAGTCTCTAAACCCAGCAGATTCCTGCGGTGCGCTCCTGCGCCGCTCCTCACAGGGAAAGAAGGGGAGTCTCCCCGGATCTGCCACTTGTTGGGTCCCTGCTGGAAGAGCAGTGGCCCGACTGTACCGTGGATCACGGTTTATGGCAACCTGAGCTGAAAGCCTGCTCCTTGGCTCCGTCTTTGCAGCCGGCTTCCCTGCTCTGATACCCAGGAGCTCTGCCACACTCAGGCACCCCCGGTCTTTCTGTGACCCCGAGGGTCCTGAGACCACAGTGTCCCAGCGAGGGTTCCACCCCCTGCTTAGCCATTGGAGTGACGTCCCTCAGCGGAGCAGACTTCTCAAAGTTCCGATTTTGTGCTCTGCTCTCTATCACTTGCTGGTAGCAGCTGATGGAGGCTCCCTCCCCTGCGGTCTGTCTTCCTGAATATCGCCTCAGATTCACTTCTCCAAATGTCCTACCTTCCAGAAAGTGGTCGCTTTTCTATTCAGAGAGTTGCTGCTATTCTTTTCTTCAATCTCCTGTAGAGTTTGTAGGTGTTCAGAATAGTTTGATAGCTATCTAGCTGAATTCCTAGGACCAGATAAAATGTAGGTCTCCTACTCCTCTGCCATCTTGCTCCAAATAAATGACATTTTCTGAATAACAAAACTTTAGAACATGCAGATAGATTGTTTCTGAAGGCAGACGACACAAATCTTTCCTTCTGATAAACAGCAGCCTCACTGGGGGCGCCGTCGCTGTCTGCTTCCAGCTCACTAGTATTTTCTTGAGAATTTTTGCATCTCTAGTCATGAGAAATATTTTGCTTAATTTTCTTTTATTGTAGTGTCCTCATCTGTCTTTGGTATCAAGGTACTGCTGGCCTTGTAAATTAAGTGTGGGAACGTTACTTCCTCTTCAATTTTTTGGGAGAGTTTGGCATTAATTATCTTTAATTCACCAGTGAAGCCATTTAGTCCTGGACTTTTGCTAAGATTTTTTTTAAATCACTGATCCAATCTCCTTGCTACTAATTGGCTTTTAAGTTTTGCTATTTCTTTCTGATTCATTTCATTATGTTATTTCTAGGCATTGATCCATTTTTTTCTAGGATGTCTACTTTGATAGATGTTCATAGAAACACAAAGCATCATAAGAACTACTGAGGGATCAGTTGTAATGTCTCATCTTTTCATTTACAATTTCTTGTTGATTTGGGTCCTCATTTGTTTTCCTTGCTAAGCCTACCTAAAGAATTGTCAATTTTGCTTCTCTTTTCAAAGAACCAACTCTTAGTTTTGTTAGTTTCTTCTTTTGTTTTCCTGTTCTCTATTTCATTTATTTCTTCTGTAACCTTTTTTTCCTTCTGCTTCGACTTACTTTGTTCTTTTCTAGTTCTTGCACATACATATAAAGTTAGGTTGTTTATTTGAGGTCTCTTTATTTGACATTAGCATTTATAGCTAAAAATGTCTTGTTTAGAACTGGTTTTGCTGTATCCCATAAGTTTTGTTATGTTGCATTCCTATTTTCATTTGTCTTAAAATACTTCTTAATTTCTCTTTTTAAATCTTTGATGTGTTGTCTCAGAAAGAGTATTGTTTGATTGCCATGTATCTATAAATTTTTCAGTTTTTACTGATTATAGTTTCATGCCATTGTGTTCAGAGAAGATACTTGGTATGATTTCTATTGTCTTCAATTTGCTAAGACTTGTTTTGTAGCCTAACATAAGATCTACCCTAGAAAATGTGCTGTGTGTGCTTAAGAATGTATATTCTGCACTTGTTAGATAAAAGGGACCTAACAGTCACACAGAAATCTGTCTATAGTGTGATTGTTTCCTTACTGATTTTTTTTTTCTAGACGATTTATACATTTTTAAGAGTAGGATATTAACATATCAAACTATTGTATTCCTGTTTCTTTCATCTAATTTTAGTAGTACTTTATATTTTTTTGATGCTTCAGTGTTAGGTGCATAAAGGTAAAACAATTGTGAGTATTTTTAAAGGATCGACACCTTTATCATTACATAGTGACCCACTTTGTCTCTTTTTACCACTTTTAGCCTAAAGTGTATTTTGTCTGATACACGGAGAGCCATTTCTGATTTTTGTTTTTTGGTTACACTTTGCTTGAATTATCTTTTTGGTTCCTTCACTGTTTGTGTGTCTTTAAAGCTAAAGTAAATCTCGTGTTGGCAGCGTATCATTGCATCTTGACTTTTAATTCATTCAACCATTCTGTGTCTTTTGACTGGAAAATTTAAGCCATTTATGTTTAAAGTAATTCATATGTAAGGACTTACTACTGACATTTTGTTAAACGTTTTCTGACTGTTTCTAGATCATTTTCCCTTGTTGCTTATCCTGCTGTTTCCTTTTGTGATTCGATGACATTTTGTAATTGGTATGCTTTCCCTTCGTTATCATGATCTTTTGTATAACTACCACAGATTTTTACTTTGTGGTTATGAGGCATATATAAGATAGCTTAAACACTCCATTTTAAACTGACAACTTGTTCTGAAACGTACTTTCACTCCCCCACCACATATTTAATTTTACTGATACTACAATTAACATATTTTTATATTGTATACCCAGTAACAGATTGTTGTAGTTAGTTATTTTTAATATATTTTTTCAACTTTTAAACTGAATTACACACCAACATTATCATAAAAAAATCTGACTTTGATTATATATTTACCATTACCAGTGAGTTTTACACTATGTTATTTAGCATCCTTTTACTTCCACTCAAAGAACTCCTTTCAGCATTTCTTTTAAGGCCAGTCAAGTGATGATGAACTCCCTCAGCTTTTGTTTGTTCGGAAGTTGTCTGTCCTCCATTTCTGAAGGACAGCTTTGCCAGGTAATTCTTCGTCGAAAACCTTTTTTCTTTCAATATTTTGACTATGTCATCCCATTGTCATCTGGCATGAAAAGTTTCCATTGAGAAATATAATATTATGAGGTTTCCTTATATCTAACTTTTTTTTGTGTGGCTTTCAAAATTCGACTTTCGACAATTATAGTGTGTCTCAGTGTTGCTCTATTCAGATTCAACCTATTTGGGATCCTTTGGGCCTCATCAATCTGCATGTCCACTTCTCTCCCCATGCTTTGGAAATTTTTAGTCATGATTGCTTTAAATATATATTCTGTTCATTTCTCTTTTTATTTAACTTCTGGGATTCTCATAATGTGTATCTTGTTTCTTTTTATGTTGTAAGCCCTGTAGGTTTTCTTCTTCTCTAACACTTTTTTTTTTTCCTCCCCCTTTTTTCCTTTTGCTCCTCTGGATAACTTCAAATGGCCTGTCTTCTAGATCTCTGATTCTTTACTCTGTAGGGTTAAGTCTGATATTGAAACTATTGAATTCTTGAGTTCAGTCATTGCATTCTGCAGCTCTAGGATTTATGTTTGTTTTTTTCCTAATGGTTTGTCTTTGTTGAGCTTCTTGTTCATGCACTGTTTTCCTGATTTCTTTAAGAGGATTATTTTGAATTATTTGTGTAACAGTTCGTAGAGCTTCTTTTTTTTAGGGTCAGTTATTGTAGCTTCATTAATTTCCTTTGGTGGCGTCATGGTAACCTGACTTCATGGTCCTTGATTCCCTACATTGGTATCTGCTCATTTGAGGAAGTGGTCTTCCCTTCCTAAATTCATAAGTTTGCTTTAGCAGAGCTAGTCCTTCATTAGTCACCTCAGCTTGGGGTTCTGGACATGTCAGCTGGTAGCATCCTTGAGTAGTAGGGTTGCCATCAGGATCTTTTTGGGCAAGGCACTGCTCAAGTTCTGAGGTTGAGGTGGGGGTGCTACTGTCTAAGAACATTTAAATAGGACTGTTGGCTTCATTCCCTGTCCTAATGCAGCTACTGCATGGATTCCACAGTTGCCTAGATTCTCCTGTCAGGCTTTCTAGATGAGCAGGATTGGGTATTATACTCAGGAGGAGCATGCTGGGACAGGGCAGCAGAATAGGCACTAAGGTTAGCACAGCTTGTGTCAGGCAGGACTGTGCACCTAATTCCCTGGTCATAATGGGCCGGTGGCTTTGCTCTGCAGCTAGGGGCAACCACTGAATATGTTCTCTGCTCAAGTGCTACTGTATTGAGAGCTGAGGCTGAGCTATACAGCTTCCCTTATGCTCTGGTTAGGTTTACTGTTTAGGCAGGTCGAATGCTGTATTCTGCACTGTTGGTGCTTCAAATTAGTTGTTGTAAAAGCAACCCAAGCTCTTACTTGGGGACCAAATTAGGGAGAAATATGCACCAAGTTCCCTGACCGGACAGCTTTGACTAACAGCTGGACTCTATATTCAAGTGGCATTATAATCAGAGTTGCTGGATGGGCTTCATGGATTCCCTGGAACTCTGATTAGGCCTCCTGATCAGGAAGGCTGGAGGGAGTATTGAACTGTGGGACAGGCTATAAATTAGTTCACTGCCCAGGTGGAGCCTCAGACCAGGCCCATGGACTGGCAGGGCTCTTTGGGGACCAAATCGGGCATAACTATGCACCAAACTTGGTCATTTGGGGCCACTGGCTTGGCTCTGCATATGGGCAGAGGCTTCCTGGTCAGGCAAGTAGGGGATCTATACCCACAAGTAGGTGGGGCTATGAATTAGTCTCCCTGTCCAGGCAGAATGGCTGAACTAGCTTCAAGGCCAGTATGGCTTGTTATTTGCAGTCCTGAATCTGGCAGACCCATGGCTTGCTGAGTTCTCTGGTCTGATTGGGCCACTGCAGTGAGGACTTGGTATGCCAAGGTCTGACCATGGTTTCTGTAAGCCCACCCTTCTTTTCCATTGCTCTGATCCCCAATGTTCAAGTCCTGCAGACTCCACCACAGTTCATAGGAAGCGAGGCCCCAGTGGGCTTCAGGAGAAGCAACCCACAATGCTAGGAGTGTTGGATGTCCACCTTGGGCCTCTCTCATGCCACTGGAGGTGCCCCCTCGATGGAGTGCTGCACCTGCCCGGGGGGGAGGGACAGTGCTGTCAGTGTAGCCTCTTCTCTGTCTAGGTCTCTGTGGTGCAGGGGGATGCTGCAGCCTTATCCTTTGTTTTAAGATCTTAATAGTGGGGTCTTGCCCATGGATAGTTGTCTTATGAGGGGGACCACAGTTGGGAACAACCTATGTCACCATCTTAATGACATCACTCTCTGCAAGTATTCTCTTTCTGCAGAACATGGTCTCCAGTATCTCCACCTAAAACATTGTTTCTTATTCTTTAAGATTCAACTTAGAGGTCTTTTCTGTGTGCCCTGTGTTCTCTCTCAGTGCTTCTCATACTGTCTGAGAGTCTGTCTCTTGCCAAATTTGGAGGAGGACGAGGGACAGGGCTACATTTTATGTTTAAGTAGTTCTCGAGTGCCTGGAACTTGCTGTTTAATGGATAAGTGTTCACAACGATAATAACAATGACAGTAATCATCTAGGCACACTTAACGGGTACACCCAGGACCTTAACTCTCAGACTGCGAGAAGTGCTCTTTCTTCTGTTGCTGTGACTGTATCCGAACATGCTGTGCTCTGACAGTGCGTTAGGTCATGTAACACCAGGTAGCCATTAGCTGGTCATGCTGATGACTGATGATTTACCTGTCCAGCTTTCTATCTCCAGACCATACCATGGTGATAAATGAGACTGGCAACTCTCAGATCTGCTGCTTTCCATCATTAGTACCTCCAGGGTGTGGCATGGCTCTTCTCCCTGCAAAGTAAGATCCTAAGGGATTTTCTCAGGCTTAGAACAAGGCACGAGCTATAGTGGGGCCGCAGTGGCAATGAATGTCTTTTGTGGCTGAGGAAATGAAATTCTGAGCACTTAGAGTATTGTATGTCCAGCTGTGAAGCATTCCTGGCTACTGTCCCTAATGGAACTGTTGAAATTCTACAAGACCTTACCTCTGTCTCCCCTTTCAGGGGGTGAGGGGAAGGAGGGAGACAGAAGAGGCATGTCTTGGTTCATCAACCAGATGCTTTGTTTCTTCGTCATTGTTCGGGAAAAGCAGAAGTTGCCTTGGGCAGTGTTAAAAAAAAAAAAATGGCTTTTGGTGTGAGTCAGGCTTGGGGTTGAAGCCCAGCTCCACCACTTAAAAGATGTGTGACTGGGAGAAAGATTCTATAACTCCACCAAGCCTCAATACACTCCTTTGTAAATGGGCATAACAGGTACCTTGAGTTCATACATTGAATAACAAACATGAGAGTGTCCATGGTTCATATGCAGTGACTGGTGCTCTTGTACATCACATGTGCTGGGTGAGACTGATCCTGGCTCCACTACCACTATACCACCTCATTCCTGCACCTAAAATCAAATTTTCATCTTTAGAAACAGAATCATAAAAGATAAAAATGCTTTCCTGATGAATCCTGCTCTTAATCACCCTACTTTAAGCCATGGCAGTGGACCACATTGCAAACATTGGGCATAAATTTCATTTTGAATTTTCTGTTGATTGGGGACAACAGTCATTTGAGAGAGGCTTCCAGAGAGAGGGGGACATGAGAGAAAGTCCTGGAGTGGAATTTTGGACACTTGAGCTATGAGCCCAAATTCACCACCTTCCCACTGGATAGCCTTGGAGAAAAAATAGTAATAATCAGTCTGTACAGTTTCAGGGGATAGTACTGTTTATAAAGTGCTTTAACAGCACAGAAAGTTAACACATGGGGTATTTCTGTTATGCTCTGGGAAGTATACTAATCATATTGGCCTCTGTTATTTCACTCTACCTTTTCAGTGACTGACTGTCTTCATCTATAATTACCTTTGTAAGTATAAGGACTTTTTACTTCAGAGGGAAAAGGTTATACAGCCGGTAAATGACTGAATGAGGATTTGAATTCCCAGATCTGATTCCAAAACTGATATTCCACCACTAGTGCGCTCCCTGAACCTTAAGAGTAAGGTTAACAGACATAGCACATAAAAAATATGATACCCAGTTAAATTTGCATTTCAGATAAACAACAAATTTTAGAAGTATAAACAAAATATTGTAGTGTAAGTATATCCAAAATGTTCTTTATACTTAAAATGCAAGATGCCCAGTTACATAGGCATTTAAGGTATTTTAATCTAGCAATCCTCCTTAGGAGGCTCATGTCACATGCGCAGGTGAGAAGTGGTATATTAGAGCCTTTCCAAAGGCACCTAAAGGTTGTTCTCATGGAAATGTGCCCTTCAGAAATAATCAACACATTCTTTCATGATAGAAATTGTAAGAATGTCAGCAAAACAGAGAAAAAGGTAACTTATGATGTGTTTTCCAGATGAACTTAACATGGGTCTAGATATTTCAAAGCTGTGCAGACCAAGAATTCCAAATCATGGTTGATAGTGGCATGCATCATGGACAGACAATCTTGGCTGGGTAAACTCAGGCCCCAGAACCCAAGGCAAAGACCTTTTCTGTCAGCCAATACTCACCGAAACCCTACTATAGGCAGTCCCCATGTTGGCATGTTATTGAGGGCATCTCATTGAGAATC
Source organism: Halichoerus grypus (assembly GCF_964656455.1). Lineage (NCBI taxonomy): Eukaryota > Metazoa > Chordata > Mammalia > Carnivora > Phocidae > Halichoerus > Halichoerus grypus. The sequence goes on along the minus strand of NC_135726.1, from coordinate 19,688,330 downwards.
CAGGCAATGCTGTGGAGTGTGATAACCCCATGTACTGACTGACAAACTCTGACAGAGAAGTGGCAGAGCTGAATCTGACGCAAGTCTATCTGAAACCTACACCAGCATCATGCTGCAGAGTTCCTGGGAAGTACGGTTGGCCACAACCTAATGAGTGAGATGTTATAGATAGCTGTTGAATAGTCCTGTGTAATAGAGTTGAAATTGTTCTTTTTATAGTCATGTTACCTGAGTGTTTTCCTGTCTGTCCATCTGTGCCCATCTTAAATCCTGTATCTTTCATGAACCATGCTTAAAATGGGATGTGGTCCCTGCTCTATACCCCAAAGCATTCCCTGGCTTGGATTCCAATGGCATAAAGATTTAGACTCTCAGTGTTGAACTGGGCACTTCCTCTCCCACTATGTACTCTATTAGTGGTCTTTTATAAAACTACTAGAGGTGCCACATAGCATAGTAAAGATCATAGGCGATGGAGTCACTCTGCTGGATCTGCCACTTAATGGCTGTGAGACCTCTCCATGCCTCCATTAGTTCATCTTTACATGAGAGATGATAATACGCACCTCAAGGGGCTGTATTGAGGACTGAATAAGTATTCAATACATAGTACATTGTTGTTCTTACTATTTTATCTACCATGATTTGAACTTGTGGTAGGCACCAAGCATAGAGCTTAGCAGCTCACACACATCATGTCATTCTATTCTCACAGTGCTTTTTTAAGTAGATGCAATCATCATTCAAACAGTAAATCAAGGAGGCAAGAGGAAAACCCTGGCTGACCATGGAGCCTAGACTCTCAATTTCCCTCTTTGCTTCCTGCAGGTACTCCAAAATGGTGATTGATGTAAAATACATTATTTTCCTTATTAACATAACCTATTAAGAGAGATCAGCATGTTTCTCCTCCACAGAACTGAATGCTACGGAGTCAAAACCTTTCTTGTATATATCTGTGCAAATAGAAGAGCTTATATAGCAGGGGTTGAATGAGGCCATTCGAGTAGAGGTGTAACCATTATCCTGACCTCGTTTTCAGTATGTGAGCTGCCTTTTATGTACAATGACATGACCACTCCAGGCCTCAGGTTCTGCCTTGGGCCGTGAGGGTAAAACAAATTAGTTGTAGAAGTGTCTTAAATATTCAAATACCTCATCTATCCTTGATTCCTTACAATGATTTTTTTTAAAGTTGGCATACCATTTTACTCGCCCCAAGCTAGGGTGGAATAGGGGGCAAATCTTTATGATACAGATCGTGCCACGTAATACCCATTACTACCAACATTTCTGCTGCCATAAGAACATACTGCACCAAGCTAATCATTTGTCTTGAGCAAACCACTCATCTGTAGACAGTTAACTTTGCTAATGAATAAGAAGGGTTCTTTTTTAAAAGGCCTGAGCAGGATTTGTCCCAGCCACGGGTGAACAAAGGAAACATTACAGCCTGACACCCTCAGTGGCAGCTTCAGGAACATAATGAATCTTCACCGATGAGCAAAGTGTATGAAAATTTTCACATGGCACTGGGAGACATGAGGTTTAGGACCCATCTTGGAATACATCCAGGGATACCCTGTCTAAACTGCAGGCAAATTTCTTAGCTCTTCTTAACCTCAGCATCTACTTCTTTGAATTTGTGAAAACCATCCTTCTCAGAATTGTGATAGGTGCACAATGAAGTCACAGATATCAAAGTGCCTGGTATGATAACTTTGTACCAATTATATTATTTTGTTAGGGAACTTGATCTCCCAGTATACACATTTCTGATTTGGGGAAACAATGATTATTTTATCAAACTGGAAACTGATATGACCATTGAAATTCAAAAAAAATCTCCACCTTTGCTCTTTAACAGCATTGATTTGCTGGGTTTTCCCTTCTCCCCCACTCATAGTTCAGTTATCTGAGTGAAAAGACCACGTTAGAGCTATAAAAATATGATTGCATTGCTGTTGCAAGTTCCCAAACTCAGATGGTTATAACCTGATGCAGGGCATTCCAATTTTAACTATCTACTGCTGTTTTTATTTCATAAAGCCACTAAAAACATCCTGCACTGCTTTTATATACATCACTACCTTTATGGCTTTTGTGTCATAATAAAAAGCAGTTCATTGGAAGCTGATGGGTTTTTTTTCCAGCAGAAGAATAGCAAACTCAGAATAAGACATCTCTGTGTAGTTTCTCTGCCTTCTAACTCTGTACCATGCGATCAGTCCATGTTCCTCCAGGCTTCCAGGCTATTTTTCCCAAAAAGCTATTTGTAAGGCATTGCCCTATTCAACCTTCAAAGGCTCCCCACCACATTGATTTGGAGGCTGTACATCCTTAGCCTCGCATTTGAAGATGTCTAGTATCTTTATAACTCACTTTTGTTTATATAAACAAAACACCTAGTTTGCTCTCCACCTTCTTGAGTCCTTATGGTTTTATCCACATTGTGCTTTCTCCACCATTTATGGGAAGTCCTTGATTCTGTCAGTTTAATTCTTATCCATCAATAGAAACCCTGCTTTCTACCCAGCTTTTCCGGGAAATCTTCCCTGGGATTTCTCCCTCTTAACCTTTAGCAGAACTTACTGCCCTCTTTTCTTTCAACACAATCATGTTCTCCTTAGTCATTTCCCTTGGATTAGGAAATAGGTCTTGTATGTTCACTGATAATAAATACCTAGTGACATAAGGGCTTCTGGGGTTGGTTATCAGACAATTCTGATTCCTATAAAGTCCCTTGCCTAACGGTCACTTTATTACTTCATGTCAACGGTCGTTGACACTGGATGATATGATTGGCATAATGCCACACATGGAGATTATGGCAAAAACATGGTTCCTTGTCCTCATATCACTTTCAGTCTAGGTAAAATCTCCATTTAATCCCCTTTTCCCATTAAGTCTTGTATCAAGCAAATCTTGTATCAAGCTGAACATTTTAATTATTGAATATTTTCTATCCATCAGCATCTCTCCTCCTCGCTAATCCTCTCAGTGCCCTCCAATTCTTGCCAATATGCTGTGATCTGAGTTCTTCCACATTTCTGGTCACCCTACCTGTGACTGCTTCTCTCTCTTGGGAGTTAGTTATAAACCAAGGAGTCATGTGTCCCCAGCTGTTACTATTGCTAGAAACTCTCCAGTCCAACAGTCCCTGATGAGTGAGACTCAAAGCCAGACTGATAATCCCCAGCACTGGACTACCAATTAAAGTCAACATTAACCTAGAAACTCTGAAATGCCACTTCCGTATTGGGTGACTAACCATCTTCAAGATAGATAGGCACTTGCTGAGCACAACTTCAGGTGTTCTTGACCTAACTACCTCACATGCCTCCTCCACATGGATTTCACATATGCTTACCTGGCTTTGCCTGTTCTAAAACTTCCCACACAGCCCCTGATGTATCAGAACCTTCTAGAGGGGATCTCATTTTGGTCCAAATACAGGCTCACTCTTAGCCACAGTCCTCAAGTGACAGTATTTCTGTAATAGGTTACTGTAACTTTTGAGAAAATGCAATACTTGTTAACCTCACATTCATCCTCTTGCATTATATAAATTATGCCTTCTAGGAGGTAAGACAAAGGCCGATCAACAGTCTATAGGTGCTTACTATTAGCAATATTAAGAACCAGAATAATTCATGCATGCAACAGGTTCTACTCTTTCTGGTTCTGAGCTTGGTTACGTAGTACCACAATGAATGAGGTGCATTCTATCAACCAGATATGAACTAATAAGAATGTGATGGCAGGTATCTGCCCCGTTTAAGAAAAGCCATGGCATTTCCATGTTAATGTCAGAGGAGAAGTATCTAGGAGAGGCTGGTATCCACCCTCACATGGACCCCCTGCCAGAAGTACTATGATATCCCCAATGTGGATGCTATATACAGTACCAACAAAATCATTATGGTGAAATTTTATTACAGAATCATAATAAGACAGAAGGAAATCATAACTGAGAACTTGAGCTCTAGAGTCAGGCAGATCTGAGGTGTGTATTTTGGTTTGGCCAACTTCGGTGATCTTGCATAAGTCATTTAACCTTTTTTGTATCAAACTTCATATCAAAACTAAAATTTAGTATTAAACACACTGGGGTACGTATTTAGTACAATAGAACGTGCTAGATAACAAAAGGATTGGCTATAATTAAACATAGAACAGTAATGTGGCTTATACTTAATGCATGTTCTCTAGATTTCCCCATAATTTTTAGTCTAATTTTATACTGTAGGTATCATCCAAGCATAAAACTTTCAAGAACACACCTCAAAATCCAGATCCAAAAAAGAATGACACTCTTGCCCTTCTCCTCTTAAAATGCAAACTTTATTTGCCTCACATTTTTTCTCCAAAGTATCAAACATATGGTATTTCATCTGTCTCCATAAAATTTTAAAGCAGATACAGATGTTCTTCTCTACTAAGTGTCGAATCTTGGTTGTGAATTCTGCCTCCTCTGCTTATTAACAGTGGGATCTGAGTCAACTGGCTTCATCTCTCTGATCCTTGGTGTCCCCATATGCAAAGGAATAGCAAGGATGCCGTGATGGTGACAATAAGGGCAAGGCCAGTGACATCAGGACACCTACTTTACAAGCTTGTTAGGAAGATTGTATGTGATAACAGTTGCAAAGTCCCCCTTAGTCTTATGATTGGGGTAACCAAAACTCATGGTGGGGAGAAGTGGCTCAAGGTTACTCACACACTGTCCATGAATGTAAAATTGAGACTTTGTCGGAGTGACCTCCTATACAAGTCACTCTGACCTGATAAGATAGATTGCTTAGGGTATCAGAGGGGCATGAATGAGTTATTCCACCTTCAATTCCTACTGTGGGGGCATACCCATGGACAAAAAGAGGTCTAGAATCTTCACATCTGTATGGTTTTAATGTGACGGATGGACCTCCCTCCACAAAAGAACAGTATTGAAGCTTTTAATTAATGTAATCTCTTAATTAAGGCTCCTTTGGCTAGTTGAAATACATTGGGGGATCATCAAAAAGCCCTGAGGTAGCTCATAAAATTGATGCAACAGTTTTGAAGAACCCAAAGGCCATACAATTGGACTCTAGAGGTATGCTGTCCAAAACAATAGACTGTATATTTAATTGCTACTTTAAGTACAACTAAAAATTCAGTTTCTCACTCTAGCCACATTTCATATACTCAGTATCCACATGTGGCTGTTCTATTGCAGAGCACTGCTCCAGACTGATGCCATTTAAGTGCCATTATCCACAAGACTCTACATCCCCGTACTCCAATTTTTGGAGGGAGAATTGGCCAGGTTTACATGGTATCGACATTTGGAAACAATCAATTATGATCAAGGTGGACAGTATCCTTCAACGTAGTCCTGGCCTCCTTGATTGGGGTGGGGGATCTTTTCCAGAAAAGGGGTACAGTTATGCCTCCCAGAACTTTCCTGTTCAATCCTGATGACCCTTGATGTAGCCTGGAATGATGGAGAATTTAGAAAGCAAAGCTGCGCCTGAGACATCAGAACGAGTGAGTGATTCGGGGTTACAACCCACTTTCTATGTCTTGTTTGTTACACTCATGACGTCTTCTTTCACATTCCTCTTTTAAAATCTTATGAAGAAAGATACTTTATCATTGTTCATTTTGGACAGCATTCTCGAAACATCCTAATATCAACCTCTTAAAGAAATCCCCTTGGGCATGGTAATAGGAACAAAAGACAAAACACCACTTTTATGTCTCTTCGTCTCAAGGTATAACCCAACATACTGAGGGCTGTGTATGCTAAAGCACGATTTATTTTAAATCTAGACAACCTCCTGAATGCATGATGCTTTTTTTTTTTTTTTTTTTAGAACCCTAGTTCAGAGGAGGGACAGAGAAGCCAGAAGAGGTTTCATTTAGGAGCTTTTGTGCCTTCTAGGAAAAGCACCTAAGCTAATAACAAAGAAACTAAACACACAAAACTAATTATTAGAGTGATTCTTAATTAACCTGGCCAGCTAATATAATCCCTGGAACGTTTTTTCATCCCTAGGACATCATCATCCTTGTACTCATTGGATCTGCATTGATTGCACATCTAGGTCAGTAAGTGGGCTGATGGGTTTGGTTTCCACCACTGCTTATAGCTTCTCCTTGATTTGTCTCCCTGCAGACTTTATTTTCTGAGTGTTCTCATGGAATAACCAGGCCTTATATCTCATGGTATCTAAACTATATGCATGCTCTGACCAGGAACTGCAGTGCCTCACTTGTCCACACAGACAGTGGTATTCTGAGGATGCGTGTGCCCTTGAAGGCAGTTCTCAGCCTTGACTGAACATTAGAATTGCCAGAGGAGCTTTTACAGAGATCCTGTCCAGCTGTACTCCAGACCAATTAAATCAGAATGTGTAAGGGTGGGACCAGCATCAGTACATTTTAAAGCTCTTTGGATGACTATGAATATTCATAGCAAGTTACTGGACAGTATAAATGTAGGCTCTCTGACTTCACCTCACACCCCTGAACAAGAATGCATTCTAATAAGATATCCCAAGTGACTAATATATATATTGAAGATTGAGAAGCACAGCTCAGCCAGTGGCTCTCAAGTTTGAGCATGCACCACCAGTACCTGGAGGGTCTATTAAAATGCAGTGCTGGACTTCACCCCCAGAGTTCGTGACTCAAGGTATGGGTAAGGCTTTGCATTTCTAACAATGATGTAATACTGGGGATCCCAGTTCATGCTGACACCATGCAGGAACCACAGTTTCAGACACCCTGCTCTCTAAAGCATACTTAACCCTCTTTCCTAGTTCATTTACTCTGCCAAGAATCTTTTGAAGCACAGGGAATTTTGCAGTGAACAAAGAGATAATACTTGCCATCGTGGAACTTAAATTCTAGAGGAGGTTCAGACAATAAATAAGCAAACTAATTATGGAAACAAGTATTACAGGTTATGTTTATGGAAAAGTATATACCGAGTGATTAGATCCAGGGTGACTAGAAGGTGCCATTTTAGGTTAAATGGTAACGTAAGGACTCACATGTGAGTAAAGACCTGATGGATGAAGGTTTTAAAAGCACGATACAGAACAGAAGAAACAGGCAGAAGGAAAAAGAACCCTAACTGCCCTGACCCAAGGTGGGTTTAATATACTCAAGACGAAGGAAACAAGGTTTTCTTCTTCCTATCCCAGATCCACAACCTGCCTCCTGAATGATTTCTCAGGGCCTGTTCACTCCTCAAGCTTCCCTTGTAGCTTTCTTTGGAAGATTAAAACTTCACTGTGAACAGAGCATGAACTAAGTTCTTAATGAAGTTACACTTGCTTACTGGCACCAGGTCTCGAAGAAGGAAAGAATACAGAAATTTCCAACAGGTGTGGGTGGGCCATCCATCTTTACTAAACCTTGTAATAGGAGACATGAAGGATGAGAAGATTTTACTGCCAACGGGAAACCCCCAGCCACAGAGGATGGAAAATGGCAGGAAGAAATAAGACTTAAAGAGCAGAAATGGCTGCATAGGTTATTATGGGCTAGGAGTGATATCACCAGGAAGGTGACATAGGTAGATCCTGACTTTGCTCCCCTGCCCAAGAACTGAAAACTATTCATGACAAGACATCACTGAAAAAATCCTAGAATGAAGGTGAGGCTGAAGTATCTCTGCACCACAGACCTGGAGACAGAAGGGTAAGAGAAGCAGATACATATTACCCCATCCCACGCTGGCAGGTGTACCACAGTGGGAGGTCTCCCCTAAGCCTATAGCCCTCCAGGGCGAAGAGAGAGCCCATGATGGCCATCAAGCTCCCCCAGCATTGTGGGTCACTTTTGGGGAGTTTCCACTTTGGTCTCACCTCAAGGAGATCATGGGGGAATCTGCACGTCTTGCAACAACCAGCATTCAGATCTTGGACCACTGAGTTCCTACCTGCAGTGCCCAGGTAGAAGTCCTAAAGAGCAGCCTCACTCATCGGCACAGCCAAGACAGTGGGCAGTTTGACCAGGGAATGAGGCAGGTAAGCCTGATTTGGGACTGCAGATGGAGAGCCTTGCTGGACCCTGAGTCTGGTCTCCTTGGCCCAGTGAGCAGCTAATTCATAGCCCAGACCAAGGCGGAGTGTAGTTCTGGACCCTCCCAACCAGGAAGCCTGTTCTGATACCTTGAAGATGTCTTGGCATAGCAGCATTCAGAGAGCCCAGCCAGTGGCTCTGCCCATCTAGCCAGAGAGTTTGATGCACTGGTCTGTCTGATAAGACTCTTATTTGGGGAGCTAGGCAGCCTTGAGACCTGTTCTGTGGCTCCCTGCCTCTCCCCTTGCATTCGTGAAGCTAATGCAACCCTAATTACAATGGTACTTGAACAGAGGACAGGACCAGCAGTTTTGTATTTATGGAGCCAAGACTGTAGCCATCTGTCCAGGCACCTGAGTATGCAGGTCTGTCTGGATTCCCTCCACAAGAGGCCCTGAGGCCTGGTCTGCAGTGTGACCAGGCAAGGGAATATATAGACCAGCCCAAGCTGAATACAGCCTCCAGACTGACATGACCAGGAACCCTAATCAGAACTCCTTGGACTCTGTTGTCCATCTTGCAACGCCAATTACAGCAGCACATGAGTAGACAACTTGGTACATAGTTCTGCCTCATTCAACTTCCAAACAAGAACCTGCCCAGCCTGTGCAGGACCCCACCTAAGCAGAAAACTGAAGAAAGTGCCCCCTGTTCAAGGATGTTACAAACTGATGCATGCAGAAAATCAAGTCAAGTAGTCTGGTAAAGTCTGGAAGACAAGACCCTTTACTCAAATGTGCAGATACCAACATAAGGAACCAAGGATCACAAAAAAAAAATGTAAATATGACACCACCAGGGGAAACTAATAAAGCTCCAATAAATGACACTAAAGAAATTGAACTATCAAAAAATTCAGAATAATCCTCTTAAAGGAGTTTAGAAAACTAAACAAAATTAAGAAAACAATAAACAAAACCATAAAAAACAAATCCTAGAGGTGAAAAATACATCAAATGAACTGAAGAATTCAAGAGAGAACTACAACAGCAGACTTGACCATGCTAAATACATTATCTGCCATCAGAAAGGTTGAATACCCAACTTTTACATCAACATGGATGGGACGAGATTATGCTAAGTGAAATAAGTCAAGCAGAGAAAGTCAAGGAATAGCATGGAGGACATTAGGAGGGGAATTGGAGGGAGAGATGAACCATGACTCTGAGAAACAAACAGGGTTTTAGAGGGGAGGGGGGATTGGTTAACCCAGTGATGGGTATTAAGGAGGGAACGTACTGCATGGAGCACTGGGTGATCATGGATCACCACATCAAAAACCAACGCTGTATTGTATGGTGACATAATAAAATTTAAAAAAATACATTATCCAGTCAGAAGAGCAAAAAGAATGAAAAAGAGTGACTGAAGTGTACAGGGCTAAGAGGGCACAATCTCAAAAGAAAAAAAATACCCTCATTATAGAAATCCCAGGAGATAAAGCAAGAATGGCTGAAAAATTCCCAAACTTTGGGAAAGAAATGGACATCCAGATCCTTGAGGCCTAAAAAGGATCTGAAATAGGTTGAACCCCAATAGGGCTACACCAAGTCCTATGAGAACCCCCAGAGGACTATATGTAGATTTCTCAACAGAAACTTTCAGGCTAAGAGAATAGGATAATAGTTTCTTCATTTAAATATTTTGAATATATCAACCACGAATTCTATACCCAGCAAAGCAATTACTCAAAAATGAAGGAGAGAGAACTTTCTAAACAAACAAAAGCTGAGTTCATCACCACTAGACAGCCATTGGGAATTTTTCAGTGAAGAAAAAAGATACTAGTTTGTATCATAAAAACATAAGGTAGTAAAACTCACTGGTAATGGTAAATATGATAAAAGATATATCCTCTTATATGGTAATGCTGCATAATTCACTTTTAAAATTTGAAAAATATAATCTTTTAGATTATCTTGCATATAAGATATAAACATATGTAAATTGTAACATCAATAACCTACATGTGAGGAGGAGAAGTATAAAATACAGGAGTGTTCAGTTAGCCAGCATATAGAACATAAAATATAGGAGTGCTCTCAAAATTAAAATTAGAATAAATTGACAATTCATGTAAGACTCAAAGTAACCCCAAGAAAAAAACCTGTAGTAATTATACAAAAGCAATTGATAATTAAGTCAAAGCATACTAATACCAAAAGGCATTAAACACACAAAAGAGTAGGATAAGGAGGGAACAATGGATCTACAAAAAAGAAAACTATTAACAAAATGGCAATAGTAAGTCCTTCATAATTTAAGTGGATTAAATTCTCCAATGAATAGAAAAAAAGTCAAGATTTAACAATATTCTGCCAATGTAGCTTTAAAAACACACTGAAGGGATGGAAAAAGATATTTCAAGCAGAAGGTAATTTTTGTAAGAGCAGGGGGTAGCTATAAATCAGACAAAATAGACTTTCTCCTACCATTTTTAGTTTAAAGGAAGTCATTATATAATAAAGGCATCAATCCCACAAGAAGACATCACAATTGTAATATTTATGTACCCTATATTGGAGCACCTAAATAAAGCAAAAGCAGAACTGAAAGAATTAAAAAGCCATCAGAAATGGTTAATATCATACTCTCAATAATGGTTATGCATTCTCTGGATGATCTAAGAGTCAATCTGAACACTATAGACCAAATGGACCAATAGACGTATAGAGAGCATTCTCTTTGACAACAGAACACACATTCTTCTCCAGTACACATAGAACATCTTCTAAGATAGATTATATATTGGGCAATAAGTCTTAGCAACTTCAAGAAGATAGAAATCATGCTGAGTACCTCTCTCATCAAAATGGTATGCACATTAGAAATTAACAGGAGAACTGGACAATTCCCGTGTATTCATACATTTAACAATACTTCTCCTTTGAGCCACCAATGGATCGAAGAAAACAAGCACAACATACCAAAACTTAGAACTTATTTTGTTGCATCCCCTAAGAAGTTCATAACAGTAAATATCCACATTTAGAAAGACATCAAAAACCTAGCTAACTCTATGACTCCAGGAATTAGAAAAAAACTAAGCCCATAGTTAGCAGAAAGAAAAAAATAAAGATCAAAGCAGAAATAAAGGAATTAGGAAAACAATGGAAAAGATTAACAAAACTAAGAGTTGGTTCTTCACAAACCTTTAGCTAGAAGGAGGAGAAAAGGAGGCCCCAGATTAATTATGATTGGAAAAGAAGACTGTACAAAGGATCATAAGAGGCTATTAATGAACAACTATATGCCAACAACTATAAGCCAACAACACGAAATAATTAGAAAAATAACCAAGACTGAATCAGGAAAAAAAAAAAAACTATGAACAGACCAGTTATTATTAAAGAGATGTAATGAGCAACCAAAAATCTCCCACCAAAAAATAAGCCTAGGACCAGATGGCTTTACTGATCAATTTTTACCTAACATTTAAAGGATTGCAAGAGCTAGGATCAAGATAAAGAGTGATCCTGATCTCCCTTGCTCCACTGGACACACCAGAACAACTAAATACAGAACAGCTCTCTTTGAGAATCATCTGAAGGCTAGCCCAACAGCTCTTCCATAACTAAAGAGAGGCAGTTGGTAGAGATGCAGTCTAGGCAGGACCTTACACCCCTAGTGCAGCAGCCCATGAGTAGGAGGGATACCACAAATGCAGAGATCCTACCTAAGGAGCAAGGCCCTCAAGACTTACATCAGGAACCCCTACCCTGAGAGGACAAACCCCCATAATGTCTGGATTTGAAAATCAGTGAAACTTAACTCTGGAAGAGCCAGAGAGCTTTCAACCTAAAGGGCCCATGCACAAAGTCACTCATTCTGAGACCCAGTAGAGAGGCAGCAATTTGAAAAGAACCTGAGCCTTATGTGAGGGGAAATTTCTCCAGGAATAGAAGCACTGGTGGGTGCTATTTTTCCTACTTCCCTCCTCACTAGCCCAGCACTGGTGGGTGCTATCTCTGGCACTGTCCATCTACTTTGCTAGCACCACTCGGCCTACCCTCCCTGGCAGGTGCCTCTCCAAAGCCGCTCCTGTCCACCACTCCTATGAGTGACCTTAGCTAGGACTGGTACCCCCACAGTCAGCCATACCAGCGGCCAGCCCTGTCCATCAGTGTGCCTGTAATAGTTGCAGCCTAGCCACATAGGGACCAGCCCTGGAGTGCCTAGTTCTGATGGCTGGGGAGGAGGGGATTGCACTTGCTTGCCCCACAGGACACCATCTTCCCTAAAGCTACTCTTCCAAGACTGAGAGATGTAGCTGATCTACCTAATATATAGAAACAAATAGAGATTCAGGCAAACTGAGGAGAGAGAGGAATGTGTTCCAGAGAAAAGACAAAAATCTCAGAAAAAGGACTAAATGAAATGGACATATGCAATCTACCAGACAAAAAGTTCAAAGTAATGGTCATGAATATGCACACCAAACCCAGGAGAAGAATGGATGGACTTTGCAAAAGAGATAGAAAATATAAAGAAGAACCAGGGGCGCCTGGGTGGCTCAGTCGTTAAGCATCTGCCTTCGGCTCAGGTCATGATCCCAGGGTCTTGGAATCCAGCCCTGCATCGGGCTCCCTGCTCAGCAGGAAGCCTGCTTCTCCCTCTCCTTCTCCCTCTCCCTCTGCTTGTGTTCCCTCCCTGTCTCTCTGTCAAATAAATAAAATTTAAAAATATACATATATAAAGAAGAACCAATCAGAGCTGAAGAATACAATAAACAAAATGAAAAATACACTAAAGGGAATCAGGTTAGAGGATGCAGAAAAACAGATCAGCTATCTGGAAGATGGTAGGGGAGATCACTCAAACTGAACAACAACGAAGAAATTTAACGTTAAAAGGATAGTTTAAGGGACTTCTGGGACAACATGAGCACACTAACATTCAAATTATAGGAGTATTGGAAGCAAAAGAGACTAAGAAAGGGGAAGAAAATTCATTTGAAGAAATAATAGCTGAACATTTCTCTAACCTGGGGAAGGAAATGGAAATTCAGGTCCAGAAAGCACAGAGAGCCCCAAAGAGGTCCACACCAAGGCATTTAATAATTAAAAGGTCAAATTTTGAAAATAAAGAATCTTAAAATCATCAAGAAGAAAGCAACTAGTCACATTTTTCCTGGGAACCCCCCTGACACTATCGGCTGATTCTTCAGCAGAAATTTGTAGGCCAAAAGGGAGTGGCACAATAGATTCAAAGTGCTGACAGGAAAAATCCTACAACAAGAATATTCTACCCAGCCAGGTTATCCTTCAGAAATGAAGGAAAAAGAAGTTATTTCCCAGATGAATAAAAGTTAAAGAAGTTCATTACCACTAATCCATCCTTAAAAGAAGTCCCTTTAGCATTTCTTTTAAGTTCAAAAGAAAAGGCCACAAGTAGAAGGAAATAATGAAAGAAAAAAAAAATCACTGGTAAAAGCAAACCTACAACAAAGGCAGTATATCAGTCATTTGTTAATCAAGTATGCAGGTTAAAAGACAAAAGTAGTAAAATCAACTATAATTGCAATAATTAGTTAAGGGATACACAAAATAGGACATCAAAAATATAAAACATGGGGATAAGGAGTAAATATAGTGCTTTTAGAATGTATTTTAATTTAAGCACCATCAACTTAAAATAGACTGTTATACACATAGGATGTTACATATAAACCTGATGGTAATCACAAACCAAAAACCTGTAATAGAGGTACTAAAACCCTTACATAACACTAAAAGTCATCAAATCACGAGAGGAGCAGAGAATTACCAAAGCAACCAGAAAACAATTCACAAAATGGCAATAATTTCACACCTATCAAAAATTACTTAAAACATAATGGACTAAATGTTCCCATTAAAAGACATAGGGTGGCTGAGTCGATTAAGAAAGGAAAGAGACCCACATACAGGCTGCCTATAAAAAGATGAAAGACATGTGGTCTGAAACCTTTAAGACATTGATAAAAAAAAATTGAAGATGACACAAATAAATGGAAAGATATACAGTGCTCAATATTGGAAGAATTTATACTATTAAAATGTCCATACTACCAAAAGCAATCTTAAGAAAAACAAATTTAAAGGTATTATGATCACTGATTTCAAACTATACTACAAATATACAGTAATCAAAACAGTATAACACTTGCATAAAAACAGACACATAGATGAATGGAAAAAATACAGAAAGCCTGAAATAAACCCATATTTATAGAGTCAGTAAATCTATGTCAAAGGAGAAGAGTACACAATGGGGAAAAGACAGTTTTTTCAATAAATAGTGCTGGGAAAATTGGACAGCTACACACAAACAAATGCATCTGGACCACTTTCTCACACCATACACACCAAAAAACTCAAAATGGATTAAAGACCTAAATTTAATACCTGAAACCATACAACTCCTATAAGGAGACATAGGCAATAAACTCTTGGACATCAGCCTTAGCATTATGTTTTAGATGCTTCTCCTCAGGCAAGGGCAACAAAAGCAAAATAAACAAATGGAACTACATTAAATTAAACAGCTTTTGCAAAGCTAAGGAGATTAATAAAGCAAAAAGGCAATCTACTGAAGGGGAGAAGATATTTGCAAATAATATATCCAATAAGAAGTTAATATCCCAGAAATATAGAGAATGTATACAACTCAACACACACAAAAAGCAATCCAATTTAAAAAGTGGGCAGAGGGGCGCCTGGGTGGCTCAGTCAGTTAAGCGTCTGCCTTCGGCTCAGGTCATGATCCCAGGGTCCTGGGATCGAGTCCCACATCGGGCTCCCTGCTCTGCGGGGAACCTGCTTCTCCCTCTCCCACTCCCCCTGCTTGTGTTCCCTCTCTTGCTGTATCTCTCTCTGTCAAATAAATAAATAAAATCTTTAAAAAAAAAAAAAATAAAAAATAAAAAAAAAAAAAAAAAAAAAAGTGGGCAGAGGACCTGAATAGATGTTTTTCCAAAGAATATATGTAGATGGCCACTTGAAAAGATGCTCAACATTACTAATCACTAGGGAATTTTGTATTAAAACCACAATGAAATGTCAACTTACACCAGTCAGAATAGCTAGTATCAAAAAGACAAGAAATAAGTTTTGGTGAGGAGGTACGAAAAGGGAACCCTCATGCAGTTGGTGGGGATGTAAACTGGTGCAGCCACTGTGGCAAACAGTATGGAGGTTCTTCAAAAAATTAAAAATATAAATACTTTATGTTCCAGAAATTCCACTTCTGGGTTTTTATCCAAAGGAAATTAAAACAATTTGAAAAGATATATGCACCTCTGTGTTCACTGCAACATTATGTACAATAGCCAAGGTATGGCAGCAACCTAAGTATCCACTGACAAATGAATAAAGAAGATGGGATATATATATACAATATATATGCAATGGAATATTACTCAGCCACAAAAAAGAAAGTTTGTCATTTGCAACAACATGGATGGACCTAGAGGGTATAGACTAAGAGAAGTAAGTCAGACAGTGAAAAACAAATACCATATTATTTCATTTATACGTGGAATCTAAAAAATGAACAAAACAGAAACAAACTCATAAATCCAAAGAATAAGCTAATGGTTGCCAGTGGGGAGGGCAAAAGGAAGGAGCAATATACGTAAAGTGAATCAAGAGGTACAAACTTCCAGTTATAAATAAGTCATGGGAATGTAAAGTACAGCGTAGGCATTATACAATCAGTAACATAATTACTGTGTGCGGACAAATGGTAGCTAGACTTATTGATGTGATTTCATAATGTATATAAATGTAGAACCACTATGTCATACATCCAAAACTAATATTGTATGTCATCTATACTTAGGTTTAAAAAAATTAATGCCAAACTTCCTACTTTTCAAAAAAATTAAATAGGAGGGAACACTCCCAAACTCATTTTACATATCAAAGACAGTAAAGGTACTAAAAGAAAACTACATGCCAATATCCCTTATGAATAAAGATGGAAAATTCTCAATAAAATACTAGCAGAGTGAATTCAGTAGCACGTTAATAGGATCCTTTACCATGATCAAGTGGCATTTATCTCTGGGAGGCAAGGATGGTTCAACATATGCACATAAGTAATTGTGATATACCACGTTAACACAATGAAACATTAAATTCGTATCACCTGAACAGATGCAGAAAAAAACATTTGACAAAATACATTTTTTCATGATAAAAACTCTCAACAAATTGGTATAGAAGGAATGTAAGAGAACATAATAAAGCCATATATGGGGGGCACCTGGGTGGCTCAGTCGTTAAGCATCTGCCTTCAGCTCAGGTCATGATCCCAGGGTCCTGCGATCAAGCCCCACATCAGGCTTCCTGCTCAGTGGGGAGTCTGCTTCTCCCGCTGCCCTCCCCACCCCCACTCATTCTCTCTCCAATAAATAAAATCTTTTATTTTTTTAAAGATTTTGTTTATTTATTTAACAGAGAGAGGGAGCATGAGCAGGGGGAGGGGCTGAAACCATAAAACTCCTAGAGGATAAAAGGAAAAAGCTCCTTGAGATGGGTCCTTAACAATGATTTTCTTGGATATTCAAAAATAAATAAGTTGGACTGTATCAAACTTAAAACCTCTGTACAGCAAAACAATCAACAATATGAAGATAACTTAGAGAATGGGAAAGAGTATTTGCAAATTATGTATCTGTTGTTAATATCCAAAATATATAAAGAACTCCTACAAATCAACAGCAAAAAAAAGAAAAAAAACAAAAAACCCACACAACCAAAAAAACCCCAACCCAATTTAAAAATGGGTGAAGGACCTAAATAGACATTTTTCCAAAGAAAATATTCAGATAGCCAAGAGGTACATGCAAGGGTGCTCAATCCTACAAGGGAATCATTAGGGAAATGTACATTAAAGCACAAGGACATATCACCTCACACCTGTTAGAATGGCTACCATCAAAAAGACGAGATAACAATGCTGGCAAGGCTATGGAGAAAGGGCAACATTTTTGCACTGTTAGTGGGAATGTAAATTGGTACAGTCACAATGGACCACAGTATGGACATTGTTCAAAACTAATGATGTAATGTATGGTGATTAACATAATTAAAAAAAAAAGAAACAAAAAAATTAAAAATAGACCTACTGTATGACCCAGCAATCCAACTTCTGGGTACATAGCCAAAGGAAGTAAAAACACTTTATCAAAGATCTATCTGCACCCGTCATGCTCATTGCCACTATACAATAGCCAAGACATGGGAAAAAAAATCTAAACGTCCATTGATGGATGAGTGGATAAATATGTACGTTATTCACCATTAAAAAGTAAGGAAATCTTGCTATTTGCAACAACACGGATGGAACTTGAGGGTGTTATGTCAAGTGAAATAAGCCAGAGAAAGAAAACTCCATATGAGCTCACATATGGAATCTTACAAGTCCTAGAACAAGAGATCAAATCTGTGGTTAGCAGAAAGGAGGGGGGTGGGAATTGGATGCAGGAGGTTAAAAGGTATAAACCGCCATTGAGAAGATGCGGAAGTAGTATGTAACGTGGTTACTACACTTAACACTGCTGTATGGCATCATTTCAGGTTGCTGAGAGTGTAGCCTAAAAGTTCTCCTCGCAAGGAAAAAAAATTTTCATGTATCCGTATGAGGTGATAGATGTTAACTAAACTTATTATGATAATTATTTCACAATATATGAAAATTAAGTCCTTATGCTGTACACAGTAAATGTATACACCATGGTACATCAGTTATATCTCAATAAAACTGGAAAAAATTGTGAGGTGCATGACTGGGAGATGCTCCGAAGTCTGAAGCAATCCAGGAAGGCTATCTGGAAGAGGAAGAGCTCCAGGTAGACCTTAAAGGAGGATTAGTGCTGGAGTAAAAGAGGGTCCATATGTATATAAATGGACCATATAATTTTGTTGATTTAAGAGTTAGATGCATTAAATCTGACGATGGTAATACCAGACAAACTTTAAACACCTTGTCTTGGAGTTTACATGCTTCATCAATTCTGTAAAATATTTTCACTTCTCATTTCCCTCCTTCACTTCCCTTCTAGAAAGCACAGGGCCAAAATTAATACCCACTTAGATGGAACATAATTGCCTAAGTTTTATATGTAATGATTTGCCTCTTTTTTTATCCACAGTCTTACTATAATAATGACAGCATTTTTAAAAATTATCCAAAGTGGGAAATTAATGACCTTGATTTCAACCAGGTCTAGATTTGAAAGTTCCAGCACTTTCTAGCTTTGAAAGAATAATTAAGTCCAAAGGTTACTGAGCATACATTTCTTCATTTTTTAAAAAATGACTTTTTAGGGCGCCTGGGTGGCTCAGTTGGTTAAGCGACTGCCTTCGGCTCAGGTCATGATCCTGGAGTCCCGGGATCGAGTCCCGCATCGGGCTCCCTGCTCGGCAGGGAGCCTGCTTCTCCCTCTGACCCTCCCCCCTCTCATGTGTTCTCTCTCTCTCATTCTGTCTCAAATCAATAAATAAAATCTTTAAAAAAAAAATGACTTTTTAGAGTTTGTTGTATCACACTAGGAAAAACAGTACATGAAGTACAGGGGGTTCGCTCCTGGTCTATGCTCCATAAATGCTGGTTCCCTTCCCTCCTGCATTGTGTGAGCTGCTATACTCTTTCCCACCCTGGTCTGAACAACACAAATTCTGTCCAGTGTATGATTGGGAAATATTCCCACATGCTTAGGCCTAACTGATGTTCTACCTTCTGCTCTCTTCCATCCTGAACCCTAGTTTAATGCTGCATAAACGATCCCCAGCCCACACACATTTCCCCCTAACTTCCCCCTAAATAACAGATGCCATTGTCTTCTATTAGGCTCATTAGAGATGTTTAATCATCCGAGGCTCTATGGTTGCACGACCATCAACAAGATAGCCTTACCCAAGTGTGGGGAATGCCAGAGCTCCTGCTTTGTGAGTCCTAAAATTGCTGAGGGAGTTGGCATGCCTGAGTCCCCACAGCCTCGTGTCAGCAGAATCCCCCTTCCTGATGAGGATGTTCTTTGTTACTGAGATTTGCAATGTCAAAGAATACTTCATAACCCTCCTTCCTTTCCTTTTACTCTCTATGATCCCAAAAGGGGTATCGTTGGTCAACAGCTGTTCCTAAGTGAGTATGAAAAAAGATGCATTTAGAGTGTTCCTCTAACAGCCTAAGACACAACAAGGCAGCCAGGAAGCCCGGATTATGCTGGGAACCCGGACGAGTGAGCTCAAGGTACAGGAATGAGGGTTATTTCAACGCAATTCCATGAGGATTCCTGAGTATGCAAAATCTACCACCTCCCATGCCCAAGCTCCAGCTCCCAGGCTGACCAAGTTAAGCTCATGGGTAGAAGCCAGTGCACATCCAGGTGACTCGGTGACAAGGGTATAGACACCAAATCAATACCTGGTATCACTCTGAAGACTTCATCAGTGTGAAGATTTTGAAGCGTCTGTACCTGGCTTTTATGGTGTCCACTTCTGAGCATCTGCTCATGGGTCAAATTTCTGGAGCTGGGTCTATTTCAGGGTCATGTCTATGGATTCCTGGTGCATCCAGAAGTTAACAGTCATGTCTAGCCACTGTGGGTGCCAGGTAGAGTTTCATGCTCCTCTGTCCTAAGCAGCAGATGCTTTGGGTGCCCTGGCCTCCCTCTGATTTTAGCCACAGCTGTGGGTGAAAGTCTATTCAACTGAGAGCTCCCCATCTTAATTAATGCAGAGGGTCTTGGCTGATGGATAAGAATAGTTCAGCCTAGCCCTAGCATCCTATAGCAGCATGGTTCATACTCTCCCTCTCTTTGTCTGTCTCTCCCTTTCCTTTCTTTCCTTTCTTTCCCTCCCCACATGTAGATCTAAAAATATAGACACAGACATACAAGGAACTGAACATGGATTCGTGAATAAGCAGCATCTTGGGTTTTACATGAGAGATAGTTAGAAATGTGGGATCTCAGAACTCATCCTAGACCTATTGGCTCATATTCTGCAATTTAAAAAAAGTTCTTCAGATTTTTCAAATGAACACTAAATTTTGAGAAGCGCTGGTCTTGATTATTTTATGCATAGGAAAAATGACCCAAAGAGGTACACCACCCCTCTGTCTGCTCACCCTTCATTTCAGATATTGATGGCAGCTCTAATACGAAATGGAGTAGACCAGAGTCGTCTTTAAATAAAAGGGGAAAACTGCCTCATGCTATTCCCATGTTATCTTTCATTGTCAAATATCAAGAATCATTCAATTAATTAACTTGGAAAACAAAGTTACTTGAAATGACTGGAAGCAGGTTCATTCTGGTGCTTAAACACCAGCAGTGCCAGAAAGAATAATTTCCTGAAAGCTTCCTATTGCCACACAAAGGAAGTCATTCTTGAGGAAAAAAATAATAGTCCTAATATAATCGCTTTTCATTTAAGTGCTCATGCAGGAAGTTGCCAAATGTTTGTACTCACCCATTCTATCAAAAAGTAGCTTTCTTGCCATAATTAAAATATATGAAGTCTGCTCCACTAGCCACGTCATGACACTCGTGCAGGCATTGAGAATTTCCCAGCTACCCCCTCCCCCCCCATGTCATGAGTAGGTCTGAGATCGCTGAAGCTGGGATAAGCATGAATCCAGACCAACTCCTTTATTTTACAGAACACATACACACGCATGTGCACAAGCAGGTCTGGGTGTGCACACAGACGCTTCAAGATATTGTCCAAGCTAGAGTTCTATTACAAACTCCTCAACTCTGACCACAAGGCTCTTCTAATGTCTTTTTAAAACTTTTTAAGCCTTTCTTTGGTCAAAAGGAAGACTGGAAGTTGAGAAATAGTTAGAATATGATTTCAGGTGACCCAAAGAAGCAAAGCTAGCCCAAACTCAAAGGGATGATAATCCCTAGTTTATAGTTCACTAGAAATAGTGAACTATTTCTAGTTCACTCTAGTTCCACTCTAGCTCTATATATTTACCTCCCTCCCTCCCATTAGATCTGCCTACCTACCAATCTAATCAGTGACTGTTTAAAACCAAAAAATTTGGGGGGTGCCTGGGTGGCTCAGTCAGTTAAGCGTCTGCCTTCGGCTCAGGTCACGATCTTGGGGTCCTGGTATCAAGCCCCGCATCGGGCTCCCTGCTCAACAGGGAGTCTGCTTCTCCCTCTCCCTTCCCCCCCATTCATGCTTTCTCGCTCTCTCTCTCACTCTCTCTCTCAAATAAGTATCAAAGTTTGTGGAAACTCAGATATACTCAACAAGGAACTTATCTATTACTATGATTTACTTATCTATAAATGCTAGCTGATGTTTTACTCTGCCCATCATGGCACTAGGGATTATTCATTCCTTTGAGTTTGGGCTAGCTTTGCTTCTTTGGGTCACCTGAAATCATTTTCTAAGACACTTAGGCATAATTCAGTCACTTTTCTCTGTAAAGGGGCACTATTTCTGAATCCTGAGTGCTATCTGGTTCATGCATTGCCCAGTTTGACCTTCACAACCCCATCAGGTGGGCAAATCCAACACCTTTTACTTCATTTTACAGAAAACTGAAAATTGGGTGCTCAGAGAGAAAGAGACTTACCGCCCATGTGGGCGCACACTCAGTGCCTACTGAGAAGCCCCCATCTGAATAATTCCATGGCTGCGAAAATGTATGACCCTAAGAAGCACATCAAGCCTGTCTGTTCACTCTATGTTCCAGATCATTCCAGACTGGCCTTATTGAATAAATGAGATTGTGTGTGTATACAAATGGGCCAGAAAGGCAGATCTTCAGTAAATCGTGTTTCTTGTGCTCTACCTACCCTGCATGGAAGACGATTGTGCATATTGCTCAACTTTATTTTCTTGGCTGTGGATTTCTCTCTGGCCTTTTAAACACACACACACAAACACAGCCTACTTGACCACTAACACACTCTGATAGCTTCAAAGCAAGTCCCCACAATTGGAAGTTGCTCTTTAATTATTCATAAATATGACAAAACCCATCATCAATCCCCAGGTCTGAGTCACCGTGGGACCCCAGCAGCAGCTCCGGCATTTACTCCCAAACTACAGCCACTTGAACAAGAACAGCAGACGCCCAGCTTCCTTAGCAGCCAACCCTGGGCTAAACCCCTCCAGGATCTGTCCCTCTGTCCGTTCCATGATGGAAAGACAAGGGTTCTCAGCTGGTGCTATGAGGCCAGGGAAACACCCCCATACACACTCACACTGATAGTGTAAATCAATCTGTTTAAGAAGCAGACTAGGGATGAAGATCCTTAAGCTACTATCCATACCAATACTATATAATTAAAAAGATTTAAAATCTATCCTTCTTTATTCATGTCCTTTGTTTTGCGTACTTAGTTTCCATTAAACCTTGTACTGGGTAGTGGGGTAATGGAGACAGCATCACCAGCCCCTTCCCTGAAAGAAAGAGAAACAAACCAACCTCTTATATGAGATGCTAGAAATAATATCTCGGGGTGTGGGGTCCAGCTTATTGGGGGTTGGGCACCATGTCAAGCCCATCCATCATTCATGTGCCTCACCTAATCAAAGCCATACCCCAACCTATGAGATAGTTTATCTGTGAAGCAGAGATTGTGACAAAGAGCCTGAGTCCTGAAGATGTTTATGGACTTTGCTCAAGCAGAGGTAGAATGGCTGCTATGGATTGTTTCTGTCCTTGTAAAATTCCTATGTTGAAATCCTAATGCCCAATGTGATCGTATGGGAAGGTGGGGCGTTTGGGAGGTGCTTAGGTCATGAGGGTGAAGCCTGCATGAATGGGATTCTAAGGGAGGTTCCAGAGAAATCCCTAGTCCCCTTCATCATGTGAGGATACAGCGAGAAGGCATGGTTATGAACCAGGAAGAGGACCCTCACCAGAAGGCGACCAGGCCGGCACCTTGGACTTCTCAGTCTCCAGAACTATGAGCATTACATTTCAGTTTGTTATTAGCTACCCGGCCAGTGGTATTAAAAAAAGCAGTGTTAAAGTTGTCTGAATGGACTAAAACATGCTCTGTGAGGCCCATCTCCAAATCTTACTATATGAGGACATATCCACAGAGTATTGTAGGACACAGGGAGGTCCCCAAACTGAGATGGACAGAGGTGAGGTAGAGTGCGGGTAGGCTCTTCCCAAAGGGTGATACCTGAGATGGGTAGTGAACAAGGAGCAGGAATTACTCAAGGCAAGGACCGTGGGAACAGCATCACAGCAGAGAGAGGACTGCAGGACGGGCCAGGGCATGGCAGTGAAGAGTGGGGAGAAAGCTTCAGGATGTTCTCTGTGTCTGGAGGGATAGTGGATGTGGAAAGAAAGGAAGTAGGGGAACAAGAGAGGGCATAGCAGTCTCAGAAAGGGATTTTTTCAGCTATAGAAGACAATGATACAGTGGGAAATAGGGGACAAGGTCCATCAGCAGAGCAATGTGGGGCCACTTCCAGTATTCTGATGAAATGGGACCCCACCACCATACGCACAGCATGTACCCTGAGCAGGCAGTCATGGGGGGCTGGAGACCCAAGCGGAGCCACGTGGACTGTGGAAAGACAAGGAGAGGGATGGGGCACAGGGCATAGTTTCCACCCAGGGTGGGGGAATATTTTTCTCCAATTTTAAAGGAGCTAAAAGACTTAGAGCAGTTTAGGGAGGCATGTGGACCAAGAGATAGAGACTTCTCTGCAGCGTCAGGCTCACTCCAAACTGTCAGTGTCTGGTGGGTTTTGGAGCCTGGAGGGATGACTAGGAGAAGGTGCGCAGTAGGGGGACCTGCCAGCTACTCCTGAGAGAAGAGCCAGCTCCGGCGATCATGAGCGGGGCATGCACCTCATGGGGCTCAACACACAGCACCCTGTGGGGCTGAGGGAGAGCTGCAGCCCTCATTTCTCCTGCTCAATAAAAGACGGGAATGCAGCCATCCCTCACAGACCAAAACGGCATGCTAATGCTTCCGTAAATGGAAGCTCTTTGCACGATATGTCTGCAATGTGCTCTAAGTGAGCGTGAAAGAGTAAGCTGACAGTTTTGGGTCACGGCCGCCATCCCTGGGGGTAGACGCAGGCAGTGTTACACAGGAAGACTGAGCAGGAGTTAGGGTCCCAAGGAGGGCTGGGGAAGAAGTGGGGGGGGGGGGTTCATCCCATTAGGATGAAGACCAGACCTTTCCCTTCAGGATGCAGGGAAGATGGTGACAGGAGAGATAGGCAATGATGAGAGAGAAGGGAACGCAGCCTCCTCCTCTCTGTTGGTAAGGCTTTGGGAAAGTAAGCTAGCACCCACTGTATGTGGAGTGAACCCCCTCCTACTCCTGCTGGGGGCCCCCCACATTCATGCCTTTTCTGCTGAACACTCCATTTTCACTAGGGAACCTGGAGCTCAGTGGTGGGCTCTGACAACAATGAACCTTGTCAATCCCACCTCTCCCAGGATGGCAATATCCTGGGTCTCGTGCTGGTCCAGGCTTCTAGGGAGAAGGAAACGTGATGGGGCAATATCAGCGTGTGTCATGTTAATTCTGACTCAACTCCCCTGATGCTGAGCCCACCCTGTGTGTGGATGGCTAGTCTAGATGAAGCCAATTTCCCCCATGGTCAGCATGATGGCCTCCCCCATACCCTATGTGGGACCCCAAACTGGCACCCAATCATACCATTGGGGGCGCTTCCCCAGGTCCTAGTCCCAACTAAACCTCCTTCCCTCCTTCCCCCACCAGCCTCTGTGGAAGTTCGTGGACACACCTCACGGTCATGTACAAAGTGTGAGTAGTCCAAATCTGTCCAGCACTCCACTTTGGCTCCCACTTCTGTCACACGGTATGTCATCCTCCCAGGACTGTCACTCATAGACAATAGCTTGCACCTTCTGGGTCCTCATCCTCACCACCGTTAGAACCACTGATCTGCCCATGCTAACAGAGGTCTGATTCACTTTCCATGTGGTCATTTTAGAGACCACCTCCATCTCGCACATTGGGATTCTCTCCATAGAAGGCACTTCATGAGACATGGAAACCAAAGCTGTGCACCTGCTTCACAAAGCTTGATGGAAAGAGAAGAAGCTAACAGAGGGGAGGAGACAGAGGAGCATGGTAAGTAACCCCCTTCAGAGTGAGACACTGGTTGAATTCTGCCTCTAACATGCACTGTTGTAAGAGTAAATGGTTTTCTTAGGGATGATAACTTCATGAGAACACTTAAACAAGTCCTTATCATGATACCTAACGACCTACACTATGACCTACTACTACCATGATACACAATGACCTACTAATACAGCCTGATATGAACACTGTATAGATGATTCCCCCTTAATCCTTGTGTCATCCCTGAGAACTAGGAATTATCCCCATTTCACAGATGAGGGGAGTCAAGCTCAGATAAAGGACACCTGAGCAAAATCCCATGGTAACTCAAAACCAGAGCCAGTATTTGGACCTTGGCCTGGACATCTCCAAAACACACATTCTTTCTCTACCCCACACAGTGCCCTCCCCCTTTGCCTCTCTTGCCCATATTGGGAGGAAATGTCAAGTATAATTCCTGAATCTTGAGCTTGGAAAGTCAGGCCAAGAAGTGCAGCAAATATAGTACACATGACATATCTGGTGGGAAGCTAAAAAATGTCAAGTTTTGAAACCATGAATTATTTTCCTTCTGTTTCCTCAAATCAGCACAAGCCCATCTGCATGTGGTTTTCCTAAGGCAATATGCTGAGAACAAGTTCCATCCAAGTCTGTCCCACTCCCTTAAGCCTCCCATGACACTCTCTGAAGAATCACAGAGAACACAAGGGTTGGAAAAATGGTGACTGTCTTGTGGTGGATTTCATGAGCCCTGGCAAGACCTTGAGCTTCACTGCTAAAAACCCAACCTGACTGCAGATCTCTCTGCTTCATTTAATAAGAAAACATGCTTTCATTCCTCAATCAGAAAAATGGAGCTTGTAAAAAAAAAAAATCCCCAGGATAACACACTCTAAATTTCTTACAAAGGTACGCGTGACTGATATTAGGAAGAAGAGGATGGTTCACATTCAGCACGTTATACACATTTTGCCATTCATGCAGGGTACATGCTCCCATTTTACAGATGAGGCTCAACCAAGTAGAATATATTTTTGTAAACAATGAGTACTAAAAATTAAAGAACATTCATTTGCACAAATACAGGCACATTACTGGGAGAACTAGAGTTTGAACTAAGGCATTTGAACTCCAGAGCCTGTGAATGTTGGAGCAATGATAGAGAAAATGTAATCCAAGTTTTCTACTTCACAGATGTAGAAACTGAGTCACAGGCAAAAAGATGTGCCCTATAATAATTTACATAATATGTTAGGAGTCTTTGTACTTATACACTTAGACTCGTATTTAGTCACACTTCCAATTACACATCTCTTCCCAAGCACTCTGAGAACTACTTACCTGCAGTAGACTCCTTCAGTATTCTGCCTGCATCCTCTTTTTCAAGAGTGCACCCATCCCCCAGCTGCTGTGAATGCCGGTTGCTAATAGCCCACAGCTGCAACTTTCTCCGGAGAATTGTCCTTGACTGACCAGAGAGGGCTGAGATGTTATTCCCACATTGTGCCCCTCACAGAAGCAGCACAGAGTCAATGAATGACTGATTTATTGGACCCCTAAAGCTTGGGACCCTTACATCATGATGGGACAACTCTCCAGAGCTCCCCATGAGATCACGCTAAAACAAGTCTCCAGCTGAGAAAACATCCTTCCTTAGCTTATTTTGCCCTCTTCTACTTCCCCCAGTCTCCTTTTCCTAAAAACACTCCTTCAATAAGTCACTTGCATAAGAATCATCCCTGTCTCAGGCTCCACTTCTAGAGAACCCATCCCAAGATACCATCTAAGGAAGGAGGGGAGACATCACACCGGGTAAAGCCACTAAGAGTAGACACTGAAGTCTTTGCCTTGCATTTGTTCCCTGGATACTACTCAAATTTTTTTTAATAATTTTTTAAAGATTTTAATTATTTATTTGAGAAAGAGCAATCAGGGGGAGGGAGGAGAAGCTGAGGGAGAAGAAAAAGCAGACTCTAGTCTGAGCACAGAGTCCAACATGGGGCTCGATCCCACAACCCTGAGACCACTACCTGACCCAAAATCAAGAGTCAGACGCTTAACCCACTGAGCCACCCAGATGCCCCCACTACTAGAATGTTTTATCGGTTCTCAAAATAAGAGCTAAATGCTTTTTAAACTCAAAAGGGCTTGAAAGACATCTGGTCAACCCCTTCTTTTTAGTGGTGGAACGGCCAACACCTAGTGAGGGAAAGCACCTTACCCAGCTCACACAGAATTGGAACCCAGATCTATTCCCACAGATAACAGTATATTCAGACCAAAGACAAAGCACATTCCCATTCCTACTGTGGAATGTGTATGATCAGCTCTAATACAGGTGGGGCGACTTCTCTGGGGTGGAAGAAGATAGGATTTATACTCAGAGGTGTGACAAGTTCTGATCTGGCTACTCTCCTACTTATGAACAACTGTTCACAGAATGAATGACATGCTCCTCAGTCCAACATTTAGATACTTTCACACGGCAATGCTCCCAAGCCTTAGCGCTTGATATCCATGCTCCCCAAGACAACCCAAATTCCATGTACCTCTCATCTTTCCCTAAGCCCAAGCATGCTGTGCTCTTACTGGTCCATGCTTGTACATACGTAGAATTATTAGATAAAATACAGATTCCCAGTTAAGTATGAATTTCAAATAAACAACAAATACATTTTAATATAAGCATGTCCCACATATTGCACGGGGCATACTAACGCCTAAAGAGTATTTGTTGTTTATCTACTCTGGCATAATGTTTACTCTCTCTGCCTGAAATTCCCACTCTACAGTCTTAGAAAATTCATCCTCCAAAGGAACAGCTCAAATTAAATTGGTAGTGAATAGCTTTCTCAAATTTCTGAAATAATCCCTCTTACCTTAGGGGCAGAGTGCCCTGGGCTTTGCTCAGCTAGAGTACCACTGTCACAGAGTTACAATGTGTTATCAGAAATGGCTTTAGCACTGGGTTCCCCAGGAACCACATGGGATAGTGGGGGGGAGGGGCTCTCTGCCCCATTCACATAGTTATTCACGCACACATGTACATATTCATTCATTCAGTAAATACATATGCAGCATCTTCACTGTGTCTAGCATATGTGGGATGTAGGATCTACACATCAATTTAAAAAAAAAAACAACAGACATGCTGCCTACCACTATAGGGTTTACAACCTGGCACATGAGGAAGGTGTTGGATAAATAAATGATTTTAAATTATGTTCAGTCCTACAGAAGAAACAAACAAGGTACTTCAATGAAATCTAGCATTATATATCAATTATATTTTGATAAAAGAAAAGGATTAAAAAATACAGTGTAGATGAGTAATAGCTAGAGTGGTCATGGAAGACCTTTTATGGAGGTAATGTTTTTAACTAGAAACTAAAGGATAAAAAGTAACCAGTTGTACGAAGAGCAAAGGAAAGGAGTTTTCAGTAAGAAAGAACAGCCTATGAGGAGAGCCTAAAGAGAAAAAGCTTGTCATGGATGAACCTATTAGAAGAATAGACTAGACAAGAGTACCAAGAAACACGAGCAAAGTATGATGCCATATGTAGGTGACAGATCATACAGGACCTTACTAACCATATGAAGGAGGTTGTTTGAAATCAAGTGGGAGGTTGTCAAAATGACATGATCTGATTAATATGTTGGTAAGATCAGACTTCTTTGCTATGAGCCTCTTTCATCTTTGAACCCCCAAGGTTCACATTGAGTGCACTTAATAAATGTTTTGAAGAAATGAATCTGTTCCCTTATTTGACCCTTGCTTTTCTCATCTGTAACAGGATCAGTATAATTTCCATCCTAACATTCTTTCATCCAGGAAAGATGGTGTCCCATTATTTACATGTCCCCACTGTTAAGAAAATTATCAGAGAGGTATTTCAGATTCTCAGGCACCCAACTTTTTTGGAAGGAGCTTTGGTCTACAAGAGCTGAGATAGAACTTAGCAAACTTTACCAAGTAGCATCTTAGCTTTGAAATTAAATGTCAGCACTGGTTTTCCACTGGGAAACTGGCCCAGGCTTCTGGAAGGCAAAATCTGATGGACAGCACAGGCCAGACCTCAGAATGGGGCACAAGACAAACTGCCTTTAGGAGCTGTTGGGGGTTGGGGCACCTGGGTGGCTCAGTCGTTAAGCATCTGCTTTTGGCTCAGGTCATGATCGCGGGGTCCTGGGATCGAGCCCCGCATCGGGATCCCTGCTCAGCGGGGAGCCTGCTTCTCCCTCTCCCACTCCCCCTGCTTGTGTTCCCTCTCTCACTGTCTCTGACAAAATCTTAAAAAAAGGAAATGTTGGGGGGATGGCAGAGTACCCACTCCCAACATGCTGATGCTGGGGCACAGTGACCCATTCCAGGACGGTGGGTGGGTGGGTGTGGGTGGGTGTGTGTGTGTGTGTGTCCGTCCGTCCAGCAGGGAACTGAGGGAGATATTTCCATTTTCTAGAAAGAATAGTGGAGGGGAGAATGAGGACTTCCTCCATCCATTCTTCTCATCTAGTGAAGACCCAGCACTGAAGATCTTACAGGGATCTTCTGTTGAAGACCTAACCCAAAGGTACCAAGAAAGTCAAGTCTCAAGACTGAGGGAGAAAATGAAAAAAGGGGTGGGGGGAGTCTCCTTTTCTCCTTTTTCCTTCTGGACCTCAGTAAACTCTGTATCCCTTATCTCATGACTCTAGGGTTTCCAGAATTACCCCCACTATCTCTGCAGTTTCTTAGCCTACTGTTTCCCTTCTCTTTCCCAACCCACCTCACTTCCAAAATACCCTACACTGCAGTCAGACTTGAATACATTTTGCTCAAAAGGTTCTCTCCACTTTTTTTTGTTTTGTTTTCAGCTTCCAAATATCAAAAGTCTCAGCATCCCTCCAGACCCCAAGGTCTTTCGGCCCTGCCTCACTCTTCCTATGCACTAGTGGGAAGGATGGACAGCTCCCTCCCCTGAGCACCCAAGTGCCCTGCACCTAGACCTTATTCATACCTTGGCTATTACCCACCTCATGATATAGTCGATTACATCCCACCAAGGAGATGGGCTCTTTTAAGAGCCAGGAATAGCAGCTCTCCCTCTCTGAATGCCCTGAGAGTCAAGCCCCATTCTTGGAGGAAGGACAGTAAAGAGGCACAGATCAAGACCCACTAAGTAGCATCTCATTTTACTTTCACAATGATTCTATAGGAGGATTCTATTATCCACATTTTTCAGATGAGAAAACAGGCTCATGGAGGTTAAGCAAAAACCCAATCACCTAGATATTAAGTGACAAAGTCTGGATTTAAGTCCAAGCCCACGTATCTCCAATACAGATGTCCCCTCAGCCCCCATTCAAGGCTACCCCAAACAAAACTACTTAACTTTTTTTTTTAAAGGTTTATTTATTTGAGAGCGAGCAAGCAGGGGGACAGGCAGAGGGAGAGAGAGATTCCCAAGCAGACTCCCCCCACCCCGAGCGTGGAGCCCGATCCCACGACCCTGAGGTTATGACCTGAGCTGAAATCTGGAGTTGGCCACCAACTGACTGAGCCACCCAGATGTCCCAAAACCACTTAACTTTTTAAGAATATTTGCCTCCTTTTCCTTTCTGCAACATACTCTTTTCCTGCACTTCCTGCAAAGATCATTTGTACCCACAGCTCACACCTCTCCCCCAGCCCTTCACTGCAATCTGGCATTTAATGGGAGTGAGCTTGCTAAGCCTCCTGCAAACATGATGGGAACGTAGGGACTGTTTGGATTCCAAGGGACCAGATTGGACCAGAGGCGCCAGAGCGGACTACATCTGCCACGAGTGCGAGCAGACATTTTAGTCTTCACTTGCTCGACGATCTCATCTGGAACTCTTGCAGTTTCAGAGAAACCTCTCAGCCACCAGCGAGGATTTTTATTTTCTACCATTTTTCACAGGTCAAAAGTGGTTAACTATAGTGAGATGTCTCCTTTTGGTTGCCCACTACCAAAAAATAAAGTCTCCTTTGCAAGGCTAAGGGACTTTTCACGAGGAGGCCCCTGGTCTCTTCTTACAGCTATGTAGCTGTGTTCTGTTCTCGCTGTCCTGGGTCCACCCACAGGTGGGTTCTGACCATATACACAGCTGGGAACCCCTCAATCCCGGGACCTTGGCATGAAATCCAGATCCATACTCCTGGTGCTGCTGTGTTTTTCTACCTAGAATCAGCTCCTGTGACTCCTTATGAACTTTTCTTCATCCTCCAAAACCCATGACACCAACAACCCTCTCTTAAGCCTTCTCTGAATCCCTGTGACTCTGTTGGCAGAATGAATCACATTCAAGTGTGGTAAGAACACAGCCTCTTACACAAGCCTCTCATCATCATTCACTCAGGAATTGTGTGTGTATTACCCACTATGTACCAGGCACTGTGGCAGGCCCTGGGGATACAACAGTGGACCAAAGAAACTAAATGCCCTCCCTCATGGGATCTATGCTCTGGTGCATGGATTGCCCAGTCATATGAGGCGACGTTAAAAAACTTGGCTCCTCCGGGGCGCCTGGGTGGCTCAGTCATTAAGCGTCTGCCTTCGGCTCAGGTCATGATCCCAGGGTCCTGGGATCGAGCCCCGCATCAGGCTCCCTGCTCAGCAGGAAGCCTGCTTCTCCCTCTCCCACTCCCCTTGCTTGTGTTCCCTCTCTCGCTGCCTCTCTGTCAAATAAATAAATAAAATCTTAAAAAAAATAAAAAAAATAAAAAAAAAAAACTTGGCTCCTCCAATGCATGATCTGTGCCTCCAGCAAAGAACACCTAATTCCCATCTTTGTTTCTCCAGGACAAAGCGGGGTGCCCAGTTGGTAGACACTCCATCATCATCTTTATATTCAATTGGGGAAGACACAGGTCATGACTGAGTAATATTCCCCAGGAAGCCAGGATGCCTGGCTCTGCCACAAACAACCTGTATGATCTCAGACCAAAACCAGTTCCCATTCCCAGACACACTTTCCTTGTTGAAATTGAGAGCCAGGGAGGAGATGCTCTCAGGGGCTACTTAGGGCGATATACTTCAAATAAACTATATAATTTGCAGATTTTTCACAGGAGGAAAAAAAATAAAAAGTTCTGCACAGATCCTAACTGGATTTGGACTCAGTTACCAGGAAGTCCCTATGTCTCAGCCAGTTCCTTCTGATCCTAAGCCCAGGGCCCACTGGCAACCTGCTAGCCCACCTTCAGATCAATCCTATTGATCGTGCTCTGTAACAAAGCTACTTCATGACAGACTACAGCTTGGCAGAGGTGCTTGCTGGTATTTCCTGCCATCCTGTGCAGTCACATCTTCATGTTTATGCAGAGACTGAGGGTGTATGAGGCGTGCCTTAGTCTCGATGGTTTGACACTTTCCGCATGAATGGTTAGATACTGGCCTTTCTTCCTGCTACAGAATAATTCTACACAGGTTGTGAAGGAAAACCTGAAACCTCACCCACCCATCCTCTAGCTGCCTACCATCTCTCTCACGAATTAAGGGAGATAAGGGCATCTTGGTGGCCATTAGGAACAGGATGGGAGGGTCCCTGAGGCTTCTTTATTCATCACCTAGAGATGTTGATGGATTATGACCTAAAGATGGTTAAGGGCCACAGGAATAGAACCATTTCATCAACCACCACCATGCCTTGGGTCTTTGAATGGAAAACCTTCTGCTTTTAAGACTGAAAAAAGGAAGATGCCCACATGGGAAGCATCTGGACCTCACAGCCCAAACCTCATCCCCTGATAACCACCTTCCTCAAGAGACTTCTCACCAACTCCTGCTACCAAGTCTGCACTGGCCTCAGGAAGCGCTGTTTCTCCTGAAAACTTGCTGCTTCTCTTCGTTCTCTGTAGCACAACTGAAATGGAGTGGAAATCTCCAACTCAGACGGATTAAAGCCACAGGGAAAACGAAAGGGAAATAATCACAGAGGATCACGGTAAAGTTAAAAATCAGATCACCCGACTTAGAAAATTTGACTTGATCTTTGGACCTTTTATGGCATTTCCATTCTAGCCCTGGCTTTGCCTCCATGAAGTGCTTTTGAAATCCTACCACCCAGGAGCCCGTGGCTCGATGCTTGCCCCCTCAGAAATCCAAGGGAATGAATCTCTGAAAAAGACAAGAGTTTCCCTCCAGCCTTTGTGCTGTCAGAGTCTCACTTCGTAAGATCCACTTGTTTTTTTCTCCGAGGGACTGGTCCCTCTAGAAGGGACCTCAATCCTACTTTATGGACTCTAAAGGATGATCAGATGAAAATATAGTCCTAGAAGGCCAGTACCCTCCTTCCTGACAAGAGACAGCTTCAGGTGGTTCAAAGAATTGTGTTTTGCAGTTTTGCACATGGGACTACTTAATGGACATTTCTTCCAGCTCCTCAAATCCAACTCATGCTCATCCTCTCCTCCTGGACTCCACACCTCCTCCTCTCTAGCATTCCTCATTTCAAAGCAGCACCAGATACCCAGTAGCCAAACATACAAGCTGTGTGTATCCTTTTTCTCAATCTTTCCTTGCCCCCTCTTTTGCCAACCCCTGGTAACATTATTCTTATAAGTTCTAGCCATCCTTGCTCTCTACCTCCACAGCTTTGTCCTTTCAGACCACTCTCACCTCCTCCCTCAGCTGCTGGAACATCTGCCTAGCTGGTCATCTTTGCCCCCGATCCCTCCTTTCTTAAGCATCAGCCTCTTGCTACACAGTTCCCTAAAAAATCAGCTCAGGTCTTATTGTTCTCCCTCAAAACCACCAGAAGCTTCTCACTGACCTAAAATCAAATATTTTATTCTCAAGGGTTTTACTAAGTGTTCCGCAGGCTACATGCAATGCAAAAAGATTTTCTGAAAAAAATACATCTGGGAAACATTAATACTTTGAAAAAAAATCATAATTTCAGGACTTCTCAGTGCCTTTGATAAGATGTTGGTAAGCAAGTGTATTGAAGTTCCATGGTGTCCTGTATTAGGCAACATTCCAAAAATTTTTTTCCAAAAATTATTTTATCAAAAAACTATCTTTGTGGTATTCTAGGGATACTCAGGTCACATGGAAACTGCCTTTAAAAAATCTGTGTATAATATGAAGCCCAAAGTCTATATTCTGGTATTTTATGTACTCCATAATTTAACTCCACTTTTGTTTCCTTCTTCAGTTTCATCCATGAACAATGCCTATTTTATTGAGATTCAATTATAAAATACATAATTTTTTATGAAGTTAAATAAGAGTCTTTATGAAGAATCTAAAATTTATTTTCCTTTAGGCCACTGCCTTAAGATAACGAATCTTACCATTTTTATCCTTCTGCTCCTCTCTTGCTGTGCTTATAGACACACAAACATAGATAGGCTTCCTTATTCTTTCTCATCTCCCTTTCTTACACACACACACACACACACACACACACACACACAGAATCAGAGCATTACATACATTATTCTGCAGCTTCTTCTTAGTTCATTGACACTGTTTTCTTGGACATTTCTCCAGATTAATGCACATTGATCTTTCTCATTCACTTAAGTAGCTTCCTGATACATTATAGTGTAGATGTACCAAAATACCACAATTTATTCAATCATTTCTCCTATTGATGGATTGATGGCATTCTAGTTGTTTCCGTGTATGTGTGTGTGTGTGTGTGTGTTTAATACATGCAATGCTACATAACCACTTATAATGAAATCCTTTCATTTTATTTCTGAAGGATAGTCCCAAAAGTTGATCAAGGCCATTTTACCCAAAAACTCATATCCCTTACTTTTAGTAGCTCTTGGGTGAGACGACAACCTAGTGAGTGGCCAAGTGTAGATGCCAAAGCCCTGGCAGGAATTCTAAACAAGTAAGATAAAATGACCTTCTGCCCTTTGGAAGTCGACCCTTGAGATATGTCTCTGGGCACAATGGGCAGATGACAGGCCCCCAGGTCCACCAGAGAACACTTGTCCCCAGCCATCTCCTTGCTGCTTTACTCATGCTTCATGATGATCCCTCCTGAGCTGGGTGTCTCAGTGACGTCTTCATTTAAAGAAAAGCCAAAAGGTATCAACCACATGATAGGAGCAGGAGATAATGCACAGAAAGAGCCCATGCCTCAGAGACTACCGTGGCCACAAAGGCTCACGGTAAAGACTCAGAAGGGCAGAGCTGACTTGGGAACAGGAGCTATCCCCCCTCTCTCTTACCATGTTGAATGACTACTCATTGCACAAGCTAACTCTGCCCAGAAACTGGCTTGCGATGGACCCCATTCATGGAGAGAGTCAGTTCTGGGAGATACCAACTTTTCTTTCCCTGCTCCTTACTGCCTCTCCCCTTTGAAACCCATTCTGCTGAACAAGCTGCAAGTGACCCTACAAATCTAACTTTCATCAAAATCAAAATAGCAGAGAGGGTGCAAGCCCGAACTCTAGAACCAAACCGCCAGGCTCGAAGCATAGCTCTGTTCCTTGCCAGCTGTGTGATCAGACAAGTCACTTAGACGTGTTGTTCTTTTGACCTCAGTTTCATTATCCATAAAGGGGGAATCATAGTATCAACTCATAGGGATGTAAAGATTTAATAAGTTTAATTTATATCCTTTCAAATCAGTGCCCAGATCTATAGATCCATTATACATATAAATTGCTTAAACAGTGGCCCACAGTAATCTCTGAGGAAACTTACTAAGTTTTTACTCTTGGCCACATACCCAATGTGAGGCCAGGTCTTCCTGCAATGCCCCAGCTCTGTTCCCTGCACATAAGGCCAAACCCGGGCCCCTCTGCCCATGCCCCTCAGATGGGCCTTTCCCTAATCCAGTGCCTTCATTCCCAAGCCCTTCTATTCAAAAGCTCAGTTCAAACGGTATGCCCATGATAAAGCCTTCCAGGATTCCCACCTATCCTCCAAAGCTTTCTTTCTCGCCTTGTTTTATAGCACCACCCCCCTCCTTAGTCCAGTCACCTTCTGCCTTGCATTACAGTCAGGTATGCCCTTGACTTTCTCTCATCCAGACTACAAGCTCCTTGACAGCATGGCTGGATTCCTTCTGTCCCCTTCGCTATCTGCCATGGTGACTGACCCATGGTGATACTAAACACTTGTTGGCCAAGTAAGGAGCATCATCTTAAGAACCCTTTGCAGTGACAAGGTCTCTGCCCATCTTTGAATTCCATTCCATCACCGCATGAAAATCAAGGCTTCCTCTCCATGGGTAGTGGATGGATAGGCTCCCTAAAATCTGGGGTCCACCATAGTGCGGGGTGAAGACAGAATGGCCATGGCATCATGAGAAGTCTGGGGCTCAGGCTGGGTTGTACCATGAGCAGAGGGACTGATCATGCTAGCTGAGGGCATCTGAAGCCACTGCCCTCCTCTAGCCACGTGCCCACACACCTTCCCAGCTCCTCTTCACCTGTCTCAGAGCCCAAGTTTTAATTTAAAGTGCAGTGTCTGACCCAACTGAAATGGAATCTAGGGAAGGTCGAATCCTATTAAGTCACCAGACCATAAAGCAGAAAGGTATAAAGTTGACAAATTGCTTCTCCCTGTGGCAGCAGCTGTGAGGCACTCAGCAAGGCTGGGCTCTGACCCAGCAAACGGCCAACAGATATTCCCTTTTTCCCAGGGACTGATCTCACTGTGCAGCATCCTTTCCCAGTCAAGGAGGCCTAAGTGTTTCATAGGTAAGTATTTATTCCGTGTATTTTATTTTCCAATTTAAATAGAACCTGGGTGTACCAGGGTCATGTGAACCTGCAGGATAATAAGTCCACAGTAACCCTTTAAAAAGGAATTTCTGCTGGTTGTGCAGCAAGTTAAAATTGCACAAGTCCCAGCATCCTGCCCTTTCCCTCCCAGATGGTCCTGGGAGGAGTTGAGGGTGTCACTCATGTGTTTCTGAAAAGAGTTCTCTTGGCTCCACTGGAGTATGCACTCTGCTCCTTGTTTATGCGCAGTCAGCCAAGATGACTGCATCCAGAAGAGGGGAGGATGTGGAGGGAGGCAAATACTGTGTACATTTTATCTGCGTTATCCCAGAGAATTCTCCCTACAACCATGGAATGGCAGTCTTATGGTCCCCATTGTAAAAATGAGCAGAGAGAGGTCGGCAAGGATAGTTACTTATTCAAGGTCAGATAGCTAATACAAGGTCAAGTTGGGATACAAGGTTTGCTCTTCCTGATTAAAGTAATTTTTAATCCATCACACAACACCCTGTTCCTTGCTGCCTCCAAAGCCCCTGCTCTAGTGCATGATTGCCTCACTGAAACAGCAAAGCAACGTCCTCCATCTAAAGCGTGCATTACTTATTCTCATGCTGAAATTATCCATTCCACTTTAGGACCTTTCTACAGATCTTACAGCTTCCCAGAAACACCCTGCTAAGAGTTTTGTAAACACAGCTATGCTGTTGGTCTGTGGCTTCAGTATTTCTCCAGAGCACCTGCCCATTTGACTCGATAGTTCTTGTTCTTAGCCTCACTGCTATGCAGATCGCCCTGCCCCTACCCACCTCAGGTCCCGAACATGGCTCCCAGTTCTCATCTCAGAGCCCTTGGTCTGATGAGCTATTAGGAAAAAAGCGTCAACTTCTGAACTTCAAGTATTATTGCTCAAATAAAACGCTGAAGTGGGATTCATACACCCTAGCTAAGGGACACTTCTACTTAGGCACACTAGTGAACCTCTGTCTCAGTTTCCTCATTGGTCAAAGCGGTAGTGTTTATGCCTCTCTCCTTGGGAGATAAAAAGTTGGTCCTGTCCTGTGTATATCAGGTGCTTTGAGTGGGAGTTAGCACAGAATGAAAGTTCAATACATGTTAGCCCCATCCTCCTCATCAACCACTCTACCATGTCCCAAGTCACCAATGTTGACAGGACAAGCATGCCCCACCTCTTGTTACTGCAGACAACCAAGGGGTTGGTTGAGGAGGGGGCTTACACAGAACAGAGTAGCCCTGAGCTCCCCACATCTCTCTCAGAAGCTGTGATTTCCTTCATGCCTGAATTAAAGAAAGGACCCAACATTAGCTGACTAACTCACTGCTGCTCTCAGAAGTGCCCTATTGTCTGACTATAACCCATTCACACCGAAGGTGATTCATGTGCCCAATACCCTTCCTTTGGGTTTAAATCTTTCTGAAGAATCCATACTCCTCATGCAAAGGCTCTCAGGATGACCCATCCCTCTAGCCCTGCAACCCACTGGGAAAACCTTTTTTCTCAATGAAAATAGAGACAGAATTAGGGCCACTGCTCCACTGACCAGGTCTTCCTCCCTTCCTACTTCCTTGACCCATTGCCAACTGCATCCATGCTTTTATCCATACTCATCAGCTGCTTACGTGAATAGATTGCTTAGCTCTATCCAGGAGATTCTAAGTTCTTAGTATCTTTAGGACTACACCTTACTTTTTAAAGCATTAACTTCAGAATAAAGAATAATAATAGTTTGATAGTTCGGATAAAAGCTGATTTTTCTACCTTGTCTGCATTCTTTGCATTCATGTAGGCCATAAAAATCTAAGAAGGTCTTACCATATACCAGGTGCTTTGCTAGGTGTCAGGGATACAAACATTTGTACAAATAAATGCAAAGCAGATGGAGAATTATAATGGAAGTATTGGCACAGTGGAAGCACAGGGGAGGGTGAACTCAGTTCTTCCTGAAAGAAGAGTAACCTAAAGCTATTCCACTCTTGGAAAATGCCTTCCTCCTTCAAGTTAGAGTTCGGAATTCCCCTCCATAGGAAAGCCTTTCCAATGAGCAATGTAAAGATTCAGAAAAGTGCAGTGAATTTCGAAGACTGAAAACAAGGTCATTAGGTTCCATCCAGACTTCCCTTCAATAGGTTTTGGAACACAGTTTGACCTGGGAAGTAACTGGATTTGGAATCTGGTGAGCCATGCATGGTGTTTCCCAGAAGTGCTTTTGAGCATGAAGAAAAGGAGGAATCTAGGAAACTCTTCAAAAGCCTAAGGAATGTAAATGAGAAACTTCTCAACCCTTTGCGTTTGTGGTTTGCTTTGTCATTTGCGGTTCTATCCCAACAAGGACTTTGGGAATTTCCAAGCACATCTCACTGCGACACTCGCCACTTCCACTGTGGGTGTCTTTGTTTTACATGTGGGGGGTGGGGTGGGCAGTGGGGAAAGCTCAAAAAAAGCCTGTCATTTGTGATGTATGAAGTCAGTTATCACATGCAACTAATGACTGGATATGAGAATAATTAGCAACCATTTAACCCAAGGGGCTACTTTTCTTCACTGAGCAACAAGGGGTTTCTTAATTTTCCTATATGTTTTGCTACTAGTGTTCATTTAATGCCAGAAGGCATCAAGAACAATTCCATTCCCATTCTCACCTACATCATTCCCATGCCTGTACAGGCATGAGAATTCAGAGGAAGGGATGAAGCAAGACACTGATCTTTGCTTAGTCAAGCTTTGAACGGTCCTAATTGGATTTAGGAAGACACGGTTATTTTCATTCAGTGTTCTCTCTACTGAATGTAAAAGAAGCAGATTAGGACTCATGCCAGAGTTCCAGCTTCTCACATGATAGATCTAAAGAATGTTACCTCTTATGGGCAAGTCCAGTTCTATGATGCAAGCTCTATTTATGAATTCATGATGACTCCCTTCCATCAGGGAGACAGTGGCTCCAAGATTTGCCTATCCAACCAAAATCTGTATCCTGAGATCTGACTATCAGAGAACATCTCAGTACACCAATGCCCAAGTTCATCATCTCTCCATTCCCTGTACCTTCCTCTCTGGGTGTTTCTATATTGGTGGAGGACGCCACCCGGTCATTCATTTCCGAAACCTGTATGCCATCTTGCTGTTCTCCTCTCCCACATCACCAAGTCTTATAGAGACTATCTTCTTAAAATCAGTATTACCTACCATCCTTCCCCCACCCCCTCTGTACACCATGGTCCAGCTCCTCATCACCTCATGCATGAATACCTTGAATATCTCCTAAGTGCCGCCCACACACACTTGAGCTGTCTCCCAGGCTTTCCCAGCTGCCATAGTAATCTTTCTCCAGTGTAAATGTCACTAAGTCACTAAATTCTTTACATTACTGCTCATTTCCCTTCAGGATAAATTCCAAGCTTCTTATACTCCCTGATGATCTGTGTGTGGTCCTACTCTCAGCCCCTTCCCTAAATGCACTCTCTATCTGTGGGAACATTCGATCCCTTCACCATCAGCTTTCTTTTACTATGATTTAGTGTTCCTAGGGCAAATAGTACAGAGCATGATTGGGTTTTATCTCTCAATCTGGAGTCACTGTCTTTGAACAAGTGACATAAATTCATTCATAGTATTGTGATTACTAATACTTGAACATATATAAGCCCAAGTATATGAGTAATCACAATACGATGAAGGAATTCATTCATTCTCTATTTGCTGCTCTTTCTGGTATTTCTTATCTTCTTATCCTTTGTTCCCTCTCTGATGTCTGTTGGATTGAGGTTCCTCTGCTTTGTTTCACCTGACCTGAATATTTAGTGCTTTGAAAGATTGTACTCTAGATCTGTTTTTTGAATTGTTACCTTATGCTTTAGATAAACATACTTGAACATAGGTTACTCTGAACAATTTTAGGCATAACCAGCATCTATATTCTCCACATAACAAGAATCTCAGCATGCTCTAAATTCCATCTGCCTCCTCTCTACAGCCCAAGCACATTGCATTGGAAATTAGCTGAAATCTTTTCGTTGGAAAATTAATTTTTAAACAGCAAAATAAGGGTTTTTTCTGGTTTATTTGCTCACAATTGTTTCTTTTATCTTACTTCTTCCTCTTGTATTTATCTTCCCCTTGCTTACAATTCTTTTCAAGGGATCTGCATATGGCACATTTTCTAAAATCTTTGCATATCAGAAAATGTATAGATTTTACCCTCGAACTTGAGATAAACTTTACTGGATATAGCTATCCAGATTTAAAGTTAATTATCTCCCTGACATTTGAAAATATTGCTCCATTATCTGTTGCACCCATTGCTGCTGCTGAGAATTCTGGTGTCAACCTGATCCACATCCCTTTATAGGTAATCAGTTCACCCAAGGCCAATGTACCTCACTCCATAAGCTTTTGGAATTTCCTTTAACGATCTAAGATTTCACCACGTAGTGTCTTGTATGGATTTAATTTTTCATTTATTTATTCTGTTTGACATCTAAGAACTAATTGGATTCTTCAATCCTATGAAATCACCTTCTATTGTGTTTGAATTATTGCTGGGTTCATTTTGCCGTTCAACTCATGT
This sequence comes from Halichoerus grypus, assembly GCF_964656455.1. Lineage (NCBI taxonomy): Eukaryota > Metazoa > Chordata > Mammalia > Carnivora > Phocidae > Halichoerus > Halichoerus grypus. The sequence goes on along the minus strand of NC_135726.1, from coordinate 19,646,893 downwards.
GCTGCTATTTCTTCTTTCAACAATCTTTAATATCTACTTTAATATCTACTTCCTCTCTAATATCTACTTCTTCTATCTGGGATTATTAAGACTCTACCAAATTGAGCCCTAAAATGTGTTCTTATTAAGTAGGAAAATTATGCTAAACTGAGCTGTTAACCGGAGTGAATAGGTTTGAAACAAAAGTGCCCAATTAAAAAAAAAATTTAGTTTTCATTACAGAAGTCTGTGAAAGGCCTAGACAATTCAGAATTTTAAATCCTCAGATGGAGCAAGATGTGGCAAGGAAATCATAGCTCAGGATGAAGGTCTGACCACATTCTCATTGGTGGTCTTTCAAAGACTCCTTCCTAATCACACCCCTGGAAGTCAAGGCAGCCCTGGTCATAGGTATACAAACCTCTGAAACAAGCGAATGACTTCAACAGAGCCTAACAAACCAAAAAAGACAATGTGCCCATAGCAACTTAATACATCCACACTATATATGCTTACCTGGAACCAGCACTTCCTAGGGCCACGTGATACATATGAACCAGGGACAGCACAAATAAATACGTCTTTATTTTTGGTATTCTGTGACCTTGGAGTATTTACATTTTCAACTAAACTGTTATATTGCCCAAGGGTTTGCATTTAATACCTAAGCTCATACTGAAGACATGTAGCTGGTGAATGACTTTGAACTGCTTGAAAAAGCAATGAGCTCCAAATAACAAAAGCAATGTGTTGAAGATGTTATTATTAACTCCCTAGCCATCCTTCAGAGTGTCAAAATCACCCTCCCAAGAAGCAGGAAGTCTAATATTGGTACAAATTCCCTGAATCTTGACATTCATTTTCAGGGTTTTAATTGACTCCAGACTCACACACCATGTGTCCCATGAAAGACAATAGTCATCTGCAAGATCTCATCACCACCCTCCCCCCCAAACTGTCTGAAACCCTGGAGACTCCTCCGAAAAGGTAGGGATCTTGTCAGATCATTAGCACCCTATTTTCAGAGGCGCTCTGCAAGGTGGTAGTGGCAATATTTATCTGAGTCTGTGATCGAGTCCCTCAGCTATCAAAAACATGCATCCTGGAAAATTTAGTCTTTAAAAAAAAATCCCATGTGTTATAGTCCTGGCCTTCATTATCCTTTCTGGTCAAGGCATTGCCCTTCTGCTGACAAAACAGCAAAAAGTAAAAATAAAGCACACATAGGCATAGTTTCCTAACAGAGAAGAAAGGGAAAGGAACTGGTATTAATTTAGGAAATGTACTGTCTACCAGTTGGCTTCACTCACACACACACAATATAGATACAGACTGATACAAAGACATAGACACAGGCGTAGATATGGATGTACATTTTCCCCTCACATAATCCTTTGGGTAGATAGAGTTACCTCATTACTGGATGTGCAAACTGAGGCACAAAGCAACAAAACCCCAGAACCCCCTGTACTCATCCTTAGCCCTCGACTAAGTAATAATGTAGTCTTAGTTGTTACTGTTCCCATTTGATGGTCAGGAACTGTATTTCATTCATTCCAGGATCCTTCTGCCTAGCAGAGTCTGGAACTTAGTAGGTGGTCAGTGAAATCTGACCCCCTGTCTACGAAGTCTGTCATTCATCATTACAACCTGTATTATTGTCCTATCAGCACCAACTCTTCATTGAATCAAGGAAATTTCATTGACCTCCTACTATATGCCGGGTCCTCTGTTAGGCAGAGCTATACAGGAATGAAAGGAACAGAAATAATTCCTAACCATCTACTGGGATAAATAACAACTAAGAATACATTATTACTTAGTGGAAGGCTAAGGAACAATGGAAAAGGTGACTGTGAAAGAGATGAATTCAGGAATGGGAGAAGAGGTAGGTGGCTGATAGCTCACCGGACATTAGATATCAGTGTTAGGGAAATCCTCTCTCAGAGGGTCATCATGACCTCTGCCACACTCACACTTACATCAGACACTGCATCTCCTAGGGCCTAGGGTTACTGGATTTAATAAATTAAAACAGGATTCCCGGCTAAATTTGAATTTCAGATGACCAATTTCTTTTATAACTGTAAGTCTGTCTCAAATGTTACATGGGACATACTAATACTAAAATAGTTCTCTTTGTTTACATGAAATTCAAAATCAGGTAGGTGTCCTGTATTTTATCTCTCGAACTTACTAGAAAATCATTCAACAACTTTAAAGTTAAATGGTATAAAATGTAGATTTTATTGAAATAGAGGTTGGAGACCTAAATTTCATTGGTTATTATACATATATAATTATTGAGAAGAGTTAACTTTCAAAGAAAGCATATCTGTGCAGCCTTTTTTTCTGTCATGGTTAATGTAGTTCATGAAGACCACAGAACAGCAAGTCTGGTACACAACACACACTCAATACTAACTATGGTCATTCAATTATTTTCATTCTTGCTGGTGGCATGCTCATTAATCCACTGTGCTAATATCTACTGAACCTTGTTATTTTCCAGGCACTGCATTGGGTTTTTTCACAAACACAATCTCATTCAACCTTTCCAGCATGCTTATGAGAAAAATATTAACTCAAGATTACAGATGGGGCAACTGAGTCTGGGTGATGCACTATCTTGAATCCAGGTGAGAGAATCCAGGTTTCAACCTAATTCATCTTGATCTCAAGGCCTCGGCTTCTCTATCACAGTGAGTGCAAACATAGAGTGTTTGGGTTTTAATTTAAAACTTCACCACAGGGGCATCTGGGTGGCTCAGTCTGTTAACCGTCTGCCTTTGGCCCAGGTCATGATCCCAGAGTCCTGGGATCAAGCCCTGGGTCAGGCTCCCTGCTTACTGGGGAGTCTGCTTCTCTCTCTGCCCTCTCCTCCCCTGCACCCCTGGCTCATACTTTCTCTCTCTCGCTCTTTCTAAATAAATAAAAGCTTTAAAAAAAAAAAAAACTTCACCATAAAGAAAGGAAAACGAATCCAAGATAGCTAATTCTAATTAAGCAGTGCTAAATTTATCTAGTATGTTTTTGCAGCAAGTAACCTCCTTGCTGTGTGTGGTTACTCATGACAGGTCACCCACCTCTCTTCCTTGCAGGCATAAATAACTCCAAGGAAAGAGTGTGTGGAAAGATGAAGAACAAGGAACTTTGGTATAAAAATGGCCACAATGGCTAGAATAAACCCGGTCAACAGTGAGTTGCGGGCCTTAGACTCTGCTCTGGTGATCCAAAACAAAGAGAAAGGCAGACAGAAGGAATGAGGGACAGTTTTTGTCTAATACCATTGTCCTTAGGTGTCATGAGTAGGCACCACTCTGAGGTGGAAATGGACTCAAGTCCTCTGGGACAGCTCTTAAGCTCCTTGCCCTCCAGGCTACTGTTGGTCTATCAGCTAAACATTAAGGGACCTTAATGGGGAACAAAGTCTGTGAAGTCCCGAGTTGTTCCTTCAGTATCTGAAAGTCCCCAGACACGGATAAGGTGTTGCACAGAGTAGGGGACAGAGTTGCAACAGCCTGCAAAGCTATTCTCCTGGCTAAATGTGGATAATAAAAATAACAACAAAACCTACATCCCCAGTGTATAATTTCCAAAGCTCCCTGTAGTGTAAGTATGATATTCATAATTATGCTCATTTTGCAGCAGAGGTCCCAGAAGACCTGAGAGGCTGGTTATGCTACTCTCCCCGAGTTTCTTAGCACATCCGCAAGAGAGCTGGAAACAGAAGGCAGGTCCAGAGCAAATGCTGAAGGTGTTGGATCTCATGCTACTGAAGGACATTCTCATGCATCCAATTGTCCATATTTTTTACCCTTTCATTACTAGGATGAACCTACCTACAGCCATTTCTCCACTGATGCACCAAAGCCCATACTCCTTTGCCTACCCAAAGACATCATTCCAAATATTAATACCAACATCATCAACTGTGACTTTGATACTTGGTCATCCTCATCAGACATCATCCTTACATCAGACACTGCATCTCCTAGGGTAAGAATATATGCTGCCTTATGTACAATTATTCATACACAGAGAGAGAGAGAGGCTTTCTGCCCCCATCTCACTTCAATTCTGCCTCATTTCTCTATTCCTTTAACATAAAAAAGGATAGATTGCTAAATGGATATAGGATTAGATAGACGGATAGACAGGAGAAGTCAAATCTATTAACAGGTTAATTATGAACCTGGGGGCGATATATGGACATCCACTGTACACTTCTTTCAACCCTTCTGCATATTTGAAAATGTTCAAAGAACAATATTGGTGGGGGTGGGGGAAGCTGTCTCTATTTACTTTCACCTCCTTTCCTAATTCTCCTAAGACCACTCCAATAAAGCTTTCACCACCACCATCCACAAGTTCTTGTCAACATCACCAATGACCTTCACATTGCTAAACACAGTGGTTCTTCCCAATCCTCAACTTGATTTTCAGCGCTTGACTCCTTCCTCTTCCAACACTCCCCTTCCCCCAACTCAGCTTCTGGGAGATCACTCTTCCCTGGTTTTCCTCCTAGGTCATTGGCTGCTTCTTCTTCTCAGTTTCTTTGCCTCTTTCTTCTCACCTCCCCAACATCTAAGCAGCAGTGAGCCACAGGACTTACTCCTCAGACTTCTTTTCTGCTCACACTCTCATGCTGAGCTCATCTAGTCTCACGGCTTTAAATGATTTACAGATGACTTCCAAATATGTATCTTTAGCCCAGACCTTGCCCCCTGAACTCTGGACTGTACTTGGAGGTCCCGTAGACATTTCAGTCTTAAAACATCCGAAGTCCAACTCCTGGGTTTATACCAGCACTGCCAGTCTCACCCATATCTGCTTATCACCTTGTGAGTAAGCCCCAACTGGTCAGCGAAGGGATGAGGCACCACAGAAATGATAACCAAGGCTCTGCAGGTGACATGCTATCAAATGCAAGACATTTGAGTAAGGCCATCCTAGGCCATCAGCCAGTTACCAGGCAACGAACCAGCTAATGACAGATACACTTGCAGGCTCAGATCAGCTGAGTTGGCCCAGCCAACCCACAGAATTATGAAACCAACAAAAGGTAATTTTCTTAAGGCATTAAGATTTAAGAGGTTTTGTTCTTGATGAAAATTTTTAGAATTCCCTATTCTAGAAAGTACATATAATTTTAAGCAAAGAGAGTCATTCTCGAAAAAAATAATTATCTAATTCTCTAAATACAAGAACTGGGAGCTGGTCCTGTCTTTTGCCCTTATTTCCTTGAATACGGTCCCTTAAACCGTCTCAATTTCCTCACCTAGAAAAGTTTTCATGTTAGGACAACTTCTTCCAACTACCTTTGACATTCTTGGGTGGAGCTTTTGCACACTCTCCTGAGTCAATACACACCACTCCCTTCTCTCTGAACTGCAGACAAGGGATAGAGACAGGTCTACACAAATGTGTCCTCTGTTTCTTTTTATTTAATGCCATGTGATATTCTGTGGATTTTAAATCTAATTGGTATAGTTTACATGGTGAACATGCCTCCATTTTGTATTGACTAACTTTTGAGATTGAATCAAAGTATGAATTATTAAAACCTTAATTTTTAACTCTAGGTTGAATGCAAATATGGTTTTAAAATTTATTCTATTTTGCAAATTCTTCCATTAATTTTATTAAGAAGCTACTGGGATCTATCAATTTTGGATTTGATCTGTTAGAAAGATGGTCCAAGGACTTAACAACTAACTACACATGCCCCAAATCCTGACCCAGAGCAGTTACATTTGCCTTAACAAAATATTACTAATGAATCAGCAGTCTGATCAGATTGGTAGAGTAAAATAACAGATTCCACAGGGCCTAGTAAACCCTAACGATAACTACGTCTGCTCCTTTTTCCTCTTCTTACTTGCTTGGCTCTATTCCAGTACACTCTGATCACATGTAGGAAGCCAGGCCCATGAGACCCCCTGCCCAAGCTCCTCCCACCCAGCCTCATTTACACTGTTCTTATCTAGGGTTCCACACCTCACTTTATTACATATGGTTAGCTCTTAATGTATGGCATCACCATTATGAATTTACCAGCCATCTGCCCTACTGGACTCAAACTCCTTGAATTCAAACACTGAGTCTTATTTACATCTGGATGCCTTGTGCCCAGCATGGGATTTGGCACAATGTTGGTGCTGCAAATAGGATTGAATGAGGTATGAATGATTGAATTCAATTCAATTCACTGAATGATTGAATGAGGTAAAGAGCTTCATGTCTCATTGTCAAGTATAGATCTCCCTTGGGCCATCTTTTCTCTTGGGAAGGCTGAGAGCTAATAAAAACTATGCAAGTGTTTATTACCATCACCATCATCATCATCACTCATTTCACGTCAGTAGCTGTGTTCTCTGGATTTGTTTCCCCAGTCTTTATTATCTAATAAGCAGTGGAAGGCTGGGCAAAAATCCAGGCCTCCTGGCTCTAAGTCAGTTAATCGTTCCTCACAACATTATTATCATTAGTCTGATGGAGACCCAGAGAGGTCAACATAGCAAGAGTGGCCGAGAGAAGACTAGAACAGCTCATCAGAGCTATTGCCCCAACAGACAAGGGGGAAGAAAGTTAACATTCAGAAAACAGTTATTCTGTCCTGTCATTGTGCTTGTCACTCTACAGTTCACCTCTTATTTAAAAAAACAGACTTGGGGGGCACCTGGGTGGCTCAGTCATTAAGCGTCTGCCTTCAGCTCAGGTCACAATCTCAGGGTCCTGGGATCGAGCCCCATGTTGGGTTCCCTGCTCAGTGGGAAGCCTGCTTCTCCCTCTCCCACTCCCCCTGCTTGTGTTCCCTCTCTCACTGTCTCTCTCTCTCTGTCAAATAAATAAATAAAATCTTTAGGGGCGCCTGAGTGGCTCAGTCATTAAGTGTCTGCCTTCGGCTCAGGTCATGATCTCAGGGTCCTGGGATTGAGCCCTGAGTCCAGCTCCCTGCTCGGCCGGAAGCCTGCTTCTCCCTCTCCCACTCCCTCTGCTTGTGTTCCCTCTTTCGTTGTGTCTCTGTCAAATAAATAAATTCTTTAAAATAAAATAAAATAAAATCTTTAAAAAACAGACTTAGGTTTTTTGAGAAGTTTTAGGTTCATGGAAAAATTAAGAGGAAGGTACAGAGATTTCCCATATATATTCTCTGGCTATATATATATATATATATATATATATATATATATATATATATGTATATATATAGCCTAACCTCCTCCACTACCAATATCCCCCACCACAGTAGTCCACTTGTTATAACTGATGGATCTACAATGACACAGCATAATCACCCAAAGTCCATAGTTTACATTAGGGTTTACTCTTGGTGTTGTACATTCTATGGGTTTGAGCAAATATATAATGACATGTACCCACCATTATAGCTTCATACAGAGTTGTGTCATTGCCCTAAAAATCCTCCATGCTCTGCCTACTCATCTCCTCCCTCCCTACCCATGGAAACCACTGATCTTTTCACTGTGTTCCTAGTTTTGCCTTTTCCAGAATGTCCTATGCTGGAATCATACAGCAGGTAGCCTTTTCAGAATGGCTTCTCTCATTTAATAACATGCATTTAAGCTTCTTCCATGCCTTTTCATGGCTTCATAGTTCATTTCTTTTTAGCACTTTTAGCACTACTTTGAGTAGTAGTCTGCTGTCTAGATGTATCACAGTTTATTTATCCATTCATCTACTGAAGAACATCTTGGTTGCTTCCAAGTTTTGGCAGTTATGAATAAAGTGACTATAAACATCTGTGTGCAGGTTTTTGTGTGGATATAAGTTTTTTACTCCTTTGGGTAAATAACAAGGAGTGTAATTGTTGAATCATATGGTAAGAGTATACTCAGTTTTGTAGGAAATTGCCACATTGTCTTCCTAAGTGGCTGCACCTATTTGCGTGTTTCCCCTTTTTAATTCTAGGACAAGGCCATGAGGTCAGTTATAGTATTACAGATGAGGAAGCCAAGCTGCAGTGAATTTTCTAGGCAAGGCAGTGAATAAGTAACCCACCACTCACCACCCTTCAAGCCAATCCCCAGGACATCCTAGATGTTCTACAAATGTTTCTATATAACTTCAAGTAATTGCTCACAGCCCTATCTCCAGGTAAAATAAGAAATCTAGGACATCTCCTACTATGGCCAACTTTACTGGAGGCTGAGTAAAGAAGAGAATGCTATTAGAAAAAAATAAACCTACCAATAAACACTATGGTTGTTATAGACCAAACAGCCCTTCAAGATAGGAGAGGGACCAAAGCAAGCATGTTTCATGAATAGTAATCTGTCATTCCTGAGCCCCAGGAAGTTTGAATAGGTTGTGTGTGACTCTGCTCCCACGTCATACATTTCACAGGCAAACACTGAGACTGTGGATGCTTCTGAAGGAAGGTACCACATAAATGTTTCATGGCATCCAAATATTGCATGGAATATACTTACACTAAAAAATTGTCATGTATTTAAAATTCAGATACAACTGGATGTCCTGTATTTTTTTTTGCCAAATCTGGCAACTCTACATGGTTTCTTTTTGACAGTGAGGACACTCTACCAGAAGACTGGTCCTTCTGTGTCATTGACCAGAATGATGACCCATGTCCATGCTTACGTTGACCCTTAGCCGGGGGGGGGGGTAGAACCTCCATCAGGATTTAAATCACTATGGATCATCACTATGAGCTTCCTGAAGTACAGAACCATGGGTACCGAATGGGGCTGGTGAGCCGGGTACCAAATGGGGCCAGTGAGCCACAGGGAAGGGAGATGGCAGCCTGCAGCATCAGCTCCATTAATATCATTACCACACGGTTCCATGGTTGATGCATTTTTCCAGTCCCAACGAAACACACAGGTTCTTAGGACTTAGTCTGCCACAGCTATGGAGGATGGAGGGAGCTGGATGCATCAGATGAGGCAACCTCTAGCCTGCCTTACTCTTTATTTTTGGCCTGTGCTTCAGGAGCTACTACTTCGTGTCCCTTACTTCCTTCAAGGCAATGCCTCAGAGGTCCTGCTGTGGACAGAAGACCGGCCTGCACGAGTAAGAAGGACATGCTGCTTTGCTGAATGACAGAGCCAGCTCTGGATCATGTGTGCCTTTAGGCAGGCAGTCTCCTCCCCTGTAAAAGGGGTGGGGGTGTACTGTAAAGGAGGAAAAGTCCTTTCCCACTTTGTTTTTGGAACAGAAGTCATCCCTGGCTTCTCTCACCCTACACCAGCTTTGGCATCTCTTGGCAGCCACTCATTTTTTTTCCTTTCCCTCCCCCACATCAGAGTTCAAATGAGTATCAAATATATCCTGGACACTAGTGGGCAGATGCTGACAAAAGATGAATAAAATGTGCCCCCCAGCCCCACGACCCCTGAGCTGACAGTCCAAGAGACATATCGACAAGCACACAGCTGACTGCCATTCAGTATGGGGAGCGCCACTGTCAAGTGATAAAGAAAGTTCCAGAAGATGTCTGAGGAAGAAGGGAAGCAAGAATCCCTATGCACGGGAAGCTGGGAAGAGTTCAGAGAGGGGACTTCTGAATTGGGTCTTGAAAGAGGAGTAGGGTTTTACCACTCAGGTGTAGAGCCTGTCGTGTTTAAGGAGCACTGAGAGGCTCCATTTGGACAAGAGAAAGTTCCAGGGTGGTAAATGATGATGAAAAGCAGTAGAAGGACTGCTTCCATAGCAATGGGGATAAAAGAGCAGGAGGAATCCATCAAGTTTGTGAGCAACTAGAAGACAATTATTTCTAATGCATCAATTCTCAAAATGCTTTTCCTGGCAACATTAATTCACTTAGGTGATATTGAATCCTCTTTAAAAATAGGGTTGCTAGCAAGGCATTTCAAGGCAATGTGATGCAGGATCCTAGAGCGGTGCTTAAATGGGAATGTGTCACCCCACTAAGTATTCGCCTCATTCACAACACGGATCCCATGAGAATGGACACATTCCAGAAGCAGCATTTATACTGCCTTTCCATCTCTTGGTATTTTATAACACCCTCAACCTAAATGAGGCTCCTAGAAGGACGAGTAGTGGTTTTCGGGTTGAAAATCAGTGTCTATTCCTTTCAGCAGGAAGCTGACATCTCATTTTTTAAGGGTGACATGCCATTACAAAGATGCATTGAAAGGTTAAAATTCGAACACACTCTTGAACATTTTAAGTGGCACACCAGCTAGAAAGGAGCTCTCATTAGGTGTAATGGCTCTTCTACCTTGAAATGCGGGAGAAGGACGTACGCTACAAGAAAATATAACAACACATGCTGGGTAAATAAACACTCTCTCGAAGAAACCAGAACAGAACAGGTTTTGTTCAGTTTCAAAATGGCGCAGCCTGTTACGATAAAGGGAACCAAGCCCAAATGTGGAGCCATACACAGACAGAGTTAGGTTTTATTAGAAGCCTCCTTTTATAAAAGCCCATTGCACTCTGCAAGAAAAGCATTGGGAGGGCACCCCGATTTTCAGCAAGTACTACTTAGTTATCATTATCCTCATTGTGGACGTTTTCTGGGAATGACATTCACCTACCTTGAGTGAACTAAGAGCTTTCTCCCAAATGTCTCCCCCAAAGGAGGGGGCTTTATATTCTCCACTTTCAGGTAAAGAGAGAGAGAAAGAGATGGCAAAAGGGCATCCCCAAGACTACATAGCTAAAGACGGAGAGATCCTCGAAAAATCCAGGCTTCCCTGAACCCAAATGGAGCATCTTTCTGCTAAAGCCCAGAGACAGTAAATGATTTGCTCAAGTTCACTAGGCCCTGGAGGAGGGTTGGAGTTTGAACCAAAAACGTTGTTTTTCTGAATTCAGATTATGCCCTTTCAGTATGGTAAGAATGGCTTCCTTTCCCGATTGAAAGGGAATAACTTGATAACCTTTAAAATCCTTCTTCAGAGAAAAAAAAATACACATTTATATTTCTGCTGCAGTGCTCATGGTTCTACCTGCCTCTGAGCTGGTTTTCTTGGCCTCCTCTGCACCTGAGGCTTTGTTAACAAACCCTCTTTGAGGTTAGGGTGAGAAATGGTAATTCAGCTACTCACAGGGGCTACTGGGAAGCAAGGCTGAAAGGTTTCCAGAAAGCCAGCAGGCACAGGTCATGTTCTCAAAGGACAAGGGCAAAAGAGCCAAGAGTCATTTTCCCTGTGTGGCACATATGTGAGTATGTGCTGGGGGGCGAGGCAGCGGGGGGGAGGAAGAGACAAAGAGGGAGCGGGGAGGAGGAGGAAGGGAGGAGTGAGGGAGGAAATGGGGAGAGGAGGGGAGGGGGCTGGGGGAGAATGAGAGATTATACCAGTGGCAGGGAAAATCAGTTTAAATACTTTCAAAATAAATTTAACTTTTGGGCAGAATCTTGGTTTCCAAATAGGCTTACAGAATCCCCATTTTTCTCATTTCAAAGCTTCCTATGGCATCCAGCATTTCTACAAATATTCCTTTGTAGAAAAGTAGCACTGTAAGAACAAAGACGCATCACAAAATAGAAATTGGGACACAACACATTCTCTTCCCAACAGCAATCTATCAAAGGCATGGCTCTGATCTAGGGAGGAGAAGCGTTCCCAAGGTTCCCAAGGTAAGGTGCTTTGAGCGTCCCTTCCCACCTGCATGCCAGGAGCTGAGCATGGTCTCAGGGATATACAAGGAAGACCAGGCCAAAACTACCAGAGTCATCCCTGGGGGTGGATGGGATGTCAGGCCCCTGTGGCCCCATGCTCTGCCTCCATTTTTCCATTTCTCCCTTGAGGTAACTGAATTTGCTTCCCATCACAACAGACCCTGGGCACAGTATTCTGCTTTGAACTCATGACCTTAGTCCAGCATCCATCTCTTCCTTTGTTCCCTTTAGCATAATTAAAAGAGAAGACTTTACTGAATCGTAAGGGAGAAAGAATTGAAAGTAGAAGATTCTAAAGAGGGGTATGGTTTTTTTGGGGAAAGCTACTTTTAAACCTGCATGTTCCCCTCCTGTAAAACTCCTTTAAGAGATGGCACTCACATTTAGCACACAAAAGAAGGCCTCAAACCAATTCTGGCTTGAAGCTCATCAGCGAACTCCTGGGTGCAGGGTATATGCATATCATGGAATATTAATCAGCCTAAAAAGGAAGGAAATTTCAACACAGGCTACAGCCGAGATAAACCTGGAGGGCATGATGCTCAGTGAAATAAGCCAATCATAAAAAGACAAATACTGCCTGATTCTACTTCTAGTAGGTACCTAGAGGAGTCAGATTCACAGACACAGAGGGTGGACTGGCGGTTGCCAGGGGCTGGGGAAAGGAAGTGCAGGAAGTTGTTGAGTGGGTACAGAGTTTCAGCTTTGCGAGATGAAAAGATTTCTGAAGATGGAGGAGAGTGATGGCTACACAACCTGAATGTAGTGAATCCACTGAACTTAACATTTAAAAATGGTTAAGATAGTACATTTTACATGTATTTTACCACAATGAAAAAAAAGTTTTTTAAATTTTAAATCTGGGGACATTTCCACAATGACTTTGTCTTTTCAGCCTGGTTCTGCAACCTTCATGAATCACTAGATTCCACCAATTGTGCAAATTAGCTGCAAGATACGCTCTTGACTTTGTTGGAAACAAATGGGATTCTATATTAAACTGATTTTTTTCCAACTAACTTTAAGGCTGCAACAGAACACACTTACAGATCCCAAGATCTCAATTACTCTGTGCTAATTAGATATCTCATCCATTTATTCAGCTCGTCATTTAATAAGTAATATTTTGCTCATCGACCTTTCTCAAAACCTGAAGACAACAAGAGCTGCGCTGGCTCATCTAGCAGGAGAGGGGAAAAAAAGCCATATGCATAACTAACTAATCAACAATAGATTCAGCTGACATTTATGAAGCTCCCACGATAAGCTAGGAAGTGGGCAAATAAAACTATATGGCCACGAGGTTCTAATTTAATTCTCTTTCCTATGCAGAGACACATCATGGTGAAGCTCCATGAGGAGCTCAGGAGAAAAGTTTTCAGGTCATCAGTGGGGAGGCAGATGGCGAACGAAGCTTCACGAGACTGCTCGAGCAGAACCCAGATGGCGAGATGAGGAATGAGGAAGGCCTCTTGGAGACCATCAACACCCATGGGGATGGGCAGAGAAGTAGGACTGGAAGAGAGAGGTGTCACCAAATTCAAAGGAGAAAGGGGTCTGCAGCGGAAAGTAGCGGTCAGCAGAATCTTATATTGTCAACTAGGATGAGAAGTAAGGGGTCATTAGAATGTGACACGTAGGAGGTCCCTTGTATTTTTGGAAAACCCTTTCCATAGAGTTGGGGTGATAAAAGCAAAAATGACACCTGGATAAAATGGAATACAATGGGACAAATAATTGTGGATAGTTCTTACGTGACCATTGACCACGAAGTGAAGGAGGCATCAGAGAGGAGCCTCAAAGGGAAGCAGACAGATCCAAGGCTGGGAGGTTGCGGAGTGGTATCTGTGGTTGAGCACTTTGTAGGTTGTGCTGGGAGTGATTTGGGGAGAGAGAGAGATTCAAGACTCAAGAAGTAGAAGGGTGGTCAGGTTAGAGGAGGATAATCCTAGAGTGATGAGAGACGGGAGCCAGAACCAGGCAAGAGGGCATACCCTAGAGGAAGGGAAAGCCCTTTTACAAAGGAAAAGCAGACCAGGTTCAATGCCACCTCTTCCACGGAGCCCCTCATCCAGACCCCAGCTCACCTAGTGCCAACCCCCCTTGCTGACCATGGGAGGGCCACGGGCAGAGTGGGCACAGGGCAATTATTTATGCACACGAGGACGGAGAGACTAGGTCTTGCATGGCTCAGAAATGGATTCTATGTCAAACCCTGGTGTTGAGCCACCGGCTACGGCGTGGGCAGCAGCAAGACTGCGGCCCCAGAATGATCTGCCACTCACTTGGATTCTCCATCCCCGTCTCTCTCCTTCTCATTTAACCCCCAATCTTTTTATTCCAGTGCATTTCTTCTCCTGAGGACGGAGACACTGGGTCATTCTATAATGTGCTGGGAAAATCCAGAGCCCTTTATGAAAAGGCAGGCAGAGGCTTTCTTGTTCACAGCAGGCAATCTGAGCAGAGCTCAGCCATGCATCCATAGGGAAGGGGAAGGGCGAGCTCGTCCTCCCCCTTCCCTTGTCCCGTGGGGCACTCTCCTAGAAGCACTAATGGTGCTTAGGTTCACGCAGTGCCCAGCAGTGAAGCGAGGCCTGCTTTTATAAAGCAGTCAGCAGCCACCTGCTCTGCAGGAGATGGGGAGAAAGCAAACTCTCAGAAGAGAGACGCCTGGGCGGCACTGTCTGCCGGCTGCCGCAGCTCCCCCACCCCCACCCCCCTACCCCACTGCTGGGTGGAAGGACCCAACAGAGAGGCTCAGCCCAGCCCACAGAAGAAGAGCTGGCCTCTCACAGAGGGTTGACCCCCCTCCTTGTCCACACCTGGCCTAAAATTTCACTTCCTGCAGGTAGGCCCTGACCCCGGGCCTCCTCCTGAGAACACAGCTTCTGCCTCCTTCCAAAGGCAGCCCCACCCTGCGTCCCAGACCAGGGCCTCGGAGAACTGGTGCCCTGGAGAGGCAGCTCTCACTTTCTCCCCCTCACTGAGGCCTCTGCAGGATGTGCACTCTGCTCCCACACGGGTCCCCGCTCCCCTGCCTCAGCCGCCCCATCCAACTCACAGCCAGCAGTTGCCTCATGCATTCACCTGGCCCTGCCCCCTGCCAGGACACCACGTGGGACCCCTCCCCTGGGCCCCCCCATTCCTCACTGACCAGCCTTTCTCATTCCACGCTGGCCTCCATCCCCTTCTTTGTAAAATGGGCACGATGACAGCCCTCGCTGCCCAGGGCGGTGGGGAGGCTGCAGTGAGAAAGAGAGGTGCAGCACGCCTCAGACACCTGTGCGTGATCCCTGGTGGGTGTTGCTGTCGAGGTCTTGCTCTGGGTTTTGAAAGCACCTCTGGCAGCCATCGATCCCTAGCCCACAGCAACTACTTCAATCCTGGGGCACACCATGTGCCCCCTAAGAAGTCACCCAGCTGGAACCAGAAGGACGAGCATAGACTGGAGTCCAGACAGACCGAAGTTTGAATCTAGACTCCTGTACCTACTATCTGTGCCACTCAGAGCAAAATCATTAACCCCCTGGAGCATCCGCTTGCTCATCTATAAAGCCTCCCTACTCGGCTCCGCAGGAAAATGAAGTGAGAGGAGACGGGAACGTACCTGGTACCCGTGGGTGTTGAATAGAAGCTGCACCCCCGCCTGGAGTCCCGTCTCTGGAGGAAGCAGGCAGAGCCTGCGGGACTTTGATCCAGAACACCTCGGGATTTCCCTCGGAAGATCACTGGATCTTCTTGCTGAAGGCCTGGTGTCACCTTCTCTGCAGGCCTGGGGATGTGTTTGCTGAGTCCCAGGCAGGCCTGCATCCCGGGCGCCTGCAGATATCCCACCAGCTTAAACGCAAGCCTGGGGAGAGAAGGACATTTGTCAGGATGTGGGGTCAAACGAGTCCCCCTTCTCCAACAATGGTTATTTGTAACTGTGTGTTCTTCCCAGTGCCACGTGTCAGCTGGTAACAACATCCTATTAAAAGACTGGAAGGCGTATGAACAGAGGCCTCCACCGCCCCTGGCACGGAGCTGGCTGAGGGGGGGAAGGGGGTGCAGGGAAGGGTCCAGAAGCAAGCATGCTGGGGTCAAACTGCCAGGCTTCATACTCAGCTTACTAGCTAGAGACCCTGGGCAAGTAGCGTTACCACTTCCAGCCTCTGTTTCCTCATCTGTGAAATGGGCATTATAACATGGCCGGAGGAGGCAATGTGGCAAGGGGAATGGCCCAGGGCTGACACTGTGTAAGTGTTGGTACTACCATTATCGGGAGCTGCATGAGCGGCAGGGCAGTTCTCGGATGTTCTGTGATCGAAAGCGAAAGCAATGGCGGTACAAAGCTCCCACCCTGAGCATAGGGTTTTGTAGTTAATCCTCAAAACCAGCATTATCCCCACTGTAAGGCAGAAGCCGGAAAGCCTCGAGAGGTTAAGTGACAGATTGAAATCTGCATCACTAGCAAGGAATGGTCAGCCACACGTGTCTACCTCCCAAGCACCCCGCAAGGCCAGGATGCCTGGAGGCTGCAGGACTAACAAGTCACAGGTGCGCTGGGCTGCTCTCTCGACATTAGAGGATGAACTGGAAGCGGGCAAGTGGGCCTGACTCACTGAGGCGGTGGCCATCCCTCCAGGACTCCTGTGAAGCCTCATGAGCAGGTATGCAAGGTGCTGGCTGGGGTCAGCACCCCATGCCCCAGAGCGGATGGGCTTCTGCTGGCTCTTTGGCACCTGACCAAGGGAACAGAAGGCCTCCGGACAGAAAGCAGGTGCGCCTAGGTCTGTTGTAACCACCCAGCTCAAAAGAGCCTGAACCCACCGGCTCTGGCTCCAGTGAGGCACCCAGGGTTCTGTCCTTCCTGCGTATGGTCCGAGGCCTGCAACACGCCTGTGTGAGGACTGGGTCCCACTACCGTGCTGCAGATAGTTCCAGAGCCCACCACACGCAGCAGGGCACAGTATCCCCTCTGATGGCATTACTGAGAGGACATGGGTGAATCTCGGACTGCGCTGCCCAGGGATGCACACGTGGGCGAGGAGAGCCCATCACAGTGCAGGAGGCTCCGGGCTGTTCATGGAAAGGCTTCCAAGTCGATCCATTCATGTGTTTATTCAGCATGGCACATGAGAGACCCCAGAGGTGCTAAGTCAGAAGACTACGGCAGCATCTGGCATGAGGACGAGGCGCAGGGGCCGGGCTGGGGTCAAAGGCAGGAGGTGGATAATTCTATCTGAGACCCGCAGGAAAGGCTTGGTTGGCAAACAAAAAGGCAGGACCTGCTGGGAGCCGGGAGTCCTGATGGACGCGCGACAGGTGTCGTTAGCGGACTTAAAAGCAGTTCAGTCCAGAATCATGGAGCATGGGGACGTTTTACAAAATGCCCAAGTACGGCTGGATAAGGACTCGAGGCTTCAGCCCCCACGCGACTTCCTCCTGGGGTGGGATCTAGGCTGGGCTGCACAGGAGCCTCTGCCTAATTGAGTCCTGAGCCCTGGTGAGAGTCGATATTTCTCATAGTTGCTGAGACATTCTGGGCTGCGGCCATCAGCTTCCAGATGTGGCTGAAATATGACCAGTTGAACCCTTGGCTGGGAGGGGTTGGTTCAGAGGACCTCTTCCAGGCTGCAACTGCCTTCTTCAAACCACCCATCTCCGCACTCCCCCAAATGCCCTTCATTCTAACACAGGTGCGATTAGAAAAATGACCAGGCTCGAACTAAAAATACAAATGCTTTATGTTCCTCCACAGGGGGAGAAAAAGAAGACAGAGAATCTATGAAAGAAACAAGGAATTTCATCCTTCAGTGGGCTTTAGAATGGATATTTCAGACTCAGCCATCCATAAACATTGGGTAATATCATAGTCTTGTAGTTCAGAATGAATTCCGTGGAACGAGCCACAAATCTGCATTAGGCCCAGCAAGGGGGTGGGGGGGGGGTGTCCAGCACTTAAAAATCTCAGCAACGTCTGGCATCCTCTGTGCCCAGGTAAACACACTGCACAGTCAAGGGCCCATCAACCAAACAGCAGTGCACTGCTGGGATGTGCAGGGGGACCTCAGGCAGCACGGCAGCTGGGGCAGGAATCCCCATCACGTCAGCCCCCTGCCTGTGACCAGCCTTGTACCCCAGCCACTGCAGGGCTTATAAGGCACCAAGTGGTTTGGCCCCAACTTCTGCCTACATGTTATCTCCTACCGCTCCCCACTTCTAGCCTCACCCTCAACTCACCGCTGGAAGAGACAAGACTGTCTGTCCCTCCCCTGTCCTACCCCTGCCTCCTGCAATCCCTGGGACCCTGTCCTTGCTATTCTCTCCTCCTGGGTCAGGCACTCCCCAGGCCTTCAGCTCCCAGCTTAAACATCGTACACTCTGGAAGCCCTCCAGACTCCAGAGTGGATTCGCTAGCTGCCTCTTCTGCAGTGACTTGTTGATTTGAGGCAGGAAATGCTCAAAGGCTGTCACATGCTCGAGGCCACCCCTCCCCAGCCCCATCCCGGCTTCTTCCTCATCTAGCTACATTAACCAAGCAACGCGCGCGCGCACACACACACCTTTAAGTCCCCCTCACTGAGCCTGCCATGATCCTGCTGACGTCTGAGCCACCGTCCATGCAGTTTCCCCAGGGATTTTCCCATCTTTGTCAAACTGAATTAAAAACTCAGAACTTCCTCAGCCTTCAAGGATCAGCTCAAATGTCACCTCCTCTCTGAAGCCCCCCACCCCAAACAGAACCCACAGACCTGCCCTCAAACAGGTGCCCCTCAGCCCCTGGTACCCCCCACGCCTCCTCTGCTCCTGGCAGTTTGCCCACATGCGTGTCCCAGATGGAAGATAAGCATCCGACTCAGCTCAGTCCAGAGCTTAACGCCCAGGTCTAAGGCACCTTCCATATCCCTGGTATCCACACAGCTTGTGACTCACAAGAACCTACCTCACTATGAAACCAGGAAGAGGAAAAACAAAGTAGAGGGGTTTGTCCCCCTCATTTTATGAGCTAGTAACCTGGGTTGCACGAGGAAGGAGACTGGGAGTCCAGGTGTATAGTCTCCACTCCAACTGTTGGGTTAAGTCCAACCACCTCCACTATACAGAACCAGAAACCGAGAGAGTGTTGAAGCCTGTGCCCAGCCAGGTCACGCAGGTGTCCAGTGGTCAAGCTGGCATCCAGGGTTTCCGCTCCAGTGGCGTGGCTCCCAAGCCAGAGCCGCCATGCTAGCCCCACGTCTTCATATGTGGATTTCTTCAGCATGTATGTGGATTCTAGTTGGCGCTTGGAGAGACGGCACAGCATGCACACATGTAGATCACCTTGTCAACGGCAGGCTTGCTCACAACAGATCTTTTTCATCCCTCCTCCCCTGACTCGTGAAGCTGACAGAGTGGTGTATTGGATTTCCAAAGGAGTCTTTCATTAGTAGAATACATTCTTTTGATCACCCTCTTTCTTTCCAAAGTTTCAACAGCTGAAGATCAAGTTGCCAACTGGAATTCCATTCATCACGGAGATAAACATCAGCCACCTACCCCGTCCACACACACAAGCTGCCACCTTCAAAGAGCCCATGTCAGCTGGTGGGCAGCTGGTGGGAGGGCAAGACCTGGTCCTGAGAAGCTCTGGGTTGGAACCCAAGCTCTGCTAGGAGGCGTAGGCCAGCGTGACCTTGGGCAAATCCCTTCCCTCGTGGCTTTTTTTCCTCCATCTGTACAGCAAGTTTGGGTCCCTATAAACTACTAAATGGCTGAATAAATGAACTGATGAATTAATGAATTATATAATATACCCACCGTCTTCCTGCTCAAAGATACCTTAACTCCAAAGCATTTTGCTAAACAATAGACCAGCTTGGTTATTGGCCAAGGCAGAATCAAGGCAATCAGAGGCAAAACGAGCACACTTGTCCAAGGTTAGCCTTGTCCTCATAGTTCCTAAAGCAATAGGTCTTTAAGCTAGACCTGAAGCATGATATTGGGCTTCTCCTTTCTGCCCACATTTAAGCCCAGCCGTCCATGCGCAGGCCACCGGCATGGGGTGAGGGGCTGCACAGAGTTGGGGGCAGTTGAGTTCAGCACCAGCTGACCTCTCAAGGTTGCTCCTAGTTCCAGATTCTCTAATTCAGCAATAGTCTCTGTGAATAATAGATCTGGTCTCTGACACTGTGCATGATAAAGTGACCTGGTTCAAAGTCCTATTAAGATAAATCACATTTAAGTTTAGGAAATTATATGTTTGAATCCTGTAATTTAATGTCACCGTGATGCCTGAGAGGAAGGAGAGGAAACTCAATTAGAGGCTAATTAGACCAGACGACTCACGAGGCCTGGGTTGCCTTCCTGCCTCTGCTGAAGGGAGTGAAGCAGAGCAACCCATAACCTAGCCCCTGTGACTTAGTTTCCCCACCTGTAAAATGGGGACAGTCCTTATGAAAAAGAGAGGGCAGAGGGTGTTGCATATACAGAGAAGGGGGGGCTCTCTAGCACCTGCCCTGACCTCTTTGGCTTCTGGGGCGAGGGAGTGGGGGATCGTGGGTAGGCTTCAGAGGATCTGTACATTCTGTTCCATGAGCTGTGGCATCTGCATGTGGGCCACGTTTCCAGAGGAGCAGGCCTGTCATGGCTTCCATCACAACTTCCAGAGGTGTGCAGAGCCAAACCACCACAAACTACTCCTCCTCTCATCCCTTCTGGCATCCACTGCTCCAAAGCTTCCCCACCTCGCCAACACCGTCACGCCCAGGCTGCTTCACTACTCTCTGCTGCGACCATCTTGCTGCCATGGCGGGCTGTGGTCACCATCCTACTTTCTCACTCCTCGATGTTCTGCCATCACCCCCATTCCCCCGAAACTGCTCCTTCCAGGGTTCCCATGATCTCCTAGGAGCCACCTCCACCAGTCCGTGTCCCTTCTGACCTCTGTCCAGCATCAGCCACTCTTTGCCCCTTCACCGAATCTCTGTCCCTTTTTGGCATCTGTGACTGCAGACACTATCCTTCCAGAATCTTTGCCAGGCAAGCACATCTGGTATTCCTCCTGGGCTCCATCCTTGTCCCTTCTCCACGCATGCTGCACAGCCTCCCAGACAGCCCTGCCAGTGCCTCCACCTGGGCAGGCCCAGGTCTAATGCCACCTGGACTTCTTCTGGAAGATTCAGACATCTCTATCCACTCCTGGATTCTGGGGACTCCCGACATTCAATGCTCAAGAACAAACTCATTCATTTCCCACCTGTTTCATGGAGATGAGCTAATGACAAGCTCAGCAGCTACAAGCAGAAAAAATTCCTCCTAAGCTTCTTCTATCTTTCAACCCTGATATTCTGTGGACACAAAATTCTGGGACTTGCGAGAGTTCCTGCTGAGTGGAGGTCTTTGGGGGAGAAGAATATTCCATCAGGGGGATCATGAGGATCAAGGTTCCCACGGAGAGATTAATGCTTTCAGGGGGACTCTGCATTGGAGTGGAGGATCCAGAACCCAGAGTCAGAATAAGTAGGTGTGAAAGGATGGGCAGAGGCTGAGCTGGGGACACAGACAGTATAAAGGAGGTGACAGCATTCAAGTCCAAGCAGGAAGTAGGGTCAAGGGCACAGTGGGATTTGGGGGAAGGATATGGATGGAATGAATGGACCTTTAGGTTCACAATGGACTATGGACACAAATTTTCTGTAACGCTGCTCTCACCCCATTTCCTGCCAGGCTGAGGCCCGGCATGTTTCACCTGAGCTTGGTAGGGGAGCCAGTTGGGAGTGAAGAAAAGAAACTTGGCAAGGGATGCAAGCCCATGATAGCAACCTCCATGGAGGGCAGGTGGTCTCTGGACCTGGACCATCACCAAAGGAGTGACAGAAACGGCATGAGTTTTTGGCCTCCAGTAATGAATATCAGAGGATTTCCTTTATGACTGCTTTGACCAAATGATGATGGGGAGAATAAGAACTATGGAGAAATAATAAAAGGAGAGGCTCTTTCTGTGCAGCACTGCCTTAGAACCATAGAAGCTTTAATAACTTCAGATACAAATGCTATCAATACACAAAAACTCACCTGGAAATTTGTCTCAATTTATTTTGCATTTATGCGCTTTTATGTATTTTTCAAAATAAGTCTTTAAATTTCTTTTTCTTTCCAGCCCCTCTGGCTGAACATGGCATATACTGACTGAAACAAAAATTAAAATTAAAAATGTATAAATTCCTAAAATTAATACTTTTAAAAAATGGAAATACTTCAACTTTCAAATGATGTGTTTCCTAAGTTTACAGCGTTTATACCTCTGAAGTTATTGAAGCTTAAAATCGCGCTAAAGCTTTTGGGATGCACTGTATTTAAAAAAAAATCACCATTTTAGCCAATCCTCATCATAATTTCCTGAAGGCTGGTACTGTTATCACCCCCATCTTTACAGACAAAAAGCAGAGGGTCAGTGAGGTTAAGAGACTTGCCTGAGGTTACTGAGGGAGGAATTCTGGAGCTGAGGTCACCGGCAGCTCCTGTGACCAAAACAAAATTTAACCTAAGGAGAGGTCTTAGAAGGATGCCCCCAGCTCCAGCAGCGGCATCTCTCAGCGGACCTGCCGAGCAAGGAGCCTTATGAACTAGCAAGGAGCGGTGCCAAGAGATCCCCGTGCGGACAGAATGCAAAGTGAGGAAAAGCAGAGCACGAGCCTGAGAGAAGGTTCTCTCGGGAGGGACACTCCAGAGCGTAATCAGAATCAGTGAGGGTCAGGCCTGGAGGGGACAAGGCGGGCGCTGTTCCATCTCCATCCACACTGGTCTTGATGTTTATACAGACTGCGCACAGCTCTCAGGGTCAGTTTTAATTGGGGGCATGGGGACCAGATGCGGAAGGACTAAGGGCAGGTACAAAGAAATGCAAAGGGAGACTGGAGAGTAGCAAGGAATGGAAATGGAGGAGAAAGACAGGATTTGGTGAAGGCAGGTGATGTATGCATGGATGCTCAAATATTAATCAACAATATATTTTAATGGCATAAAACACCAGGGAGCTTTGGAAGGAACATGAAGGGCTTCGGATACCCTGAGCAATGGTCTTGTCACTCCGAGTTGTTATGACCTCATCTTTGGCAGGAGTCTCCGCAACACCGTAAGCAAACAGTCCAGGTGTCGGACGAAGGGTTTTGCCACACGAGTCAGGTGTGTCAGTGGCACCTACACAATGGCATGGTGACCGAAACGCTCAAGTAGCCACCCCCTCGCTGTCGAGCCCCATCTGCCAATCCCAAGGCTGCATGGCTTTTCCTACCGAGAAAGGGTCCAGCTTAGCGTCAGAAAGGCTCACCGATGAGCCATTGTGGGACCTCGCGCACATGATGGAACATCGGAAATTCGGTCTTGACATCTGTGAACTGGGAGGACTTCAGGTTTGCAGTGAATGTGAGTGAGGACACCGTGTGGTAAGACCAGCACAGGCCCAGGCACACGGTAAGTGGGCATAAACCAGCCCTAGGGCCTCGTCCCTGTTCCTGGCTGTTCCTCATCTTGGCTGAGGGTTGAGGCTCCCAGAAGAGCAGCGAAGTATCCGCCCTCACACAGCATGTTGTGCTGGGCCCTCAGCCCAGGGATCCGAGCTCCCGATCATCTGCTGTTCCCCCCAGACGCCTGATTTCTCCCAGAAGAGCCGGCCAGCCCGGGGTCAGACACTGGAGATTTGGCTTACTCCTTGCTTGGTATGGGGAGACCACCACCCTTCATCTTCTAAAGATGAAAAGGAATGAAACACAGATTTTCTTAGGCCAGTGCTGTAACAGGCTGAGCACGGACATGAACAGAAATAGGACTTAGCGGTGGTCTCTAAATGCCACGGAGTCTGCTTGCTCCTGAGGGAGACACGAGATCGCAAGCATGGCCAGCGTCCAGAGAAGGAAAAGAGAAACCGCCCGCAGCGTGTCTGAGGCCTTTCACCTACAATGGCTTCACGCTCCAGAGACAAAGCAGGTTCAGAAAGAAGCAGCCCGTCATCCACGGTCACTCGCTCCTCAGTGACATGAGTCCAGAGTCCCACGCACCGGACTCCAAAGGCCCCATCTGTGTTCTATGCAGACACCTCTCCAAGCAACTGTCAGGTCAGAGAGATAAGCAAAAACACCCCAGCCCGGGACACCAGAAGGCCATTCTCCATCTGACCTTCCCGCCAGCACAGACTGAACGAGTGGGGAGCACATCTGGGGAGGCTCTGGGGGACAACCTATCTGGGGACGAGTCGAAGGGCAGGGCAGGCTGTGGAATCGGGCTTACCTGAGCATGAATCCTGACTCCTCCTTCAGCTTCACCTCCTCAAGCACAAGATGGGAGTAACCGTAATACCTATCCCTGTCCCAGGATCCTGAGGATCAAAAGGCCAAAATGCTCGGGACGTGCTGAATGGTACTTAAATGCTGTTTTCCTCTTCCCTCCCTTCTACACATTCAAGATCATTCTTCAAAAGAGGACTTGGTGCTTCCCTCTTCTCAGAAGTTTCTGGCCTCGGTGTCTTTCGAAAGTTGAAGTATAGTTGCCACACAATGTTGCATTAGGTTTAGGTGTACAACACACTGATCCAATACCTGTGTTATGCTGTGCTCACCCCAGCCATCTGTCACCATACCCGCTATTGTAATAGCAGAGACTCTGTTCCATATGCTGTGCTGTTTATCCCCATGACTTATTCATTCCAGAACTGAAAGCCTGCATCACCCACTCCCCTTCACCCATTTTGCCCAACCCCCTCCCCTCTGGCAACTATCAGTTTGTTTTCTGTATTTATGGGTTGTTCCTGCTTTGTTTTTTTAGATTCCACATATAAGTGAAATCATATGGTATTTGTCTTCCTCTGATTCTTTTCACTTCACATAATACCCTCTAGGTCCATCACGTTGTTGCAAATGGCAAAGGTCTCATCCTTTTTTATGGCTGAATATTCTATAATACCAAACAAGTATTATATATGTATATAATATATATGTATATCCCACATCTTCTTTCTCTGTTGATGGACACTTGGGTTGCTCCCATCTCTTGGCTATTATAAATAATGCTGCAATAAACATAGGGTTGCTTATATATTTTCAAATTAGTGGTTTTGTTTTCCTCAGGTAAATTCCCAGTAATAGAATTAGTGGATTGTAGGGTATTTTTAATTTTCTGAGGGACCGCCATACTGTTTTTCACAGTGGCTGCACCAGCTTAGATTCCCACCAAGAGTGCACAGGGGTTCCTCTTTGCCCACATCCTTGCCACACTTGTCTTTTGGATTCTATCCTCTCTTACAGGTCTCATTGTGGTTTGGATTTGCATTTCCTTGGTTAGTGATTTTGATGTTTGTTTGCTTCTGGCCTCAGTTTCCACATCAGAAAACCTGAGACAGGCAGGGCTGCTGTGGACAGCTGCTCAGGAAGTGCACTGTACAACTCCAGGGCCACTGAATGCAGATCTGTGACCTTTCATACAGAGAGGTTTGTGAGAATTTCATGAAGTTTTGTTAGATCGGTTTGGAAAATGCCAAAGACTGTGTGAAGACTAGCCATCATCACAACAGTTGCAGAAATCGGTTTTACAATTACCCTCTCTGCGCAGATTCGCTTTACAGAGTCTAAACTTGTGTAGTATTTTCTCTCAACTCTCTCACAACAACACACACAGTTCTTGAACCCAGGTGTACAAGCGTTCATCACTACCCTAAGACTTTCTTAAAACAGTATTTTTCATACTTGAATGTATATGTGAATCACTTGGAAAATTCTGTTTAAAATGTAGATTCTGATGGGTGGGGGAGGCTTGGGGGAGAAGAGCAGGAGGTGCTGAGCTTCTGCATTTCCAACAATCCCCACGGACTTAGTTATGGTGAGGATGACAGGGTTTCATACACCAGCCTCTGAGGAGCAAGTTTGTAACATTCACAGCGACTGGCCTTAGTGTAAGGGACGAAGCGGAGCAATGAGGCGGAGAAATGAAGGGTCCTCTACCACCTGTAGGCCAAATCCAGCCTGGAGCCTCTTGTCAATTAAATTGTATCTACACCCACATATTTATATGTTGTCTATTGTATTAATAAGGCAGCCATGCCCCTTTATTTGCATATTGTCTAAGGCGGTTTCTGCAGAACAGCAAGGGAGTAGCTGTGGCAAAGACCGTATAGACCGCAAAGCTGGGAAATACAGATCTGGCTCTTTAAGGACAAGTTTCCTGACCCCTGAAGGAGCTGGCCGAGCACCTCAAGTGAGGCAAACCTGTACTGAGCGGGAGCTAGAGCAGAGACACAGGACAGAAAGACACTCAACTTAAAATCCAACACACTTCTGT
Source organism: Halichoerus grypus (assembly GCF_964656455.1). Classification (NCBI taxonomy): domain Eukaryota; kingdom Metazoa; phylum Chordata; class Mammalia; order Carnivora; family Phocidae; genus Halichoerus; species Halichoerus grypus. Next base: position 19,620,987 of record NC_135726.1, on the reverse strand, counting down.
GTGCCGCGTCTTTAGCCCTGGGGTCCGGCCAGCTCGCTTATTTCCGAGCGGAGTTCGTTTCTGTCACCCCCTCTCCACAGCAGGACTACGAGATCTCCTGGGGTTTCCCTGCTGGGGGAGAGTCCACCGGCCTCGGTCACCCTGGCCCTTCTGCAGCTGCAGAAGCCAGCCACGATGCAGGTAACGGGGTTCCGCTTGTGGTGGTCCAGGGTGTTCTGGGGAGCCCGGCTGGCCAACCACCCCGCAGAGGGCCACTTCCTCCTGCCACTAGGCCACCAAGGGGAGGTTAAAAAGTTGGCCATAAATAACCGCAGTAATCCCTGGTGGTTATTTCAGTATTTGTTCCTGAAACATTCACGTTAGGGCTCCGGAGACTCTCAGAGCCAGGCTGTATCTTAGAGGTCCTCAGCTCTGATCCTACACACGAGTCCCAAGTTCTTCCAGCCAGGAATCTGACCATGTGACTCCACCATCTGCTTGAACACTTCTGATGGTGGTGAGCTCACTACCACACATGCTTGTTTAACTCTATTTTCAAGATAGTTATTGAACCCAGTTCACACCTGCTTCCACGTGGTACCCATCCACTGGATGTCACTGGAGAGCCAGAGAGGGTCTCAGTCATGTCACGGTGACAGAACCTCTTGGAGAGGATCTTGGAGAAGCTGCTTCTCCACGGGGAGCCCCATTCCCTCACGGTTCAACTGGGTTGGACCTGAGTGAACATGCAGAAGGTCGGGTGTTCATCTGCATTAGCTCTTGATGCTCATGCCAACTGTACGACCTGGACATTACTTAGGCTCATTTTAAAAATAAGCTGAAGTTCACAAGGGTGACTGGCTCCGCTGGGGAGGGGAGGGGAGGGGATGGGAGGGTTTCAAATCCAAGCGCACATGCTATAAACTCGATGTTCTGCGGGTCTCCTCACTTACCTCTCAGGAACATAGGGGACAAACTGGGGACAAGGAAACCCTCAAGCCTCCCAATTCTGGACCTGAGGATTCCAAAATGGGCCCCTGAAGTCTTCAAAAATCAATCCGTTCAATCTCAAACTCTTTGTTTAGAGAAATGAAATGTTTCATCAACTTCTCCAACAGAAATCGGATTTCCGTCCTTCTCACCACTTCGTCATTTCCTCCCAGCTGCTGAGGTCACAGCTTCGGAGACAGTTAAATACCCGCCATGTGTAATATTATTGCCCCCATTTTTCACCAAAGAGAAGCGGACTGGCACTTGTTGGAAGTGCTGGGATGGAGACACAGCTGCTCATGCCACTGTGTGCGCGCAGGGCCCGGCGTCCACACTGCGTGGTGGCAGAGCGCGGGGTCGTCTGGCCCACAGGGGGCGGGAGCGGGACAGGTGGGAGCAGGGCTGGGAACCCAGAGAGCGCCTGGTGGAGGGACAGGTCCTCCTGTGCGTCCAAGCCCCCAGTGCCGCCCCTCAGCTGTCAGGCTGCCCTGCCCCGCCACCCCTCACCTTTTTGGGGGGCCTCAACACCTCACACCTGAGTTATTTCAGACCTTCATGCCCGCATCTGTGGCTCCAACCAGACCCTCTGCAAATTTTTTCCCACGCTCCCAGCCAGCCACTGAAGAGATTTTTCTCAATCTGATGTCACACCCCTGCTCCAAATCCTTCAGTGCCTTTACATTGTCCCAGGATCAAGTCCAGACTCGGGGACACACGGCAACAAGGTGTGTTGTGCCAGACTTCTGCCGGTGCTGGAGCCCCATCCACGACCACAGCACCAGTGTTCTCAGGTCAAACGAGAGGGCTCCTGTCCGCTTCCCCCACTTGGTCAGGTTCCCTTTGCCTGGAACCCGCTTTCCAACTCTCCAAGAGGACAGATTCAAGATGGCCCCAGATGCACTGACGCTTCTTCCTCAATAAGTGGGGGTTCTCTGTGCTCTCCCCCTGAATCTGGGGAGCCCTTATGCCTGCCTTGAGCACTGGGGTTCAAGGGAGGTGACACCTTGCCAGTTTGTGACCCCAGACCTTACAAGACTGGCAATTGCCACCTCCTCGCCCTTGGAGCCCTGAGGGGCCGTGAAGGCTGATCGCCTCGCTGAAACACAAGAGGGGACACGTGGAGTCCTTGACACTTGAGAGAGAGGCTGGCTCCCAGCTGTCCCCACCAAGGCACTAGGCATGTCAGGGAGACCCTCTTGAACCCACCGGACCAGACTACCTTCCAGCTGAATGTTATCAAATGACCTCAGCACCACACAGAGAAGAATCCCCGAAACTTCTCCAAATTCCACACCCCCAGAACAGGGAGACCGAGCGACATGATGGCCATGTCAAGCCACCAGGTTTTGGGACAGTCAGTTATGCAGTTTAACAGATAACCCAGACATGTTCTCTCCCTTCCTTTTGTTGACTAATCTGCATGCATCCTCTAGCTCAGATGCCCCTTCCTCTGGAAAGCCATTTCTGATGAGAAGTCCGTTTTAGGTGCCTCCACTCTGTGTTTCCACAGAACCCCGCCCCCATCACCATGTGCCTAGTTGCTGGCTTCCCACTCCCCCTACCTTACTAGGTTCTAGGAGGCGAGGATCCCTGCTTGCCTGCCTCAGCACTGAATCTCCAGCAGGGAGCTCAGCAGGTGAATGAGTGAATGAACAAATAAAGTCACCTGGGACAACTAAGAAGTTGCTAATTAGCGGTGAGAGGTAAGGTAAGGATGGAACCGAATTTTTAAAGTAGTCCCAGCAAGCGGGGTTAAATGACTCTATCAAGACTGTGAAGGAAGTGATGCATAAATTATGTCCAGCCCGAGGCACTCGGGTAGATATTCCAACAAAAACATAATGAGCTACTATGTGGTCATGAAACATCTCCATATGTGAAAGGCAATGGCTAGCATTATGCGAGAAGACAGTTGACAAGTCCCCGCCCCAGACCCCTGCACTCACCTCAACACCAGACCTAGCTTATTTGTTCATCCATTCCTTCATGCGTTCATTTTTGAAGAGACATTTATCAAGCATCTCCTGCATACGGGATGCTTGGCCTGTCACTGGAGATGTAGAAGCAAAAAGCACAAGGTCACCAGGCCAGGAGAGCCAGACGGGGAGCACCCGGGGCAGATTCTGCTGCTCAGGGCAGACCGTTGCCCCTTTGCAGGCCCCCGGACATGCGCTCTGGGCAGGAAGGCAGGCGCTCTGGGGAAGGAAACCCACGCCTCCCTTGCTCTTGACTCACCAAGGATTATATATTGCTCGTGGCTGTAATTATGAAGTTAAAAGCAGCTGGGGAGTGGGGATTAAAAAGGGAGGTATCCTCCGTGGTGGGGCAGGAGCAGATGCTTCTTAGGAGGAAGAGAAAGCCACTGGGCAAAGCCCAAGGCCTGCAGTGAGGGAGGAAAGCTGAAACCTGTTAACGAGGGAAAAATGAAAAGCTTGAGGCAAAACCCAGAGTTAAGGCTTAATTAAGAAAGCAGGCATTTTAGGTTCACACAAATAAGAAAACAATCCCCTCAGCCCCTCCTGATCATCACCAGTAATTGCTTTAAAGTTGTGGTTTGCTCTGCTTGGGTGAGCCTGGAATACATGTTGGTAAAAGGAAGGAAGGTAGAGTGGGCGGAGAGCGGGCTGCTGCCGATGGCCCAGGTGCTCGCCGGCCCCCGGCTGTGTGGGACCTGGGCAGCTCCCTGGCTTGCTGTCCTGCTGTGTGGCTCGCTATTCCTCCACGTACTACGCTGGTCTTAGGAACAATCCCTTCTCTCTCCAGGCCGGCCCGTGGAGGATCCTTCCTGGTGAATGCTGTCCCAGAGCCTCAGCTTCAGGGTTGATCTCCTGCTACCATTAGAGCTTTCCGGATGCATCACAATCACCTGCCTCTTTGCCCCCCACTCGCCCTCTGCTCCCAGTACAGGAAGCTCTGTGAAGGCAGGGACTAAACATGTTTCAACAGACACTGTCTGGCACTTTGTCGCAACTCCGTGACTGTTATTTAAATCAATTTTTGAGTCATTCCAACCCGACGCCGGCACCGCAAACCACATGATCTTGCTAGGCTCACCTGTGAAATGGGCTCACTCGTACCCACTGTATTTAATCACCATTAGAAACCGTCAGTTGTAGGCTGCCCGTTGTCTTATAGGTCACTAAGAAAGAAAGGATACTTCCAAGTAACTTGGACCTGATGTTTTTAATCTCTTGAAATTTTTATTTTACAGTTTACATGTTCTTCGAGATTGAATCGGCATAGATTTTATCACGTGGGCATAGAGAAGAAGGAAAAAATGTAAGTGACTTAAATGGGTGAAAGTATTCCTAAACCTTGTTCACATTCAGAGTCACTTTGCGATTCAAAATCATCAGATAGGTAATTTTCCAAACAGAATTGCCCTCCGTGTCATCAAGATTATTGGTGATGCAGCATTTCTTAAAAGAATCCTTAAAAGAAACAAGAGACACGTTTGCTGAATGTTCAGCCTGGCCTTACGGTGATGCGGCGCTGGCCCCCTGCTGACATCTGCTCTCAGACTATTGCTAACTACCTCAGATTTGGCAATCTGCCACCCCTTTTCCATAAACATTTGATTCCTGGGGACTAAAAAAATGCTCTCCGCTTCTAGGATTTTCTTCCAAGCTGCTGACCCCCATCCTGGGAGCCAAGACAGCACTGTGTCGGAGGCTACGTGACCACCAGCAGCGCTCAGGTGACATCAGCTGTGAGGCATTGCCCAATTTTGAGATATTAATGAATGAAAAACACGTGCATCTTGAGACCGGTGAATTCTAGCACTTCATGGGATTGATCTCACATGAAAGCATGACCTTTCTGAAAAGCCTCCAGCATAGAGCCTTGCATGTGGTGGGAGTGAACACCATGTTTCTTTCCTCACTTTCTCCAGCCCAGAGATGTTCCCCATGACGATAAGTCTCCTAACTGTGATGAGGGGTTGATGGATGGGGAAGGAGTTTTAATACACAGAGTGAACATCTGATGCGGGATGGGGAAAAAAAATGAGAGGTAATATGGGGCACTGTGTTTCTAAGCCTAAATCAACAGTGACCATATAAATTTATCATCCAAACCAGGGCACTTTTGACAGTGAAAGAGGTCATTCTCAGTCATTTCACTGAGACCAGAACCATAAACCAGGACTGACCCAGACGAGCCGGGGTGTATAACAACCTACTATCTCCCATCTTCCATCCAGAAAGTAAGGCTAAAATCAGATGCAGATTTCTCCGTGCTTGGGCTTTGGAGTGCCTTTGTGCAAAACCAGGAAGGCCATGAGGTAACTGATGGGCATGCAAGTACTTTTGGCTTGCATCCCAAGAAGGCTTAACAATAAATTCCAAAACTGGTTAAAAATCCGCGGCTGCTGTGTTGTGGGAGATGCTCCCCTTCCCCAGCTGTTATTTATGGTGCAGAGAAAAGGCACCGCATTGATGATGGATCTGCTTTTATCAGATAAAAATGGGAGGAACAGTGAAAGATCATGGTGAGATATTGTGCAGAATTTCAGCAGGACACTTTAAAAACGTATATTAGAGAAAATGAATTTTTCACTGGCTAAAACGTATCCATTTACAGTCGGAGCATCCATATATTTATGAGTGTTTTTAGCCCTTAAAATAGTAACCCAGGACAGAATAACAAAGAGTCTCTTAATAGCCCTAATTCATCAGGCTCAGCAGTTTAAGAAAAATAAATAAAAAGAAATAGAAATGAGAGAGAGAGAATCTGAAATAGCAGAAATGGGAGTGCTCAAAACGTGACGCCGTGTCTGTCTTCTTAAGAGATCGCATCTTAGAGTTTAGCTCAGAGAAAGCCAAGAGCCGGGCTTTGGAAGTACCCAAGGCCGGGTCCTGAGGGGGTCAGGGGAGGTGGGGATGAGGAAAATGGTTTTTGGCCCTGTCACCCCATCTCCCATTTATGAATGAGCACCTTTGCCTTCACTTATCTGAATATATTTATTTGAGGACTCCGATTTCAATCTCTTAGTTTTCTCCATTCTCCTCTTTCCTTGGCTGATGTTTTCTGTGGACTCTGAACGATTTATATCTGCAACATTGCTTTGATCGTCTACCCTCTCTGGGACGCCAAGATGCCACACAGCAGAAAGAACACAGAAGTTGGAGACAGGCAGACCCGGGTTCAAATCTCATTTCTGAGGCCTCTTGCTGTGTGACCTGTGGCAAGTTACTCAACCTCTCTGAGTCCTGATTTACCTCTCCGTGAAATGGGGTGGCCCCAAAGCCACCAATCTCTTCTTTGCACAACTTTCATTCATCACTAAATGTTTCTTCTTAACCCCGGGCTGAAGTCTGTTCCCCTGTAGGTTCCCTCATCAATTAAAAACATGGCTCACAGTGTTCAACTCATGGTGATGTCAACCCAGGGAAAAATATTTGCAACATAAACATTAGTTTCTTAGTTTCCTTAATATATAAAGATTTCTAGGAAGTTAAAACAATGCCTGTGAACTTTTAAAAGGTCAAAAAGAATTATATTACTAAGTGTTGGAAAACAGTTGCTCATAGAGCTGGGAAACTGGTAAATTTTTCTAGATGGCAGTTTGAAATATCTAGCAAAAGTACTAAATATCTAGAACCCCTTTGACTCTAAAATTTCAAGAAATTTATCTCAAGGACAATATTTTTACAGTGCACAGAGATTTATGTGTAATGATGTTTAGCACATTATTTAAATTACAGAAAATCTGAAAACATTCTCCATTTCCAACAACAAAAGATGGGTTATGTAAACTAAAATGCAATTCTTTGCAGATATTTAAAATTATGCTTTTGAGAAAATTTAATAAGAGGAAATGTGCATAAAACAATTACTAGAAGCAAATACACAGTGGTTACCTCTGGAGGGTGGGATAATTTGAGTATTTCTGTATTTTGAAATTTTCATGTTGAAGGAAGGAAGGAGGGAAGGACAGAGCAGGAAGGAGGAAAGGAAGAGCAGATCAGCAGGAGAAAGCTTTGTTTCTACCAGGTTCTCTCCTGGATGTCAATCCAAATGTTAGAAATAGTCAGGAGAGAGGAGGTGGTGTTGGATCACTGGCTTGTCACTGACATCCTGTGTGAGTTTTTGTTCTACCCTTAACCTCTCTGCACCACAGTTTTCTTCCTTGTCAGATGAGGAAAAATTGCCCCCCAGCTTATGCATTGGGTTGCTGTGATGATCAAAAAGGATGCCATGCGTGAAAGGGCTCATAAAACGGCAAAGTGCTCTACAAGTCCTGGATCGTGTAATTATTGCCTTCGTTAGTGCGTTCATTCTCTCCTGCTCCATTATCCTTCGCTGGAGAGCTGCTTGTCGGGCTGTGAAGTGCACTCCGGATTTCCACATTACACAAAGGGAAGTGCATGCGTCTGCCCAGGCCTTGTTCAACAGATCTGGCATCGAGAGATAACCAAGCAGACACCAAAGGCCTCTGTGGCTGCACAGTGGGAGTCTATGTGGTTCTAAGAAAACCAGCTTGGCACTGGCCGACCTAGACTGGAGTCCAACTTGTCCATTGTAAGCCGTGTGAACTTAGACAACTCGCTCCACCTGCCTGAGTCCCATTCACTCACCTGGGAAATGGAGCTAGGAATACAAGCCCCAATTCTATCACCTGATCATTTGGGAGAATGCCTCCCAAGCATATGTGTGATTCTTGATGACCACGAGAGTGGATGTAACATTGAGAGTGCTTTGTCATCTGGACCATCATATACAAATTTCACACGGCATGTGAAACATAGGCTCTGTGAGCAAAGTTTTCAGAAGCACTGGATTTTAAATGGTAATAACAATGATAATAGAACAGGTTCCTGGAAGACCTCTCAAAGGCTTTCATATGCTCTTGTCTATGTGAATCTCCAAGAGCAGGTTAAATTTCCCAAAGACCTTTGAGCAGGGAATCCTGATTTTATGCATCATCAATCCATGTCCATCTGTATATTCATTCCCATTTAACATACTGAAAATCGGAAACTCAGAGCAAGTAATTTGCCTCAGGTTACGTACAGCGTGGATTCAATCTAAATGCATGTGCTTCAACTAGACAGTATGGCAGGCCCCCAGCTCCCCACAACTCCCACAGGCCCCACAGCCCAGACAGTCAGAAAGCCACCTTGAGACTGACATCCAAAAGCACCAGTGAATCCTGGAGTAGGAGAGAGGAATCTAGCAAGGGGAAAGGAGTTGGAGTGCCCTCAGTCCTGTAGGTGAAAAATGGTGTTCATCATTCTAGTGTACTGGGATAATTAGACCATGGACTGGGGGACCAATGAGATTTCAAGTAGAATGCATGGTCCAAATTTACCAGCCACATACCCTCACTGAGCCTCAGCTTTCTTCTCAATAAAGTAAGACCTGCCTTGTTGGAAGGCTACAAGAATTCAGCGAGTTAATGTGTATAAAGGCCTTAGTGAAGCTCTTGGCCAAGTGCACAGTAAATGGTACCTTGCCCCAGCATATCCCCGTTGATATGGTCTGGATACCAATTCCCACTCATGGAGTCACCATTTACTGGATGCCCACCATATGCCAAGGGTGTTTGATGGACAGAAAGTAGATTCCTCCCCTGGAGAAGACCAGAGCCTACTTGACCTCCTTCACATCTCCGGTTTTCTGGGCAGGGAGGGTCTGGTACATCAAGAGACTTCTTTACAACCTCTGCAAAATCGGCTAAAACTTCCAAGGGTTTATGTTTGATGAAAAGATTGAGAATGAGTCTGTAAACTCTGAGAAAAGAACAACCAAGTTATAGGAATTCGTACTATTATTACCAATAACAACCACAATGGCAGCAACAACAACCTGACCAAAGCCACATTATGTGCTTCTTAATGTTCTCTTTCCTCAAATTCAGTTTTTATTTGTTAACCAATACCAAATAAGCAGCCTTTCTGAGGCAGCCGTAAAAGACCCTGCATATGTTGCCCTGTTCTCTCTTTGTTCATTAAAAGAAAAGGAAGGTGTTGAGGACTGTCCCATGCTGCAAAGGGCACTGGATACAAGGACTGTTTTAGTTGAGGACATGGGGAGCAGAAAAGCTTGACTAATTATGTTGCTAATTACTTGAAGCAACTTCCATTTGACAATATAATTATGCCAGAGTAAGGTGAGATGTCTCAATTACTGACTAAAGAGAAAGAAAAAGCCCCCTCCGCACTACTCTTCCCTTTTCCATTACTCAGGCTGGATTTTAAAATCTTTCTCTCAACTCGGAGGTTATTTACCAAAAAATGAGGTCCCACCCCCTTCTCGTAAGCCATGACTGGCCACATAAGGTCTGATTAGTTTTCCCCCCCAACAGCAGGATTTCCATAAATAAATGAGGTTTGCTCAAAGGAAGTAGACCTTTCAGTGACTATCCAACCACTCTGTTGTTCTAGGTTAAGGTTCAATTCTCAGCAGAGTGTGATCTCCCGCAGGATCTTAAAGAATGTTCTAGAAGGATCAAAAATGTGAAGACAGTTTTTTCTTGTGGTCGGGGTCTGAACACACCAGATTTTCAGGGGACATCAGTTCTGAAATGCCTCAGGTTTAATCAGGTTGGTAGATGCAAAATGGGTGCAGGGGTAGAGAGATGGGCAAAAGTCAGTAGAGATTCAGAGGATGAGCAAAAGGTTAATGGAATTCTTGCACCAAGCAACTTGTCGTGTTGATGGTGAAAGAGCCCTGACCCCTTCCTTCAGCCTCTTGGAATCATAGTTTCCCAAATGGTAAAATAACCATTTGGCTAATCAACATGCTACTCAATGTGTGGTCCGTGGACCACTGGCATCAGCATCTCCTGGGGGCTTGTGAGACCTGCAGAAATCTCATGCCTGTCCAGATCATTCATGTACACAATAAAGTCTGAAGCCCTGGAATAGCATATACTCCTGACATACTTCCTTTGGCTCTTTCTCAAAAGATGATCTCAAATGAACACATATCCTTAGGTTTTCACTTCCATGTACCGTGACCTTTGAACAACACTGAGCTGGGGCACAGACCCCTCCGCAGTCAAAAATCAGTGTATAATTTTCGACTCTCCAAAACTTAACTACTAGTAGCCTACTGTTGACCAGAAGCCTTACTGATAACCAGAAGCCTTACTGATAACATAACAGTTCATTGACACATATTTTGTATATGTATTATATACTCTATTCTTACAATGAAGTAAGCCAGAGAAAAGAAAATGTTACTAAGAAAATCATGAGGAAGAGAAAATACATTTGCAGTACTATGCTGTATTTATGGGGGAAAAATTCTCATATAAGTGGACCTGAGTAGTTCAAACCCATGCTGCTCGAGGGGCAACTGTATCTCTAGAAAGACCCTGACAGACTAAATCCCTGGCAAGTACGTCATCTCTGATTGGCACTAGCTACCTAGACTGTTGTGTAGATACAAGATTGTCAGGCAGGATTAAGGCCCAGCAGGAAAGAGCTCTGTGATCAATTAGTAATGTCTGCCATACGCAGAGACTGGGGATGGCAGGTGTACTCAATATATCTTAATGAGTTTATATCTTAAAAGAGGATTTCAGGTTTGGGTGTTTATGGGTAAAGACCAGGGGAATTAACCCACCTAGATTTCTGGACTCTATTCTTGATTTTAGACCTCAGATGGAGATGTTGAACTCAGACCAGAAAAGGACCTTATTACTCTGATGTTCTTTAATCGCAACTATCTGTGATCACATGTATATGGTCAAATCACACATGCTCATGTTCTCATGAAAGCAGATTTTGTTCCTATGTCACACAACCATAGTTTCCCTTAAAACCAAAGCCCTTCTCTTACAGAATCATCTGATGGTGCCTGCGGGGGCGAGGAGGAAGAGAGCGGGGGTTGAGGGATATGGGGAGGAGACCCTGCCAAGCATGCTGGCCTGAAGCAGAGCCCCAGCCCTCCACCTCAGCTAGGCATCTGTTTCCAATGAAGCTAAGGAAATGCCTGACCCCACTCCTGCATTCTCTCATTGCTGCCCTGGTCACGCCTCCACACAGGCCTCTCCCCTCTGTGGGCTCTGAGCCAAGCCCCAAATCCCCATGTGCTCTCAGGGGCCAGGAAGCAGAACAAGGCTTGGTTCCCTGACTCCCCTGGCAGTGGCCAGCTGCCGGCTTTGATTCTCAGGGGCTGCTCTAAAGGTGTCTACAAGGAAAACCCACCCTCGCAGGGTATCTGAAGTCTGCTGGAGGTGAGCCAGACCTCTCCATGTGGCTGTGTTCTAGGGCGAGAGTTTTAAATCGTGGCTTTTCTAGAGATACCTGCCTACGTATATCTGGAAATTACATGCTACTTTCCAACACTGCAAAACAGAAGGTATAAGTGCACCTGGAAAGTCATAAGGGAAATGCAGTGGTTTTTGACGGGGGGCAATCTTGCCCCTCCAGGGGCATTCTGGGTTGTCCTAAGTGGAGGGGGCTGTGTTACTGGCCAGGGATGCTGCTAAACATCCTATAATGCACAGGAAGCCCCTCCCCCCAAATGACAAAGAATTATCCAGCCCAAAATGTCCGTAGGTGGAGAAATCTTGGTGTAAGAAAACTTGGGGACTACCAAGCCTATCCCTCCAGTTCATAGATGAGAAAACTGCAGGCCACAGAGGAAGCCAGACTTGTTCCACGTGGCACAGTGAGCTGGTAGTGGGGCGAAAACAGGTGCTCTGGTCCCATGATCCAGCCAGCTGCATACTCAGGGAAAGTGGAAAGGAAGAAGAAAACTGGCCATGAAGATGGGCCCCACCCAGACTGGTGGAGAAGGCCAAAGTGAAAGAATGGTTATGGGAACGATGAGCTTCAACAGACAGTCGGTCACCACACCCAACAGTGTGTGTCTCAGTGGCTCTCCTGTGCTCAGATGAGCCTCTCCTTCCTCCTTATTGGTAATTAAAATGGGGAATGGAAAGAAGGGATAAGCATGGTGGAAGGGAGCCAAGGAGACTACATCAACCTATGCATACTATGAGCCGCAAAGAACCCCAGACAACAGGTAATTTGTTTTTGTTATTTGTAGAGGAATTCTCCAATTTTTCCCTCTGGAATGGGGCTCCTCAGACACTGTTCTGAGATGCATCCACTATATCCCTGGCTAGTCTCAGGGAGTAAGTAGCTCCCATCTGTGCCACCAATGTACAACTCCCATCATGAATCAGATAAGCGGAGAGCCATCCCATACCCATGACCCTGATTTAGTATTGAAGTCTGAAGGCTGTGTCAGAGCAGCTTCTTGGTCGTCTTGCTTCAGAGTTATTCTAATTATCCCCCTGTTGTGACAGCAGTGCCTTGAGAAGGAGTTGAAGCAGATGGAAGCACTGACATGAGCCCCCGTCCCATGAACTCCATCTGGTTAAGACTCTCCATAGTCAGTCTGGCCAACCCAACCAACTGTCCTATGTTATCCAAGGAGATCGTTTTATTACAACTACTCTCAGCCTTACATACACAGATGTGCTGGAAATGTCCATTTTCAAGTGGCCCAAAGTGATGTCAATGTTGGAATTCATTCTGAAAGGACTTACTGAAACCTGGAGCCTCAAAATCTCTCTAATGGCTCTGCCAGCTAGCCCCCATCAGTTGTCATTGCAGCAGCATATCCTGAAGCCAGTCCCATTGTTTTTTAAATATTTTCTGATTTTAAAAAGCAATCCATGTACATTGCAGCATACATCCAAAAATAGAATAAATGTTATCTGACATAGCCCCACCCAGAAATGACCAGTGTGATTTGCATACCAGTAGTATACATACCTTCTACATTTTTTTCATTTTGTGTGTATGTCTCTATCTCTATCTACCACTGCATAGTATATACCCGAACACACACAAGTATTTGAATTTAGTCTCACTGCCTTACTGCATTTCATCACCTGCTATTTTATCAAATCATGTATCGTAAGTTTCTTTCCTGGCCATGAAGTCCTTTCCTATATCACCAATGCATGGCATTCTATCATATCACTCTACCGTAACTAAATCCACGCTTTATAATTAGGTGATATTTTTCTCCTGTTGCTACTGTAAATAACACTGCAATGAACATACGATTCACGTGTTGAGTGCATTTAGAGCTTCCTAGTGTTGGGACAAGGTCCACATACCATTTTTATGACTTTTGAGACATATCTTCAAGTTGACAAGTCAAACTTTTGAAAATATCGGGAACTCCTGTTTCCAACATGCAGGTGCATAAACTCCCACAGTGGAAAAATGAGTGGAATAACTCTTTTTGCCAAGATTTGGGGAAGTTAAGATCTAATTCTAGTCCTAAAGCCTGAGAGCTCACTCTGTGGTTCTATACCTGCAATTCAGTAATTGGCCACTAATGGCTACTCTTTAGCTTCAGATGAGGGGAAGACTTGCAAGAGTCACAGAGGTATTCCATACTGTAAATTCACCAATATGATAGCATAATTTATTCACAACTCCATTTCTCCCATCAGCTTTGAGATCCTCAATGGAAGGGGCCATGTAACTTAAATCTCAGAAGACCCAAACATAAGCAAAGGGTCTACCACAGAGTACACACTGATTTTATGGGTTGCTAAGTTGCCATCAACATCTAAACAAATGCCTCCATAAAATTTACATAGCAAGGGTACCACCAAGGTCCCAATGAGATTTTGCTTCATTAGAAAGGGGACACCATCTCCAGTGTAGACTTTAGTGTCAGCCTGGGAAGAAGTGCACTTTTCCATTCTCCCAAACCAAGAAATATGTTTAAATGAAGATATTTCTAGAAAATTATGATAATTTAAAATATAGAAAAAAATAAGAAAATAAAAAGAAGGTAGCTTGTGGTATCTTAGGGTAACCAGCCAAAGGATGACATTTCTTTCCTGGTTTCTGGTACATATTTCTGGGAACAGATTAGGCTGCAAATGGAAATAAGAGTATGTATCATTCCAGGTCCTACAAAACAGACGGTGAGAGGCAAGTTGTTTCATTTCAAAAACAGAGGGTCTGACTTTGAACTACTTGGTGGTGAATGAACCAACCTTCCCTGCAATGTCTGGCTAAAGCTTCTGTCTACACTGAGTGCCAAGGACATTTAAATGTGTGATATTTGATTTGCTGGGTGCAAAGCTCAGATGGGGCCTGGAAAATCCATCTGTACTCTCATAGCTTTTCAAAGGGAAACAAGGTTATTAGCATTTATGCAGGCTTTAATATCATGGATCAGTCACTGAGAGTGTGAGAATTCATCAAGTCAACAGGATGGGTCCCATGATAAGCTCCCAGAACAGTAGAGAGTATGGTGAATTTTGGCCAGGCCTGGAAGATACATTAGGATCATATTCTTTAAGATGAAGAAAATAAGTCCCACAGAAGGAAAGTGACTCACCCAAGATCATACAGATAGTTAGATACCTAGCCAAAGAAAACAAATAAAGAAAATTGCTTGCTCTATTAACTTGCAGGTCTATGCTCTGTGTCTCTTCTCAATTCCATTTTCATCTTTTGTCTCCTTGTCTGTTTCCTTCCACAGAAACATGAAAACTGGTGACAAAGTAAAGCATTCGTGCCTAAGCAACATTCTCTACAGGCTGAGTGATATGACAAGGGGTCTTAAAAGACCAACTGTATGTGCGATCTGGGGGACAGTATTCCAAATTGTGGAATGTCCTAATGGCAAAGGGTACTCTTTAGGTCAGGAAGACAAGGCATTACAAGTCTATGTAGGATTTTAATTAAGGAGATCTCCAAACCTTCTCCTCTCCTCCAGCTACTCTTATTTAGGCCTTTGCATATTTTATATGTATGACTTCAATAGACTGCTATCACAGTATCCAAACAGAAAAGCAGAAACCACCCTAAGTATTTAAACAGAAGGAACCAAAAGCAGGAATTTGGTTATACCAGGGTTGGGGGAGCTGAGAGCCCAAATAGGTGAGGAAGAGATTTAGAGGAGCAGGAAGCTGCTGCCTTCCTTAAGCTTCAGGGGCAAAGGGATGAGGAGACACCACTGGAGTCCAGGGTCTGGAAACCATGGCAGGCGTATGTAGAAAAGAGAGAGGGAGACAGGAAGAGAGGGAGACTGAGGGAGACCGAGAGAGGCAGACAGAGAGAGGGAATGGAGAAGGAGGAAGGGAAGGAATAAAGAAACAGAATATTCCACTTCCCTCTGAAGCCAGAGAAGGCATGGATTTGAGTGCCAACGGATCCAAACCTGATTCAACTCCTACATGATCTCACTGCCTCTCTTCTCTCCCTTGCAGAAGCTGCCCACCACAAGGCTGCCCGAGTGATCGAACATGCAAGCCTGATATTGTCAACCCCTGCTTTAAATTCTTCTTTGGCTTCTACTGCATTTGGGGGAAATGACCTTCACCTCCAGCACGGCATGCCAAGTTCATCTCCATCCGGACGCATTTACGGATGACCAAAGCTACTGAACTTTTCACTCTAGAAAGGCAAATACGCTGGGTTGCAGGAAGGAGATGGCAGCAGGCTGTGAGCCATACCAGCCTGGAAGTGATGATGGAGGATGGGAATGGAGGCCTTTCCGGCTGGAGGAAGATGATCGAGGGCAGAAAGGGGGAGCACACAAGGTGGGGGCTCAGACAAGGTTGGAGCTGGACTTCAAACCATAGTGCCCCTGGTTCTAGCACCCTTCAGTGAGAAAATGGACCAGTAAGAGAACAATTCTTTCTTCCCATCTCCCATGTGAATGCATCAAGCACCTCTCACAACCAGGCATGTGATAGATACAGTGTGAGGACAAAGAGAAAAGTACAACTTAGGCCAAAGGACTAGGCCTTGAGTGCCATACCCAGGAGCCTGGACTTCATTCAGAGAGCAGGTGGCATAAGCCCCGCTGTGGGAGGACAGCCCGCCCTCACCGCACCGTGAAGCATGGCCTAGATGGAGAGAAGGAGCCTCCTGTGTGCGGGCTGCTGGCCCCTGCCCAGCCTGATGGAGCGGGGCCTCCACCAGCCCCAGTGCAGACCCCAGACCCCCTGGACTGAGAGCTGTACCTCATGCTCTCCCGAGGCTGAAAAGTCAATAAACTCATTTTCTCCCAGAAAGAGTATGTCTTCGGGAAGGCCCTGGGGAATCTGTCTGCAAAATTTAATTTCTGTTGAAGGATCCTGAGTAGGCAAAGAACATGGAAGGAGGGGGAGCGTGAACAGGAGCCGAAGGAGCAGACATCTGTTTGCTGAGAACTTAACTTGCAGCGAGACTTTCTAGGTGCATAATCTCCTTCGATGCTTGCGACAGCCTTGCGAGGTGGGGAGATAATGGGGACCTGGGTAGAACTTGGAAGGGATCAGGGAGGTCCTCTGATCTCCAATATTTGATTCATTCAACAAATAATCATCAGGTGACTCTGGGTGCTAGGCATCGACCCAGGTGCTAGGGACCCAGCAGTGGATGTGACATCATCCTTTTCCTCAAAGATCTTTCAGTCTTGTGTTGGAAACAGGCATATTGACAGGCCTTTAGAGCCCTTTTTCTAGTCCATTAACCTCCATTCACATTTCTGCTTGATCACCTCTAGGAATCAAGAGCTTTTACCTCTCAAGAAACTTATCAAACATCCTTAAACATATGATAAATATTTCTTTTCTGTTTTCATTATGTCTTAAAAATCTGGATGCATCTTACAACTGATCCAGGAATTAATGTAGTTGATTTTCTCCTTAAAAAGAAAAAAAATACAATGTTATTCAATCAATGATGTGGATCAATAGAGTCTTCAATCTGGGTACGCATGGAAAATGTTTATAATTAAGATTTGACTACCTCCCATTTGGGAGGCACTGTGTGGAGTGTTTGGGGTCGGGCGAAGTTATGGAGGATAAAATTTACAACCCCTCTCTCTGAGGATCATTGATGCATGACTGTTTCATAAACATGATCTTAATCACCGTCCCCTGTGAGTTAATTAAGGTCACCATGAAAAACAGGCAAAAAAGGAAATATGCTCCTTAATGTTATTTAATATGAAAACGCAGCTCTTGGAGGAGGAAAGTTATAGATCAGTCCAGACTCAAGTCTCTGACCAAAGACTCAGTCAGGATGGGAATGTGGATACACATGAGGAATTGTGTCTACGGTGTCCTCAACAAGGGAACAACATGGTCCATCACAAAATACCCTCTTTTTTCATTTGTTAAGCTAAAATCACACCCAAAAACATTTCAACTTCTCCCTTTGTTGAACCAAAATTCAATTCCATGTAACTTAGACAAATTGCCCAAACTTCCTAGAGTCTGAAGACTGAGAACAATATATAGGTTTAAAAAGGATGCAGAATGCATTCCAACTTCCCTCTGAAGTGGTTCTAAATTAAGTGCAGTGGAAGGAAATTTAGATGAGAGATCTTGGGTGCATTTGCAAAAGGATACCCACAAGGCTTGGATGCATGATTGGAAATGAGGTGGTTTCAGTAATGTACCAGGTGGGTCCATCAGAAAGTAGAAGCCCCCAGGCCGGGAGCACAGGGAAGACCTGAGCTGAGCAACTCGTGACAGACCTCCTTCTCTCCTCTTCTAAATGGGACAAGAGAGAATGCGATTAAAACAAAACAAAACAAAACAAAACAAAAGATAAAACTCAGCTCTGGGGATCTCCAGGGGACATTTGTTTTGATGAGGTTTCAGGCCTGATCTTCAAGAATAAGGAGGTGCCAACTATTTGTAAAAGCTCCTAAAACAACATGATCTCTGGCCCTTAGGAGATTTATCTTTTATTTATACAGAGTATTTTTTAAAAGCCTGTTACGACAACAAAGAAGTAACTGAGAGGCTTCACGTAAGAAGCAAGACAATGTTTCCAGAGCCTGCATCTGAAGCAAATATGTGCATAATATTATAAAACAAACAAGCGGAAGGATAGGTATAAGGTTTCAGTCATTCACTTAAATACACATTTAATTTGGCACTGTCAGGCCATAGGGAAGATGAAGCTGAACATTAGACATTGTCATTGAGGAACGAGGGGTCTGGAGAAGGAAAGCGACTTGTAAAAATAAGTATTTCGGCTTTGAGGGACACAAGAGTGGACCCAGAGGAAAGAGGAGTAGCTAATTCCCTGACGGAATCAATTAAGGCTTTCCTGAGGAGGTGGCTGGAGTTTGGGCTAGAAAAAGGGCATCCTCTTAACCTAGCATCTATACTAATGGATTAGTTATTTATAGCTGCATAACAAATTAGCATGAAATCTAGTGGCATAAAATAAAAATCAACATTTATTATCTCACCTAGTTTCCATGAGGCAGGGATTTGGGTGCAGCTCTGCTGACTGATTCTGGTTCAGGAACTCTGAGGAAGTTATACAAGGACTGGGCTGGGGCTACAGCTCCCCAAAGACTTGATCGAGACTGCAGGATCTGCTTCCCAGGCGGCACACTCACGTGGCTGGCAGGTTGGTGCTGCGTGCTGGTGGGACGCCTCAGTTCCTTACTACGTGGACCTTTCCCCATAAGGCTGCTTGGGCGTCCTCACAGAATGGTGTTGGCTTCCCCAGAGCTAGCGATCCAAGAAAGAGCTAAGCAGAGAGTTCAATGTCTTGGGGGACTTAGCCTCCTCAAAAGTTACTCTCTATGAAATCCATAATATTCTGGTGACCACACAGGTCGGCGCTCTTCAGTGTAAGAGGGAACCACACAAGGGCATGAATCACTGGGAGCCAACTTGGAGGCTGCCACCACAGCAAAGCACGACGCCTAAGGTGGTGGCAGTTTGTTCTTATATTTGGTCTCGAGTGATTGAGGGTTGGAGCAATGGGGGAGGTTTGTCCTGGGGTCAGTTAACATCAGACTTTCAAATCACATAAGCCTTGGTTCAAATCTGGGCCCCATCATTTACTGGCTATATAGCCCCTCTGCTGTTTGGAAGGTGATCGCCCTAACAGCTGGAGAGATGGCGGCCATAGCTGAACCGAGCCAGGCACGCCCAGCTGTCTCGGATCACTTTCCTGGGGACTGTCACGTGAGGAAGAAGCAAATTGTACTGTATTTAAGACATTGTGTTTTAGGGTCTCTTTGTCATAAGAACTTCACCTACACCTTAATATATTACTTGCTACAAAAAGTATCGCCTCTGAATCTAATTTTCCTCATCTGTAAAGTAGGGATAGAAAAACAAACCTCACATTTTTCTTCTGAAGAAAAATTTAAAAAGGCATGAGAGAGTTCGTCCAGGGTCTGGCCCAGAATCCACACACTCATCATTGTCGCTCTTGTCATGTTTGAATTTATGATCAGTGTCAACACACTGATTCAGCAAATGCATGTCTCCGTCCACAACAGTGTCTCTCAGGGAATTTAGAACCATTTTCTTTGGAGACCCCTTTAATGGGAACTTGTGGGATTTAAATAAACAAGGCAGTGGCTTCGCAGAGAGATTATTCAGTGACTCGTTTGGGGCCAAGATGTGCCATGAACATCTTGTTCTTTCTCATCCAACATTTCCAACTCTGGAAAATGGAAAGGAGAAAAGAAGGAAGAGAAAGAAGGAAGGAAGCAAGGAAGGAGGGAGGGAGGAACAGAGGAAAGAAAGAGACAAGATCGATGGTTCTTGAATCCCAAGTGTTCCAGAAAGCAACCACAGGAGCTCTGCTATTTCCTGCATTGCCTATTATTCGGTTCTGCATAGCATTTTGCTGAGTAAAGTGTTTTACTCTACAAACAAGTTCACAAACCACAGATGGACAAGATGATCTACAACGTACTGGTGGGCTCTATGAATCTTTCCTAATCCACTAGCAGGCACTTCTCCAGCAATCGCTCCTGCTTCAAATCAAAGAATCCCCCTACTTCTTATCTTAGAGGCGTGCTGTTTGTCCTAAAGGAAATTAACAGAAGACAGTCGGTATTTAATGAGAGTCCACTGAGGTCTTCCTTAGCCAAGCTGAATCCAGGCCACGCAGCCAGTCTGAGCAGCGCCACCTAGTGAACAAACCGGGCAGCGAAGCCTCCTCCAGCCCTTGCAAGTTTCAAGATGGGGGGGAAGCCTCCTTCCAGATACCGTGGTAATTTAAATAAAGAATTAAAATGAGGAAATGAATTAGAACGCTGACGTGTCATCTCCATCCAATGGCCCAGGCCTGAAATGATCAAAACTGTCATTTTATTTTCTCCTCTCTTAAAATTACTACTTTTAATTTAATTTCTCTTACTGAAGTTTCTCTGGCCAACTCATCAAATTTTCTATCAAAATTACCACAGAATTAATTTGTATGCATGGGCACAAAAGAATGGGCTGACAAGATGGGTCACATCCAAGTGAAAAGCAAAAAAAAATAAAATAAAGTAAAATAAACCTCCCTCCACCCACACAGGAATACAGTAAATAGAACAAAGGAATGATGGGTATGAGGTCCCAAGAGTCCTGCACATGTTGGCTAAATCCTTGGCCTCCCTCCTGATGGTGAGTGTCTCACACCCACAGCATCAGGCAACTTCCAAATCTCCTTGCAGAAGCATTTCCTTGGAGAACCAGAGTCTGATGCCAACACGTCTGTGTCCCCTGGACCTTCTTCTACAGGTAGAATCTGGCTTCTATGAATGAACACTTAGGGCAGCTTTGGATGCATCAGAAAATCCTAGAGTGCATGATAAAAAAGAGGATGGCTTAGAAAATAGAGTTGAATCTGATAATGATGACAAGAAATGCATGGTTATGCACCTGCTGGGTGAATTAAATATGTTTGTTTATTATAAGGTAATTTGCTTGAGGCAGGATTGGGAGGGGTGAACACAAGGTGATCGGGGATCAGTGAAAGAAGTCTAGGCTTCAAAGCAGAGTCCTGGGTTGGTCTTTAGAGAATTCTAGACATACAATCAGTACAGGAATGACCTTGGGCCAATGACAACTTCTCTAAGCCTCAATTTCTTCATGTGCAAAACAGGACACCCTCTTTTGTCCTTTCTGGAATGGTGTGAGGTATAAGAAAATGAGATGACTGAGAGGTGGGATCTTGTCTATGGTATTTGTGTAGTAAAGCACAGGTCACCTTGCCCCCCAGGGCTGATACTCCCCACCCTGTGAAGTCTTCCCTTAATGTGGCTCCTTGGGCATGCTCAAGAGTCAGGAAAGAGCTGAGGAAAACGTCAGGGAGAAGCAAGGGACTGGTGTGTCACAGTCATGGAGATGTCTACATCTGTGTTAGGGCGACATAAAACCTCGCCCCATGCTGTGCCCTGAGATCAGAAGCTGTCACCCGGTGCCTGGACATGCAGACACTCCATAAAGCCTCATAGAATCCACTAGAAATTGCTGCTATTTGTAACCTGGGTCTTTGTATAAAGTTTTATATTTATTAAGTACTCCGATGCAGTCAGAAAATGTTTATTTTGCATGCACTTGGTACAGGCATTGAGCAAGGACGGTGAGAAACAGAGATGAACCAGGACCCCTGCCTTCTAAAGGCTCACAGTCTGGTGGAGAAAATGTGACACAAAATGAAGTCCTCTTCCGATAAGCTTAACCCTGTATTTTAAGTGAGAACAAAGCAGAGGTGGAAACCACTGTACCCTCAGAAGCAGAAAAGGCTTTCCAGGGAGCAAGCACTTTGGAGAGCTGATGGAGTGAGGCGCTTGAGGGCACATGCGGAAAATCTTGCGGCCAGAGGGAACAGAGTAGGCAAAGAAGGGGAGTAAGAACTTGCTCATCACACTTGGGGAAGGGCCACCGACTCAGAGGGGCTGGAATCAATACTGTGAGAAGAGAGTTTGTGGTGACCAAGATAAGAAAAGTTGGCTGAGTCAGGAGCTGATGAAGGCCCTCAGGAGCCAGGCTTGGTAGGAGAGCCCAGGTGACCTGGTACCTGTCAAGGCTTCTAAAAGGAAAAGGGGGTGTGTTCCGGCTGGAGAGGTGGTCTCCATTACCTTCCACACACGCGATCTTCAAACAACCATATGACCTGGTGCCCAGTAATGACTCCGGAAATGTCCAGGGTGGCCAAGTGAATGGAGTCCATGAAATAATAGGAAATCTTTGTCAACTGATTTGCACAAACTGACATAACTATGTTGACGTGCTTTAGTGGAGCAGATGCTAGGAAACATGCAGAACAAAAAACGTGAGCTCCTGGGACATTTTCTCCCGATGTACAAAAAAAATCACCCAAAAGCTTATTTTCAGAAAAACCAAATGTGGGACCCAGGCCTCTGAATTCGTGGGTCTTAGAGAATCAGGAGACATTTGAGGACTTTGAGCTCCCTCCCCGACTCACGTGGGCTGCAGGCGCCTGGCCTCTAACCCCAGTGATGGATGAAGAGGTCGCCCTTCATGGCCAGCACGCAGACGTCCGTCCCCAGGCAACAGACAGAGCTGCTTCCTGGATTCTGTCCATTTTCTACCATGTTAGGAAATTCATCTTGAGAAAGCACATTCCTTCTGAGTTCACCCCGTGATTAGCATTCTGCACAAAAAAAGAAAAAATAACCTCGAAGATGAAATTTCTTCTCGTGCCTCAGCCCGACTCAACTCCAGTTGGTTTTCATTTATTTGAATGTGTACTTTGGAATCGGAGCCTTGAGCTTTCCCAGTTAACTCCCGCCACCTGGGGTATATTATGGAAGGGGGGTGGCAGAGACTCTGGCTCGTCCCCTGCTCCCACCTCTTTCTCCACATTGTAAAAACAGATTGTTAAAAAGGTGGCCTCTGTGTGCGGAGAGCAAGAGGGAAAGAGCATGAGCCCTTTCTGCTGGGCTGTGTTAAGCCAACAGCTGGGGGGCCATGACCGCCTTCAGCCGGGAACTGCGAACCTGAGAGCCAGGCAGGGTGATGGGTCCTTGAAGCAGCCCCTTCTGTTTGGATCACTTTTGGGGGCGAGTCTAATCAAGATGGGATGTGTGACTTCAAAACAGCTGGGAAGCATTACAGGTCAGAAGTTGAAATCAAGTTAAGGACCGTCGGAATGTGCAAACCCTGCCGTTTCTAATCTCTGCCTCTTCCTCT
This sequence comes from Halichoerus grypus, assembly GCF_964656455.1. Classification (NCBI taxonomy): domain Eukaryota; kingdom Metazoa; phylum Chordata; class Mammalia; order Carnivora; family Phocidae; genus Halichoerus; species Halichoerus grypus. Next base: position 19,598,120 of record NC_135726.1, on the reverse strand, counting down.
AATCTGCACCACTGAGGATGAAATGTCTCGGTCAGGGCTGGTGTTAAAACATGGGCTCAGGCAGATACCTTCGTGAAGGCAGGGCTGCAGAGGCTGTCTGAGGGGCAGCTTCTTTCCTTGCAAAATCAAGAAAGGGCCAACCCCAGGTGTCAGTGTAAACAAGGAACAGGTAGAGTCAAAACACGAAAGGTGAAAAATTCACTGCAAATCATTTCAACCCCTTTATTACAAGTGTGAAAATAGGCCCAGAGAGGTTAATGTCCAACTCAAAGTCACACAGCACTTAGTGGCTATGCACTAGAAGGGTAAGCATAGTTAGATCAAGCTACACCCCTGCCCAAAACCCAACGGGTTTTGCTTGCCGTTAAGATGAAATGAAATTTACGGGGCGCCTGGGTGGCTCAGTTGATTAAGCAACTGCCTTCAGCTCAGCTCATGTTCCTGGAGTCCCAGGATCGAGCCCTACATCGGGCTCCCTGCTCAGTGGGGAGTCTGCTTCTCCCTCTGACCCTCCCCCCTCTCATGCTCTCTCTTTCTCATTCTCTCTCTCAAATAAATAAATAAAATCTTTAAAAAAAAAAAAAAGATGAAATTTAGGGGCGCCTGCGTGGCTCAGTCGTTAAGCGTCTGCCTTCGGCTCAGGTCATGATCTCAGGGTCCTGGGATCCAGCCTGGCATCAGGCTCCCTGCTCAGCGGGAAGCCTGCTTCTCCCTCTCCCCCTGCTTCTGTTCCCTCTCGTGCTGTGTCTTTCTCTGTCAAATGGATAAATAAAATCTTTAAAAAAAAAAAAAGATGAAATGAAATTTCTCTGGTCTAGGAGGCCTTGGGTGATCAGGCTCCCACCCACTGCTCTGTTTGCTGGGACCACACCCCACTTTTCCCACCAGCCTCCTGGCAAATGAGTTTCTTCTTGGTTCCATAGGTTCATGAAGTCCTTTCCCACTTCAGAGTTTGGGGACTTGCTGTTTCTTCTTTCTAGAGGATGAGCCCTCTGTTCCTCTCTCAAGTGGTAGGTGAAACACCCTTTCTCAGCAAGGCCTCCTGAGGAAGCCCTCTCGCTCCTCAGCCAGCTCATGTCCTTCCTGGCACCTGATGTCCCATGATCCTCCCTGTTTGTTACTCGGTGACTATTACTCCCTTTGTTAGAGTGTAAGTGACTGAAGGTGGAAACCTTGTCTGTTTTCCTATTCTCCCCCAGTGTCCACCACATGACAGTTGTCCACTGTGCATCTGATTAACAGATTAATCAATCACCCAGCTAGACAATCAAGCAATTCAAAGACAGGCTCTCACTGTCTCCTCAGTGATTAAGCACTGAGAGGTGTGGAGATTAAAGATGGCCACAGACGGTGTTGAAGAGTGATGGTCTATGTCCTTCCCCTTGATTCCAGGTGGATTCTGTGACTGTTCGGTCAACAGAAGAATGTCAGCAGTGGCCCGTGCCACTTTCCAAGCTTTAAGACACTGGCAGCTTCTATTTGCGACCGCCTTGGGGAGCTCTGAGCGGCCATGTAAGTAGTCTGGGGACCCGAGATGACCGCCACCCAGGAGAGGCCACGTGAAAGTGCTCCAGTCAATAGTCCCAGCCATCATGAGTAAGTGAATGGAGTCATTTCAGAACCCGCCCCTTCCAAACAAGCCCAGCCACCAGGTACATACCACCAGCTTACCTTAGCCAGTGCTACAAGGGGCAGAAGAAACACCCAGCCGAGCCGAGCCGAGCCCGGCCTGAATTTTCGACTGTAATAAGGTGGGGGCTGATTTCAGCTGCTAAATTTCAGGGTAGTTGGTTATGCAACAGTAGATAACTGCAGTGGGACTCTGTCGCCAGATGGTTTGGGTTCACATCCTAATCCTACCAATTGTTAGCTAGCTGGCTAAGCTCCTGCATGGGATTTTCCTTAAGCATCAGTAGTTGGATCATCTGCAAAAGGGACATGGTAGGATCCCCACCCAAACCATCGTTCAGTGAAATCCACATCAAGTACTTTGCACAGTGCCTGGCTGGGGACACCAAGTGATCTGTAGGCATTAGCTGATATTGTTCGTGTGCCCTTTGACACATCCTTCCAACTAGGTAGAGCTCCCCTTTCCTACAGGAGGCAGGAGAAAAGAGATTGCAAACATTCAAAGTACACCACTCCCTTGCCATTAATTCAGCCAGCTGTCCCACCACCAAAGGGAAAAGTCCAGACTCATGATGTGCAAAGCTCTCGCCCTGCTTATGTTCAGTTCACCGTCTCCATCCCCTCTTCCTCTCACACCCACATGCATGGCCCCCAGCAACAACAGGAAGGAAATGGATAAATATCCCCACAGTGCATTCTTCTGAGTAGGGAGATTTCAGGCATATTTCTTCCTTCCTTGTGATTCCTTTTATATTTTCTCAATCTTCCACAGCAAAGACTTTATTTTCATAAAATGTAGTGAATTTTACAAAAAATAGGAAGTGACAATTCCTTCTACTTGGAGACTAAGACACTATTTTACTTCTCTGTCTTCCTCATGGGATGTGCCTGAATTGAATGAATGTATGAACGAATGAATGAATGCATGAATGAGCTAAAAGTAATGCAAAGTTCACTGTGTATATATTTAGGGGGAGTAGCTTACATTTATATACTAAATGTATTTGTAAGGATATAAATTTGAAAAGTTCTCTTATATATACATATTTTTTGGGGGGGTTATTGTTGTTTTTCAAAGACACTCATGGTGAGGCCTTTTTTTTTTTTTTAATGAAGAAACCCTTTTTGAAGTGACTAATCATTCTGTAATTTATTCTTTTTAAGGCCAGAATGCCAGAGTTTCTTAAAATGAGTTTCTTCTTCTGTCTCTATGTTTATCAACTAATGACAGGCTCTTAAACATTCATTTAGCAATGAGAAACTTCCAAGGCAGCATGCTATGTTCTAGTTAGAAAAATTCAGTTTAGCCAAATACATATAAATTGTTCACATGCCACAGGGAGGGGACATCTCCGGGAACACTAAGCTATGGAGTGCAGATTTTTAACCACAAACATTTCTTCTCTCCGGAAAGCCAGTGAGCCGACTCCGTGTGGCCACGGCCTCGTGGGTCCTGCCCAGGCCCAGCGGGTAAGCACCCATTTTTCCAGACATCCTTCTCTCCCTCTGTGTTTCTTTCATAACTGCCTTGCTGGCTGGATTCAAAAGCCTTACATCTCCAATTCTTTCACAAATTTTCTAAATAGGTTACTAGTTCATGTGCTGGATTTTTGGGCTCTCTTCGATTTACCAGCTCAGCATAACCCAAATCGGGCCAGCCTGCGCGAGATGAATGCAGTGCACAAGGAAATTGCCTCCAGGTCCCTCCGGCCTCCAATGCGTACACAGGCTCTCCCGGAGCTCCTGTTTTGGATTCCTCTTGCATTAGCAACCAAAGCCAGCCTCTTCGAGCGTACTAGCACTGCTGCCTTCCCCCTTCCTGCCTGTACCATCTCAGGAGATTTTTGAATCTGTAAGTCAACCCAACAGGCTTCTCTTCTGGTCATTTCTCATCACTTAGATCTATAAATATTAATCGCAAGCCTCATATTTTAAAACCTCTTTGAGGTTTAACTATTTAGCCACATAAATCAATCGTCGGCTAATCTTAGTGGTCCTTCGTACCTTCCCAAATTCCAGAACTTTCTATTTTAGCTACTGCTCTTCACTGCTTTTGCCACCAAAGTTATTTCATACCTTTTCAATCTACCAGACCCTTCTTTAGATAAAAGGAACAGAAAGGGGAGGAGGGAGAGAGGGTGGGAGAGAGTGAAGGAAAGGAAGAGGAAGGGGAACAGAGAGAGGACAAAGAAAGCTAAACAAATGAGAGAGATAAACCCATGGGACTGGACCGTCAGGAACCTACTTCTAATTCTCCAACTAGTCTTGGGAATCCTGAGCAAGCCACTTAACATCTCTGGGGTTGGCTTGGTTTAGAAGGTATCTCTAGCATCTTCTTGCTGTAAGCCCTATCCTCCCTAGAGTAAGATCCAGAGATTTCTCTCTTCATCCTAGAAGATCTTTCTAGAAGGACCCCCAGGTAGCACAGAGGTTGCTTTGCACCCTTTCCTAAGTACTCACCAGACTGCAAGATAAAACTGAAAGATAACTGATCAAGACAGGTCCCCAGTCCTTGCTTCAAGACTCACTGGGGGACACAGACTCTGTGGGCGTAGTCTTTTTCGTTTTTAAAGATTTATTTATTTACTTGAAAGAGAGAGAGCATGAGTGCAGGGGGGCTGGGCAGAGAGAGAGGGAGAGAGAATTCAAGTAGACTCCACGCTGAGCGGGGAGCCCAACGCGGGGTTCGATCTCATAACCCTGAGATCACCCCGAGCTGAAACCAGGTGTCCAGCACGTAACCGACTGCACCATCAGTGGGCGTAGTTTGTAGTACGTTTCTGTGCAGCCCATTTACAATCAATTACCTTTCAGGGTGTACCTCTTAGTCATGTAGAAACCACGTAGCCAACCTAGGAGCACCTCCGGAAATCCTAACAGCACTGATTACTTTGCACCAGCTATTTCAAGAAGGTATCGGGGCAGGGGAGGAGGGAGTAACAATGGCAAGTAAGAGAGCAGAGTCAGAGAGACTAGGGTTTAAATACCGACCCCTGCAGGTGTTAACATCCAACCAGGTGCTTTGCCTCCCTGAGATGCATTTCTCTCACCTGGAAAGCAGAGAGGCCTCTGCACACTTCCCCTGGTTGTTATCCAGAATAAAGGAGACGATGCTACAACATGCACCGCTTTGCACCTGACTCATGGTTAGTGTTCAATAAATGTGAGCTTTTATTATTACCATATTTCCTCCATTCTGAGACACCATCGATCGGAAGTCAAAGCATCAATTTAATAACTTCTCAGGGGGAAAACAATATATTAAACACACATTCCCATTTTAAGACATCACAATTTCAACAATATTAAAAGGTGAAAAGAAATGTGTCTTAAAAATCAATGAAATGTGGTCTTATTATTGTCACATTTTGGAACCATTCTAAGTCATTTGCTTGTTTACTTGCCTTTTTCCTGTTTTGTCTGGCTTCCCCCCAGGAGACATATAAGTTCCATGAGAATAAAGAAATAGATCTTTGCTCAACACTATGCTCCCAGTGCCTAGTACGGGTGTCGAAAAAATATTTGTCTGATAAGATGATTTAATTTTATCTTAATATGAGGGGGCTACTGATTAAGACCCCACTAATGTTGGAATTGTTTCCTATAATGGAACTTTTCTTCATATCCTTCGAAATCCATTCAACTGAGTTCCTCACCAGCCTTGGGAGAAAGGTTTGTTTTTCTGAATGTATATTTGTTGAAAATTGGTATTTTCCTTGAACTATACACACAAGGAATGAGGATGAAAACAGACAAGTGCAGAGCATCCACCATAACCCCTGACACAGAGGAAGCAGTCACAAATCACACTTGAAATTCAACACAAGGCAACGGTAGGGTATGGGTCCTATTCGGCTTAAAATAGGTTGCCAGTTTGAATGTCTTTAGTTTCTGTAGATATGTACTAGACATTAATAAATATCTATTTATGGAATCAACTAAAATTTCTCCTTTCAATTTGCAAACAAGAAAACTAAACATTGAAGTAATCTCCCCAGTGCAAATGGCTTTTAACTGCACATTCAGAAGTTAAAAAAAAAAAAAAATTCATTCAATCAGTTTAGCGAGGGCCTACTATGTGCTGGGGTGAGAAGCAGTCTAGGAGGGTCTAGGGTAAGGAAGACAAATGAAGGAGACACCAGTATACACAGACCATTGCTCCATGTCAGGTAGAAAGAAGCACTGACTCAGGGGTCTAGGGCCCCAAGGTAAGGAGCAGGAATGACTTCGAAAAGGAGAGAATGTCAGTCCCATCAGACTGACTGGAACTAAAGTGGCCTCTGATTTTGTGTCACTCCAGCCCTTGCAGATGATTCCCTGCCGCATAAACCAAATCCTGGGTCAGAGGTACCCATCAGACTCCAAGTGATACCCTAGGGTCTTGTCAAAAATGAAATGGTTTCTCATTGAAAGGAAGCAAAGTTTGCACACTCAATTGCCTTTCAAGTGATGGGGGGAGGTAATTACACAAGTAAAAGTTACTTTTAACTTATCATGAAATAGTAATTCTCAAATAATTAACATAAACAAGAAATTGGGTGCGCTTACCCCAATCATGAGGAACTTGCTGGACAAGAGCCTATTGTGGGGTGTCCTCTTCTTTAACGACAATGAGGATGATTCCTTAGAGTACCCAGGAAGCAGCCACACTATCTGAACAAGGAAACAAGAGGAACTGAGTCATGAAGAAAACCATAAGCCCATCCTTACTTAATGGGTCAAGGCTAGATTGACCAGATGGACATGATGAGTCCTAGGATGTCAGACTAGGCTTCACAAAGACTGGGACAGGAAGTGTTGTTGGAACATGATGGCCCTGGATTGGTCTTCAACCATGAGAAGAAATTCAATGTTGACAGAAAGGAAGGAAGGTCATTCCAGCCTTGGCCAGCACTGGAGCAGCAAAGGGGATAATCCAATATGGCACCAGTACACAGAGGTCAAGTTGGTAATGAAGAGGAAGATGTTGGCAGGAGCTCATTCAAGGTGGATCCTGAATATACAAGGAGCCCAGAGTCGTGTTGTTTTGCTTTGCTTTGTTTCAACTGTACTGAGGATGAAAGTTTTGAGCAGAACAGTGATACAATCAGTTGTGTGTCTCAGGAAGACTATTCCAGTGGTGCTGAAGTTCAGCTGGGAGAGATGAGAAACATGGGAAATAAAGACAGTTATTGCAATAGTTCAGACAATGGGTGGCAGGGTCAGATCTCAGAGATTGAGGAGGTGATGGCTGGGCCTTGGAGATCGACTGGATAAAGAGAAAGAGGGAGAGGAAAAACACCCTGGCCTGCTAGATTACTAGAATGAAGACTGTTACCCCCCTTCATGTTCACCTAAAGGAATGTCCTGAACACTCACAGCAGCACTCTCCATGACGGCCACGTGGTAGTTACCCAACATCCGTGACACAACAGCATACCATGTGGATGTAAGAAGGGAAGATCTCCAATGGAATGAACAACATGAGTGAATGCACAAACCAGACCATCCATACACTCACCAAACAAATAAAAGAACCAGCATGTATACTGTACCATTCCATTTGTGGTAAGTTCAAAATCGAGCAAAATGAATTTATGGTGTCTGAAGTTATGATTCAGGTTACACTTTGGTGGGGGTTTGTGGAAGGTACTGATTCAGGGAACATGGGTACCCATAGGGTGAGTTCTGGTTACTTAGATGTGTTCACCATGTGAAAAATCCATCCAACTGTATGTGTATTATCTGCGTGCACTTTTATGCAAATACATGATACTTACATTTAAACATTTACAAAAATTGAAATCATCTTTATCTGCAGTGCCTCTCGTATGTACGACATTAAAGCAATGTCAGTAACACCACCACCACCTTCGATTTTGGAATGCTAGTCCTCTGAGCTAGAAACTGGTAGGTGCTGACCGCAACCTCATGAGATCAGTTTTAAACCCAAAAGACAAGAAAACAGAGACTCTGAGATATTTAAATAATGCCTAAATCCACCATCCTTCTTTAGAAACAGCCCCTACCTTGGGCTGTGCCATGATTCTACAAGTGTTCCAAGAAATGTGACTGTAATGATTCTACTTTAGGCATAGAATCTGCTGGGTCCACATGACCCTACTTTTCCAGCATAAGCTGGATCTGTCACCCCCATACTTCCAAACATTTGGGTTATCAATGAACTATTTCAGGGCTCCACATCGTGCTTCTTTCCATAACCCCAGACCTCTCCAGCATACACCTGCATTATGAAATTTTCAATCAAACAAATGAATTCAACCCAGAAAAGCAAACACATTTTGGATAGAACAGTCATCTTTTTTAATCAGTTTTTGTGTTTCCTATATAAACCAGCAGCCCAGAGGTACTATTTCTGAAAGCATTTTGTAATGGAAGATTTTACCCGAGTGCTATTTAGTATTATCGTTATTATCCCTGTTATTAATAATAATGATTTATAGAGCAGTTTGAGGAGGCACTGCTATTTAGAAACTAGCAACACTGAGCCTGATTTGATACTTAAGTCAGCAAATGTAATAGGAAGAGAAGAGGCAAGAGGAGAAATTAAAACAGACAGCTCTATCTTCAGACATCTACCTTCAGGGACCAAGGAGCAGGTAATATGAAGGAAAACTTCAGCAAAAATGGAGCCCAAGGACATTTTCTTGGGCTTTGAGGTCACCACTACAAGAGATGTGGTCAGCTGACATAAAGTCCAGCCAAAAGCCATAGCACCTTGAGGAATTCACTTCCGCATGTCTCTGACCCTGGAGAGTTTTCAAAGCAGTTCTTGTGACCTTTGCATGAATGCTGTAAGGTAGACAGGGGTGGACCAGCTTCCCATCTCCAACCCTACCATTCTGGTAAAAGCACTAAAATTCAGGGGCACAGCATAATGCGGACACCTCACAAAATCTACACTGGACACGCTACCACGGAAAAGCACTAGGGCAGGAAAGTGATCCCTGGGGCCATCTTGTTGGGTGATTCACAGCCATCACTGACTAATAATGTTTTGGGGAAATTCTGTAAAGGATCAAAACTCCTGAGCCCCATTCCAGAACAGAGGGGAACCCAAGAATGTATAATTTAAAGAATAAAACTCCCCGAAGAACTTGGGTCTTCAGAATGATAGATTCTTTGGAATGTTACAGAAGACAAATAAACCAAAAACTCTCACCTAGCATCCCAGTGAGTATCCAAACTAGCAAAGATAAAGAGAAAAAATCCCAATAGCTCAAAGAAAAGAAAGGCGTTCTCTTCAATGGGACAGTAATCAGATTCACATCAGTTCTCCCGCTTTGAGGGAAAAGGTATTTCAATTATACACCCAGACAGCATACATATAAAGATACTAACATTTCTGCAAAGAATATTTTCTGCAAAACAAGAATGAAATTGAGAATATACTTCAGCCAAATGAAAAAGAAATCCAAGAAAAATAGAAAGGAGTCCGGGAAATCCAAGAAAAAATAGAAACTAATCCCAGAGGGGAATAAAATGAAATCTCAGGATGACAAGTGTGCAGCAAAAAGCAATCAGCGCAAATGGAAACAGGAAGTCAGCAGGTGCCAGAAATAACCTGTCCAAGAGGGAAGTAGACTCTGTCTTTCATTGGTATAACAAAGAAGCTGCAAGTCCTTAACAGGAACATGAAGGCAGTATTTTCTCTGTCAGTAAGAAAAACTAAAGGAACCCCCTGGAAAAACAAAAACATACAGTTTGCCCTTGAACAACATGGGGATAGGGGTGCCAATACCCCCCATGCATTTGAAAATACAGGTATAACTTTTGACTCCCCAAAAGCTTAACCTCTAATTGCCTACTGTTGACCAGAAGCCTTACCAGTAATATAAACAGTCGATTTACACATATTTTGTACATTATATGTATTATGTACTGTACTCTTAATAAAGTAAGTTAGAGAAAAGAAAATGTTATTAAGAAAATCTTAAGGAAGAGAGAATATATTTATAGTACTGTTCCATGCTTATAGAAAAAATCCACATATAAGTGGACCAGTGCAGATCAAACCCATGTTGTTCAAGGGCCAATTGCATGAAAGGCACGAACTGATGTGAAAAACTGAAATGCAGGAAATCAGTGGGTGTAGGTAAAGAAAGAAAGTTGTTATGTTTTCCCGCATCCCTTCAAGTGGTGTGAGTTTGAGGTGCAGCCTTGCACTTCCTTCCTTGAGTCCAGCCAGACCACGTGACCACGGTGAGTGCCAGGAGGGGCCACGTGACCACGAGAGTGCCGGGAAGGGCACTGAGAGGCCAGAACACACTGGCTCTGAGCAAGGGTCTGAGGTCACAGACTGGGCTCCAACTCTTGCCTCTGCCACTTACTAGCTCTGTGACCTTGGAAAAGTTACTTTACTTCTCTGTGCCTCAGTTCTCTCTTCTATAAATGTCACCTACCTCATGCGACTGATACAGAGATAAAATGAGCTAATCTATGTAATGTATTTAGAATGGTAATTCACTTCTAATAAGCATGCAAATAGTACCTGTCATTATTGTTGTTGCAATATTAAAATATAGAAAGAATAGTTGAATTCTGATGTAAAGGCTATTATTAAAATTAGATTCGACAAAACATAGAAGACAAAAACAGAATTAAATATCATAAAATAAATATAAAAATTGAGAAGGGAAAAATAAAGATACAGTTCACACAACGGGAGACAGGAGAGAGATGTTGCAGGAGGAGGAAGGGGGTTGCTAATTCCTTTACCTAAGATGGAAGTATCTAGATACTGTACAAACCCAACAGATGAAGCAAGAGTTTTAACCATAAATATATAATTTAAAATGATTTAATTAATAAATTAATTTTAATTCTTTTAAATTTACTATTTTTTCATTTATTATAATTATATATTTTATCTACATACTATATATACTTATATATAATTTATATCCTACTTATGGTTGATTATAATTATAATGAATAATTAATCTATTAATTTAAATGTAATTTAAAGTACCAAAGCAAACACTAAACATGATATTTATAAAGTCAGAAAAGCAGGTGGTGGAGAAGGAAGGCAAAGTGTGTGGTTAAGTAATGACTGTTGACCTTTGCAGGGTGCTTAACATGTGCCAGGGACTGTGATAATTGCTCTACATATATTATCTCAATTAATCCTATAAACAACGCTACAAGTTAAATACCATTGTTATGATGATGACCATTTCACAGGCATTTGAGGCAGCGAGAGACTAGGCACCTCACCTGGATTTCCGGCCGAATCAGAGAAGAGCAGCCCTTAGCCTCTGCTTTCTGCCACCTCGAAGAGAGCTCATCCTCCACAGTGGGAAGGTAGTGAGAGTGGTTTACAGATATGATTTAGTGTTAGGATGGCAGAGGAAAAATTAACCACTCTAGTGGCATGAATAGTGTCCCATGAAAATGTCATGTCTTTCCAGAACCTCTGAAAGTGACCTTATTTCGAAGTAGAGTCTCTGCAGATATAATTAAGACGAGGTCATACTAGAGATGGATAGGTCCTAAATCCAAGGACTGGTGTTCTCATAAGAAGGGGAGGAGAAGGGGCGCCTAGGTGGCTCAGTCGGTGAAGCATCTGATTTTGGCTCAGGTCATGATCTCAGGGTCCTGGGATGGAGCCCAGCTTTGGGCTCTGTGCTCAGCCAGGAGTCTGCTTGTCCCCCTTCTTCTGCCCCTCCCCCCTGCTCATGCTCTCTGTCTCTCTCTCAAATAAATAAATAAAATCTTTCGAAATAAATAAATAAAAATTAAAAGGAATGTGAGGTGGTTTGATTAAAAAAAAAAAAAGGAGACGGGGGAAAACACAGGGCCTAACAGGGAAGAAGCCCACGTGACAACAGGGGCAGAGGTTGGAGCAGCATAGCTACAGACCAAGGAACAGAGATTGCCAGGAGCCACCAGAAGCTAAGCAGAGGCAAGGAAGGATTCTTCCCTAGAGCCTTACAGGGAACATGGTCTTGATCTCATACTCACAGCCCGCTGAACTGTGAAAGAGTACATTTCTGTTTCATGGCCACCTGGTTTGTGGTGATTTGTTACAGCAGCCTTGGAGACGGATACAACTAACCAAAACCTTAAAATAGAAATGGTTAAAATCATTGGAAAAAGGAGAATTGGACCCTACAGCTTTCTTTACTTTTTGCTTTTTAAAAAACTATCATGCACTACCCTCTGTGGTAGGCAGACTCGAAGGTGGACCCTACAACCCATCCTCCTGTTATTCACATGACTGTATAACTCCCTCCTTTTGAGTGTGAGTGGAACCTCTGCCTTCCTTCTAACCAGCAGAATACACCAAATATGGGTGTCATCTCCGTGACAGTATCATTTAAGACTGTTATGTCAATCTTCTAGATTCTCTCCCTTACTGGGTTTGATGAAGCAGATGGTCGTGTTGGGGAGACCCACATAACAAGGAACAGAGGCAAATCTCCAGCCAACAACTATCTAGGAACTGAGAGTGGTCTCTGACCCACAACCAGCAAGAAACCGAGGTCCCCAGTCCAATGGGCTGAAAGGAACTGAATTCTGCCAACAACCACATGAGCTTGGAACCATAGCCTTCCCCAGTCCAGTCTCAGCAGAGACCACTGCCCCATTGAACCCCTCCATCATTGCCTTGTGAGACCCTGAAGCCGAGGACTCAGCCGAACTGTGCATAAACCCCTGACCCACAGAACCTGATAAAATGAAGGTAATAAAGGCATGTTGTTAAAAGCTACTAGATTTGTGATAATATTGTTACACATCAATAGATAACTAATATTCTCCTATAAATAAAAATAGTAATAATACTAATTCTCTGAAGTTTTTTTTCTTAAACTAGCAATGGTTTGCTATAATTAAAAATTAAGATAAATTATTCTGATGATCAGTCAGGTTTGGAAACAACTCCCTCATGAAACAAACAGGGAAACCAAAGCACAGAGAGGTGGAGTGGCAGGGACAGGTTCACCCAGGGCATTAATAAACTGAAATGTCACTAAAGCACACGTGTCCCCATCAACTGCACACTCCGTCTTGCTGCCTGCAGAATGACAACTGGAATAAAAGGCGGGGGGAAGGTAGCAAAGAGCAAGATAATTGCTCAAATCAAGGGCAAAGACTCAGTTTTGCCTTAGATTCTGTTCGTGGCAAGCTCTGTTCCCAACATCACCCCCAGTTCCTGGGAGGGTAAATGTGCGAAACAGGCACTTATTAGACAATTTTTTTGACAGCCGCTGCCTTTGCAATTACTGTGCTGTGATTTTTTTTTCTTCTGAATGGCTCCAGATTTGTTTTTGTCTGAGCTGAGGTGGAAATTTGAGAAATAACAGATTCAACAATAATTGACTTTATTAAGAATATGAATGTATTACACATGCTGTATATTAAAAACTCACTGCTTTTATATCAGCCTCGCACACTGTATGCTACTTTTATGGTTCCCTCGTCTCTGGTGTTCCCCCTTCTTTACGGTTCCCATCAGCTTTATGTTCCTCATTCCCTGTCATGCTGAGGAAATAAATGGTTAAAAATCTAAGTGCTCATCAGACACAAGCCAGAGTTCATAAATGAAAGCGGGCAGGCTTGGGTAATTTAAGATATTGCTGTGAGCGGGTGTTGCCAAAAAAAACGATGCACTTATTGAACCATAAACAAAAGCAATTAAGATGGGCTGTTGATTACTTTGGAGAAAAGCTCCCCAGTAGCACAAAGAAGCGGGCCACGGAGGGAGTCTCATTTGCGTAAGCATCTCTGGAATCCTGGGATATCCAAGGAAGGTTGCAGGAGTCCGTTGTGTCTCATGGGAAGACTCCTGAGAAAGCCCCTGGAATGTTCTGCACAAGGCATCACAACTACGAGGCAAAGAAGAGCGAGGGAGGTTAACTCTTTCTTTATAGCAGAGCCAGGAAGGAAGGAAGTCCCTCTGAGGGAGTCTGAAGGCATAAGACACGTGGCAGACCACAGCTGGACCATAATGCTGTTGAATTCTACCTGGCAGACCATTGCCTCAGCCCAATATTCAAGAGCTCCTTGGAGAAGGCTATGAGCTCAGAGAGAGGGGGAAGACCTCCTGGTGGTACTTTAATGGCTGGACCCTCCCAGGTTGAACCAAATGCAGCTCTGATATGAAAAGCTGAGCAACAGAAGCCTGGATCAATAGCTGGCAGAGGACCTGCTGATGCCCAGCTGCAGAAGCAGCAAGAACCACAGAAGCAAGAATGTATCTGAGTTGCCAAAGATGCAGGGGTGGTTAGAAACCCGGAAACAAAATCAGGTACCTGGTCGGGACAAATGCATAGCAATGGCCAACCCCCGACCCACTTGGCTCCAAACCCTCAGCCATGCCCACCGCCGGAGCAGAATGCACAAGATCACAATTGAAATCTGTGAACACTCTGATCGTGTTAGCATCTCTTTCTGAAAGTAGAAATTCTCCACTGATTTTGGAGAATTGTACCTAAAAATCCCCAAGAACGAGGCACATGGTCGATGCTCGACAATTGTTTACAGGGGAAAAGAGAGAAAAGGAGGAATGAATGGATGAAGAGATGGAGGGAATGCGTCACTGGGACAGAAGCTAAGGTCAGGGCTGACATTTAGAGTCGCCTTGAGGAGGCAGAGTGGGTGGAAGGAGCACATCAGGGCAAAGGCGCCCTGAGACACATCTTAAGCAGTGAGCAGGAGCAAGACAGGCAGGAGAAGAAAAATGAGCATCCCGCCAGACAGATGATGTTGGGTCAACTCAACCCTTCCCCTCCTGTCTGGAGAAACTCTGCAGGCACACGTTACAGCATGCCGATCAGTCACAGGAAGCAGTGATTGGCATCTGCGAGCCCAGCACCTAAGAGAAGACTGACATTCAGGCAGACAGGTCCAAATGTCACCGGCCAAAGGCCAGAGCACCTGGCAGGCTATCTGGGGCCACTCAGACAGGCGAGGTGACAGTTAGACCAATGCAATCCCCCTGAGTAGTGGTTTGAAATTCACCAGCAGTGGCCAGTTCATTTAGCCAGGAGACATACCTGTGTTGGTGCAGATGAGGTGATAAAGGTGTGGGAACCCAAGGAAAGGAAACCAAGGTGTAGAGACCACCTATTTATGCCAGGCTTTCCACTAAGGGCTTAACACCAGCTTGTGGAATAGTCAGCAGAACTTTAGGGATTAGCTCTATTTTACTGATAAAGAATCTCAGGCTCCGATAAAGTAAATGGTCTTTAAAAATTCACATGGGCGATAAGAGAGAGACCCAGGATCAAATCTGGATTGCCTGAGTCATGGCAATCTTGTTCTTTTTACTAACTCTACACTTTTGACATTGGCACCGAGAGGCACAGAGATATGCAAGGTAAAATGTTTTCCAAGGCAAAGAGGCAGAGGTAGAGAAATTTTAAAAATGTTTTTCTGCAAACTGCTATTGCCATTCTGCAACTACCGGAGAAATAATTCATGAGGCAAATGGAGAGTAAGATGGTAGGCAAGAGTAGCAAGAAGAGAAAGGAGTATCATTTCTGCATTGGATATGTACTCTGCCCCGAACGCCATGATAGATAAGATGAAGGCTGAGAGGGAAGCATTGTTTCTGGCAGAACCAGGGTCCCAGAGCAGACTCCCAAGTGTCACTGGGAAGATAATATAGGTTATGTACAGAAGCATGGGAAACTCTGATATACTGTGCTAAGTGAGGCAAAAATGGTAATAAAGGACTCAGTGACCCAGGAGTCATTCAACAAACATCGCTGAGTATTACATCAGCTGCCCTCATCCCAGGCTACAAAAGCCCATGGAAGGAAGTCCTGTCCACACAGCTGTCAGAATCCAAGAGGAGGACAGACACATGGGAAGACAAGGTCATATGATGATGCTCTCTTTAGGGAAATGTACTTCTAAGACCAAGTTTATAGAATTCTAGTGAATTAATTCATTAAGTCAATAAACATCTATTGAGTGGCTCCCTTAGGACAGACCATTGTGCAGGTTCTAGGATAGATGAGTGATCAAAACAGATGATAAAATCTCTGGTCTCCTTTGCTTGTATTCTAGGAAAGTATATTCTGTCTATATCCAGTCTTACCATGTTTCTTTTCCATGGGTCTATCAGAATAGTCCTTGTACCTCCCACCTTGGAGAAGTGGATGATAGGGATCGAGAGTAGGGTTTTTATACATGGGAAGCCTTCAATTCAAGTCCCAGATTATCACATCCTAACCAAGAGATCCTCTAAAACCAACAAGTTGCAAGGGTACTTTCTCCCTTGTAATACTGGCGACTGTATCTTTTCCTTAAAGTGATTTTAGGAGAGTTAATTTCTAGGCTCACATCATCTAGCCTGATGCATAGACACTGACAATAGAAGTTTCTGTTCCCTAGTTGAGACCTCTCTTTCCCCAGGCCTGAGTTGCTGTATCAATCTGCAAACCACATATCCCTGCTTGGACGTCTGCATTAATTGGAAATACTCCTTATGTTATTACATCATAGCACAGATAAAACCCCAAATCATTAACTGTGGAAGAGAGGGACAAAGGAAAGGGGGAAATAGAGGCAGGGAGACTAAAATAAGGTATTCCTCCAATCAGAGACAATGAGCATGCTCCCTTTCACTGGGAGTGTGATCTAGTAGAGCAGGAAGAAATACTTTGGGGAGAATTTTGGGAAGTTCTTATCTGTAGGTCATGTTGAGACATTAGGGCTGAGAAAAAGGAAGCCCCAGTATTGTCCAGTTTCTAATTTGGGCTACAGGGTAGAGAACAGTGCTACTTAGAAAGACTCAGTAGGAGGGAGGCAGAATTATGAGCTGCTGCTTTATTCAATTCGGTGTGTCCGATGGGCAGTCAGGAGGTGATAGCATTTAGGAGCTCCATATAAGACTCTGTACTTTATGGAAACCTAGGCAGGAGATCCATATGTGGGAGTCATTGGAATGGGGGCAATATCTGTTGCCAGGAGAGTATATGAGATGACGGGGCGCGGGGCGGGGGGGGGGGCGTGTAGTTAGCCGAGTGAGAGGAGGGCATGGAGGGAAGAAGAACAGGGATATTGCTGTTTAAACTTGAACATGGAAGTAAAGTCAATGACGTGACTACAGAGAAGAAAGCAGAGCTGGAGGCTGAGTAACTCTGGAACTGAACTGGTCCACCAAATGTGATTCAGCGTTGGCATCAGGACCAAGGGCAGAGAACCATGCCAAGTCTTCTCCCCTCACCCATAACAGG
Source organism: Halichoerus grypus (assembly GCF_964656455.1). Taxonomy (NCBI): domain Eukaryota; kingdom Metazoa; phylum Chordata; class Mammalia; order Carnivora; family Phocidae; genus Halichoerus; species Halichoerus grypus. The sequence goes on along the minus strand of NC_135726.1, from coordinate 19,581,300 downwards.
CAGGGTGGGCACACCAGTAGCTCCCGGGGACACACCCTTCTCCAGGGGTGTAGAGAGAGGGATCTGCACATTACAAAAGTGGCCACTAGCTTTACCGGAAGAAATGCCACACTGGAGGAGTCCCAGCCCCAGAACGGCAGGGGATTAGGGTAGCAGCGACCAAGAGCGTACCCAAGATGGACGGCTTTGGAGAGTATTCATTGGGTTTCCTGGGATCTTCTGGATAGTTTGTCCTTCCCCTCCTCTGTGAGGTGGAAATGCTTTAGAAAGAAATCTTCTACAGTTATAAATTCTCTGGGTTCCTTCTTAGTCAGGCAAGATTGATGGGCTCAGCTGGTTGACACAGAAGCAATTGGGAATATCATTATTTGCCTTGTATTTATCTGCATTTATGTTAATGGCTTTGTTCTTGATCAGAGCGGCTACTAAACTAGGGGAAATGTTTATTGCACTCAAAGTTTTCTTATGATGAATTATGTGGGAGTCACAGAATAGCCAATGCACACAACATGAAGAAAACATTTCCTTTTTTTTTTTTTTTTTCTGCTTCTGATCCCAACAGCACAGGCCTCCTGCATACTTGGGACCAAACCAACTCAATTTTTCATATTCTGCTTTGTCATCTGATTGATTTAATGCTTCTTGTGGTCAGACTTTGCAGAGAAAAAGAACACGCATACAATTTCTCTCTCTGGCATGCTCTCTTTCTTGCTCTTTTTTTTTTTTGACGGGCAATTTCATAAAATCACAGGGCTGGGAAGGACCTTTATGTGCATTTTTTTCCCTAACGCCTCACCGTACAGAAGCACTTGGGAGAAAAAAAGAGACAGAAAGAAGTAACTTTTTTGAGTCTTTCATAGGTCAGGCTGCATGCTCAGAGGCTTCACTCAGATTAGCCTATTTTATCTTCATGATACTTTCTTACCCCAACATTGATGATGAGTACTTTGAGGCTTAGCGAATTAGACCACAAGCTGACAAAATACTGCCTGTGGCCAGAATCAAGCCCACCTTCTGTCGGTGTAAATAAAGTTTTCTTGGAACGCAACCATACTCATTCACTTCTGTATTGTCTACGGCTCCTCAGGCTACAATGGCAGAGTCAAGTGGTTGCAACCAAGACCATTCTGCACAAAGCCTAAAATATTTACTCTCTGGCTCTTAACAGGAAAAGTGTGCTAACCCCTGGTGTAGTCAACTGCCCTGGTCACAGATAGTATGAGACTATGTTTAGTAAACAGCCTCTTCTGTTCTGTCTGACTCCAAACCCTCTGTCTTTCTTCCCTAGTACTGCTATCCTGTTCACAGTGTCCACCTCATGGAGGACAGACCAATTCAGGTGGCCCCTCAGAGCATTCTCATCCAAAAACACACCCACCTACCTATGTACAAACCAGAAAGTCTTCAAATTACAGCAGCAGTAAGGATGTATATGCTTGGAAGGCATTTGAAAAATAAGGATTTAGGTTCTTCCTTACCCTTCACCCCACAGTGGGTTTTGTGGGTTTCCTTTTCTGTCTTGCACAAAGGAAACCAGAATAGATATTAGTTTAATATCACGTCATTAGAATACTAATATCCTTCATTACTGTTTATTAGGGAAGACTTTCTGGAAGAGGTAGAATTTGATATAAGTTTTTCATGTCACAGGTCATGTAAGTTTCTCAAAAAGCTTCTGAAGGAGATGAGAAGAGGTGAAAAACAATTTTGAAGACTGCCAACCATTCAGAAAGGTGATGCTAAGATGGGCAAGCAAAGGTGACAGGGTTAGGAGAAGACATTTACAAGAAGTTCTTCAATCTGAGCAACCCTTGAAAAGGAGGAAAGGAGGAGCCCTAAAACGTGAAGGGACTCACCCAGGATCTCATAGTTAGCAAGACAGGATTTGAATTTGGGTCTGGATGCAAAGCCCATTCGGTTTCCCTTGTATCACTTTTTAAATGAAGCCAGCCGATGAAGTAACTTTCAGAATCAATCCTAAAGGTAGTGTTCATGTTTTCTCAGGGTTAACTTTCTTAGAGATGAAGTAAACTGAGTAAACAGAAACCAACTAAGGGTAGATATTTCTGGCCCTGATGGCAGCAAAAAATCTGAAGATGAGAGAAAAGGGGAGTGTAGCAGAGAGAGAGGGTCTGGGGAGGGAAGAATGGAGGGGAATGGAAATGGAGAGGAAAAATTTTAAGTGGAGGTTCTCTAGCCTGGGAGACCTGTGGGGACCAATCAAATCTCAGAAGAGACCGAAGAGAGACCAAATGAGCTCCATCCATGGAGGCCAAGTCCACAAGGCATCAAAAAAGCAACACATCTGACCTTGGGGATCTCATGTGAGATGTGATCTCTATAGTTAAAAGGTCTGATTAATTAGGGAATTCTAAAACATCAGGCAAAGAAAAGAGCTATGGGTGATCTGGTCTGGTCTTCCATCCATCCTGATGCCCCTCTACAACACCCACCAGTGGGGATGCCCAGACCCCACTTGATCATCCCTAGTGGCAGGGAACCTAAACCCCACAGCACCAGGCAGCTCAAATAAGATAGGTGACTTCCCTGTGACTTACACCAATCGATCCCAATTATCCCCCCAGGAGATAATAAGGATACACGTCACTACTGTCTTGTGTAAAATTTCTTAAAGTATAGAGACAGCAGATACCTTTATGACTGTCTTCCCGAGATAAACATAAAAATCACCATGTATAGATGCCTTCTATGTAGATGTAGATGCCTTCCATGTATAGATGACTCACCAGAAGCTTTATTATGTTATATCCCAAAGAGGTATTCATGACTACTTTATAGGAGAGAAAATAGAGGCTCAGAACACAGACATAAGTTCCCCATGATAACATCACCAGATCATTCTTTGAATCCCATGCACCTCCTGACACCAGGATTTTGAACTCTCTCAGCATTATGGTAACTTCATTAAGGACTTTAAAAAGTAGAAAAGTATGAGTGGGCATGTTTTTATCTGGTTTTTTTTTTTTTCATTATATTGACATGGAGGAGAAAATGTAGGTGATAAGTAGAATTGAGTCAGAGCTATATAAGAAAGACAACTGGCAAACTAAAGAATGTCTTCTTATAAAATAACTTCTTAGGTTGCTTCTGATGTTTAAAATAAAAATCAGTGGTACTCGTCTCTGTAAATTCAGGTAAGAAATTCACCAGTTTCCCAGGAAGAGTCAATAAAATCATATTTCCTTACATTTATCAAACAGTTGGGAATATATATCTCATAATTAGATAAACTTCTTCCCTTTGTCATTTTAAAATCAATAACATCCTTAAAATGTTATTTTCATGATAATCTCCTCTAATAAAAAATGTCAGAAGAGGCAGTTTCATGGACTATAACTTTATAGACAATGAGATTAAATAAGGTGGATATGTTTGCACAAATGGCTAGGAGTTTGCAAGCCTCCAAGGTCAAAAGACAGAAACCAACTATAAAATTCTGGTTTTAAATGGCACCATAAAGACCAATGCCAGTTACAATTTTCAGGTTTTCTTCCTTCAATTCTTTTGCCCTAACACCATTCCAAATTAGGAACTGGCCTTCTGTGAGCATGTTAATGCAGTTGTAACTCCTGTGAATATTTTTTGTCTGGAACAACTCCCTCGTGTTACAGATGAAACCATCCACAGCCGCAGGAGCTGAAGTTTGACTTCCAAAGGCCCAGGGCACCCACTGTCTGACACACACTTACTTTTTGAATATTTTAAAGACAAGGGGATTAGGCACTTCAAAAATAACAGATCCTGCTTTGCATGAAAATATAATGTTTCCATCTTAATGATGTAAAAGAATAGCTTATCACCCAGCATCTGAAGAAAAAACAAATTACACATGCAAATGTTTTTTGGCTAATTAATTCAATTCTGAAGATAAAATTGGGACAGTACAGAATTTCAAGCAGATTCCTAATAAGTACTGGAATCTAGCAATTTTTAACTAGGATACCAGACCATCTATTTCCAGGAGATGAGGCTTCTTGCAGACCCTTATGTTGACATTGATTCATTCCAGTTTTGCAAAAAGCCTTAATATACTGCTTAGTTATTTGTCCCATCACTCCTGCAATGTAAAAATTTCAGGGTCAGGTGCCTGGGTGGCTCAGCTGTTAAACGTCTGACGCCTTCGGCTCGGGTCAAGATCCCTGGGTCCTGGGATCGAGCCCCACATCAGGCTCCCTGCTCGGTGGGAAGCCTGCTTCTCCTTCTCCCACTCCCCCTGCTTGTGTTCCCTCTCTCGCTGTGTCTCTCTCTGTCAAATAAATCAAATCTTAAAAAAAAAAAAAAAAATTTCAGGGTCAAAATTTTGACTAAAAGCGTGGAAATTCTAGCAGCCTTGTACAAATTAAACTACCTCCCAGAAAATAACTTACTTCATCTTCATCTATAGTCATGATATAAAGATGACATTATAAAACGTATGTCAGTTACACAATTAAACTGGTCTTTCAATCTGAAAGCCCAGCTCCATTTGAAATTAATGGAAAGAACATGGGTTTGGAGGCATACAGATCTGGACTGAATAACAAATCTGCCACCTATTTGCCACTTGAGAGGAGAAAACATAGTTATAAGTCCTAAAATGTTACTCAATATTTTCATCTGTAAAGTGGAATTAAAAATGTCTACCCTCAGGGTTGTTGTTGTTGTTTTTTTTTCTTTTAATGAGAATTAGAACCAAAAATGCATTTGCATAGGAGAAAAAAAAATCTTTACAATCCTTTTTTAAAACAAAAGCTGCATTTTATAATGTTTGCTCCTAATTAAAAAAATATATATATATTTTTTTCTGTCATGAGACCAAAATCCCTTGAAAATCTCAAAAATCCTGAGGAAGGCTTTGTACTTCAACCAGGCATGGATAGAGGAGGTGATTAAGTTTGTCTCATCCAGAATTTAGGAATCAAGAAAGACTCTAGATTGTACAGACAGTACTGAAATGACCTTAGAGCTTGGTATACAATAGATGCTCAACAAACATTTCTTTCTCTTGTAGAAGCATTGTCTGTATACTATAACATCCCAGTTTTTTAGAAGAAGTACCAAGAAGTTCCTTATCTTCTTATAAGAGTACCAAATCTCTGCAGCCCATCAGCAAAGAGAAAATTTTTACTCTGTACCTAATGGCAGGCTCCAGACAAGTGACCGGAAGTCTAAAAGGAAGAGCATATATACAAATGGGACATAAAGTGTGTGACACACAGTGACCACACCCTACCCTGTGGCCAGGAAAGACATTGCCAGTCAAAGACAGAACTGCCCAGGACTCCAGAACTCCACATAACTAAGAAACTGATGTTGGCATGAGAGATTAAACAAATTTCCCATTATTCATGCATTTCAGTAGAAGGGGGACTTCCTGGGTTTCTTGCCCAAGGGTGACAACTCCAAATGTTCCTGTTAGTGGGAAGAGGAGAATATTGAGGGTCACCAGGCTGGGAGACTTGCATGAAAACACTTGTCCAGACCACACAAATCAGAGCTTTAGCCTGGAGTCAGGGGAGATAAGGGACCACCTGAGCTGATGTCTGAGAAAAGAGCTGACAAGGCAAAGGGACAACAGAACCAAGGAACTGATCAGGTCAGGAAGAACCAACGGGACACAGACAGAGACCTGAAACAGGACAGGGAGCCCAGAAAGGGCCTGGCAACCAGGCCAGGACATGTAACATGCTCACGTCTTGAGGCCTTAGCCCAGGAAGGGGGTTGAGAGGAAGATATCCACAGCAGGAGAGGTAAGGGAAGATGGAGTCTGGAAGACTGTGAAGGAGCCACAGGCATGAACAGCCCACACTGGTAGCCCGCCCAAGGGTGAGGGCCCATGGGACTCATGGAAGAGCTGTACCCCAAAGTAGTTTTCATTTTCAAAGAATGTCTTAGATCACATACCCCTCTAGGAACAATGCAAGGACAAGCAAAAGCCATACGTCCAACTCAAGTGTGTAGAGGCCACTTTGATCTTCCTGTTGGTGAAGATGTGGCTGATGAGCCACAAATTCCTGTGAGCCCTACTGAATGAATCCAATGCAAACACAGAGGCTACCTTTCCCCTTTCTAAAATACACCACCTCTTCCCTGAAATGCTTCTTAAGTCCTCTGCCTGATAACGATTTCTCTGAGCTTCAGTCTTCATGTACCAAGTGGTGAGAATAATGTTGAGACTGAATTTCAGCAGGAATAGGGAACCATCCTGGCTCCCTGGTTAAGCAACTCTGGATTCCAGAGTTAAATTGGACTCGTTTATTTGGGCCCCTATTTCAGGATCTGTGAAATTTAGCTCTGAAACAGACTTATCTAGAAAATAAGGCCACCCATGGACAATCTGAGTCTCCTCTTGGACTTGAGTGTTGATTATATGCTAGGCATGGTAAAAAGTTATTAGATGAGTTATCTCCTTATAACAACCCTATGAGATGAGTACTATCACTTGTTCTCTTTCAATAAGGCCACTGAGAGATGGCAGTAATGTAACTTGCCCAAGGTCACCGAACTATTAAGTGGTAAAGCCACTACAGACGGTCCCTGACTTAGAATGTTCCAATTTAGAATTTGTTTACTTTACGATGGTGTGAAAGCAATATGCATTCAGTAGAAACCATACTTCCAATTTTGATCTTTTCCTGGGCTAGCAATATGTGGGACAATACTCAGTCGTGATGCTGGGCAGCAGCAGTGAGCGGAGCTCTCAGTCAGACACAGGATCACGAAGGTCAACAACGACACACTCACAACCATTCTGTATACACACAGACACTCCATTTCTCGCTTTCAGTACAGTGTTCAATAAATTGCATGAGATATTCAACACTTCATTATAACAAAGGCTTTGTGTTAGATGATTTTGCCCAACTATTGGCTGACATAAGTGTTCTGAGCACGATTCAGGTAGGTGAGGCTAAGCTACGATGTTCGGTAGGTTAGGTGTATTAAATGCATTTTCAACGTACGGTATTTTCAACTTTACAGTGGGTTTATTAGGATGTAACCCACCCCCCCTCTTAAGTCGAGGAAGATCTGTATCTGAATTCAGGTGGTGACTCCCAGAACCAAGGATTTAAGCCTCTGTGTGCACCATATTCAGAGTTAGGGGAGGTGAATGATTTTGAGATTTTTCAGTGGAGAAGGGAAGTGTTGATTTCTATAAACACTGGTCATGGTGTTCTCCTTGATGCTGAGACTTAGACACCATCATGCAGGGGGGCATCATGAATTAACAGAGTTGACTATATGTGAGTCAGACCTGTGCTTATCTTCTCCTCTGTATGATTCCGGCCCCTACGGGGGAGTTAGAGGGGAAGGAAAGACAGAAGACCAGGACTCTGGCCCTCTGACCAAGCCCCCCCTGGGGCAGAGCCAACTGCCTGGATGGTCCAGGCTTGGTCCCATCTGCTCTGCTGGCATGGATTTGCAAACGCCCAGAGCCCCACCCATGCAGGATTGTGGGGGGAAGACAAGCATGTCATCCTTGCTTTTTAATTCCTTTTTTCATCTTCTTATCTCAAGTTCTTTGGTTATTTTCCGATTTCAAAGGAATTATTTGGAAAGATATCTGAGGACTGGATGCGTTCATGTTTTACACCAAATGCTTTCAACATGAGAATCCGCCCAGTCGTATCTAATAAAAATATCCTTCCTGAGCTGGTACCAGGAGGTTTCATTAAAATAGCAGTCGATAAGCAGAGCTGATCTGGCACCAAGAGGAAAAAAGTCATAGGCACATCAGGCCTTCGGATTTCAAGAATACAGCTGAATCTAGGCCCTTTTTAGTTGTCTTAGGACCCTATCCCAAGTCTTGCTTCATCTGATACAGAGGAATGTACTAATCCAAACAGTACTTAACTGTCAACAGGAGAGAAGAAGTAGAGATCCTTTCTCTATCCGTTACACCTGAGGCAGAGAAACCGGAAATGGTGTCTCTGATGCCCCAGGATGTGGGACCCCTCCTGCCTATGAGTTAAAGTTTCTGTGAGCTCCCCAAGGGGGTTTCTTCCCAGGGCTTAATTTTCCTGAACCCAACTGCCCGATCAACAAAAAAGTCAGAACGGGGCCCAAATAAGTAACTCCAAATATGGTCGTTATTATATCGGTGCTGGGGACTTGGAATTAAACAGGGATCTTAGGGGCGCCTGGGTGACTCAGTCGTTAAGTGTCTGCCTTCAGCTCAGGGTCATGATCCCAGAGTCCTGGGATCGAGCCCCACGTCAGGCTCCCTCCTCAGCGGGAAGCCTGCTTCTCCCTCTCCCACTCCCCCTGCTTGTGTTCCCTCTCTCATTGTGTCTCTCTCTGTCAAATAAATAAATAAAATCTTTAAAAAATAAAAATAAAAAAATAAACAGGGATCTCAGCTACAAGAGCTTGCCCCCTAATGAGGGAGATTAGGAATCCATCATGGCTACAAGGAAATTGAAAGGAGGAAGGGTTAGGCGAAGCATGGAATGCTTCCTGGAGGAAGTGACATCAGAGCCAGGCTTTGAGTATAAGTGAGACCTGGGCATCAGAGATGGGAGAGTTTGGAGGGGTAATCAGCACAAGTTAAGAGGGTACAAGACGAGGGCTGTGGCTGGACAAGGGATATATTTACAAGTTCAGGCTTTCCGGAGTTAAAGTTATGTGGAGGCCATGAATGACAAAAAATGGTCGAACCCCAGTAATGGGCCTCTGCTGTCTGGGTGTAAGCTTACTCATTAACCCGATGCATATGAGGTCCCTCCCAACACAGATCATTTCTAACACCATTCCTGAAACAGCAGAAACTTTGGGGTTTCTATAAAGTCAGGGGGGTACAGAGAGGCATGAGCTAAAACCCTCAAAAGCAAAAGCATCTCTTCAAGCTAATTCTGAGCCTATGCACATGGTGTTTCCCTCATCTGACATGCCTTTCTCCTTTCTCTACCTGATGTGGTTCTAGACATTCAGCTCAAATACTGCCTCTTCTGTAAATAAAGGCCACCCTCTCCCCAGCCCCCTGGCCACTCTGAGCTCCAGGCTCCCTTCGGTCTACCACCCTCTGCCCATCCATTCAGCCCTGGTCCCACAATGCTGCGTTGATCTGTGTGAGTCACAACAGCAGTGGTGAGGACAGAACGTGCTGGGTTTTCCCTGCACCATCACATGCTTTCCTCTGATGGACCGGACCTCACTGTGCACAAGGACCTTATCTCACAGTGAGGAGCACAGACCCTGGAGCCAGACCGCCCGGGTTTACATCCTGGTTCTGCCACTTCTTTAGTTGTGTGAACTCCAGTGAGCAACCAGCCTCTATGTGCCTCAGTTTTCCTCATCTGAAAGATGGGGATAACCCTAATACCCAGCTCGTAAGTATTAATAAAATTGCCATGGCTCTCATAATTAAACCATGGCCCCAGAGGTGGTGGCGGAGGTTCAGTGAGTTGGTGTGTGTAACATCCTCGGTGCTTGGTACAGAGGAGGTGCTCTGTGCAGGAATGTTTACTACATTTACTTTTAAACTCAGCGTTCCCTACATCTAGCAACTGTGTCAAACACATGAGCAAATCTTCTAAAGTTTCCCCCAGACCCGGCTGCCACTTATTGGCTTTAGGGCAGAGCATATGCCTTGGAAGACCATGTGACCCCAACACATCGGGGGGGCAGCCAACGCAGGGGTAGAGTGACCAAGCCTGTGCTGGGCACCCAGGACACAGATGTTTCAGGTTATGCCTGAGACTTACAATGCTACGGAAATACCATCCTTCAAAACATTTTACTTTTTTTGTTTCCAGTACATGAATTAGGTCTTTAAAAAAAAAAAAATTGGAGAAAAAAGAAAAAAAAGAAAAGTAACTGATCTGTTTTGTGCCAAAGCTGTCTGGTCTCTCCAAACACTTAATCCAGAGGCTCTCATTGTCTGGGATCAAAGCGCCTTCCCCACATGCTCGCTTTGTTCTGCTTGGAGCAGAAGAACAGGCTGAAAGGAGAACTCCTCCAGGCTTCCTGCCCCTCCCTTCCCCTGAACTTTGAGAGAACAAAGAGATTTACAAGGCAAGGATCCCAACTACAAGGTGCTAATGATCTGAATCACATGCGTCCAGGTCTGGACTAGTTTTCCTAAATCAGAAGGCTTCCGGGTGGGGGAGGAGCCAGGAGCTGGGAGCCAGGAACCAAGAGCACTCTGGACTTGCCTCTTGCAGCACAGAGCACTCCCAGGCGAAAGTGTGGCTCCTCCAGGAAGCATACCCTCCCTGGGGGTTGCTCACCGGGCTCTCTGCCCTCCGAGAGTCAGGCAGGCTCCACCTGGTCCGCCCTCTCCTACACTGCACTGAAAGGGCTGGTTAGGCTCAGTCTGAGCATACAATGGCAAAGGACTGCTGAGAAAGACAGAACACAAACTCCAGAAGAGCTGTTTAGTGTGAATCAGAACCTCCTCTAGGGCTTGTTAAAACATAGATCGCTGGGCCCCAGGCTTAGAGTTTCTGATTCAGTAGGTCTGGGTAGGGCATGAGGATTTGCATTTCTAACAAGTCCCAGATGCTGCGGTTCAGGGAGCATCCTTTGAGAGCTGCCGCTCTGTACAACTTATTCCTGGGTTGATACACAGTAAAGCATATGGGGACTGCTAGGGTCTCTGATCTCAGTTTCTGGTTGCTTCTTCCTAAGGATCTGGAGACCCCATAAGCCACCGAGCGGGGTGCATGGTCATTGCCCAGGTTGGGCCTCTGTTCTCTTGCTGTGTGCCCTGGGATAGTTTGGTCAAGGTGGACACCAGCGTGTCCTGCTCTAAAACCCTGCATGTAAATCCCAGATAGACTGATAATGTGCCAAGCAGACGGGCGTGCGTGGTGGCAGAGAAGTGAGAGAGGGGGTTGCTAAGGCGGACTCTGGGTTCTGCAAATCTGCTTAGTAGCTGGGTGACCATGGGTAAGTTACTTCAATTCCATTAGCCTCTCTCTCCTCCCTGTAGAATGAGGTAAATAGACTGCTCCTCACTGAGTTGTTGGAAATAATAGAACCCATACACAACCTCATATAGACCTCTGTAATAAGTGTTAGTTTAAAAGCCAACCCGTCCTGCCTCACCTGCCTCTCCTACCTAGACTCCGTCTGTCCTTTCCATGAGCTTAGATTTTGTCTGCCACCGGTAGCTGGGGAACAAATGATTTTAACCTCAATGAGCCAAGTAAACGCCTTCCTGCCTGAAGTCCCGAGGGCAGAACCATGAACGCCAAGGACGTGCACACCCATAATTCACATCCACCCCCACCGCCGTGTCTGGGGCACATGGCGGCATTGCTCTTCAACTTGGCCACATCCAGGTTGCTGACGTTTACGTTCCAGCCTGCACTGCCAGGGAACTCTCCTTACATGGCAACACCCTGGCTAAGAAATGGACCTCATCGGTTCTGCAGACAAGAGCGGAGGCCGATGGGATTTCTGAGGGATTCTCCAAAGACGACCTCAAGAAGGAACAACCAGCTCACAAAGGCAGAACAAATAAATTCCCAAATTTCTGTTTCTATTTGAAACAGAAAAAAATAAAAGTAAAGCAATGTGGTGACATTCCTCATCTTGGGAACATTCATAGTAGATGCATCAGGCCTGACTGCCTGACGACTCTGCTCAGAGGAAGCATCGAAATGGAAGATCATTGGCTTGAGTTTAGCTGCAAGCACTTTCTGTCTGTGAGCTGAGTGTCGCAAACTCTCTGTGAGCCAGTTCAGACTTCCGTGTGGTCTCAGAAAAATCAAACCAATGACCAGATACCTCTGATGTCCTACAGAGGAAGCATCTGTGGGGAGCAAGGCGCCCCCCACAAGGTTGCCAGCTGGGCTTCCAGTCTCCATGATCCTGAGCAAGGCATGAAAGGCAGACCCTGGCCGCCCAGTGCTCAGAGGATGGAAGGAGGGGCTGCGTGTCAAGGCTGGAACAGGAGAGTCAATGCGCACCCCAGCCCGAGTGAGAACTGTAAGTGCAAAGCCGCTACGGGCCCCAATGACACTTTCAGATGCCAGTAAAATAACGGTGTTTCCCGTGGTGTTTCCAAGAAAGTACGTGCTCAGGTCAAGGTGTCTCCAACCAGCCTCAGGGGTCCTTTCCCTGGTGAATCCGCCCAAGTGCTGTTTTAGGTTCTCAGCTCTGGGGTTTGGGACAAGCAGGTTTTGCCAGCATCTGGAGGGGGAGGTCCATCTCTCTGGGTCAGACTCCCACGTTTCAGGCTCAAAACTCATAGACTAAGTATCAATCTGTTCATTTCCCTTCAGAAGCACAACTGAATGGATATTCAGATGCTGGGAAGCCAAAAGAGACAAATGTCTACCGTGAGTGTAAATTTTCAGGTCAGGCCGTGGGTAAGGAATTCCAGACCTTCAGTGTCATGGTGAGTAGCTGGAATGGGGTGGGATGGCAAAGGTCCAAGTACAGAATATTGGAACCAGCACATCCAGCAGCCTGGATCCTTCCACATCATGCAGCAGGAAAAGAGGAAGTGCTGGGGCTGGCCATTCTAGAAGAGGTCAAGGAGAAGCTCTCATTAGCCTCTCCGCTCTTCCCCTTGCTCTCTACCATCATGGAGGCCACTCACTGAGCATTTACTATGGGCAGCCCCAGGACCAGGCAGTAACCAATTCTCATGAAACCCATAAAGATCTCACCAGGAGGACAGCATCACTCCCTTTACCAGGTTTCACTTTTCCTTATAACATGTATCGCTTCTAACATAATATTTAATTCACTTAGCTGTCTTGAGTATTATCCATCTCTCTCCATTACCAGAAGGTGAACTCCATATGTACAGGGACTTTTTGTCTGTTTTTGCTCAGGCTTTTGACCCGGGGCAGACGAGAGGACCTGGCACACAATAAGTGTTTAAGTCTCTGTAGAGTGAGCAGGTTTCTCAGCTGAGCAGAGGGAGGTACTTCAGGCACAGGACTGGTGGGCACTTTAGGAAAGATTCAGGATGCAAATTCAGGCCTCTTGGAACTTGCACAGGGTCACAGAGCTGTTGGGAAGGCAAGTGAGGGGTGGAACCTACGAAGTCCGACTTCAGAGCCTTTAACCACCTCAGGCCAATGCAGTGATGTAGGTGCAGGGTCACTGCAAGGTCATGATAGGCCCCTGGGAGCCTGGTAGTGCTGACTGTCATCCCATCTGGTATGCCTCCCTCCTGGCAACACCCATGTCTTTCTGATTCAAGAGACATTAACAGGAGCCACAGATCAGGGCTGGCCCTAATTGCCACCAAGCCTCTATGTTCCACAAGGAGATCACCTAACAAGCCATGGGTGGCCAGGTGGCTGTGGGGACATGCACAGCCCCTTTCCACAGCTTGTGACTTGAGAAGACACAGTTCGGATGGCACCCCCAGGGCCTGCCCTGAGCCTGAGTCTTGTCGACAGGAGCTGACATTTTCCAGTGAAAAGTTACTGGCCGTCTGTTACTGACATTTAGTAACCATTTAAACACTCAGGTCCCTTGGCGGGAGAAGCTCGGAACATGCCTCACCATGTCTTACTCTGGTTTTCTACATTCATCCATACAGGGAACATTTTTGAGTGCCTGCTACTCTCTACTGATCACTGGGGCTGGAAGAATGAAGGAGGTAGTTCACTCTGTCCCTTCTCAAACCTCAGAGTCCAGCAGAAAAGAGACATGCAATGAGGGACACCGGCCATTCCAGGCACGAGCCTGTGGTGCTCGGGCCCAGAGAGGAAGTGGCTCAGTTTGCCTGGCGGCCTTGGCAAGTGTTCAGAAAAACAATGACATTCCGCGGACCGGCTGAGACTTGCCCAGCAGCGAGGCAGGGAGGGTGGCTTATCTATACAAAGACCTGCAGGTACTAATGACAACCGCGGCAGTGTGGCCGGAACATCGGTACACGGGGAGGACGCGTGGGACGATGGGCTTGTGGTCCTCAAGGTGGGAGAGGGAACGGCGGGTCAGCCCCTAGCCTGACTGGGATGGAGGTTCGACTGCAGGCTCCACAGTAAAATCGCAAATGGACTGAGTCTCCAACCTTTCTTCCCTCTCTTGCCTCAAACTCTTGAACCTGGGCTCTAAAATGTGTCACTGCAATGCTCCCATGTTAATGAGCGGCAGGGCATCTCATTCATATGCAAATGCTCTGACACAGACGGTCTATGAAATGAATTCAGATGGAATATGCCAGCATCCTTTTTTTTTTAATCCTTCCAGAGAGTTATGATGTTGCTACATAAGTTAATGAGAGGAATGGAAGAGCAAACGCCGCTCCCGAAACCTGTCAACAGTATAACTATCTAGATGGGTATTAAAGCCAGACACTGTCACATAATTTGAGGGTATGGTTGAAGACATCTTAAGAATATTTTGTTTCTGACAATTGAATCATAATTTTAATAGACATCTCCAAAAAGAGAAGCGGTGGTAGCAGCCATGTAATGTTTATTTAGGAGCTGGTGAAGATCTTTGATTCAAAGTGCTGGGTGAAATGACAGTACCCGGCTCTTAGAATGTCAGACCTGCCAGAGTGCTGGAATTTTATTATAACAGTAAGTGCCCACGAAATATCAACTCGGTGCCCGGCACCTTGCAAAGTGCTTCACATTCATTTTCCAGTTAATCCTCACAGCAATTTTGTGAGGTAGCAACTTTTATTACTCTCATTTTATAGGTGAGTAAGCTGATGCACAGAAAGGGCAAGTAACTTGCCCAAGGTCACACAGCTAACGAGCGGAGGAATAGAGATTCTAACCTTAGAGTCTGGTTAAGGCTCACCCAGTGCCGTGTACTCTCCATGGACAATGAGTTCTACTGTTTTATTCTTAAAGGGGAGGAGATGGTGCCCAGGCCAGAAGTACAGTGGTCTGGCCAAGCCTTTTATAAACATTTCGGAATAAAATGATTTTCCCTTAACTTCCAGTTAATATGAGCTTTTCTTCAAATCTTACAAGGAGGTGGTGTGATTTTGTGAAAGGAGCAGAGTCTTTAGAGAAGCTAAAAAGCAGGATTAGAATCTCAGCTTTGGCATTTGTTAGATCTGCCGCCTTGGGCAAATATCAAAACTTTCTCAGCCACAGTTTGATCATGCGTACAATTACCCTTACAGGGTTGTTACTGGGGGCACCTGTAGTCCTAAATTATAGCTCATGCAAGAAGTCTCACTGCTGCAATCACCCTGAAGTCCCACCTACTGGCTGCCCTGAGCTTCTGGGGAGGTGAGCAGGTGGCTCTTAGAGCAGCGGCTCCATGACTATCAAAAAGGACTACTGGATGGTAAACAACCTAAATGTCCATCCACAGTAGAAAGGACAGGTAATTTGCGGTATATTCACGTATTCAATGGAATATTATATACCAATGAGAATAAACAATCTACAATGACACACAATAGAATGATGGGTCTCACAAACGTAATGTCAAGTGAAAGAAGCCAGACAGAGCGTACCCGCTGCAGGATCCCACTTCTGTAGAGAACACAGGCAGGCAAGAGTAGCCTACAGAGGTTACCCTAGTGGGAGATAGAGGGTGAGTGGAAGGGGCAATGGGGAAGGAGGTTTCTAGGGTGCAGATAATGAGCTGTTTGGTAATCTGGATGCTAATGACATGGATTTGTTAATTTTGCAAAAATGCAACAGGCTATATACCCTGACATTATATGCACTTTTCTATATATTCCACTTATAAAAATTGAAGGACTCCAGCAGTTTAAAACTTCTCTTACAAAGAACAAAGTCTTTGATCCCACAAAGCCAAAACAGATACAAGGCATACCCACCTGAGAAGAGGGAGAACACCCAGTCCAACCCACTAAGGACAACAAGGGACATATCCACAGTCCTCCTGAGAGATTTTGGATGACAGATGTGTAAGAAGGCAATCTTGGGGTTTGGGGTGCAGGGAGGGGGCACCTGGAAGAGAAGCAAAGGACTGAAAGATAGGCTGGTGACCTGAGACCACCCCCATCTCAACCACATCCGTTCCCGCTGAGCGAGCCCCTCCCATGTGTGCATCCACTTACCTGCCCATCACTGCAAGGCAGAGTATAGGCATTATTTTATTGGGTCTCACAAGAGCTTTCTAAAACGGGTTTTATTGTCCCTCCTTACAAATGGCAGACACAAGGCTTCAAGCAAATAAGTTACTTGCCAGCAAGCAGCAGATCTGGAATTTGAATCAGGATGTCTGATTGTAAGAACTGTCCATTGACCCAGGCCCTGTTCCTCCTCTCAGTGCAAAGATAATTCTGCCTACTTTCTAATCTTTGGTAAGAGTTGTACAGTGGGGATGGGGTGTGGGTGAAAGCGAACCGAAGTGCTTTACCCTCAGCCTGACTGATTTTCAATTATTAAACCTCTTGTTAGATCCTAAGGATGTAGAGAAACCAAGAGAGAGATTCAGATGACCACATCCATCCAACGTATCCTCTGCCGGCAGCGTGCGTCCGTGAACGCGCGGAACCGCCATGGGCACACTGCTATGGCTATGTAGCTCTCGCACTGCGTTTCATCCTCACGATAAACAGTGGAACAGTTTTTTGCCCCATTGTGCATACAGATGAGAAAGTGAGGACCAGAGATTGAAATAACTGGCTGAAGAAGGCCCAGGAAGGGAATGGCAGCACCAGAAATAGCCAAGCCTATTAATACACACTTGAAAAACTTGTGCCAGAATGTCAACACTCCAGCCCGCTGTTTAGACAGTGAATCCTCAAAACCATGTTAAAGAGAAGCCTCTCTTTACTTAATGAAGCCCAATGATCCTTTAAAAATAGTGCTGCTATTTATTGTATTTCTGCAGCACAGAGCAGCTGAGCAGAATATTTTAATGCCATGTTCTGAGAAAGATGCGGATTTGTACCAGGGATGCAACTGGCAAACCTTGAGAATACAGTTGCCTGTGATATCTGCATAAATACTCCCTCTTCTTACTTCTCTGAGGTCTCTGAATGGCATACCATCCCTGTCTGAGACCAAGGATAGGATTACAGGGGTTTGCCTGTTTCTGAGTCTGCATAGCCTGGTTAAAAGAATTTACCAATCACCCAACTCCAAGGAAGTCTCAGTCATCCTCAGCCTCTCAGTGAATTAATTCTGATATTAATAGGTGTGTCTCTGATGGATGCTTCCTCCTCTAAAGTTCTCAAGCTACTGCATGGCCAGCACGTAATTAGGTGCCATAGACAAAAGAGAGAGAGCGAGCGAGCAAGAGTATGTCCCCTGCTTGTTCCTTGTTCTAAGAGGGGAGATTAAATCACAAGTCCAGCCCAGAACTAACAAGAGAACAACTATGAGCCAAAGGGTATCTCTGTAGAATCCAGTGGAGACCGTCTGAAACGGTTTCTTTTTACTGCGTGACCTTCTCCAAATGGAAACCAATTCCTCCTGGTCCCAGAAGATAACAAGCCAGGAATTTGAATACCACGTGGAGAACAACTTATTTTATACTATTTTCCATTCTCATTACACTGCTGATTCATTTGTCACACTTCTCGTTCCTTTATGATCTTTGTGCAATAAAAAATATCGTCACTGGGTTTTCATTTGTACTGCCCAGCATGAATCCTGACTCTGTCCATGCTGGCGACGGTCTCCGCTGCCAGAGTTGACTCTCTTTTGGAAAGAGCTGCTCTCTCGCCTGCCCCTCATGCTTCCTCCCTTTCTCTGGGGTCTGCTCTGCTTTCCCAAAGCTGCCTTAGCCACATCTGTATCAGCCCCCACATTCAGACACAAGCAGAAATCACTAGAAACACCAACCTCACTCCTCCAAAGAGGCCAGCCATTGCCTATCTCCCAGAACAGAAACTGCAAGGCTCATGGCTCCCCTTTTGTTAATTAGGATCAAATCTCACTCTCTGATAACCCAGAGAAAGGAAAAGGCATCAAGTCAGGCTAAGAGGCTGTAAAAGAACTTCCTCTAATCCTCCCAAAGCACTCTAGAGAAGGCTTTCAGCCAAGTCAGGGTCATTTAATGTATTCTGTTCTGGAAAAGATATTAAAAATGATTAAGTTCATTAAAAAAGAAAGAAAAGAAACCTCATCTAAAGCGATGACCTCCGCCCAGCAGCTGTGTTAAAACAAGTACCTTTTCTCGGGATCTGATATGTGTCAGAAATCTCAACAAAGCTATGTGGAAAGGCAAGACACACCCACACCAGGGAGTGGGTCTGTCTAGAAAACCAGCAAAAGTGCCTAAAGATCAGAAGCAAACGTCACTCCAGGCTCAGTGCTGAAAAGGGGCCCGAGCAGGTACTACAGTCTCGATCCACAAATACTTTACAGTCTGGAAAGGGAGATGACAAATATACAGAAAAGAAACTATGTGATGAGTGCACAATGAAAGGATCCCTGGAGAGAGGACTTGTGCACTAAACCTTGAATGAGGAGTTGAGTTGGGAAGGGCAGAAAGCACATTTCAGGTAGAGAAGAATATTTTGAGCCAAAAGAGGAAGTTTACAAAAAGAGGAAGGCAACTTTGGTCCCAGGGGAGAGTGAGTAAAACAGATTGAATCTTTAAGAGCTTAGACACGAACTGATGAGCTGTGAGGTTGTTCGAAACATCAGTGTGAGTGTATTTTTACATGAAAGAGGATGAGCAAGATCTCCTCTTAACCAGCTCAGAACTCCCAGTGTACAGAATTCTCAAGTTTCTATCTCATCTCTACCTTCCATATCTTTCCTCTCTGAATTACCTCAAGGGGTTTTCAAGTGGGGATAGTACCCATCAAGAGAGCATTTGGAAATGTATGCAGAGCGCTTGGATCACCACTATGACTGGGAGACACAACTGGCCTTTAGGGCGGAGGGCAAGGATACGAAATGCCCTCCATTGTTCAGTGAAGAGTTGTCTTGGCTAATTTAGTGATAGTCCCCCTTTGAGTTGCACCAGCTGTGATGACGATGACAATAATAAAACAACAATAATAAAATCACAGCTCTAATCAATTGTATATGACCAAGAGCTAAATTCAGGCGTGTCTGAGTCAAAACCTTGTCCCTTGACACCATGATGACAGCCTCTGGTAGATCTTGATGAAATACATGTCTGCCCATTATTCCAGGCTAGAGGGACAGCAACCATGGCCAATTTATTTCCTCTTTTTCCTACAACTCTCAACATGGGAGTGCTTTAATGGATGAGCCATCCATGTAAAAGATCCCTCTAAAAATGAGACACAGAAGCAAAGGGAGTGTCATCTTGTCCTCTTTCAGTAGTTCTGAAACTAAATAGGGCTGCAGTGACCCTATATTCCAAAGAATAAATCATGGTTTGCCACCACAGCACAACAAAGAATGAGTGTGCCCCTTACAAATATGAGGTTCAGGGTAGAAGATAGAGTGGGGGTGCCTACATGCGACATACTGGAATGTCTCAATTAATAAAGATGTATGGGGACAATAGTAGAGAATACTTAAAACATGATATTGGTCCACTGACCACTGTTCCTCTCATGATTTGAAATGGGCTCTGACTCAAGGTTTGCTGAACTTGCAGGGGGCAGGGAGAGGAATTTCTAAATACTCAAAGGGGAAAATGACATTTCTAATGTTGTGTGCTATTCACCAACAATGTGGACTGAGCATCCTGAAAGAGTTTCAAAGAAACAGAAAAAAAAAAAAAAAATAGCATGAGGATTATGCAGTTGTGAATGGTCCATTCATATTAGAGTATGACCTGGGTAGTGTGACTTGATTTTTGTGAAAGGAAAGCTAGTTAGATTTAAGCAGAACCACAGGGCCCTAACCAAGCATATTGAACTCTGGGCAAGACCTCCATTCAATACAAACTACTATGCATCTTACTGTGTACCAGGATGTTTCTCCACGCTGTTGATAAACAGTGAACTAGACCATGTCCTTTACATTCTCAGCAGGAACCCAAGTGTTAAGCTCAAGCTAAAGCTGCAGCCCTTTTGGACATGCCCAGAGATTGTGGTGGGAGCAAGGAAAGGGGTGGGTGCAAGGCTGATGTCACAGTGATAAGTGAGGCGGCAGTAAGAATCACCCCACAGCCACCTAGACAAGATTGACCTAGTGTTCCTGGGCTGGAGAATTCAAGTAGGAGTAGGGCAACCAACCATCCTAGTTTCCCAGCAACTGAGGGATTTCTAGGAACAGTGGATTTTCTGTTTGTTGGGGAAAGTGCTAGATAAACTAGATGAACTGGTCACCATAGATGGGAAATGCCATCTTTTGCAGCTGAGCGGGGCTGGGGCAGAGGAAAGTTGCAAGCCCGAGGCCAGCCTGGACTCTGCTTCATTCCTACTTGGATGCCCTTCCTGCTTGTCCAGTTTCACCATGTCCCACCCCAGCTCTGTTCCATTTTAGGTCTTGAGGCTTCGCCATGTG
The DNA here is from genome assembly GCF_964656455.1 of Halichoerus grypus. Lineage (NCBI taxonomy): Eukaryota > Metazoa > Chordata > Mammalia > Carnivora > Phocidae > Halichoerus > Halichoerus grypus. The sequence continues at coordinate 19,561,009 of NC_135726.1, read as the reverse complement.
CCATGAACTGTTTTACCCAACTGAAACCTCTGAGTCTTATTTGACCACTACAAGTATTATCACTACCACGGGCATCAAGATAACTACCATTCATTGGATACCTAATACTGGGTGGGTAGGTGCTTTACACAATGTATGTAATGAATCTTCGTATCTGTGAGATACGAATTATTCCCATGGTAGAGATTGGAAATTGAGACTCAGGGACATTGAGTGCCCAAGAGACTCACCTCCAGATCTGCTTGCAAGTGGGATGCCCCCTGTTACGCCAGACTTTGGAGTCCTGTAGCACCTGCCCAGCTAGATCATCCTCCCACTCCAATTAAAAAAAAAAAGGGTGTTTGACAGCATCACCCACATTTGTATGTTTCTCTGATGACTCAGAATGCCCTTGGAAGCTAAACCAGGGAAAGCCACCATATGGTGAAATACTCCCATCTATACTGGCAATATTCATTCGCTTATAACCTTCACTGTGAAAAATCTCCTTGAGGCCTTTATAAGTGATATATTCCCTTACAGCAGATTTTGAGAAATGCAACACTTTCCCAACACCTCAGACCCTTAGGAACATGGAGAATTCCCATCATCAACTATGCTTTGTACTGGGCACTAAATGTAACACAGTGCATCTAGTGTCTGGGATTTCCTTCTTGAGCAGCCCTTGTAATGAATCTCTTAGTTTATACCTTTAGTTTTCCTATAAAGAAAGAAAAGGAAACTAAAGCTGTGTCATAAACTCCATGCCCTTCAGCTCAGCCTTTTCAACAACCATTTACAGATGAGGAAATAGAGCTTGAGAGAGGAGCAGTTCTTTAAACAAGGTCACAAGGCTAGTAAGGAAAGAAGCCATGATCTGAGGCCAAACCTCAGATCCAAACCCACTGCTCTCTTTCCTCTTGGCCTATTCACTCCTGCTCATGATGGAGTGCGGCATGGGGCACAAGAGAACCACTGGGGTATTTTTCAAAATGTCCATGTCTTATCCCCCCCACCCCTTCAGATCTCTCTTCCTGGAAGGTTGCAAAAATCCACTCTCATATCACACGGGGGAAATGTGTATTATGAAAAGTTTCTAAGATGTTTCTGCTAAGATGCCTCATATTTGCAGTTGGAAACCTGCGCACTGGACCACAGGGCCTCCTAGGAGCAGGGATTCATGACTAGAATTCACAGAAGGCAATCTCAGAAATCTATGAGCCCCTGAGAAACATAAAGTGGTCTGTGCAGGTAACATATGCATTATTCTAGGAGAGCCTCGGTCATTTTTACCAGATTCTCAAACTAGTTCCTGACTCAAAAAAGCTTAGAAAGCACTCCTTTGGAGAAAATGGCTTGCTCCTCAAGCACAAATGTTAATTCAATCCTTTCCAGCCTCAACAGGCCCTGGACATGTCTGATTTTAAGCCATTATTCAGGGCACTCATTCAGCTTGCATTTAAGGGAATGATGTTTCCTCAACTTAATGTAATATTGCTATTGGCAAATAGATCACTCTTAGAGTCATCGAACTGCCAACTTTTATAACCACCAAGGTAAAAAACGTTCATCAGATTTTGTCTTTTCATTCTCTCAACAGGCTTTAACAGATTTCTGTCCAGGATCAAAAGGTTGGTTGAATACTGGCCATGCATAAAGTTTTGTGGGTTAATTAAGACCATCATTAGTTGCTGGAGCTCACTCTTAGCTTCATGATTTGTAGGTAGAGAGTGTGCTTCTCTCAGACACAGCTGCTCCACTGGGATCAACCTGTGTGTGTGGAATGTTCAAACCAACACAAGACCCTTGCAGAAAACCTGGCTGGTTTCTGAGCATCCATCTTGGTGCTGGTCATCCAGGAGGGGGCTTTTCTCTTGGTTTGGTCCATTAAGCCATTGCAGTGGGAATTTTTGTGGGCAAACCTACTGCTGTTTAAATTGCTTCCTTATATTCTCTGCTGGTAGTTTTCTGTACAGTAGATACATCCACTGTATCTCTTTCCTTTTATGTGGTGTACATTGTTATGTTCATTGATCCAAACACTTATTGAGCACCTACAGTATGCCAGGCAAACTGCTAGGCACTAAAGAATAAAAGTGAGATGGGACGTGGGGTCTCCGTCCTCAGAGAGCTCCTCACTCCAGGTGGGAGAGAGGGAGATGGATGAACACATGGTGGAAAGAGCTCTGATGGAGACAGGTTGCCAGAAGGAAATAACATTGAGTGTTGAAGGGCCACTCAAAATGAAATGGGAGAATAGAGAGTAGGTAGAGGCTCTCCAGGCAGAGGGAATGGAATGTGCCAGAGCAGGGAGGTGGGCAGCAATACGTGTCTCATGGCCCATACCTATGTCACAATGGCCAGAACAGAGATTGTGGAACACACGGAAACCCCATCCCTCTTTTAGAAACGTGAACAGTCTCAGTGAGGTCAGTTGAACTGCTCACAAATAAAGATACTGTTCTGGGCTAAATGTTTGTGTCCTTCCAGATTCATATGTGGAAGCCATAAACCTCAATGCAATGGTATTTTAGGTACAGCCTCTGGGAGATAATTAGGTTTAGATAAGGTCATGAGGTAGGACCCTCATGATGGAATTAGTGTCCATTTAAGAAGAAGAAGAGAGCTTATCTCGAGTTCAAGTCATGGGCCATAGAAAGGATGGGTGATGAATCCTAACTCTTGATGGTCTAGAGAGTGATAAAAGGGGTGAAGTGACCATTTCTTGTTTATCGAATTTTCAACAAAATAAGGCAGCTCTTTTTGGGAAACCCAAGATGACCAATGATAGAGAATGATGTGATATGAGATTCAAAGGATGTGATATGAGATTTATAGCCAGGGTGAATTTCTGACAATCCTCCAGGCTTTCTTTTAGGAAGGCTAAGAACTTTGATCCCTTAAAGAGTTTGGTTGCGGGCGCCTGGGTGGCTCAGTTGGTTAAGCAACTGCATTCGGCTCAGGTCATGATCCTGGAGTCCCGGGATCGAGTCCCACATCGGGCTCCCTGCTCAGCGGGGAGTCTGCTTCTCCCTCTGACCCTCCTCCCTCTCATGCTGTCTCTCATTCTCTCTCTCACAAATAAATAAAATCTTAAAAAAAAAAAAAAAAAATTTTTTTAAAGTTTGGTTGGTGGGTGGGGGACATTTGGAGAAGAGGAGGAATTCCATTATGAATCCTACTTGGGAGACAGCCTTACCCCAGTGCCTTTAGTATACTGAGTGTCCATGAGCATAAATTCTCCAGTTGAAAACTGTTCAAGTTTTTAATTTTGGTCACTATGAGCATTTTCCAAAGATGTGACCTTGGATCAGCCTCCACCACACACGTTTTATGTTGTTGTTGTCGTTTCGGGTTTTATTGGGCTAAGGCTAGTTTTTGTTAAGTTGCTCATAACACTACTTAACATCCCAAGGATTCCAATTTAGGAAACCTGCATCAGACCAGTGCAAAGACCTACATACACACCTTCACTGGGCAAAAATGAAAGGAGGCTAGCATGTTCACAGCTGTTATCTCTATGTGATGCATTTCCATCTAACTGTATTTTTATTTTTATACTTTTCTGAATTTCAAAGGCTTCTAAACTGAATATTTTACTTTCAAAATTCAGGAGAAATTATTTCTTGGCTTGAAATCAAATAAATAACTATTTATGGTACCCAGGAACACTTCTGACTTACTGCTCTACCAGTTGTACAAGTTGAGATTGTTTATTTTTACAGCTGTTTAGGAGTATTTTTGAGGAGTTTGAAGATGCTGGGCTAGGGAAATAAAGGACCTGAAGAGATTTTTTTTTTTTTTTCCTATGTCACTGGTTCTCAAAGTGTGGTTCCTGGACCGACAGCATCACTTGGGAATTTAGAAATGCAAAACTCCCACCACCACAAATATAAACATCTCCACTGAATCAGAAGCTCCAGGGATGGGGAGTGTTTTAACAAAACCAAACAGCAGTTTGAGCCCCACTTATTCTAGGCTCAGAGAGTCATGGGTGGGCTGTCAGCGTCACAGGTGACTTGATCCTGACATCCCCCTTCCAGCCACCCTACCACCCCAGCAGCCTGTTCCCTGGGTCACCGAAGGAGGGGGGGAGCAGCCATGGCCTGTGCAGATTCTTCCAGGTGTCTGTGAGGAGTAATAAGCTGCCTCCCGGCTTAATCAGCCTTCAGCTGCTGCTGCTTTCAGGAGTCAAACCGCACCAACCAGCTAGTAGGTCCTACAGCTGGAGAGCACCAGGCACGGGGAGCGGTAATGAGGGACTTCCCCTAACCGGGGTCGATTCCTGCCCCCTGCCCCCCAGCAGGGAGCCCAGCCCTGCAGATGGCTGTGCAGCATGAGGTGGGCCCCTCTCCTCCCTGACTCCACCGCGGCGCCTCCTGGACCCACCGGCGGCAGGTGGGGTGTTTCAGCTGGGACACGATCCCGAGTCCCTCATTTTACAAGTAAGAATTTGAGGTGCGATGAAGAAAAGGATAGGATATACCCAACAATGGCTTGCAAAATTTGTTCCTCAGCTTAAATCCATTTGCAGTACACACCCTAATGGGAGATGATGATTTTTTTATGAAATAAATACATGTAGCAACGAATCCATCATCGCCTTGTTATTGCAACAGATAGAATGTACACGAGTAGATATCTATCATATATTGGTCACCATTTAAAATAAGGCTACCATAGAGGACAGATTGCAAATTATACAAAACAGCCCCAAATTACACTCTTTCCTGGGCCTGTTGTACTGGATCCCAGTATGCCCTTTGCTCAAATCGTAGCAATCAGTAACCATTTTGCCCCTGGTGCTTTCAGCCGCGGCCAACTCATGATTGAGGCAGTGGGAGGTGTCGGGAACAGACTACGGGCTTCCAGCAGTCCCAGACCTGCCGCTCACTAATCAGTGTGACCTTGAACAAGTCACTTAAAATGTCTGGCCTCAGTCTCCCCGCCTTTGAAACCCAGGGGTTGGTGGTTGGTTAATGTTCAAAGGCCTTGTCACTGACAATAACGCACACTTCACACGCATTTCCAATTTGCCTGCTTAGGGACAGCAAATCACACCCCCGCCCCCATAAGCCCACCGAGACAGGCCAACCCGTCTGTGCCTGGGTGTCCTTGTCCCCTCCACCCCTCCACAGCATCCCCTGTCACAAAGCTTAATCCCGTTTGAAGCTCTGGGGAGCCCAACGTCCTGACTAATTTGCCTGACTGCTCAGCCAGCAAGCCGGCCTTGGTGGGCTCATTTGGCATTCCAGTGACATTTGGCTCAGGCTCCAGCAGGAATTGTCCCTGTCCCTCCAAATGGCCATCTTGGATACTATGAAATTAAAGATTAGAATACCAAACGCTGAAGCACCCCACTCTATCCAGTGAACACTGGAGATGCTTCTGCCATTTACGGCCCCGAGAAGAGCCGGGCCCCACTTGGGCAGCTGGAGTCGGTCCTAAATTACCTAAAGAGCCCAAGTACTGGGCCTGGGCTCCATTTGTTTACAAAATAGGCACTTTCAAAGGCCCTTTACTAGGGACTGGCAATTCCCAGGTCCCCTGCTATAGGCTGATGCATAATGCATAAGATGCTGGGAAATGTGTATTCATGAGGGCGGCTTGGCTTTTGTCAAAAAGAACTGTGAAATATTATGATGGAACAATTTTCATTTCTGCCACATTGTTTTTATAGTGCATTCATGACTGGGGATTGAGGGCTTTTCGAGTTTTGTCTGGTGCAGATGTTGCGATGCTGAGAGCTGCTTCAGACATCCTTATTTTCCAACTTGGTTGCTGACAATTACATGGGGGGGATGGTTCTCACGGGAGACAAAGGATATATGTCCTCAAGTGATCTTGTCCTAAATTTATTCGGGAGGGAAGGACAAGAAGGAGGGAAGGGGGAAAGGAGGGAAAGAAGGGGGCAGAAACGAATGTTTGGAGAAGCCTCCTGAGTGCCAGGCCTTGGGCGAAGGCTTCTCTCATTGCTTCTCCCTTACTCCTAGAAGGGGGCCATCACCTCCATTTCCCATATGAGGAAATGGAGGCCTAGCAAGGCTGAGCCACTTGTCTGAAATCACGTAAGCTTGGAGTTGCGAAGCCCGGGTTTGAATCCACTCTGCCACGCCCAAGCTTCTATTCTTCTCCGGCACCAAGCTACAAGAAGTGAAACCAAGGAGGACTCTCCTTCTGCAGGCCATCGAGAGACCTGGGACACAGGGTGAGCTGCGCACAAGCAGCCACTGGGTGAGGAACACCTGGAGGAGAAGGGCTGGGATCTGTGTCGGGCATCTGGGCGCCATGTTCAGGCAAGCACACATCTTGCGAGGTTGAGGAACTTGCTGAGACTCCATAGCTTCTGCCTTCTGGTACCAGCATTATACCAGCTCAGATCTTCTGCACCACAAATCCCATCCTTGTGTCACCACGCCGCTGGCTGCCTCCTAGTCCGGGAAATGCTGGTCCCTTTGGTCGAGCCCTCGAGCCAGGAGGGAATGAATTCCTGGAGGCAGGAATTGTGGCTTCATTTTCCCTGGATCCCCAGGGTTGGCGTAGCTCCAGGCAAGCTCAGAGGCAGGCTCCCACACACACTTTAAATGTATCCAGCATGACAGAGAGGCCCAGGCTCCAGGCAAACTCTGTGGCAAAAGGGTAGACTGTCAGGGAGGCCAAGCAAAGAAAGGGAGATGGGAGTGCCCAGGGCCTAGCCCCGGGAGAGCGGTGCAGGTGGGCGAAGCACAGGGGTCTCCTAAGGCCAACACATATTCAGAGCACTGAGCAGGTGAATGGCAGAGAGAGGGCAGAGAGCAGAACAGGGAATGAAGGAGCACCGAAGGCATAGGTGGGTCCCTTCCACAGGCCGGGCCAGAGCAGAGCCTTGAGGCCCATGCTGCAGGGAGGAGAGGCAGGGCTTTCAGCTCGAGGGAGCCCACGGACAGGAAATCCCTGGCCGCCACTGAAGACCCACCGCTCCTGCTCATGGACATGACCCAAGTGAGTTTGGAAGTTCTGCAAACATGGAGACACGGATGTGTCTCCTGAAAGTCTGTCTGGCGGGGAGTTCGTGAGGATCTCCAGACATGCCCAGGTCCATTTTGTTTTCTACACCAACATCTTCATTGTTCTGGAACTTCCAGGGGTCAATCCCTAGTGTTACAAAGGTGGTCCTCACCGCAAATGCAGCCCCACAAACCTCTCTGCCCATTTCTAAAGCAGACCATGCTCTTTCTTCCTTGAGGGTCTTGGCATTGGCCGTTCCTCTGCCTCCAGCACCATCCACTCCCTCTCTAGTCAGGGCTGGTGCCTGCCCACTCTGCAGACCTCAGGTTACCTAGTTGGCTCTCTCATCCCAGTATTTCCCATCCGAGCGGGCTGTCTGGGTTTGCGGTTGTTGGTGTGGTGGTTATTGTCTGGTTGTCTGCCTCCAGTTGTAATGAAAGTCTGTGAGAGCAGGGATCAGGCTCGATCTGTCCACCCTTCTCTGCCCGGCACCCAGCATCATGCCTAGGACGTGGGAATGAATGAATCAGCCCACAGTGTGTTGTGCCAGAGCATGAATAAGACGTATCTAAAGGGATTAAAATCCAACAATTTGCTCTTCTGCCACACAGGGCACTTCCGCCTATTTGGATAAGCAAACCCGGGCCAGGCGCAAGTACCAAAGCATGAAAAAACAGATCAAAGCTCACTGCAACCAAGTCCAAGAGTTTGCCCTGACCCTTCTTCCCCTCAGCAGTCAGGCAGAGTCTTGTAAAAGATCGGAACATATGTGGTTTCAAAACCACACACTCCCAGGTACAAGTGTAACCATTAGGCTCAGTTTTTCTCCATCAGCATGAAAGAGAGTGACGTCCCCTGCTGGCGTTGCGGTGAAAATTGACTTAGAGCAGTGTTTCAACCAAGGGTGATTTTGCCCCTCAGGGGACATTTGGCAAACGTCCGAAGACATTTCTGATTGTCACAATAGGGGTACAGCAACGAGGGATACTGTTAAATGTCCTACAAAGCACAAGACAGCCCCCACTCGGCCCCAAATGTCAGCAGTACTGAGGGCCAAAAACACCAAGTCAGAGAGGTTGCAGCCATACAAGAAGTCTTCATATCCCCCCTTTCCCGTGACTGGGGCTACCTGCAGACACCTGCGAGGGGTCTTTCAGCCGTGTCTGAATCCTCCCTGAGAGCTCCTCCTCAAGGAATACCTGTTATCTTCATCTGTGCGAGCTGCTGGGGCAGAATACCATAGACGGAGTGGCTTAAGCACAAACACTTACTCCTCACAGTTCTGGAAGCTGGGAAGTCGAACATCAAGGCACCAGCAGATTCGTGTCTGGTGAGAGCCTACTCCCCAGTACATCAACGGCCACCTTTTTTGGGGTGCACCCCCATGGTGGAAGGGGTGAGGGAGCTCTCTGGGGTCCCTTTCATGAGGGCACTGATCCCATCACAAGGGCTCTACCTTAATGACCTCATCACCTCCCATGAAGGTAGAGCCCTTGTGATGCAATCAGTCTCCCCTCCAAATACCATCCTATTGGAGATTAGGGGGCGTGGGGGGGTGCAAACATTCAGTCTACAGCACCTGTCTTCCACTTGCTATTGAAGTCCTTTTCTCACCTCTACATTCCAATCTGCCCACCAAGAAGCCGCCACCTGGTCTCCTGGCCGTCAGTCCTGTTTGTTCCTACCGGACGGATGGCGCACAGCAGCACGATTCAGCCTGCCTGTGGCTGAGGCTTTCTCACACAACACTGCCACTTCCTCCGGCCCTCCTTAGGCCGTAGCACAAAGCATCGCCTCCTAAGGACAGAACCTGATTCATGACAAAGGAGAGGGCTTCCTGGGCAGGCAAATCCAGGGTCCTCATTATAGGGCTTCTTCCTAATTGTCTGGCTTTGCTCATTTGCAAAATGGGCACAACCAACTGCAAGGATCAGGCTCTCCCTGAGCATCTGAGACATGGTATGTGACATGTTGCGTGTCGGCAATAAAATGCCCTTTTTCCCCTTCACCTGCAGAGCTTAGTCAAGGCCTGAGAAGTTGACTGCTAAGTCAAACTCTCTTGAATGGAATGGTTTTTGTTTTCTGATCCTTGAGAGCCAAGACTATTGCCAGGTAGGGTAGAGAGGCAAGAGGCTTCAAGGGGTATATTTGGAGGAGCACATTTTCTTCCTAAGATATCTTTCCATTTCATTGCTCTCCCCCATACAGAGCTAAAGGGGTCCTCCTTCCCTCAGCAAAGTCCTGGCAGCACGGATTCCCCAACTCTCCTTATTCGGATCACCCCTCCCGAGAATGAGCCTGTCACCTGTGGCGAGCACTAGGCTACCTGGGAAAGTACCATTGCCAGGTCTGTGCCCCATCTGTAGCTGCTTGAAATGGTATGTTCACATCCTACAAAAACAAAGGGCCTCACAGCTCTTCAGACTCCTGGACATAATTTCCAGGACACGCAGTGATTCTAGAAGGAGAATGTCAAAGGGGGCTGGCGACTCGGGGAGCAGGCAGAACTCCATTCACCTCCAGCTACTGAGGCAAGTCCGGCAGACTCAGGGCCATAGATCCAGCCAAGTGTGGGCTCCCCAGGGCCTCCTTCACCTCATTCACAGCCCACTTTTTATGAAGCTCATGCAGAAACATCAAGAAGGGAGAACCATACTGAGAGACAGGCTGAGGGTACACCTGTTTCATTTGTTGGGAGGCCACCCAGGATGGCACACAGGTCCCTTTGTTCATAGTCCCAGTCTCCATGGAGGCCAGAGGACAATGATATTCTAGCCCTGAATGAACCAACTAACCAGGCGTGCTTTCGAGCAGACTTCACCTGTCGGTTCTATTACAGTGTTGGGTTGCCGAAGGTCCCAGTTCCTCCCCTCAACCCGCCTCCACCAAGGGCCTGAGGAGAGGCGACATGGGACCAAGCAGAAGACATGGCAAGAGCGTGAGTGGCTTACTCTGAAGATCTTGCTAAGATGTGCAGCTGTCCGCGCAAAGACAGGGAGCGATCCTAGCAGGCCTCAAGCAGAGGGAGCTAATGATTTAGGAGGAGACAGCAGAAGGCTGTAGCAGACACTAAGCCACAGACACAGGAATGGCCACACTTGAAGAGGCCAGCTGACGGGAGCAGCTGCAGAATACTTTATTTCAGTGACTCAGAGTTTTACCACTTCTAAGAGACCAGTCACAGCTAAGTCTGATCAGCCTTAATACGTAAAACATCGCCCAGAAACTGGCAGAGAGTAACAGACACTATCTTCACAGCGCTGACTGATACCAGGGACGGCATGAACCCCTGGGGCACACTGGGCTCTAGGGAGGGGGAGATCTGCTCTGGCCCCCTTCTGTGCCTCACTGTCCCCAACTGTGACATGGGGACAGGAACTCTGCCTGGCTTATCTATTGCAAGGATCAGAGTAGAGGATTCAGAAAAGATAAATCTTTAAATACTGAAGGACTAGGAATTAACCCTCTGCAGATGGAAGTTCTAGTATCATTTCTTCTGGAAGCTTCCCAGGTCCTCCCTGATCCAATCAATTCTCACCATTAGCTCTCATAGTACCGTGTCACTCTCCCTCAAAACACATCATGTTGTCATCTCGCATTTCTCCATTTGATTCTCTAGTTAGTATTTCTCACACGTGAGAATGTAAACGCCAAGCAGGCAAGCAGCTGTGTCCATTCTGTGGTTGGCACTTTTTGTTCTTACCATGGCCTCCTGGTGCAGGTCAAATGCCTAAACAAATGAATGAGCACAAGCTCCACGGTGCTGGAGAGAAACTACAGCAAACGGCCCCAATCGTGGCCACTGCATCATTCGGAGGAAGGTATCCTCAGGCTTGATAACCAACTGGACGCCTCTCTGAGACCATCACCTCTTCCTGAAGTTTAGCAAGTTAATGAAGGTGGCCGCTATTTATTCCATTTGTGGGGGGGGGGCGAATCTTCCCTTACCTACAAACTGCTGAAATATATTAGGCGGACATCCTGAAACATCTAGTGATTGTATGAGATGTGCTCTAAAAGGGAGAGAGAAAGAAAAAAAAGAACTGGTTTTGCATTTACGGTTTCCAGCAATCCCACAAAAAGCAAAAGGCTGAAACAGAAGCGTCAGGTGAGTTTTAAAAGAAACACAGATACAATAAGTTAAATACTACTTTGTGCTGCTGGCACAATGCGTGGCAATTATTAATCCTTAATTATGCAGAAATCTAACCATCGATGGCCCTCTAATTAAGAGTCCAGTGGTTTCCAGCAAGCACACACCACTGTCACTACATCCACTGGCGAGAAGCAGGAAACCGTGCTTTGTGCTCTGTGCCACGTGTTAGGGCTGACTCCATTTTCTCCAAAATTTTGAGCAAAAAAACAGGACTTTTTTTTTTTCTTTTTTTGCTCCTTGTCCCAGGTTGAATTTCCCCTTTTTGTCCTGAGCTTTGGATAATGGCATCATTAACTTGGTTACATACCCATTTGGCAGGGGAACAGGTGGGCAGCACAGAGGTAATGGTGCTAGAATGAAGAGAACAGCAAAAAGTAAATTGTTTAAAGGCCCCAGATGATTAAACAATTACTCTCTTTGTAGTTCATATTTTAGAGTAAATAGCATTTACCCTAGACTGCATTTTTTTTTGTCTCGGAAACTCGTCTGCCTCTGCCGGCTGTGCGTGGGTCCCCTTTCTCCCCTATGAAATTTTATCCCTCCAGGAACTCTTTTGTGAGCAGAAGCTGCTAATCTCTGGCCAAATGAAAAAGGCCTGCACTTTCTGCTCCTGTCCCGCATCAAGCTCTAATTTCCAAACACGATATCCTTTGCCTGAGAGCCGGCTGCACTCCGTTGTTTCTCTCTGCGCACTAATTCAGAGGTTTTAACTCCTTCGTTCAGTAAGATTTACCAACGGTGCTGACAACGTGGCCTCTCATTTTCAATGGATTTCCGGCCTCCAGAGGCCATTTGGGATTCAGCTCCCCACTCTGATGCCCGCACCCTCAAAGCTTCCGCGTGTTGGTCACCATGAAGTAACCACAGCGTATGCGCACGAAGCCAATGTCCCATGTCTGGGAATTGTTTACATCCCCAGCTTCTAAATTGGGGGGTTGGGAACTAAATGTGGCCCACATGTTGCTGAGATGTGAACCGATCTGAAAATTTTAACCAGAAACGATGAAGCATGTATGTGTAGGTCTGTGATAACAGACACTCATGACTGGGTAGGGCAGGGGGTTCTTTTTAATTGAGACAAAAAATGAATTGTGGATTGACAGCTTCTCCTAAAAGCATTAAGTGAGAAAAGTGTCATAAATTTGGACCACGTTCAAGTTTCAACACAATTAGGGGCAGCCCTCTAAATCTAGCAAAAGTGGGATATCAAACTGCAATAAGGCCAATTCTTGCAATCTATTCCACTCCAGGCAAAGGAGTCTTGATTCCAAGACTCAGATGACTGTACCTCCTCAAGGTCTCTATCTGTACTAAGAGGGGATCTTTATCTCCAGCCTCTTCCTCGAGATGATAAATGGATTTATTGAGTATGCTGAAGTTCATGCTCTGGAAGGAGAACTTGATTCATGTGAGTCCACACACTGAAATAAATAGACCACATAGAAAATACAGTGGGCTTTGAGCCCAAGCTTCACTATTTACACTGAGATGGGAAAACAGCAGTGGCGGTGGCACCTGGGGCTTGGGAGAAATGCAGGTTCCTGGGCCCCAGCCCAGACGTTCTGAATCAGAATGTGCATTCTAACAAGACCCCCATTTGGAACATGCTGCTCTAAAAAGTTTCTGCAACCAATGTTGGGGAGGTTGCAGTTCATTTCTGGTCCAGATCACCAGCTCCTAGCCCTTATGTGGGCCATAATGACAATGGGTTCATCTGCCCTCTTTCTAGGAGGTCCTCAATAAATAGGTTTTCAATGAATGATTCTTCTTCTCTGTGCTCTGTATGCACTGGAGTGTCCAATTCTGGCTTCAGGAATCATATTCCTAACCTTTGAAGTGTGCTTGCTAGTTGCTAGCTGGTTCTCAGGTCAACCTGTGAGGGCCTAGTGTTTGTAGGCTAATCTCAGGATTAGAAGCATTGTGCAGCAACCATAGTTCCGATGGTGAGCCCTGAGGCAAAACTTCCACTTTCACTTCAGCCCTGTGAATTCTCTTTTTTTTTAAGATTTATTTATTTAAAACAGAGAGACAGAGAGAGCATGAACAGGAGGGGCAGAGGGAAAGGGAGAGGGAAACTCAAGCGTACTACACAGTGCGGGCGGAGCCAGTTGAGGGGCTTGATCTCGTGATCCTGAGATCACAACCCAAGTGGAAACCAAGAGTCAGACGCTTATCCCCACCCCATGAATTTTTAAACCTCTTTTACTAGCAAGAATCACTTTCTGGCTGCTATGAAAAGCCCAGAGTGCAGAGCCAGGGCACGTCCTGTGTAACACTATCAAACTTCCCCCAACAGAGCTATGACCCAGCCTGTGCCGCACTATTTAACTTCCCTGTCCTGCCACTGACTACAATCCAGACTGCAATCACTTTGTCCCAACCATCAATAATAATGGAACACAAAGTAGACTGTCCTGCTTCCTCAGTCCCACTCTTCAAAGTGGAGTGGATGTGTCTTCTTCTAACCAGACTTGGCTTTGCTGCAGGTCATCAAAAAACAAAAGAAAAATAAATACCACCACCACCACCACTACCACCTGTCTCGAGATATTGAAAGGGAGGCAGGGAATGTGAAATAAAGAGAATGTTTAGGGCAAATATGATGGTTGTTTCGTCCTTTTTTTATTTCACCTTTGGGTGCATGAGAATCTCCAAGAAGATACCTGTTACCTTCAGTTCCATCTTTTCTAACGCCACATACAGAGGGTGAGAGGGCCTCATTACTTTCCTCTCCAAGTCTGGAGTTGGCCTGCCCCCCCACACCGAGCCACTCCAAGGGTTTGCTTTAGCTCTGCCCTCCCTGAAGGCCACTTCCTGTGCCAACTCCCCTCCCCCAAGAAGGCCCCCTCCCCACGCCACTCCTTCCCCCAATACAGCTGCTCACTTACTATCATCTTCACTTACTCACATACCCTCAGAATGTTTCTTTACTTTCCCATTTACCCCAACTGGGAGACATGGTGACCCAGGGATTTAGGGGTTAGATGCCCGTGGCTTAAAACCCGTCCTGTCTCCTGCTGGTCAAATGACAGTGGATAACTCATTTATCACCTTTATGTCTCTGTTTCATCCTCTGTTGAATGGAAGTAGTAGTATATATCACATAGGGCTGTTCTGCCCGTTAAAAAAGTAGGCCCATATCAGGTACATAGGATAATGGTCAGTGCATAATAACTGCTCCCATACTATCCACCAGGCCCTGCTACCGGGGGTCCTGAGGAGTCTCTATATATCAGGCCTGCCAAGAGAGGAGGAGGAGAGGCTTATGGGAGCCCACCTCACTCATATGTGAGATCAGACGCAACTCTTTCTCAATCCTGTAGCTTCCCCAACTGTCACAGAAAATGCACAAAAGTCGGAGCCATCTTGAAAATCAGTGAGTGGAATTCTAAGGCCTTGGCGGCGGGGGCGGGGGGGGGGGGAATGTATTACAGAGAAAAGAGACACCAATTTTCCAACCAGACAAATCCAAGCCAGACAAGCTGTGTGACCGCAGGCAAATCACTTGAACTCTCTGAGCTTCCATTTCCTCATTTGTAGAATGGAGATAACCATGGCTCCTTGCAGAGGTTGCAGTGGGATTAAATAAATGTGTTTAAACATCTAAAACAGCAGATCCATAATTGGGGATAAACAAGTGAGAGTCTGTCGTCTCTCTTGCCTTTTCATAAAAGGTCAGGGAACATCAACATTGAGGAGGCTGACATCATAACCTGCTCCTCAAGCAGTGACAGCTACTCCTGAGCCATCAGCGCAGGAGTGATCACTTGAGCTGTTCATTAGCATAAATATTCCACAACAATGTCATTTTAAAGCTCCCAAAAGAGCACCTGTTATCTATCCCACAAATTGGGCCTTCCATGGCATAAATCATCAAGAAGCACTTCCCATGTGTCTTAAATGAAGGAGTGCCATTCCAACCAATAAAGCAAATAGTAAACAAAACAAAAAACTGACAAAGCACAGAAACACCCCATGCTGTGACTTTAATAGTTGATCAATTGCAGATCAAGAGCTTTAATTTCTCCTTAGCACTGGGTTGACAGCAGGAGCTGAGTTCCCACTCATTTAGATTTGATTACTTTGGTGAAAAACAAGGCTCCAGTCATCAGACCTTGGCCAATAAACACCCTTAAACTTGGGACTCTCTCCCAGAGAAAGATCCAGAAAATAGACAACACCACAGAGCTGCTAAATGATCCCCACAGAACAGGGCTGTATAGTGACCATCAGCCCACCACATAGCTAAGCTGTGAAGCCGATTCTGTTTCCTTGAGTAGATCATGAGTTATCTGAGCGTACAGGACATGCTCAGTCTTTGGCAGGATCCAGACCCAACCAAGTTTGCTTAATTATTTCCTCGGGCAAACAAGTGGTAGTCAAGCCAAACTTTGCCTCACTACTCAAGTTCCTTTGCTGACCATCATATGAAGGTTATGCATCTCTAATTCCACCAGGCTCAGTTACTTCCCACCTTCTCTTTGAGTCCTCCTCTGATATTTTACAGAAATACATAATAGTAATTATAATAATAACCCACACTCCTCCAGTCCTCCCAGAACTCTTTCTGGTACACATTCATGGCCCATTTCATACGACAGCATCTACGCCCTTACTTGAGGACAATGAAGACACTGTCATTGTACAAGACTGGGAGAGGATGAGGACATGGAGACACCATGTCCACCTGAGTCTAACAGAACAGACCTGAATCATGACTCTGCCAGGTAATGGCTGAGTGGACTTTTACAAATGATTTAACTTCTCCATAAAATGGTACAATACTATCTATCTCATAGTCTATTCATTCATTTGTTTTCTACAAATACTATGGAGTGCCTTATTTGCCAATTATGGATCTAGGCACTGAGGATTGAGCAGTGCACAAGACAGACATGATTCCTGATCCTGTTCAAGTGAGGTATAGAAAGATCGCCTCTTTAAAGGTGGTTAGTCCATGGAAGTAACTCAACTCAACAAATATACAGCTATTTCCTTTGTAATGCCCAGGACCAGGCCTTGACATCTAACACTTGCTCTATAAATAATGAGAGAATAAAGTAAGTAAGTGCTTCTAAATTAGCCAGAGCCAGATCCAGCATACTTTAAGCAACACGATCATTTCTCTGCCTAGTTAAGTGTAACTCAGTCCGACTATCACATCATGTCCCAGTGCCTTCATGGGGCTGTACTGAGCTCAAGGTTCAGGGAATATCTAGGAGAATGGATCATATTCTGCTAGGCTGGGGGGAGAATGAGATGTAAACAGCTCAATATAATTGCCACATGATATGCACATAAAGTTAGACAAATGTGCAAGACGCGACAGAGGAAGGAGCGAACTCTCAAGTTAGAGGTGGCCTTCCCCAAGGTGGTCACACCTGAGCAGGTATGACAGAGGGAGGAGCTTTGTTACTGGATGTTCACATCACTCTGCTCATTCAACACATGCTCATTGAATGACTGTATGTGCCCAGCTCCATGCTAGGTTCTCTGAAGGCCAGTTCAAAGTCACAGGCTCTGTCCCAAAGAGAATCTATACAGCATAAGCAGGTCTGTCCCAGAGGGCTGTGAGGAGCTCTGTAGTGCTCGGAAAGTGGTATGCCTAGAGTAGTCAGGGAGGGCCTCTTGGAAGAGGGGGATGCTGATCTTAAGGGGAGAGCAATATTGAAGCAAGGTGAGAGGGGAGATACACTGGCAAGAGGGTTGCATTTCCTACTTTTCTTGGCCTGGAGTTTTTTCTCTTAGGCATGACTTCAAATGTGAACTATCACCTCTGTGGAAGAATAGAACCAAAGGGGGAAATGACCACTGAGAATAGCTATTTGGGGCCTCAAAGGGCAAGGAGCAGCATGCTGAGTGGCCTTCAGAAGCAGGGCATTGCTTAATATTGGGCAGAATAGAGATGCCAGACAGACTGGTCCCGGGTTGCTGGAGGAGCGGGCTACCTGGGAGGTGGCAGTCCCCAGGCCTCCCCAGCAGAGAGAAGCCATGACAGGCCCTGGCAGGGGCCCAGAGATGGCAGGGGATGCAAGCGGTGGGTCCTGGCCCTCCCTTCCTGACCACAGACCATGAATTACAAGCTGCCTGGCAAGAGCCAAGGCCAGCGCTGAGCAAAGCAAGTTACCTGGGTCCAGGCCGAAGCCCTGCTGCCTTTCTACCTTCCTCTACTTGTCAGAGGCCTTTCAGCTTCCAGCAGCTGTACCTTTAAGAGAGGGGAGAGGAGACAGACCAAAAGGGTGATGGATCAAGTACCAAAATCGAAAAACAAAGTGCTGAGCTCTAAACTCCCCCCGGAGTCTCTGTATTTTTTACCTCCATCCCCAAATATCTATCATCACTAATAAAACTTGATAACACTATCAACCAAAGAGTAAAATTCAGCGACAGAGACAGGCCCTCTGTGGGCTGTGAGCATGAGTACTGGCAGGAGAGGGGCACCGCACCCGAGGGAGGAGGGGTGAGGGGCTGGAAGGACTTGGAGGAAGCCTGAGGCCTGCAGTAAAGGAAGGAGCCTGTCTCCATCTTTCCCCGCAACAGCATCTTTGCCCCAGGCTCTTCAAATGCCTTCAATTAATCTCCAATCTTGAACAATGTGCACTTGGTCATGTGGGGGAAGGGGACTTGACAATTGTTCTGAGCTGAATTATGTCCCCAAAACGTAGATGTTGAAGCCCTAATCTCTAGACAGGGCCTTCAAAGAGGCCATTAAGTCAAAATAAGGCCACTTGGGTGGACTCTCATCCAATATGACTGGTGTTCTCACAAGAAGAGATTAGGACACAGCAGAGACACCAGGGATGCGCACGCCCCCCCCCCCCCACACACACACAAGATCATGTGAGGACACAACACGAAGGCAGCCACCTGCAAACCAAAGGGACAGACCTCAGAAATCAACCCTGCTGACACTCTGATCCCCAGACGTCCAGCCTCCAGAACCGGGAGAACATGGATTTCTGTCGGTTAAGCCCCGCGGTCTGCAGTGTTCCGCGATGGCGGGCAGCCCTGGCAGACAAAGACAACGGTGCACAGCTCCCGCGGCGAGAGCACTGCTGAAGGACTGACCGCTCAGCCGCCTGAGCTACGAACCAAGCTACGAAGCGCCAAGCCCGCAGAAGCGCACGCGCACGCGCACACGCACAAGGACAGACACGTGACGTGCTCACGCACCCACACGTGCGGCTGCCATGATGGGATGCTCGGACCTTCCAAATGTCCAGTCCTCTCTTTTGAAAGAAACAATTTTCAACCGATTTTCAATAACCTTAGTGTGCTGGGAGTGGGCAGCCGGCCTTTATAAATTTCATGCGAATGATTTAGTTTTAAATACAAAAGTTAGGGGCGCCGGGGTGGCTCAGTCGGTTAGGCGCCCGAGTCTTGATTTCCGCTCAGGTCATGACCTCAGGGTCATAAGGTCGAGCGCTGCCTCGAGCTCTGCGCTGGGCATGGAGCCTGCGGAAGATTCTCTCTCTTCCTCTCCCTCTGCCCCTCCCCCCCTTCTGAAAACAAACAAAATAAGCAAAATGGAACTCATACAAAATGCTTGCTCAATTTGACCTAACTAGTCACACTGGCAGGTTTGAAGGCCCCGTTCCCACTTGGAGCAACGGCTGTTGTCGCTCTAAGCTGGAAAGTGTGCCCTTCAGGGCACGGGGGAGCCCCATAAAGATGACACGGACCCAAAGCCACATTGCCTCTCACTGAGCTCAGCTGTCTCTCGGAGCCTGGGACATCCGTGGTACTGCTAGGACAATTCCCCACATCCCTTTGTAACCTGATGTTTTTGTCATACTGAAGAGTTCCAGCCTGGAGGAAAGGCGCTAATTGAAGGCAGGTGGTTTCGACTCCTTCAGGAAGGAAACTCATTTGATGGCTTCCTACCTCTCTGTCAGTCAATCAACAGGCAAATATTGGCAGCTAGCTGAGTGCAGGACGCCAAGGTGGCGGTTGGAAAATAGAGAAATTCGAATAAACAAATACCCCGCTGGCAACATCATGAATCAGCAACGGCAAGAAGATCTGGGGCAAAAGCAACTCCTCCTTCCAGGCGATTTGAAGATGCACAGATCGAGCTCTTCACTCCGTGCTGACGAGTTTATGGTTTCTCTTAATGTAACCTTTAATATTTCGGCTTTATTTCCCTCCCACTGGCTGCGAGGGAGTGCATTCTGATGGGCAATACGGGGGTGTTCAGCGCCGGCTCCCACCACCCCGCACAGGAGCATGCACCTACCCAGGCTAATTTCCAGCAGTGGCAGCAGGCTCAGATGGCTGCTCCATCCCTCCTTCCCATCTCTACAATCGCCACAGAACAGATAGTTGAGTGCTCGACATTCCCTTTGAATTAAGGCTGCAAGTGGGCATTTTCCTTAGATGGCTACTGCAGGCCTCCCCACAGCTAATGATGCCCCAGAATGCAGATTTCACCTGTTCCTTTCATATGCACAACACTAGGCTTGAAATTTGCAAGTCCTCAATGAAGAAATAGCCCTGATTGCTCATTAAAAGCAAGAGAGAAAGCAATTAAAATACAAAAGGCAGAGCAAAGCTTAACACTTGGAAGTTGAAAGTTGAGCAAGCATTGTCAGAAGATGGGGAGGCAATTTTAGAGTGTGGGAGCCTGAGAGAGGATCAAGGACCCTAGTCAAAGAAACCACACAGGAGAACAGATGCAAAGAGGGGAGAGAGCCAGAGCAGGCCTAGTGCTGAGCATTCTTTTTCTTTTTTTTTCATTTAATTTATATTCACTTAATTCACTGAAAGGAGCTGGGCATGAAATATTATTTCCTTTTTTTTAAAAAAATGTCCCCTTCCTTTTTCTCTACAAGCTCACTTTCAACAGACAAGGCAGCAGGCTTGGTGAGCACGTAGGCAGCACTGCTGAACAGGTCCCCCCTGCTTTGAGGGGCCACGCTTGGTTTCATGTCCTACTGTCACCATCTTGTACGGACTCATTTCCGAACAAGGGATCCTGCGTTTTCATTTTGCACTGGACCCCACAAATGATGCAGCTAGTTCCGCTGCTAGAATAAATGACTGTCCAACCCCGATTGTTGTTTCCAAACTCTTTTCCAGAACCCTGGGTGGGACAGGCCTGGCCCCTCCCAGCCCCACACTGCTCTTCTCAGGTCTGTCACCAGACCTTCTGTTGGTGCCATTTGCCAGTAGGATCAGGGTTAACTTGAAAGAGGATCCATGATGTTTACAAATTAAAATAAGAATCCTGGGTAGCATTTCCTGGGAGGATTTTTGGTGGGCCTGAAGTATTTGTGGGGAAGTGAGTCTCCCTTCGTATTGCTTTGCTCCTGGGTAAGCAGCAGAGAACTACTACCACCATAGAACCATTGTCCCAGGCAATGAAAATTCATCCTAGGTGTTAATTAGCTCAATATTTATCTCATCTAATATGCAAATTAAGACACTGCGGTCTCATTAGCATCATCTGTGTTTCCTTTAAGCAAAACTAAATCTCTTGCCAATGTAAGAAAAAGAAAAAAAAAAACCAAACATCAGTATTTCTCTTTGAAGCTAATGAGGGTGTGATTTGGCTCTTTCTTTGTTAGGAGGTAGCAAGTTTGGAAAAACACATTTTAAATATGCCAAGTGTGGCCTGACCTCATCTATCAGAGGCGAGAACACGGCCTTGACTGGTTATTAGGCTTTCTGCATCTAGCTTGTCCAAAGAACTGGGGCCTGAGGAGCCAGTGGGTGAGTTTGCAAGGAACCCCCATGAGGACATGGACCAAGAAAGGGGATGCAGCCTTCGGGAAGAGCCTACCTAGCAAACAGACGTGGTATTATCTCAATGAGAAGAGAGGTAAGAAATAACTTTACTTACACCAAATCTTAGAAAATGGTTCTCAAGTTGAAAAAGAACATATAGATGTTAGCTCAAAATTTCTACTCCTTCCAGCTCCCCATTTTAGGATTTTAGAATTTAGACAAAGAATAGGCAAACAGTCATCAAATGCCCACATTGTGCCCCAAAAGGCAGGCTATGTGCTGATGACAACAAATGCTACAGAACGACAATGAACATCAGGAGCAACTTGAATGTTCTGGGCCTTCGGCAGGCTGCTGGGAATTCCATCTGCGTTAGCTCTAACCTTCGTAGTAACTCAGAAGAGCATCATTTCTCCTTGTCACAGATGATGACACTGTGGTTCAGGGTGGTTAGGTCACTTGTCCAAGATCATGCAGCTCAAATGTAGCCAAGGTGGAATGAAAAGACAAAAGGAATATGACAGGCCACGGGGACCGCGGCCTAATTAGCGTGGTGTCCTAAGCACAGTAATGGGGGGGGGAGGGCGCCCGACTCTCTCACCCTGGAGGCTAATGCACGTCATGGATCCCTGTATTCCGAGACCGCAAGCCCCAGTGTGGCTCCTTGCTATCCTCCCTTTCCTAATTTGACAAGTGATTCAAAATCTGTTTTGTGAACACCATCTGCTCCCGGGGGCAGGAGAGAGACCGGTCAGCATCCCAACATCTTCTGGCCGGAGCCTGAAAACTTAAAACCACTGCGCAGGCGGATGGAGGCTGATTTCCATATGTTGCAAATCGTGTCAGGTGTCACAGCCGTGGTGTGAGGAGAGCTCCCCGCCCGAACTGATCAGGGACAGGCAAAGGAAGGCAGAGGAGCTGCCCTTGGCTCCCGGGGGAAACAGGAGAAAGAGCCATGACCTCCCTGTGACCCATGGCCCACGGATGACAGATTCCCGCAGAGCAACTTCACCTTGTCAGATCCCATGCCCATGAGCTTGGCCTTCACCTTGAAGTCAAGCAACGGAGCAGAAGGGAAGGCAAGTGAATGTGGCTGGGCTGTGGGCGAGCTGCGGGGACGGCTGCCATTTTAACCTGTGTCTCCACTGGGCCATCAGAAAACTGCAGGGACATATGCTCCAAACCTCTGGAGATACTTACACTCTTCTACTGGAACTTCCAGAGGATGCTTCTGATCTGTCCACATGTTTCTCCTTCCATCACTGCCTCTGAGCCCCACAAACAGGCAGAAATGGATAGCCCCACTTGACAGATAGGGATACTGAGGCACCAAAAGGCCAAGTGGCCTGCTGAGGCAAGACAGCCAAGTAGCTTGGGAAAGAACCTGTTTCTGAACTGTCTCCTCTGTTCGGGTTCCCATGCTGGGGGGGTGACCACAATGGGCTTTCTCCTAGCATTGCTGCAAATGCCCACCGGAAGTAGGTATTGCCGTCCCCATTTTAGGGATGGAGAAACTGAGAATGAACATGCAGAAATGGGAGAAGGAAGTGTGTATCCACTGAGTGCCTCACGTCGGGGATGTTCTGTGGGCTACAAGACCATGTAAAATAGGCAAAGGTAATAGAGAGAGGGATGGCATGGGAGTTCCAAGTGCAGAATGACCCTCAAGGACAGGGTGGAAAAAGTGAGAGGAAAAAAGCAAGCAGTGTACTTCCTATGATAAAGTCGCACCCTCCACCTCCGGCCCCGGGGCAAGAGTTACAGGGGGCACCCAGGGGACAGAGCAGAAAACAGAATGGTAGCGTTGTGCAACAGGGAGGGGGGACACAGAAGTTTCAGCCCATGGCCTGCCGTGCCTGAGGAAAAAAAAAGGAAGAAAGCCCCCCACCTGCTGAGGGTGAACAGAATGGGTCTGGAAGCTTAGGGTCACATGGAGTTTCAGCGTCTTGCGCCACTGTCTCTACCTCTGGTGACCGATAATGTGTTTTGATTTGTTTTTTCCATCTGATAAACCTCTTCACATAAACTCGCCTTCAGAGTGGTTGCCTTGGGTTTCTTTAAATTATGTAATATTTGATACATAATGAAATATGCATCAGGTATGAGCAAGATCTAAAGCGAAATCATAAAACCCATTCCCATGGACTGACCAGGCTTGGCCTGAGAAATAATGTCACTAAAGCACTGAGACCTTCCGAGGGTCCCTCTCTCATTCTGTCTGCACCTTCTGCTTGCCAGAAGCAAGTTTTAGCCTGAATTGTGTATTCATCCAAGATTGCTTGTATATACCAACATATATATATTAGTGTATATTTATACATCATATGTACACATAGGCATATCATATATATATACACATATGTGTCCCTTTATGGTAAGTTGTTTAGATTTTCTTGTTTGTGAGCTTTACAAAAATAGCATCACAGTACGCGGACACCCGCGGTCCTCTTTTCTCACATTATGCCCTCTTTTTCAGGTAGTCTCAGTAAAGGGAGAATTTGACCTAGCAGTAAATTCTATGCAGCTAATTTTAATGAGAGTTTATGAAAAAAAAAAAAAAAAAAAAAGATGGCATTGCAGTAGGTGCTATAGATCCTAGTGATTGATTTAATCCTGCCCCAATTTCATAGACAGATGGGGAGCCTAGAGGGATCAGGTCCTTTCGCCTCAGCAGGTGCCTCAGGGAGCCAGGATGTGGCCCTGGAACTGCCTAGCGCCCCCTGGAGGCGGCACATTGCACAACTCCAGGAGACACCATTTGAGGGCCCTCATTCTCCTGGGGGAGTGTGATGGGGGCCCTGCCAAAGTTCCTGCTTTTATCTCTCTGCTTTGTGCCAGAATGGGGCTGATATTCAAACCTCTGCCAGGATGACATGCCTGCTATTTAAGAAATTTAACACTGCCAGTGTACTACGGCCTGAGTCTTGTTTGTTTTATTTCCTGTTACCCAATTTGTGACAGTGAGCCTACTAAAAATTCCTTTCAACTCAGATGTCCTCCCCATGCAATATCATCCCGGAAAAAATCACATTTTGCATTACTGAGAAAGCATCTCGCCTGCTTGATTGTCCCCAGCACCCGGAAAGAAATGCCACCACCGAGAGAGATGACAATTTAGAAGAGGATCTCTAAACGGGATTCTAGCTGTTAAGCAGGGTTCCTTCGCAGCTGTGTTACCTGAAGGGAGGGGAAATGCTGCAAGGGTGGGGGAAGGAAGCAAGGGAACTGCATTCACGGAGCACCCACAGCTTACCAGGTACTGCAAGGTGTCTCCCATAGGCATTACCACGGGCATTCCTTGTGGAGGTCCTGGCGGGCAGTGGTGTTTTAATTCCCATTTTACAGATGAGCAAAACCGAGGCTCCGAGAATGTAACTGCCATGCCAAAGGACAAAAGCCGGTCAGTCCGCTGACCTGCAATTCAAAGGATTTTCTTCCCACCCGAGCTTTTTGCTTCTTTCAGCATGACTCCAAGCCCACTTGGAGGCAAATCCCATTGCAGATGCGTGAAGATTGTGAGTGAGGGGACTTCCGTATAGAGCAGATATCCTACCTCCAAAATGTGGAAGGGGCTTCAGCGGCCCTCTCACACCTTTCTCCTGTTTTACAGATGGCGACGGTGAGACCCAACTCTGAAAACAGTGAAGCATCTTTCAGAAGCTACACACATCCAAGGCTCCCCCTTCTGGATCATATTCACTGACTGCCAGAGAGGAGCTCATAATTGCACATCCATTGTTGCATTAACGTTTCATGCTGATTTTTTTTTTAAGTTTGAATAAACTTTTTAGCCTTGAACACTTTTAGACTTACTGAAAAGTTACAAAGGTGGTACGGGGAGTTCCCATATACCCTTTATCCAGCTTCCCCTAAGGTTATCCTCCTCCATAATCATCATCCATTCACCAACACTAGGAGATTAACGTTGGTAACTACTATAACTAAACTACAGGCTTCATTTGGATAGCAACAGTTTTTTTTACAAATGTCTTTTTCTGCTCCAGGATCCAATCCAAGATTTTAAATGTCAATTTAATTATTTATAAGACTCTCAGCCTTGAAGACATGTCCAATATCTGTCTACCCACTAGGCCATGGAGTTCCCAGAAGGCAAAGGCCCCAGGAAATGTAGCTCTTTGTGGGCAGACACAAGATATGCATCTGTTAAGTGTTTACTAAGCAATGTAGACTTAACAAAGATTTGTTATACTGGCTGTTGATCAATGCCAAGACCTCAAAAATAGCCCCAGGACCACAGTGCCTCCCCTTCACTCTCCCCCCATATTGCCATTAAAAATATGCATGTAGAGAATTCAGATATACGGATCTATGTTTGTGCATATGCTATGCACACCCACGCCTATGTATAGAGAAACAAATATGCATAGGAACGTGCCCCACAAAAGGCACATTTCAAATCAATGGAGAAATGGTGTGGGAACAATGGGCCATTCATGTAATCTTGGCTCTTCATAAGTAGATTCATTTGTAAGTAGATTCCTACCTACTCCTTACCTAATATCATTCACAAAAATAAGTTCCAGAATTATTAAAGTGTCAAATGTTGAACAAGTAAAAATATCAAATAATTAGAAGAAACCACAGAGAAATATATTTATCCTATCGGGGTGAGTTAGGCCTTCTGAACACAAATGCTGTGAAGGGAAAGAACAAAACACTGAGTTAAATATATAACAAAATATAGAACAGAAAAAATATTAATGAGGAGAAAGAAGTTTAAGATGAGAACATATAGGGGCTCCTGGGTGGCTCAGTCAGTTGGATACCTCCCTTTGGCTTGGGTCATGATCCCAGGATCCTGGGATCGAGCCTTGCTCAGCGGGGAGTCTGCTTCTCCCTCTCCCTCTGCTGCTCCCCCTGCTCGTTCTCTCTCTCAAATAAATAAATAAAATCTTAAAAAAAAAAAGAACCTATAAAAATGTCTATAAATCAATAGGTAAAAGATTAAACAAACTGAGAGAAAATGACCTACATTTGAGTTGGCAATTCACAGAAACAGAAGTGCAAACCCTCAAAGCACATCAAAGAAGAGCCGCCCTCCCTCGTAATCGGGAAGCAAAAATGGAAGCAACAAGATGTCATTTTCACCCACGGGTTGCCACAGGGGAAGCCCATGTGTGTCAGCATGGGAGTCTGGGTGAGGGTACGGAGAGCAAGCCTTGCACGAGCTGAGCTGCTGGGAGGGATATGGCCGGAAGCAGCCTTACCCATCATCAGGAACCATCTAATGCAGATCCCACACCTGCAGTTAACAAGTGTTGCATTTACAGCTTCTAACCTGGGCCCGGGTGGCTT
Organism: Halichoerus grypus; assembly: GCF_964656455.1. NCBI lineage: Eukaryota > Metazoa > Chordata > Mammalia > Carnivora > Phocidae > Halichoerus > Halichoerus grypus. The sequence continues at coordinate 19,534,845 of NC_135726.1, read as the reverse complement.
ACACGAGTCCTACAGCTAAGAGACGGGTGGGAACCAGGACTGCAGTCTCAAGCCAGTGCACCAGGGCCTAGTGTCAAGGTGGGAACCTGACCTTCCTCTGGGGCAGTAACGTCGGTCCACAGAGGAACATAAAAAATATTGTTCCAGGTGGGGGCCGTGTCCCCACGTCAGGTGGTGGCCCTGGGCCAACCTCAGCCTACCACCAACCCCACCTCAAACTCAGAGCCCCAAAATCTGCTCATGGCAACTGAAGGCAGAAAAGCAAGAGACCCACAGTGGCAAGAACCACTGGGGATGCTTCTGGCTACTAGCCTCAGACGGTCCCCACCTTGGACGACTGACAGCCAGGCCTTAGAGCCCCGTCTGAGAGGAGCCCTGATCCCTGCCCTCCTCCGGGCCAGCTGCCAGGTTCTGCCCTCCCAGGAGGGCCCTCCAAAGATCCCTTCTACCAGGATCGCCTACAGTTCCTCCCCTGGTCCAACGCCATCCATTACAAAGCTTTATTTAGAGCCTTAATACCAAGGGGCCCTGACACAGCACCGCCCTGAGTAATATTTTGTTATGTTCCCCATGAACCATTGTTGCTGCCCCCAGAGAAAGGCCAAACATTTCAGGCTCCTTTGGGGAGTATTTGCATGACTTATGAGGTTTATTTAGGGCCTTAGGAGTGTCTTCCCAGAGGAAGAGCAGGGCTGGGCCTCCTCCTGGCTGGAGGCCCTGGTCAGTAATAACACCCGAAGATTTGCTGGCAAGAAGCTGGGAAGCCCTCCCCACACTGCCAGGCAATTTGTTCTGGAGTCTGATGATGCGGGGGGGTGCTATAAGGGGAGAGTGAAGACTTTAAAAATATGGAGGAAGGTGCTCAAAAGCCCTCACATCCAGAGCCTGCCAAACAGAATCTTTTCCAGGGCTTCCACTAGTCAAGTGTGAGGCCTTCTAAATGACATTAGCTTTCATCAGCCAGCAAGTTTGGCGGCTGAATGTTCAAGCCCCCAGATTAAGGCCAGTCTGTCCTGGGAGAAGTCCGCCAGGCAGGAAGGTGTATCTGATCCCCGATGTTGTTCAGAATTGCCAGCGCAAGGTGGTAACAGAAAGTCGACTGATTTGTACTGCATCCTCTGCCCACAAGGCCCTCCCTTCTTGCTGACACCCAGTGTGGGCTGTCCCACCATCCTGCCCTCGTGGTGCGACTGTCTGAGACCCGGCCTGAAGCAAAGACTGATGGGTGACTTAGTATATGGGGAAGACTTGAAAGGTCAAACTATCCATTCATACTTAGTTATGTCATTCATGTCTCCTTCTTAGGGGAAAGGATCAAATCACAGGGACTTGAGACCACGGTCTGTATTCTGCAGCCAGACTGGTGACAGACATGGAAATTGACCCAGACCCTCCCTCCTCAGCCACCCATGCGAGCAGAACCCCCCCCCCCCCCGCCCCACCACCACAGCCTCTGTGCCACTCCATGGTCCAGGCATCACCTGGATGGGGAATGCACAGGTGCCTTCTGTCTGGCTCTCACTCATTCCCTGGGCAACCCCCCCCATCTCCCCACACTGCAGAGGGGGACTTTGCTGAATGTGCATCACTCTTGTCATTCCACCGGTCTGACCTGGGAGGAGTCTTAATCTACCCCCTGTCCACCACTCAGGCTCTATCTACTCCCTTCCTTGCAAATCCACCCTGATCCTGGGCTGCTGTTCTGCTGGGCTCCAGATGTGCTGTTGAGCAGCCCGATTGCTTTAGCTAAGCTGTTCCCAGTGGAAGGAAAGGCAAACCTCTGGCCTCCATGGTATTAAGCCTGTGTCATCCTTCAATATCCATCCCAGCTGCCCAGCACCTGGAACTCAGCATTATCAGTACCCAGACTTTCAGGAGCTGTTTCTATGCCTATCTCCAGCTCGATGTCTTACTATGTTTGGATTCCTAGTCTGGACGGCTCCTAGCCTCAGGTTCATGCTCAGTGAAAGACAAAAAAAAAAAAAATCACTGAGTGTATGGTTTGGGGATTTCTAATCCCTGCAGGCAGTGGTAAGGTTTGGGACTCCGAAGTCAGTGCTCAGTGATGGTTTCATAGAAGATGGGGAGTGGGTTCTGGGGCCCAGGCTCTCAGCTGTGAACACACAAGCCTGGTCATCTCTGGAGGGTGCAAGTTTGCCCAACACCAGGAGCATCAGGCAGACTGAGGGAGCCCGGCCAAGCACCGGGCACAGAGCCAGGCCCCCAGGAGGCCCCAGAACAAGTGGGGGCTCCTCTGCCGTGGCCCAGCTTGCCATGCTATGGAGAAGGTGGGGGCCGCTGAAAACACGGAGCAGAAGTAGCAGTCACCTATCCTGCAGGTCCCCAAATCATTTCTGCTGTGTGGCAAAAAGCAAAACCCAGCCAGACAACGAGGTGTACTTCTGGTGCTGAAGTTAAAGGTCATGACCACGTTCTGCTGGAGACGCCGGGCACACCACAGCCAGATTGGCCAGGCCCCACCTCGGTCAAACCCTGCCCGAGTACGGGCCTCTGCAGCAACCAGGTCCGGCTCAGGGGGCCCGGGTTCAAATGCCAGTCCTTTCACTGACCTCCTACCTTACACTGGGTGAGGTGCTCCCCTTTCTCTCCCTCAGCTTCCTCTTTTGTTAAAAGACAAACAGGTCAGCCACTAAGATTCCCAGTGCTCCTCCCAGCAGTGACTTGAGGAGGCCCCTTCTCCCTTGAGGCCATGGTGGGGTCCCCATCTGCCCACGCAAACTTCAGAGACTTAAGTGGGGGGAGGAGATCGGATGGGCACTGGCAAAAAGGAGCATGCATTTTCCAAAACTGGTCTGCTGACCTGTAGATTCTGTGGGAGGTTTACAGGGGTTGGAAGGGGTGAGGGTTCCTTGTTCATAAGTTTGCAGGACTTCTCAGAGCCTTTAATAAGCAAATAAACACTAAGCAAATTGACTGTGAGCCATCAATTATTAGACATGTAACCCACCCTATCCCAGTCTCATCTGAGCATGGAGCCTTTTCTTTCCTCTAGCAGACACTCCTCCACAACCAAGGGTCAGGTAAGAAAGAACTTTCAGAAACCCCGCCATTACCATATTTGAGCCAAATCCTGGCTCATCATTTACTTGTGTGAATTTGGATAGACATGAGGTTTAATATACTTGGATGAAAATGGAAATGTGAACTCTATCTAACAGGTGGCATATTTTCCTTCCCTACATTTCTCTATTTTCCAAATTTTCCATAGTAAGCATTTTAGTAACTACTTCTTAAATGTATGAATAATCTGATTAGGGTATAAAGTAAAAATTCAAGACCTTCTCCCAAACCCCTAGTCCCATAACCCAAAAAAAAAAAAACAAAAAAACAAAAAAAAACACTTGTTTTGCATGACCTTTTAGAACCTCCACATGAACATTCTAAAATGGAAAAGAAAACACTGTGCTTTACTTTCAAACCAAAGTGTCCGTGACCTCCAGCTTTGGTGGTTGCTATAAAAACCGTGAAGGAGGCTCTGCATATGAATGAGCCCAACACAGAGCCTGGCACAGGACGGGCACACCCTAAATAGCAGCTGAAAGCAAACTCCGACTTTCGGATTGGAACACTCGCTCAGGGCACCCTGTGCCAGTTGCCATCAGACTTGATGACTTCCAGAAGCGGCTGCCCTGTGCATATTCAGGGAGAAATTTAGACCTTCCTAGCTCCAGCCCCTGGAGCCTCTGAGAGCAAACAATCGCAGGAGAGACGTGAGCCCCACGTCTCCGAGGGGCCACAGGGCTGGAAAGTTGTGTCCTTGCCTGCCAGGGGCCAAAGCGCTTTCCTGACGGTGGTGCCAAGAGAAGTCTGTCTGGGGGGTGCGGATCAGAGCAGAGGAAGGAGGAGGAGGGCTGGAAAGGGTCTGCACCTTACCATGGGCAAGGAGCTCCCACCCTTCTCCAGAGGGTTCTCTCCAAGTCCTTCCCTGGCCAAGCTTGGAAAAACTCCTCATGGATCTTTATCATGGTCAAATTACTCATTTTCAAAAAACACTGCTGCAGATGGGCAAGTCCCCACGGAACCATGCCAGGGACTTTTTAGGGCAGATCCTGCTGCTTGGCATAATAAGCCCTTATTACTGTAGCACTGAGGGGGGTCGGCTTGCCAGAGGCCTGCTTTTAATGAACTTTACCATCCAAAATTGGCCGAGAGAACATGAGTCAGATTTTGCCAATCAATTGGAATTGATTACTTCTCAAAAGCCAGGCCTCAGCTTGCAGGAAACACACACAAAACACACCCAACATTTGGGGGTTAGTTTGATTTCTTGGAGAAAAAAGGAGTTCTTGGCAGCCAGAAGTAATGATGGATCAGCCTTTTCAAAATTCCCAGGACACTGGAAGGAAATGGTGTTTCTTGAGGGAGCCTGGGCAGATGGAGGAAGCTTGGCAGTCTCAGAGTTCAGATTGGGCTCCTGCATTTTTTTTTTTTTTAATTCATCTACCCATGTGTCCATTCATATAGCAGACCTCAACAATGCTGAGAATTCACTCTATGAATGGGTAAGGGGCCATAGGAACTCAGAGGAAGGAGGTTCTAGGCTGAGCTGAACCCTGAAGGATAAGGCATATTCTCCTGGGGAACAAGGCAAGGCGAGAAGAGTTCTCCTTGACCTCCAAAGCTTCACAGTGGCTGTTCCTTCTACCTGGATAACTGCCAACCCCCCCAACCCCTGCCACATATACCTACACCTTTACCAGGGAAATCTAATACATCCTTCAGTCTCAGCTTGAGGGAGCATTTGCTCAGGGCAGGCTTCCCTAAACCCTACTGACCTGGCCAGACGCCAGGCCCACACCCCAGGGCCCTCGGGCCACACACGTCCCCCATCAGGGCCCTCACCCCTTGGCATCATCAGTTCTTGTTTGCCTGTCTGCTGTGCCCATGGAACATGAGCCCTGTGATGGAGGGGTCATGTCAAGCTTGTTCCCCACTTTATAGGTGCTAGAATAGTCCCTGCACAATACCAGGCACATAGTAGGTGCTCAAGAAATGCTTACTGCATGCAGGGGGGGGATGGTCTCCGGAGATAGCTGGAGACACAGGGGAGCGGCACCTGTTGAGGACCCACGAGGCAGGCCCTCACATACACTGTGAGAGGTGAGAACAGGGGGAGTCCTCTGGAAGGGGGGGCCTGCAGGCAGAACGGAGCTGTGCTGGCCCAGGTGGAGGGCAGAGTCAGTGCTACGCCCTCACATCTTAGCTGCTCGCCTCAGCAGCAGAGAGCCAGGACCCTGTCCGGGGGCCGGGGGGGCCCTTCATCAACGTTTCCAGGCTGAGGGGGCCTCAGAGGGGTTGGTGACAAGTAGCCAAGCCCAGAGGGGGTGGTTCTCCATCAGGGCCAGGCCTGGCCACCAGCAGAAGCCACCCTAGTGCTTGGAGATGGAGGGTGAGACGGGCCTGGGCGAGGAAGGGTGTGGGGCTCTGTGTGGAGCAGCCGAGCTATGCAGGGAAGATCCGAGGGCAGGGGCCAGTGCTGACACTGGAGAGATGGAGAGATGGAGAGGAAGTGGGGGGAGGGTGCTGAAGGGGGAGAGACAGAGGAGCCGAGAGAAGAAACGAGCTGGGGGCAGGTGGGAAGAGACTTGAGCAGAGAAGCGACAAGTGGAGTGAAATGGAATGGAATCACAAGGGACAAATGAACCAAAGGGAAACATGCTGGACGGGCAGAAAAAGACTTGAAGGGAACCAGAGACAGAAGAAGACAATGACAAGAGTCACAACGGCTGGCCTGAGAAAGCTGAGAAGTGCCTCCAGCCCTGCAGGCCCAGGGCCTGGGCATCCTGCTCCAGCCCTGGGCCACGACCAGCTGCCTGTCTGTTGGACTCAGTTCCATTCCATCCCCCAGACAGGATGGCTCTCCTGCCGCACCCTGAGTCCTGCGGCAGGTGTGCTGGGAGGTAGGAGGGTGGGAAGAAGAAGGGACGGAGGAAGGAGAGGTAGGACTCCTGCGCTCTGAGCTTCAGCAGGCTCGTGGGTGTGGGCTCCCTGGCCTCTGCTCACTCTTGTCGGGCCGTGAACACTGACCAGCTGACACCAGGTCTCCATGTTGGGTCACCCCCTCCGTGACCTAAGGCCAGCACATGCCCTATACCGCTCAGACCCCTCCACAGGGTCTAAGGAGTGGAGCCCGGGGGCTCTCTGATCCCAGTCCCAGCTGGGTGACAAGGTCAAGTTCCTTCACTTTTCTGAGCCTGTTTCCCCACCTGTTCAGTGGGATACTGAGTAATCACCCACAAGCTGTGTCTACTCTTAAGAACGGTAACAAATATGTGGTTCCCCTGTGCTTTTCTTGTCCCTAAGCTCAGCCCATCCCTCCTGCGGACAAGCTGACCCTCCCTGGGTCAATGCGCAGAACATCTGTTCCTCTCTGTGGTCTTCCCCAAAGACAGCACAGCACTGTCCCTGATAGGGCGGCTAGTCTTACTTATTTTTCATCTTCTGAATTACTCTTCCGTCTAAGCCAGGGAAAGTGTGTCATTATCCTCTCTTCCACTGAACCTATAGATATCTATATGGTTTTCTCCAGAGCCCGCCAAAAGAGCCTTGTTTCAATTAACTTATAATTCTTTCTTAATGAGCAGTGTGAGATAATAGACATGTACAGTTGGAAGGGGCCTTGGACATCTCCTAATCCAACCAGAAAATTCTATCGCCCAGGACACCAGGCCCAGAGAAGCAAGTCTACACGTACCCAGTCACTCAAATCAACATTGGGCATTGGGACGAGCACTCCTATTGCCCTATTCCCAAGCTGGGGCTCTCTGTATAAAATCCCACTGTCATTCGTTCGTTTGTCGATTAATTCATTTATTAAGCAGGGTTTGGCCTTGCAGGGCACATCTGTTGGTTTCGACACCCCAAGGATCCTACCCTGTTCCTGGTGCCATAGGTCTGTTTCTGTGATCTGAGGCGACAGTTTCTGGTGGATAACTGTCCTTGCCCAGCGTCACATGGGGAGCGGGCATCCGTGCGGCCTGCCCCACGTGATCCATGGGTGGTGATGTGGCCCAAGCATGCCAGCCAGCGCTCCTTGAGACTAACCTATGGATCTCGGGGGAGAAAGAGTCCTCCATTCCAGAGCCCGTCCCCATGGAATGCTAAGCCCTGAGGGTGTGAGGACTGTTCACCTTCCATCTTCCTCACCCCAAAGACAGAAGGCCTGCCTGCAGAGAGAAGCCCACACACAGAGGCCAGCAAGGCCACATGGCAGGAAGAAAGTCCTAGCAGCATGGTGAGACCCGCGGGTCCCTCCAGTTCCTTGAGGAGCACCGTCTTCCAGGGCAGAGAGCCACCAAAGACCACACAAGACAAAAGCCGTTCAAACACAAATAACATCCGTCTTTCATGCCGAGGCTAATATTATCTCCTTCAACCCACAAAACAATTCCACAAAGCAAACATCGTCCACACTTGCTCTTCTGCGATGGAGAGAAGTAGACAGGGTGGAGGGAGCCCCAGGGGGATGACCGTCACCAGCCTGGGGCTGGAAGGAAGAAGCCAAGGGCTGCCCTCCTTTGGACTCTGGACAGTGAATTACATCTTGGAGAAAGAGCCAAAGTGGACGTGGCCCCAGAACAGGGAGGGCATTGCCTTCAAACGAAAGGCCTACAAGTTGTCTCTGACACGCACATCCTGTTTTATCAGGCCCGTTCCAAACCGCAAAGAAGCTTCTCCGTGTTCAGATGGGCAGGGATGAACACTTCACAGAAGACACTTTTCAAAGAGACCATTCTCTCTCTCTGCTTCTTTCTCTCTCTCTCCACCTCTCTCTCTCTCCATCCCTCTCTCTCTCTCCATCCCTCTCTCTCTCTCTGCTCCGTTCCTGCCAGAGGCCCCGGAAGTTGGGCGTCTGAGTCCCAGGGTGATCTGAGGTGACAGGAAAGCTCAGGCAGGCATCCATCTGTATTCCACAGAGCCTCGCCGGAGCATTACTTAAAAGGCGTTCCGCAACCTTTCGCGGCTGCTTTCTTTAAAGGCTTGAGCAATTTCGATATTTTGGTTCAGTGTCACTATAGAAAAGCTTTACAATTCTAGTTCGGGAATTAGAAGATATATTTGTAATAAGAATTGCTAACCACTGTCAGCTGGCAGGCCCGTGTCCATGCATGAAAATGATGCCATTAGCTTTCACGACTGTGGGCAAAATGTAAAGATCGTGGATCCTATAAGAGACTGAAGAGAAAAAAAGCCCCCTCCGCACTCAGGGGATCTCTGGCCATCAGGGTGATAGGGCTAACATGTGTGTGTTTAGCCCCTTGATGAGGTGGAAAGCTCAATACTACTTGACTTTGCAAATACTCATTTTTTCCCTCTATTTTATCTAACTGCTTTCTTCTATAATGTTGATGAATTGCACAATTGCATTTTAATGAGGCGACTGCAAAGTCTGAGACATGGCGAGGGGGGAGGAGAAGAGAAGAACCAAGCGGGGAGAGACAGGAGCCATTCCTGAGCACACAGGTCCCCACGGGTCCAGAGCATGGATGTAACGCCCAGCCTGTCCATGGACTAGCGCTGGTTCACCCACGTGGATGAGCATGAAAGAGGCTGGGCTTCTGAGCCAGGCAGGCTGGGGTTCAGTTCCTGCTGCCCCATTTCCAGGCCACGCGACCTTTGGCAGATGGCTGATGTTCCCACTTCTGCTAGTACTGTATTCCCTTCCAAAGGGGGAAAGCGTGACTGCACCTTTGCCATGTCCTACGTGCTAGTGAATGCCAGGGTCACACATTCCTGCATTCATGACACTTGGCTCAAGTGGGATGAGGACAGTAATAACCCACCGGCACTGGCCTGGGAGAAGATCATATGGAATCACTTGGCCAAAGGGCCGGGCACACAGTTGGTGCTTAATTAGTGTCTGTTTCTTCCACTCCTTATTCCCATTTATTGATCCCATTGATGAAGACAGGAACTTATCTTTAGCACCATCTCCTAGGCGAGGATGAGGGTGAGGGCCAGAGGCTGTAAGATGCATCAAGGACAGAAGCTTACGGGGCACGCAGTGAGCTTAAGTCAGCCTGACTCAGAATGTGTCGCCTTTCCCGTCACCAGCTCTTTGCAAGTCACAGAGAGTAGCCAGGGTCAGAGTTCCAGAAATGTGGATTTTTCTCATTCTAATAAGAAACGTGCGGGTGGCAACGGGAAAGGTGTGACATGCTCCTTGACCCCACCCTGTGCAGTGCAGGACAGGACAAGGGAGATGGGTGGGTGGACAGTGGAGGGTGGGGAGCAGGGGAAGGGACCAGACTGGGGCCTTCAGCAGGGAGAGGAGAAGGAGCCCTGGGCAGTGTCACAAGCCAGACTTCAGCCTGCTCTAGGGACACGGGCAAGTCACACTGCTCTGTCCTCAGCACCTGAACACCCAAGGGATCAGGCGGGTCCCTGATACCCGTGACCCCTTTCAGCACTGCCTTTGTGGATTATGAGTGGTCCCCTGGGCTGACCTAATTCCAATTCACCTTATAAACCATTCTTTATTTTTTAAAAAATAACTTCTTATTTAGTGTTAAGTATATGGATTTGAAGGCTCATCTGAAAAGAAAATGAACCCATAAATTTTAAAAAAGTAACATTTGAAAGACAGTTTACGGTTTATGAAGCGTTTTTCTCATATAATATCTCATGTGATACTCTTGAAAAGTTCCCTTCAAATCTGTACGTGCAGATGAGGAAAAAAGTGACACCCCCAAAAGTTAGCAACTGGCCTCTCTCACAGCTGTTTTTTGGCCGGTCTTAAGTGTAAGCCCAAACGTCTTGACATAAAATCCAGCAGACATCCCACCACCAAGGATCTCCCATTCAATGAAGGGAGAAGATATTAGAATGGACTCAATACCAGCCAGGTACAATCCATTTACAGCCACGTGTAGGCCTCATGGTGCCCTGGCAATACAACATTTCTCAGAGTGTAGTCCTCAGGGAACCCACATGGCACCCCAGTTTCCCCAGGAGCTTGTTGCAACATAACCATCAGAGCCCATCCCAGACATACTGACTCAGCATTTCCGGGGACAGGGCTAAGGATAGGCCTCTTATTTGATGAGCTTCCCAGGAATACTGTAAGTAAGATCACTGTTTATTATCCCTGGTTATGGAGGAGAAAAGGGAGGACCATGGAGCATCAGGATTTTGTCAAGCTTACGTGGTGTTAGATGTGGGTCCAGACTCTACTCCATAGGAACCCAAAGCCTGGGACCAGCCAATAGGCTCATTCAGTGAGCGTGTACAAAACCCCGACACAGGACCAGCCGCTGATGTAGATCACACTGACACACAAAGATGACATCTATCCACTTTTTTGTTTTACTGGGTACCAGCTGGCAGGAATAAGCTTAAAAGTTGGGGTTGGGGCAGAAAGAAAGGTCTCAGGGCTAAAAAGAAATTGTTGGGTCCGGAGTTGTTTATAGAAACAGAGATAGATATTGGGTGCCCCAAGGTAATATGCAAGCTCTGTGGTCTTATATAATCTGCCAACAATCTATGAGGAGGTATTATTATTAATTATTGGTCTCCCTAGTTCAGAGCTGGGAACTCTGAGAACAGGAAAGTTGAGTGAACCTACAGTGAATAGAAGGCAGAGCCAAGCTGTCTGATTTCAGAGAACACACTCTTGAGCCCAACACTAGGAAAGTCCCCAGTCTCCATGTGAGCTCATGAATCAAGCAGACCCCAAACACCAAGTTCACGGGCTTAGTATCTCTGTTCTTGTGCTTGGTTCATTAAGGGTTTCCCATAAAAGAGACAATGTTAATAGCTATAACCTAATACAACAATGTAATAATCATTATAACAGCAATCAACATCACCAAACACTTTAATGAATCACTGATGACTTCCCAACACCTTAAAGAAAAACACATTTGAGCAGCCATTTCCATGAGAAAACAAGAGACACATCATGATTAACCAGCTAATCTATAGTAAATGGGTTAGCATGCTTGGGGGGCAGCCCCCACACTGAGGGTTCAGATTTCTATCCGGGGCAGAGTGCAGGCCAGCCAGTCTGGGGCGTAGGGGGGGCAGCTGAGGGTACCGGGGATGAACACAAGATGTGGATTTGGAAGACAGAAGGCTTCCATCCTTCCTTCTAGCCCCTTCCTCCCTTCCTCCCTTTCTTCCTTCCTTCCTTCCTTCCTTCCTTCCTTCCATCCACTCTTAGCCAGGGTCCAGTCAGGAGACAGAACTCAACCCAGTTATGTGAATGGAGACCATCTAATAGAAAGAATTGTTCACTGGGAATAAAGTAGGTAACTGAAGGGTAAGGAGAAACCCTAGGGCATCACAGTTCAACCAACTGCAGGAGAGAGCCACCACCCCTAGGGCTGGGAAAACAAAGCCAATGGGAGTTAGGAAGCTCTGGGGAGCAGGGATGGGGACTGACTCCTGCGGGGTGATGCCCACAGGATGAAACAGGTACCGCCAAGGGGTGCATCTGGTTCTAGAACTGTTGCAAAAACTGCAAAGTGTGGTTAGCTGCTGTTCCAGGAAGGCCCTGCTCCTGCCCAGGCGAGGATGCGAGGCTAGGGTGCCACCCCAGGGTCAGGAAACTGAGGGCACACTTGCAGGAAGAACCAGGGGGGAGGACGTGAGCCACTGTATCCCCACCCCCAACAGTACTTCCGTATTACCTGCCGTCTGGCTCTCTGAAAGGTGAATGGATTGGGGGCATCAGAGAACACTTGAGATTTGGGGTTTCCCAGACTTGTCCCGCTGTGCCAAGACTCCAACCACACATACTATTGTTGTAACACACCCAGCAGCTCTCTATGCTGGTGCTCTGCTAGCCCATTCCATGTGCCTCAAAGTGCCCGGAAATCAGGTACCATCATGCCCACCACAGAGGGAGCTGACTGCCACCCAGGGAAGCTGAGCAGATTCTCCAGAGTCACACAGCTCATCGAACCCAGGCCTGAAAGCTCGCGAACAGCACTCTCCTGGAAGGTCCTACCCCAACTTCACACACGTATTCTGAGCGTCCCCATCATTTAACAGCGATCATGGAATGTCTACTGCATGCGATGTCCTGCATGTGGTCGATACACACAGAGCATAGGGAAATGAGACACAGAATGGTCTGAAAATAAATAATTTCCTAGAAAAGCATGTGACAGCTGTCCAATCTCATCCTTGTTGCATGCCCCACAACCAGATGCCCAACAGCAGCTTCCGTGCTGAGGTGATCTGAAGAGAGGCTCTAGGAAAAAAGTCCTGTCTTGCCAGATACAGCTGAGAAATGCTGCTTAACTCAACCCCTCTTGTAGGGTCATCATGCATGGTGACAGAGCAAAGACTCAGAGGGGGAAAAAAAAAGGTCTGCAGTAAGAAAGTTCAGCCAAGTGTTTTGCAAGCTCATGTCATGAATCTTGTTTGCCCACAACATTCATTAATGTCCCATGGACAGTGTCTTGCCTGGCATGCCTGGGAATGCTACTGTGAGGGACGGAGCCTGGTAAGGGGGTGACTGCTTCCCTGGAGCAGCTGCAGGCTGTGGGCTCTGCCCTCGCAGGCAGGGGGGTGAGGGACTGCTGGGGATGCAGGAGACCCACAAGTTTATGGGGGACACTTCCAGCTGAGGAGAGACAATATCAGAAGTGTAACTGAGGGGGCGCTTGGGTGGCTCAGTCATTAAGCTCCGTTGTTAAGCATCTGCCTTCAGCTCGGGTCGTGGTCCCAGGGTCCTGGGATCGAGCCCCGCGTCGGGCTCCCTGCTCAGCGGGAAGCCTGCTTCTCCCTCTCCCACTCCCCTGCTTGTGTTCCCTCTCTTGCTGTGTCTCTCTCTGTCAAATAAATAAATAAAATCTTTAAAAAAGAAAAAAAGAAGAAGAAGTGTAATTGAGAGTGGATGCCCAGAAACTTCCCTGGGCAAGCAGGGACGGGAACTGGGGATACATTGCTGCTAGAAAACCTCACTAATCATCTCAGACAGCAGCTTCTTTACCTGATGCCCTTTGCAACCCTTATTGTGCAGCATCTTAGTCTCTTCTTGCGCCATGTGTATAACACACAAAGAATTAATATGCAGAACATATAAAAAACAATCGTACAAATCTATAAGAAAAAGACAACCCGATACAGAAGGAGGCACAAGAAAGGAAGACACGAGTATCAAAAGGAAAAAGAAAAAGGCCAGCAAACTTAAGAAAATATACTCATCCTCACAGTAATCAGTGAAATGCAAATTAAGATAAGACATCTGTTTGATTTTTTTTCATCAGATTGGCAACAGAAAAAAATTAGATTTGCCGCTGTTGGGAATGCGAAACGGTTGGGCCATTTGGGAGGGCAACCTGGCATTTTCTATTAAAATTTAAAGTGTGCATACTCTGTCTCAACAGTTTCCCTTCTTAGCATCTATTGTAGCTAAATGCACAGGGAGACGTACGTCTGTCCGCCACAACACTGTTGGTGAGAGCCGCAAACTTGAATCAACCCCAGGCCTCACACAATGCAACACCAGGCAGCAATGACAACGAATGAGCCGCGTCTGCACCTACGAACATACGCCATGAAGCGGTAACACATCAGTGTGTGCGAGATAAACATGCGTATGTTCACACATGCAACATGATGAGGATACAAAAATTCAAGTAAAGGCCTGGAAGGAGGCATCTCCGTCTGATGTCAGCGGCTGCCTCTGGAGCTGAGGGTAGCCTTGGCAGGAAAGGTCAAAGAAGACTGAAGCTTTATCTGTGGTGTTTGAAGTTTTGCAATGACGATGTGCTTCTGTGTTGCTCATATATGTACTTTTTAAAATTATTATTAACACATAATGTATTATTTGTTTCAGGAGTACAGGTCTGTGATTCATCAGTCTTCCACAATTCACAGCGCTCACCATAGCACGCACCCTTCCCAGTGTCCATCACCCCATCACCCCATCCCTCCCACCCCCGTCCACTCCAGCAAGCTCATATACGTACTTTGTGAAGAAAAGCAATTTTATGTGAAATGACCAACTAGTATATGACATGCAACCAGGACAGACATCTCTTGCAGGGGACAGAGAGCGAAGAGGACAGAAACAGCTATCAGTAGTTGGAGTGACTCTTCTGCTTCCGGAGCAGCTACTGGTCCACATAATACTAATGGCTTCTTCACGTGGGCAGGAAATCGCTGTCCCGGAGGACCTACTGGATCCCCAGCGCAGTGGCAAGCCCTCGGCAAGCATTCACTCACCTACTCTTCACCAAAACCTTAGGAAGTCGACATGTAGAGATGGGAAAATATCCCAGAGCTTGTTTTTGACAAAGCCTGGACTGAAATCCAGGTGTGCCTGAAGGCACATCCCAGGGTGTGATGGTTCACTTTATGCGTCACCTTGACCGGGCTCGGGGCGCCCAGAGAGCTGGGAAAACAGTATTCCTGGGTGTGTCTGTGAGGTTTCTGAAAGAGATCAACACTTCCATCAGTAGACTGAGTAAGGAAGATCTCCTCCCAGAGGTGGGTGGGCTTCCTCCAATCTGCTGAGGGCTTGAATAAAACAAAAAAAAAGGCGGGGGGGGGGATGGAAGGGAGAATATGCTGTCTTTGCTTGAGCGGGGGCATCTCTCTTCTTCTGCCCTGGGACACTGGTGCTCCTGGTTCTCAGGCCTCCAGACTCACTTTATTGTAAGAATGTAGCATATGATACATATAACATACAGAATATGTGTTACTCGGCTGTTGGTGTTATCAGTAAGGCTTCTAGTCAACAGTAGGGGTTGATAGTTATGTTTTGGGGAAGCCAAAAGTATAGGAGATTTTCAACTGTGCAGGGCGACAGGACCCTAACCCCTGTGTTGTTCAAAGGGCAACTGTGTATGTGTGTGTGTTTGGATGGATAGATGTGTATGTAGGTGTATATACGTATGTGTGTGTGTATATGTATGTATGTATATATATATATATCTCCTGCTGGATCTGTTCCTCAGGAGAACAGTAATACGCAGTCTTTCCAAAATCTATAACCCTTATTAATGAGCTATATATACATCTGTCCATGTATATCTACCTATAGTCTATCTATCAATCACTCTCTCTCTATAACCATAAATAGTTGTATTTATACCGGTGGTTCTCAATTAAGGATGATTTGGCCCCTTAGGGGACATTTAGCAATATCTGGAGACATTTTTGATCATTACAACTGAGGGGAGAGGGCCGCTGCTGGCATCTGGTAGGTAGAGGCCAGGGACGCTGTTAAACACTCTACGATGCACAAGACAGCCCTCACGATAAAGAATCACCAGCCCCAAATGTTAAAAGTGCTGAGGTTGAGAATCCTTGGTCTTTACCTATAAGAATTGCTTGAAATCAGATACCCTCAGAAAGGTCTGGCAAGGTCACTGTGAAATGGCCAACTTCTATTTAGTCCTTAAACCCAGATTTGGCCAGTTCCCACAGCCACATAATATATGGCAATGAAAAATTATTGCTCACTGCCCTTTGGACAAAAGCCAGTCAAGTTCTCTGTAGCTTCCTTCGAAACCAAATAGGAGGGCAGCAGGGTCCAGCCCAGTAAAAGATAATGCAGCTGAAGCTGAGGCAAAAGGTCAAGGAACAGGTGAAAATAGTCCCTTTGATATTTCTCACGCAGAAAAAAGGCTTATGGAAGTCCTAACCCAGTAGACCAGAAAAGTGCAAAGCATATTAATAAGTAAACAGAAATGTTCCATTTTGTGTTTGGATTCTTTTTTTCTTATCAGATAGCATTTCGACTTGAAGATGTGTTTGGATAAATAGTCTTTCAGGGTATTTACCAGCTCTCCTTTTGGTGTAAATTCTTCCCATTTTCTTTTTAAGTCTATTTCCAATAGTGAAAAGGTGCCGGTGATAATTAAAACCTAATTCTATCCCCGCATTCCTTAAAAAAAATAAAACCGGAATATGGTCTCCTGTAAAGTTCTCAGAAATAATCCTGTCTCCATATCCGCCTATAATAACAGTGATTTCAAATGGATAAGGTTTGCAGAAGAACTACCCAGAAATGCAGTGAAATTAATTGCTGTTTTTCATGAAGCAGCTTTAAAATGCAGTAATTAATTGACCTACTGTTGGAGACAGTTTCCTCATAGTTAATAACCACTCTTCCCAGACATGAGAAAGACAGATTGCTTCCATTTGAAAACAGTCTCCACTAAAACCAAATGATGGAAGAGATCACCACATTTTCTGGTATGTGCGCCCTAACCAGATGGGGTTTCATGAGCTGCTGTTATTCTTTTAGCCCAGTGAAGGGAACATGCATCCGGTCCTACAAGATGTGTTTCTGTGATTCCTGACTCTGAGATGCCTGTCAGTCTATGGATTGGAGAGAGCTTGCTCTTGGAAATTGGTGTCCTGTCCCAGGGGAGGCAGCATAGTGTTGGGGCCAAGCCTTATTTTTCCTTGTCTGTCTAATGGGCACAGCAGACATGGGAACTAGGTCCCGACCTCTTCCCTGTCCCACTGATGGTTGCTGTGACACAGAAGTGTAATGAAGCTGGGAGGGAGCAGTCATAGAATTTCTGCAGATAACCCCACGCCTCCACTTCTGAGCTGTGCACCCCCCACCTGCTAAGTTGTGCACCAAACTCGCCCTCCTCTCTGCTGCTCCTGTCCTGTGGGGCTGACCTGTTTGGACTGCATGAAGGGACTCACTTGCCTTCTGGCAATCTCTTTTGTCTGTGGCCAGTGAGGAGCCCCGCAGGAAAGACTGGGCAGAGGGAGGCGAGTGAGGTCAAAGTATTTATTCTTCCATCCACCCTGCAGAGCTTCCTCAAGCTGGCTCTAACCGCCCCAGCTTCTGTCTGGGCGCCCCTTTCCTTGCCAACCTGTCCTTCCAGGTGCTGCCCACCTTCCCTCTCTTTGCCCTAATAGGCCCAGTATACATCCCCCCCCACCCACCCACCCTGCCGACTGCTACTAGCCCCTGGGCACTGCACTACCGCGCCCCCCGCCCCGGGGGTTTCCCCACACCCCACTCACACCTTTATAAAGAGGGTCTTTACTAAACCCTCCTCCAAGGGGTACAATTTGAGTGTGTCCTCCATTCCTGCTCGGGCTGGACTGATCTCATGTCTCTCTTAACCTGATCGTACCTAGGACATTCGCTTTGCTATAACCTTCCAGTGCCTCACAAGCACTTTCCCTTCATGAATCCTTCCACACCCAAACTGCTCTCAGGATGATCCACAGCCTGAAGTCTGTCATGGCCCGCAAGAGTGAGAAGGAGAACTGGAAGCTAGAACATAACGGCTCTCGCTCATTTTGGGGGTGGAGAGGAGTGGAGAAGACCCAACGAGGCTGGAGGCCAGCAGTGGATTCTGACTTGGTGTGGGGTCGGACTGAGGTCATTTTGCCCAGGGCCAGAGTTGCTTGTTGAGGGGTTTGGATATATCTTTCTCCTGAGTGGAGAGTTGAACTCAAAGTTTTCCAAAATTCCTCTTAAAACCCTAGCTCCATGTGTCATATCCCTTGAGCCAGGATTCACAGCTGGGGGGTTCAGTTGACTTTCCATTCCTCACAATCCCAAAGGAGAAAAATGAACTAGTTCTGTTTGTTTGCCTGTCTGTTCTACTTTCCCTTCAGTCTTTGCCTGCAGCATGAAAACAAGAGTTCCTTCTCTCTTACTCAGGGTAGATGCTGAATCACAGTGGATCCTTTTCTCCAAATTACCCTCAAGGGAAAAGAAATGCACATATTTTGGTCCTGGTCCTTCTCCTGATCCCCCCCTCCCCACTTCTTCTTCCTTTTCTTTTTTCTTCCTTTTGCAAAGAAAGTCGATGATACCACCCCAACGACAACACCCAGTACACCACGGAACAGAAGAGCTAAGATCCAAGGCTCCCTGAACAACTTGAGCCCTCCTGCCATCCATTGGGACAGGCTATCTTATTTGAAATTTAGGATGCTCGCATTTCTCAAGAGAACTACAAAAACTGTCCGTAAGGGTAGCTTCTTGTCCTGGGGTGGTCAGAGAACAAATGTCCTGTTGTCCTGCAAGCAGCTTCCCAGCCCATCTGTACAGTTTGGGAGCACGGGACGGTCGGTTAGGAAGCCCGCCCCCAGCAAACAGAGTCCAGCAGCCTGGCTGGACAAGGTGGTCCCCTGCTCTAACCCACACTGCCTACCCAGAGGCGTCCTGACTCTGCTTGCCCCGTGACCGTATGAACTAAATTTCAAGACATGGAAATAACTGAAGAGAGACTTCAGGCCATCCTCGTCCCTGAAGCTGTGTTCGGCTTTAGGAAGGAAGCTTCAAAGAAGGTACATACAAGCCAGGTGTTCACTGAGTTCAAGAACAACTAGGGCTCGGGGTGGAGGGGTCATTCCAGCTCCCAGGAATCTCAGAGGAAATGCTCAATGTTAATCCTCATCTCTAGTCCTTCCAGCTATTCCTACACTTGAGAAAGAGTTACTAGGTCTGTTAAATCAATAGTAACCCCATCTTTGTGAACGAATCCAGGAGAAAACCAATGACCTTAGCTCACTGACAATCTAGAGATACCACCAAGGCTGTGGTGCAAATGGGCACTTCAATCATCACTCATTAGGATGACTTTACACACCTCAATAACTAAATCCATCTACTATGCAGAATGGGAGTGAATAATGATAGAGGGACCAGGAAAAAAATATGAGGAGTTAAAGTAATGACCATCAACATCTCTTAACAGACTCTCGAAGATTTCTTCATGGTCTCATGCAGCACCATGTATGTACAAAAAAATGTAATGTCTATTGGCATTATTTTTATTTTTCACATCTTTTTTTTAAGATTTTATTTATTTATTTGATAGAGAGAGAGCGAGAGAAGGAACACAAGCAGGGGGAGTGGGAGAGGGAGAAGCAGGCTTCCCGCTGAGCAAGGAGCCCAATGTGGGGCTTGATGCCAGGACCCTGGGATCATGACCTGAGCCGAAGGCAGATGCTTAACGACTGAGCCACCAAGGTGCCCCTATTTTTCATATACTTCTAACAAAATTGGTTGCTTTTCCGGTGCATAGCAGATTAGAAGATGTCCATTTAAAGAATCATGTTTGGAGGGGATGGAAGAGAGGAATCCCTAGCTCAGAAAGAAATGATAGGGGCCGGAGCACTCGCTCAGAGGATATGAAGAAGACACTTCCTAAGGATGACTGAAGCGCTGTACAGCAGCCTGGGACAGTTCTGCACGGAAGCAGGAAGCCACATATATATGCTCAGGAGCTTCCGAAAGAATCATTACATTAGAGCAGACTGAAAACCTGGGAAGTTAAAAGGAAAATTCTAAATTATTAACAAAATAGAAGTGTTTCATATTCTCTAGTAGAGGGTATGGGAGATTGCAATGTCTTTCTCATGCTTGCCCTCCACATCACTGATTCTACTTTCTGTGATGTCAGCTCTGTTCTTTGTTGCCTCCAAGGCAAATTTTTGAACTCCACCGTGACGTTTTGAGAATTATCTTCTCTTCTTATTCCGAGTGGCTCTCTCTGCATCTCTGCATTCATCTGAAGCTCTTGTACCACCCTGCTTCTGTTTCAGAGAGGCTGATAGTTTCTAGGGCATGCCTTACACTTCTTAGATTTTTAACTTATCTCATAAAATATAATTTTCAGATATACATTTTTCTTTGAGTTTCTAGAGCAATGCTTCTTTTCTCTTAGGCACAGTTCCCCACTTTGGTGTTTTTGAAAAAATTATTTGTTTCTTTGTTTTGCTCATCCCAATTTGGGCAAAACCAAGCCCTGTGTTTTCTAAGAGTGAGGGTAAATATTGTCCAAAGTCACCACCCAGGTTCCCTGTAATATTGGCCACATTCATGCATTCATTCATTGGGCTTAGATTTAATTGTCTCTTGCTCCAATGACTGAGCATTTATTTGCCATTATTTACGCAACTTTTCCTCTTGCAAATGAAACACTTCACTTGCCACCCCTTTTATTTCTGTATCTCTTTGGGTTATTATTTGTACATTTTTAAAAAAAATTTTATTAACATATAATGTATTATTTGTTTCAGGGGTACAGGTCTGTGATTCAACAGTCTTACACAATTCACAGCGCTCACCATAGTACATACCCTCCCCAATGTCCATCACCCAGCCACCCCATCCCTCCCACCCCCCACCACTCCAGCAACCCTCACTTTGTTTCCTGAGATTAAGAGTCTCTTATGGTTTGTCTCCCTCTCTGGTTTCATCTTGCTTCATTTTTCCCTCCCTTCCCCTATGATCCTCTGTCTTGTTTCTCAAATTCTTCATATCAGTGAGATCATATGACACTTATCTTTCTCTGATTGACTTATTTCACTTAGTATAGTACCCTCTAGTTCCATCCATGTCATTGCAAATGGCAAGATTTTGTGGGGTTTTTTTGATGGCTGCATAATATTCCATTGTGTATATATACCACATCTTCTTTATCCATTCATCTGTTGATGGACATCTAGGCTCTTTCCATACTTTGGCTATTGTGGACATTGCTGCTATGAACAGTGGGGTGCAGGTGCCCCTTCAGATCACTACATTTATATCTTCGGGGTAAATACCCAGTAGTGCAATTGCTGGGTCATAGGGTATATTTGTACATTTTTAAAAGCAAGTAGTAATAGAGAAGTTAGTGGAAGCCCAAGCAAGGAGCAGGGTTCTGGAGTTATTGGGTTAATAATGAACTTCTCAGGTTTGTGAATGGCCACCTGTCATTCTCATTATGAAACTCCTGGGACTTCAAATTAAAGTTAGACCTTGAGGGTCAGTCTCAAAGTTGTGTGTGTGTTTCTGTTAGAGAGAGTACATGTATATGTGGTATGTGCATAGGAATACATATGTGAAAAAGAGAGCAAGAGATAGATTGATAGATTCAATTGATAACTTGATAGATTCAGAGACATTTTCCCATAGATTCTTTGAGCAATAGGGCCTGTTTGGTTTTGAGAATGTGCTTTTCAATCCATTCCATAAACACAGCAACATATGGTCCTAAGCTCTTGAATTAATGCTGTTTTGCTAGTTTGTCTTTTTGTATTTTGAAAGAAAGGTCTATCAAATATACATAGTCTGTGACATTACTAACTTGGAAGTACATATTCATATTTTGCCTACACTCTAGAATAATTTATGACTCACAGAAATGATCCAATCTTCAAGAGTATGACAGAACACATCAATGGAATAGCCTGCCATACTAGACAGTATGCTTTCGTTTTCTTCCACAGTAATTGGTCTATTCAATTAATTAGTGGGTTGTGGGTTTTTTTAGCCAATTTCAGTTACTTCTATTTCTTCCCTAAATAATAAATTTTATCAATAATTTTATCAATGTATGGACCCAGAATTGTACATTTTAATTCTATTCTCCTATTTTTAAACTTTCTCTATATTTGGAATGATCCAGTTTCTCTTTAATTTTCCTTAAGGATAATGGTTATTCCTGTTTTTTAATAAGATTATATGAAATTGGGACGCCTGGGTGGCTCAGTTGGTTAAGCCTCTGCCCTCGGCTCAGGTCATGATCTCAGGGTCCTGGGATCAAGTCCCGCATTGAGCTTCCTGCTCAGCAGGGAGCCTGCTTCTCCCTCTGCCTGCCGCTCCCCCTGCTTGTGCTCTCTCTCTCTCTCTGATAAATAAATAAAATCTTAAAAAAAAAAGATTATATGAAATTGCTCTAGTTGACCAATTTATTTATTTTTGATAGAGGGGAGAGAGAGAAAGGTAGACAGACATTGGAATAATTTAGCTCTTTTATTTTCTAATTATTTTCTACTTCAATTTATTTGTATTCTTATCTTCATCATTTGTGGTTGCCTAGTTTCCCCAGGTGTTCTCAGTCTAACATCTGAAAGAGACTGATTAGTTTACTTTTATTACCTCTTATTGAATAAGGAATTGACTTCTATTATGAATTTGCCTTGGAGTAAAGCTTTGGAAATAAAACATGTGTTTACAATAAAATATTCTTACTTTTATTTCTAAATAATAAGCAACTTAGATCCCACTATTCTTTAACCAAAAATTATTTAGAGAGGAATTTTAATTGTTATTGTTTTGCCTTTAATTTTAATTTGTATTTATCTGACATTACATTTGGAGAGTTGATCTTATATAATATCCACTTCACAGAATTTATCATGCTTATTCTTGTGGCTTAGCATAAGATAAAACGTCATCAATCTTCCATGGAAGCCTAAAAAATTTTTTTATTTTAACATATTAATGTTATTATTTTATTTTAATTTGCCTATGTACTTATTTGTACGTATTTTTAGTCTCTTACCTGCCAAGGGTAATAAGAGAGGTATGTCGCAGTCTCTCCAAACAAATGTGTTTCTGTAAATTTCCCATTTCTAACATTTTTAGCTTTATATATTTTGATGCTCTGTAATTCAGCAAATAAATTTTCATGACTATCTTGTCTTTCCTGTGGATTGTAAAATGACATTCTTTGTCTCCTTTAATATTATTCGGCCTGGAATAAAGTTTGTTAGAAACTCATGTTGTCAGTCCTGCTCTGTTTTTGCATTTCCTCGATAATGTATTTTATCCAATTTTTTTCAGCTCCCTTTGTCTTTTAGTTGTATGAAACACCAAGTGGGAATTTACTGTTGAACACAATAAGAGAAGTTTGGTCTTCTCAACTGTTGGAAAATATTGTTAATTACACAGAATCTTTTAAAAGGACCTAGAAATGTCGACAGCAGCCTCTCCCGGGCAGTCCCAGCACCCCTCTCTGGGAGGCAGCGCTGGGAACTGTCAGCCCTTGGCGTCATTCCACTCCCGGCTGCCGGTTAGAATGTGCTGGTTAAGCAAGGGTGCCTCGAGGCTAGAGAAGCCATGGGGCACTCTGAGAACAAAGGCAAAATGAGAGAGGTAAGTAAGATGTGACTCCTCGGTAAAATCTCAGCGTTGACAATAATAATACTATCTATCGGGTATTCCTCTGTGAATTTTTCTTCCCACAGCCATCTTCAGTACTCAACATAACAATGGAGCTGTGACAGCTTTGTGTTGGCATGTGGATAAAATCGCAGGAAACTGGAGAAACTCATATTATAGATTTTAGATAGCATCCTCTCTGTCCCAGGCAGACTTAGATAAGGACATTGCCTGTCTGCAACGCAGATGTTAGGGTCAATACTGTCTGCCAAAAGATCTGCACTAAGCACTATGGATGTACTTCAAACACCTGTGCCTCAGTTTACTCATCTGTTAAAAAAGATTAAATTAGGCAATGAAATGTATATAAAGTGCTGAGAGCAGATTCTTGGCATATAGTAACTGACAGACAAGAGTTAGCTAACATTATTATTGACTAACTTGACCATCTTGTCCTATATCAGCTTTTTTTTTTTAAGATTTTATTTACTTACTTGAGAGATAGCACAAGCCAGGGAGAGAGGCAGAAGGAAAGGGAGAAGCAGACTCCCTGGTGAGCAGGAAGCCCAAAGCAGGGCTCGATCCCAGGACCCTGGGATCATGACCTGTGCCGAAGGCAGACGCTTAACCAACTGAGCCACCCAGGCGCCCCTATATCAGCTTTTCATACTGCTTGCCCATTTCCTCTCAACCATATTTTTATTTTTTGGTCTACATTTTGCTTTTGCTTATTTTTTTTCTTAGCAGTTTGAAAGGAACTCACTTTTTAAAATTTTGCTTTCCTTTTATATATTTGAATCATTTTTTTTCCTCTGATTCACAAGATTTAACATCAGCTCTCACCCCCTTATAGGATGAGCAATACCGTGAGTTCATGTTTTTCATTTCCCTTTTGTAAACCCATTTTCTTTAGATTAGTACTGTATGATTGAGAACCATCTCTTTGGAGAATCGTATTTGCATTCAAATGAGAAGGACATTTACAGTTTTTGACTTTATATTAATCATTTTCTTTGCTCGTAATCATCCTTCTCATACCATGGTTTCTCCTTCTTGAGGCTCTAATTTCAAGTCAGTATCAGTGTGTGTCACTCATATTCACGTTCTTTTTCCCTCAAGTAAGATTTGAGGGGAAACTTACTTTACAATCAACATGTTTTTTGGTTTGCTTCGTGTTTGTGTAGGTTTTTTGGAGATTTTTGTTTTTTGACTTTGGCCTTATCCCGTGAACAGCCATTTGGCTGGTTATCACATTGTTGGGTCACACACTTTTCTCTGAGAACACTGTGTAAGTTGCTCCATTTCCTGGCATTTGCTCTGCTGTTCTAGGTGTAAATCTTCTTTTCATTATCTCTTCTTATAACACAGTGGGGATGTTTGATCTCCGTATTTAGATCTTTTCAGCTTCAGAAAATTGTATCTAATTATACCCTTGATGATTGTTTTCTTTCCATTGCTCTTTTAATCTTCAGAAATATCTAAAATGTATGTGTATTATATCCATCCTCTGTCTCTCTATCCTTTTCTCATCTTTTTCTTTGTATTCCTCTGACATATATTGAATGCTC
This sequence comes from Halichoerus grypus, assembly GCF_964656455.1. Taxonomy (NCBI): domain Eukaryota; kingdom Metazoa; phylum Chordata; class Mammalia; order Carnivora; family Phocidae; genus Halichoerus; species Halichoerus grypus. Next base: position 19,510,440 of record NC_135726.1, on the reverse strand, counting down.
AATAAATATGTAAGAAAGAAAGAAAGCAGGGAGGGAGAAAGGGAAGGAGGGATCTACTTGGGGGACATGTTTTGAATTTATCTTACCCAGCTTGGATTTGACTTTCTGATCATGTCTGTCTTAACTGTGGATACATAACCGTTTACCTCCTAATAGCTTCCTTGCAACCTTTTCTCATGTCACAAAGTTTCACGTTTTCATATTGGTTTGAGTTGCTATTTTCAAAATGGCCCATATGCCTGTATTTTACCGAACATTCTCTATGCTCCCTCCACACCCAACTTATACAACAAATAATTTTCAGGGTGATGTTATTTTTCTTTTGTACTATAGTATTTCCCACTCACACCATTGCCTTGTTTTGTGATGAACATTCTGGAATGACACCACGTGGATCTGCCAGTCTGTACCAGTGTTCTTCCATTCAGGTGCTGAGGGATCAAGGTGAGATCCTTTCCTAATCCATCTACTTGGTTCTCTGATACTTGACACCAATACTCAATGACACACAGAAGTCCCCTTTATTTTTAGCACTGCTGCCAGGGACTTTCCTGTCTCTGCCCCAACAGAGCCTGTTCCCTGGAGGAGTTACGGCCCCTGAGATGTAAGGGGGCCCTGTTCACCCTCGTTGCTTGTCTTAATTTCCTATGAGTAGACATTGTTGGGACAGAACAGGATGTGGGGGCGCCCAGTGCACCTTTCAAGAACAAGTGCTTTAAATAAATGACTATTTTTATGATTCGTATAAATCCTGATCTCTGAGCCAAATAGAGTGTGAAAGTGTGTGTGGGGGTGTGCGTGTACGCGTGTGCACTGGATGAAGTGGAAAATAAAACCGCATCCTCCATACTTTATGCCTGCAAAATACAGTTCTGCAATCTACTGTTTTTCTTTTTCCCCACTCACTTTTACTTGAGTATCTGTTAAATTCTAGAATATATTTATTCTGATAGGAAACTAAGCTAGACTACTGAGGGCAGGGACTATGTATCAGCTCCCCAGCAAACCCCATGGCCTAGCCCATATATAAGATTAAATGAACAAGTGAGGGATTAAATAAAGGCTGGGATGGACTGAAACAGACCCACCTTTTTTTTTTTTTATTATGGGCCATCTTCTCCATATCTTTCTATTTATTCTACTTATATGGGTTTACAGATATGTTTTTCAAATTATTAAATTAGAAAATTATTCCTATCAGCATCCCGCATCTGGTCATGATTGTAATGGGAATTTTTTGTTAGTCCTCTTTGTAAATTTCAATATTTCAGTTTCTCATGTGTGAGAAGTGTTGAAATGAACAGAATTAGCTCATACGAAGTCAAGAGGTTTGGTATGCATGATTGCTATAGGGGCTTTTTTTTTTACTTTTTTTTTTTGGACATTTGCAGAACGAGGGAACAAAATATCCCCCAAATCCCAAGACTGAAACACAGTCACTATTTGACATTTCCATGTGTTTCCTTCCAGCCCCCTTTCTCAATGTTGAGCCTCGTGGCCGTGGGTGGGAAGGGTTTCACCAGCCAAACACTAGTGGGAGGGTCGAATTCATGGTATTTAGAAAGAGGCATAGAATCTATATTCATGCAGCTGAGACATTCCTTTTATTGTTTGTATTTTCCCATTTTGAACAGTAATTGCTGCTACCAAAACCCCTCTGGCAATGAAAGGACTCGAGCCATCTCAGGGTGCAGAAATCGGGGGGAGTTGCCCAGACAGACCAGGGAAGTGGCTGGATATAGTAGAGCATGTTCAAGGAAAGCAGAATACCCTTAAAACATGACCCAGAATAACTTTTGTTATTCACTTTCTGCAAATTTAACTTTTTCTAGTTACAGAAACCTAGAAAATCCTGCAACCCCAACCACGGGCCTGACCCATGGAAATGTTATCTTGGGCCAAGTCCCCACGTGTTCAGGCATGGGAAGAAGAGAGCTTGGATTGTAAAAATGAACAATGTGAGCAAAAACAGACAATTCTCTTCGTAAATACAAGCTAGACATTTTACCATGTCTTAGAAGAAATTGGAGATTTATTTCAGGCCCTGCTTTGTAATATTCAAAGGCTACATGAATTATGGGTATGCCAACTGTCTAAATATCTCTATAAAGTTTTCATTTCAGATTGAGTTCAACCATGCCAACCCATCCTCTGACTGCCTTTGTGATAGCCTAAATCCAATCACACCCTTCACCCTCCAAGTTCACACAACCTGTTTTGTCCATTGTAGAGATCCAAATCAGGCCCACATGAATGGGATTCAGATTCTGATACTCAGTGTGGACAGTGCAGACGAAAGACCCACCTCACAAAAAAGGGCTCTTTCCAAATGCATTCCTGTGTGAGGGTGCTAAGTTTCAGACATTATTAGACATCATTAGATGTGCTGTTTCCTTTTTTTGCCATTAAGCATTTCAACACATATTATATAACATATTTTGCTCCTTTTTCTCACTTAACATGGTATAATCGAGTCTCTCCATTTTATTAAATGACTGTCATAACCATCCTTTTAGTAACTGCACGATAGCCCACACACTGCACACACCACCATTTCTATCCTCCATTGTTGGATATCTAGGCTGAAGAAGTTACTTTGTAAGTTCCTAGTGTGGAATATTCACTGGAAGGGTTTAATGATTTACATCAAGGGTTGAGACTTTTTGATATCGTATGAAAACAGATGTCGCCCACTGAAAAAGGAAATGCACTTTTCAGAACTCTGTGCTTTGTTGTTGCTTTTGTTTTCTTTTTAGCACAACTAACCAACTCTCTGTTTTTCTGTTTATAGAAAACAGCTACTTATGTAACACAGCTGTTATCTAAGTAGCTACTTTATATAAAGATGCTGGGGCATTGGGTACCACTTCAGAAAGGGGCATGGAATAATAAGAACTATGAGCCCAGCCACACACATTTTCTGGGGTCAGTTGTTGGATATTTCAATTCCTAATTCCTAGCAAGAGGTCTTCTGGTGGAGCCAGGCCTGAAAGCTGGCTGAAGGACTTGAGGATATTTGGGAAGGTGAAGGAAGGCTGCAGCCAGAGCCCACTAGGCCTTCTCTTTTTAAAGCAACAATAAATGATGACTCTTCTCCATCATCTATAATTTAGCTGTAAGGTTTGGTAATTTCTGAGTAAAATGAACACAAAATAAGATGTGCAGTCATGTGAGATGCCTTTGGTTAACCTGTCCTGAGAATGATTAAATTCAAGATACAGATGTGAGTATTTGTGTGTGTGTATGTGGGTATGTGTGTGTGTGTGTGAGAGAGAGAGAGAGAGAGAGCACATATATTTAATATGCAATAGATAGAAATAAAGATAATGCTCCTCTGTTCCATACAAGGGAAGATGGGTTAGCAGTGGAAGTCATCTGCCCCGATGAGGAGTATTTTGCCAGTGACATTGTTTAAAAAGTCAGTTGTATTATTATATCTTTTTTTTTTTTTTTGATAATTGCTTCATTTATGTTTAGTTTTATCTCTATTGCAACACACCCACCATTGCCTGCAGTCGGGACAGAATATTCCCACTTGCCAACCCTGGTGCCCCACTGGCTTTCCCATATACACCTTCTCATCCTCATAAAACACAATCAGCTGGAGTAGGGGTTATTATTTCCACTTTACAGACAAGGAAACTAAGACTCAGAGAACTTAAGCAACCTGCCCCTGGCCATGTAGCCAATAAGAGGTCAACTCAGGATTTGAACTCGGTACATACAGATTCAAAAGCCTACACATTCTGCAAGACACGCTGACTGCATAGACATGGCAGATAGAGTATTCGCAGAGAGAAAGAGGAAAAGCAGAAAGAGTAAGAGGGGAAGGAGAAAGACACACAGAGAAAGAAAGTTACAGAGTGGCTACTTTTACAGTTTTAGGCCTAAGATCTTTCCCTTCTCACTCATCATATTTTTAAAAAAAGGTTTTTTTTAACCAAAATTCATATGTTGAAGTCCTACCCCAAGTACCTCAGAACGTGACTGTATTTGGACATGGGGTCTTAAGGAGATCACGAAGTTACAATGAGGTCATTATGGTGGGACCTAATCCAATATGACCAGTAATTTCGTAAAGAGAAGAAATTCTGACACAGATATGATACACAGAGGGAAGACCATGTGAAGACACGGAAAAGATGACGCTTGTCCGCCTGTGACCCAAGAAGAGAGGCCTCAGAAGAACTGAGCCAGCAGCACCATGATCCTGAACTTCTAGCCTCCAGAACTGTGGGAAAAGAAGTTTCTGGTCTTTGAGCTACCCGGCCTGTGGTATTTTGTCACGGCGGCCCAGGCAGATGAACACGCCATCAGACTCACGTGGAGGCTGCACATCTCGGGGGGCTGCCCCATGCCGAGACCGACAAAGCCACTCTCCCAATGTGACCTATTACCTGGGCTCTGCTAGCCCCATGGGAACAGGGTCTACAGGACACCCTTATTTGTACCCACTGCAGAGATGGGGTTGGCTCCAAATCAACCTTGCTGCAAGAGCACTACCTCACCTTTCTCTTTTAGCTCTGTCAAGCCCACAGTTCCCAGAAAGATGTATTAAACGTGCATTGGTTGCCTTTGGCAGAGATGGGCCCTGGTTTGAGCGCTAGTGAATCAAGGCCTTAACCAAACACGAAATGACAGAACTGTTTCCAGCAGAGGATTAATTGAGCCAACTCAAGACAAACACAATGTATTTTGGCATTGCTTTTGACAGATGGAAATAAAACAAACATTAGCAACCGGATTGCAGCTAACAATATGCAAAATTAAAGAACGTACCTTTTTAACTTTGTCTGGGAGCCCACTGGCTTTTCTTATAAAATCTGCAGAAGGAAAAAAAAAAAAGACAGAGCTGTTAATCTCATTACACAACCAGTTAGCACATGCAAACAAGGGAAATTAAAAGTCTTTGCATTCAGGGGAGGAAATAGATATTTGACACATATATTTATTAAGGAGACTGGACTGGAAAATAGCACTGCTGTATTAATCAGAAATGGTGTAGAAAATACTTAAATAATATAACAATGTGCACAGATAGCATAAGCTGCTTACAAATGGAAGCCTAAGGTCTAAGTATTTTTATTTGAAGGTTAAATTTTCAATTAATTTTTTTCAGCTTGTCGCCGTCTCTTCCAAGCACCACTGTTAATTGCTATAAAACAATGTCTTTCCCTGTCTGAATTCTGGACATGGGGGCCAGGAGCCGTCAGCCATCTAATGGCCATCAGAGTATTGTGGCAGAAATCAAATCCACTGCATAAAAGCTGAGCCAAAACATCGGGCCCTGAGAAGTCAACTGATGGATTAAAAATCCCTTCTTTCATTTGCTCAGTTTTTCAGAAGTTACATTTGGAAGCTCGAGCCTGTCACTGGAAAGTACAAATAGAAGCTTTCTATGATTGGAATTTCCAAATATCCCCATTTCAGGGGTTGGTGGCAGCCCCGGGTCTATCTGCCCACTTACTCAGTCGGTCACCAGAGCAGGAACCTTATGATTTCTTCTGCAGGATGGGACACTATGCATGTCCCTGGCTGTAAGTGGGCTTATCCACTTCTCTTACTGGGTGAACTGGCACTGGAGGGCTCTCCTCCAGTCTGGGATCCAGGCCCCGTCGTGTAGGATGATAGGAAATAGAATTTAGAAAGCACTGGGATGGAGAACCAGGGTTGGAAATAACATTACATCTTGAGTTGAAGACAAGATTAGAATGAAGGTTTTGGGGCATAAATACATGCGCATAGGTTTTGGCTACAAGACCTGTGTGATGCCTGAGAGTCAGAATTAACTTTGAAAATGATTTTAGGCGAAGAATAAAGGAGAATAATGGCATCGAGGATAAAATGTTTAGCATTACATTTAATTTAAAAGAATCATAATAAAATAATCATTTTAATTTCAAATAGCATCATAGAAAAAACATAGCCCTTTTTAGACATAGCCTCTGCTAATAAAATGAATTTACTTTGTAACCCAGTTCCACCACTTAATACTTATGGCCCTTTGTATAAGTCACCTAAACTCTGAGCCTCAATTTATTCATCGTAAAATGGGAATGATAATGTCTACTCCATACCTTCTTGAAAGAAGCAATAGAAATAAATGACTAGATAACAGACCAATTTTATTCTCCCTCTTCCAAAGGGACATGTGGCATTGTTTGGGGACATTTTTGATTGCCATGTCTTGGGTAATGAGTGCCACTAAAATCTAGTGGACACAGGTTCGGTATTCTGCTATATACCCTACAAGCCCAGGACAGACCCCCAAGAATTATCCATCCCAAAATGCCAATAGTGCTGATACTAAAAAACCCTGGATTAGATATACATAGGCAGATGATAGAAGATAGATAAAAATCTAATGGAGAAATCGATTTGGGGGATTTAGAGATCATCTATAAATCTATAGGTAGATTAATTAATAGAATGATGAGAGAGATTCTGACATGGGACACACTAGGCATTCAACATATGGAAGTGATTTTTTATTAAATCTGAAGATAGGATTAACAACATTATGGTTGGGATGAAGTGATAGGTGATGCTAAGGGTGAAATAATGTTAGTAATGAAAACGCACCAGCCACCATACAAGGTACCTTGTATTTCTATCACATTTAAGAGCGGGGTTCATCTGAGTCTAGGGCTAGGGTTAGTGTTAGAGTGTGGGTCCAGGGAAGGCTGGGATCAGAGCTGGTAGACCCTTGCCAAGGAGCAGCCAAAGCTCACTCATTATTTTGCAAATATGCAGATAGTCCCTCCAGGGCCAAGCATCCTAATCTGAGTCCCTCCAGTCCCAGGGGAAGGGGCAGATCTGATGTGACCCATACATGTCAGGGTGGCCCACTCCATAATTACCCACTTTCTCAGGCAATGGGATTGAGTTTATCTAGAGCATGTGGATGACCCAGTTCTATCACAGTCTTGGTTTCCAATTGTACAAGGAAAGAACAGAAGTAGCCGAAGGGATCGAGGTTTCATGTGAAGGGGAGATGCCAGGAACATTCCAATATTAAACTCACTTTGAGAAAAGGCAACTGTTTGTTCAATTCATATTTAAGAGAATAAGAAGCGTAGGAGGGTCAAGCCAATGTCTACACCCCGCATTCAATCTACAGGAGGGTCTGGCATCTCCAGAATCTAGGAGAGCAGGGCCTTTGAGAGATAACGGGAGCACGGACCACCTGCAGTCCCAGCTTCATGTCAGGAATGTGGGTCAGCATAATCACACCACAGTCTCAAGAAGATACGTCTGTGATGTCATCGTACATATGAACAAAGAAACCTAAAATATTGCATGGTGCCCTAGCTGGAGAAAGAACAGAAGTGAGTTTTCTGAACGGAGCAGGGTAAAGGGGAGGAAAAAAAAAAGAGACTTGACATATTCACCTGCAATGTCCTGGGCGAAGCTGCTGAATCTGGGAAACATTAGCAAACTGGTCCATAAATGGGCATCTCCTGTAAGTGGCTGGTTTGGTTCTCGGGCCCCTTGGGTGGCTGGTGTGAGACGTCCTTGACACCATCCATCACCCTGTGTTCTTATTCCATAGCCAGAGTGGGCTTCCAATGACCAACAACCTGCCAGAAGGTGTGACCGCTCGTAGGGCGACACACGCCTTCTTGTTCCTGGGACGGTCAGTGTCTTCATATAAATGTATTAAGTGGAATTTGGTTTAAATACGTCTCTTGAATCTAGTTTCCAGTACAATTCCCCATGGGCTAAATGTCTGACATTCTGCCTGAAAGTTTTGGTGAGTAATGGAGAAGTCATAGTCTGAACCACAATGACCTTGCTGTTTTACTTCCAGCAGGCTCCTAACACACACGCACACACACACACACACACACACACACGCATGCATGCATGCACACACATATGCACACATGCACTTTGTGAGGTAAAATTTACGTACCACCACATTTACCCATTTTAAGTGAGCAATTCAATGATTTCTTTTCTAATAAACGCTCAGAGAGGTGTGACCACGACAATTCCATTTTAGAACATGTCTAACAGCTCACGGACAGCCTCCTTGTACTCATTTGTAATGAACCCGTTTCCACCTCCTAGCCCCAAGCGACCACTGGTCCATGTTCAGCCTCCCAAGTTTGCCTTTTCTGGGTGTCTCATATAAACGGGATGATATATTACGCAGTTCTCTGCATCTGGCTGCTTTCACTTAGCACAGTGTTCCTTGAGATTTGACCACGCTGCAGCAAGTACTCCATTCCCTGTTCAGGCGAAACAGTGTTTTATTGTATGGGTAGACCACATTTTGTTTAGCTATTCATCTGTCGAAGGACGTGTGTTTTGTTTCCACGTATTAACTATAGAAGGATGCGGATACGAAGTTTTGCATACAAGTCTTTGTGTGGATGTCTGGTTCCATTTCTTTGGGGTAGGTACCCAAGAGGGGAACTGCTGCTGGCTCACTTTGTAAATTTCTGTCTCCACACCACCACCACCACCCCCCGCCCCAGTGGGGTCTTGAGCAGCCACTGAGCCAGGCTCCTCCTCAGCACTGTGCAGGGTCCTAATGGGATAGCCGGAGAACTTAGCTAGTATGAGCATATAGCATTCATTCCCTGGGAGATTTTGCAACTTTTGAAACTGCAACCACCATTAAATGGAGGACAGCCTTATAATAGCCACCCGAGGTTGCTATTTCAATACGAGGATTCTCCGAAATACAAAAGATGTGAAACCATCTTAGAGTTAGCACATAAGATGATAATGTGATATTATTGCCATCATTAGTGTTCCTCGCTTGGCATCTGTGATTTGCAATGATGGGATTTCAAGCTCCATGGTAGGATCAGGAAGCAGATAAAATCTAATGCAAAGAACCCTTGACTCTGATGTCTGGTCTCAAACTTCCACTTCCCAGTTATGGGAACTTCCTACAGTGATTTACCTTCCCAAGCTTTAATTGCTTCACTTAAAAAATGGGGCCACCAACCTCATCTCTCAGGGTTTCCATAGGATTAAACAAATTGGCAGCACATTTAATCCAGTCCTGTGGGGCTGTTGGGTGGTTAAATTACCTGACCCTAATTTTGATCTAGAAAGGCTGTGTATCTCAAGGGAAACCTCCAAGAACCAACATACGTAGCAGGATAGGCTACATAGGATCCTGAGAGCAATTTCAGTGTGGGGGGGGGGGGTTCCTGCACCAAGCAATTCTCTCACACCAGCTGGTTGTCCTGCAATTAAACTAAACTCTGTCATTATCTACCTAGAGATAGTGTCAGATCCCCCAGGTTAAGGGCTCAGTCCTAGAGGACTCCTCCTTGCCCCCGTGAGCCGCCAGTCACAAGTCCAGATTGTCACCTGCGCTTTGGACCTACCAGCTCTAGATGGGAGGCTCCAATGACTCCCTCCTAGGCTTGGATTAACTTGCTAGAGTGGCTCACAGAACTCAGAGAAAAAGTTTACTTACCAGATTACCAGTCTATTATAAAAAGATATAACTTAGGGACGGCTAGATAGAAGAGATACGTAGGTATGTGGGAGGGGGCACACCCTCCCTAGCAGGCCCTCTCCCCCAAATCTTCACTTGTTCACCAACCCAGAAGTTCTCTGAATCTTGTCCTCTGGGGTTTTTATGGAGGCTTCATTTCATAGACACGATGGACTAAATCATTGGCTTTGGTGCTTGAACCCAATCTCTGGGGGCATGGGACTGAATGTTCCAACCCTCTCATCACATGGTTGGTTCCCCAGCAACAAGCTTTGGGTGGCCAATCATCTCCCCCCATCCCCAGCTTTAGGTGATTCCTAAAGTCACCTCATTAACATAACTCAGATGTGGTTAAAAGAGGTTTCCTATGAATAGTAAGATGCCTGTTTCATTTTTATGGCTCTGAGGAGATTCCAGAAGAAAGGACAAGAGACCCAGTATAACAAAAGACCCCCCCTTGCTCTTATGGCTCTGGAAATTCCAACGGTTTAGGGAGCTGTGAGCCGGAGACAGGACAAAGACCAAATAATCTATTTCTTATTATTAATCACAATATCACACTGCCTCATTTTATTCACTTATTCATTGTATTTCACTCGGGATTTATTTGTATAGAATGTTGGTATCTCTCTTTGAAATGAAATAATGACAAAAATAATAGTACCACCCACTGATAAGGCCCTTTTGGAAGGGGAGTTCATATCGATATCATTTAGGTTATTCAAACCTATGGCTTGCAAGCCTGGTGGCTCATTAGAATGACCTCGGGAGTATCCAGTCAGCTCAGTGGCTTGGGCACCAGCCTGGGGGATTCTGAGTCAGGATCCAGCAGGATGCGGGACAGGGAGGGCTCAGAAATTCGAAGGGTTGTTTGTTGTTTTTTTTTTAACTTCTCAGGTGATTCCAGTGCAGACCCAGAGTTCAGAACCATTGCATGAACTGTGGAAAATGAGGCAGAGGCTACCTTCTCTACCATTTAGTTGGGAAACTTGGGGAGAACTTACGGGACTCGCCCTAGGTGATACATCTAGGTCACAATGCCATTGAGATTTAAACCCAGGTCTCCAGACTCAGTCCGGTACTCTGTTTCTTACACCACGTTTTCAAGTTAGAAAATGTAACTAGACTTAGCTAACATGAATATTTTAAATGGAGGGAAGTCCTGGAGTGGGGAAAGGACATTTGGAGTCCTTGGCAAGAATCTATAAGAGAGGCTATCACATCCTCACCCAGAACAGGACCACAGGAGGGCCTCCTCGTGCCTTGCGTGTGCATACATCAGGGCCTGGTTTGTGATAAAACTGCTTACTGTGAAGAAGTTCAGTGAGGGGTAGAGGTTCTAAAGGGATAGATAAATCTATAAGCAAGAATACTGAGTTGGTAAAATGCCCAGCTCAGCAGTTAGGAGCCAAAAACAGAAAGGCTTTGTGAGCAGGTGGGTACCTTTATTATGGTAATCAACTCTGGGCCCAAGAAGCAATGAGGTCATCAGCTTCACGGGATGCCCTGATGGAAGGGATGGGGCCTGGTGAACACAGAAATATGCAGCTGGGGCTCATCCTGGGGGGCTAGCAACTTAGGGCCTCTCGGCATCCCAGGCCTGAGCAAGTTTTAGCCAACTTGTGAATCACTGTGGATTGATGGGGGAAAAGCTGAACTGGAAGGAATACACTTGAAGGATCATCACATTTGAGAACGAAATGGGAGTCCAAATTCATGAAACCAAACCCCTCATTTTACAAATGAAAGAAAATGAAGCCCAGAGAGGGGAAGTGACTTGCTTCAAAGCTGCAGAGCTAAGTGGATGGCTGAACCAAGCCTTCCTGCCTGGTGCTCTTCTACCATTAAAAATCAAACAAACATGAAAACATAGTCAAAACACAAACAAGCTCCAATGATTGTCAGGAAGGAGAGATTTGGGGGAGGGGGAGATCACTGGTGCATTGTCACTCTCTGTTCTGTGCTTCTACCCTTTCCTCCAGCCCCTGCCACTCTGCGTGTGGGGTGAGCTGCCACTCTGGTTTCCACTCTGTGTTAGACAGATGAGATAACATCATGAAAATCTGGATTCTGGTTCTGGCTCTGCTGTGTGTCTTGGAGAAGTCACTTCACCTCTCTGGGTTTCAGCTTCTCCTTTAGTAACATGAGGAGTGTGAGAAGACAATTCCAATGATACCCCACCTGGTCAATTCTCTAGGGATTGGCAAACTTTGGCCAATTCTGGCCCACCACCTGTTTTTGTAAATAAAGTTTTATTGGAACACAACCACATCCAATCGTTCACATAATGTCTATGGATGCTTTTCTGCTATAATGGCAGAGTTGAGCAGATACAATAGAGACCACCGTATGGCCTGCCAAGCTGAAAATATTTACTAGCTGGCCCTTTACAGAAAAGTAAGCTGATCCCTATAAAACAATACATGCACCCTTTCCCTACTACATGTGAGATACGTGCACGTGCACACGCACACACACACACACACACACATCCCTACCACCATATATTTATGTATTTCCTGGTCCAGATAATTTCTCTGCTATGTGTTTTTGGTAGGAAAATATTTCAAATATATACCTAAGCATAGAAACCAATTCAATTAATGATCCTCATATCCCCCCTCATTTTAACAGATGTTAATATGCAGTTAGAATTTATGTTTTCAGAATTCTGTATCATAGCAATCTGTATTTATAAATCATATTGAAGTCTCTGAGAAGGAGGAGGAAAAGACATACATGCGTGTCCACAGAGCTAAGTGACCCAAAGTGTTCAGCCCTACTCTAATATGATCACTACCATCTATTTGGGGGTTTTCAGAGAAGCAGTAGAGTCTTACTTATGAGATCCATGGTCTAAATTACAAGATGGCCATATTACCAGAAATTCCAAAAGTAATCATGAGGTTCTTTTTTTTAAATCAAATATAGAGTTTAATAGAAAAGTAAAATTGTGATTTTGTTTATGACATTTAATCAGAGTTATCTTAACTAGCAGCGCTTGATGCAGTGCTTAAATGCTCATACAAACAGGGCAAGATTTTAAAGAAAATAAAGCCCGAGATTGAGTTGAGTGCCCTTTGCCGTCTATTCCATCTCCTTATCTTAATCCACTCGGTAAGATCGCAATCTTAGGAATCAATCTTAATCAGAATGTCCTTTTATAACCACTACTTCTTTTGTTAGGAAAATCAAAGCCTCTGAGACTTCCCTGAACTCCAAGTTTTGCACAACTTCATCGGGACTCACGGGTGATAGCCATTCGGTTCCCCTGTGACCTGGCCCCCGCTCCGCTCACATGAAAACAAGGACAGATTTTTGTTTCATCTTCTCCAGACACAACAGAGACGGAAGGGGACGTCTCTGCCTCTCTCATTTGACTTCAGCAGCATCAATATTTGCCTTCTACAACTTTGTAATATTTCCTCACTGTGTTCATCAGTTGCTGTTTTGAGGCTCTTGCATGGTGTGTGTGTGTGTGTGTGTGTGTGTGTGTGCGCGCGCACACGCGCGTGCATGCATATGTGCCCGCATTCTGAATTCTGATCTTCTCTTGCTCCTTCCAATCAATAACTGGCCTGGAAATGAGGTGAACATAAAACGCCATCGAGGGCTCCCCTTGAAAAACTCATCCTTACCGATAGAACCTGGAGTTAAAACTGTTTCTGATAGAGCCAGAAAAACACCTTCTTTAAAAGATCAGAAAGTCAGCTGGGTTAGCACATGGTTAAATAGTCACCGAAATACGGTCTTGAGGCAGAAATACGTATTAGTTTTATGACGGCTATTCCAGTCGTGCTAATGACTCCACAAGGTGAGGAGGGGGTGACATGGTCAAAAGGTAACATTTCCGCCTGTCTTCCCGATTTCACTCTGAGGTGCGCCTGTCTCGCACGTGTGGTTCCTCTCTGCAGATTGAGGCCACGGTATTTTTAAGCTTTGGGGTTTATTGCCTCTGCTTCAGCCTTCAGAACAGCTCTCCCTAAACCCAGGGACAGATGTCTAGCCACACATCAGCCGTCCCAACTTCCCAAGCTGGGAACCAGAGGTGTGTTTGACATGGAACCCAAGGGGCTTTGGGAATGGTTAATAATGGGCGATTCTTAAATATATCATAAATATCTATTACCAGAATGATTAATAATGATAAGAATGACCTTTCCTTAGTGTAAGACATTTCTCTCTTGATACTTAACCTACCTGTGTGGATGAGGTTAAGCGACGCACTGTAATGGGGGACTATTAAGACACCTATAATTAAAATGACTTTTCTCTGGAGGGCTCAAGGAAAATGATAATTTTTTTCACCTAACGATTATGAAAACAGAATAACAAAATAGCTACAGCAAATTTGAGAAAGATACTGTCCCTCCTAATTTTATTCCCCTCAAAAAGGCATGCAAGAGCTGTCTCGATGTAGGACTGTCACACATGGGAGGAACAAGGACACCTGGAAAATTTACTTAAAATGCAGGTCCCCAGGCCCAGCTCACATAAACTCTGCTTCCCAAGATTTGGGGTCAGGCTCAGGATTGCACCTGTTAGTCATGCCCCAGGCGATATGGATGTCGGTAGTCAGAAGAGCAAGCTTTGAGAACTATTGCAAATGTTGCTACCACTCTTTTTTATCCTGCAATATATACCCCCCCACACCAATACTACAATTCTACATTCTAACTGGTTATCCATTCCATATTTATTTACTCACAAGTATGTTTTTCAGCCTAGTAAAATTGAGGAGATCAGAGTTTAAATCCCAAATCTTCTCTTAAACAAATTTGTGCAGATACATCCGTATTAACGGGCCAGAGGGCAGGGATATATTTACAGCTTCGACTGTGTGTTACCATATTGCTTTCTCCCAGTGTTAAGAAATTTCTGTGTAAATTGGCAGCTTAAGAGGACCCCATATTCACCATAATGTCACTAGCAATGTGTATTTGAATTTATTTTTACTTTGTCCTGCTAATTTAGTCAGTGTAAAATGGTATCTCAAGGTGGATTTAATTTGCACTTCTTGCATTTCTGGTAAAGATTAATGTTTCCCTGTGTTTCTTTGCTATTTATAAGTTTCCCAGAGTTACAGTTAAACTTTTGAATCTCTCTTTGGGTTCAGGGCAAGGCTTTTGCTTCTTTCTTTATTGTCGAGGCAACGGAGCCTTCCCGGAGACCACAAACCAGCAGGGAAGCAGGGGCTGTGGCTGGAGTCAGCATCCAAGGACAGTGCTCAGGCCAAATTACTCTGTGTCCTGAAGGGGCTTAAGACAAAAACTTTTTTTTTTTTTAAGATTTTATTTATTTGACAGAGAGACACAGTGAGAGAGGGAACACAAGCAGGGGGAGTGGGAGCAGGAGAGGAAGAAGCAGGTTTCCCGCTAAGCAGGGAGCCCGATGCGGGGCTCGATCCCAGGACCCCGGGATCACAACCTGAGCTGAAGGCAGACACTTAACGACTGAGCCACCCAGGCACCCCAAGACAAAAACTTCTAAATGGGAGGAAGGAAGGTGTTCCAGGTCAGGTTTCCTGGGAAACAGAGTCTGAGACTGAGATTGGTGTGCTGGAGATTCTTGGGCGGAGTCCTCAAGGTTAAGACCTAGAAGCAGGGAAGGAAGCTGTTGCTGGCGGAGGGATGCGTCTAACAGGCAGAGTCTCAGCAGTGGCCCTGGGGACCTCTAGAGCCGGGATGACCCTTCGTTGCTCTTCTGCTGGAAGGCAAAGGCGTCAGGACTTTCTTCCTGCGCAGGGACTGGTCATCTAATGCGGGCTGCCCCGGGAAGGAATTGTGAGTTCCGGTGAGGCACTTCTCTGCGGGGGAAGGCAAATTCTGGAGAGGCGCTCAGCCATGAACATCAGCCACCAGTTCTACCAGCAGCTGGGGGATGAGAGCCTGAGTCCTGAAGAGGCACCACAGCATCCCCTGCTGATCTCATGTTGGCTGAGATGCTATAGGTTCGCTAATGGATTCTAATGTTGGAGTTAGCTACTGATGTATAACGAATCATTCTAAAACGTAGTGGCCAAAGACAAACAACATCTTATTTTTGCTCATGGTTTTGTAACGCGGGCTGGGTTCAGCTGTGAGCATTTTTCCTGCCAGTGTTGCTAGAGACTCGCTCATTGGGAGCTGTGGGCTGAGCTCCACTGGGGGGCTGGGGGGCTTCTCTGGCTCTCTCCAGGGATTTTCAGGCCTCTTTTCAATGTGGCCTTCTCAATGTCACCTCCAGGCGGCCTCTTTTTATGGTCTTTGTAGCAAGATAAGTGCTTTTCTTCTATGGAGACTTAGGGCCAATTTCCAGTTGAGTTTCCCAACCTCCACATGCCTGACATTTGGGGTTGGACAATTCTTTTTTTTTTTTTTAAGACTTTATTTATCTGAGACAGAGAGAGCCCAATTGGGGGGAGAAGCAAAGGGAGAGAGAGGCAAACTCCCCACTGAGCAGGGAGCCCAATGTGGGGCTCCATCCATCCCAGGACCCTGGGATCATGACCTGAGCTGAAGGCAGACGCTTAACCAGCTGAGCCACCCAGGTGCCCCGAGGTTGGACAATTCTTTATTAATATCCCCATATTCTCATGTGAAACCAAGGCTCATTCTTTCTGAAATACACAGTTACAAAGTCACAGCACTGAGACCCGAGCCCAGGACCACCCAACACCAAAGCCCACACTCTCCCCACAACCTGGAGCTGCCTACAGTAGGTTTCAAAGGTTACTTTTATTTTTATTTATGTTTTTATTTTTTAAGCAGGCTCCATGCCCAGCCTGGAGACCAATGCAGGCCTTGAACTCACAACCCTGAGATCAAGACCTGAGCTGAGATCAAGAGTCAGAAGCCTAACCAACTGAGCCACCCAGGCGCCCCTCAAAGGGTTACTTTTAGAAATGAACTACCCTCAATCTCCTAAGAAGACATTCTAGAGGAAAGCGCAAGGTTTTACTTGGGTTTAGTTATGCTTAATGAAGAAAACATTAATCACTTGAAGTGCTATTTTGGAGCTCATGAAACTGAAATGAAGCGCAATATGAAATGTTCATTTATTTCTGAGGGGTTTATTTTGTTAACATTCAATCATTCAATCATCTCTGCCTTATTTATAAAGTTGGAGGGAAAGAACACTATTTTTTTTTTTTAAGCAAGTAAAAATTCTTGAGTGGTGCAAGTAACAGCTTCCTTCTCTTGCAGATGCAGGAGTCAGGGGTCATAGGCAGCGCCCGGACATGGCACTGGATGCCCTGCCCACCAGGCAGAGTGGCCTCAGGGGCCGTGCACTGCACTGGGAACTGCAGCCTTTGCAAAATCCCAGCTTCTGCCAGGGTATGAGATGCCTGGACTTAAGGCTTAGCCCCACCACTCACAGGCTTGCTGGCTTTTGATGAATCATTGACATTTCCACAGCTTCAGTTTCCTTATGTATACATTGGGCAGAATAACTCTTACCCCAGGGTGATTTGTGTTGAGAAAATGAAGTGATACACGGGCATATAATCCCTTCACTGTCCCTTCCTGAGCAAGGAGGGGACTGGCAGTGGATGGAACAGACTGCAAGAGCAGTCTTTTGACTCAAGGGCAGGTTAACTCAAGCCTCCTCCTTACCAGGCAGCAAGCCCAGCGTATGAAAGAGGCTAGCAGTGGATTAGGGCACATTCTGCCGTCACCATGACTCACAGATCCTGGGCCAACTCCCCTCCCACCCAGAAAGGGAGCAGGTACATAAAAGGCAAAAATGAAGTAGGAATAATGTTCCTCCTCCATTCCATTCCCACCCAACCAGAAAGGAAATGGAAACTTGGAGACAAAGAGCAGAAGACCAGAAGTCAACTCTCATCCATCATCAGGTACGGTCCCTACCACTACCTCCCAAGTGGTTCTCAAAACACTGTCTGCGAGTTCTTCTCCACTGCATTCACTGTAGAGAAAACTCTTTTGTCTGGAACGCCGGGGACCTTAATGCTCTTCTCTGCTGAATGGTCTTATTTGGTGGGAAGGTACAGCTATTGTACACATGGAATCCTACCTTTCAATGTTGGGACGTAGCAACAGGTTTTCTGAACAAAGTTTTCATCAAAAGCAATTTAATATTCATCTGCGGGCTTGTAAAGCACAGCAGGACTTTGTATTGCCTCCGGGGCATAAGAGGAAGCATCCATTTCCTAAGGCTTATATTATAAGGGTAAAAATGTGGATTATGGGAGGTTTCTCATTTATATAGTGAAAATGACATGGACTTGCTTCATAGTCAAACTGGTCGGGGTTGAATCCTGGCTCTAGATTTACTAGCTGCCTGTATTCGGGCAGGGGCATCTCCACAAGCCTTAGTTTTCTATCCGTAAATCTGATAGAAAGGTACTGCCTTAAGGAAACAATTGGATGATTATAAAGCCCTTAGCACAATGCCTCACTCATAGCAAGTACTAGTCAAGTCAACCTTATTTTGCCCATTCTGTTCTTTTGAATTCTATTTTAGCTGCATGAAAAATAAACATATAGAGAAAGAACTGGGGAAAACTGCAGAACTCCTAACTGTCCTTGTGGACTGGAGGTCTACAGGGGGGTGATGGAGCGTTTAAGGGTATGGGAAGATCACCGGCACTTCCACAGGGAGGCGCTATACACCACTATCCTATATGAGTGAAATTCCCCAAGCCCATGCCAGGGAAACCTCTGGATGAGAGTTCCTGCAGTTGGAAAGTCACAGGCATATTCCAGTGCTTTGGGTAAAGTGCTGCAGGTCAGTCTTCCTGCAGTGAGTTAGGAAAGGAGAGGGCATTAGGAAGAGGGCATTAGGCCCTTGCTGTGCCTCCTTATGTGGTCCCAGAGACCCATGGTGGCTCTCCTCTGTCGTCAGTCACCCGTGGGCATCTATAAGCACAACTGTTTGTTTTGTTTTGTTTTGTTTTTAAGATTTTACTTACTTATTTTAGAGATAGAGAGTGTGAGCAGGGGCAGGGGCAGAGGGAGAGGGAGAAGGAGAATCTCAAGCAGACTCTGCCCTGACCTGAGTGTGGAGCCTGACTGGGGGGCTCGATCCCACAACCCCGAGATCATGACCTGAATGGAAATCAAGAGACGGACACCGAAGAGACTAAGCCCCCTAGGCTCCCCTAACCACAACTGTTTCTAAGGGATTTCGCTTCAGATACTGAGCCTCATCATTGAACTGGTTTTTATTGAACTAATTATTTCCAAATGATAGCTAAAGGTTCCCTTTTATGTGCTAGCCCATTGTTTGTCTTATTAGTAATGCGTCTCAATTTCAGTTGGGTCAGCTGATGATAGGTCTTGGCTCAGACAGATGGACTTTCCAGGGAGAACTCCCTGCCTATGTCTCAGCCACCTCAAGGGTTTTTCCATGACAGTTCACTCGCACGGGATGGGGTTAGCTGTCCAGTGGGCACCCTGGAAGCAAAAAGTTGTCTTGAAGTGTGAACAGAAAAGCTCCCTGAGCATCCATGATGCAAAAAACACTCTGGCGAGAGGACAGGGGTTGTGCTAAGCAGTGCTGAGGGCAGTCCCCTGCAGCCCAGGGAAAGTTGGGAGGACGTGTGGTTTCTCGAGAGCCAAAGATGAAGAAGGATTTTTTTTTTTTGAAGATTTGCTCCAGTGGTGACCGCTTCATTTGCGTTGGCTCTGCACACAATGCCTCCTGTTGGCTGCCCTTGCCCCGGGGCCCAGGATGGTGTGGGCACTAAAGGCAACATTATTCCCATAGCACGGGGAGGGAGGCACTGGACAGGTCAGACAAAACCAGCCAGCATCCTGCTGGGGGAAACACCTCGTTTTGCAGTCAAGCCAGAGAGTAAACCCACGAGGAGAAGTGGGGTTTTCAGTCTGCAGCAGGTCCTACTGAAGACGAGACAGGTAGAAGATGGATGGGGCATGGACTTGGAATCCAGAATCTAGTGGTTCACTTTTGTCTTCGCCTCCTATAAGTAATGTGCTCCTGGATCTCTGTTTGATCCAACTGAAATGGGGATAAGCCTAGGGACATCGTAGGGAGGTCGTGTGGTTACATGGAAGAACACAGATAAAAGATACGGTACATCGGCTACCCCCAACGTGATTATTTCCTTTTCTCTTTAACTTCCTTCCTTTGTTTCCAAAGCCTTGACCAACGGTGAGTAATTTCCTACTAAAATCCAATCCCCCACCTCCCTAATAACAGAACCCTGATTTCACGCAAGGGCAGCCGTGAGCCTAACTGAAAGACCATATCCAGTAGCCTGTCTTGCAGGTCGAGGTGGCAGAAGTCAGTGAGTGGGGCTTTGGGGAAACCACCTTCCACCCTTCTCCCACCCAGGAGCCATCCAGGAACCAGGGCCTGAGCTCAACCTGGTGCCCAGGATACACTAGATGACTGAACAGCAAGAAGAGTAATAATAATAGAGACAACGAACGTTTATAAGGGTCCAGTGATGCCTGTCAACGTGCGAAGCCTTTTACTTGTTTCATTTCATTTAATCTTCAAAAAGACTCTAGGAAATAGTTTCTACTATTAACATCTATTTACCAAAATTAAGAACCGAAAGTATAGGAATCTATGAGTAAATGCGTGTAGGCCGGAGTGAAGGAACGTCTGAATGAACGTGTGAACACATGAGTGACAGGGCCTGTTGGTTTTAGGGAGGAAAATGAGAGGTGGTGGGTAGGTTTAGTCTTCCGTCGCTGCTACAACACATGGTCACAAATCTGCGAGTTTCGAACCACGCACATCTATCATCTTAACAGTTCTGTAGAGTAGGAGTCTAACACGGGTCTCGCCAGGCTAACATCAAGATGTCAGCGGGGCTGTGCTCCTTCCTGGAGGCTCGAGGGGAGAATCTGTTTCCTCACCTTTTCCAGCTTCTAGAAGCCACATGTATTCCTGAGCTCCTGGCTCCCTTCCTCCATCTTCAGAGCCAGCAAAACTGGGTCAGGGTCTCCTCCTGTTAATACCCTGCTATCTCTGTTCTGGTTGCTACTTCCAGGGACCCTGGTGATTACACCGGGCCCACCTAGATAACCCAGCGTGATCTCCCCACGTTGCAGACAGTGGACCAGCCACCTCAGTTCCAGCTGCAACTCTAACTCCCCTTGGCCGCATAAGGCAGCATATTTACAGTGTCCGAGGATGAGGACGTGGACCTCTTTGGGGACCATTATTCTGCCTCCCACAGTAGGTTTTTTTCAGAGGATGTCTCCTCATTTAGAAGAAAATGTTTGCGATAGGAGCAGCGGCAGCTCGTACCTAACCCCATGGCAGGATGTCAGATCTCAGTTTAAAGATTACAGGAAAACGAACCTGATGTGGCTCACATTCCTGGCGGGGTGGTGGGGATGTGGCTGCCGAGCCACAGTCTCCTGCTGTCACCTGTGGATGCAGACTCCCAGGCTGTCCTCTGGGGGGAGGACAGGGACAACACTGGCCGTTCACAATGCTGGATCACAGGGCTTGCCTTATTTTATATCCAGAGGCCACTAGCCATTGTGGGATTGGTTTTCAGGAAATCAGGAAAAAGAGAGAGAGGGAAATTGCATTTGTGGAACCAGGCTCAATCTCTTCTTAATCCTTTTCAAACTCATGTCTTCAACCAGACATAGATGTAGGTTTCAGCGAAGGACCCTAAGGCCTTAAGAGGGAGAGCAACTAGCCCCAGGTGGCCCAGGTACTAAGTGACAAAGCATATATGGGCACCGGGGGCCTTCTGCCCAGCCTTTCCCTGAGCAAGCCTGTCCACCCACCAGACCCCATGGCCAGACTACTCTTTAGGTCTTTGAACCACAGCCTTTGATGCCAGAACAACCTCTTTATGCCCTTAGATGTTTGTATCTTTCTATAGAATTCATGCTGCCTCCAGAAAGCAACTTCCCACCACCCTACCCAAGAAGCGCATTTGGCTTCTGGTCCTTCCTTTGTCCACATCGGCCATTCCACGTCTGGCATCCATGTCTGCTATCTCTGTCATGTCTAAGATGGGTCTCTCTCACTTAACCTTGGGTTTCTTTAGTTCCCCAGCACCACCTCTGCTCCTGCCATAGTATCTTTCCCACCACGGACTATGTCTAAATCTTTGCTGCTTAAAAGACAAGTAGATGCTCTCAACTGACTCTAGGCCACAAGTATTTTCCTTTTACTAATTCACCTTAGCACAGCAGCCTCAAAACAAATCAGCTACCTTTTCTCCAATACTTCAATGAAAAAAATCCTTAACATTTTCTTAGGAACTACTGGGTCCCCACACAAGTCCCTGTCCATGAATGCTTTGCAAGAAATGCCTCCCTACTCTGCACCCAAAAGCAGAAGACAAATTAGTTGGTCCTTGAAGTTTCCGCAAGATGAAACAAGGTAACAAGAAAGCAAAGTCCATTCCCGAGGCTGAGAGAGCGGCGCCCCTCCCCCAGGCTCTGTACGCAGAAACCCAAGAAGCAGATGGTGGTTTTTTGCCTAGCTGAGCATTGCTAAACACCATTGTCTGAACAGAAACACTCCTAGGTCCGATCTCCCTGATAAACTGGTAATTACAATTAATCCCTCCTAATTGCTATCCTCCTCCTGCCCAGCGCACTGGAAACAAATCCTCACTCATTTTTGCCAGAGTTGAGAGAGGTGGGTGAAGACTTCCCTGCTGCCTGTGGAACTCTCTAGATGAAAGACCCGTGTCCCCACTTTGTGGATAAGAAGGCTGAGAATAAACAAGGCACATGTTTCTGGAATTGCTGGGGTGGTGGGAACCTCTCTTTGAAGCTGCATCTCCCCATTGCCAGGAGAGTTAAATAAAGGGGAAAAGATGCCCGTGAGCTGGTGAGCACGAAACTAATCTGAAAGACTGTCCATTTTGTCTGAACCTCGTTGACGGGAGCTGACTTTGGGGAAGCGCCTACTTTATAGCAAAAACTGAGCTAGACATTTCTACATTATTTCATTTAATCTCCATAATGTATAACCCTGTATACATTATAAATTCCATTTGATAGCTGACAAATCTCAAACTCAAGGAAGTGAAGTGACTTGCCCAAGCCCCCCCCCCCAGGTAGCAAAAGGGACAAAACCCAATTCTGAATACCACTTATTCATTCATTTTGATTCCTTCTTGAACAAGTATTTCTTATAGAGTTATGGGCACTGTATCCATAGACAAACCAGGCCACCGGGAGAAGCCAGAGTCCCTGCAGGGCTGGGCATTCATCTCAAACTGGTCTGGTGTATCCTAACAGGCAGGACATGCTGAGCAGCTAGGGCCAGGTCCAAGGGGGGAACCTATGCCCTAGAAAAATCTGTCTCATTTGGCATTATCCTCCTTCCCAGGGCAAAGGTAATTACAGGATCACAAAATGCAGTTTAACAAGAGCTTCCATGTTTCCCACGCCTGGGAGAAATACCTCCACACAGCCCACAGGCATGTCACCAGCGAGCAGCAGGGCAGACCAGAGGGAGACGGCTGGAACTGAGTGGCCGAGCTGGGGGGACCAGGCTGGGGACTTCGAAGGCAATTCCTGGGTTCAAGCACTAACCATGACACCTCCTAGCTTTGCAGATGTCACGTCACCTCCTGGAGCCTCCATCTCCCACACAGCCAAATAGGAATTCCCTCTTCCAGACTTACGGTGGGAATCGAAGGAGGTAACCTATCTAGCACCTAGGAGGCATTTTAAACCAAAAGGAGAGAGAAAAAAAATCCACCCAGGATTGGCCAGGCAATATAGGAAGGAAGGTTGCAGAGGGGGTCAACACAAAGCAGGGTACCCAGGTGAAAGAGAATAAGCCTGATGAAAGCAGGTGCCACATCTGTGTCCCAGAGCCTAGAACACAGTCTGGCATATAATAGGCATTTTTTTAAAAATTTGTGGATTTAGAAGCAGAGGACAGAAGGCAAAATTAAAAAGAATAATAAAAAATTTAAAAAATCTGTGAATTTAGAGTGAATGGAAATCAGTTACTATCACGGTGGTACAAGAAAAAGCCAATGATGGACATCCTGGTGGGCAAAACCTAAATCCCAAGACCCCTGGTCTAGGGCCAACGTGTGGCCACAGAATGAGAGAAAGCCCCTCATCCTTTGAGACCAAGTCAGGAGGAAGGCAGAGTCTTGATCTCAAACAGGAGGAAAGTACCTGAGATCTAGCTATGGGGCACTTGACTTGGCAAGACTGGTTGCTGGGATGAGTAGACGAGGCTCCCTGGATCTCCTCCCTGAGCCAGCCAAGCCCGTTAGAACTAGGACCATTTCAGGCATGTCCCATGTTTGCAACCAGTCCTCTAGAATTTCTGGACCTAAAAAATCTAGCAGAAACACAATGATGTCCAAAGTCAATACCATGTCCTCCAAATACAACCAAAAGGGTTGTACTGAGAAACATGATGGATTCTGGGTTGCAGATAGCAGGGGCTAAGGCTGCTGGCCTGCTCCTTGCCCCAGCCCCTGGGTGGCCCTAGAACTTGGCAGGGCGGGTTGGGGGAAGCCAGCCTACCCCCCACCCCACTTTGCACTCAGGCCAGGGCCCCGTGACCTATGTCCATCACCACCTGCCTCCGCCTAAGCTCCCATCAGGGTCGGAAATATTGTCATGATCCAGCATGAGCCACGGCAGGCTACAATTAATTAATCAGTTATACTCTATCAGCAAGTACAGACCAGGAATGTTAAATAAACAAATTAAAGGCTATGTTTCACTAAAGCTCAGCCCAATGAAATAATAATGAGGCAAAGTTAACTGCTCTGAACAGAAGAAGGGAGAATATTTTAATGGAATATAGCAGTGCAGTAATATCCCAGAAAAATGCCAAGAGGATCCTGCTGCAGGGACCCTGCCGCCCCCATGCTGTCCTTGGGGAAAGTCGTGGGACCCCAGAAGGGCTGTGTGCCCTGCTCTCAGCCACACGGACCTGCACATGAATCCCAGCTTGGCCACTTATCAGCAAAAATCCATCCCAGCATGGCTGCTTATCGGAAAGTCGCTCAGCTGCTTTGAGCCTCAGTTTCCTAACTTATTAAAAGGAGGAGGAAGAGAGTAGCAGTTATCTGCCGGTGCCACTTGCATCCCCTGCCAGCACTCACTTTTTCAGACACACTAGCAGAGCTTCCTCATGCTGCAGGTATGTGACCCTCTTCTCTGGTCAGGCCAGTTGATGGATCAATACCTCAGCTCCTCACCCTGGAGAGGACAAGTCCAAAGTCGCGCAGAGAGCCCGTGGGGGTGGAGCCCGTGTGCTCAGAGCCCGCTTGCTCTTCACAGACACTGAATTATCTTCCTTCCCACCCTGTCTCACTTCTGGTGCTTCCCTGATTACCCCCAAGATCAACCACTTGCAGTCAAAATCTGCTTCTAGGAGGACCCTGCCTGAGACTTGTTCCTTGAACAGCTTTTGTGAGTTCTATTCCAGTGTTGTGCCCCTTCCCCTTCAGCTACTCTGTAGTCCCCAGTCATAGAAGCCACAGCGATCTAGCCTTCTCCAAGGACGGTGGGCCCAGCCATTCCACTGGTTGCAGAGCCCAGGAGAACTTGCCTTTATGGATGTTCACTCATTCAGCAAGCAATGTGCCAAGACCTTCTCTAAGGGCTGGAGGTCCAGTTGTAAAAAGCACAGATAGCCATCAGCCAGCATGCTGAGAGGCATATACATGTAGGGCATGGGGCGCAGGGAGAAGCCACCATCAGAGCACAGGACTAGGTGGGGGGCTCCTGGGTCTGGGCCTGGGATGGAAGCCAGGCACAGGTGGCATGGCCCTCAGCCTCTGTAGCTGCAAAGTGAAGAAGTTCAGACCCTGTTGAAAAGAAGCTGAGTGCTTTAGAATCTTCAAGAAGCCGGCTCAATCACTCTCACAGAAACTGTGCTTACTCATCTAGGAATTGATATCTGGGCAATTTTCCAGCATCACTGCTGGATGATAATGTTTCTTCCCGAGGCTTTATCTATACAGATCAGCATCTGTGGCCGTCAGGCAAGGTCTCTATCTTTCCTCTTCCAGGCCTTCTGTTTAGAACCTGCACGTGGCCCCCAGGGAAGGCCCCTCACCTGTACTGAGGCAGCAGCATCTTTACTCTTTACTAATGACACTGTCATGCAAGCATCCTGTGGTCATCTTCTGATCTCCTCCACATGGAAGATGCCAGCTCTGGGGTTCTGGCACAAACAGGTAGACGGTGTATCTGAAAGCCAAGGAGCAAAGTTCCCAGAGAATGTTCTAGAACTTGGAGAAGAGGGATCCAGAGGACCAGAGTTGCACAATGGGCCAGTCACAGAGGCGTTCCCCTCTCTCCCCCACTCCCCCACTGGGCTCTTTGAGAGGTCACAGGAAGGATGCCAGTGATGCTCAAACCAAAGAGACAGTAATTACCTTAGGGCAGTGCTTCTAATTAGGGTCCTTCTAAATGGTGATGGGTTTTCCCTGCCAGTTACAGGTAAAAAATGTAGGTGACAAATGGTGAGAGTGAGTTCCATTACACAGATCCGTCTGCCAAAGAATATGAATGTGCTCCTCTCGTGCCCCCCCATCGCATACACGCACACACATGCACACACACAGGTTTACCCCGGCCAACACTCTCTCGCCCAGTAATCGTAGAGCAATCAGGGTGCACTATGGTGTCAGGCGAGGGTTGTGGGATAGTGGCTATATCATCCACCAGGGTCTGCTGATTTCTACTACCCTCATACACACACTTCCTGCTGGGACCTAGACACCATGCTCTGTTCTGCCCAAATATGGCCAGTAGTAAAAAGTAACAATAATGATACTAACAACTGATAAACCACTACTTACTCGTGGCTTCCCCTGTGCCAGACCCTATACTGAGTGCTTTACGTGCATTAATTCAGGGGTTAGCAAATGATAGCCTGAGGGCTGAGTCCACACCGCTCCCCACATATTGATGTAAATGAAGTTTTATTGGAACAGCCACTTTATGTATGTACCATCTGCGGCTGGGTTAACAATGCAGTTGCAGAGGTGAGTAATGAGGCTGGGACTGTGTGGCCCTCAAAGCCTAAAATATGTCCTACCTCGCCTTTTTGAAAACACATTGCCAACCCCTCCAGGAATTCACCTGACCCTTATGGAAGCCCTGTGACCTGGAGGTCATTGTAAAAGTACTTCACACAGGGACAGAGGAGACAGCAGCTCTGTGGGTCAATGGAGACAAGCATCGGGAACAGGTGCAGGAACCTCAGGATATTTGGGGAACCTGGAGAAGAGGAATTCACCCAAATCTATGGAGAGAGTCACGCCTTGGATCCACCAGAATAGAGGAAAAAGGCATCTGCACCAGAGGCCCAGGGGGAGAGGCTACCAGCACCAGATAACAATATTCCTGTGCGCCACTCACTGACTGGAAACTTCTGTGGCAGAGACATAAGGTAAGTAGAGCCTCATTAAATAAGAGTTCTCAAATTTAAAAATCATTGCTCCGTGACTGTCCAGGAATAAATACCACAGCTTATTGTTAGCACATGGCAAACTAGATCATGTTCTAGTCCCCTCTACCTTGGTCTGAGTTTAAAATAAACAACTTCTTGATGTTAGTCCCAGTCACGATTATCCTAGAGATGCAAAAAGCTATACACATACTAGAGCATCCTTGGAAACTAAATTTCCTAGTAAATATCAGTGGGATCATAGCAAAGGGAAACAAACTAAAGACTGCTCTTATTACTGATTGGACCTCACATGCTTAACCGTTTGGTATAATTTGTATCCAAACGCATGGAGGCCATAAAGTTATAAATGGCAGTACCACAAGGATATGAACAGGGGTTAAACCTAGTGATCCACAGACATAGCTAAAACTAGCTGAGGGAGAATCCTGCTCCTCTATCGGTCCCTATGATTCCGTCCACCTGCCCCTGACCAGCAGGCAGTAGCAACAGAAGACAGACCTTCACCCCACAGCCCTCAAGGAGGGGGGAGAATAAAACCAGAGGAGGGATTTGTTACCAGCTAGGTCCCAAGACCTGGTCCTGACTGCCCACCTGCTTGTACTGCTAACCTTTGCCTTATATTCTCCCCTAAGCTCTTCTTCCCTGCTTTCTTTTTTTTTTTTAATTTTATTTTACATTTTTTAAATTTTATTATGTTAATCACCATACATTACATCATTAGTTTTTGATGTACTGTTCCATGATTCATTGTTTGCGTATAACACCCAGTGCTCCATGCAGAACGTGCCCTCTTTAATACCCATCACCAGGTTAACCCGTCCTCCCACTCCCCTCCCCTCTAGAACCCTCAGTTTGTTTTTCAGAGTCCAGAGTCTCCCATGGTTCGTCTCCCCCTCCGATTCCCCCCCCTTCATTTTTCCCTTCCTACTATCCTCTTTTTTTTTTTTTAACATATAATGTATTATTTGTTTCAGAGGTACAGGCCTGTGATTCAACAGTCTTACACAATTCACAGCGCTCAAATAGCACATACCCTCCCCAATGTCTATCACCCAGCCACCCCATCCCTCCCACCCCCCACCACTCCAGCAACCCTCAGTTTGTTTCCTGAGATTAAGAATTCCTCATATCAGTGAGATCATATGATACATGTCTTTCTCTGATTGACTTATTTCGCTCAGCATAATACCCTCCAGTTCCATCCACGTCATTGCAAATGGCAAGATTTCGGGGTTTTTTTTGATGGCTGCATAATATTCCAGTGTGTGTGTGTGTGTGTGTGTGTGTGTGTGTGTGTGTACCACATCTTCTTTATCCATTCATCTGTTGATGGACAACTTGGCTCTTTCCATAGTTTGGCTATTGTGGACATTGCTGCTATAAAATACATTGGGGTGCACATATCCCTTCGGATCACTACATTTGTATCTTTGGGGTAAATACCCAGTAGTGCAATTGCTGGGTCATACAGTAGCTCTACTTGGCCAAATGAAACGTGAAACCACCCCAGGATGTTAGGAACTGCTCTGACAAAGTCTCCTGCCCGCCCAGACCACCCAGACCTTTGAGCTAAACCTGACTCACTTCTGCACACATGGATCATGGAATGACCTCAGGAATGACCTACAATTACCTTTACCTCATTATAATACTAAAATCTCCCCCCAAGGAGGAGCCTCAGCCTCATTTACATAAGACACAATGTATGTATAGGCATGTTTCCTTAAGGCACATGCGTGACCTCATACCCACCTCTGCACAGGATGACAAGGCTTCCCTATGTAAATATTCATCCTAACCCTAAACAAAAGGAACCCATCCCTCCCCACCCAGAGTCATGGTTTGGAAAGCCATTCCCCATGACCTCCTTATTTGCTGCAAATAAAATTTTCTTTGTATGACAACTAAAAAAAAAAAATAGCTTTTCATGTAAAAATAAAGGAATTCAGAGAAGTACTTGGTTCTAGGACACACAGTTTCTGAGCAAGAGAACAGGGATTGAAACCCAGAACTTCCTTTGAAAGTGAATCCGAGATGAGGAACATGGTCCACAGGAGGACCAGGGAGGACAGAGCAGGATGGGGAGGCCACTGATTAATGAGATAACCAAAAGCCCCAGAGCAGTGGGAGGGACAAGCGTTTGACTGGTGTTCTGAAATCTGGAAGGGATTTTTGTCCCTTCCCTTCCCTGTCTCTGTGAACACTTAGTGGTTTCTCTCTGCCAGACATATATATAGTAAGATTCAGCATCATTTGGAGCAATTTGTCACCTGACATCATGAATTTGCAGAGCCTGGTGAATAGCAGATGCTTAAACGTATTTGCAAAGTTGCCCTGACTCTTTTAAAGTCTCTTTTCCATAGTGGATGGAGACTGGGGCAATGCTGTCCCAGTCCTAGAATTTCAGAATTTCAAAAGTGCCTCAGGAGCTAAGAAGTCGCCCCCCACTCTAGAATCCCCGTCATCTCGGGAGCACACCCTCACTTAATTTGCCCTGGCTCTCCTGGGCCCACTGGGGACCCCAGGCTGAGCCTCCCCACATGTTTCCATGCCCTCGTAGGTAAGGTGACCTCACCTGGGTCCTCCCCAGCCGGAGGTGACTCCCAACTCCAGCTGCCTGCAAAGCCTGAAGAGTTGTGTGTGAACACAGACGAGGTTTTGCTGCACCAGGTCTGATGGAGAGCTCAGGGTCTGTTCCAGTCCCCCCGGACCAGCGTGGAGTGTGGCCTGAGGACTGGTGTCCTGTCCGATACGTCTCAGAACATCCCCGGTGAGCTGAAGATGGCTTTGCAAACCCTGGTTTTACTGCCGCTGGTGTGTATCCTCCTTCCAACAGACATGGGCATGCCACACTTCTCTATGGCCGTGAAGCCTTCGGATTGGAAATTTCCTCCAGTCAGAAAAATCGGAGCCGAGCAGGTTGGTTGCACAGATATTAATTAGCATAACAAAACCCCAATATTAAAAGGATAACCTCACAAAGATCTCTCAGTCCACATGGGGTGTTGTTATGTAACTCCTGCATCTACAGCAATTTCAATGAGACTCTCATTGAAATGGGAGAAACGACATTTAAATGGGAGATGAAGTTGAATTTTCCTTACTGCAAAGGAATAGGATTTAGAAACCCAGTGATGGGATTTTTGGCCAAGTTCTATATTTTATAAAAGAAGAACTGATGACAGGGAGCTTGCAGTTAGATCAAGGGTCCAACTCAGGCCATGACATCTCTGAAATATCACTCTATTGGGCACATCCCTCAGAGTCTCCAACCCCGGGCTCTTCAGTAATAAAATGAGGACAGTGATCTCCCCCTCCTCCAGAGTAGTTAGAGGACAAAATACTGATGTAAATTCCTGGGCCTGGTTGGTCCTCCAAAGACACCTCCTTAGAAAAAGTGCACCACCTGGTAGGAGGAAAACATCACTCATGGTGCTCAGGACCAAAGGGAGTGAACCACACGATAGGGGAGGTCAGCAGAAGCAGGAGGGGAGGCTGCAGGATAAAGGCGGTGTTTGATCTTCGTCTGCGAGGGTGATATGGCAGGGTTGCAATATTTAAGACTGGGGAGAGAAGGCAAGCCTGGTAGAGGGATGGCAGGGGTGCAGGGGTATGTGGGTGCAGGGGCAGCCGTGGGCACAGACAGACTTGCTGCACTGGCCCTGAGCCTTCAGCGGTAAATGGGGAGACTGTGCTGATGGGGCAAGCAACCCAGCGTGCCTTTGTTTCTCTCCTCCCTCTTCTTGGGAGAGGGGGGCTGAAGGAGATTTTACCCCCCAGGTCAGCTTGGAATTGAAGAGCTCGAACATCTGAGCCCCCTCTGTGACCAGTCGGGGGGAGAGGAACCCCAAAACCTAGACACAGAGAAGGCCTGAGGTCATGGGCATGGCCCACACTAATGGCGGACAAGAGGGAGCTAGCCAATCAGCCTGACACATCAGACATTCGAGTTTGGGGCAGCATGTGCTATTTTAATCTGCTTACAGAAAGGGAAACTCCAGGGGCCCGGAGAATGGGTTTTTGTATAGTTCGGCATTGTTCAATATGTTCTAAGGTGCATTGCCTAAGCCTTTGATGAAAAGGCACCTATGGTCCGGCGAGGATGATGTGACAAGTGGCACAACTGGTCCAGTCCCCAACCTGTGCCCAGAGAGCCTCCGAATACCAGCGTGATGTAGGAAAAAGTCTCTGAGGTCAGAAGTCTTTGAAAGGGGCTCAGCCACGCTTTCTTTGTGGCAGTGGGGCCGGGGGCGGGGGAGGGCGGAAACTACTGCACGTTAAGGAGGAGAAGCGAGTGTGTTGTGCTGTCGAGTTCATGCCACCATCCTGTCCCCCGCCCTGCTGTTTTCTCTGAGAGGCCCTGGAACAGCTTTGCTGCCCTGGGGATCCACAGAGCATCGTAGACGGACAGAGACTGCCATATAAAGCAGTGTAGCTTCCTTGTGCACACCTGTGCTCAGGACGTGCCATGAGCCTCAGCTTCCTCCAGTCTTCCCCCTCGCCCGTCTAGCCCTAGCTGCCCCGATCTCCCGGAGAACCCGCATTCATGGCAGCCTACCATGTGCCTAGCCCAGTGCTTCCTTACCTAATTGAATTCTCCTGGTATTCATTTTCATGTGAACCATATGAGGTAGTTTCCATCAATGCCATTTTATAAAAGAGGACACCAAGACAGCTCAGGGAGGGTAGGAATCCTGCCAAGGAAGAGCTGGGAGTTGAATCACACCTGCCACGTTTGGGTGGGCATCTCAACCCCGTGACATGTAGAGACCCGAGGACAAAGGCTCATGGCGTCTCTGCAGTTGAGGAGAAGAGAAAATGTGGGGTGTAGAAGGTGGGGCTCTGGAGCAGAAAGCCAGAACTCAAAACACAGCAGCCACTGTCTGTCTGGCCACCAGCTGACTGCGTCTGAGCAGAGCCGGCGGGCTTGGGGGTACCTGGAGCCGGCGACGCCAACTGGTTTGACATTCCATAGTTGTATCGCTGCAGCGTCTCCCCCCCCAGCTCTGACGCCTGCAGGTGAGTCCCAGCGGGATCCTGCGGCTCAATCTGAGTTATCAGATAATTGATTATGTCCACAGATTGTAAAACCGAGGAAACTGAGCTTCTATTCATCAACAGAACAGCTGAAAGTAATGTGGGTTTATTTTCCTTTGAGTTTATCATTTTGGCTTCTTCCCTACTCCCTCCTTTGTCTCTACCTATGAAGCGAACTCTGGAACCTTCTATTCTGGAAATGAGTGTGCAGGACTGGTCAGCATTATCTTCCTCTCTGATTCCTTCCTTCCTGCCTCCACCACCTCCTACCCCAGATCAGGGTCGAACGTCAAGTTCTGACACTTCCACCAGCTGCTGTGTGGTCTGGGTCAAATCTTTGCCCTCTCTGAACCTGTCTCCTCCCTTGTTGTTGTAAGAAGAATAATGGTCTCCCAAAGAGGTCCACATCCTTATCCTTGAAATCTGGGAGTGTGTCACCTTACACATCAAAAGAGACTCCAGAAGGAACGCAGCTCTGCCAACACCATGATGTTAGCCCCGTGAGGTCCATGTCAGACTTTTAACCTACAGAACTATCAGATAACAAACCTGCGTTGTTTTAAGCCCCTGAGATTGTGGTAAGTTGTTACAGTGGCAAATGGAGCTAATGCCCATGGATAAGGAGGAGAATGGTGTTCATCACCTCCACTTAGAAAAAGTCAAGGGATTTTTGTCCCAGTTGGTGGGATCATCTCTGCAGCAAAACCTTTCACCAAGAGCTGTGTTTCCCAGACTCTGCCAGTGGAGACACCTTCCATTTAGCTCTGTGACCTCAAGGATCTAAATAGTCCCTCAGGAGCCACAGCACCTGGAAGCTGGCTCATTGGTTGCTCTGGGTCTGGGGTCACAGAAAACTGGATCACATTGACTAAAAATAGTGTTTCTTAACATTTGCTGAGTATCTACCTGGTGTCCAGCATTTTGTTAGGCAATTTCACAGCCTTATTTCATTATTTTACTCGTTTCCTAGGGGATACCTAATTATTATTATATGCGTGTGGCATCTGAAGAATAAAATAAAGACAGCTGAAGCATCTTTCCCAAAGTTACCCAGGTAGCAAATGGCACAAATGGAACTGGAGCCAAGATTTTCCAGCTGCAAATCCCATGGTCTAACCCAGCAAAACAGGGGGATGACATCCGAGCACATTTGGGGTTGACATCAACAAATAAAACAGTCAGATAAATAGGCAGGTGTAAACCACTTCCAATTCCTTTAAAAGCCACAAGTGAAATGGTAAAGTGCCTGGAATGTAGTAGGTGATCAATAAAAATGAATTGACTTTTTAATAAAAGAATAAATGTGTTTGGATCAAATGGAACATTCACTTTTTCCTGTTCTTCATTTCAAAGATGAGGAAGCTTGCAGAAAAAAGTCAAGTTCAAAAACAGCACAATAGGAACCCAGTTTCTGGAGCACCCCTGATTAGCTCTGAGGGACAGTCGGGTGGGGGGGACACACACACCATCTTAAGTTAGAGGTGGAGGGAGAGGAGGAGTAAGACTGCCATGCTCAAGCAAGGGAGAAGACAATGGGAAGCGGCACAGGACGTTTCCAAAAAGGGAATTACAAAGAGATGGTCAAGGCCAGCATAAAGGTTGCCCAAAGAGGAACGTGTCATGGCAATTTGCTTTTAGATGTCAGTGACCAGAGCTCCTGCTCCTTCCGGAAACCAGCAATCAGGGAGTAAGGGGCAGCACCCTGTCCCCACACCCTCCTTTCAGGGGTCTCCGTGGGAGACTCAGCTGATTCCACAAGGAATTCCAAAGATAGGAGGATCCTTCAGAGCTGTCCTGAGTTGGGTGACAGGGCCAGGCCCTTAGACCTGGGTGGGACACCACAGAGGCTACCATGGACCCACAAAGTCTAAGTTGTACCAGGTTTTTCAAGAACTCATCCCTGGATTATGTCAAGGCACGCCTGCGCTTATCAGGAGGCTGCAGAGCCCAATCTGCTAGAGCTACACCAGGTGCCCTCAGATGGATAGCATCCTCAGCCATCCATTTCCTCTTGACCCTGTGCCCAGAGTGGTACCTGATAAGGCATGAAATTTCAGGTCCACCATCAGATGTGTGCCTACTCTCAGACACTCTACTCTGTTGTTTAATTGCCCAGAGTATTAGAACCCCAGGAGTTGGAGGTAGACAAATAGACAGAAGCACTAATCTGGATCTGGTCTGGGCTTTCTTTCCCCAGAGTCAGGTTTCTGAGATGAGCACATCTTTAACCACACCTTAGTGATGAATCCATTTCACAGTTTGATGTCACCGTGCACAGCAAGGTTGTGAGAGAGGGAGGCAGCCGCATGCACCCCTATGACCCCATCACATGGCTTTCAGTACCAGGGCACAGCTGAGCACACAATGCCTCACCCTGGCATCTCTGGGATGGCCCCCAACCCCACTGGGTTGGGAGCCTGTGCTTGGGGGCCTCTCAACAACAGCAGGAAACCTCAGCCCGTCCTGCCAGAGGAGGCACCACTGGGCAGAGAACATGACTCTCTGAGTATTCACTGGCATAGACATCCACCCTGTGCTCAATGCAGCTTTGAGCCAAGGCTCAGGAGTCCTGCGTTCAGGCCAAATGATGACATTCACTCATGTGGGAAAGTTGCTGTACATCTCTGGGCATGGGTTCTCATGGTAAAATGTGTTTCCCTTGCCTCCAACCTTTTGTAAATGCTGTTCCTCTGCCTCGAGTGCCTGCTCCCCCTTCTTCTCCTTTATTGTCCTCACTCTTTAAGATCCAGCCTCAGCATCTCTCCCCTGGTGACTTCTCTAAACACTCCAGGCAATCAGACGGCTCCTCTTCTGGGCCCACTGGAACCACGTTCATCTTTCTCATAGAACTTATTCTCCCTGCCTGCTTTCCCCACCATCCCATGGGTTCCCCGAGGATAGGCACCACATCGTCCCCCAATCAGTATTCCTAACACTCCACTCAGGGTCTGCAGCAGAGCAAACACTCAAGAAGAATTTGCTTAATAAATCAATGGGCCAATGCCATGTTGGGACCAGAGAAACACTAATATCTAGTCCAGTGGGAAGTTAGGCAGAGGTCCCTGTGAGCCTTCCCGTGCTAGGGAGCTTTTGGGAAGCAGAGCCTAGGAGACTCCACAGACAATGCCTCCCTGGTTGCCTACCTGCCCTGAACCAGCTGGGAGGCCTGGAAGTCACCAGCAGCTGACTGGGCAGCAAGGCATGGTGGGTAATGAGTTGCCAGTGTTGCTGGCACCTCTGCTCATGAGGGACCAAGAAAAATCACCATCACAGGCATCTTCTTATGAAAAGAGGAAATGTTCCTGCTCCTCCTATACCCCAGAATCTAAGCAAGGCCCAAGGGTAAGGGTTTGAAAGGTCTTGTTAAAATGAAAACAGTCTTAACAGTGGGTCAACTTCCTTGAGGTCCTACTGTGTGCTGTACATGGGCGATGCCTTAGTCCCCGCCAAACTGCCCACAGTGCTGTGAGCAGGGCTCTGGGATCCATCTGTCTTTGGAATTTGAGGACTGAGGCTGGGAGGGGTTAAGGAGCTCATGCAAGGTCATATAACTTGAGGACAGGACGAGGAAGGAAACGTTGGTCCCCCAGCCTCTAAAGGCAACCCTCTTATCATGGTGGCTGGACCTGAACTCTGATCAAACAGATTCAAGGTTGAATGCTAGCTCTGGCATTTACTAACCCTGGAATTTGGGGCAAGTTACTTGCTCTCTAAATGGGCAAAAAGACATCACCCTTTCAAAGTGGTTGCAAGGCAGTGGTGGGGATTGGGGCAGAAGAAGGAGGCATATTTATATGGACAGGATCCAGACCAGGCTCCGATCTGGCCATAGAAGGATCTTGTAGAAGGGTTCAACCTTTGTAGGCATAGTGGGCATTTGACTCTTAATTTTTGCCTGTCTGCTATCTGAACCTCCACTCCCTTCCTGGGCATCATGAGCACTTAATGGACACCATCCCTCTGCTCTACGGGATGGCAATGGAATCAGATTTCAAGTCCTCAAGCAGGACCTTGTGTCCAGGGTAGATTCAGGACTCGCTGGGGCGTTGTGTGGTCGCAAGGAGGTGGTGAAGGCACAGCACCTAGGAAGCAGCCAACACACAGCAGGTGTATGTTACAAACGGTATAAAAATGCAAATAAACCAAGACTGGTGTGAGGCTGTGTTTCTAAGAAGACAGCTGGCTGGGCTGTTCCATCTCTGTTTACCAAGACTTTTTAGTGAAGGATCTGGAACTGAGGTTGGAGCCTGATGAGTACTGCATTGGATGCACTCACCTCTCTTGGCTGGCTTCCTCTCCCTCCATAATCATGTCAGCCAAGTACCCAGATCCTTTATGTTTATGAAACCCTTCCCCTGGAAGATCTGACCAACGGTCACCTTCTCAACTAGAACGGGCCAAGAATTGCCTATTATCTCATTTCTTCAAAGGAAGTTTCTTTTAGACTCTTTGTTCCTAGAGACTCAACTGAAAAGCCTCAGAGCCCAACCCAGCCCCTGCCTGCTTGCATAGTGGTCCCGAGAGAAGCCAGAGGTCTGGGATACTCTTTTCATGGCCTGGGCGAAGGTGTGACTCCAGCTGAGGAAGTCACCACTTCTGGGGCTGGAGGTAAAGCTGTCCTCTGCTCACATGGTCATTGTGCTGATCTCAGGCAAGTTCACAATGAGTGATCAGCTTCCTAACTCAAGAACTGTGGGGCTGCTGGGCACATGCAATGCAGGGCCAGTTGCACAGAAG
Source organism: Halichoerus grypus (assembly GCF_964656455.1). NCBI lineage: Eukaryota > Metazoa > Chordata > Mammalia > Carnivora > Phocidae > Halichoerus > Halichoerus grypus. Next base: position 19,473,848 of record NC_135726.1, on the reverse strand, counting down.
AATGAGGGAGCTCTGGGTTGGACACACAGAGAATTGAGAACAGAAAGCCCTTGACAGAGTAAGTAGAGATGGGGGTGAAGGGGACATCAGCTGTTGTGGAACAGCCAGCATGGTTTGGTGGGAGCCCTGAGCTGTGGGAGGCGAGGCCAGATTGGGAGGGACCCCACATCCCACACTAAAACTTGGCTTTTGTTCTAAAGGCAAGAACCACTGAAGGATATCAGACCCAAAGATGACATGACTGGATTCTTCTCACAATCTGACCGGTTAATCTGACAAGTTTGGAGACAGGGCAAGAATTCCAGAGAAGGTGTAGGAAGGACCAGTATTTTTACTACTAAGTGTAAATCCCTGAGGTTTTTTTTACATGTTTCTATGCACCCAAGTGCTTATGATTCCCTGTTACCTTTACGCTGATAAATGTTCCCTGGGCTGGATGGTGGCCTAGAATGCCCCAGCCCTCCATCCCTCCACACACAGCACTCAGACTGAGCTCCCCGGAGTGCAGCTCTGACTACACCATTTCTCTCCCTGCTCAAGGAGCCTCTGCTGTGCCTCCATCTCTGCCAAACTCCCACAAGTTCCCTTGACTTGGTTCCATACCTCCTTTCCAGTTTTGGTGATCATGAATCTACACCCACGTGGTCAAAGTGTCTCCCTCACTCTTCCCATGACCTGGCCCTGGGCTCCCATCTCCAGGCCTTTTTACTGCCATTCCCTCTGCCTGTGAGCCTTTCCCTCCATACCTACCTTCTGCTCACATCTAATTTCTGCCACCCTAGGCCCAGCTCAAATGACTCCTCTTAGGAAGTCTGTCCCAATCCTCCCGATCGCTGATGGGGTCATCCACCTCCAGCCCCCATGCCGAACTGCCCCTAAAATTAGTGCACTCTGTTAAAATTGCTGATGAACTGGTTAGCAGTCCAATATTCACCTGTGAGTGGCTAGTCAACAATAAGTCAACCTTATTCCTGAACAGAGGAACCTTCCTGAACAGAGCCTTTTGGATAAAGGATTTTGAATAAATGGATCTTTTTGGAGGGCTATACACTCAGGCTTTAGCTTCATTTCACTCCTAATTCTGTTCCCCTACAGTGTCTCACAGTGGGACACTTTGCCTGTCCCCTAAGAGTAAGTCCCATGACTGCGCATGGGCCACACCATACACCGAGGGTAACCAGAAACCACAGATAGGACCAAAATCCACATTTATTTCCAGGCTCACGACGTAGTTGATTTCCTTAAAGATAGTTTCTTTAATGTCTAGCTGCAAGTGATTTAATGTAACCCTCTTTGGCTTATCATATAATTAAAATCACACCCCAAAATTAGGTTCTTGGGCAGATCGTCTGTCTTGATCTTGGTTTTAGGAAATAAAGCATACACTCCCATTTCTCTCTATCAGGCTGGACACATGTACATTTTTATAAATGTTTTCCAAATTGAGCTGGTCTGGACAGAATTCAAAGGAGAGGGGATTAAACAGCATTCTGAGCACCAAATTTCCGAGTCCCGTTCTACAGGCAAAAGAGTGGGGAGGTTTGTGGGAGCCCTGAGAAGAATCAGAGAGTTCTGGGGGGAGTTGCAATGTGATGGTGATTCTAATGATAATTCTGATTCTGATTTAAGGCAAGGAACAGAGACCTACTCTCACGGGGGAGTTCCCACTTTCAAATCTTCTACTGCCTTTAGCTGGGGACAAAATGAGGCATAGCAGTGTGATTGTTGCTTTGATGAATTTAGCCTTTATAAATTATAGATGAATTTATAATTCAGTTATAAAACCCATAGTTATTCTCTAGCCTAAAGGCGCCAGCATGGGTGACTGGATCTGAATGTCACCCCGGCCCCGGCTCAGCAGTGGGGAATAAGGCACAGGGCAGAGCTGAGGGGTGATAATCTGGGCTCAGCCTCTTGCCAGCTAGCTGCTGACGAGTGAGTTACTGAAGGACACTGATTCCAAGGCTAGCCCAGATGTTCAGCGCTCTCTTTCTCTGAACTGTTCCACCCTTAAATTGACCAATTCTGTAACTGACATTTCCACTTGACCTTCAAATAGTTCTCTCCAATTAAACAATATCTAAACCAACCCATTGGTCTTGACCATGCAGCAAACCCCGCTGACCACACACTACAGAGCACCACCACCTGCCTTGAGCTCAGGCCCAATCCCAGGGTTAATGTTTCTTTTTCTCTTGCTTTCACCCTTCCAACCAATCCATCATCCTCTTTAAGGTGTTGTTTCATAACCAATTAAACGGGGATAATCTCTCCCTTCCTCTGATGACGTTAGGATTAGATATAATGTACATAAAGCTGCAGGTCCACAGAAAGTACTCAAATGATATCTACTTTCATTACTGTGCCCTCATTCACGGAACAGAAGCCCCTGTGCCCCTAAATATTCACATAGGCTCTGAATATATGCATTACAAAATGAATTGGAAGGAGATAGGTCCTGCAGTCCAGGTGTGGAGGGGCGAATGCTCACGGCTCTGCGTGGGTGTGTTGGGGCTGAGGGTGAGAGCCGTGTGCCCCTTAAATGACACCCCTCTCCCATTAAAGCTCCAAAGCAACCCTCTAATAAACTATGATCATAACAGACAAATGGAGATTTAACAAAAAGAAGAAGGAAAAAAGAAAAGGAAAACAAATGTGCTATTCAATCAAAAGCCATCTTGCAGCAGTTATGCAATTTCAAGTTCAGAATCAGGCATTATGCTTATTTTCGTCTCTGGTAACTAATACATTAGTTTGCGGCTAGATGCGACTATTACGGGAAAAACAAAATTCAATTCACCTGCATTTGTCACCAGAGTATTGTGTTTGCCACACAAAGGCAGGAGATTGAAATGAAAGATGCCTCTTATTGAATTTTAATTTCGAGAAAATGTGGCCAATTTCCGGGTTTTGCACACACGGTCAGCCAGATGGTTTGAAGAAGCTCAGTGCTCAGCATACAACCCGCATCCAAGGCACCAACACACATTCTGTTTAGGCACATCTGCTCCCGGGCCCCGCCCTGCTGCATATTTACACTCAAGATCTTTAGTCTTTCTTATTTGTAGATTCTTGAGGCAGATGTTTGCCCATAATGAATCTGAAGAGCCCCCGAAGTCTCAAATAAGACATTTCCCCTCACTGTCACGGCTCCTGAAAACCCCCCATTACAGCAGGCTCCCGGAAAAGGCCTGCCCGCCATAGGTCTCTATCTAACACAGTATGTGGGGTTGTCTGTCACCACTTTATCAACACCAAATTCGCTATCAAATTATTTTGCTGTAGATCACCTTTTCTTTGACCTTTCCCTCACGGCAAGGATAAAGCACACACTAGAAGGAGCCCTATCTGTTGACAGTGATAAAACAACAGGGAGGACGTAGAAGCTTATAAGGAAAGTGTCTCCCTTATTTTTGCCTGGAAAATGTCAGAAACAAGAACCTGGAGCCAAGGAGACCAGAACTGTGATATTTGCTTTGCTTCTGGATTACCCTGTGACATGGAGCGAGTCCAATCTTTGTTGTCCATAAAGACTGGGGTAAGGACATTCACCTGTCTGGGAGCAAGGGGTGGGGGTGGGCCCAGGATGGAGGTAAAGATCACAGGTACAGGACTCAGCCCAGGGTCTGGCCCAGGATCTTGCAGAGAAAGCTCAATCCTCCTAGGCATGGCTGGCATTGGACTCTTAATTTTTGTCTGTTATTTGAACCTCCGCCCCCTTCTTGTGCTTGAGAAACTCTCCACTTTATGAGTCAGGGACAGCCTCTCAATATAGAAGGCAAAAATACAAGATACCTCTTTTTCTCACCCCCACCATCCCCTTGCAACTAGAGGGAGGTATGCAACCTAGGATGTGCCTGGGAGGAATTGGGAGGTAGTGACTCAAAGATTCGGAGCTGTAGAGACTCTTCTCGCAGTGGGTGGCCTCAGTACTGGAGCCGATGTTGAACCTCTAGGGACAGTGGTGGCCGAGGGGGAACCAGGGCTCCAGTGACCCAGTGGTGGCAGAGGATCCTCCCAACTAGCTCTATGGCCTTGATTTTGGCCATCACTCTAGGAGTTACCTGGCACCCTCTGTTCTTACCGCTTTCTTAGTTTCTTCCTTCCTTCCACCCTTCCTTCCTTCCTTCCTTGTTTCCACATACCATAAACTATTGAGATAATATGATATACACCTGTTTCACAACCACCAGCTTGATAAAATCTTAGCATTTTTCTAAGAAATAAAATATTACAGATAAACTTGAAGCCTCTCTAATCCCATTTCCTTTTCTGCCTTGCAGAGATAAACTCTATCCTGAATATAATTGTCATGTAAAGACACATTTTCAGTATATAAAATTTACTAATTTAATTAAATTTATAAATTTCATATATGAATGTGTACGGCCCTCCCCCCCACACACACATACACACACTAGTAATACATGGGTGACTTCTGCTCCAGACAATTTGGAAAATAGCTATCCTGAGAAACCCTCTCATTATCAAATATGTAGAACAAAGATGCTTTTCAATGAATAGATAACTTCATAACAAAAGTGAGGGAAATCAGTAGACTGAGTAAAGGAGATTGTTGTCTCTAATGTGGGTGGGCCTCATCCAATCATGGAAGACCTGGATAGAACAGTACAGCTGAGTAAAACGGAACTTTGCCTGTGTGATACTTGCACTGGGACAACAGTCTTCCCCTGCTCTTAGCCTGGGACTTAACACCATCAGCTCACCTGGTTGTCAGGCCTTTGGACTTGGACTGGAACTTACCACCAGCCTCCTAGGTCTCTAGCTTGCCAACTGAGATCTTGGGACTCCATAATCACACGAGCCAATTCCTCACAATAAACTCTTGATAGATAGATAGACAGACACATAGATGAAAGATGACTGATGATTGATAGATAGATAGATAGACAGATGATAGATAGATGATAGATCAATCCTATTGGCTTTGTTTCTCTGAAGAATACTGACTAATATAGATTTTGGTACCAAGAGTGGTTCTAGAGGAACAGAATTTTAAGGATGAATTTTCTGAGTTTTTTCTGGGGTCTCTGGCATTGACTCTCAACTGATTCGATTTAAAGACAAGAATGACTATTTCCAGTAGTAAAGAGAGCCCTGGTAGTCCATGGCATGATCTGGAAGCAGAGAAATGCAAGATTTCAGCATTGCATATTCCTAATGAACCACTAATAAGAAGCACAGGGCTCCATGGCTATATATATGGTACTTTAGAAAGTTTCTGGCAAACTAATGAATGTAATGAGATTGGCTGGTTGCTCCTAATGTCACTGGACAAAATGGAGAAAGAAAAAAAAAATTAGTTCAGGGATTCAAATTCCCAGCTCAAGTGCCACATACATGAGAATTCTGACTAATACAAGCTGTAAGAGGGGAGGACAGGCGAGAGTCACAGGAATGTCTAGTGGAGGCTCTGGGGTTACAGCGGAGTGGAGGAACGGCAGTAACAGTGCTTGGTGGGGGATGAAAGCAATATGGCGGCAGAACAGACATTGGACAAGGATTTCTGAATTGCTGTTAGGGGCCAGAGACCCAGGATCAAAGAGTTCTCCTCTTCCCTTGTATTGCCCTCTTATTTCTTGCTTTGTTTTTGAATATTAAATGAAATGAAGTATGTAAAGCCCCCAATTTCAAGAGAACAGCATTTCTCCCTGCTGAGGAAGAAGAAACAGAGATAGAGCAAAAAGCAGAACGAAGCATTTAGGAATGTGGGTCTGTGGCAGCTTCAGAAATGGTCATCTTTGCTCAAGGAGACAATCTGCTCCATGGAAGTCATATCTTGCCTTCTGGGCAGAAGAAAAAAAAAAAACTTTGTTCAGATATTATTGTTACAAAGTAATATAGGCTCAGTGGAGAAAATGTTCAGAGTAAAGAAAAGAAAATTAGAGATAGAAAAATCATCCATAGACTCAGCACCCAAAGACCTTTACTGTTGGTAACATTTCAGGGTGTTTCTCTTCAGATAAAAAATGTAATTTTTAGGGATGTGAAATGCTGTCAATCACACAGAGCTTCGGCCACAGGGGACACTAGGGAGAGAAGGAGCTACCCGTCCTGCTCCCTAACTGCGTTCCCACTGAAGCCCTTCCCATCCCCCAGGTGGGGGTGAGCAGAGCTGGGAGCCTAGCCCCCCCTCAAGCCCCTGGGGTACAGCCTCTAATAAGCCCCCCAGGATTTGTGTCCAAGACATCTCTGGGCTTGGAGGAGCTCGGGCGTGTTCCTTGCTGGAGCTCTCTCAGTTCCCAGGTCCTGCATCAGGTCTGAGACTTTTCCTCCATCTCACATTTCTGCCTAAACACTTGGGCCTAGAACGCATCAAAGTGCAGTGTGTGACACAGCCCAGCTTCCCAAGATGGAGGCCAGGCAGGGGCACAGGGCCCAGACGGCCAGAGATGTGCATACAAACAGCACGTGGGAGGTCCTGTCACCAGGGCAAGCCTTATCTCTTCCTGCCTGGCTCCTAGCCCTGAGTCATGGGCCAGATCACCAGTGGCCCGTGCCTCTGTGTCCCCCAGAGCCAGTGCTGTCCCCACCCAGCCTGCACTCATCCCCGGCAGCTGAAAACCCAGCTAGGAAGCCCCAGCCTCCAGGAAGTTACTGCTGATTGGAAGGGACAGAGGTGGGGCTAGGGATGTATTTGGGAATGAGAAGCTCACTCCTAAGCAGGCCACCATCACCTTGTCAGCACTTGTCCCCTTTCAGTTCACTGCTCGGTAAATCTGGGTTTTATTGTTCCACACTAACGGGCCAGGAGAGGAGTGGCCCACTTTCCAGTGGCCCCTAAGGATGTAGACTATCTTTCTTTCCATAGAATTCCATTTACAAGGCAGCTGCTGAGGATATAGACAGTGGACAGCAGGACCCTGGACTAGTCTCTGTCTCTCTCTGGGTCTCAGTTTCCTACCTGGGAAACAGGAGGGACTGCTACACTAATGAGCGAGATTTCTTTAGCATTATTATCAGGGGTTCAATGACTGCCTAAGGGATGAGGACTTGCTCATGATAGAGGTTTGAATCCTGGGGCCCCGTGTGACTAGAGGCCAAGATCTCACTTCCCTTATATGTGATTTACAAAATTAGGACAAGAGTTTCTACTTTACCAGAGTAACGTGATACTGAAGGAAGGCTCTCAGTGGAGAGAAATATGGACACATCTGACCAAGGAACCACTTTCTCACTTCCAAGGAGAGGGTTTGAGCTGCTCCCGTCACAGTGAGGCTGTGACTCCAACATCTTTTTGTCTACTCGTAACAAGCCACAGGGGTTTCTGGAAGCCTTGACCTTTGGGCACACCGGAAGACCCCTCACCGAGAGGAGCCATGGGCTGGGCCATGGGCCACGCTCTCCCGTAGAAACAGAACACAAGCCATGTTTGCAATTCAAAATTCTCTAGTAGTTCCAGTTTTTTAAAAAAAAGTAAAAAGAAACCAGCGAAATTAATGTTAATATAACCTATTTAACCCAACATATCCAAAATATTATTTCAACATTCAATGACTATAAAAAATACTAATTTGAGCTTTATTCCTCCTTTCCTCATCCTCAATTTTCAAACTCTGGAATGCTTAATTTTTATTAATAACACCCAATCTGTATTTAACTCTCATTGCTCTCTGAGCCCGGTTATTTAGTGACTTCTCAGAAGTCAGAAGACCAGACCCACCTTTTGGGTTGCAGAGGAAGAGCAAAAGTTTCCCCTCCTTCTGGAAGCATCCCGAATCTCGGCCACCAGGTCCCACCTCAGAACTTTTGCTTGACCCTTTCTCCTGCCTGGAGCATGTTCCCTGTTCCTCTCCACCTACTTCAAGCCCAAACCTGCTTCAGACCCAAGTGCTATATTGTCCTCCCCAGTCCCTTGTCTTCTTGGTTCCAGGATGCCAACCACACTCCCACACATGGCCTTGATTCAGCCCTGAAAACACCCTGGCTTGCATTTGCACCAATACATTTTTCACTTTCCAGCAAAACTGGATGAAGGCTAGAACCTGTTTTGTGTTTCCCTTCACCTCCCATGACGCCCTACAATGTCTCCCATCCTCGTCGACACCTCACGCATGCCCGATGGGGCAGACACCCCACGTGAAATGTTGACTGAGACTCAGTCACTATTTTCAGGGAGATCACATTCCAGCCAAATGTCTTGCCCCTGAGAACACAGATTTTGACCGTAAATCACTTGGTGAGCACTTGAAGGTTTAAAAGGCTCTTTTGCATGACAGTTTGATAATAATCTTCAAGCAGTTCTAACTCCTCACCTCAGAGACCCACCTAACATCCGCTCCCTAATACGCTCTTTCTCAGACCCCTACTTCTTTCTTCCATAGCATATACCACAATTTTGCATTGTTTTATTTTTTTTCTTTTGTCTGTCTCTCCCCGACTAGAAGTCCCATGAGGTCAGGGAGCACGTGTATCTCCCTTTGTGAGCACTGTGCTCCAGCCCTAGACAGCACTCGATACATGTGGGATGAATGAATGAATGAACTCAGTAATATGTGCCAAGCTTGGTACAAGGCTTTTTCTACACAGGGCTCTCCAATAGAAAGAGAATGTGAGCTGTGTTTTTCATTTTAAATTTTCCAGTAGTTATGTCTCAAAAATGCAAAAAGGAGCAGGTGAAATTAACGATACTATATTTTATTTAGCCCAATAGATTCAAAATATTATTTTAACATAAAATGAATATAAATAATATGATTGATTTATTTTAACCTTAATTTTTTTCATCCTTTGTTTTGGAAATCTGGGGTGACTTTCCCAATTCCATCCCACCTCAATTCAGATGGCAAATTGTTGTTGGATGTACCTGATCTATATGTAGATCTCATAACCGTGCAGTTGAAAAAGCAGATTCATATACCCAAGTTGTTCCAAACACACTTAATAGTTTTCCAATCACTGAATCAAGTAATGATTTTTTAATTTAAATTTAAATCAATTCGAATGAAATAAAATGGAAAATTCAGTCCCTCCAGCTCATCAGCCACAGTTCCAGGGATCTGTAGCTTCCACCTGGGGCAGCAGAGGTCTAGATGGTACCGTTAAGACTCAGTCAGATTGGATTGTCGCTGTGACCATACTTCTCCAGTAGCGCCCATGACACCCGGGGTAACAAAGTCCTGAGAGTGGTCCCCAAGGCCACTGTCTGCCCTGCCTACCCTTCCACCCTCCTTCCTCCTTCTCTCCCCCTCGAGGACTCCACGCCCCCACCTCACCTCCTCATGGTTCCTCAGACACCCCCCCGCCAGACCCTCTCTCACTTCAAGTCCTTCGCCCTTGCTGGGTCCTCCACCAGGATGCCCCCCAACTCTACCCCAATAGCATCCCAAGCTGCCCCCTCACTCTCTTCGAATGCCACCTTCTCAGAGAGTCCTTGCCCGGCCAGTCTGTTCTGAATTGACGACTCGGCCCCCACTGATGCTTCAATTCCTTCGTCCCTGAACATCTGACTCCTTGGCAGTCAGCCAGCACGAGGTGACAAACTCTGCATTTTACTTTTTTGAGATATTTATTATCTTGCCTCCTCCCCCAATAGAAGATAAGCTTTGTGGGTGTAACATTTTGTCTGTTTGGTTCACTGCTAGATCCCTAACCCTGAGCACTTCATTTGCTGAAGGAAGGAAGGAAGGAAGGAAGGAAGGAAGGAAGGAAGGAAGGAAGGAAGGAAGGAAGGAAGGGAGGGAGGGAGGGAGGGAGGGAGGGAGGGAGGGAGGGAGGGAGGGAGGGAAGGAGGGAGGAAGGAGTGTATAAACATACATTTATGTCATCTGGTGACAATATTATCTTCACCTTACAAATAAAGAAACAGGATCCAGGTGGTAAAATGATGAGCCCAGAGGCAAAGAAACAGAAAAAAGATCAAAATAACTAGAATGCAGGGTTTACTCCCAATTCCATGTCATCCCCATCATCCATGCTGCCTTCAAAAATGGCTGCTCATCGGCTACTTTCAGAAAGAGGATTAGAATCTTACAGAACACACTTGAGAAAGACAAATCCTTCAAAGAGCAGGTCAACCACCCAATTAACAACTCCAAGGTACCCACATGGGGGCCAAATCCATTCCCTGAGTTTTGCACGCGCCAAACACGCACTTTGCTGTCGTAAGTTGAAGTCTGGGACAGCTTCACTTTGGACGTAATTTGTATGTGCCCACCATTGCCCTTTGTGACAGATGTGGTCATTGGTAACAGGCTCATCCACCCTTCCCATGTTCAGCCCAAATCCCACGCTTGTAGTCACACAATTACCTGTGTCAATGTTTATGCGAATGGCAAATTTCCTTTAGGAACAATATTGTTTCCAAGAGGAACCATCAAAAGACAGCTAAAGGTGAAATAGTAAGTACCAATTATCCGATGCTAATTTTTTAACACCACATTATCAAATTTAATCCTGTAGGAACTCTATATGCACCATTGTGCCCATTTGACAGATGAGGAAACTAAGGCTCAGAGAAATAACTGTCACAGTCACACTACTAATAAGCAATGGGGTCAGAATTTAAATCTAAGCCTATCTGTCTATTATTTTGTCAGTGGCAAACTGTTACCCACCCTCAAAACTCTGAGAAACCCATCATCGAAACATCTCCTGGAAACAAGATAGAATTAGTCCAACAAGCCAACTTAAAACCCATTCATTTCCCAAATAAATTCACAAATTCATTTGCAGATATGTAGAATCTTGTAGCAATTATGATGCCTCAAATTTGCTTAATGAATGACAACTCAGCAATGCAGAAATGCAGCTCAAAGAACCTTTTATTAACATTCTTCTCTGTATAAATCTACCAATGCATCATGTTAAGGATAACAAATCATTAATAAGACAGCACCTTCCTGAGTCTGCATATTTAGGTCTTGAACTTGGGGTCCGCAGAGCCCGGCATAAATGCATTGCCTTCGCTGCCCTCTGCATCAGCTGTGACCACCTGGGGGAGACTAACTCAATCCAGGCATTATGTTGATGGTCATTTGTTTTTAAGTGACATACATATTTCATATTCTCAATGCACAATTGACCTGCGTAAGTATTGCCATTAATGTCCACAACGTGGCTGTGACAAACAGAAGCATGTTCACAGGGTTATTCACATTTTGAGCTTTTCAAGGAAAAAGGACTGGATGTTGCATAGTAAAGCCCCTCATGGTAACACAAGAAAAACCTCCTTCAAATAAGCTTAAGTGAATGAAGGAAATTCATTGGAATGATACCCTCATAACTCAAAAACAGGCAACAAAGCCGGGCCTCCAGTAGTGCTGAAAGGAGAAATGGAAGACCGGTCAGTAACACAGGCCACTCGATCCCCCCATCTTTGCTTCTTTCCAGATAATCCCTCTGCCTTCTCTTTTCCCTCTCTCTCTCTCCCTCTACAGAGCAGCTCCCATCTGCTCATGCCCAGAATGGCCACCAGAGTTCCAGAGTTTAGGTGTGTGCACTTTGAACGACATTCTAACAACTGCTAAGTACCAATCTTTTGAGAATAAATTGAGCAGACCCAGTTTTGTTCAAGTGATCTTCCATGGTCCCAGGAGATCATACCAGAGGAGTATCTGTGGGGTAAGGTCAATATGAGAGACGTGATTGGGCTCTGGGTGGATGAACTCCTGAAAACTTATCTACCACCAGCATGACTGGTCTCAGGAAGTTCTTAGACAACAATAATTTTCTCCAAATTGCTTCTTCTTCCCAGTACTCATTTTTTCAATAAATACTTATTAAATGCCCACTAAGTGCCAAGCAACCAGCCCTACCCAAAGGACTTGCAATCTAGAAGGAAAGACTATCAGGCAATTATAAGACTGTGTGGAAGTGACTATAGCAGGACAAATCATGGGATATGATGGGGTGAACATCTATAATTCAGCCCAAGATGCGGAGGGTGGGTGAGTGGGGTGTGGTCGAATGGGGATAGGATATTTCCCAGAGGAGGAAAGATTGACCTGACATTTGGAAGATGAATACAAATTAACTAGGCTAAGAAAGAGCAGAATGGGTGATTTGGGACAAAGGGAACGCAGAGGTAAAGGCACCAAGTTGTCGGGAAGCAAGAAATTGAGAGAAGCATAGGGACTTGAGCTGGAAAGATAAATAGGTCAGTACGTGAAGAAGCTTGCATGCCAAACTAAGGAACTCGCAAATCTTTCCACAATTCTAAACATTAACTTAATAGAACGAAAGACAGCCTGCCAAGAAAGTAAATTTAGTAAATGCTGCCTTTTATATGATCCTTTTGGAGATTCACAATTCACATCAGCATATTAAAGGCTCTGAGAAGTCTTGTAACAAACATGCAACAAAAGTACCTGGTTAACTTTGTTTCACCCAGGGTTTCCCAAATGTATTAAACTATGAATGTCATTCTTACCCCATACCCTATGAAACACGCATGAATCCAGTTGGAGATGCTGCTTTGAGGCAATGGGGAGCCTACTGGAGGGTTTTAAAGAGCAGAGTGAAATGATTCTATCTGTGCTTTAGGACTGGCCTACCGCCTGCTGCAGAGAATGGAATCAAGGAGTGTAAGCCAAGATGCCGGGAGACTTGTTAGGGGCTGCTGTAATTATCGAAGGGAGAGATGATGGGGCCCTGGACCGAGGCACAGACAGCAGAGATGCTATAGCTGGGAACAATCGTGGTTGTCCAAGACCCTAATACAAATAGCTGTGGCATGGCAGGCTACATTAGGAAGATAAAAAATGAACATGGGACTGAACTTTATTATGGGAGCCAAGAATGGAAGCACTAGCAGGGGGCAGGACAATTACCAAGCAGTGACTGTAACTCTCCAGCTTCTAAAGGATCTGACATTTCACAAAGGACAATGCTCCTCTGCTCTGGAACTATATACCCTGCCCTGGAGGAAGGACCACCCGGAGCCGTCCTGACTGCTGGCCTGGTTTACAGATCAACCCAGTTCCACAGAGAGGTTGTCTTATGAAAAAGCAAGTCTGCAGTGGACAATCCAAAGTGAATCTGAATGCCAAGCTATAGAATTTACCCCTTCTTCCTCTTGCACATTTTAATTAAGCACTTATTAAGTGCTAAGTTGATCCAGGCACTTCACATTTTTCTTTTCTGGTGTCCTATATTTTCCATCCTATATTGCTAGATAACAAACTAGCCAAAACTTCGTGGCTTCAAACAACAAAGATTTATTATTTCTCATGGTTATAGGGGTTCGCTGGGCTCACTGGGTGGTTCTTCTGTCCACGCGGCGTCAACAAGAGTCAATGTCATCTGGAGGCTTGATGGGGGTTGGGTCAGCCATGATGATCTCTCCATGTAGCCATGTAGATGGCAGCTGGTGCTGCCTGTGTGCTGGGAGTTCATCCGGGGCTCTTTTCTGGGGCTCCCCTGTGGCCAGGCATGGACTTCCTCAAAACATGGTGGGTGGGTTCCAAGCCCAACTCACCCACGTTTACCAAGATCTGCTGGTGTCATGCTTGCCAAAGGCCCACTGCCCAAGTCATGTCACATAGCCAAGTCCAGTGTCCACGTGAGAGGCACCACGAATACTGAGAAATGGTTTGTAACTATATGTACAACATGTGGTATGTGTAACAATGTACCACACTTTGTAAATTACACAGGGTACATATAATAAATCCTGTGATGAATTTCTGTATCTGTCTACATTATTTTAAGATGAAATAAGGGCCAACTGAAAATGAGTTCTTCTCAAGAGAAAGCAACACCAAATGCACAGATGTAGAAAAATAATTTGTGAATAGTTTTTAAAAAGCACAGATTTGAGGGTCAGTGGGGCAAGGTTCATCCCAAGGCCTGCTTCATCTTTTCTTAGATGTGTGATTTAGTAAAATATTTGTGCCTGATTCCTCATCTGAGAAATGGAGGTAGTAAAAGCTGCCTTGCAGGGCTGTTTGGGGGATTTAAAATATAGAGAGTTATGTATGTGCATAAAATAAATTTAGTGTCACCAATGTAACAAAGCGGACATGTTCGTGTCTTTTTGTTCGTTCCTTTTTAATCTTTATGCCTCCATGCAAATATAGAATTCTGTGTCATTTTAATCAAAGTGTACATAAAATTGTATTTTGATATTTATTTTAAATCAGTCTGTGTTTCTACAGAGGCTTTGTGTTTAGCCTTTTTAATTGCTGTGAAATATTCCATGTTGTTGACACGTTATCATTCATGTAACCCTTCTCCTATTTTTGCGCATTTCGGTTACTTCTTGTTTTCAGCCTTGTAAATTACACGGATGCCTGTTTAAATTGTTCCTCTCTCAAGATTATTCTCTTGCAGTTCTTAGAACTGGTATTCTAAGGTAAAAATATGTGAAAACATTTATAACTTGATACGCACTGCTCGATAGTCCTCCACAGTATGTCACCACAATGGTGACACAACGTCCTCCACAACGTCACCAGCAATGGGCTTTTATACTTTGTTTTGTTTTGTTTTGGTTTGGTTTGACAGAGATAAAATAGATGTTCTACCTTCTGTCCAAGTCTCAGGCTGTCTGTATTAGATCATGTGGCGACAGCATGAGAGCGTACTAATGCATGCCCTGTGAAATTTTTTCAGAACCTGTCAAAGATGCATCAAGTAACTATTACTATTTCTATTTTTAATGAGAAAGCAACTGATGGAGACACTTTGGGTACTGAAGGACTCTGGCTGGGTCTGGAGTTGCTTTAAGATAAAGATCCTGATTTTATTTTATTTTTTAACAGAGAAGCATACCTTTTCCACTTTGCCAGTTTTCACCCTGACAAGTAAATAACCATTCAATCAGGAAAAAAAAAAAAAAACTTATAGAGGCAGTTAAGTGAAGGCATCCGACTGGGTGCCGGAGGGATCTCACACCTGGGAGTGAGAACAACACGTGCGCACGACACACATTGGTTCCCAGGCATTCCAACAGCAACATCGTGATTTCTGAGACTGATGTAGGAATCTAAAATATTAATTGAAAACGTGCCGTGTGCCAGCCACAGTTCCCCATGCTTGGGATGTTCAAGGAGGATGAGATGTCTTCCCAAGAAGAGGATGTGGAAGGAGAAAGCAGATGTTAGGGGCGCCTACTATGTGCTTAACACAGTGTCAGGCCAGGAACTTTCCTGAAGCTCTCCTTCCATGGACAGCACTAATCCCGTGTAAATTCAGGAAAGAAGGATCCAAAGGCTCATGGGCATGAGGTTTGCCCTTTGCTGGAGGTAATAAAGTCTGTTGTAGAATGAAAGGACCTGAGCAGGTCCTTAAGCAACAGGAAGGACTCGGCCTCGCAGGGACGAGAGGCGAGAGTGAGAGGCAAGCTAGGGAGGTGCAGGTTCTTCCGTTCCCGAAATGCCTCTCCTCGGAATGCACACAGCCAGGCGACACCGGTCACCGGACCAGGACCACACTGGCTCGAGGGATAATGCTGAGTTAAGTGCTGTTGTCTGGGCCTCCAAGGAGCTGAATCTTTCAGAAGAACGAAGTGGAGAAGATAAAGCAGCATACAATTCAGAGCTAGTTGGGCAGGCTTGACTCTCCATCGGCTTTCGCACACTTGCCAGATGATAAAACCACTTCGGGCACTTAGTCAGCTGGAGATTCCTTGGCCCTCTCATCGGAGAAATTTCGATTCGGTGGGAGGGAAGAGAATCCCAGGCGCCCCCTGTGACCCACATCGGCAGCTATGCGGTGCTTCTCCAAGTGTGACCAGACCAGCCATGATCACCCAGGGGCCGTGGCAAGCCGTGCGCAATTGCTGGCCCTTCCCCAGAACATCCACTTCAGAAGCTCTGGCATCTGATTTTGGAGGAGTCCCTGTGACAACATTCATGCATCCTGAAGTTTGGGAACCACTGCTCAAGAATGTCAAGTGATCTTCCAGGAAAGTAAAGACATCTGAGCAAAGCAGAGCGGCCATGGCTGCAGGGGCCGCAGCTCTTTCTACCTGCAGCCATGTCAGGCTTCTCTGAGCCTCAGTGTCCCCATCTGTAAAAGGCAGGAAATGACTGCAGCCTCCCAGCGTTGCCGGGATGGAGGATGAAATGACAGCCGTTGAAGCTCTGATGTCATGCCAGGTACTCGGGCGCCGGAAGGCACGAGCAGGTGGGCAGTGCTTCCTGCGGGAGGGGGCCTGAGCTGGCCTTGCGGGGGTATAATACTTGAATAAGAAAAGCGGAGCACATGGGGCATTCTGGGGATGGGGGTGCAGAGAGCTGGAGCGGAAGCAAAGGTCCAGGATCAGAAGTGAGCAGAGGACACTCCAGCCACGAGACCGGGAGGAAGAGAATAAGGACACTAGAAAACAGCCGTGTTACCTCGGGTCTTGCCAAGGTCGGCGCTGCACACGGAGACGTGCTGTGGATGCCATAGGTGGAAGCTTCCCCTTCGTGCCCGTAGTACCTCAGGCAGCCACGATCACAAGAAAGCCTGGCTGCACACCCGGAACCTTCACCTTCCCGGTTTCCATCCAGCACCGTTAGTTCACCCTTCTGGAGCTGAGCTCCGTTCTTCAGGCTCGACGGCAGCCCAAGGAAGCATTCTACTGTGCAGTTTGCGTGCCCGTGTCCCTAACAGAGGGTCGCCTCTCAGCCTCCTCAGGACTCCCTCCACCTGACCTGGAAATTTCTTGCTCAGCTGGTCTCATACCAGACATGACACTGCCACTTACACTCTCTGCCGACCAATTACAGTTTCCGCATTCTGGCATCTTCTTGGTCCCCATGGGATCCTCAGATGGGAGCAGGATGGTGGCTATCTTGTCCTCCTCTCCACGGAGGCAGAGACAGGAAGAAGCTGTTTGGAGGGAGTGGCCCCGAGAGAAACTGGATCACAGAAATCTTGCTGAGCAATCAAGTGTCTAGTTCTGAGGGGCTGCAAGCCAGCCCCAGTCCCTGCCCTTCCCAGAGTTTGGTTATTGAGGGTCCACTAGACTCTGAGCTCCACGACGACTGGGATTTCCATCAGTTTTGATACCTGCTGAGCCCCCTCAGGTAAAATGATTACAGGCCTATAGTGGACCCTCAATAGGTTGGCTTTATTCTCTGTTATTATCGGCTAAAGCAACCTAATATTCCATTTCCACCAGCGGTCCTCCCCACATCCCTTGCCCCGAGCATTTTCTATCAGTTCCAAGGGTTGGAATCAATGTTTCTCTTCTGCCCCTGCACCTGGTATGACTTGGAGGCATTCTGCACACTGAAATGGCCAGGAAGTCCCCCTTCTTCCTCCTCGCCTCTGGAGGAGGAGGAGGGAGGCCGGGAGGGAGGTCGGGAGGGAGGGAGAGGAGAGGGGGACAGGACGGCAGGAGAGGGGACAGAAAGGGAGGAAGCAGCTTTCAGGTGACCTATTTCTTCCTGAGCCCAAATCCCCTCTCAGAATTTACTTCCCAACAACCACAGAAGACAACATTTCCTTTTCTAGAGTCATTGATTTATTTAATATACACCTACTGAACTCCCCCTGCATACCAGGCCTCGCGCGGGGCTTTGGGGACGCAGAGGGCTGCCAAGCAGCGCTGCTCTGGGGCTGGTGAGGAAGACGGGCCTTCGTGCAGGTGCCTGAGGAGCTGCCCAGCCTGCAGCGTAAGCCCTGCGGTCACGCAGAAGCCAGAAATCGAACATGTTTTTCAGACTTCCTCGCAGCTGGGGATCCAGATGTGACTTTTTTTTTTTTCCTGTTCATCACAGGCATGGCGTCAGAGTTAAGTCACCCCGAGGAGAGACAGGTTGGCAGGGCAGCAGGCATGTCGCTGGTGTGGGTCAGGCCGGCCCTGGCTGTGGGGCCGCCCACCAGCAGGTGACTCCCCGATTCCACCAGCGGCTTCCCGCCTGCCATTCCCTGCCTGTGGCAGAGGAAGCAGACGCCAGAGGGCCTCCATTCTGTGGGGATGCTTTGGGGAACGGCCCCCGGAAGCCTAGCCTGTCATCTGTTTGCTCAGACCTCTTAATGATTTTGTAGGTCATTTAATACCCTGACTGCTAAGGCACTTAATAAGCTAAATGAAGTATGTAGCACACACGGTCAGTGTCCTGCCGATAGCAACCCAGCCAAGGATGTTGGTAAATGTTTGATCACCTATTCTTTGAGGGGAAACAAAAAAAAGGGGCCGACAGCATTTGCCAATTCCCATGGTGTGAATATTCCCCGAGGGGCTGATACACCTACACATCATCATATTCTATTTTCACCATATGAATAGGATCACCTCAAGAGTGTGTAGGATAGCAAAATGTAGTTAAATAATTGGATAAGATGTATCTGTTATCTTTGTCTTTCGTATAATTTATTTAACTGTGGCTTTGTAAAATGCAGTTTTTAATAATGGCAGTGTTTCATGACCAGCTAGCAAAAATTCTTGGAAAGTCGGCCATCGGCTCTCGGATGCCGGTGCAAGCTGATTCCAGCACATCATGGATCCCAGCCCGCCCCAGAGGTCCCTGGCAGGTAATTCTGGATATTCCAGTGGCCTTCTGTGTCTCTCTGCATAAAGGTGTTCCTTGCCAGAGACAGCTTGATGGGTCCACTCCAGAGGTATGAAGTGCCAGAGAATTCCTACCCAGAAGAGACTGTCTACCAACCAGGAGTGGGAGGTAGTGAATAAACACCCAGCTTCTCCCCACACGACAGTGCAATTTTGACTTGTGCTCCTGGTTTCTCAGAGTCCCCTGGGGGTTGTGCCCAGGTGCCCCTAGCAGTGGCCCAGTCCATTAATGCGCCCTTAATCATTCTCCTCCTTCCCTGCCTCTCCTCATCGCTCATGCCTCAGGCTTCCTGTGATCACTCCCCAAATATACTACTTGCACCCAGATTTTTGTTCCAGTGTCTGCTTTGGGGGAAATTTACACAAATACAAGGTGGGATTCATGCTACCATATGAGCCAAGTGTCTAGTATAGGGTAGGCACAAAAAAGTATAACCAGGTACGTTCTATACTTGTCTAGGAACACTGAGAGGGCATAACAAGCACTGAGCACCTGTGAAGTGGGTCAGCTGTGGTGTTCCACCCTCTGTACGCGGAGTCTAACATCAGCATCAGGACAAGGTGTGGGAGGTGGAAGAAGGTGACCAGGCCCCTCCCTAATAAGAACCACACAGTGTAAGCATTTCAAAGGAGTTTAGAGATCTCTTGGTCTAGTACTTGTATTTTTCTATTAAGGAAACTGAGACATGAGGAGAGGAAGAGATTCTCCAAGGGTCACTTTGCAGATCAGCAGTGGAACTAAAACTGGCCTCTTGGTTGCCCGTGGAGGTCCCTGTCCACTGCGGTCAGCATGGCCTCCTGGCCAGGAGTATCCTCCTCAGAAGGATGTGGAGAAACTGCATGTACTCCCCAGAGACTCCTGATCCCTCCCCTCTCTGGTGCCACGGCACCGTCAGCTCAGGGGCTTGCTAAGTGACAGCTCCCTGGGCAGTGCTGGGAGAAATTCTGAAGCTGGAACCCCAACACGTAATAGGAGCAGATGCGGTGAGGGCCCCTGGACGTCCGGAATTTGCCCCCCGGGTCAGCAGCCCCTGTGTGGCCACGGAGGAGTGGGACTCACATCAAGGAGCAGCTTCTAACCTCTGAGCCTTGGGCTCACTGACTCTCAGGGGGAATCATGCCTATGCCTCCCCATAAGCAACTTTCAACCACCAGCAAGGCTGTGATGGGGCAGAGAAGGAGCCTCATGCTATCATGCCACTGGGGTGGGGGGGTGCATGTACCAGGCACTGTGTCACCCGGAACCCCACTACAACAAAGTCGGGGTATTATTCTCATTTTCAAAGAAGTCTGTAGAGGCTCAGTATGGTTCACTGATAAGCCCAAGGTCACACAGATGCTAGTGGTACTGGGCTTTGAACCCAGTGCTGGTTGTGCAATCTGAATTTGAAGGACTGTCATACGCCACAGAGGCCCCCTAAAAATCCCTGGAATACCACAGTAATTGCCAAGTTCATGATGAGCTCAAGAACTGCAACTGACAGAGAAGGGCACAGGAGCAAGGATGGCTTGGATTCCTGGGAGGTCAGACTGAGAAGAGCCTTGAAGGCCAGACTAATAGGTATTGTGTTGGTTCAGTGAGCAACAGGGAGTCATATGCCGACATAGGGTGAGTGCCCTCACTGAGCTGAGGCAAACCCAGAGTCTATGCCTGTCATTGATTAATGGATGGTATCCTAGGCAGGCAGAGCAGAGAGAATTATTCTGGAGAACCCAAGGTTTAGGAGGTCATAACTAGAGGTTAGAACTAGAAACTCAAAATCCAGAGGTTAGAACTAGAGACTCAAATCAAGATTTGGGGGTGAAGGTTGGAACTAGGGACTCAAATCAAGATTTGGGGATGAAGGATAGATGCCAGACCACAGACAGGAGACAAAACTAGAGAACAGACACTGGATGGGCAGGGACATTGTAGAAATGAGGCACAAAGTGTGGAAAGGGGGATGGAGATGAAAGCTCAGGATATTGGCCGTCAATGAGGCAAGGATGTAACCAGCCTCTTTTTGTTGGCTGTTGGACACAGTTATGAAGCCAGGTTCACTGGCCAAGAGACCCAGAATGGACTGGATGTACATAATCCAAGAGTGGCTTCTCTGCTGTTTATGGGCTTTTCTGAGGGAGCCACAGGTCAGAGGGCTATGGATGTGGGACGGGTATGCAAAAGTAGGGAAGGAGATCCAGCAGGGCTTAGAATGGGAACCCGGTGTGGACTGAGCCCCAACAGGTCACAGTTCTGTGTGGATACATGGATGGGGTAAACCCTCCTGGGACATCTCAG
Source organism: Halichoerus grypus (assembly GCF_964656455.1). Taxonomy (NCBI): domain Eukaryota; kingdom Metazoa; phylum Chordata; class Mammalia; order Carnivora; family Phocidae; genus Halichoerus; species Halichoerus grypus. The sequence continues at coordinate 19,453,104 of NC_135726.1, read as the reverse complement.
TGGATGATACTCAAAGCCAGAGGACCCAAGCTGGAGTGGGCACTGGCGTCATCTAGAACCAGGACCATGTCCTTAGATGAGCACACCTCTCTCTGGGTGAAATTTCTCTTTCTTCACCTGGCACATGTAGCCCTTCCTGATCTGGCATTTGCCCAGTGAATCTTACCACCAGGCTATCTGGGGAATGCTGTAGTCTCCATGAATGCTTCTGGAAATTTCTAGAGGCTTCCTAGAGGCTGTCCATGCCTCCTGACTGGGCTTTGAAGGATGTAGAGAATTGGAATGGTGGGAATAGGGCCATTCCAGGCTGGGTAAAGAGCAGGAGCAAAGCAAGGTGATGAGAACACACCTGATGGTTTGTGGAACAAGGAAACTGACAGGTGAGCCTGGAAAATGGAGCATGGTGGAGCATGGTGGAGCATGTCAATGCAGGATGATGACAGAGAAGATGGGGGCAAGTTTAGAGAGGTAGGCACGTGTGGACAGATTGCTGCAGGCCGTGAGAATTACGTCAAAGAATTAAATTGTGTGCTTAATGAGGCATCATGGGTAGGGGGGGAGAGCATGGGGGTTGGACTGGAAAAACAGTTCCCGGTGTTTGCTGAGAGGTCATGGGGGTCGGGCAGAGATGGACCGGAAGTAGTCCCCAAGGTTGCATGCTGTCCAGGGAGAGGCTGGGGGCTCGGGGGGCAGCTGCAGTCACCTAGTTAAAAAATAAAGTGCCCATGGCAGCAAGAGTGCCCTGGCCCTAGAAGAAAATTCAGGAGGTGCCCCTTCTTGCTGTCGTCTATATATTCTGGGCCCCTGTGTTAAATTTGGTAGTTATTCTGTGGAAATCCAGCAGAGCGACATCCTAGAAAATCCTCTGCCAGATAAAGATTTCAGGTGAAAAAGGAATCTAAACCTCTCTTCTTCTGCCTGTGTCGCCTGGTAAAAAACGCCTGTCCAGCCTGAACTCAATTTCTGTCTTTTTAATTCAAGTGCAAATGAACTGAAGGCTCAGATAACAACATAAAATTTGTTAATCAACTTTCATCCCATATTTATACTGCAGCAGGGAGATTTTACAGTTCTCTGCAGCTCAGCCCAGTGTCCTGTGAAAGCCAGCCAGCATTTTATGTCCCCTTAAAACTGCAAACGAAAGGCCCCTGTGCTGTCAGTGACCCGCCACCCCTCCCGCTAAGCAGGTCTCTGGGCCGTCTGTGCGGGGCAGTCGGTTCAGTTTTCATTCTGCGCGCAGAAGGCCCTGCAGGAATAGGTTTTATGTTTTACTCGAGAAATGAAAATCGCTTTTTGTTCCCATCATCACATCACCGCAGAGGGATGCCAGTGAAGTCATGGAATGAGTAAAATTACTGAAAATATTTTAAACTTAATTTTCTGTGTCAGGCAGACCCACAGCATGCTCGCGGCAGGCCTGGTGAAATCTCTCTCTTGGCTTCCTATTGTTCACGGGATAAGGTCTCGAGCTTACAGCCTGGCACACAAGGCCCTCTGGAACCCAGCTCCTCGTCTCCCTTCTCCAGAAGCCGTTTTTTGGGACCTAGGAGGGGTCTGTCACAGGGCCAGGTAGGCACTCGGTGTACAGCTGTGAGCGAGACAAAGCGTTCCTCCTTCCGTGGGGCTTGTATTCTAATGAGGATGACAGACCAAAAAACCACACGGATCCAAATACAAGAAATAATCACAGACTGTATACAGGTTATGCAAAAAAAAAAAAAAAAAAAAAGAAGCAATGGATTCCGGGAATAGGTGGATGGGAGAAGGAAGGGGGAGATGCTTATTTTAGACAATGATGAGTTTGCCAGGCAGTGGGAGCAGCATGTACAAAGGCTCAGAGGAGAGAACGAGGCTGGCAGGTAAGGACAAAGAGGACAGTGTGGTGGGAGCTTAGGGAGAGAGAAGGTGATAGACAGGATCTGAGGTCTGAGAGGATGGCTGGGGCCAGCAGATCTGGACTTCATCCCCAGGGCAATGGGGAATGACATAAGGATTGCATTTTTAAAAGACCCCCTTGGCTGCAACATGGAAGACAGATGTAGAAGGGAGAGCAGAGCTGAGGCTTCTGCTCTGGTTAAGATGAGAAAAGAGAACGGGGAACAGAGGAGGCAATCAAGATGGACGAAGGAGCCAGCAAGAATCTTGCTGCTCCAGCCTTGCTCTCCTGCTGACTGTGCTCTCCAGCCTCCCAAGCATCACTCTGTCCTCTGAATGCCTTACGCCCTTCTCTGACTCAAGCCATTGCTCCCTTCTCTCGCTAGTGAACTCCTATTTATCCATCAAAACCCAATGCAAAGTTCCTCTTTCCATGTCCTCTCTCTGCCTTTTCTGTGTGTCCCTATTACCTTATAGCCCCACTGACCTTCATATACACAATTGTCATATATCTCAGGACAGTTTAATAATTTAAAAAATAGTTTTCATGTATATCTCCCATGCTTAATTTTAATGCAAAGATGAAGACTTCTAAATTTCTGGGTTCCTAACACACTCACATTTAAGGAAGTGTCCCTAATTAATGGTGAATGAATAAATTGTAGCCAATGAAATGAAACAGATGATCTGGCTTTAGAAAGAATCTGGAATTACCATTTTGAGAAATGACCATCTTTGTGTGACTTTTTCTCCCTGCACAAACTGCCCTGATATTTGGGAAATAAATGTTCAAATACTCAAAAGGAAAAAAAAAAAAAGGCTTCCAACTCTAGTATCCATTCTGTGGCTTAAGAGTCATTTATGGAAATTATGACTGACACTACCATGATAATTAAAACCAAATTGAATACCTATTCACTAGTGCTCAGGCTTAGTGGGAACAAAGAAGAACCTGGTGCATATCCGAGCTGCCCTAATTATGTGTTCCTTGTAATCAGCATTACTTTTCCTGGTTACATTTCACAGTTAATTTGTTTTTCCCACACAAATCGAATTCTGTACCAGAGATGCAAAGTTTATTGTATTATTGCACTTTTTTTCAGGTTCTAGTTTAAAAAAATACAATCCCACAAGTACAATTAGTTTTAAAAAAATGAAATTCTCCCCACGTGGGTTTAAGATTAATGATATTTGCTTATTATTGGATGATCTGCTTTCAATAAGTGGCATGAATAAGAATTGGCTCCCAATCTTAATGTATTTATTTTCATAAGCCAAATAGCTATAAACAACATCAAATGTAATTCTCCAGAATGGTAACAGGTTATTAACTTCTTAAGCCATTCCCTAATGGGTTTTAAATCTCTGAAAAACAGTGAGTTCTAAAGCAAAGGAGACACGGGAAGATTCCTGTCTGCTTTGGAAAGCCAGCCAGCACCAGGCTCCCAGAACCTAAGCAGAGCCTGGCAGAAGCTTGTTTTCTGCATCTCTTGCAGGATTTCAATTGGAATTACTTCCTCCCCACACCTCTGCCCATTTTCACGACACTTCCCCACTGCCTTTCCATAGTGAAGACAGACTTGGGTTCCATTAAGTCTTGGGTTATTATGAGCGTGAGCCAGAGCAGGGTGGGACAGTGAGTCAGGGGTCTGTGCCTCCTCCAGCCCCAATCACCAGGGTCCAAGGGCAAGTCCTGTGCACAGCCTGAGCCTGAAAATCTTCTAGAGTGATCAAGATTGGATCTACAATGACCCAACAGCCTCTGGGTGATTCTGAATGCAGACTGGGCCACCAGGCCACTGCCCAGGAAGCTGAGAAGGGGTGAATGAAGAGGAAGAGTGAGAGAACTGAGGTGGCTGGTGGAGAAAGGGGCTAGGGGGTTCTGGAAGCACCAGCTGCTTTGAGTCAGATGGGAGTTTTCTTAGAGCAAAACATCTGTTCTCTGCCAGCCCGTCTGTTTCTATGGGTTCTGTGAATTTTTCTTGCCCTCTCCATGTCTCTTTCTCTCTAAAGCATTATGGGGAGAAAATTCTGTCTCTGTTCAGTATAAGGGCAATGGGCTTGGTCTCTTGTCAGTCCAGGAGGAAGGGAAGGACAAAACTTTCCTGGCTTCACACAAATGTTACCTACTCCAGCTTCTCAGAACAAAGGACTCTGTCCCCAGCCTCACAGTGACCGATATTCCTGCTCCCACTCCCTAGGTCTGAACACTCTTCTCTTCTCCTGGACCTGCTCATCCCTCAAGCCCAAGCTCAGTGTCCTAGTCCAGGAGGGGTCTCACATCAGGTAGGCATGAAGTGCAGAGGCAGAAGTGAGGCAGAGCGATCCCACCAGGACCAGGGCAGAGATGAAATCCCGAGATGGGGAGGCTAGGGCAGGGAGGGTAGAATTCAGTATGCTATTCTGGGATAGCTACTTAGTGGTCACTTTCCATCTGGAGTGACCTTTGACCCTCTCTTGGCTCCACTCTTTGGGAGAGTTTTCTGGGTCTTTGGTTTCCTTATATCCCTTTTCCACATCATCCAGGGAGCTTGTTAAGCATGCATATTTCCGGGTACCATGTTGGAACCATGAACACAGGCGTGGAGTTTGAGGTCCAAGAAGATGCAGATTCATGAGCTCCTCAGGGCATACTAAGACCCTCGGGGGTAAGACCCCATTCTATAGGAGAAATTGCACAGGTCTAGGAACTGATCATCTGGGTTTAAAAGCATGCCAATGTCTTTCTAGTTCTTGGTCTTGGACCCCATTGGGCTTCGGTCTCCTAATCTACAAAATGTAAACAATAAATTTACTTAAAGGACTATTGTATTCATGCTCTTAAGTAAATCAGCAGATGTAAAATCAATAAGCCCTAGGTCTGGCACAAAACAGACATCCAACTAATATGAGCCACCCTTGAAGACAAGGGAGCTGGCCTTTGACCTAAATCTCTACGTAGTATCTAGCAGGGGTTCAAAAGCCAATTTAACAAATGTTACACAGTGAGGGGGGAAAGAAAGCCCTACATTCGGTAGCAATGATCAATTATTTCTAAATAGCGACAATGGTCTGAAGGTAAGGGCCAACATGACTCTCAGGTTTAACTGCCATAATTCTTTTTTTCTGTTTCACATTTAAATAATTGTTTAAAATGTTCCAGGTTCAAAGTCCCTACACAACAAGACCATTAGCTGATGTGGAAACCATCAGAGGATCAACAATCTCTCAGCACCATGTTAAATTCAGGACAGTGACAAGGGGGGGCTAACCTCCTCTATCTCCCCACTTGTGATAATGCAAAGGACCTTGCAGTGAGCTCAGGCTTCATATTTTCAGCCTGAGAGGCAGGCAAGACAGACAAAACCCCAACTCTAACCAAGCCCTATCCCCATTTTTCGTACCTGGCAACTGAGACCTGGTTCAAAGCCAGCAAGACCACTCAACCTGAGGGGCTAGCTAGGATGTTGCACCACAGCTATCATATAATTTAAACCTTTTTAAAGGGAAGCCATTCTGAGATTTTTATATTTTGGAAGAAAAGGAAAGAAATACAGCTTAACTTTAGTCTTTGCTGATTAAGCACACATATTAGACATTTAAGGGGAATGTATCCACCAAAAGAATAAAATGGAATATAAAATTTATAAACCCAAAGGGTAAATATAAATAAACAGAATTTGAGCAATTCAATACAAACAAGGAAAAGAGAGAAAAAACCCAAACCCCCCTAAATAAATAAATAAATAAATAAGCAAGCAAGCAAGCAAGCAAGCAAGCAGGGTAGATGTAAAATATAAAATAAAAAGGTGGAAATTAGTCAATATATATTAGTGCTCAGGAAAAGATTTACTCTTGTTTAAAAAGGCAGATGTTTGGGGCACCTGGGTGGCTCAGCTAGTTAAGTGTCAGACTCTTGATTTTGGCTCAGGTCATGATCTCAGGATCCCGAAACTGAGCCCTGAGTGGGGCTCTACGCTCAGCGGGGAGAGTGCTTGAGACTGTCTGTCTCCTTCTGGCCCTCCCCCTGCCCATGCTCTCATGCATACTCCCTCTCTCTAAAATAAATAAATCTTAAAAAATAAAATAAAAAGGCTGATATTCTCAGATGCGGTTGGAAAAAAAGATCTAGCTAAACACTTTTCTGAATTGCTGAGAAAATTAGAAAGTAAAGGGACAGGAAAAGGCATGCCAATCAAATACAGTCAATTTTCATTATCCCCAATAGTTATGCTTTGTAACTATGTTTATGTTTTAGGAAGTCAGTGAGCACTAAATTGGCAAATACTGAACCACTGGTCCCAGGGGACATGCAGAGTTCAGTTCCTGCGAGCTTCTGGTCATGACATTTTCATCAACCGATCCATACATAACCTTGTTTTGTGTGTGTGCCTGTTTAAATACATTTAATATGTATATTGTTGATTCATGAACATTGAACTCATGACTGACAGCACTAAAATTTCATGTCTGAAGGAAGCTAATCTATATTATATAGTATAATATGCATATTTTCCCCATAAAGCACATCACAGCCTCCTGAACTCAGAAACACTAAACAGTACTTCAGCACTATGTTTGGGGGCGAAATAGCAAAATCACTAACCAAAGTCACAAAAATGCAAAAAATGTGGCACTAAAAAGATCACATGAAGGACAGCTGTTTGCAGTATGAGAGAGGCAGCAAGAGAGCAGAGCGTTGCCTTGTTTGACCTCAGCTGGGATCATGCTTGTTGGATGACCCCAAATTTTCACCACTCTGCAAATGTCTGCGAATGCTCATGAAAGCGCTATGTATATTGATTTGAGGGTTACAAATAAATTTTGGAGAGTGGGCATATTCCCAAATACAGAACCCATGAATAATGACAACCAACTACCTCAGTACCAGGAAAGGTGGGGTGGCTATTATTAGTACGCCAATGGGAAGGGACAGCAGCCAGCAAATGAGGCTGGGACAATTGGCCATCCCTACAAGGATAAAATCAGAACCAAGTAAAATCAGATACCAACTTGACTACACACATAAAATTAAATCCGGATGGTTCCCAATCAAAAACCAAAAGGTCTGTGTGTGTGCATGCGTGCGTGTGTGTGTCTTGATAAGTTAATTATAAACTGGAAATATGAAGATCCAGGAAGATGGAAGACACCTTTGAAGAAGAATAAAAGGTAGAACGTGCTCTGCGGGGTCTCAAGACTGACGACAAGCTGAACTAATTAAGGCAGCATGGGACTGTTGCAAGAACAGACCAATGTAACAAAACAAAAACCAGAAAAGGGCCCATGTGTAAACAGACACTTGACTGATGACAAAGATACTACCGCAGAGTACTGGGGAAAGGACAATCTTTTCACTTAATGGTTATGGGAGAACTGGATACTCACAGGGGAAAGAAATGAAACTGACTGACCCCCTGTCTTAAACCAGATCCCAGACTGGAAAGGATCCAAATGTCCAACAAGAGTAGAAAAGATAAACACATGTGGTATATCCACCCAGTAGCGGGCGTAACACACCATTAGGAAAATGCATGAACTAGAGCATATCTCACGTGGACTAAACTCACCGTCTGGATATTGAGGAAAAGAAGCCAGACACGAAAGATTTCATGCTGTATTATTCCATTTAGGTGTAGTTTAAAATACAAGCAAAACTGTGGGTTTAAAGATGCACACCTGGATCGTGAAATTCTAATGAAAAGCACAGGTATGATGGTCATCACAGGTAGGACACTGATACATTTGGGGAGGTAAAGGAGGTATAATTGACAAGGGGCTTATGTGGGTTTCTCTGGCCCTGATGTTTTACTTCTTGACTTAAACCGTGGTCAGATTGTGTTTGCTTTATAATAATTAAGCTGTACAATTTAATTTCATGAACTTTTCACAGTTAAAAAAAAGTTTTGATTTTTTGCTCCACTTGAGTTAGGGATTTAAATGTAGAAATAAAATCTTAAATCTTCTGCAGGAAAATATTGGAGAATATATTTATGGCCCCAGGACAGGGAGGATTCCTGAAAATATAAATGCATACCACCACCAAAGGAAAGATTTACAAATATCTGTAAGAGAGAAGTCCCTGAAAACAGTATTAAATGATAAACCAGAGATTTCTCTGGGAGAAAATATTTTCAATACATATCAGCAACAAAGGGCTTGGATGCAGAAAACATAAAGAACTTATACATATTAACATATGAAAACATACTAAAATTGTCTATTAATCAGAGACGTAAATAAAAACCTCAATGAGATACTATTTCATGCTCAGAAAATTGTCAGAAAATTGCAATGAGTGATAATGCCGATGTTGGAAAAAGGGGTCTGTTATGTTGCTGATTTGAGTGAAAACGTGTACAAAGTCTTAGGAGAGCAATTTGGAAATACATAGTGAAACTTCAAATGAAACTCCCAACTTCCAAAGACCCAGATAATCTGCCTCTGAAACACGACCAAGGAACACAAATATGGAAGGAGGTATAGGGAAGGATTTTTTTCTGCAGCAACTCAAGTGTCCATTCAAAGGAGAATGGATACATCATAGTACTTTCAAACAGTGGAATACACTGTCTAGCAGTTCAAATGAAATAACCAGATTCTACATGATCCATATGGATAAAATCTCAAAAATTTAATATTGAGAGATGGGCAAAAAAAGTAAGTTGCAAAATACATGCATCATATGATAGATGGATGGATAGGTGGGTGGGTGGATAGGTAGATGAGAGAGATGATAGATAGATAGAGAGATGACAGAGAGATAGAGAGATGGATAGATGTTAGATAGAGATGCATAAATACACACATATACTTTAAAGCAGGTACCACATGCCTAGGTAAGGCAAAACCACATACAGGATAAATACATATCAATTTCAAAATAGCGTTTGCCTTTAGGTAGGGAGAGAGGGAGGGAAATGTGATCCACAGGGTTACAAAGATGACTTCACAGTGTAATGTTTTATTTCCTTTAAATAAAATACGAACCAAATGTGGCAAAATAATTTCTTTGTTTAAATCTGTCTGGTGTATACGTGTGTAGGAGTTTTTCTTTTTTACCATTTCCTGTCAATTTCTGGATATTTTAAATATTTCAGAATTCCAATGAAAATACAAGAAAATATAAAAAAAGAGAGAATTACATCATTCCCTGCAGAGCGGTGGCGCTGCCCAAAACGACATCTTGCACACATCGGAGGTTCAGTATTTTATTTTTGTAACGTCCCTTGGCTCCACCAGGAACAAGCGTGGGGTCAGCAAGGCCCCCACGTGGGTGGGCGCCCACACCCAGCCTGCGCCGCCATTGGCTGTTCCGGAATCGCCGCGCCCGTCGAGGCGTGCTTCTGAGTGCCCACCTGCATTTAAGTGCCCATCTCCCCTCTCCGGCCCGGTCAGCCGTGCTCCGGCTTCCAGGGTCCCACTGTGCATCACCCTCCAGAGGGCCGGGTATTTCATGGTGTGGTAATTACTGTGTATGTGTCTGCATCTCTTGGAGCCTGGGAGGCCCGGGGCAGTGGCAGAGTCTTGTCCATCCATTGGCACATGGGAGGTGACAGCAGATACAGGCTGAACTGAAAAGCACATGGTGTGTGCCAGCTGCAGGGGATGCTGGAGACTTTGGGGAGAGGGAGCCCGGGCCTGGGGTGACTGGGGGCCTCTGGGAGCCTGCTCTGGCCTCTTGTCAGCGGGCCTCTCCCCGAGTCCAGTGGGCTCTGTGCTCTGAAGAGGAGGAGACCCAGAGCAGCGCTTGTGCTCCTGGCCTCTTCTCTCTAACCGTACATCAAGCCAAATGGTGTAAACACGAACACTGATTCTGTTCATGTTTATGAATACTTCTGTGCAGAGGCCCAAGGGGACCATAGTGACACAAACATAGTCGTTGCATCAAATTGGGGAAATTATGCTCTTCTCCCTATTTTCCAAACTTTCTGCAGTATGGTTTTATTGTCCTAATAAAAACTTATAAAAAATACAAAAATCCTCTTTCATCTAAGGATGGCAAGTGCTTTGATGTTTCAAAAGATTTAATTCCTCACTCTTTAAATTTTCCCTCTGAAATGACCAAAAAATATATAATTAGAATATATATATATATATAATTAGGATATATATACATATATATCATTAGAATAAATAATATCTAAATAATACGGGCAACAGTACCTGAATGAGCAAAAATTAAGTGCCATTTCTGCAAGAAATCCTGCCAACAGGATTAAACACGTGGATTTTAAGCTTTCGTGCTCAGAGTGGAGGAAGCTGCACGTCTAGCCCAGGTGATTCTGATTCAGACCACAGTTTTGGAAAACGCTGAGACAGAAGAATAAATCAGTCTGGGAGGTCAATGCCTACTTAGGAAAAGCGGCTTTGATGAAGGTGCACAAAATGTGAAAATCAGAGAGGTTCAGGTAAATTGAGGGGGGACAAAGTTGGTGGCAGCCACAACATGGCTGGGAAGGGCCAGGCTTCCTGACGCAGAGGGAGCTACAGGGTAAGTGGAGACATGCAGAGGCCGACAGGGAGGGGTCTGTCGACCTAGAGGAGGAGGGACACCTGAGGCCAACTTCACAAACCTGGGAACGCCACCAGCACCTCCATTCCTAGTCGCTGCTGGTCTCACGACCCGTACAAATGGCAGGTGCCCAGACGAGTCAAAATCACCCTCAAGAAATGTAGTTTTCCATTTTCCTAGGACCTAAGTATTTGAACAAGGACCTAATCAAACTCTGCCCGAACTCAATCTTCTCCCAACAACAGGCAAATTTTAGACCTTCTCTCTAAGAAGGAGAAGTAAGAGAGAAATCTCTGGACTTCTGAGAATATTCAGTAGTTTATAAGACAAGGATCAGCCTGAGTTATAAACACAACAACAGAGACAGTAACAAGAGAGAATTCAAGAAATCCTCCAATTTATCCTCGATAAGTTGGTTAGCAATTACATCACTCATATAGAAAAGGATTTTTAAAAAAGTATTGCTTTTAAGCGAAAACATATTTTTTAAATAAAATATAAAAGACAGGCAGTGGGTAGAAGATCGTATAATGCTGAAAATCCAACTGGTCAAATTCACCCACATGAGACGTTATCTTTGGAGTTCTCTGCCCTGAGGATTACCTTCCCCCAATCCACCCCCTGTAACAAATTTGAGTAATCAGACTAAATCCAGCTCTAGCCAAGCCACACTCCTGCTTGAAAATACTAAATGGCTCCCAAGTGCCATCAAGGTCCTGACACCTGCTGGTGACACTCACGGACCCTCCCAGCAAGACTTAGTAAAGTGTGCTCAAAGTCATCACAACTGCTTGCTATTTCCTACACCTAAGCCCTATTTCCCAGTTCCTGTGATTTGGCTGATGCTGGTCCCTCCCTATACAAAGTCCTTCCCTCTCTTCACCACCTAATAATGAGCACATTCAGTGAATATTTCATGTGCCAGGTATTTACTAAGTAATGTACGTAGGTAAGAACCGCTAAACATGGCGCTTACCTACATAAAACAAAAGCAAAAATCACCAGAAGTATGGAGAGCACCTAACACGTTAGGACATTTGTCTAAGTGCTCATGAAAGAGCAGGGAACAAAACAGACCAATTTTCTTCTAAGAGGGGACAGTGATTCAGGGAAAGTGTATAAATAACAGAAAATGTATATATAATCATACATATTAAATGTGTATATATATATATATATATATATAATATGTATATAACTCGTATATTGAAAGCCTAATCCCCAGTGTGACTCATATCCCCATGTGGAAACAGGACCTTTAAAAGATTATTAAGGTTAAATGGGGTAATAAGGATGTGGCCTTAATGGGATATTGGTGGCCTTATAAAAAGAGAAGGGGAAATCTTCCTCTCTGTCTCTCTCTCCATGTGAACACACAGAGAAAAGCCATGTGAGGACTTAGGGAGAAGAGAGCTGTCTGCAAACCAGGAAACAGAAACTGACCCTGCCAGACCTTGATCTTGGACTTTCCAACCTCCAGAACTGTGAGGAATAAATTTCTGTTAAGTCACCCAGTCAATGGTATTCTATCATGGCAAGCCCTGCAGACTAAAAAAAAGAAAAAAAAAAAATATATACACACACACACACACACACACACACACACATATACACACACGAATTATAATATGTATATAATTTTATAGTCAGCTGACTAATAAATTAAAACAAATATATAAAAATAGTAAATGTATATAAATCCAACAAAATACATATACATATGTCAAGATACTGTAAGTGCACCAAGGCACCTGGAGCAGGGAAAGGGTGATGGAATGAGACAGGGTAGGGTAGTCAGGGAAGGGTTCTTTGCTGAGGTTGCACGTGGGCAGAGACCAGAAGGAAGTAGAGGACCAAAGTTTGCATATTTCTGGGGGGAAAGAGTCCCACCTCCTCCAATTGCAAAGACCTGGAGGTGGGGCGTGCTTGGTGGATCTGAGGAACTCCAAAGAAGTCAGCGTGGCCAGAACAGAGCGAGGTGGGGGAAGGTGATGAGGAAGAAGGTCAGAAGCAGGGAGGAGGGGAAGGGGTGGGAGCAGATGGTGGGGTCTTGTCGGCCATGGCCAGACTTTGGCTTTCACTCTGAGAGACTGAGAAGCCACAGGAGGGTTGGGGACAGAAGAACAACACACTAGGACACATCGTGAAGGAGGGCTGTGGTCTGTGAGGCAGCTGTGGGAGCAGAGTGGCATTTAGGAAACTATTCTGAAATCCGCACGAGGAAAGGTGGTAGCTCAGGCCAGGGTAGGATCAGTGGTGGTGGTGAGAAAGGGTCACACTTTGGCTGCATTTTGAACACAGAGCCCATGACACTAGCTGTGGATTTCACACGGGCTAAGAAAGAAAGGAGAGTCAAGAATGACTGCAAAGGTGTTGCCTCATCTTTAACACGAAGGATGGAATTGTCCAAAATGGAGATGAGCAGGTGGGGAGAATGGGGGCTTTAGTTTGGGACATGTTGGGATTCGGATGCTCATGAGATTCCCAACACAGGATGTCCAGGAGACAGCTGAGTGTCTGAGTCTGGAGCTCAGAGCAGAGTCAGGGACAGAGATGTAAGTTGGGTTATCAAGTGAGATCACAAAGATCATCAAATGTGAGAGTAGACAGAGCAGAGGTCTTCGAACCAAGCTCTGGGCCAGTCCAGCACTTACAGAGAGGTCAGGGAAAGGAAGAGGAAATAGCCAGAGAGACTCAGAAGACACAACCCAGCAACTGGAAGGAAACCAACGGTGTGGCGTCCTGGAAACCACACGAAGGAAGTTGGGTCAATGACGCTAAGTAAGATTTGGACAAAGAACTAACCTTTTCAATCATGTATGTGATGGGTGTCTGTGACCCAAGCAGATACAGTGGGATGATAGGACAACAGCCTGACCGGGGCTGGTGCAAGAAAGAATGGGAGCAGGGGCCAGAGACAAGTAGACAAATTGAGTGAGGAGATCGTTCTAAGGAAAGGTAGTGAAATGGGTAGTAGCTGAAAAGGGAAATGTGGTTTCAAGGGGAGGCTTTTGTTTTGTCTTAGAGATCTGATAATATATGTGTGTGCTGATGAGAATAACCAAGTAGAGTAAGACCGGCGAATAGCAGGAGAAAGAACAATTATAGGAGAGTACTGTAACCAATTTCACAGTGGAGGAAGTTAAGGTTCAGAGAGGTGAAGTGATCTCACTAAGGCCACACAGCTAGTTGGCTATGGATCAGCATTTAGAACAGATCTGCCTGGATAAAGTCTGCATTCTTAATGATTCCCCCTTTTTTGATTCAAATCCTCCCCCAATTCGAGTTCAAGTTCACCTCTTCTTTCGTGTAGCTTTCTTCAAATATCCAAGCTAGAAGTGATCTCTGCTTCCTCCCCTGACCTCTCACACAACCTAATCTTGATTTTTTTATTACAGTTATTCATTTTCTGTCTCCTACCATATTGTAAGTGTCTGGAAGGCATAGAATATGCATTATAAACCTCTTTATCCTCCCCATCCCCTAACACAGTGCTGAGCGCATGGTAGGACCTCGATCAATATTTGTTCCAGGCAGGCAGATAGGAGAGAGAAAGGAGAGTGGAGAGGGAGGGAGGGAGGGAGGGAGGGATGTCTTTTTCCCAGACTCCTCATAGGTTTGACACCTCATATATTATGGCCTGTTTTGTTTTTTTTTCTGCCCCAGACTAAGGGACTGTATTTACTTTAAACTTTCCTTCTAGGAGCTGCTGACTCTTTACGCATGTCTCTGACTGTTTTCTGGATCTGCTCCAGACCCACCACTTCCTGTTAATAATAAATCAGACATGCAAATGCTCTGCAAAGGGGAAGGCCTTCCACGTGTGCACCTGTTAGGTCAAGAACCACCTGGAGAGGAATTTTACCATCTGCTAATTGTGGCTGGGAAGAGGCTGCAGATGGAGTCCCTGCATTTCAACTCCCAAGCCCCTGTCAGTCTCCTGCTCAGAGCCAGATCCTGCACTAGAAAGGACGATAAGAGGAGTAAGACATTGTTCCTGCCTTCACCAGGCTCATGATCCCGTGGGGAGGTGACAGGTAACAGCAGAGCCTACCACGTGCTCTGATGGGGAAATTCTGGCCCCTGTAAGTACAGACAGGAGCAGTGACTTACCCCTCAGGTGAAGGGTGGTCAGGGAAGCCCCATGGGGAAGATTAGCTTCTTCTCTTGGCCAGTGATCCCTTCTTGCTCCCGGAGCCCTACCTGCTAGAGCTCAAAGAGGGTTGTCTTCCAGCCATCGTCAACCATGGACACCAACCCACAGAGAGCATCAGTCTGGTCAGGGCCATGGTCAGGCCCAGAACAAGACCGTGCCATGAGAATGCCAACCCCACATCTCTGCAAGGATGAAGGCACATTCTGGCACAACCCTGAGAAGTAACAGCTTACTTATCATTCAATAATAGGAGGCACAGGGAGAAGAGAATGTCACTGCGGAGTTTCTCAGTGTTTCTTGGCCAACATGGGGAAGGACATTAGTAGCAGAGAAAAAAAATCCTTGAGAAGAACCCTGGATCTTTCTGGAAGTGCTGCAAAGAGAAGGCACTGTGAAACAAAGCTGCAGAACGCAGGGCTGCAAAGAAGTCCATCTAGAAAGACAGTCATCAAATCGAGTGGGCCCGACAGGGTCCCTACAGTGCAAGGGATGGGGTTCCTCTAGCTTCAAATTTTCTCTCTTACATGCAAGACTTCATAGGATTCCCCCCGAAGAAATCTTCCCATGGCTTATTTAAAACAATTTTCTTCTTTTCACAAATTTGGAAACTCAGAAAGGACAAGATCCTCATCAAAGGTTGCACGGCAGGTTACTGATGGAAAGAACAAGGCCTTTTGATTCCAGCACAGTGTTTCAGGCTGCAGCCTCTGAGGCTGGGTACACTAGGTGGGAACAGCCCTCAAAGGGGACCAGTCTAGTGGTCTGGGGTTCCAGGGAGCAAGCAGGCAAGCTTGCTCTAACTGGAGAAGTCCAGAGGTTGAAGATGCCTCAAGAGATGAACCCAGGAATCCTACAAGCAAACGGTCCCCTTGATGTCCTCTCAGACTCTAGTATTAAATGAGCCTGCAACACTGTGAAGCCAAGAGGTCTTCCTAACACCCAGAACCAACGCCGTTCTTCTGTTTAAAACCTTTCAATGCAGGATACTTTAGGTCTCTCGTAACTCTCTTTGCTCTGAAGTCTAGTTTAGCTGATATTAACATGGCCACGCCTGCTTTTCTTTGATTAATGATATATTTTTCTCTGCCTTTTACTCTCAGCCTGACTACCATTATTTTTGAAGTGAGTTTCTTAACAACATATACTTGGGACATTCTACCCATCCCTTTTAATTGTTCTATTTAGAAAACTTACATGTAATATAATCATTGCTATTTCTTTGCTGAAACCTTGTTTTTTCATTATTTCATATGTGTTTGCAATTGTTGACAGAAGCATTTTTTGACGGCTGCTTTAAAATCTTTTGTCATATCATTTTAACATCTCTACCATCCCAGTGTTGGCATCTATGAATTGCCTCTTTTCATTCACTTTGAGATCCTTCCAGTTAGCAGTATGTTTTTTGTTTCTGTTGAAACCTGGACATATGTGGGGTATTGTTATGACACTCTGGAGCTTATCTTCATCTGTTTTAGCTGGCTTTTTCTGACACTTCTGTGGTAAGGGAAGGAGGCCACGGTATCATCACTACCAGATCCGGCCAGAAGTTCTAATTTCCCACCTGACCTTTGTTGACAACTAATAGGGGTCTCCTCATTCCTTTTGGATGGGTGGGAGGTTCCATCTCCCCAGTAAAACTCCACTGATATCATTCAGTCTGAAATGGGTAGAAGTGGCGTAACTCATTACCAGTCCCCATTTGACCTCCACCGACACGATGGAGCGTGTGGTCTTATTAGAGACAGGCAGTGGTCAGAACACTGAGTCTCCGCTAGGCCCCCTGGGGCACCACCCAGCAGAGGGGAAGAGAGGCACTTCATTATTCCCATTAGAAATGCAAGTCTAGGTTCTCCACATGGCCTCCCCTGGAGAGGAAAGGAGAGTCCTCATTACCACCCAGCAGGGACAAAAATCCCCCCTTGAACTTCTCTGGCATTCCCAGGCAAAGATTACTCTATACCCTCATCACAGCCTGGCAAAAACGGGAGTCTATGTACACAACTTGGTCTTTGCTGCATAGATGGAAATGGAGTCACTATTTTTTCTGAAGCATTTGGCTAGAGGAGAGCAGTTATTATATTAAAATGTGCTATCTTATTAGGCTGCCTCCTTCCAGATCCGTGACTACAGAGAACAAGTTTTTGTTAGGAATTTTTTTCTTTTTTTCTTTTTTTTTTTTTTTTTTGGTCTATACTTAACAGTGTTTCTGAGTTGTCAGATTCTTCAGCTACAAGTCTGGGATAGATGAAACAAAAGGAAGATCCAAGGAACACACGACTGTGTCATTCCTCAGGTCCCAATGTCCCTAGCTGGCCTGCCTCCTTCTTTCCACTTTTCAAAGGCTTCATAGGCTTATTTATAATATCCAGAGTTTCTAGGTGTACTTAGCAAGAACCAAGAAAAGTGCATCTATTCTACCTTCCCATGAGTGGAACGTAACTACATTGTGTTTAACAGTGAATATGCATTTGTTTCTAATCTGATTTTTTTTCTATCATTCTATCATGATGTAATTTCTTTAACTGAAACAGTCATTAAGAATTTTTCTTATGACATATGCATGACAAAATGTAGCCCAAATAACATGGTGGTTTTCACGATGAGCCTTCAGAGGCCACAGCTTCTGTGCAGATTCTCATTCATCCCCACACTAAAGAAATTCCTTTGTTTTTCAATGTTTTTACTAAAGCAGAATATACACACAGTAGAAATGACCCATTTTTATGTATAGCTCTGTGAGTTTCGGCAAATGCACACAGTCGTGTAACACCAACACGTTCAAGATATAGAACGGTTTTAATTCTCACTTTAAAGTAAATCCTCAAAGAAGCAAAAATGCCCAAGTCTCCTAAATACCTCAGCTCTTTGCCCATGGTCTGGCCTCTGCCCCCAAGAACCTGGAGTCTAGTTGGGGAATAAAGGGGGTTGGGCGATTGACTTTCAGCTTCAACTCTGACCCAAGTTATCTGGGGCTTTTTTCACGCTCTAATTCAAGGTGGGCAGAATCTAGATGTGCAGTAGAGGTACCAAAGACCATGGGAACTTGGAAAGAAGAAAGACCCTGAGTCTCTTCTGTCCATGTACTCTGAAATTCTCTGTCGTTTTGCTGAAAAACAAACCACTTCAAACCTTAATGGCTGAAAACAGCAAACACTGTTTCTCATGATTCTGTGGATCATCTGGGCAGGTGTCCCGGTCTGGGCGGACTCCGGTGGTCTCTGTGGCCAGCTGGCTGCTCACCTGTGTCATGTGGTCTCAGATGGCCTTGCTCACGTTACTGGTGGAAGGCAGCATGGCTGCGCTGAGGAGGCCTCAGCTGGCTCTGCTCGGCTCGGCTCCATAGGGTCTTTCAGGCTCCAGCACTCTAGCTCAGACATCTTCCCTTGCTCACCTCAGGTTCCCCGGGGCAGCAAGAGGGGGAGCTCCAATGTGCAAGCACTCCTCAAGTCTTTCCAATGTCCATTGACCAGACTAAAGCCAGATGCAGAGGGGTAGAGAAAGAAACTCTACTGCTTGATGGGAAGAAATAGAGAGTTGCATTGTAAAGAGGACCAGGTAAAGGATCAGGGGGAATTTTTGTGGTCATTTTTGCAGACAATCTATCACACTCTACCAGAGCTGGAGGCAACAAGGTGCAGAGACCATCCTGAATGAGCAGGGGAGAAACCTATACCACACGGACAGGGCCTAGGCTTGGCCTGCCACTGTCACAGACCTGCTGCTAGTGTTTTCTGGGAGAAGCCCTGAGCTGGGTGTCTGGGGAACTTCTGCTTCCGGGCCCCGGTTCAGGCTCCTGCCTACCTGACAAATCAGCACAACTCCTACCCAGTCCCGCTGTCTCTACCCTCACTCTCTTCTGTCATCCATCCATGCTGCACCCAGAGAAAATCTTCTAAAATGCTCCCCCACTTTTTACATACTAGGAAGCTAGGATGTTGGGTGGTTAACACAGAGGCTTTGGACTCTAACATGCCCGCTCTCAAAATTGGCTTCAACTTCATGCTTGAGTTTGGACAAGTTAATCAACGTCACTAAGCCACCATGTCTCATCTGAAGTATGTGTGCGGAGGGTCTTGCACAATGCCAGGCACGAGGTACACAGCACCTGGGGTGACGGCCCCGTCCCCAGCTGTGGCGCAGGTGGAGTCCTGACCCAGAGGCGAGGAGGCCCAGAGCTTCCAGGGTGTCCAAAACAGAAGGGCATTGTTTTCTTGGTTAAGTTTTAACTTGCAATAGACTGAACCCTTGCTGCAAAGTAATTTGTGTTGCCTCCAGGCTCCTCTTTGGAAAGGCTCCCTGTTCTGTCCCAGGCTGATTTTCCAAACACTAACATATGTCAAGAGCTCACACAAAGCCAAAGATGTAAAATGGCTCTTCAGGAGAAGAAAGAGCAAGGGCAATTCAGGGAGCCAGGGGAGAGACAGGGGGCAAAGACTCGTGAGCAAGCAGGGTGAGATTGGGGAGCGGCTAGAACAAGAAAACAGAGCCCAGGGTGGGAGGGAGGGGGTGGGGCTGCCAGGAGGAGTTTGCATTTGCCCGAGGAGGGTGGCAGCAAGCATTTTTCTGAAACCACCTACTAGGTGCTGCCTTCTTGACACACACCCCATTTAGTCATCTCGAATTCTACGGACAGTTGGGATTCCCCATTTTACAGAAGCCAGAACTGAAGCTCATAGATGCTAAGCAACTTGCCCTACACAACTTGCCCAAAGTTCACCCAGGCGGCATGGGGCAGAGCTGGAGTTCAAACTCAGATCTGTCTGATTCCAGACATCAAGGCTTTTCCCCCAGACCTCTCCCCCCTGGAGAAATCTACAGTGTCAGAGGAGGAAACACCTCTACTCTTTGATGTGATTCAACTTTCTTTTAACAGATTAGGGCACTGAGGATCGAAAAGATGAAGCAAGATTCCCAGCTCACAGGTCTATCGGAGGAGAGACATGACCGGGACCTGGGTCAGAGGGCCCCCAGGTGCCCAGATCCCCAAGTCCGTCCTCAGGGACACCCTGGCTCATGGCTCCTAGCTGCCTCTCGGCCTGTCTGTCACGTTGCCAAGCCTGACAGATCTTTGCCATCTTACTGCCCTCAGCATTCCTGTCACCTGCCTGGACACGTGGCCTCTTGGGCTCTGATCGCCCTGTGCCCAGCCTGTTTCAGAACCTGTGCCCAGGTTCAGACCTAAGAGCAGGTGACATCGTCTGTCCGCCTCCTAAGATTCCCATCTAATGGGCACCTCAACACAGCCTTGCACACACGTGCGCCTCACTCGTTCACCAGTACAGGTCCAGATACAACCCCCAAAGCAGACACAGTGTAGGTTGCTGGGCACACGAAGATAAATAACACCGATTCCCTGACCTCAGTGAGTTTGTATTCTATGCAGAGGCAAAACAATGGGGAGATGATTGATGGGCAATGGGTCCCCATCAATCGCTTCCCCACACTGCTTTTGCCGCTTCAGGGAATCCCTGAGGAAGTGGGACACTTGCACTTTCAAAAAACCTTACCACCTGCGCTGTTGACCATGGATTAGAGCAGACACAGGATGTGTCAGGCTGCCAGGCCAGTTAGGAGTCTGAAAGAATGTGCCAGGTGAAAGCAGATGAGGGACCTAACAAAGGAGGCACAGCAAGGACACAGTGGGGGATAATGGAGGCAGAAGTATTCAGAAGCTCGTGTGAAGGGCAAACAGCCCTTGGTGGCTGCTTGGCAGGTGTGAGAGGGCACGGAAGGAGCTGCTGGTGGGGAGGGGCTTGGTGGCTTCCCTCAGGCCTGGGCCAGGGGCACAGAAGGTGAGCTGAATTAAATGCTGAACACAGAGCCCTCCGCAAATGCACATCTTTAACCGGCTAATAGGAATCTACTGAAAAGAAAAAGAAATAATTACCACCAAGCTGCAGTTCAATACATCCCTGGCTCATTGCTCTGATTGGTCTGACCTCTGAAATGCAAGACATCACCACTGCAAGTGAGGAGGTGGAGGTTACCCTGGGATTAAGATTCATACAACCTGAATGCTTTGGGCCTTTGTCAAAGACAAAGAAAGAGGGATACTTAGTGTTTAACCAGAATTTTTGTAAACTTCTTTTTTAAACACGAAAGCTATGCAACTCAAAAAGAAAAAATAATGGCATCTAAGGAAGGGAAGCTCAGAGTGCCTCCTCAAAGTGCACAGAGACCAAGGGGGTTACAAATGCTTTTGCACAAATGGGGCATCATGAGGAACTTCAAAAGCTTGCAGGAGAGAAATTTAGAGCCAGTAGGGACAGACAGGGAAACTGAGGTCTAGAGGGTAAGAGCTGCTCAAGATCTCACGCTTCACTGCCAGAGACAGACTCCCAGTTGGTGTTTTCCTGAAAAGCAGGATAGCAGAGGAGTCAAGTGTATGAGACTCATGTGAGTCCAAAGCTAGACCTCTAGGACTCTGATAGCCCTGTGTCCAGCCTGTTTCCCTCAGTTTGGACCAAAAGGAACAGTCCGACTTCTGCGGACTCACCTCCTGTGACTACAGTCTGACGGGTTCCTCTTCCCAGGCTTGCACACTTTGTTCACAATTAAATGTCCAAATACATCCTCCATAGCAAATAGAGGGCACTCGACACCTCTAAGCCTCCCCTTCCACATCTGTTAAATGGGACCACACTAGTGCCAGCCTCTCTCACAGGGGGGCTATGGTGAGTCAGTGGGATGAAGCACTTTCTACGGCATCTCAAGTGTAGTAAAAACACAGCAAGTGTTGCCTCTCATCGTTTCCAGCCCCCTCCCCCATCACACCTGATGGAAGGCCTAGCCTTCGTTCATGATGGACACAGTTTCCACAGGATGGGCAAGGAGCGTCTCTGCTTGAAGGGATCCCCTGTACAGCAACTATTGTGGGGAATTTCTACACAAGGAGGACTACAGTAGACAGGAGAAGTTGTCAGCAAAAGAGAGAAGAGTACTCCTTTTTTAATTGGTGACTTGTTAGGTCTCTTCAGACACTAACCCTCTCAGGGGAGGAAAGACAAATGCTCCCTATGCACATTGATACACACACATGGACAGATGCGAGGCCAGGGCTCTACCAACAACCCTCGAAAGCTTCATCTCAAAAGGCCAGCCAGGTGTCATTCTGAGAGTGTCTGCTTCTCTGTTGTGTAATAAGTCACCCCAAA
Source organism: Halichoerus grypus (assembly GCF_964656455.1). Lineage (NCBI taxonomy): Eukaryota > Metazoa > Chordata > Mammalia > Carnivora > Phocidae > Halichoerus > Halichoerus grypus. The sequence continues at coordinate 19,431,425 of NC_135726.1, read as the reverse complement.
ACTTAATAGCACAATCAACAACTGCTGAACATTCTCACAGGTTTTGGGAAGAAGGAGTTCAGATAGGGCACAGACAGGTGGCTTATCTCTGCTCCCCAATGTCTGAGAATTCAGCTGGAATGACTCAAATGGCCAGGAGTGACTCAGAATCATCTGAAGGCTTCTATATTCACATGTCCGCACCTCAACAGGGATGATCGGAAGGCTGGGTCAGCCAGGATAGTCTATTGGAGCCAATGGCATTTCTAGCATGGTGGTGTTGGTGCTCCCAGATCTTGTGTTCTAGCAAAGAAGAGGGAAGCTACATGCCCATTATGACCTAGTTTCAAAAGTCATATAGTGTCACTTCTGCCGTATTCTATTGGTTGAAGGAGTCATAAACTCATCTAGATTCAAGGATCAAGGACATAGACCCCATCTCTGGATGGGAGAAACGTCAAAGAATTTGCAACTGTTTTAAAACTTATATGTGGGTGTGTGGGGCAGGGGGAGCACCTGGTTGGCTCAGTAAGTAGAGCATGTGACTCTTGACCTTGGGGTCATGAGTTTGAGCTCCACATTGAGCTTGGAGCCTACTTAAAAAAAATATAATACAATGCAATGCAATGCAATGCAATACAATACAATACAATACAATACAATACAAGCTACATAATGGGGATACTCTAGATGTCTCTCAAGGAGTTCAGCAATCTGAGGTAGGGTTGACTGAATCTTCGAAAATGCAATGGCATTTAAGAACTCAGAGGATGTTCAGGGACCTTCTACATTTTAGAGATGAGGGCTCTAAGGCCCGGGGAGGGAACTGAGGAATGGAGCACTCTGGGGAATTGTTGGGGATACTGAGGCCAAGAGATTAGCAGTGGTTTGCCCCACAGATAATGGTACACTTGAGTTTTTGAGCATTGCTGATACTAAGGACAGTTTGGATACCTGAAGTTCATGGATAAAATGTAAATCCCATTTTAGCCTTTTGTTTTAACCTTTCCACCCCATTTCTTGCCATTAGTTGTAGGATACAGTCAGGAACCAACAAACAATGAAAAACCATGTGATGGGATATGGGTGTGGATCAGCTCGAGACCTGGACCTGTTCACTGTTACTCCTTGTAAGGGTGACCCTAGGGTCCAAAGAAAAGGGATTGCTCATGAATCCAGACCCACATTCAGGCTGTTTGTAGTGAACTGATCAGACAGAACTATAGATATGTTTTAAGTTCATTTAGAGTAAATTTCATAAAGTGAATTGAATCTACTCAACTGATACTTGTGTTTCTTTTAGAAGATTCTAAATAATAAACACTTCTAGGTATTGCTGAAGCGGGCAGACTGCTTGGACATTTGAAGTCAAGATACTGGTGACCTTGGTTTGCAGTCAAAGCAAGGTATTCTAGATGGATCCTAAATAGGACCTTTCCTTGTTCAAGTGGGCTACTCCCATATACCACAAACAAAAGAGGGATCAAGAAAAGCCTTTATAAACAATTTGGTGTTGTTAGTTCTTATAAACACAGTGAGGATCTTCCTCGAAGGTGAGGATCCTAGCTCATTCTAGAAGTTATATAAGAGGGTATTACACGTTCTATACTCTTGGAACATCTCCTTGACCTTCACCATTCCTAGAAGATCCTACCTACCTAGAAGATCCATCCCCATCAGACCATGTGATCTTCAGGGCTGATTCCAGGTCATTCATTCATTGCTTGACAAAGGAGCTGGATTGAGTAAAATTTCTTTGCTGGGTGACTAAATGTCACAAGTCCTGGCACATAGTGGATAATCAGTCACTGGAGTTGAACCTGAGTAGTATTCATTTGCTAATAGAATCCTTACATTTTGAATTATGAAAGGCATTTGTACTTTAAGGGAGAACTTGGACAAAAACGGGTGGGCCAGAAGAGGTGAGAATGATGAGCCCAACCTTGCAATTCTCTCACTACTAAGGCAGAGGCCCAGGAGGCAGGCAGAGCAGAAGAAAGAGCTTGCTTTAGTGTTTTGGGAGGGAAAAGCTTATAATTATTTACTGCATCCTAGCAATGGCTGTATTTATCATCTTCCTTAGGGTGGGGAGAGGGATTCTTGCATTTATGTACGCCTTCGGTAGGTTTAGTTCAGCACCTACTCTATACCAGCTGTCATGTCATCTGCCGGGACTTCAGACATGAAAAGGACACAGTACCTGACCTACAGGGAGTTTCAGATTAGAAGTGAAAATAAAACAGGGCTTGGAGAAAGTGGAAATGCGGGGAGGTTAATATCAGGAAGGAAATCTTGATTATTTCCAGAGGTCATAAAGCTCACACAGCTCTCTCCTATGTCCCAAGAGCTAAGGAAGACTATATTTAAGGGTGAGGTTGTTCTACTTCTGGCAATTTTGTTAGTTACCAAGGGTATTGTACAACCCAAACTCAAGAGAAATGCAACTATTTTTTTCATCTTTCCACTTTGTTCTAGAACCTGGTTAAAGGACTCTTGGTATTAAGCCTAAATGCATAGAGGAAAGAACCCGGTTTATAGCCACGTGCACCTTCTTTCATGTGATTCCAGCCAAGGGACCTCAACAGAGTACCTTGCACTGGGAATCTCTCAACAACTAGAAAATAACCCCTCGTGTGTACCCACATATAAAAGTGCCTAAGGCATAGTGGGTATTTAGTCATTGTTAATTCATTACTTCCCACTTTCTTTAATGTTATCATTACAATTTTTTTTACATTTAGCATATGATGCCAAAAATGTAAATGAGTTGTAAATAAAGGCATTTGCCTAAACAGATAGCAGAAAACATAGTAAAATAAGGTTCAGCCTGAAACCCCAAAGGCATCTTGGTCTCTGTTTCGTGGGTAAAGAGATCAGCTATCAATAGTCATTAGTGACTTAAAGTTGAATCACTTGCAAAACAACCGGTAAAAGGGTGATAATTTTTCAGGCTCAGGAAAGAGGACCCATTTGGGGCTTCAAAATTAACAGCAAGAAATAGTGTCAATACGACACCAACACAGACCATAATTAATCAGATCCCAGCCCCTCTGTCTGCTGGGAAATCTCCTGAGCCCGTTCCAAGCGCCTTAAAAGATAAAGGTTGACCTTGCCCCACTTGCCTAATAATAATTTATAGATGTGTAAACATTTACCACAACAATTACAGGCCAGCCTAATGAAATTCCAGGGGCACGAGTCACAAAAGACCTGAGTATGCATCGTAAATTCAGATCAGTCCCACAGGCTGGGATCTGCAGATCAATTACAAGTCAAGGCAAATCCTTTCAAGAGCAGACCTTTTCCAGGGGACAGTGGCTGGGGGGGTTTGTGGCCTGACTCCCTGAAAGGATCCAGACATACGTGCCAGGTTTTGAATGCTAACTCTGTGATACTCCTCACTTGGAAGTCAGTGAACCCTTATGAACCTTTGCTTCCTCATCTATGAAATGGGTGGGTCAGGGTGGGCTGCCTTGCACAGTAGTTGTGAAAGGGACCCCTTCATTCATTCATTTGATAAGTACTTACTAATTATCTTCTATATTCCAGAAATCTAGTGATAACACAGCACCTGGCTCCTGGTAGACATTAAATAAATGGCGGCTACAACACATTTGATTTATCATTGATTAATAACTAGCAGTATCATTGCTGTTGGAAATTTATTCCTTAGGGGTTTTATTATGATGACTGTAACAAGTTTACTCCTTAGGAGGCCAGAGGACTGGAAGAAAAATAGGATAGTGGGAAGAGGTAGGAAGTGACTAGTACCTCTTCCAAGCCCCTAGGAGATTGGTGTTGGGGTTTAAGCAAAGGAGAAAAATGAAGGACACTTCTCTCTTGCTTCACACAGACAGAATTGTTAAAGGGGAGCAGACTGCCATGAGCTGAGGGTCGCTGCCATGCCAGGCCCTTTGCTAGGGATGCGTCTTAGTCACATCATTCACTCCTTACATCATTCTGCTGAGTTCACTACTATTATTCCCCCTGAACTAGAAAGTAATTGAGATTCTAAGGGGTGAGTTCCAAAGAAAGACAGATAAGTGATAAAGACCTTTTATTTAAGACTAATGAATTTGGGGGGAAGGGAACCAGTGAGGAAAAAGACTCCCAAAGCCTTAGGAAAAAACAGTTGCCCAGCCCAGGTAACGACATCCCCATTCAGGGAGCAGGGAAGGGCCGGCACCTGCCCACGTCCCCCAGGAGGCTCCTGAAATGGGAAGAGAGACGGGAAACACACATACGTGCCACCTGCCTCTTTCTCCCTCCAGCAGCGCGTTCAGATGTCATCCTACATCGCGAACAGGAATGTTCAGGAAAATGATTGTCTCATCTAACACTTCATGGGCTGCCATTGTTGTCTGCTTTTAGCAAAACCTGATCCTATTTTTAAAAATGCAAATGCAAGACAAGTACCCTGAATGCCACACTCAAGGAACTCTTTGTCTCTGATTAATCCTAAATGTGACTATTCGACGTGTACACTTTTCTTTTCCATAAGTATAAAGCCCATTGTGAAGAAAGATTTGTTCCAGCTGATTGCTTGACTACAAATCTCAGCCGATTTTTTTTTTTCCTGCCTTGTTACTTAGAATCAACTCCAGACCTCTGGTTTGTTAACAGTATTTGGGAGTAGAGAATGTATGCTTTCTTTGATCAGATGCTCCATGTCCTGGGTAACCCATACCCTAGTCCAAGCCACCTAGATTTGGGAGTGCTTTAAAGGAAATGTCCCCCCGTTTGGGCCAGTGGTAAAAAGTCAGATTTGTGAGGCGGATCTCCCCAGATAGAGCCCCAGCCAGGATTTAAAGTATTTACACAGAGTACTTAAAAATGTGCCTGACACATATTAAGTCCCCAGCAGACGTTAGCTAGAATGATCATCGCCCTTGCAGAAGGGGAGGGGGCAGCTCACATGCTCTCCTCTGCAGGTAAGATCTCTCACTCCAGGGCTCATCCCCGTGTTCTCTCTGCTTGTTGTACTAAAATGAAGGCCGAGCACTTCCTCGGTGCCAGCCACCCTGCTAGGGACTTTGCAAGCATCATTTCACTATAGCTCCTAGAAGGAAGCACAATGGTGCGATTCCCTTTATAGGGGTGGTGGGGGTGGGACACAGGGAGGTGACATTGATGAGGGAGTCCAGAGTCTGAGCCATTCTGCCTTGGGCCCTGCAGACTCTCTGAGCTATTGCTTCCAGTAGCCCCCTGACCTGCCATCCCCTCTGACCTGGCTCAGGCAGGAGGCTGATGTAAGGGGGAACCTCAGAGAAGGAACAGGCTCCCTCCCACTTGGGCGCGATGAGTCCCAAGCAAACCTCTGGGAATTCGAAGAGAATCCTGGGAAAGGACAGGAGACAGTAACAAAACCAAAGGGTTAGGCCCTAAAGAGGACGTGCCGTGCAATTCAATTATAAGAGGTTCACAAACACAGTCAACACTGTCAGAACGTGGTGGCCTATGGGGAGCATGGACTGAATGGAAAGGGATGGAGGGAACTTTCTGGGGGGTGGATGGAAATGTCGTATATCTGACTGGGGTTTTGGCTATCATGGTGATACAGGAGTCAAAAATAACTGAATTGCATTTCAGCGTGTGTGGAGTTTATCCTCAATTAGTACTTTTTTTTACAAGATGCAGATCAGAGCAGGGTGGAACGGAGCAGGAGAGGGGATGGCAGGAGACTACAGGATGATGCTCTAGGCAGCAGGGCTGGGGGTGCTGGGGCACTCTGGTTGTGCCACAGGAGGGACGGCCTGAGCGAAGGAGTCACAGCTTACTCAGCGCAGCTGTCTGTCCCTCGCAGGGGCCTGATCTGAGCCTTGGGGGCCCTTAGCTGTTCACGCTACGTTGTCAGGACCCCATCTTTCACCCCGTGGTCCGGGCTCCATTCACATCACCTTGGCAGGAGTTGAAGGGAGACTCCAACCAGCACAAATGCTTTCTTAGCCCCCACAAAAGGGGCCGAGCACACAGATTCCCTGCCAATGTCTCCATCTGTTAGCGGATGCCCCACATCCGCGGGAGCCGAGGCAAGGGCCACCCATCTCCCCTGCAGCCCAGGAGCCAAAAAGTTCACGGTCTTGGCTCCATTCTCCCGGGTGGGCTTTTGGCCCCACTGGCATAAGGTGATAGTCCCAGTGCGCGTCCTCCACCCTTATTTGGGCAATCCAAAGACTTCCCAGAGGCCTGTCTCCCATTCCCTGCCAAGCCCAGGATCTTGAGTGCTCAATTTACTCTCACTGTAATTTTTAAAAATGATTGAATATGTATTATTCCCTACCCACCCCCCAAACTCACCCCCAGCCACCTGTGTCCTAGACCTACTTGGCCCCAGGAGTTACCAACATGCACGCAGTTCCGCCTCACCTCCACGCACTTCTAAAGCTGCTATTCCCTCTGCTGAGGACCTTTCTCCCTACTTTACCTTCCCAACAAGTTGCTAATTCCTTCAAGACGCAGCTCATGTCCCAGTGTCTGCAAACGTCCTCCGTGGAGCTGACCCTGCTCCGAGCCCTACGTTCACCGCGTTCACCGCACCACGCTGGCCCCTGGTCTCCCTCATGAGTCAACAGCAGGGGTTGGGCTCCTTCACTGTCTCATCCTCAGAGCCCGGTCCTCAGCCAGTAATGGGTTAATGTTTGGGATGGTTTGAGAACACACGCACAAGAAATGCAGCAGGACTCTGCCAAGTTCTTCCTTCTCCTGGGTCTGGGGTGCCCTGCTGGGGATAGGCCTCTGGGCTGCAGTTGGGGCAAGCGGGCATTCTCCCATCACACGTCTTCCAGGCCCCAGGCCTCCGGTTCTGACGAAGGCAGGACCTGCTGCCCCCACCTGGTCTGGAGCGGGAGAGCCTGTCGTACCAACTGCGGCAGCAGAATTGAGAAGGAAAATGATTTCCCCCTGTGTTAGGGGAGAAAAGACCATTTTTCTTCAACCTGCAGTTTATGTGCCTACATTTCTTTGTCAAGACTTTTTTCTTCTTTCCGTCTTTTAATTAGTATTATTAAGTCTAAACTCCTAAACATACCGGGGATCCAAGTGACCAGTAGGAAGGGTAGAGTCTTGTCATACATTGAAATTCTGGGCCCGGGCTGGGTACAGTCAAGCAAAGAAATAGGTGAACCCAGAGGGTAAGTGGCCCCGCCCCCAGAGTCCAGAGCATCACCACCGGGATCCAGGGAAGGCCTTGATGCACGGTTGCCATGGCGACAGAGCTGTCACAGGCCCAGGGCCTGGCTGGGTAAGCACAAATGGATGGCATGCAGGATCCCTCTTTTCAATTGAAGATTACCACTAATTTGCAATTAGTTGGAGGAAAATTGGAGATGGAGAAAAAGGAATTGCTCCTTTCAGCAAACAACCACAACTACTAAAAACTGACTTTTCCCGAGTCATGGTAAAGAGGAAAGAAAACTTGTCTCTCTAAAGAACACACGCTTGGGTGCCTGGGTGGCTCAGTTGGTGAAGTGTCTGCCTTCGGCTCAGGTCATGATCATGGGAGTCCTGGGATCCAGCCCTGCATGGGGCTCCCTGCTCAGCCGGGAGTCTGCTTCTCCCTCTGCCCCTCACCCCGCTCGTATTTTCTCTCTCTCTCTCTCTCTCAAACATAAATAAAATCTTTTTTAAAAATTAAAAAAAAAACAATAAAGAACATAGGCTTTGGAGCTAGATGGAAGGTCTGAATCCTGGTTCTTTCATTTTGGGACTGTGTGACCTTGGAGAAGTCTCTTAATCTCTCTGACTTTACTGTCTTTGGCTATAAAGCCTGTATAAAAATACCCACCTGCCCGGTTGATGGGAGAGTTAAATGAAAGAAGAGTAATTAAGTGCCCAGGTAATGGTGAGCCTTGTCCTCACTGCTCAAGATTTTCATTCATTCTCAAAGTCTTCTCTCCTTTCTTTGCCATTCTATTTATCCAATTCATTCATCTCACTAATACTTATTAAGTACCTTTGTGCCCTGGTGTAGTCTAGAAACTGCGGCTCATCACATCAGAGGCCCACAGGCAGCCATCAGTCAGAATCACATCCTACCTACAGCCCTCTAGGCATTCACCAGCTTCTCCATAATGCCTTCCAGGTCCCATCCGCACCTTCACCTCTGCATTCCTGCCAAGTGGAGTCAAGACACTCCCTTGCCCCTCAGCACAAGATCTTCCTTGGTCCTTTGAGGAGATGAAAAGATTCCAGGAGCTGAAGTTCCTAGGGCCAACAGCCTGAGGCCATACCAAAGGCAGGGACTGTGGGGAAAGTAGTCAGGACTTGCTGAGTCTGGGTGTCCCTGGGCTCAGAGATCTTCTGGAACAGCGACTGGGCCCTGTTTATCCCTGAGGTCCTACCCCCAGGATTATCATGCAGAGTGGGCACCAGATCACTGACTAGCTGAGAAAAAGCTGCTGAAACAGCAGGAACAAACTGAGCTGTCTACTCTGCCTACAGAGCCCTTCTCCTCCTTGCCTTGCAGAAATCCAGGCTTCAGCCTTCAAGTCCAAGGACCCGGAGTATACATGGGAAAGAGTCTCTTACTCTTTCTTTCTGGGCATCTGAACCCACACCCCACTGTCGGAAGGAGCTGAGAACCAGTCCGGAGGGGAGAAGGGCTGGACGCTTATCAAATGAGCCCCCGTTACCCCTCCTCCCCGAGGCCATGTGGCTGGAAGTATGGATTGTCCCCAAGTCCTGCCTTTCACTAACGGCATGACCTTGCACAAGTTACTTCTGGAAGTTACATTTTATTCCTTTGCAAAAATGAGTAATGATGATTTGATATTTCCAGGGTATGGCCCTGCTGTCCAAGTCTGAATTACAGGGCCAGGAGTAAAAACTGGTCTCTCTCAAAAGTCAGGACATGAACCAGCAAGTGCGGCAGGAGCTTCACGGAGACGGGAGTAAAGCACACAAGCTCCCCGGCTGGCAGGAGCTGGGCTGGCAGGAGCTGGGCAGGACACCAGAAGGAAACCCCAGACTGTTAGGCCATACACAGAGCTGGCATCCAGAGAGGCTGGCATCCAGAGCTCACAAGCCTCCTCCCACTAGAACAGATGACGTTGACTGATGAAGGATTATCCACCCACACGGTAAGCCACAAGCAATTATGAATTCCATTACCCAGCAACTTGGCCAAGATGCCTCCTGGCTCACCCTCAGATGAGAAGTCTCACCCAGCAAAGAGAGGCCCCCGGGAAGCAGAACGGTTCCTGGACACAGAAGGCTGGCTAATTAAGTCCTTCACCAGTACCAAGCTGGCTCTTCTCATGATGCCTTACCCCTTTATGGGAGAGGTGGGAAGGGTGCAGGAAAGGTCAGAACAACCATGTTCTCACAACTGTTCCACTGTGGGAGCTGGAGAGGGAAGCGAACTTCCTGGAGCTCCATTTGCCTTCACTATCAAATGAGAACACTACTACTTCCCATAAGGGAAGACATGTATGTGAAGCAGCTGGAGAAGCCCTCTGAAGCCAGTATCACTGATGATGGACACTGGCCCTCATTGGTGACCGTGACCTGCATAAGGTTCTACCGTCATCCCCACAGCAACAGCTTTCAGTTTTCAAACACGGGGTCTACCAATCTTGAGGATTTACCACTCATGATTTCAAGTAACCCTCAAAATAATGGACAGAAGTATTCTTATTACCCGTCGTGACAGCAGGTGATTGAAGCTCAGGGTTACATGACTTGCCAATGGCCACACCACTTCTTAAATTCTCAAGACAAAATTGGATCTAGTCCTCTGACTCCAGAGCCTGTGTTCCTAACCCCATCCCACCATGCCTCCATTAATCTAGACCACTTACTGAATCAGAGGAAGCTTGAAGGGCTTTGGATCTGCATTTTACAGTAGTAATTTAATAGTATCACAGATGTTAGGTAATACAAGTCCTACTTCAGAGTTTGTTTTCTCTTAATAAGGATCACAGGGTACCGGGCATGTGAAGGAGTATTTTGTGGCCAATCTGATTAATGCTGGGTCTTAGGCTAAGGTGGACGCTCGTAAATAATTCAGCTGCCCCTGAAACGCTTTCATCAATACCTCTCACCACTGAGCACCAACTAATACTGATACTTCTGTCCATGTGTGACTTTCTGAAGTGAAAAACAACTGTGAATCACAAGAGCGGGGCCGAGGAATGTGGCCTCCTTACTCATGGCTCATGAGCCAACGTTCTCTACCTTGCACATCAGCCCAGTCTGCCAGTGAAGACTCCAGTTTGGCTGGCCAGGATGATTGATGCTCAACACATGGTCTTTAAGACTTACTGTGCATCCCAGAAGCACCCTATACTGTGCACTGTTTACCCTTTAATTTAACAAACATGCACTTATTAAACACCTGCCACAACCACGGTTCCTACCTCCAGGCTGAATTGCAAAATTATCTAGCAAGCAGATAGATATAAGTGGAGACCCGAGGGCCAACCTTGCTGTGTTGAACCCAAATCTCATAGATGAAGTCTGAGCAAACATTTAGAGAGTAGGTGCTCAATAAATATTTGTTCAATGAATTTATAGCAATGACAAGAGCTGCTTCTTCTCGGGGTAATACTGCCTGATACTGCACAGATCCTGGCTCCACTACTTACCCATTGACATGACCATGAATATGCTTCTCAATCTTTCTGCATCTTAGCTTATTCCTCTGTAAAAATAGGCAAATGAATAATGCCTACTTGGGGGATTTTTAGCAGATTTTTTGAGAAATAATTCACATGCCATACAACCCAGCCATTTAAATGTACAGTTCAATGGCTTTTAGCAAATTCACAGATTTGTGCACCCATTGCCACAATTTTAGAATATTTTCATTACCCCAAAAAGAAACCCCACACCCCTTAGCCATCACTAACCCAACCCCCTCTCATTCCCCTCAGCCCTAAGTAACCATTAATCTACTTTTTTCTCTATAGATTTGCTTATTCTGGACATTTCATATCAGTGGAATCAGGTAATACATGCCCTTTGTGACTGGCTTCTTTTATCCATGTTGTATCATGCATTAGTACTTCATTCCTTTTTATTACTGAATATATATCACTAAATAGATATGCCACACTTTGTTTATCCATTCATTAGTTGACGGATATTTGGTATTTTTTTCATATACTTATTGGCCCTTTATATATCTTCTTTGGAGAAATAACTATTCAGATACTTCGCCTGTTTTAATTGGTTTGTCTTTTTATTACTGAGTTGTAATGTGTTCTATATATTCCAAATACAAGTCCTTCTTAGTTTTAACATCAGTTTACATGCATATTTTTTAAAAATTTTATTTACTTATTGGAGAGAGAGAGCGTGAGCAGGATGAGGGGCAGAGGGAGAAGCAGACTCCCCGCTGAGCAGGGAGCCCAATGCAGGACTCGATCCCAGAACTCCAGGATCATGACCTGAGCCGAAGGCAGATGCTTTACCGACTGAGCCACCCAGGCACCCTTTTTTTCTTTTGCTGCTTATATTTTGTGAGTCGTATCTAAGAAGCCATTGCTTAATCCAAGGTCATAAAGATTTGTACCTATGTTTTCATCAAAACAGTTTACAGTTTTAGTTCTTACATCTGTATACTTAATCTAATTTCTTCAAATGATGTGAACTAGGGGTGTCCACCTTCATTCTTTTGCATATGGATGTCCAGTTTTCCCCAAACCACTTATTGAGAAAAACTATTCTTTCCCCCACTGAATGGTCTTAGAATCCTTTTTAAAATCCAAGCCACCAAAATGTGAGAGTTTATTCCAGACTTTCAATTCTATTCCATTGATCTAAATGTCCACTCTTATGTCAGCTCCATACTGTCTTGATTACCATAGCTTTGTAGTAGGATTCGAACTCCAGAAGTGTGAGTTCTCTAACTTGGTTCTTTTTCAAGATTCTTTTGGCTATTCTGGGTATCTTGAATTTCCATATGAATTTTAGAATCCATTTGCCACTTCCTGCAGCAAAGTCAGCTGGGATTTTGATATGAATTGCATTGAATCTGTAGATTACTTTGAGTAGAATTGCTATCTTAAAAATAGTTAAGTCTTTTGATCTTTGAATACAGGGGGTCTTTCCATTTATTTAGGTCTGTAATTTCTTCCTACAATGTTTTCTAGTTTCCAGAGTATAGTCTTATACTTCTTTTAATTTATTCCTAATTATCTTATTCTTTTTGGTGTTACTTTAAATGGATGCTGTTGCTTAAGTACAATGTTACAGTGATAACAGCAGACATCCTTGTCTTGTTTCTGCTCTTACAGACAAGCATTCAGTCTTTTACCATCAGGTGTAATGTTAGCTGTAGGTTTTTATAGATTCCCTTTATCAGGTTGAAGAAGTTTCTTTCTATTCCTAGTTTGTTGGTTTTTTTTTTTTTAAATCATGAAGGAGTGTTGAATTTTGTCAAATGCTTTTTCTGCATCTTTTGAGATGATCATGTGGTTTCTGTTCTTTATAATGTAATTGACTTTGGATGTTAAAGCAACCTTGCATTCCTGGGAGAAATCCAACTTGGTCATAGTGTATAATCTTTTTTAGATATTGTTGGATTTGATTCGATACTATTTTGATACAGATTTTTGCATCTATATTCATAAAGGATATTGATCTATAATTTTCTTTTCCTGCAATATCTTTGCTTAGTTTCAATAACCAGGTAACACTGGCCTCATAGAATGAGTTGGAAAGTATGTCCTCTTCTAATTTTTAAAAAATTTTGTGAATAATTGGTATTAATATTCTACAAATGTTTGGTAGAATTTACCAGTGAAGGATTTAGCATCTAATATTGAGTTTCTTCTTTGTGGGAAAGTTTTTGATTACTAGTTAAATCTCTTTATTTGTTAAAGGTCAATTCAGACCTTTCTATTTCTTCTGGAGTCAGTTTCAGTAGTTTGTGTCTTTACAGAAATTTTCCCATTTAATCTAAGTAATCTAATTTATTGGTATGTAGTTGTTCATAGAAGTCCCTTATATTTTATTTTTATATTTCTGTAAGGTCAGTAGTAATATCCCTTCATTCATTTTTTCATTTTAGTATTTTAAGTATTTTTTTCTTAGTTACCCTAGTTAAAGGTTTGTCAATTTTGCTGATCTTTTTGAGGGACCAATGTTTGGTTTCACTGATTTTCTCAACTGTTTTTCTATTCCCTGTTTAATTAATTTCCACTCTACTCCTTATAAGTCCTGTCCTTCTGTTTGCTTTGAGTTTAGTTTGCTCTTCTATTTTCAGTGTTTTAAGATGGAAGGTTAAATTGCTAATTTGAGATCTTTCCTTTAAATTATGGGTAATTTTAGCTATAAATTTCACTCTAAGCACTGTTTATGGGAAACTTAGCTGTTTCCCATAAGTTTTGGCCTGGTGTGTCTTTGTTTTCATTTACTGCAAAGTGTTTTCTAAATCCCCTTGTGATTTCTTCTTTGAGCTACTGGTTATTTATAGTCTGCTGTTTAATTTCCACATGTTTGTGACCTCCCCAAACTGCTTTCTGTTAATTAATTTCCAGTTTCATTCCATTGTAACCAAAGACAATTCTTTGTACAATATTAATCCTTTTTATACTATTGAAGATCATTTATGATTTATAATATGGTATATTCTGGATACCCATGCATACTTGAGAAGACTATATTCGGATATTGTTGGGTGAAGTTCCTATAAATGTTTGTTAGATCTAATCCTATAAATGTTTGTTAGATCAAATCTTCAATTTCCTGGTTTGTTGGCATATAGTTGTTCATAGTATTCCCCTATACTTTTTTTTTTTTTAATTTCTGTAAGGTCAGTAGTAATATCCCCTCTTTCATTTCTGATTTTAGTAATTTGAATCTTTCCTATTTTTTCTTAGTGGGATATTGACATCTACAACTTTTATTTTTGAAATGTCTATTTCTCCCTTCAATTCTATCAGCCTTTGCTTCATGTATTTTGAGGTTCTAGTGTTAGGTAAATACATCTTTATACTTATGGCTTTCTGATGGATTGATCTTTTCTCATCATAATATGTTCCTCTTTAATTCTAGTAACATTTTTTTATGTTAAAGTATACTTCATCTGATGTTAGTAGAATTACCACAGTCACTGGGTTTTTAATGAGGGGTTAAATGAGCTAATCCGTACACATCATACAGAAAAGCATGCGGCACAGGGCAAGTTTTTGATAAATTTTAGCTAATACTGTTACCCATGGTCCTTACATGCCTGAGTTCAGGTGAGCCTCACCACATCCAACCCTGTGGTACATACAGTTCTCTATATTTTATAGAAGAAGAAATTGAGGAACAAAGAGTTCAAGGAGATTGTCCAAAATCCTCAAGCCATGACAGTGATCCAGTTAAATCTTTTTTGATTCCAAAGCCCATCCTCTATTCTGTATGATCTGCCTGAGCTTCCAGGACCAAATTAGTTATCTACAAGATTTTAACTTTATAGTCAAACTGAAGACAAATTGCAGTGGTCTATGGACTTGAAGGTCATAAGAGTTTGGAATAAATCTTGGAGCCAAGTCCTTGGCTGGAGGACTTTCAACAAATTCTTAACCTCTTCGAGGCTCAGTTTCCTCATCTGTAACGTGGTGAGTATGATGGTGCCTCCACCAACAGGTCATTATGAAGATTAACTGTGATAATGCCAGGAAATTTCTTGGCACCTACAAATCAGTCAATAAAAGTTGGCTGTTATTACTGTTATAATTGGGGAAGACGAGCATGAACATATCTACCAGAGTATGTAATTAGTGCCACAAGGTAGACAAAAGGAAGAGATGTTGTGTTTAGAGAAAGGAGCAGTCTCCCCTGACTCCAGGACCATCAGAAGATTCCAGAGAAGTGTAACATGTCTGTAGGACCTTGAAAAGGTAGAGTAGGATAGATGAGCAGGGCATGACCTGCCTGGTGAGCAGCAAAGCCCAGGCACCAAGGCAGGCACGTGCTTATGTGTCAGGGAATGGGGAACATGCTGGAATTCCCCTGTTAGCACAGCTCTGGCCTCCTTTGAGAGTGCCATCCTAAATTCATGGTGCCATAAAAGTGAAAGTACCTCAATAAAGGAAGAACAGGTGGCCCAAGATAAAACAGAAAGGAGCTATATCACGAAGCAAGAATCTACATTTTCCCCTTACCCCACCACTGTTCTCACCCCCCCTGCTTGCCTTTATCTCTTATGAGTTTATTTAGAGACCATCTGCCTGGTGTTAAAAGCTCTGTAGGGTGCGGAGGACTGGCTTGGAGAAGTAGCATCCTGGAAAACTCAAAGCTCCCCTCAGTTCTATGCTCAGCCAAGAACGCAGATTTCCTCAGCCCAGGGCTGCTATGGCATCCCTTGAGTCTGGACCAGTGGTGAAGGAATGAACGATCCAGCTGAACTCAGGGGGACGGGGCATGAGAGGGTGCCAGGACCTTGCATCCTTCAGCACTGCTCTGGAGAACGGTGGACTATGAGCACAGTCCCCCAATGTCACCTTATCAACTCTGCCACTCTGAGCTCCCTCAAAGAGCACCCTGATCTCCAAGGTGGGGAAAATGAGGGATATCAGCATGAGGGGCCTCTGCGTGTACTTTGTGGGACAAACCCTCCCTCCAACCTGCTCTGCACTGGGCTTTGGGCTCAGCAATTGCACAACCATGACTCAACCATGGCTTTGTTTTCTCCCAACAGTCTGTGTGTTGGTTGTTCTTTTTATAGGATTCCTAGAATTCAAGTGAGGCTCAAAGAGGCAAGGTCACTTGCCCAAGTTCATAAGATAATAAGGAAAGTAGCCAAGAGATACACCCTCCCCCCACAATGCTGTCAGTACTTTCTGTTTAGGCTCATGGGACACCCGGCAGCTTGGGGGGGGGGGGCTCCTGAAATATACCAGGGGTGGCAAAGCTGAAGCTAAGGAATCATGTATTATCTGCTGGCTCAAGTCACAGGCCCATCGAAGCGTAGTGAGGCAAGTAAAGGGAAGGAGGCAGAGGCAGGAGGGAAGCATCAGTGGGCAGGTAGAAAGTCTCCCTGACAGTCTCCAGTGAGCTGGGCAAACAAGGCAAGGCCACCTTCAATGCCAGATCAGAATGTGGAAGGTACCCTGACTCTACCCCACCAAAGGACAGAGCCCAGCCAACAGGAGTGTAGCCCCATGGAGTTGGGGGAAGGTGGAGGCTCAGACATGAGTTCAAGGCTCCAGTCCATGAGAGGAGGGACTGGCAAAGCCAAGGAAGCAGGAATGACATTAATTTAGCACCTATTATTTGTCAGAAGCTCTTATACCTTTCATTTCCCTAGAGTCCCTGCTGTGACCCAATAAGGGGGTAGTCAGTACCCCTATTTAATAAATGAGGCCCTTCAGACATGTGTGCTTCTTTAAGCAGGGGAGGCAGAGTAAAGATGGTGAGGACTCCTCCTTCCCAGCAGCTCTGCTGCCGTTGTTTGGGGCTGTCTGTGCGGCCTATGTCACACCTCCATGAGAACAAAGAACACACACAGGACCAGGGTGGGTACCCTTCATAGGCTTCTCAGCATCCTCACTGATACGCTGGTTCGTCTTGATCCCCAACAGGTGTGGCCCACTTACCTCCACCTCCCCAGGGTGGTGACCTCACGCCCCATCCCAGCCTCCCCGCCTTCTGTGGCTTGAAGGTCCAGCACCCCCCTCCCTCCCCACCGGCCCCCCCACCCCCAGGCACAAGCCTAAAGGATACTTGTCTTTCTTCCTTCTTGCCCGGACACTCCCTACAGGGCAGTGACATTTCATTTTCCGCGGAGGCTCTCAGCACTGTGCTGGGTCCCTGGAGACGTGCGCAGAAGGTGACAGCTGCCCGCTCAGGGCCATGACGGCCATTTCTGCCGCCAGAGTCCTAAACAGGGGACACGCCTGGCTTCCCAAAACCCTCCCTGGGCTATTTATTGGTGGTGTTCGCTCTCTCCCCCCGGCTCGCTTCTCCGTCTCCCTCCCGTGAGGCTCAGTCCTCACCGCTCACTCTCCGGAGGCATTTGTCTGCTGGGAAAACAGCGGCTGACAGCAAAGGTCACCGCGGCCAGTTCTGGCTCGCCGCATACAAATGTGCCTTTTAGCTGCGGGCCCTGCAAAGAGGGACCCGGGCCTATTATTGATAAATCCTTGAAAAGACTCTAATGTATCTTCATTTCAGGGAAAACAACTGCCTTCAAGGTTGCACCAAGAAAATAAAGCAGGCAGCCTGGTGACGGATTCGAGACGTTGGCATTTTCCCAAAGATTAAAAGATTATAACACTTCTATTAGGATCACTCCGCCACGCTGTATTGATCTCATCAGGGAAGCCACTGCAGGTCTAATATGAACAGAGCGCGTTCGGGAATTAATCACGGGGGGTTTTATTACGGTTCATAGGGCGCTTCGTTCAAGCCGCATCGTTTGCAATATTTATGGCCCTGCTCCCCGGCCGGCCGTTATTAAGTACGTGGAGCTGGTATTGCTGGGTTAGAACACAAAGTCATTCTTCAAAAGTAAATCTTATCTAAACTGTGCACACAAAGCCAATTATGTTTTGATTTACATTTTAATTCTGCGGCAGAGCGTGGGGCAGTGGGAGGGGCCAGAGATGCAGATCTGGGAGGACCCGCTTCCGGCGCAGACCCGCTTGCTCCAGAGGCGCGACCTCGGGCAAGGGAGCCTCCTGGAGGCTCCGCTTCCAGATCTGTAGGAGGAGGGTGGCAGCACCTACCTCCCCACGTGAGAACCGGGAGTTGGCATTGCCCCCTCCCCGCCCAGCATCGGAACTGAAACCTGCCCCCCACCCCCAGGAGGCGGGGTGGGCACACAAAATTCAGCGCCCTCCCGCTATCTGACTGCAGCGGCAGCCTTGTTTCTTCTTTTCGGAGATCCTACCTGACTTGAATTCTGGGGAGACCAGTCTGAGCTGAGAATGGAGTGAAAAAGGGCTGAACTTTTTTTTTTTTTTTAACCCAAACTTAAGAGAAACACAGGAGTATGCTTTATGACCCATGGAAACTCGCTCCTAATTCACCGGTTTCCACCTCCAATTCTTTTCTTGGGAATCAGGGAGGCCTATACTTACCCCACAATGTGGGGGCAAACCATTAGCTTTTGGGTAAAGACTATATCGCTGAACTGTCAAAATTAAATAAGACAGATTGGAAGGGGCTTTAGTCCACGATCTTACACAGACTGCCCACTTAGTAACTCAAGACTTTGTCATCAGAAGGAGGAGGAGCAAACAGTAGTACTGTTAATCCAGATGATGTGGTTTGAAGTGGTGGGGTTCAGAGCCCCATGGCCAAGAAAGAATTCTTGAGAGGACTTCGGTGCAAAAAGGCAGTTTGATTAAAGCGCACGGCGACAGGACCCATGGGCAGAAAGAGCTGCTTTGGGGTTGTGACAAGTGGCTGATTATGTAAGATTTTCTATCCTACGGAGGGGAGGGTGATCTTAGGACTCCAGGAAATTTTCTGGAGATTGCTTTTTTCTCGTAAGTCATTAAGATGGTTGCAAACTGACAGAGACTCCTGTCCTGCAGGACTGTGATCTCTATCAGTTAACCACTTGTTTTCCCTTTCCTTTGTTCTCAGGCAGGCAGGAGCACCTGAGGAATGTCACACATACCCCACCTGCTGGGGTGGGGGGTGGGGGTGGGGGGTAGGTTAGCTTGTGCTTTGCCCTCAGCTCGCCTTCTGCTCCCTCATCACTAGTAATCATAGCTGTGGGTCTAGTCACTGTGGTAGTAAGATTAGCAGTCATAGTTCTAGTAGTAGCGATCACAGTAGCAAATAGTCCTACTAGTAATAATACCAGTAACACTAGTGCGGCTGGTAACAGCAAGCCCAACAGTGGTAGTGGTCATGGTGGTGAAGGAGCATCCCGGCCCCAGTTCTCACTACTCCTGTGATAGTCAGCAAGTCACTAAACCCCTCTGAGCGACAGCCTCGTCTTCTGTAAAGCAGCAATAAAAGCATCTCACCCTCACAGCTCCTGTCCATATAAAATCAGATGTCATACAGAAAGCTCTACCTGGCCCCCCTGCCGGCCTCCACCTGTCCCTAATCTCGTGTTCTCCGTGTCCTGAGCCTCTGAGCCTCGGGCACCACACAGACACAAGTCTGCAGTTTGTGTTTGTGACCTGCTCTGCCGGTCAGAACACGAGATCAGGAGCATGGTGAGCGGGGTGGACGCTGGATAAAAGCACTCGTGCGTGTACCTCATCCCAGGCTGATGGGAAGACCAGAGGAGAAGAGGCCAGTAAGTCCTTCACACGGTCTGGCCGCTGTGGGCACTCAATGCCAGGTGCCACCAGAGAAAGGCTCTTCTGTTTAATAGTGATCTAAGGAACCTGCTAGAGCTTCTTGAGGACAAAGGGCTTCGCTGTCACTCCATTCACAGAGCCTATTATAGTCCCGTGCACACAGTAGGCGTCCAATGAACAATGATTGTTTCACTCCGGCTGCATAAGAATTCCCTTCCAGGGTAGCAATCAAGAGGTCACGTGGTGTCCTTCACTTGACCTTCTGTAGCCTCAAGGAGTCCATCATCCCGAGCCTCGGCCCATTTCCCCATGAAACAACTGTCGTCTCCCGCTGTGGAAGTAAATCTACATCCCCAGAACTGCCCCCCCTTAATCCCAGGTCAGGCCTTCGGGAGCCCATGAAGCACTTGGATATGACAGTGCTTCCAGTATCCCGTTACATTCCCTGAGTCTTCCATTTTCACTGGCTGGCTGACCCCCGTCCTTCCACTGTCCAGCTGGTGACAAGGCTCTTTCACTTCCCGACCCAGTGAGCGCTGACTGCACATGCAGATCAGCACACCTGTGCTGGAACCTGGGAACATGGCGACGGGAGACGGCAGGCCCCACGTGCCCAGCTGCTGGCCTCTGCTCACAAATGTCTCCGCTCAGACCCTGGAGCCGAGCTCCAACTCCAGGCACAGTCTGAGCAGTTCAGAGAGACACCCTGGCCCCCACCCCAGCACCAGTATGTAGTACCTACCCAGAGAGGTATGTTCAGTGGATGTTCCCTAACAGGCCATCACCTTCCTCCTTCTAACGGTATATGGTTACTAACATCCTTGTCTTATGGGGAAGGCCAAAGAAGTAGCCAACCTGGAATGGGCCCCACAGGACAGAAGCCAAGAGTTTGAGCATCTGGACCAGTGATTAAGCTGGACCCAGGAGTATATAAAGCCAGGACACGAGAGCGCAGGACAGCTCGAGACAAAGTCTCTTGCAGGAGGGCTGATGCCAGAATCCTGGGGCGAGTGGGGGGTGGTATGCCCACAGAGCTAGTTAGGCACAGGCCCAAAGAGCTCAGACAGAGATAGAGGGTGAAAGTCAAGGGCACAAGTTGGAGAGAAATGCTAAACCTACAAGTGGGACAGGGACAGGGCTTCTGACAGACGGGTGTCCCTTGCGGCCAGGCATGGGGGCAAAGGCCAGAGGCACGTGAGCTTGGTCTGTGGCAGCCAGCTGCTTCCTGGGACAAATAAGGGAGCAGGAGAGAAAAAGAACAAGTGAGGGAAGGGGGAGGAAGAGCAAGAGAGCGCGAGCATAAGGGCGAGAGTGGAAAGAAGTAGGTGGGAGAGAGGGTGGGCCAGAAGGAGATCCACAGCATATTCAAACATGAAACACCAACCTCGTGAACACTTCATAAATGTGGCTTATTGAAAAAGGGATCTTTACCATAAAATAGATTTGCATTTCCCTCCACCCCCAGTCTCCCGCCTCCGTGGCCGGAGAAAAACAGCAGTGTTACCACCTCGATATGCATCTCGTAAACCCACAGGCTCCTCTGCCTTCCTATGAAGCCCAGGTAACACTTCCAGAAGGACCTATATCTAAAGCCCTGGTGCTCCCTGAGGACCCTCACCCTGCCCAGAAATAGACGCAAATGTCTGCAAGAAAAGAATGCCTGTCACATGTTCGCTTTTTAGCTGAGAAAACCCAACACATCAGGAAGTCACATAAATATAGCATTATGGATTTTGAAGAAACGGGCGGGCACACATCACTATACACCAAAGCATTGGCTCTTACCCTTTCATCTGATGCAAAGTGGCTGGCTGAGGGCACGGAGACCAGAAGGGTTTCCAACATATAATT
This sequence comes from Halichoerus grypus, assembly GCF_964656455.1. Lineage (NCBI taxonomy): Eukaryota > Metazoa > Chordata > Mammalia > Carnivora > Phocidae > Halichoerus > Halichoerus grypus. The sequence continues at coordinate 19,410,399 of NC_135726.1, read as the reverse complement.
AGAAGCACACCAGGGGCTACCATTAAAGACCAGTACATTTTCTATTATGCTGAATCCAGAGGCTAATTTTCAGGAGTTTATAAAGCAACTGTAAAAATAGTTTTTGATTCACCAGCTCTCATACTGGCTCAATTTGAGAATACTCATGCTAAAGCTATAGCTCCTAATCTTCCTCCATTAAAGTCTAACACACGTTAAGTTGATTATATACATATATATATATGAATACATGCATATACATGAATGAAATAATAGTAGGTATTCCATCTGCACGCTCCTGTTGAGTTTCCAGTGCAGGCTGATTCTGCACATGGTGAACGAAAAGAGACCAGTATGTAGTTGCCGTGCAGCACAAATATACAAATGCGGGTCTGACTGTTGGCTGTTTTGGCTTATGAAGTCATCTAGGAAAACAAAAACCATTCACTCATAGAGGCTAAAGAGAAATCCCAAAAGAAGAAATGCAAATGACCAATCAACATATAAAATATTGCTCAGTCTCTTGGATAATTAAAGAACCAGTAATGATTGTCTTCTAATTCGGCAAAAACAAATTAAAAATACTAATACACAAAGCTGGCAAGGCTGTGCTGAGACAGTAACTCTCATTCATCAGTGAGGCAAATGTAAATATAAATAGGGACACACTACAGTTTGAAGTCTACTAATAGCCTTGACATTGTTTATGTGAGACAGTAAAGAGAGACATTTTGTTTCTTTGGTTTTGGTTTTTGGATTTTTGTTTATTTTGTTTCATTTGCTTTTGTTTGTGTAATCGCAAATAGAAAGTCTGAGGATTATCCAAGACAAGAAGGGGATGTTCCAACATGAACGTGGGAAAGAGGAGAAGCAGGAGATGAGAAGAAGCTACAACAATAAAGAAGAGGATCTGACCAGTCCAGAGAAGAGACACCCTCCAGAACCACTGCTGCCTAAAGGTTTTACTAATTGCCCCAGGAAGAAGGATCAAAAGGAAGATCAGAACCACTCTGCGGGTCACCTGTCACTGTGGGCTCAGAGTGACATAGAAACCCATATCAAGAACATGCCTGGAGCAGGAGAGGGGTGTGTGTCCAAGCAACCTCAGCCAGTCCGTGTTTTCACAAAGTAAAGGAAAACCTTCAGAGACTACTATAAAGCACCAAACAAAGCTGGTTCTGTGGAGAATCTGGGGCCTGAGCAGGGAGAGCAAGATAGCACTCCCCTACAGCTCCCTAAGAACCCCAAATGGAAGGGGGCTCATTGCCATCTGAGACAGAAGTCACTTCCTTGCTCATGGGCTTCTCCACAGGCCAGTGAATGCCTTTCCCGCTGCTGGTCTGTGTTCTCAGCGCTGCTCTGCATCACGAAGGACAAGCGACATCTAGGTATCTCACGTGCCACTGGACTCACACTTTTCCCACAAAAACTGGTCTTCTCCAAAACAGACATGAATGCAATTTTGGCAAGGGAAGACAAGTTAGGAGTGATTTCCAGGGGCCAAACAACTCACATATCTGTGCAAGTCTCTGGTCCTGTGCTTCTACGGGTTCTAAGGTTTCTCACTTTCTCTTGATATTAAAAAAATAATAATAATTTCAGGGTGCCTTGGTGGTGCAGTCAGTTAAGCATCTGACTCTTGGCTTCAGCTCAGGTCATGATCTCAGGGTCATGAGATCGAGCCCTCTGTTGGGCTCCATGCTCAGCAGAGTCTGCTTGAGTTTCTTTCTCTCTCTCCCTTTGCCTCTCCTGCTCGTTCTCTCCCTAAAATAAATAAATCTTTAAAAAAATAAGTTCAAATTTATAAACAAAGTTCCTGATGGTGGCTGCACGGTGTTTACACTCGACATACATTCTTTTTAGGGTTTTCCAATATTACTTGGCCAGAGGCCGTTCAGGAACGTCCTCATTAAAGAAGCCACAAGCCTGACCCTCATTCCTGGTACTTACCTCCGTGACTTCCCAGGGTCAAAGGGCTAAAAGAGAAAACCTTTGACCAAATAGAAATTAACCATCCGAAAAAGCTCAAGTTGTTGGAATTCATTTCTATATTTGAATCTGCTGGGAATTTATTTTACCAGTTCAAGACATTCATCCCACAAATGCTTACTATGTTCTCACCAGGCACTGTGCTGGGTGCTGTGGGTCAAACAGTGAAGAAAGAAAGAAAGAAGACAAGCTGGTCTGCATGGACTGTGCTTTGAGAAGAGAGGGGACACACAGAAGGAAGAAGTCAAGACTCAGAACTTGCTGGTTTGCCAAGCTCTCTGTCTCTTCTCGCCCACTGGCAGCCTGCTGTTCCAGCTCCAGCTGAAGTCACCGAGGCTCTGTCAGACCCCAGGTAAAGCTCTACTCCTGCCCCAGGCAGCCTGACTTCCGCCTTGCTCTTACCCAGTGGGGCCGGTCACAGGGCTCTGGTGTGGTCAAGGATTTGGTGGTAAAACTGAGACACATGTCATAGACTTGGCCCCAGAACCCAGGCTAGAATCATGTTCTAGGCCCTAAAAGTAATAATAATAAATTTTTTTAAATAGCCTCATGAGAGAATTCAAAGCATTTGGTTTCAGACATAGTGTAGTTGAGGTGCATATGGACATGCAGGTTGGGGTGTCCGGTGGGTTGTGAGACCCCTTGTTCTAAAGGTGAGGCCCTGGTAAGGAGATGGAGGGACCACCCACATGGAGGTCTTTCTCGAAACCCAGAGATGGCATCAATCAAGGAAATGATGCAGAGAAAGAGAAGAAAAGGACCAAAGATGTTCAGAGGAAGAGGACTTCGAAGCTAGTGAAGGAAGAAGGCATCCAGAGCTCAGATGCAGCACAGCGCCTGATGCATCCAGGGACGCCACAGAGGGGAAAGCTTGGGGGACAGAGGGAAAGTGGAGAGCACTAGGTTAGGGGGGCTGAAATGGGCCCACGGGGTTTGGCGACTTGCACATTTCTAATGACTTTCAAGAGAGGTTCCAGTGGCAGGATGGGAGTCCCATTCCAAGAGAAGAGGCGACAAGGTATTAGGAGGTCAAGGATGCAAGTGTGCAAATCAACTTGATGAGTTTGGAGTGAGAAGAAGGGGGGTGGTGGCTAGGGAGGAGGTAGGATGACCAAGAGTATAAGTGGTTTCTCAGGCTGAGACCTTGAACGAGAGGGAAGATCTGCTGAAAGGGAGGTTCTGCACAAAAGGCAGGAGTTTTTTGCCAGGGCACAGATGCTTTCAGCTCTAAGTCACAACGTCCCATGAAAGTGGCTTAAACAAGAGAGCCTATTTTTCACATGTATCACATGTAAAATACAAAGTGTCGGCCACATGACTCGCTATGGAAGTGCTAGAACAAGAAGTAGTTTTCATGCACTCAAGATCCAAGTGACACCAAACGTACACAGTTGGCATGGGAACTGGAAAGCTTGAGGGACTCAATTTTCAAAATTCATTTTACAACTGTATCTGCATTGTGTGTGGGTGTGAATGCTACTTGTGATGCTTAGGCCAATGCCAGCACAAGAACATATTTCTTAATGAGTTTCCTAATACTCTCTTCACTGAATAATCAGTGCTTACGGTTTTTGGACATTAAATATATTTACGTCAATCATTTTTCCATACAAGAGTAATCTATAAACGTTGCTCGTGACAGCTTCGCTGCTAAGGGGGCCCATTTTTCACGTGCGGGGGCATCAGAAGAACTAAGCTGAGGTCCCACATTTATTCGCATTCTTCCCCTCCCCAGGTAGCCCCATCCCTGCTAAAGGATCTGATTCCGATATATGGGGCCAATAGCACTTTGCTTGAAGTGATGAATCACTCTCATTAAATGAGGGTTGGTCACCTTCATGTGACTATTCATTTTGCCCTATGCCTATCGACCGTAGATTGCATTGATTACTAATTTCAGTTAAAAGAGGCCTCAAGCACCACAGATTCTGCTCACTCCACCAATGCTGAGGGACAGAATAGGAACCAATACATGGAAGGCATGGGACGGGGAAAGACTTTCTAACAGTCAGAGTGACCACAGAATGGGACCTGTGATCTCTGGAGGAAGTGATTCTTCATTACTAGATTTGTTTGCACATTTTAATGTCCTCCTAGTCTGTCCTAGTACCCTCAGAGCCCAGGCAATGTAAGGACTTGGGAGTGATGCTGGCCTCTCATGAAAACTCATATTCAAGGCTTGGCTTCAAGGAGCCTTCATCACTGGCAACCTTAGTCTACCTGAGTCCAGTGGCTCGGCCAGCCAATATGTAACGTCCAAACTCAACATTCTCCTGAGTCTGCACACAAGAGTCGCAAAACCCAGAGCTCTGACTCTCCTTTGGCCCTGCCAACCAATTCTCACTGCCCCCTACCCAACTGAGAACCACTGTCTAGACACTAGACCATGGAGTCCCCTCTTTTAAAGCTCCCCTGGCGATTTTGATGAACATACAAGTTCAAACCACTTGTTCTCAGGATGAATGAGAAACCCTACAGATATCATTGCTGTCCTTGCTGACCTGGGACCTACCTGGGAATTCAGTCGCCTGTCCTAAGGCTCTGCTTTCTTCAACTTTTGGCAGCACTAAATGGTTTGCAATTCCCTGTAGCCACCTTGTGTCCAGAGATGGAGAAATCTGAGACTTGGCTTTGGGCATGGGAGATGCTGGGACAAAGGAGACTCCCAGACTTGCTTTCATGTGAATCCTTGGTATGTGAAGAAATAGGGGAACTCAGCAGAGCTCAGTCTGCCCTCCTGGGTCTTCTTGGCCCAGTTAACAAACTGTGTTACTCCGTGGCCTTTTGCTTCCTTCCCTTCTGTATATGCCATGCATATACCTTACTGGGACCTTTGTGGGTAAGGGGTGGTTATGGGCCTAGGCCTTCCACAGGCATTCTTCAGTTCCCTAATCATAAACCATTTTTGTGTCTGCCTCCCACCAGAAGCTGAGAGCTATTCAAGGGTTGGCCCATGTTTTTCTGTTTTCTGTTCTTCTAGTTCTCAGCACAGTACCTGGCAAAAAGGATGTGCTCAAAGAATTATTTATTCATAAGAAATTAATATATGAGGAATGTAACTTTCCAGAGGCTGTGTGGGATGGAAGCAGGACAGGGGAGATTTTTTTTCAGTTTCCATGAGAAATAGGGGTTTTACTTTCCATTACACAAATTCATGAACTCAGAGAAAAGGAATTTACTCAAGACAGAACCTGGCAAGGAAGGGCTTCAACCCAAGACTCAGTACTCTCTCTAGTTTGCCTCTCTCCTTTCCAGGTGCTATTTGACTCAAATCCATACTGGCACATTCGAGGCCACACTACTGGGTGTAGCCGTCATAAGGATATTTTCAATTTTCAGAATCAGTTGTATAGCTTTCCAAACTTCATCAAAGAAATGCTCTAGAGATATCTGTTGACTGATGAGCCATCTAATTGTTTCCTGACATCAGGCCCAGGGTCCAATAGGTCTCTGTCCAGAGAGTATGTCCATCTGCTTCTGGGTAACTACCATCACCCTCCACATTAGAGCAAACCTTGTGAATATCACCAGTATAAGATATCACTAGCACCATCATCAACCAGGCCTTGAATGAATTCTGCTGGGGGTCTCTAGAGCCAATATTGTGTAAACCTGGCCCCCTTCTCCTACTATTCCCACACCTGCTCTTTCGTGTTCAACTTACACTCACTCCTGGCTCTTCCCAAACCAGATCAGAGCACAATACAAAGGCAAGAGTCACAGGCTAAGTTGCCCAAGAATAAAGCACTGAGATGTTGAGCATGCCAGGTATTTATTAAGAGTGCCTTTCAGATCCAGACTTGGGGAAGGGAAGGGAACAGAGGTCAGTAGCAGAGAGAGAGATGTTCAGTTGTACTGCAGACCCAATGGCAGATTTGACCAACTCCACAGAAAGCTCTGGAGTTAGAACAGAACCTTCAGCATTGTTCCTAGTTGAATGAAAATACTTCATACTCCCATGTCGACTATTTAATATTAGACTGGCCACCCCACGGAGGGGGGTGATCTTAGGCAGGTGGCTTTCTGCAATCCCAAAAGAGGTTGACAGATGTCAAGGTTGTCTGCAATAGTCCTCTAGCAGCCAGGGCAGTAAGTCCTCATTGAAGGGGACGCCAGAAGCATATCATAGCATCTACCATAGTGTAGTAAAGAGTGAGTTTATCTCCCCCAAGGTGGAGGACCAGCACATGTTTCACACCCACATCACCAACTCAGAGCAACCAACACATGAGCTGGCCATGTACAGGCAAGAAGGGACCCTGCCTGCCAAGAGCCCCCTCCTAATCCCTGTCTACCTGGGCCAACTCTTCCAGTGGGGTGCTGCCCCCATTTCCCTGTCCAGCCCTTCTAGTTCTCAACTGAGACTAGAGTTGAATCCTGAATCCTCATCTGCTTTTAGGGGGCCATAATCCCTGGCCAGTCCCTTCTCAGTCCTTACTTGGCAGATTTATTCTGTTTTCATTGTGCCACAGGTGGATGAAGCACAGGGAGCCATGTTTCTGCACCCACCTGCGACTGACTTCCATCTACTCCCCATAGTCAATGTCTCTACTGTGTCAACCCTTGTCAGATAACAAGGCCTGCTTGGCCCCAGAGCTCCCTCCATCACGCTGACAAGGAGCCCCTGACTGCCTATGATAACAGCAGGGCCAGGCTCCTTGTGCCCACTTCTGGCCACATCCATTGTCCACATGGAAGGAGTTCATTTTAGGTAGCAAACAACTTCATGATGGATGTGACTGAAGATGAAGTTGCAAGAGATTCTGAAGGGACTTTCAGGGACCAGCCTGAGAAATTAAGAAGGAGTTACATTTATAATACCACTCAGGTCAAGGACATTAATTAGTGACTGAGAGAAATGGGGAAAGGTGCACGACTACAAATCTGTCAGCGACTGTCACTTCTTAGACATTCTACCATTCTGTCAGTGTTAACAGTACCTATTTTGGGCCATTCTCATCCTGGTTTCTGGGGACATGATGGTCAAGAGGCTTGAATGAAAGTCTTGCATATTCTTTCCCTCATGTTTCCACTTCACTTTATAAAGGCTACATTTCTATCCACCTTTCTCATGTAGGAAAATGCCTTAGAGGGAACTCTGGTCCTCGCTCTACCCTCTCACTCTCCCCTTCTGTGCAATGAGAATGTCTAATCCAATCAGCCAGCTGAGATTCAATGAGCTACATTTTCCTAGTGGGCAGGGATCCTGGCCCAGAGACACACAACTCTTCTTTCATTCACCTTTGCCATCCTCTTTGCCATATGTTCTCCATTCTCCTCCTTCCTGCCCTGCTGTTGTGAATCTAGCAGGGCAGGACCCCTCTCAGGGGACAAACCCACCATTTCCCTTCTCTCCCTCTCTCTCTCTCCTCTACCCCACTATTAACTTTTACGGTTGATGCAGGTAGGCCAACGGTCCTATTTCACAAGGTTGAGAATTTTGAGGCTACTCTACAAGTTATACTATTTTTCTTGTGATTTGCTCAAATTCGCAGATCCTCGTTTAAATATAGGGTTGCAAGTAGGATATACCACTTGGCCCCAGGTCTAAGCCACAAGCCCCTACACAGTTTACTGGAGTTCTAGGTATGATGACTTTTGAGTGTTGTACCACCACTACTAAAGTAGATAAAGGGATCCCCATGTAGTAACCAATTCTTTGTGTATGTAGTCTTTAATGGTCAACTTTGAATGGGAAGAAGAATGAAGTGTTTCTTTTGCTCCAAATCCCTAAGAAGACATAGTTTCTACTGTCCTGGAGTTGACTGTGTAGTTATTGAAAAAGAAATATTATAAAAATACAGTAAAAATATACCTAACCCAGCCTAATGGAGTCATCAGTAAAGGTCTTGGGAGCAATAAATGCAGAATAGAGCCTTTGGTGATGAATAAAGGTAAATAAAGGTCATGGAGAAGGAGGGAATATAGTTCAGTCAGAAGAAAGTGCATTAGCAAATGTTCAGGGTCCAGCTGCAGCATGATGTGAGGCAAGAGCCACAGGTAGTTAGGGCTGCTGTGTGAGAGCTTGCATCCAGTCAGATTGAGCTCACGAGACCCTTGCATGGGGTAAGGAGAAAGTGCATATTGTATTCTGCGATTCATCTCTACATCCCTGAGGATGTACAAGACCATTAAACCCATCTTGATTGGTTCTCACATCCTGGAAAACAGACCAGACTTGAGCTTCTTTCAATGTTCTGAGCAAGAAGTAAATGCCAGTCAAGCCAGGACAATGCATTCCATATGTTGGAATGGCTTTGAGCTACCCTGCTTCCAGAAGAAGCTTTGGGTGAAGATTAATGATTTACAACCAGGCCTCTAATTACCTTCCCTTTTGCCTACTCTCCCCTCTAACTGGTCTACCTGCATCAGTCTGACCCTCATCACTTTAGCCTTCAAAGCAGCCATACTACAAATCATACCACATCCAAATTTAATGCCCCAATAGCTCCCCAATGCTTTCAGGATAAAGTCTAGTTTCCTTATTATGATGTCACAGGTTGCATTCCTCAAGAAGTAGACCCGGAGACAAAGGTTAGCATATAGAAATATATTAAGGAGCAGTCTTAGGATCAATCCATGTGGAAGGGAAGGGATGGGAAGGGAGCAGAACTAAAAAGAAGCTGTAAGGCAGTCCCTCAGTCAACCCCAAGGGAAGCTCTGAAGCCAGATGGCCTTTCAGTCGAACCAAGTTGGGCAAAGGGACAAATATCCCTTTATATCCACATGTTAGCAAGTCTTGGATGCAGACTACCTGGGGAAACGGGCATGACTTTGGACAAGGCAACTTGATCCAAGACAAATTCCTGAAAGAAGCTGACAGCTTAGGGCTCTCTGCCCACAGCATTCCCAGCAACTGGAGGAATGAGGCCATCAGATCTCAAAGGAGATGCAAGTGATGTCTCACAGCGTCCAGTACATACGGCATCCAATGATTTTTTATGGTTTTTCATGACCTACTGTATTACTTTTAGGGCTGCCATAACAAAGCACCACAGATTTGCATTTTCTCACATTTCTGGAGGCTTGGGAGTCTGAGATCGAGCTGTCAGAAGTACTGGTGTCCTCTGATGCCTCTCATTTTGGTTTGTCGATGGTCATCTTCTCCCAGTGTCCTCGCATGGTCTTCCCTGTGTGCCTGCGTCTGTGTCCTGACCTCCTTTTATAAGGACAGTAGTCACAGGGGATTTAGGGCCTACCCTGATGACCTTATTTCAACTTTGTCACCTCTTCAAAAAAACTTACCTTCAAATACAGTCAAATTCTGAGGCACTGAGAGTGACAACTTTGACATGAATTTTGAGGAGGTGCAATTCAGCCTGTAACATCTACCTATTTTTTAGCATTTCCCACTATCAGCCATTCCCCCAACCATCTCTAGTCAAATTGCATCAAACAGCTGATTCTTTTCTTCTTTCAGAATTTTATTTACTTGTAAACAAGCTAAATCACTAAGAGATGCAACATCCCACGGGTTCTGTGTCCAATGGCCTTAGCAGGAAGGTTGCTTCAGAATTTGGCACAAACCATGCTACTGTTCATGGAAGCAAGTTACCTTTTCCTGGATTACTTGGGACTTTGGTTTGCTGCCAGGACTCACTTTTTTTATACATGGAAACACATGTCTTGCCTACATAAAATTCAGTTTCATCTCAGGCATAAACACTTTTATTTTTGAGAAGAGCTGTATGTTCCCTCTGGTTTAGAAGACCTTGCTTACAACCAACAACAAATGGCCTTGGGCCACAGCCTTCAAGATATAATTGGAATTTTAGGAGTCATGATCCCAGCAGGCTTCCATAAGCTCCAAGATGGGGGGGGGGGGGAAGCTACTGGCTGATTCTAGAACATGCCATGCTGATCTACACCTCCATACTTTCCCAGAAATGCCTTCCCTACTTTGTCCCATGAATACCTTCATATGTCCGGTATCTCCTTCAAGAGTCAGCTAATGTGCTCACCCCTCTCTAAAGCCTTCATCAGTGACCTGCCTCATGAGGACATTTTCTCTCCTGCCCCAGGATGAGAGACAGTCTCAGGACCTCTAGTGTGTGTGTGTAGCAGGCACCTGTAAATGTGTTGATAGCTGGTGTGCTGAGTGATTTGTCAAGGGTTCTATCGTGACCATGGCTTGTACTTTCTCAGTAGATGAGACATCAGCATAGGTATATAGGATGATGGAAGCATGGTCAGAGAAACGCAACACTGCTGACTTTGAAGCTGGGGGAAGGGGACCATGAGCTGAGGAACGTGGACAGTCTCTAAAAGCTGGGAAACACAGGATAAAGGATTCTCCACTAGAGCCTCCAGAAAGGAATGCAGACCTGCTGATTTTAACCCAGTGAGCCTTCTCGCCTCTTGAACTGTAAGAAAATAAATGTGTTGTTTTAAGCCACTCAGTTTGTAGTAATTTGTTACAGCAGTAGAACACTTGCACACCCGTCCAAAAAGACCTTTTCCTATCCTGCCCTCATGCTCCAGACCTACTTGGTGTATGCCAGAGAGGGTAACTTAGGTTACCAACATTGGGGAATTTTCCTGATTCAACTACCTGAGCTTCTGAAGACCCAGGAGAGCCCAATATTAATGCAGTTGGTGAGTTTTCATGAAGGTATGTTCTGTATGGACACCGTGGTAGGAGCTACGGGATTATACAGGGTCAAATATGCGCCAGCTTGCTCACAAACTGTAGGATAGATATAGGATATGTGTGTAGTGACCAAAAGCAGGTTCACCAGAGGAACAGAAAGTGGGGCTGGCCCTGAGTAAGGTTTAGAAGGTAGGTCATTCTGACAGGACAAATGGCATGGACTGTCACCATGGTAGCACTCTGCCCTCTCTACACCCTAAGGTGTATTTTTACAAAAATTAGCATTCAAGTTGACAGTAAATCTTGAGAACACAGCACAGAAACACTGGAACACAGATTACAGATGGGAAAAAGTAGCGAACACTGTCAGAGAGAAAGGGCACAATCCACTCTGAGGAACACATCAGGCATTAGGGAGCCATGACAGATTCTTGAGAAGTGGCTACAGTGAGGTTAGCATGTGCAGGATGAGCAGGACAGAGACAAAGGAGAAAGGGAATCTGGGGCAATTATCACATTTAGCTCTGAAGCCAGATCATTGACTTTTCCTACCATTCCCAACACAGTGAGTCTGACAGATCTGAAGTTGTTTTTTTAATTACCATTGACAATAGTGTGAACTTCATTCACTTAATCTCCATTAAAGTCATTGAGGATGATGCACTGACTTTTTAAACAACTAAAAAAGGAAAAAACCCTGAAAATAGAGTCTCAAAACTTCCCTATCGGAAGCTCATCACGCCAGACCAACAAATACCACTGTTAAAGGTAAATAATGAGGGCATAAACACAGAGCCATTTTTACTCCCATTCTCTATTAATTGCTGACATATTAATGATATTTTAACAAACCATCTGTGACATTCTTGCAGCCTAGCCTCCAAAGGTAGGTGTTGGTCTATAAATAAAGGATAATGATAAATAAAACTGTAACTAATATCCATCTAGCTTTTTGCATTTTTCATGGCATTTTCACATGCATTATGCCCCTGGACTTCACACACACTGTGTGGAGTTGGTCTAATAGACACTTAGAAAGGTTGAAAGCCAGGAGCCCACCCCAGGTGGCAAAGCTCAAAATCCTTTGCTCTTTCCACAGAACCCCAGTGCTTCTTATGTTTGAACAAATGACACAACATGTGTGAGAAGAGACAGGACGTGAAGCCGGATGATATAATATCCAAGCTGAAACACCCGGCAAAGCTAAGGCAGAACCCTGACTTCCCCCAAAGCCAAAGCAAGAATGGGCCCCACCAGACCCGAAGTCCTTATTCCAGGTCCAGAGGTGCTGAAATGGAAGCTGCCAGGCAGAGAACAGGTCTGGATCACCCAGAAAATGTACCTCCTGTGAAGAGTGCAATTGCAGTGTCCTAAGTTGTAAGGTATCTGGACTCTTTCCCACCTAGTTCAATCTGGGCACCAAGGACTGTTGTACAAACACTGAGCCAAACAGATCCCACCACGTCCCCTGACCAGGCTCATTCCAGACCAGCCAGCTAGGAAAGGAGGGAGGCGGGAGCTGGGCTGATAGGAAATTAAAAAATGAGCTCTGAAATGAGCTCTTTAAAACTCTCTTCTTCTTCCACTCAGAATGTCCACACTTATCAGCTGGGTTAAGTGGACTCACGGTCACCCAACCCGGCTGCAATGACCTTTGCCATCAACATGAACAGGGTACCCACCAAGCAGATACCAAAAAATAAAAATAAAAATAAAAATAAAATGCATTCCCTATGCAACCAGACTGTCTTCATCTGGGGAATGCCATTTCTCTGTCACTTAAAAAAATATATATGGGATTTGAGGGAGGAGGAATCCACAGATTTGGATGAAGCCATATGCCAGGCACTGCACTGGGCTCTCCACAATATTTTCTTACTGATTTCTCATAAACACTGTGCCAAGTTGATACAAAAGCCCCACTGTACAGAAAAATAGACTGAGGATCCAAGAGTGTAATAAATTCCCCCATGGTCACAGAGTGCCCCTGTCACTTAGAGGTTAAAAATAGCTCATCTCTGACATCCAAAATACATTATGATGTGCTACCTGCCTACTTGGGTAGCACACAACTAGGACTAAATCCAAGCCCATCTTCCTCCAAAACTCATGTTCCTGTATTTGTTGAAGAATCCAATAAATAGGTGCCAAAGAAACAGGTGAATATAGGTATTTCTACCACACCATGCTATCTTCTTTGTGATGGGATAAACAGAGAGGAAAAAGGATTTAAGTTAGAATGAGATAAAAACAACAACCAACTGGGATCAATGGACAAACCTGGTGAACGACCAGAGTCTTCACAATAACACTCACCTGGGAAAGCAACCACATAATTTAAAGTATGTCTGGGGCACTGACACCCCTTGGAAAACATGGCCCCAGGGAGACTGTCCATCTTGGTCTGGGTGAGGAGTGTGGTGAAAAGCAAAGAAGCTCCCCACTCTCCCCAGTCAATTCACAGCCCCGCTCAACAGTGCTTTTTCTTGGGTGATTCTCCCTCCTGAGACAGTAGCAGTGACATTTCAAGGCTGATCCCTCCCATGCCCCACTTCCCACCCCTGATGGCTGGGACTTGAATCCAATGCCAAGGCCAGCCTCCAGTAACCAGACACAGAGCCAGTGCCTCAGGAACCTGAGCAGCCACCACAAGGCGACAGATATGCCCAGGAGGAAGCTTATCAGCCTTTGAAGCGCAGAGCTGACTTGACCCATATGGGATGGTGATGGAGCCAGCAAGGGCGGGTTGATTCTATCATGTTGATGTGGATCAACATTTCATGGGAGACTCAGTCCCTGTTTTATCATCTTCCTCTCCACTCCAACCACTGGCATCATCCTGAAGGACATGAACATGTAGAGCTGACTCAGCCAACTGCTTGTCAGGGTGTTATGAGAAGTGATTGAGAATGGAAAAGACCCCCTACCTTCACATTGCAGCCTGAACAATGACTCGTTGGTGGCTCCTTCTTCAATCTTTCTTCCCTCTCTGCCTCAGTTTCTTATCTGTAAAAGAGGGATTGCCATGAGATTTTGTAGCAAAATCCATCTAAAGCATTTAGCATTATGCTTGGATAATGTTCGTGACCATTTTCACCTCCCCATCAGCAGCCACACCCTGGATCTGATGGCCACCCAGAAAGTCTCTGGCTTTGAAATCTTAAAATCTAACATCTGAACACAGCCTAGGTCTTCTCAGGACCCTTAATCATCTGTCATCTTTGGTCTGACTTCATCATGATCTCCCATCCTCAGTTGTCCTCCACGCATACCAGCTCCCTGTTCCATCCTCCTCTTCATCCCAGGGCTCTAATCCATCATTTTATTGTTCTCTCACTCCTTGCTCTATAGCTCCCCGGCCACACTTCCTGTACATAGAATCACAGGGCAACCAATCATCTGCTCCTGTTGCTGCCCTACTAGTTCCCTCTTTATTCCAGAGATAATGACCCAGTGATGCCCTATCCTGGGCCCTATCCCAATGGTGGCATTAACACCCCTTGGTCCTCAGGTAGTTCACCTCCATTGCTCTACTTTGACCTGCTATACTCTCTCAAGCCCCCAGCCCCACTTTGCCCCCAGTCTAATGTGCTTCCTACCTCAAACTGATAAGAGAGGGATTACATGTAAAGTCCCTCAGTGTTTTGTTTCATTATCCACAAATCTGGAACCTTCCACATCTCTTCTTACCACATCCTTTTCCTCAGAGGCAGATGAGTCTGCTTCCGCTTTCCTCTGTACCATGCATCACTCAGGAGTCTTACCCATCAGTTATCACTTCTGTATTCTGTCCTGCCAGGCTTCCCCTCACCCAAGACCCCTTGCCCTCAGCATATAAATATGCTCAGACTTCCCACATGTCAAAAGCAAAAGGAAAATCTCTCTTCACCCTCTACTCCCCTCCAGCTCCCTCATACAAACTCCTTCAAAGCATTGTCTACACTTGCCCTCTTTGCTCCTTCACCTTCCGCTGGCTGAGCAGTCCAGCTCCCCCTGAGATTGCTGTAAGAAGGTCCATAACAAACATGGAGCTGCATTTGGCTCCTCTTCCTCACTTCTCCCATCTAAGAATCTAAAGTTCCATCAACTCTGATGCTCCCTGCATAACAGCTTTTAACTCTGTCCCATCCGTCCATTCAACTATCATTGACATGTCCTGGCCTTCCAAACTCATCCAAAGACACCTAAATCATACCCCTCCCTGATCTGGCCTCTACTCCATGCCAAAGAGGGAAAATAGGAATGTTTCTCTCCTTGCTCAGCATTCTAAAGTGGTTCCCACTGCATCGCAGGGCAAATCTGCTCTCCTCTGCATGATGTATGAAGAAGGTTCTTGAAGATCTGATAGTAGTGAACGTGGCCACCATAAGGGTTAACTGAAGTATGGTGACTGAGGATCCAAGTGTTCATGAGCTCCCCTCAGTCAGGGTACATATCATTTCCCTCTTCTGTAGAATGCTTTTAGGAGGAGATTAAAAGGTCTTCAAAACTTTCAGAGGAAGCTTATCAAATGTTGGCATTTCAGAGGAAATTCATCAAGTATTAGAATGCTTTTATGGCATAATGTTCTTTTTAGGAACAAATTGTATATGGCTATTTCTTGAGATGTTTGTCCTATTGTAGAAGGCACCACTTAACAGAGAAGATGCCATGAGAGGTGATATTTGCAAGTCTAGGACCAAAGGGTCCTTCCTCCTGCCCACAGCATACCCAACTGTTCATTCCCACTATCAACCCTCAGATTCCAGCATTCTGACCTAGATCTATGCGGCAGTCATCACTCTGTTCCTTTCCACATGAGGACCCTGATATTCCAAAATGAAAGAGGATTTTCCTTAGGTCCTATTTCCAATGTCCATAGCAGAGTTGGGATCAAAACCTGGTCTCCTGCCACTGTGGTATGGGGTGTCTGCCCATAGATATCAAAAGTCCAGTAGGAGAAACCCCTTAGTTGCTGGGCCACATGTGTGTCAGCACAAAGGCTGTGATAGATAAGAAGGCCTCGAGGCCACAGGCAACCACACAGACAGATGACGAGGAGGAGGGAAAGGAAGAGGGGAGGACTCCAAGGAGAGGAGTAGGGATAGGACGCAAGCAGCCACAGGAGCCCAGGATGAAAGGGGAAGCAGGATATGCTGAGCCCCCAAGCTTGGCCCCATAGGAGACCCACTCCGGAGACTGAGTACTGTATTCCCTGCTCTAACTTGAGAATCACTGAGTGTCCTCCTCTGAGTCAGACAGTATTCTTACCAGAACCTTCAGTCCAGCCCTAGAACACTAAGCAGATGGCAGTCAGATCACCACTCTGTTGTCTGATTTTTTTTCCTCCCACCAGTTTTCAGGTGAGCCAAAAGCAAACAATTCTGCCCTACTGCAGCCCTCTGGTGGCGCAGCCAACTCCACGCTAGATGGCTCCTGCCCTCCAAGTCAAAGGCACAGTGTCACTGGCATGGTTGGTACCCCCTGCACCCCAGCATAGATCTGCTTCCCTTGCACACATGCACACATGCACACACACATGCCCACACACACAAGCTTTCCCTCAACCATGGTCTCAGACTCAGTGAAGGACCAGCTTCTCCACCCAGTCACTCAACCTCAAACCAAGGAATCAGCTTCAGTCTTGCTTTCCAAGCAGCCCATGGAGCCAAGTCTGTCTAATCCCCATGAGATGTCTCCCTCCTCCTAGGCCACACACTCCCCATCCCAGCCCAAACCTCTTCATCCCACACCTGGATTATGTCTCCCCCATCCTTATGTACCCTTCCATCTAACCTCTCCAAGCAAAATATAAACACGTAACTCCTCTGCTTAACTTCCTTCAGCTCCTGTCCACAATAAATTTCAAGCTCCCCATTGTCCACATCAATGAATCCCAACCCTTCAGCTTGCTAATCATTGAAAACCAATCATCCATTAATTCATCTACTCAACAAATATGTATTGAGTATCTACTCCACGCCAGGCACTATTCTAGGCACTTAGAATAAATCCGAGGCAATGACCCCTGCCTTCATTAATAAGTATGTAAATTACACAGCATGTTAGAAGGTGGTAAATACTATGGAAAAAGGAAGATGGAGGACAGAGAAAGGAGATCTGGAGTGCTGGGGAGGGGGTGGTCAGACTCATCCTGAGAAAATGACACTGGAGCAAAGACTTGAAGGAAGTGGTGCTGTGAGTCTTGAGGATATCCAGGAAAGACCATTCCACACAGTGAGAGGAGTTGGTGCAAAGGCCCTGAGGTGGGAACACACCTGGTTCCTGGGAAACAGCATGTAGACCAGTGTGGACAAAAGAAAGTAAGCAAGAGGGAGAGGAGTGGGGGGATACCATCAGGGAGGGTAAGGGGGCCAGATCGTACTCCCCTCTCACTCCCTAACCTGCACCTCATGAGTCTTTTCCCTAACACATGCCACTATTGCAATTCCCCAGCAGGTTGGGCATCCTCATGCCTCAGCACTTATGCCTATGTTCTGACACCATACTTAACTGACCACCAACCCTCCTGCCCCCCCACAGAGCTCTGACCATCCCTTTTCCTCTGCTCCCAGCTTCTGTGACCATAAAGCTATGAGAGCACTAAACACACTGAAATGCAATCACCCAGCTCCTGGTCCAGATCATCCTCTGAACCGAGATCCCTCAGGAAATGAATCCCATCATCTCATTCCTCTCTTCTTCCCTAAGAAGCACCACGTGACTGGTTACAGGGAGGATGGATAAAAAGAGAAGAGGCAGTAAAGGGGAAGAGAGAGGCAAGTTGGGAAGTAATGCTTTGCCTAACAGTTGAGATTATATTGGCCAAATACACACTTCAGCTCTCTGAAACTCAGTTTCCCTATCTGTAAAATGAATATAACAATCTTGGTTCCATCTACCTTCCGGAGTTATTCTATGGGTAAAAAGAATAGATATGGACACACCTTATGGAGTGGGGCTAACCAAGAGCAAAAGGTTATTATTATTGTTCCACAATAATGTTGTTCCACAATAATTGTTGCTACCTAGCAAGTCCTTTGTTCTAGATAAAAAGATGCCTCTGGTTCCAATCATATCACAGTTATGTGCCCTGGGTTCCAGTAGAGGGATGTTGGAGTAAGGATTATCTTGTGTCACGTGGGATCTCTTTGCAAAATGGAACACGGGGATCCTGACTCCCTGTGGAGAAGAGCCCCCTGGGTGATGAATTGGAGGGTCCTTCGATTGATCAGTTCACACTCTGTCCAGCAGGTCCAGCAGGCACTCCACTGCCTGCCGTGGGAGTGCAAGCTGCCCCTCCCCCAGCCCATCGCCACCCCCACAAATTGTCAAAAACGCACCGTGATAGATTGAGCTCCCACATGCCACAAGGTAAGTGTTTAAATCTTTTATAAGACAGTCAATGGCCTTTATAAACCCTCAGACAAGAATTACACTGTGTCTGAGATGGGGCTGAAAGTCAATGGGAAATTGATTCTGTCTAGCTGGTGCTGTTTCAAGGAGGAGGCTTGCTGGGTGCCTTTGGGACCAAACGTGCCATCTCCCATGTGCCCCAGGGTGTGGCGTGTCACATGCTGAGAATACTGAGATACCGGGGCCCATTTCTGGGCAGAGGCCAGAGGTAGCTGTGAGTTTCCACCACAGGAAGACCCTGGAGGGCATCGACCAGCACCAGGGATGGTTATGAAGTATGTTTACCTTCCCAGGAATTCATGCCAGACCAATCTGATGCCATTCCTTACACCCCAGGTGGAGAAGCCAGAGGATGATAAATGGCCATTGATCTGGAGGCAACCATCGGGGGTGAGGCACACCTACAATTACTCTCCTTTGCTAATGACCCCATTAGCCATTGGATCAAACACAGTTTGAGGTCATGATGATGCTGTGGTTATTTTTCTGCCAATACCCATCAGCCTGATCCACACTGTCCTTCCAGGGGTGCCAAAGTGGGCAACAAGGACCCCTTGCTTGCGACTGGGGAGCCCAATGGTCCCGGTGTGCTTACTCTGTCTGCAGCACAGGTCTGGTCACGACAAGAATGGCTCTGGGTCAGAAGTGAGTGGATGCACCTTGGCAGGTAAACCAAACAGCTCCCATTCTGGCAGAGGCAGCGGAAAGTCCCCACTGGGGAATCGGGCAAAGCTGGAGCTGGAGACCTGGCCCTGGGATTTCCTGACCAAGTGACCTCGTAGAAACCCCGTCCCTGCCTGGGGCCAGTGCTTCAAGTGTAACTCGGGGATGATGCTCCTTCTGTCTCGTGGGGCCGCTCTGAGGATGGAATGTGAGAGCACACGCTGCATGCGGGGCACAGACAGGCGCACAGTGGCTCTCGGCTCTGCCCCCTGGCTGGCGTTGAGCCCAGAATTTGAGGAGCAGGCAGACTCTCCCTTGGAAGCAGATGGGCTGGAATCCAACTATGAAAATGGTAACTCAGTCTTATGTACTGACCACATGCAAATACTGGAACCACTGTTCGTTGTGCATCCTCTGGATCTTTCTGTGTCCCCACTTTATAGGTAAGGATACCGGGGCCTGGGGAGTTTCAGGAGGTCAGTTCATCCAACACGAGCGAACACTGAGGATGCAGTTACTGAGGGCCTACTCTGCACCAGGCACCATCCGAGGGACCCGGTGATGAGGCTGAGCGAGACAGAGGCTGCTCTGAGGTCAGGCGGAGGCAAAGCCCAGACTAGAATCGAGGTCTCCTGCCATCAAGGGATCCTTCTCTGTCCCCTGCCATTTCTCCCACGAGAAAGGACTCCTCAGAGAATCAATGCATGTCCCAGCTCAAAGTGTCCTTGACATTTCTCCAGACTCCCCAGCTTGCTTTCCAGATGAGGTCGTGTTTTCCAAGGCCACACGGTGAAGGCGGAAAGGAGCTGCAGTCTTGAAATGAGACTGGTAGAATGTCAGGTCAGGCTTGCTTTCTTCTCAGGCTGCTCATTTTCTGGAATGCCGCACTTTATCCCCACAGGCAGGTCTATAGGAAGCCAGCAGTCTGGAGTGTGCCGCGGACAATGGGAGGGAGGCAGAGGCGAAGGTCTCTGTGAGCATGAACTATTCAGAAATATTTGCGTAGCCCACAAGGGAAACTGCCTCATCAGGCTCAGATAAAGGGGTGGAATGAAACAGCATCCCCATATCCCTGCTCTTCTCTCTTTGGTTAAGTAACACCATTGGTACTAGATAGTCAGGTAGCTTTGAACTGAAAGGAGCTTTATTTGAAAACCCTTCAGGGTGCCAGAGAAACAGTCTTTTTCCACATCAGCAGTCTACCCAAGGCAGACTCGGCAAAGAAGAGCAAATATCACCGGCTGCTACAGAGGGATGGGAGCGGGGAGCAGGGTGGTGGTGGGATTATTAAGGATGAGGTCAGTCAGGAAGGGATGGCAAAGAAGAGCCTCTCTGTTGTCAGACAGAGTCACAAATAAACACTTTGGCAGCTGGACATTCAGCTCTTAAACCCTGCAAAATGAGAAAAACCTTGTATGGTCAGAAAGGGTATATTGTCTGATGAGGTGAGACAGCTCAGAGTGGGATTCAGGCCAAGAGCCACTCAGCCATTCACATGAGCATATAGAGCTATTCACATGAGGCTCAGCCTTTCCTACCTGGAAAATGGGTACAAAGCAAACACCCAAGTGCTTAAGGGTGATGTTTCCATGCTGCCATAAAATTTAAAAATCCAGCGTGTAGACTTCTATTCATCTATCAGACAACCTTTGAACACCAACTACAAACCAGCACCATGCCAGGCTCTGGGAACTCAGCTATGAGTCTTCCTCTCTGCCTTTATGGAATTTAATATTTAGCAAGGAAAACAAACATGGAAAAGTACAGTTACAAGATGGATGGTGGTAGTGGCCTGTGTGCCCATGAGGCCAGGGGAGGAAGAGGCAAGGGGCTGTGGAGATGGCAGTGGAGGGTCTGAGGGGTTGCAAAAGTGACCAGCATAGTAGGGAAAGTGATTACATACAGGAGAATTAGACAAATAACTATATTGATGATAATGAGAGTCAGGTTTCTGATGGTCAGAGAAGGACTTACAAAGATGGAAATGGAGATTAGAATTGGAGGTATCTGAGGCAGTGCATTGGAAATAAAGGTATTGGTATTAATTGAATTTTAAAAAAAATTATATATGAAAATAGATATCAAAATCTATTTATATCAGTGGCTATCAGCCAGGAGGGATTTTGTCCCTCATGGAATAATGGCAATATGAGAAGATACCTGGGGTTAGTAACACTGGAGGAAGGATTATCTACTGATATATAATAGGCTCAGGCAAGGGATGCTGCTAAACACAGGGCATCCTCATAGCAGAGAATTATCCAACCAAAATTTCAACAGTGCCATGGTCTAGAAACCCTGTCATAGATGGGTGTGTGCATGTGCACATGTGTGGATGGATGGATGGATGGATGGATGAATGGATAGACAGACGGGTAGCTAGAGATAAAGACAGATGGATGTATGTGTGTGTGTGTGTGTGTGTGTGTGTGTGTGTGTGTATAGGATTTCCTACCTCAGTTGTTTGAGTGGACCAGAAGCAATGACACTCCAGTAGTTATGAACACATCCATTGCTCAGAGCTTGGTTTCTAAATACCATTACCTGCTAAAAGGAACCAAATTTCCCTGGAGAAATAGCTAATTCCAGAGGTGGGGCAGGAAAAGTACGAGGTGACCTTGGAATATCTTTCTATGCCAGAATACAGAGAAGTACTCAAAGAATTATGAGAATATGTTCAAAAGGGCACAAGGAGCCAGCTTCAAGAATCTCCCACTGGCTAAATCTGGACAATCTGAACATCAGAATAAATAATAATAGGAACATATTGGGCGCCTGGGTGGCTCAGTTGTTAAGCATCTGCCTTCAGCTCAGGTCATGATCCCAGGGTTCTGGGATTGAGCCCCGCATCGGGCTCCCTGCTCCACGGGAAGCCTGCTTCTCCTTCTCCCTCTGCTGCTTCCCCTGCTTGTGTTCCCTCTCTTGCTGTGTCTCTCTCTGTCAAACAAATAAAATTTTAAAAAAATAATAATAATAGGAACATATTTAACCCACTGAATAAAATAAGAATCTATGCATTCATACTGATATAAATAATTAAATTAACAAATAAATGAGGGAGAAAGGGAAGCTCTTCCTTATAGTAGAATACCAACTAAAAAATGTAGAAAAATTACGAAAATAGAAAATCCCCATTTGGCAACCATCACAGTGGTGGTTAACTCAGCAGGAAGCATCAATAAATACTAAGGCCAGTGGGCAGAGGTTTGATGAAGTACAGGATATTGACGTCTGTCCTTTCAGAGAATCTTCCCATAAAAATACTTTTATTTTTTTTAAAGTTTTTAATTATTTAAAGATTTTGTTAAAAAAATACTTTTAAGTTATAAAAAGAAACTAGTGACTTGGTAGAAAAACCCAGCAGACACCAAGTTGACCAGGTGATCAAAATTAGCAAAAGGGCAGGATAGTTTGGCATCGGTGTGGTCCACTGAGAATGCAGCATCATTTCCATGGCATTTCTCCCCAAAATGGACAGCTAAATTCTGATCATGAGGAACCAACAGACAGACCCAGGCTGAAGTACATCCTACAGAAGAAGAGTCCTCTCCTATTGAGAAATGTCAAGTCATTAGGGACAGGATATGGAACGGTTCCAGATTGAACCAACTAATGTATGTGTGCAATTCATGACAGGAGATTGGATTCCAGACTAGAAAGGAGGAGGATATACTGATGGGGTAGTTGGGGAGACTTGAATAGGGATGGATGACTGCCCTCTCTCAGTGTTGAGTTCCTGATTTTGATGGCTGTACTGGGGGAATTAGAGAGTTTTCTTGTTTTAAGGAAACATATACTGGCATTTTTAGGGAGGATGGAGTATTGTATATACTACGTGCTCTCCAGTGAATCAGAAATTAATAATAAAAATTGGTATGTATATATGCACATACATGTACTCACATGGCAAAGAGAGAACAACAGGAGAGAGGGAAAAGTTCAGTAATGGAACAAATGAGGTAAAAAGGTTAAAAATTCATGACTTTTAGGGAGTTTGAAGTTATTTTTTAAAAACAATATAAGAATATGTGCTACATAAACTATTTTACAAATTACAAAATTATACTCATACAGTAGGATACCCACATTATACACAGGCAACCCGCCATGCACACACACATATGAAAAATACAAAGAAAATATACAAGTATGTTACTCATGGTTATCTCTGGATGATTACATTATGGTAAATTTTTGTCTTTCTTATGTTTCCCCATATGGTCCAAAATTTCTCCTGTGAACATACATTGTCTATTGCTTTACAATTAGAAAAGAGCATTATGCACATCATAAAATAATCTGACAAAAAGAAATAATGAACTTGAGTTCTAAGAACATTTTTTCTCCATTCAAAACTGGCCCCCCAGTCAACTACATCACAGAACCGCCTAGCAGCTGCTTGGGGCATCCTTCTGGCTGGATGAGGCAGAAGGAGCACAAAATAAAAGTCTGGCAGCTCTGGCCTGTGCTATGCTCCTGTCCATCGGTCAGGCCTCCCTCATCTGGGTAATACAGTTCATGGTCTATCCCTTGGACCATCATCAAGACTCAAAGAGACTTAAAACATAGACCTTTTTACCCTGTAAGGTGTGTGTGTGCGGGAGGTAATATGAGCACACAGGTAATCATCTTCACTCTTGTAATTAATTAATAATTACCGCCATTGGGGCAAGCTCTTTACCACCTTCAACTTACTCAATCCTTAATACCAGTATCACTAAGCATACCCATTCCACAGAAGAGAAAACAAATGCACAAAAACATTAAACATGCATTTGTCTAAAATCACCCCTGCGAGGGACAGAATCAGGATTCATACTTGGTGCTGGCCATAAGACACTGGACCCATCAACTCCACCATCCCCAGGATGCCTGCCTTCCCTTGGGAAAAGAATGGTCATCTCCTCCGAAGATGCCCTCCAGGCAGAAAAACAATGCAACTTTAAGTAGATTGGATATTTCGGAAACTCTCCGGTCTCAGTGACAGTTGCTCTTCCAGTCTTTCCTCCCACCAGGAAGACAGCATCTGGGCATCTCTTTACAGGTCCTCCACGCATTCCAGTGCTCTGATCCAGCTCCAACAGCGCCCCTAGTAAAGGCCCCGCCACTTCAAGGCTGCCTTTGTCAGTCATGACAATCCAGGATTAATTAAATAAAAATGTTGAGGCAGAAGAGGAAATATCCCCATGACAGCTCCCCTGAGCCTGGCATCCCACGTGATGACTCCTGGGTCACTGGCAGGAAGTCAAGTGTGCCCGGGGAAGCTAGCTGTGTGCATGGTCACTTCATTCAAGGCCAGCAACACACAGGTAATTCCCAGGGATCACTGGTTAAGTGGGTTCCTTATCTTATTTGGTGTTTTTAATTGTTCTTATTTGCAAAAAACAAACAAACCTTCAGAGACTACACAGGATAGGAAAAGCCATTTATTTCCACCTGTTAAGTTGCTTAATTTCTTCCAGAATGAGATCTTCCCTTTGACTTTGGCAATACTGGGAAGACTCAAAGTATATGGAAACGATCAGTAGGTCTTCTGAAATGAAGGATTCTACTTAACAGTATGCCCGTCCTAACTAAGCCTCCGCTGTTTTTATTCTATGGTCTCTTTTCTTGAAGTTGATGTGAGAGGCAAACAAAAATACCTTGAGAATTAGAATCAGATAAAGTCAGCACTTCTAGGGACATGAAAGGCAACAGAATCCAACAAGGTCTCTTGAAAAGGGAGAAACCAAGTCCTAGACAGTGGATGTATCTTACTCAGTGTTACAGAGTCACACTGTGGTCCAGCTTGAACTCGAAGTCATAAGCCCGAACTGTCAGTATTCAGAATGCCTGGGATGGAAATCCGTTCAAGGGTTGGCAGTCACCAGACTGCAAGCTCACTGAGGGCAGGCACTGAGCATGCTCCAGGGGCTTAGCAAGCACATGGCACCTGTACGTACCCAGCAAGCATTTTTTTCTTTTCAACTGAAGTATAATTAACATACAGTGCCATATTAGTTTTAGGTGTACAATATGATTCAACCACTCTATACATTTCTCAGGGCTCAGGATTAAGTGTCCTCTTAATCCCCTTCGCTGATTTCACCCATCCCTCCACCTACCTCCCCTCTCTGGCAACCACCAGGTCTCTGTATTTAAGAGTCTGGTTTTCTGTGTGTCTCTTTCGGGTGTTCATTTTTGTTTCTTAAATTTTACATCTGAGTGAAATTATATTGGTGTTTATTTTTCTCTGACTTATTTCACTTAGTATTATACCCTCTAGGTCGATCCATGTTGTTGCAAATAGCAAAATCTCATTGTTTTTTATGGCTGGGTACTATTCCATTGTGTGTGTGTGTGTGTGTGTGTGTGTGTGTGTGTGTGTGTGTGTACATTCCACATCTTTATCCATCTGTCCTTGGATGGACATTGCGCTGCTTCCATATCTTGGCTCCTATAAATAATGCTGCAATAAGTACCGGGGGGCATATATCTTTTTGAATCAGTGTTTTTCTTTTCTTTGGGTAATCACCCGGTAGTGGAATTACTGGATCATATGGTAATTCTATTTTTAATTTCTTGAGGCACCTCCGTCCTGTCTCCCACAGTGGCACAGGACTTAGCCTGCAGATGGCACTCATAGGTACCCAGCAGGCATTCTGGAGCAAAGAAGTGAACGATTTCCAGGATCATTTTAGTGAAATTCTAAAAACATTTATAAAAGCATCTATTTTAAAACATTTTTATTTGCATTTAAAATAAAGTTCTATATGGCCAAGCCCAGACGGGTCTCATGCACATGTTTACTAAACAAAAGATGACTAGTGCTGTGATAATTAATCAGTTGGCATTGACTGAAGCTCTTAATGAAATGAGGCATGAACTGTTTGAGAAAGCAATTGAAAACCATCATACATGCCATGAATCATCTCTCGAATGCACATTTATTAAATCAGAATTCATAACTTTGATATTTTATCTAACAGGTTTGTTACCCTTTCGAGACTCTATTGGTGAATAAAAAGACAGATGTTTCCAGAGCTAAATTGGAGGAGGGATGAGGGAGGGCGAAACCAGCCAGACATCAATTAAAGGGAATAGGCAGCAAAATACCATTACCCAATGTCTGGGTTGTGTGCCATCGTCTTGAAATAAAATTCAAAGAAACCTTTGCAAATGAACAGGTACAGAAGCAGGATGCATCCTGAAGGTTTCCGGGGTCTGCCTGATAGCAGGCAGATGTGGGGATGGTTCCAGAGGTGGCAATTGGTTTGGGGGTCACAGAGTTGATTGTCATTAAGGGAAACATCGGTCAAAGAAGAGTCAGACTAATGCAAAACCCTATTTTTACTTCCTGAGGGTGCCAGAGAGCTAGAGGGGAATCAGAATCCTTTCCCATTTTCAGGATCTTCAAAGCACCTGTTCCTTTTAGCTGAAGCAAATATATATCACATCAGTGTCACATCCCATGACTATTGTCCCAGGCACCTCTTTGGATGATCCAATAAAAGTGGATTGAGAAGCGTGTGAAGATGTTTAGCTCTTTTGACTGCTGTCAGCAGTAAATTGGTGGATAAAGGTGACACGGTCCCCCATGGCTCACAATTGCAACACTTCTTAGAGTCTCATCTTCATAAAAGCAGACCTGGAATCCTTCTAGGCAGCGCTCTTGTGCTCTTGTATAAAGGAGACCTTCCCTTTTAACTGCTTTGACACAATATGGCCATTCTCCTTCAAAGCCTTTCAGACCCACTCTTTCACCAGCCAGAATCATGGTCCAGCTGCTGAGTTACATGCCCCAGGAATGTTATGGCACTTTCTTCCTACAGAACAACACACATCTAAATAATAACTTTTCTCCACTGTAATCTGATTAGATTGCTGTCACTAGATTGCAATAAGCCAATCACAAGAGTGAACTTGAACATCAACACATCTAGAGAAAACAACCACCCCGATCATCATATGCAGGAGCAGCGGCCTCTCCCTTTTATCTATGTGAAGCAAAGGACATTCAATTCTAAACCCAAAAGCGAGTAGAACATGTACATGATGTGAGCAAGGCAAGATTTGCCAATGAGTACCACAACCACGTGCTGCCAACCTCTCTTCCATCTCTTCCATTTCTTTCTTTTTCTTTTGTAAGAAAACTGGAAAACAAAGGGTTCTGTGGAACACAGGGGCTTGAGAGTGATAGCAACTCCTAGTGCCCCATCCGGATCGGGGCTGGAAAGGAGCTACAAGTCACAGCGCCTTTTCTCTGGGCCAGTGGTTCTCCAACTGAAGGGTGCATCACAGCCACCCAAAGGGTTGTTAAAGCACCGACTGCTGAGCCCCACCCCAAGACTTTCCAACTCCCGGAGTCTGGGGTGGGGCCCAAGAATTTGCATTTCTAGCAAGTTCCCTGGAGATGCTGTGCTTGCTAGTCTGGGAGCCACAGTTGGAGATCCATGGCTCTGAGCAAAGTATCATTGGCAAAACCCCGCTACTTTCTACAAGGCAAGGTGGATGAGATGGAATTCACGGGCCTTCGGACCTATGTTCTCATCTTGTTTTAATGCCTCCAAATAAATGGATTTGTTGTATTTTTTTTTTAACTTCTCTGTTAATCTGCAGTGCTAGGCAGGCCCTTGAGTTTGAGACAGAGACAGAGCGAGACAGAGATTCACCCTCATGTCATTGATCTTCTTAGGATCATTAACGTAGGATGGGGAAAGTAGTCACCCAGAGATCCTCCAGACCCCTCACAGCACTGGCTCCCAGAGGAAACGGAGATCAGAGAGGCTGAGACATTTGCTGGAAGGCACAAAGCAGAAATGGAACTAAAACCCAGGGTTGCGGACCCCCAGTCCAAGGCCTTTCCTCTAGCTCGGCCCAACCAGCTCCCCGAGGCAGCGGTTTGAAATACGCAGCTGATGCCCGCAGAGTGATTTTCTGTTTACAAGACTGCGCCTCCCTGGACCAGTGGTTCTCACCCCTGGCTGGCTACACTTTAGAATCCCCTGGGGAGCTAGCAAATGTAATGACAGCAGGCCCCACTTCAGAGATTCTGATTCAATTGCTCTGGGTGGAGCCCAAGCACAGAAAATTTTTAAAGCTCCCCAGGTAATTCTAAAGTGTAGCTGAGCTTGAGAACCGCTACCTAAGCTGTGGGGTTCTCAAAAGCAGAATGTTCGTTCCCTAGGACAGTGCTTCGCAAACATCAATGAGCATGAGAATGCTCTGCCCCCTCAGTAGCTGGGCCCTAGGAGATTCTTAGCAAATACATGTTGAGTGAAAGACTAGAACACAGCTTTAAAAAAAAATCCCAGACTACATCAAAAACTAATGATGTAATGTACGGTGATTAACATAACATAATAAAATTAAATTAAAAAAAGAAATCCCAGACCAGCATCACTTGGAAACATGTTAGAAATGCAAAACTCTAGGTCCCCATCCCACAGGCAATGTTTCAGAGACCCCAAGGGGGAGCCCACCAATCTCTGTGTCAGCAAGCCAACTAGAACTCTAGAAGATGCTACAGATGCTACTCTTGAGGACTTCTAGAATAGACAAATGGAGAAATGGGTGGAAAAATTTCATCCGAAACATAAAACTAAAATTAGACTCTATGAGAGAATAATGACACATTGCCCAGAAAGGTGGTGATGGGTCATAATTGGGGGAGTTCAGGGCTTGTAGGGAAAGGGGGAGTCCAGCCCTATTAGAATAGATTATGTGTGAAGGGAGGATGGAGAAGTCATTGAGACCCCAATGGCAGACTCAGGGATGGCAGTTACCCAGTCATCTAAGAAAGAAGGGGGTGGGGACGGCAGGCATGTCACTGGAGAACAGAAGGCCATCATCAGGCACGCAGGGCACAGGGAGTCCTCTTGATCCTCACAAGAATGCTGAAGGTGACATACTGCAGGTACGCGAAGGAGACAACCAACATGGGGTCCTGGAAAACATGGACTCAGAAACCCCCCAAATCCTTTGTGGCACAGTAGCCACGAGTCCTTGAGCAAGGGACTTACGTTCCCCGGAATTTAGGTTCTTCCTCTCGGAGATGCACACCATAGCTACTTAGCAAGGTTGTTACAAAGTTACATAAGCAGCCAGCACAGTGCCTGGAAGGTAAGCAGCAGCCAGCAGTGTCCAGATGAGGAGGCAGGGCTCCAACTCACTGTCCTCGAGGTGCAGTAAGGGGAACAGGACAGTAGCTCGCTAAATCACAAGGGGGGAAGTGGCCCTCTCAGTGAGGACAGCGCAGGGGAAGGGTGTTTCATCTTCGAATCCTTCCAGTACCTGGTTGTTGCATCCCCGGGCTAGCCCACACCCACCAGCCTGGCAGGAGGGAGCCATCGGCCAGGAGAGATGGAGGCATTACACCTGCTCTGTAGTCCTTCTGGTCTCCATCCCAGCCCGGGGCCCCTGTCACCAGCCCCATGGCAGTGGGGGAGTCAGAGGGTCCATGAGCTTTCCCCAGCCTGCTGTTGACCCAGCCTTCACGCCCAGGTATGCTGAACTCAGAGTGGCTGGCAGGAAATAAAACCAATGGAGACATTTCTTGGAGTATTGTTTAAAAAAAAAAAAAAAAAATACCAAAGTGAAAGAACTCCACCTAAAGAAATTAACTTAAAAGCATATAGAAGCCGCCAAAAGCCCTCTGCCTTCATTTCAGAACTGAAAGGGCACAGTCTGGCTTTGAAAATGAGCACACGCTGCAGGTATGCACGTTTCAATGAAATGTGAGCATAGTCCCAGCTCCACCATTAACTGCTCACTTTACCTTGGCAAAGTAACACTCGGTGAGTGTGCTCCACGCACCAGGCATGGGGAGACCCTCTTCCCCAGAATTATCCAGTGATTCTTTATTCAATGATTCATAAGTGGTCTTTGTGTGCCGAGCACTGTGCTGAATACTGAGGAACAAAGATAGATAATTGGGGGGGGGGGGTACTCCGTCCAGCCCTCAAGGAGGTCACAGACTAGACTGCTGGAGAAAACTGTTCCCCTTTGATCCCCACAGGGACACTACTCAGTGGACATGTCTTTCTCATCTTACAGATAAGAAAACTAAAACTTAGGAAAAACAACCTTGATGCTTAAGTGGCAGAGCTGGGATATGAATTCAAGACATTGTGTCCCCAGTGATAAGGCTAGTTCCATATATACTGGGGGGCGGGGGGCAAGTCTCCTCTTCCCAACCTTCAGAAAGGCAAATAATATGATGACGTAAGCTTTTCGCTCCCCTCTGTTTCCATCTCTGCTACCGGCTGAGTCAATCCCTGGGGTTCAAAGCAAATATAGACCCATTCATAGCCCATTGCATGTTAAAGTCAATTTATCCAATCCTGTCATTTGAGACCCAGAGAGAAGGGAACTGCCTGAGGTCACACAACAGAACAAGACAGAGCAAGGACTTGAAAGCCAGCTCTTCCAATGCTTGGGTCTTGCCATTTTTAAACACAGACACACACATACATTTAAACAACTCAAGGTCTTGTCATAGTTACCTTTACTGCTAAGAAACACCAGAGGAAGAAGGGACTCTGTCTTCTCCCTCCAGCTTGGGTGCTAAGCATGCTCTCAGGGACTGGGGAGAACCTCTGGAAAGCTGCACCCAGCTAACAGGAATCCCAGCCCCCCACCCACGGAAGATTAACAGACAAAGCGTGGCTCTTTCATTCCCCAGCCACAGACAGAGGAAGGGGTAAAGAAAAACGCTGTAAATCAGCCACCACATAATCACGCGCATTTAGAGTTTGCTTGTAATTAGTCTGTATTCATAGTGCTGTTTGGGTAGAGAAATCTGTACCCAAGGAAACTCTGAAAACCAACATGTTTGTTTCGAGTGATTCATCTACAGGAACCATATGCCAAGTGACAGACAGCTGAGTTCCTCCACCGTCTGAGAGCAGTGAGAGAACCTAAGGTCATGCATGTGCATGCACACACCTTGATACAAACTTTGTGCTTCCCCCAGGCTCCCATCACCTCACCCGGCTCTAGATATGCTAAGGTTTCCTCTCAAGAAAGCAAAATTTTTTATCGACACGGCTGATTTCTCAGGGATAGGCAGTAAGTAAGGTTCATCACTGTGTTGAGGGTGGGGAGAAACGGCCGCTGGCTTCTATGAGACTCTTTCACACCAGAAAGTACACCAAGTGTTTACTTGCATTCAGTCCTCCAGGTGGTCCTGTGGAAGAATCACTGGATTACCTGAGCCACCCGTGACTTTTGCTGCATCTACACACTGAGTGGATTTAATTGTTCAGCTAAGATTAGATTGTCTTTTTTACCAGTAACAATAATAAAAATCACAGGGGCACCTGGGTGCCTCAGTCAGTTAAGCATCCAACTCATGATTTTGGCTCAGATTAAGATCTCATGGGTCATGAGTCCTGCCTCGGGCTCCTTGCTCAGTGGGGAGTCTGCTTGAGATCCTCTCTTCCTCTCCCTCTGCCCCTCCCACAACTCCTACATGCTCATGTTCTCTCTCTCTCAAATAAATAAATAAATCTTTAAAGAAATAAAAATCATGAATACTGAAGACGCAGGTATTGCAGTTTCCAAACTACATGCACATTAGACACTGCATTTGAGCCATGTGAAAACTTAAGCTAGTGATTTTGGACTCATATTGACAAAATCCGTATGCTACGTCCTCCAGGAAAAGTCAAAAGCAACAGTGAGGGCGCCTGGGTGGCTCAGTCATTAAGCGTCTGCCTTCGGCTCAGGTCATGATCCCAGGGTCCTGGGATCCAGTCCCACATCGGGCTCCCTGCTCCGCGGGAAGCCTGCTTCTCCCTCTCCCACTCCCCCTGCTTGTGTTCCTGCTCTCACTATGTCTCTCTCTGTCAAATAAATAAATAAAATCTTTAAAAAAAAAAAAAAAAAAAAACAGTAATGCTGGTATTTAAAAAAAAGAAAAGCAATAGTGATCTGACCTGTCTCAATTTCCATGTATGACACATCCCAAACTGCCCTCTCTTCCTTTCTGGAAACCCCTGTCAAAGCATGGAGAGTGGGGGCTATGGAGGTTAATGAGTTTCATCTTTGTCCTGGAGAAGAGGTAGGTTCTCCCAGCTTGAAGGACAACTGTTGACCTCATCAGCCTTCCCGGCCAACACCCTGCCTGCAGACCCAGTTCCATACCACTGGTTATCGAGACCCAGAAAGACCCTGTGCACCTGTGCACATTATGCAAACAGCAGAAAGAAAGGTGAGTTAAGAATGGATGGAATCACATTATGTGATAATCTACACATGCGTATTAGACATTGAACTCAACTCCCAATGGATATCCTGCACCTGTAAATGGCCCCCAGTTGACCACGGTAGACCTCTGTTGTCTGTTGACCACCACAGTTGATTGGGATTTTCATCTCCCCTGCTCAGCTAATTCCTGGCATGCAGTGCAGGTTCCTAAGTATTTGTTGGCTGACTCAACAAATCAAACAGAAGGATTGGGAGATCTATACCTCTTTTGTGGGTTTATTTTGTCAGGCTCTCCCCTCAACACACACCCTAGAGTCTAAGACAATAATTATCAATTTTGGCACCAAAATCACAATCAGGTTATCGATGACTGGGGATAATGAGCTGGAGCTTTGAACATGTACTGCTGTCTGGCACCACACTCCATTTGGCCCAGG
Organism: Halichoerus grypus; assembly: GCF_964656455.1. Taxonomy (NCBI): domain Eukaryota; kingdom Metazoa; phylum Chordata; class Mammalia; order Carnivora; family Phocidae; genus Halichoerus; species Halichoerus grypus. The sequence continues at coordinate 19,378,158 of NC_135726.1, read as the reverse complement.
ACAAGGCTCTGGCTTCAGTATGTTCTCAAGACATCTCGGGTGATTCTTAACTATGGATACGAGAGGGGGATAAATCCTATAGCAGTGGTTCTCAACATGTGGTTCCCCAGAAGAACAGCTTCAGCATCACCTGCATACCTGCTGAAATGTGACTATTTGGGTCCCCTTTCAGATTTACTGGGGAAAAAAAGAAAAAGAAAAAGAGAAAGCAGTGGAGGTGTTGTTTAGTTTTCACAGGCACTCCAGGTGCGTCTCGGGCGCTAGAACGTGAGAACCACCCAATTGTAGCCATGGAGGCCAGTGGCGTGTTCCCCGGGGCTCCAGGCCCCAGTGTGGAGCGATGGGGTGAGAGCCCCTCCTTCGGCTCGGAGCCTGAGATCCAGAGGCTGCCGCTCAGGAGGACCGCAGGAGCCGCGGCAGCTCCAGGGCATATATCACTATTCTCCTGTTCTAAAAATTGCTACATCTGTACATGCACAGGCTAATAAAAATGTCTTCTCTGTAGGGTTGAGAGCTTTATTATGCACTGCTGGGTGCCCCAGTTCTTCCAGGCCTTCTCTGGCCAGCCGACTGCAGGCTCCCCAAGGGCAGGCAGACACCCCAGCTCCTCTCCCCTCCTGCCCTGAGCCCGTCAGGACATCCCGCACAGCCTCCATCATCTTCCGCTGGCTCTCTGGGCTCTCCCTTCATCCTCGGGGTCCTGCCTGCTTCACTTGTCCTCTCCATTCATGGCGTTCCCCACTTCCCCAGCAAGACTCAGCCTCCTTCAGCCTTTATGGGCCCCTTTCCAAAGACCAGCCCCCCTGAAGGGACAAGGTCCTGCCTGCTCAGCCTCAGGCAGAAGCCCCAAGATAGCTCCAAGGGATGGAGGGGAGAGCAGTGGGGGCCCCCTCAGAAAGAACCAACAGGAAAGCAGGTGAATTTCCCAATCTGGTGAGAAGGAGGAAGTGGAGTTTCAGGGTCAGACAGACAGGCTGCCGGTCCTCGCTCCCCTCTGATGAGCCAAAGGACCTGGTCACATTCAGTATCTGAGATGCAGGCTGCACATCCATACAACCAGAGAAGCGGGTCCTCAACCCACTGGGGAAGGACTCAATGACCTGTGAAAATATCTGATGATATGTCGTTGTTTTCCCAAGCCCCTGTACAATGCCTATTGGGAAGGGAGGAGAGGTGGAGGGAGACAGAGGGAGAGAGGGAAGGAGGGAGGCCACCGCTTGACATAGAGTGCACCCACATCTCTCCATCCATCTCCTGGGATCTCATTCTGAGCCCAGTGTGGGCTGCTCAGGACAAATGTGAGCGGGGAGTCTTTTCCAGATACTTGTGCTTGGGGGAACTCCTAAGCCAATGACGGAGGCCCTTGGGCTGGTCAAGGGTAAGGAGAAGACAGGGACAGGAAGAGTAAGAAAAAGGACAAAAAGAGGGTGTGACAAGGTAATTCAAGCAACAATGATACAACAGCTAATGTTGGGCCAGGGCTGCATAGGCCATGTACTAGGCTAGAGGCTTCCTGGGGACCATCTCATTTACCCCCAAACAGGCTATGGGGGGAGGGTTTCTAACAGGTGGGAGCTGAGGCTTAAAGACATTTGACCAAAGACCCACCACATGCAGGAAGGGCTGCGTGCAGCTGGGACTAGCACTGCCCCTACCTACCCGAGACCGCACTCACCCCTTCTCCTATGTCTGCGGAGCAAGTCCCTCCGTGCCCACGTCCCTCCGAGGACAATGGCAGTGATAACACCCAGTCCTGCTATGTTGTGGCAAGGATTAAATGCATTGATTGACATGTAGAACTTAACGCAAAGCCCGAAACCTAACAAGAGCTGGATCCATGGTGCTCGTGATGAGAAGGCAGAGGAGGAGGAGGAGGTGGTGTTGGGATATCTCCATCCCCCGTGAAGCCTCAGCACCCAGCCAGACCTGGCACCTGGCTGGCTTGCGGGAAGTGAGCTGCTTCTTCCTACCCAGGGCACTGAAACCACAGCACTGAGGCAGAATCATCCTGTAGGGGCTCCAGGGGAGGGTCAGAGCCCTCTCCTCACTGGAAACACTGACAGACTCTGCAACTGGCCACCAAGACTGATTCCATCCAGCTGCCCAGCAGTCAATCTCTCCAGCCTCAGTTTCCTCTCCTGAAACGTAGAGGTAATAATGGCTACCATGCCGGGTGTCCCAAGGAGTAGGTGAGCAGGTGTGTGGAAGCTCAGTGAATGGAGCCTTATCCCCGTTCCTTACCCACACCAGCACGTGCACAGACACGGTTCCACTGCATTCCTGCACCCATCTTACCCAGGGAGCTAGCTCTTCTCATTCGCCCTCTGGCCCTTCTTTCCTCCCTGCTCTGGGCCCTGGGATGCTGGCCTGTGTGAACAACGACTCTCAGGTCCACCCAGCAGAAGGTGCCGACCAGAGACTGGACAATGGAAGGAGGGCAGGGTAAGGGTGTGGACCCCTGGCTCACCCTTGCAGGTGCATTTGTGCATGGCTGCACTTTGGTCCTGAAAGCCGAAGCTCCTGTCCTAGTCCCCTCTATAGCAACAGCTCCCTCGAGTTTCCAACAAACCCTCTCCTGCCCTACCCTTCCCCTTCCCCTTCAGGTCTGGGGTGGTAGGTAACAGCTCCCTGGTGTTTCTAGCCCCGAAGTTCTTCCCGACCCCTTGCTGATTTCCCCTTAATCCCCCTGAGCTGTTATAAAGACTCTATTTACTGAACTCAGTTCCATTTGAGAGCACCGTCTGTCTACTCCTGGGACCGGGACGGCCCAGGCTCCTCTTTGGGTTCATAATGTTCACCATCACTTGAAGCACATTCTCCAAGTCCTATCTTTTCCCAGAAACCTCCCCAGATCAGCTGAAAGTGGATCTCTGAGCAGACTTTCCGCCCACCATCTAGCCTGCACCTCACTGTCAGACCTCACTGCACGCCCACAACTTGCCCACCAGGCCAGAGCGGACACGGGCTCCCTCAGCCCTCCACACTTCCCTCACCACCCAGCACAAGCCGGAGGTTCTCTCAAGAGTTCTAGGAATAATTTCCTCCCTCATTCACACCCAGGGAGCATCGCTTCAGCACTTACTGTTTTAAACACCAACGATTTTTCACACTGACCTTTTCTCAGTCCGTGACTCACGGGAAGGGCTGGCTTGGAAAAGCACCTCCTACAGTCTCTATCCCCCACTGTGCCTTCAGAGACCCACAGACTATTGAGCCTAAATAAAGATCATCTGTCCCCAGCCCCTCACCTTGCTGATGGGGAAGCGGAGCCCAGATTGCTTAAGCCACAGGTGAATTTGTAACAGGAGGAAGACCAGCCCAGCCCACTGCCCTCTGAGAGCCCCTGTGCACCCGGCCTCGTATAGACACCCTCAGGTATCTCAGGGCTTCTTCAGTGAAGGTGCCCAGACCCATACGAGCATGCAGAAATGTGCTCCAGGGTTTCATGAAGCCAGAGGAATAACATGCTGCATCTTCTTGGAGGGTCTCTTCTCTTTTGAGTTTCAGGGGAGGGGAGTCAAGAAGGTTAAGCACACTCAGAGCTAGGACTAAGGTAAGGCAAGTGAGGCACTTGAGTTGGGGGGCAAAATTTAAGAGGGCACCAAAACACTCAGCAATCAAGGTATTGAACTAATATTTTAATGTAATGTCTTTTAACTCAAAATTAATGCCAGAAGACCCATCGCAAACAAAATATCACAATTTCAGGTAAAGGTAGAGCCCAATTCTGCATTTGGATAACCCTGCCTTGCTTGCCTCATCCTAATCCTGCAGCTGCTTCTGCTAAAACTTTATTTACCAAAAGGGGTCATCAGTTTTGCAATCTTGGTTTCGGCTCAGGTCATGATCTCAGGGTTGTGGGATCGAGTCCTGAGTCAGGCTCCATGCTCAGGACTCAAAGGGGAGCCTGCTTGGGATTCTCTCTCCCTCTGCTCCTCCCCCTGGCTCGCTGGTGCCCTCTCTCTAAAATAAAATAAATATTTTTTTTAAATGTTATTTATCTTGACGACTGAAGTTTTTCTGGTGTCTTCTTAAATTTGGGGTCCAAAGCAAGTACCTCACCCTTCTCAAGTTAGTCCCAGCTCTGCTAATTATAACTCACTTAAACTATGCAAAAATAAAGCAAACAGAATTATATTGCAGAGTGGAATACAAAACCAAGGGATTTTTTTAGGTAAAAAAACAGATTTCAAAACCATTTTGTGGATGATACCATCAGCCTCCTGGAGGTCTGAGCTCACCCTCCCTGGATTAGGGGTCCTTCCTGGAAACACCACTGGACAGGATTCTCCTGGTAAAGCAGGTGAATGATTTTGTTCCACTCTGGAGCTGACGAAGCTGACACGGAGAAGTCTGGTGACTTGTGCCATGTTACCCTGTGGGTGGTAGATGGAACCCAGGCCAACCACCGGCCAGTTAGCAGAGTAAAGGCCCTCTTGCATCTGAACCCCATTCTTAGTGTTGCTAAAAAGAGCCAAGTGACCTGAATATGCCTCAGCTAACTTGTCAACCCACTTCCTCCCACACCAGGTGCGCCAAGCTTCTGAAATAACAGGTTAGTCACCATAATTGTCACATCGGTGAGAAATTCCAGGGGCTCGGTAGATCTCAAACAGCATCTCCCTTAAAGGCAGTCAGCAGCTTTTCGGAAACACACACAGCTCCACATGGGTTCCAAATCAGATCGAATCAGGCCCCAAAGGTGACAACCTAAAACTGAAGGTTGGTGCTCTCTGTCAAATGTGTCACCCTCCCCCTCCCTATGCTGCCCCCTCTCTCTGGAACCATCACCCTCCCTCCCCACAACCCCTGCCAAGGTTGCATGAACTTCAAGACACAGTGCATACATCAGCCCTTGCAGAAGCAGAAGCCTCTCCAGACCCCTCTCCTGCCTTTATTCATCCATTAACTCATTCATCCATTCCATAAATACCTGGTGAATCTATATAGCCCAGCACAACAAGAGGCTCTGAGGACACAGTGGGGAACAAAGAGACATTGTCTGAGCCCCCCAGTCCATTGTCCCCATGCCACGTGGTCTCTCCCACCCTTTGGTGGTAGGATGGTTTCACACAGAACTTCACTGCTCTGATTCCCTCCTCTTCTCCCCAGCTTGACTGGGGCTTCTCAAAGCCTGTCTTCTCCATCTAAATCCCCAGGCATAGCAGGCCCAGGCCTAGAATAGATGCTCAATAAAAACGGGAGAGACCAGAATGGCATTTATCCTGCGTTGGTGTTTCAGGTGGTTGGTCTGGGCATTGTGCCTGAGAGCCATGCCCTCTGGCCGTTCCTATCTTGGCCCACATTCTGACTTGGGATGTGCACCGCAAACAGAGCTGCCTATCCTTGTAAGAGTCAGGGTCAACAGGCTGGGGCAGGAATGTGCTCTCCAGCTCTAATCAACACACATTCTGGAGCCAGCGATCGACGGGCTGTTGGAGAGTTTCAAAGGCAGTATGACTAATGTAATGTTTTTGATTGGGAAGTGGGGAAAGAGCTCTCAGCGAACCACTCTCCTTAATTACATGAGGCAAACACCTCCTCAAGTGCAGCCTGTTTCAGTCTCTGGCCCCAGCCCTCCTCCTGTCCTGTCCCAGGACCCGCACAGATAGGTGAAAAGCCTACGCTTGCTGGGTGAATAAGCAAAAAGACCTGTAAGTCCATCAGCTTGGGACAGTGGGATTATGTGTGATTCTGCAGCATCAATTCTTAATTTATACTCCTGTTCCCAGATCCCTCATATAAATCTGTAGACAGCGTTCACCTCAAAAGCCCAGTGTGCAGCTGAATTATGGATCAGCTCAGGAGGGGCCAAGTGACACCAGGAAACCCCTAGACAAGTGCAGGGGGCTTCAAGCCTACACAGCCCCTGATCTCACAAGGGAGGCCCAAGGGGATAGAGGCCCACACCCCCAGATGATCCCATGGGGGCTCACGGCATAGCACCCACTTCTTTCCCTCCAATGGCCTCCTCCCTGGCCTCCCACCTCCAGTCCAGACAATTTCCCTTTCTCAGATCAGCCTTTGCCAAGCACTTCCTTGACCCACCTTTTCTTGTAGGCTGACCTTGGTTTGGGAGGACTTTCCCAATCTCATTCCCCCACCCCCAAAACAGCTATGTTTCTGAATGTCCTCCAAATTGAAATCTCTGCATAGATTCAAATACATCTGCAAACAGACCTGTCTCTTTTGTAACCCTCATCCATGCCCTGGGCCCACATCCACTTACACACAGATGCGTCTGGTCCCTGAGCACCCACGGAAGGGCGCTCCCTCTCCCCACACCCTCCCTCCCCTCCAATCCCCTTGGGATACTCACCATTGACCCAAACCAAGAGTAAGCCAGAGAGCAAGAGGGCCAAATGATGTTTCATAAAGATCAACCTCCCAAGACAAAAAGCCAGCGACATCTACCACTGTCCAGGGGAGAAGTCCCAGTCCACGGTCCCTGGGACACACAGAGTCTCATCAGCTGCAGCATCACACGGGCTCACATCAATGTCTTTGTCCTCTCAACCAAGCCCTCTGATCCCCAAGTGCCAGTGTGTGATCCTAGTTCCTTCTTCCACTGCCCATTCTGCATCACCCCACCCTCTGCCAGGAAGGGCTCTGGCCCTTGGGTGTGAACCACGAGCCTCATTCCTTTGAGGTCTGTGTGCTGGTGGCCTTGTTTTTATTGGCTTGCCATGGTTGGATCAGCCAGGACTTTGAGAAAGGGAGCATTAAAAGGTGTCCCTGTGAAGCCTCCGGGGTTCACATATAATCCTCCCTGTGCACACCCTGCAGGGGAGCAGTGGCGATTGGGATCATTTTCCTCGGATAGGTTTGGTGACCCCCTTCTTTGCTTGTGGTTTAGCGGTACAAAGAACCCAAAATGTCCAGGAGATGTTTCAGCTTCCAGTTTCTACGGCGCATGCTTGTGTTCTGGTGGAATGATTCCTCCCCTGGGCACAGGGGCCTCTCAGTTTAGAATATTAAGAGCAATCTCCACTTAGGGTGACAAGGCATCATTTGCATAAATTACCATATTTAACTCCCTGGGTAACCTTGGAAGGGGAACGGCCACCATCCCAGTCCATAGGTGAGGAAGGGGAGGCTCAGAGCAGTGGATTCATTTTCCCACTGAAACACAGAGTTCTGTTTGAGTGATGGTGCGGGACTCCAACGCTTGGGTCCCTTCTCCTGCCCTCCAGGCACTGCCCTCAGAACTGTACTAGCCATCAGCACCCTGGGAGTGCCAGAGGTACATGCCCAGATAGACAGACAGCCTTTTGGACCTCTAGGGGCCATCATCCATTTCCTTCCGTGCCCTTTGCTCCGCAGGCTCTAAACACTGCAGAACCGTGGGAGCAAAATATCCTCTTAAATCTTTCGCCAGGGACCTGGTACCCCAGGATTCCTCGTCTGGACTGACCAGGCTCAAGCAATCACTTGGAAGAACCTCAGCCCTGTCGGATGTGCTGGAAGGCTGAGACCAGTAAGAGCAGGCAGCTCTCTGGGGCGGGGTGGGTTTAACTGGAAATGGAGCCTCGAGATAAATCACCTTCACAAAACCCCAAAGCCTCCTTCCTGTGCCCCTTCAAATTAAAAGAGTTCTCTCTACTAATATATTAATTAAAATGAAATATTAATAGCTGACCTCCATTATTTATTGGCTGTTTTTGGAGAATAAAATATTGAGATCCAAAGAGGAATCAATTCTGATGAAAACTCCCTCTCCTGAGCAGGCTTGATTCGTGTCACATAATAAAGAGATAAGCTTATCAGCTCCATCAGTTCAAAGACATCTGCTGTAAATGTTGATTTTGAACCAATAAGAAGATTATAAGCACTGTCATAAAATATCTTTCCAGGATGTAAATCATTCAAAGCCCTTCGTGGGCAGACACAGTATCTCATGCCTCAGTGATCCCCGTTCTGTGCAACACATTTCATTTATTAAAGCCAGTGAGGGCCTCTGTTGATAAAGCCCCCTAAATAAATGATAACCTTCATCTCCTTCTTCCAAATTATTTCCACGATTAGAATTCGAAATGTTTGTGCCAGAGGTGTCAAGAGGCACCGCTTCTGTAAGTGACGCATACGTCTTCATCGGGAGGCTCACCGCCACATGGCAGTGAAAGAAGCCCCGTTCTCTGGAGCAGGGCAGTGGGTCCAGCACCGGAGACGAGCGCTCATCGTGGCTTCTCAGTCGATATTAGCCAGATCAACGGCCATGCCATACTCCCTTCGGGGCAGGCCGCTTCTCGTCTCCTCTAAGTCTTCTGGAGCTTCAGAGAGGGTCCTGGGCAGTTCTGCCTGCCCCAAAGGGTACACGAGCAGCCCGTCCTGCACTTATCTGTGGCCCCTGTTCACAGTACCAGCTGCTATTGTTATTATCTTAAAGGTTCCCGACTACACCCTTCTGACTCCAAATCCATGCTTTCCCCCACGATGCACCGAGCACATGCATGCCCCCAGCAGAAAGCTTGGCAGAGAGTGGCTGGGCAGCCAGTTGTGAACTGCTGGTCAACCCTTTCCTGTTCTCCGAAGCACGTGCCAGTTAGCATCGGGTGCAGCTTTGTGGGAGAGCAGCGGGCACACAGGCTCTGGAACCACACAGGCTGGGGTTTGATGCCTGTGCTGACACCTTCTAGTGGATGGGCCTGGATGAGTCACTCAGTCCTCCCTGAGCCTCTGCATTCACATCTATAAAATGGGGCTGGGAGACAGAGCTGGATGCCAAAACTGTATGGTCACTGTCTTTGGAAAGAGAATGTGTCTACAAAGCATCGCACCCATACCAGGACACCATAAATTCTCACTTCCTTCTTCCCTTCCACCTTTGCTTCTCTCTCGTCCTCTTTCCTCTCCCAACTCCCTACCTAAGGGTCTTCTGCGTCTGCACCATCTGGTAGGAATCTCATCAATACAGCACTATATTCCGTTGGCTGCCTGCTCCGATGTGTTTGGGTGGGGGTGGGGGGGTCTTGTGTTGACCCATTAATCATTTGGACCTAACTCCCCAGGGGCACAATAAATGCTTCAGAGACAAGGATCGGAGTCTGCCTCACCTTGAGTGACAGTAGCTACTGAGACATGAGCCACGAATGTCCACGGAAGGAATTATCGCCATCAACTGTGAATAGGGGACATCTGCCAAAAAGGAGGGCCCCCAAACCAAGCCGTAACACTCTTGATTTCCTCCCATGCTACCTAGGTTATATCCTTTAATCTAATACTATTAGATTAATAATAATAATCTAATAATCATACAAATAAATATATTTCAATAGCCTTTAATCAGGCTCCAAAATGATGACTCATAGTGATGACGGTGTCAATCAAGGCTGAATAATTGCCCAACAGAATTTTCTAATGTTTCCATATGCAGAACAAAATAAAACTCAGACACACACCATAAAACAATGCAAGAATCACCGGCAGTGTGCATGGAGATTGCAAATTTCCTTACAATTTCATCAGAAAGAATGGGTGCTCAGAATCACCTCCCACCCAGGACACAGACGCCGTCTGATACATTTTGCTCCCACAGCAATCCTGCCTCATCAAGAGCTGACGATCAGACATGCGAAACAAGTGCTATATATGAACCTTGCAAAAGTATCACCTTGGGAAAACAGAACCAAAACAAATTGAGAAATCATATAAATAATTACTCTGAGCTTCAAGTCTAACATGGAAAAGGAAGACACACAGGCATAAATGTTAATTAATATGACTGTTTAATTACAAGGGCACAAATTAATAAACCAGAATTACTCCAGATTTCCATCAGGCATCCCATCTCTGCATGTGATCTCAGAGGTGTGGGCACAGGGAGAGAAATGCTTAGCTTTCCTTGGCCAGGTGCCCAGCTGGAATGGCATCAGGAATGGGGGAGGTGAGGTCCCTGTGCAAAAGGACCAGGTCCTCCAGCCCCCACCCCTCTCCTCAGACATACTGAGCCCTCATCGACATCAGCAGATGCAAGCTTCCACCAGGATATCTCCCTTAATTAGGAAATCATTCCTCATACAGCTACAAGGACCCCACCACAACATGTTAAGGACAAAATGAAACCCAGCACAATCAAGGGGCAAGATTTATTAATAGCCATTGGATATGCCAGGTACTCTGTATCTCTGTGTTTCTCTCTCTCTCTCTCAATTTATTTTGGTTTCTGATTTCCCAAAGTAATGCTTTTGAAGAATTCATATACATCACTCGTTTTGCATGTGTGATTGTCAGCTCTTGACAAGGCAGGATGCTGTGGAAGCAAAATGCATATCAGACTCAATTCGGAAGATGGTATATCTACATGGGAGAAATCATCCCATTATACTGACATGAAAAAAGAGGCTCTGAAGGTCAGCGAATCTGATTTTGCCAAAGCTACATAACTAGAACACAGAAGGTTCTAGATGTCTGTGCACTTTTCATTATAGCCAGCCTCTTTCTAGAAATCAAAAATGCTTCCTGTTCTGAAACTTACACTATAACATTCATTTAATCATCTTCCCATTCAGTAAAGTCAGTTGTGGATCTATGAAGTGCCAGCTTCAGATTATGTTCTGGGAATATGATGGTGAGCAAAAACTGCCCCAGAACCCCACTTTTGAGTGACTTACACAGGAAGTAGCAGAGGATGCCTCAGATAAAATAATCATGCAAATAAATATATTTCAATAGCCTTTGATCAGGATCCAAAGGGGAGAGAATATTGGGGCTACAAGAATTCATAAAAGTGAGGGTTGAGTGGTCAGGGAAAGCTCCCCTAAAGAATAATGGTTGAAGGGTGATCTAAAAGATGAATATGAATATATAATACATAGTAGCAGAATATGTATGAATATAGAATTCTCTCTACTTATTCTGTTTTCTTCCCATCCATTCACCCTCCACCTGCTCCAACCTAACACACCTTGTGCTCCTGTCACTCTGCCTCAGGAGTTCATGGGATGAATTTCATGGACATTTCAATCCTCTATTTCCTTGAGCTCTCAGGCATTTTGGACAGAGTTGATCACTCCCTTCTCCTTGAAATCATCCCCCTCTTGGCTTCTGAGCCAGAAATGTACTTGTTTTCCTCCTGCCTCTTTGGATCCTCTCTGAAAATCGCCATGACATCATCGTTCCCCAAGTGTTCTCACATTTTTTCCCTGGACAACCTCATTCCTCCCAACGGCATTACTGAGCACCCCACTGTGGTGATTCTCATGTTTGTATCTCCAGCCCGGACCTTTCTTCTGGACTCCAGATCTGTATTTCCAAATGGCCCGATGGATGGCTGCTCTTGGATGTCTCAAAAGCACCTCAAACTCAGTATGGCCAAAACCGAGTTCATCTTGTGACCCCGATGCATCTCAGAGCCATCTATCCAACTGGCAGCACAGAACCCCAAGCATCATGCATGATATCTTTTTCTCCTTGCCTATGTGATATCTTGAATGATGGCCCCCAAAGATGTCCAGGTCCTTTTCCCTGGAACCTTATCAGCAAAAAAAGGGACACTGAAGATGTGATTAAATTAAGGAAACTGAAATATCGTAAGCCTCAAAGTGGAGAGATTATCTTGGATTATCAGGCTGGGCCCTAAATGTAATCACAAGGGTCCTTATGAGAGGGATGCAGAAGGTAGTAAAATAATGGGGAGCAGAGAGTGAAAGGATGCAGCCACAAGCCAACGAATACCAGCAGCTTCTAGAACATGGAAGAGGCGAGGAACAGATTCTCCCCTGGGGCCTCAAGGAAAAACCAGCCCTGCCAAGACTTTGATTTTTTTTTTAATTTTTTAAGATTTTATTTATTTATTTGACAGAGAGAGAGAGACAGCAAGAAAGGGAACACAAGCAGGAGGAGCGGGAGAGGGAGAAGCAGGCTTCCCGCTGAGCAGAGATCCCGATGCGGGGCTCGATCCCAAGAACCTGGGATCATGACATGAGCCGAAGGCAGATGCTTAATGACTGAGCCACCCAGGCATCCCAAGACTGATTTTTAGCCCTCGTTTCTGACTTCTGGCCACCAGGACTATAAGAGAATAAATTGCTCTTGTTTTAAGCCATAAACTTGTGATGTATGTTATAGCCACAATAGGAAACTAATACACCCTACTCTAACATACATGCTACCAAATTGCCTTTATTTTGCTGCCCAAATAATTCCCAAATGTGTCTACTTTGGCCCATCTCCATAGCCCCTTCTCTGAGACAGTCTCCTGTCATCTCTCAGTCTGTGAGCAGGTACCACAGCCTCTGACTTCCCATGGCTCCTAGGATAAGAAGCAATGTCACTGGCATGGCCCCCCATAAATGTGCTTGTCCTGGTCCCTGCCTCCTTTACCAGGTTTATCTTGTACCCAGACACACACTGGCCTTCTTTCAGTTCTTGGAGGGTACTAATTCCCTAACCACCACAGGGCCTTTGCACAACCTTCTCCCTTGGCTGGGGATGCTTGTTAATTTCAGATAATAACTTCAATGTCATGTCCTCATCCTATTTTTTCTGATCTCCCAGAACTGGGTTCATCTAGTACATACAACAATTGAAATTTTACACTAATTTTTAGGACTGTATCACTTATGTCTAACTCCCCAGGCAGTAAGTCCTCAGAGAACAGGCTAGTTATGGCTTGGTGTGCCCACCACTGCATGCTCAGCATCTAGCATAGGACCTGGCAGAGAACAAGTGTCACAAATATGTTTGGATGAGTCCCAGAGCCAAACGGAGTGCCTTTGGGCGTCTGTGTGGATAGGATGGGTGGTCTCAGTAGTTGGCTTTGTCCGACCCCTTCTAGCTATGCAGTTAGAGAAAGTGGGGAGGGATGTCATGAGAAGAATTTGATTGCACTCAGCAGTGGCCAAGAAAACTCCAGAATGAGAACTTAATCCTCATCAGCAGCATCTTCTTAAAACAGGCACTGGGCAGAGTTCTCAGTTAACTTAGTATTTATAGGGGGGAAATATGAGGAGTTTGGGGGGTTTTTTGCCATTAGCCTACCCCCTCTCCATTTCCAGCCCTGTAAAGTTTCCTTGGCAATTTTTCCTTCAGTTTCTCAGATGAAAGTACTTTGGAAATTATCTAATAATAGACCAGAGTCTTTAAATAGCATTCTGTGCCGGGGGGGCTTACCTGAAGGCACATCATAGGCTACTTGGGGCTGGAGGTGGCTCTGCATTAACCAAAGCCCCTCTTCATCTATTCTGGGGACTGGGATTTCACACAAAAACTTTTGATAAAAGTTTTTTGTGACTAGAAAGAAAATATTTTATAAAAGGCATGATTTATGTTATTTGCACCACATTTCATAGTCTTCAACAAAATACTTGTTGATTTCTTTTTTTCCATTCAGTTCTTCCATAAACCCATCAAACTAGAAGGGGATTATTTACTCCAGTGGATATGAGAAAATGGCTCAAGGAGGTTGGGTAACTTGCCCAAAATCACAGATCTGGTAATAGGGAAGAGCTTGGACTCAAGTCCAGGACACTGGACTTTCTAGAAGCCATGGAATAGTGGTTTGCGTCCATTTTATGGGCTTATTTATTTATTCATCAAGGAAATTACTTCACTGAACATTTAGGTTTCCTATGTAAAGAGAAAATAGCACACCATTTTAGGTGTGGCAAGGTGAGGTGGCTAGAGTAGGGGTAAATTTATTGCCTTCTTTGTGCTTCTCTGTAACTTCTACAATGTATGTGCAATAATTTCATACTTAGGAAACATTAGAAAATAAACAAGTATTCATTTGAAGTAAATCCACGGGTAAACAAAGGAAGGTCTCCTACTCACCTTGGGAGGGCAAGGGAGATGACTGATTATTTGTAACCAGCTCTGAGCCTTGATGATAAAAGGGAATGGGCAGTGATGTGGTACTGGGTAAAACCAACTCTGTTGCTTCTGAGACAGGCAAACCTGCTTCTCCAATTACCATTTGTGTGTCTCGAGTCTCTGGAGGAATGGAGAAAATAAACCAACCGACCTATATTGGTCAAGACTCTAGATCAGAAGTTGCAGAAACACAACTGAAACTAGCTTAGAGGGCAGAAGGAATTCGCTGAGTTACATAAATGAGGAACTAAGGAAGCTCATCGCAGTCATGGCTCTCGTTCCATCTATAAACTCAGCCTTCCCCTTCTTAGTGCTTAAGCACACTCGCCCCATGTGACTGGAAAGGCGAGCACCAGCAGGCTTGTTGTTCTTATCTTCCCAGATTGGGAAAACTGGTGGGAATAAAACCTCTCTCAGAGCCTTCACACTAAACCCAAGGTTGATTCTGATAGGCTACGCTTGAATTCCGTGGCCCCGCCCCCTTTCTCAGAACCAATCACTGTGGCCAGGTAATAGGGAGTAGGATGGGCCCAGCCAATCCCGTGTGCCCACCTCTGTGCCCAGGGGCCCTCTTCCTGGAGACCCAGCTCTCGTGATGAATACCGAACAAGGCAAAATCCTGACTAAGCCAGATGATGTGAGACTTTCCCTTGGCCAGAGGGTCCAATTTATGTGTGCCGCTGCAAGGTTTAATTAGTTTGTGAAATGCATTAAATGATAAGTAAGTTTTGCTAAGCAACATTTCAATACTTAGCGGGGGCGGAGAGAAAAACTTTAAAATCAAGGTGACAACACAGAAACAAAGGAATGTTTGGTCAGAAAAAAAAAAAAATAGGACCATAAAATGTTAGGTTCTAGAGAAAGTCATCATGGCACGAGGTTCCAAGAAAGCAGGTATGTGGCCCCCTGACATGGACTAAACCCTGGATGGCCACCAAGTTCTTCCCGATGGTTTTTGTTGCATAACTACTCTTTGCAAATAGGAGACAAGAATTGCAGAAGATGCTCCTCCCTCAATAAAACTCCAAATAAGTTAGATATTGAATAAGACACTGAGATCCTGGCAAGAATACACAAAAAATTGGGCCTCGAGCTGTTGAGAGATGATAAATTGTCAGTTACTGTTTAATAAGATTGTGTCTCATCACCATCTCCTGTAAAGGGTTTGATAGCTTTTGTTTTTAACCTGTGAAGATGAAAATCTATTCCCAGCTAGAGCTGGAAGCCCCAAACCATACAGCTGCAATACATCAATTAATCAATCAATCAGTTGGCCAACAGATCAGCAAGACTGTATTGAGGATCAATTCCTACTGGGCATTTGGGGCAGGGGAAAGAATTAGAAAATTTGCCCCCACAGATGCTGGATGAGGGAAGTCACGATTCAGAAGGCATTTACTCCAACCTTAAAGGCAACAGAGAACCTCTTTCCATTAGAATTACGTTGGGTCGGCATGTCCCATGTTCCCATCTGTCCTGTTTTATAGACATGTTTGATTTTAGACCCTGGGTTAATCCACAGGCTTTGACTGACACCTCTGCCCTACTCAGGGCTCGACACCAGCAACATTACTCCTTATATATCAACTGGGTTTATGGATCCTACCTGTGCTCCCCGGGCATTTTATGAGACAGAACTGGGGATGAAAAACCTGGAATCAAGCTCAAATTCCACCCCTACCCTTCAGTTATACAGCTGCCCTTGGCCCCGGTATCTTTAGCCACCAAAGCAGAAATAACACCATGTGCCTTGTCGCCTGCAAGGATTAAATGAGATCACAAATGCAGAGTGTTTAAAATAAGACCTGGTACAGAGCTAATGGTATTTTGTTAACATTACAATCACCACTGGTGGTAGTGGTGTTATTTCAAGCATCAGGCGGGTACTCTCAGGTTAGATTTTTTTTTTTTTTTTTTTAGTATCCATAAAAATGAGTATAGGCATGTTTTGCTCCTCTGTTCTTTATCCCTCTCTAAATGGACCTCCTCACCCTACAATAATCCTATTAAATTCTACAGACTTTCACTTGCATGACAAATATCCCACTGGTTTCAGCCCAAACAAAAAACTAATTGTCCCCTTGTTTGTCTGTGTGTGTTTGTTTTTCCAGATGAAACATTTCAGACTCTATTTTCTTGTCCCTTGGCATTTTTTAACAACCAACACTGTATGAGTTCACCACAAAGCTAGGGCTTCTTGGAGCAAGGAAGTAAGAGTGTGTGAAGCTAGTGGATGTATTTGAAGCCACAGTTCTTAATTTCAGCTAAGAAACGGCTGAAGGAGTGTGATATAGAGAGAACATAAACTTGAAGGTCAGGAGAGGCAGTGTCTTAATTAATCCTGCCTCCCCTCTTCCGCCTCCTCTAAGTTACATGACACTGGGTATGTATCTAAACCAGTGCAAAAACCAACTATTCTTCTTGCCCTTCCAAGAATGAATTCGGCAAGATTTATGGACATTATTTCCTTATATATTCCTCACAATGACATTAACAATTCAGAGGCATCATGACCCTTCAGGGGAGGAAATCAGTGGAAGTATTTCCCTGGGAGGCTCTGAAGAAAGAGGCCGAAGGCAGAAAAGCAGGAGATTCAAGTTCAAGTCCCGGTCCTACCATCAGGATGTGGGTGACCTTCAAAAAGCCTCCTCTTCATGCTGGCCTCCTTTCTCTCTTTGAGAATGGGGAGATTGAGACTAAAGGATCCATTAAATGTCCTTCCAACTCTGGCACTTGGTCACACTCCGTTCTAAGACTTCCCATGGAATAAAATCTTACTGCTCTCCCTTCTCTCTCAGCTGCCTTAACAACCACACCTGCTGCCTCTTGCTTGTCAACAATAACCAGTATTTGTTGAATGTCAGATATGCGTCTCACTGTGCCAGATGCCTTACCTTATTCTTATCCTAACCCTCTGAAGCAGATGCTATTATTATCCTACTTGATAGCTAAGGAGTCCAGAGCCATGAAAGGTTACAACATTTCTTAAGAAACATTTCTGGGGCATGAGATGCAGACCCACATTGCTGCACTGCTTCTCGACAAGATGACCTCGGCTTGCAAGATACAGAACTTGCAAGATAAGGTCACCCCTTAGACAGAGACCCCTGGGGTCTCTAAGGCATCTCCCTTTGTTCAGTAGTTCTTCCTGCCCTGCCCCCCATCTCCAGTTTGGGCTTTGATTTAGGTCTTTGATGGGGGGAGGGGCAACATGGGTTAATGAATGGTTCAGAGATCTTGTTGGTGGGCTGAGTGGAAGAAGAGTCCCTTGTCTGCCCGGCAGAATGCATGCCCTCAGAGGACCTACCCAAGCCTGTGGTCCTCCTCTGGAGCACTCCTGCCCATGAGGCTACTGGGCAAGTTAGGTGGGATACTATAGTTTAAACTCCAGAGACAACTGCTGACATACCATTGACCTTACTCTACCCCTACTCCTATCCCACTTTAAGACCCAACCCTTGGAAAGCTGCTTTTCTATTTTTGGAATTGATCCACCCCTCTCTGAATCAATCCAGGTCCCAACAAGAAAGAGATTACATGCTGCCTATGTTCCCCTCTAGGATTTTGATGGATTCCTATCTCACATTTAGGTCTTTCATCCATTTTGAGTCTATTTTTGTATACGGTGTAAGGAAATGGTCCTGTTTCATTCTTCTGCATGGGGCTGTCCAATTTTCCCAACACCATTTGTTGAAGAGACTGTCTTTTTTCCACTGGACATTCTTTCCTGCTTTGTCGAAGATTAGTTGACCATAGAGTTGAGGGTCCATTTCTGGGTTCTCTCTTCTGTTCCATTGATCTATGAGTCTGTTTTTGTGCCAGTACCATACTGTCTTGATGATTACAGCTTTGCTGAAAACAGAGTGACTCAGGAGAGTTTATTGCTGAATGGGCTATGAACCAAGGCATGGGTAAAGGGCACTGAAGTGAGAGGACAATAAGTAAAGTCTTGGTAGCAGAATTTTACCACCCCTAGGACCAAAAGGCTGAGAGTGGAGGGGTAGTTATTAGAAATCAGAGAGAAAGAGAGAAAGAGAGAGAGAGGCACCAAGGACAATCACCTTTCTTAGGAGGAGCAATCTCTAGTCGAAGGACGTAGCCAGCCAAGAGGTGGCCTGGTAGGGAGGCAGTTAGGGGACAACACTCTGACCTCACTATTGGCTGTGAGGGTTCGTTCCAGAACATTTAACTGGCCCGACCTATTTTGCAAAAATACCGGACCCTTGGTCAGGGCATGAAGTGTACTGATTAACAGTGTTGCTTTGTCACTGTGGGTACAAGGCGTTTGGGGCTGGTTCGCACCAGCTCGGGGGCGTTGTTTCTTGGCAATGGCGATGTGGATGACTTGCACTCTCTAACCTCCCTCCGAACACTTTTTGGGACTCCCCACTGGCAGGGCCCAATTGGAGGAAGCAGGCAGAGGAACTCCTTGATGTCACACATGTAATTCAGCTTCGGCAGCAGAGTGCAGCCTGGAAAAGGGTGGAGTGGGGGTTTCCTGGTCACTCCTTCAGCCCCAAGGCTGTGTCCCATGCACCACACTCACTGGGATCTCTTTTACGTCAGAACATCAGACGCATGGCCCCACCCACCTGACCATGAGTCCACTCAGCGCCCCGCTCCCCCGCTTCCCATGGGCATCTCCCCCGCCCATCTCAGAGCCTGGCACGGAGGAGGGTGCACAGTGAGTATACAGCACCTCCAGGGCCAGCAAGCATCGTGGAGAACCAGCCAGCTGCCTGCTTTCCCCCAAGGTCTACCCTTTGTTGTTGTTGTTGCTGCCAAAGAAGCTTGCCAGTTTCCCAGCAGCTAGAGAGACGCGTTGGAAGGTGGGGAGAGATGGTTGAGCGGAGAGAAGGTTGCAGGTGGAGGTCCAGCCAGAGCCGGTCTCCGAGTGCCTCCCCAGGTGACATCAGATAAACAGAGATGGGAATCACATTTCAGTGTGACAGCTTAAAAGGCATGTCAAGAAACAATTAAAAAGATCTAAAGCAACTGGGCCCTGAGAGACTTTTGTTGGAGTGAGACCACTTCCCATCCTCTGATGTGGGGGCGACATGGCCCAGGAGCACATGTTCGGGGCCTTGAATTCTCAAAGGCAGGATCCTCCGAGACCTGGGGCTGGAGAGTAAGTGAGCCTGGAGAACTGGACCATCTATTGCTTTCTGGTGTTTGAGGAATCACCAGCAATCACCAGCACAGAACATCTGCCTGGCAAGTCTCCGCGGGAGCTCGCCACCTTCCAATCCTTGTCAAAACCCCAACTGTGAGGAATAATATTTATAGAGTATTGCCTGAAGGACGTTCTGTCCATCACTCCTTCGGATCAAGTTTTTCAGATTATCTTCCCCAGAGCCCTGGAATTCCTGGGGGTGTCCCCGAGGCTCCCTAGAAACCAATCCCCTGCCTCTACCCCAATCCAGAGATTGCCAGGTCTCATCTGTTATGAGTGGGATATTGGGGTTGCAGATAAGAAATCACCTTTTTAAAAATGCAGGCGGAGGCCTTAAAAGAGCAAAAGCCATCACATTAGCCTGAATCTTATTCTGTGATCAAGCCAGATGAAGCCTGGGTCATGTGCCTTTGCTCTGCTGCCCTTAGAATTTCTCGTGCTAAATTGAGCTTCAGAGGAATCCCATCAGCCCATAAAAAACAGCTTATTGGAATTCCTGAAATGTCTCTTGAAGGACTTATTTTGGTGAATTCATGAGAGCCTTGCCTCTTTTGTATCAGGAAGAGTTAATTCCAGTTTGAGTGGGTCACGCAACCCCTGTGGGCTGGGAATTTGGCTCTGTCTCCATCTCGGCCTTGGCCTCTGCGAATCTCAGCGCCATCCCCAAGGCCCACTTCCAACTGTACAGAACCTATGCTCTTAGAGATTCTAATCCCTGCCCCAGCTCCCTCAGCTACTTACTTTATCATTTTGAATTGCATTTGTTTGTGTGAGTTGATGCAGAATATGTGTATCCTCCCTCCTTTGTGAAAAGAGAGGGAGAAGAGACTACATGAATAAATAAAAGTATGTAACCCTTAAAAAAGAAGCAACTCATTTCATTGGTAGGGCTTTTACCACCCCACAAACGTGTTCTAATTCTGATCTCTCATGAAATGTACTGGTTTTCCCATGCTCTGCTTACAAATCTTTGTTGGCTCCCAGCCTGCTGGCTATAAGAGGACATCAGGCTCCCTCGATGGAAGCAATTCCAAGGCCTTCTCAATTCTGATCCACCAGCTCAGCCCTGTCCTGCCCCTGCATCCTATACCCCCACCATGAGGCCAAAGCGCTCACCAGTCCCCAAATCCATGTAGCCCCTTCCTATCTCCATCTTTGGCACACATGGTTCCCAAGCTTATAATGTCTTCCCCCCATTTTCCCCATGGAAAATTCAAGACCAGGAGTATTTCTCCCCCTAGTCAGGCTCTGCTCGGCCCAGAGCAGACTGCTGTCCCCTCCCTGTTTCTTCCATCCGAGTCACGTCTCTGTTGGTCACTCACAGTATTACATTGCCAGGCTTCTGTTAGTCTCTCCCACTGGACTTCAAGCTCCCTAGGCATTGCGGGGGGGGGGGGGGGGCACACTTTACCAGAGAGTCTCCACTGGGGACAGAAAGCCGAGAGGGCTTGGCACAGAAGAGTTAAGTACTCTCTTTATGCCACGACAGGCAGGCAGACTCCCAAGGCATCATTCCACGGCTCTCTGTCAATACAGGTTTTAGAAATGTGGATGGCTGTGGTCACTCTCACCCTCCCCCAGTCCTGCCCTCCCCTGCCCTCCCTGAGATCTTCACTTCCAATCTCAGAATCCACCCACAGGTGGAAGCTCTGGCATTTGTCTTGCAGTCATCGACTCAGTCTCAGACTTCTGATATTTTGAATTTCTGAGGTGAAGAATCCTTATTGGTTTTGCTAAGAAGAGAGAACATCATCTAGGGTCCCAGGGAAGCTGCATTTGCTTCCATGATTCTGCTATCCTGATTGATGACGCACAGTGAGCCTCCCATGATAGCACGGTGCAGCGACAGAGCTGTGCCTTTGTGTTTGCACACCCACGGCACACTCGCAGAATCCCACCCCACCCCCTGCTGAGACTGAGCGAAGGTGGAGTCAGAAAGACTTGAGTTGAAACACTGGCTCAGCTGCCTACCCAGTGTGTGTGTCCTTGGGCAGGTCTCACCCGTACAACCACACTTTCCTCTGTACGGTAGGGATAGCACGTATTATTTTATTTTCCCTACAAGTCAGTAAGTATACGGAATAGCTCCAGTTTGCCAAGTCATTGAATCTCTCCATGCCTCAGTTTCCTTCCCTACAGAGCAGGAACATGCCTACTTCGCTGGGCTACTATGAGAATTTAGTAAGAAAACGGACGCATAGAACTCCATACAAAGCCTAGATGTGAACACTTGTTTATTGTCTATGGCCATGCCCCCAGAAGATGAAAACTTTCAGTCTTGTGATGTATCTCCTACCAATGCAGGGGAAATGTCACCTACAGCTTGGATATGCCTTGTGCTTGCTGACTATAAGGATATTCCTGGGAAGGAATCTCACTGTCAATTTGAACAGATCCCTTTGATTCTTATCTATGCACTAAAGTCACTCTCATTGTCTGCCAATGAGCCTCTTGATGTCTATGGACCTCTGAATTTTCTTGCAGGTAGCACTCCCTTGCCAAGCTCTAAGTTGTTGTTGGGAAGATGCCCCTCATTCATCCTCTGTGCCCCCACCTAAGGCTTCAGTGAGATCCTTCCACCCACAGTGCTGGTCACCAGGCTCTAGATACTGTGCGGTCAACCAGCCAACAGTAATCCCCCCACCTGCCCCTGTAGCTGCCAACACCTGTTCTCACACCCTCACTCCAGTAGGGGGCTCTAGGCTCAGGTGCTGTCCCTCTCAGTCAGCTCCACTCCAAGGAGACCACCTGCCACCTACACAGCCACCCTTGGGAAGTGACAAGCATGCAAGAAGCACTGACGCATTAAGAAGAGCCTTACACCAGTTAGAATGGCAAAAATGGACAGGGAAAGAAACAACAAATGTTGGAGAGGTTGTGGAGAAAGGGGAACCCTCTTACACTGTTGGTGGGAATGCAAGTTGGTACAGCCACTTTGGAAAACAGTGTGGAGGTGCCTCAAAAATGTAAAAATAGAGCTACCCTATGACCCAGCAATTGCACTCCTGGGTACTTACCCCAAAGACACAGATGTAGTGAAAAGAAGGGCCATATGCACCCCAATGTTCATAGCAGCAATGTACGCAATAGCCAAACTGTGGAAAGAGCCAAGATGCCCTTCAACAGATGAATGGATAAAGAAGATGTGGTCCATATATACAATGGAATATTACTCAGCCATCAGAAAAGATGAATACCCAACTTTTACATCAACATGGTTGGGACTGGAGGAGATTATGCTAAGTGAAATAAGTCAAGCAGAGAAAGTCAATTATCATATGGTTTCACTTATCTGTGGAACATAAGGAATAGCATGGAGGACATTAGGAGAAGGAAGGGAAAAATGTGGGGGGGGAATTGGAGGGAGAGATGAACCATGAAAGACTATGGACTCTGGGAAACAAATAGGGTTTTAGAGGGGAGGGGGGAGGGGGGATTGGTTAGCCCAGTGATGGGTATTAAGGAGGGCACGTATTGCATGGAGCACTGGGTGTTACACGAAAACAATGGATCGTGGATCACCACATCAAAAACCGATGATGTATTGTATGGTGACTAACCTAACATAATAAAATAAAAAAAAAAAAAGAAGAAGAAGAAGAAGAAGAGCCTTCACTGTTCCTGTGCTCAGAGAAAGAAGGAATTTGCCTGAGGCCAGGCCTGGGGAGGCTGCCATCTTTCTTCCTGAACTCTGCCCACTCCGGAGGGGCCATATTTAATTCATGATGCTGGAGCTAGCACCGTTGCCAGATATATTTCCTTGATAATTAAACATTAAACACACAAGTATTTCAAAGCATTTGAAATAACTCAGAACTAATGAAGGACTAATTGCTTCATTCTGTGTATTCAAATAGTGATGTTATTTTTAAAAAATGCATTCTTATGTCAACTGCTGCATCCATTAATTGCACGTTTTCCAACAGTTAGCTGTGGTGTGATTAAAGCATATGAAAATAATCTTTTAATTAGCTTTCATTTCGAAACAAATAGACAATTAAACCAAAGAAGTAAGTGTGAAAATTCTGTTGGTCTGTTTTGGGGGGATGCTTGTACAAATAATGACTATATCACTGGAAATTATTGCCTTGGCTGGTCTAATGCTTGTTATAGTAATTTCATCTTTTCTCTACTACATCCCTTCTATTTCTTATAATCTCATACCCCTACTGTTTTCCCCAGAAGCCTAAAATATATAACTAGATGAATAATAGTCTTTTTCAAGAATGTGTTTTTGAGTAGAGCTCTTCAAAGTACCAGCCAATTCTTATTAAAAATATCACTGTACTCATCACTGGTGTTTAAAAAGAGGAAAAAAAATCTGTTTTGGCAACAGTGTCATTGATACTTTCTCCCATCCTGTGAAGCAGGACCCGGGCCAGGTGATGGAAGAGGTGCCCAGGGCACAAGATTTAAGGAGGCATGCATTCCCACATGCCAGCCCTTCACTTGAACAACGCCCAGAGTGTATGCCTCCTTAAATTTTGTGACCTAGGGACCTTGCTTGTCTCACTCTTGACCCAGCCTCATGATAAAGAGTCACAGGGTCTCCACTATGTGCTTAGTGCTATTCAAGAACCAGTTAACAATGAGAAAGGAACTGTAGAATCTGTTTGGTCCAAACCCTCCTTTGTTGTGTGTAAGGAGACTGGGGCCCCCAAAAAGAGGAAGGAACGTGCTCAGTGTACGATGAAGAAAAGCAAGATGGAGATGACATGATCTTTGTCTGTGGCCATTCAGTCAATAAGCATTTGGGGGTGTGTGTGTGTGTGTGTGTGTGTGTGTGTGTGTGTGTGGCATGTGTGGGGGTTCACCAGCCTCAAATGGGCAGTGTTACCATGGAAGACACACTCTGCAGGGCGGAGCAAGAGAGCTGATCCTGAGGAAATAGAGATTAGGGGCCATCCTTTGAGCTGAGCAACCTTGGGCTAGTGACGTCACCTCTCTGAGCCTGTGAACCATTTCTTTAAATGAAGGTAATATTTATGTCACTGTGAGCACCAGGGACAATAAAGGGAAGTGTGTTGCACAGTGACTGACATAGAGTAAAGCATAATAATGACTATAGATACCATTTTATAGGTAATTTACTATGTGTCGAGAACTACGCTAAATGCTTCCTCTGCATTATGGAATTTTATCTGTACAGTAACCCATGGGATAAGCATCACAAACTTCATTTTATAGGCAAAGAGAAGGGCTCAGAGAAATGAAATAACTTGCCCAAGTTCACCCAGGTTATGGCAAAGTCAGGATTGGAACCATTTCCATCTATTTCTGGTATTTGAGCTCTCTCTTTCTTAAGAAAACGGAGCTCAAATTTGGGAACATACCCATGTTTAGCAAATTCTTCAGGCAAGCCCTACAGATTTTAAATCCATCACCCAATCCCCTCAGCTACCGTCACAAACTCAATTAATGGGGTCCAGTAGCACCATGAGCAACAAGAGTAGTATCGTTATCTCATAATGATGGAAACAATGTATAAGGTATAGAAAAAATCACTTCCCACCTGATGGGACAATTGCACTGAGATGCTTGGGGAACTTGGGAATGGAAGCACACACATAAGAGAACCACAGAATTGAAGACTTAGAAGGGATCCCCACTTCTGTGTTATCCGGCCCCCCCCTCCCTGGCACCTCTGGCACAAGGTGGCACAGCCTCATTCACCCCCATTCACTTCATCAGCAAATGCCTTCATGATATTGAACTGAAACTTGCCCTTCAGTACCCTGGGGCCACACAGACACACAGTTCCCTGCAGCCGCCCTCCTGCTGCCCATCCCAGGCACAAGACACCGGGCTTCCGCCCATCCTCCAGAGGGCGCCCTTCCTATGCACCTTATCAGCCCAGGAGGCTTCCTGTAACCTCTGGGATTCTGACAGCTGTGGGGTTAAATCCCAGCTCCACCACAGCGGACCTCCAGGAAGCCAATTCGCCCCTCAAAACTTACGTTTTCTCTTCTATAACGTAAAAGCCGTAACAGCTACCTATTGTAGAGTGGTATTAAAGGAGATGAAGCATATAAGCACATTACCCGCTCTATACAAGCACTCAATAAATGCTAACCCCTGTCATCATTACTGTGAGTATTTCAGAGGGAGCAGGAGAGCATCTGGGGACCCGAGGCAACGGAGAACAAAAGATTAAGGGGGGTCCTGCAGGCCAACCTGAGAGAGACCCAGCAGAGGGGAGGTCAGCCCCCCCCACCTTTCCAAAGGATAATCGGTAAACAAACCGTTGTATTGAGCAGAGCCCCCTTTGGGGACTCTCTGGAGCTGGAGGGTCTGCAGCTCCATTCAGATATCATTGCGGTTCTGCTAAATTATCGCCAGAATGTGTTATCACAAATCATTCTGTGACTTGGCAGGATTGAGTGAAATGTGATCCCAAATCATACATTAAAGGAGTAGGGCATTTGTGATGGCACATTCATTTACACCATTCCATTTCACTCTCTCAACTGCTAAGACACTCAAAACTCCCAGCAGGGAGCACTGGCCACAGCAGAAGGAAGACACTGAGTTATGACACATCCTTGTCTGTCTTCCCCGCGAAAGCAGGAGTGAGCATATATTGCCAATGTGCTGTGATTGCTGAGGACCAGAGGGAGGCGGGAGTAGCTTAGCCTTGAAGTTTTCAGAGGTCAAAACACGGACAGCAAATTATAAGGACCCCAGGATGCCTCCTCCTTTTCTGCATCAAGTATTGGTGACTACGTGGATTAAAAGGTGAATGAAATTTGGAAATGTCCACTTCATCCTCCCTCCCGTTCCTGCGCTGGCTGCTGGAATAGAATCTCTCACCCTCCCAGACTAGGAAGCCGCAAAAGCCAGGTCTGCTGGTAGATAATGCAACAGGAGTATTTTGACAAACCCAACATAGGGATCTGAAAAAGATTCTGCTTTTTTATGGTTCCAGGGATAAGGAGAACACTGGGTACCCAGTGACCTGAATCTCAGACATTAAAACCCTCACATCAGTTAAGACCCTGACCCTTCCAGATTCACCAATCCCCACCCCATCACTCAAGGTCTGATTGAGATATTCCCCCAGGGTCATCTACTGACAGCATGAACACAGGCACCATGCCAATGAATAACATGGGAAACTGCTCTCATCTGAGGATCAGTAAAAGATTTACATAAGGGAGAAAATAATTTTTGAGGTCTGAAAAATGAGTTGGTATGAAATAGCCCAAAGGAGGTTGGAGGACTGGGGGCTGGGCAGTCAGCTCTGCAGCAGGGCAGACTCTGGCAAATACGGAGGACCGAAGGACACCTGTGGGCTGGAACAGACCATGGGATGGGGACTGGAGGGCAAGGAGGCCAGAGATTGGGGTGGCCCAGACACACAGCGCCAAATCCATGGCGAGGGTTTTGGTTGCGGTAACAAGTAGACATGATTAGATTTGAGTTTTGGAGAAAAAAAAAATGTTTTAATCTATCCGCTGTGTGGGAACTGGATTGTAGGTTTTGCCAAGAAGGGAGGGAGATAGATTGAATAAGGGGTGATCACCATGGTCCCGATAAGGGGGAGGAACTGGGCTTGGGGCAGGACAGCTGCTGGAGATGGAATGGGGAAGATACAGCCCAGAGATATCGAGGAGGTAAAATTAGCAGAATTTGGCAAGAGACTGTCTGTGGTGAGTAAGGAAGACTGGGCACAGGGTTTGGTCTTAGTATTCATCCAAATGCTCCCCTGTGCAAGGTCATTTGAAGCCTAATAAAACAGCTTTCATGAAATTAGATCCGGTCAAAAAGTCGTGTGGTAGGCTGTTCATTTGAACAATATTGAAAAATATGGTGCATGGTAGCCATACTGCTCTTTCTAGAATTTTCAGTGTTGTGAACTGGAGCACCATGCTTGATATCTTCAGACATATTTTGTCTTCAGATCCGTTCTAGAATTGTCTGAGGCAAAGTGATCTTAATGTTAGTCTGTAGAGAAAGAACTATTGAATACTGTGTGAAATGGAAATTCAAGAACACATTTTTTTTTTCCTTTAATCTCATCAAAATCTACATCAGTATACCTAAACCAGTTCCAACTTTGCCACTAACTTGCTATGTGACCTCAGGCCATTTTCGTTCCTTCTCTGTGCTGTCATCTCTATTTTGGGAATGTGGAAGAAAGGTATCTGTAAAGCAACTTCTAGCACTAAAATCCTTTACAGAGGAGACACCAGCTCTACACACGTGGAGAACATACTCATAATTGCAGGTAATTGAACTTCTGTTCCACACTGAGTACCTGCACACTTGGATCCTGATTTTAACTCTGTTCTCTCAAACAAAACGCAATATGATTTACAGTCAATTTTGAAACAAATTTGCTCTAATGAAAAATGTTCCAAGCAACAGCATCACGTTTATAAGAGTTACATTTTCCTAACGGGCACCAGGCAAAGGGAAACGTCAAAATATGTTCCAAATCTGCAAACCCGGAGAATACACAACACTTAAACATCGCTGTTTGTTCCCAGTAAAATTAGCTACACGTTACCCACACAGTCAGACTCCTCCGGTGATTTTCCGGAGTAGGACCAATTTATACCTCAGGCCTCCTTTGTGCGGCACACCTGATTGCCACCTCTGCCACATCCTGCAAAGGAACATCTGCTCTTAATGTCTCAAAGCTGTTTCCGCAAATACACTTGTACTCTGCACACAGAACTCTAGCTTCAAATGCCCACCCCCCAGCCGCTACTTTTGCTGCCAATACCTTACTTTAGATTAGATCATCCTCATCCATTTTGCAGACCACAGCCACAGGAGAGTAGCTGGTCTACCTGACTCCAGTTGCACCCCCCCACACACACACACACATGCTATTCCATGTTCTGTGTCAGCTTCCAGTATGTTCTTTGTAACAGGAAAGCCTGTCCTTCTCATCCCCCTTGGTCCACAATCTCTCAAGGTGAAGCCCAAAACCCCAGACAGGACATTCCAGGTCCTTCTGAAACCCTTTTCTAGTCTTGCCTGCCCAGACTTGGCTCCGTGCACCCTCTCCCAGACACACGGAAGGTTTCCCTCTCCTCACGACATGACATCATCCTCCAACACTGGCTTATTTTTCTGCCTCCTATTCCCTTGCTCTGGAATGTACTTTCTTTTTCTCAGCTTAGCGTACCTCTGCTTATTCATTCAACAAATGTTTGAGCACCTATCATATGGCGAGGAATGGCAGAGTATTTTGGCCAAACTCTACCAGAAGAAAAATGAATCAAGATTTAATAGTCTGGAAGCAGAAGCATTCTGAAGGATGCTTGGGAAGGGCTCTTCTAGAACAATGGTGTTCAAACTTCAACAAGCACTTGCGTCACCTGTTTGCAGATTCTGATTCTGCAGGTCTGGGAGCCAGGGAATCCGAAAGTTCTAACAAGCTTCAAAGCAGTACCTGTGCAGCTGGTCCAAGGACTTAGAGTAGCAAGGGCATCCACCCCCTTTAGATTTAGACATAACTGGATTCAAATTCCAGCTCTGCTGCTTCCTAGCTGTGGGAAGTTGGGCAAGTCACCTAACTTGTGTGAGCTTCAGTTCTTGGTAGTGAGTTGCTAAGTGGCAGGTGCTGGTCCTTCAAGGATGTGTTCTTAGTGAACTTTGAAGTGAGTGGGAGACAAGTACTTGGACATTCGGGGTATAGCTAGACACGTGCTCTTATTGGGGTACGGATCCAGGAAGTGCTCAGAAGACTTTCTAAAGAAAGCCATCCCGAATTTGAATATTAAAAAACGAATTAAGAGTGAGCTGGTCAAAGAGGATCATCTGGGTGGAAAGAGCAATCTCACCAAGGAGAAGAGATGAGAGAGAGAATGAGTGTCAGGGAAACTGTAAACCAGTGACGTCCTCAGGATAGGGTGCTTGTCAGGAGGTCATGGGGAGTCGGCCTGGAATAGCAGGTGATGACTAAATCATGTCAGGTGGGCCTGACATGCTTCTACATCAGGTGTGGAGTTTGGAATTCCCCTGAAGACAAGATGGAGCTATTGGGGACTCGAAGCAGGGGAGTGACCTGGGCAGATCTGCCTCCTGGTTTGGTATCCTGAGCTTCCACATGGCTGGAGTCAGACTGGAGGAAAGGAGACCAGTGAGGCAGGGAAGGCTGTGGCAGAAAGGTACTTGCCACGTGCCTCAGAGATGTCAGGTGAATCAACAAGTGAATGAATGAGTCATCCCCTTTTTTGGAATCATGGACTTCATTCCTAATATTACAATTCAATCACAGAAGCAGGCCCATCTCACTGCTCTAGGTCTCAGCAAGCTATAAAAATATCAGGATTTACTTAGATTGTAAATGTCTACTAACATGGGGGCAGGACTCTCTCATTTGGCTGGTCTAGCTGGAGAGAAATAAGCAACAGTGGGGGGGGGAAAAGTGGCTACAAAATGGCAAGATTGTCAAACTTTGTCCAACTTGTTGCCCCACTGAGAGCATCTGCCCAGGTATCACTTCTCATCACCCCTGCAGCCCAGGAAGGAGGGGATGTGGATATTGCAATCGTTGGCTACAAGCCATGTTCCTGGCACACTGAGGCTTGTTCCCAAACAAGTCCATGGACTTGGGGCTGGTCCACGAGAAAGTTTGCATTGGGATATGGCAAATGAAGGGGAAAAAATGAAGAGTATTTATTCACTTTAATGGAGCTGCCTTTATTCTGAGATTATATACTTGATATCTACCAGGTGATGTCAGAATGTCCTTTAATGAAATGATTATGATAGTAGAAGGCGGAACATACTTCATTGTTATCATTTTGCTTTATGTCCTTACTTAGCCAAATAAGAAGGTGGTTATTAGCACATGCTCAAAAAACATTTTTGGACATGTGAAAGGTTTATAAAATCTGAATGTTTGGGGTCTACTGTTCTATGCCATGTAGAGGCTCTGTGCAAGACACACTGAATTAAGGTAAGTGGATTTAACTGAAGTTTTATCCCCTGAGCAGATACCAGCTCATTGGTAATTGCTGCCTGGAAATGTATTGGAAAAGATTCTGAGCCTCATCTGTGCTCAAAGGGGGAGAATGTTCTAGAATCCATTAGTAAGACTTGCCATGGATGAGAGGGGGAAGTGGTGATCCACTCACAGTGGTGTGCTACTAAATATTTAACAACTGTTCTCTAAAAAGAAGAAAAGCCCTGTGTCCTTGGCCAATTTCCATGTAACAGTGCTCCCACCGTGGCCAATTTCCAGCCACCAACATGACGTCACTGAAAGCAGAGCGGAGAAGGAATGCACACGATCAGCTAGCAGGACAGGGAACGAGCCAGCACCAGGGCATCATAGCACACTTTCCATGAATTTGCTTTTCTGATTCTACCCGGCAGGAAGCCACTGCATGTGTGTGGTTCGGTGTCCCACTCACACACCACAACTCTTCTTCCCCTTGTTCACTTAAGACAAGATATTCCTTTGGCTGGAAAAGGATCACACACTTCTGTTTCTTACATTCAATATGGTTGATTTATCAATTCTCATTTATGGAACTCCAGCATGAGATGAAATGGGTGGTCTTGTATACTCCTTGTGGCAAAAACAATGACATTGCAATGTGAATATTGAAACGTGAACATCAAAATAGGAACAGTGTCAGCAAAGCACAGCTACCCAAGTTAACTCCATCAAGGTGACCTGGCACTGGTGCCATGGCTGATAGAGGCCTCATGGCTATTTGCCCTCTTGCTGTGGATACAACATAGACAAAAGTTAGTTAACCAGAACTTGTTATCTGGTGACCAAAATTAGTTGATGCAAGATGGTATTTCTAGGATGAGCAAGACAGCTTTCTGAAGAGCATCAAATCCTAATATTTACTAAAATATTGAGTCATGACATTAAGCCTAAAGTATAGGGCCCAAGAAAAGTTATAGTACTGAGTGCTGGTTTTGTGATCTGGCTTCATGCATGTGAAAATTGCACCCCACCTCCTTGGTGTTAGCCCAGGCTCCTCTAGCTTGAGGGAAAGCCAGGAGGTTGGTCCATAAGGGATGGTGGGGGTAGGATTTGGGAGTGGGTACAGGATGAGTCTGGAAGCTAGAGTATAGGGTATTGTGTTTTTTGGAGCAGTAGGTTCATGCAAGTTTCCAAAATACATTTGTGCAGGCTGTGCATTGCACAACTCCAGAGGGTCACCATTTTATATAACTATGGCAGTCCTGCCTCTAAAGGACCTGTAAGTGAGGCAGGATCTGAAGCAAGAAGCAGAATCTTCATGGTCAGTGGTGAAGAACAAGGAAGACTGATGAAAGGACTTCAGAAAACAAAATAAAACAAAAACCATGTTGGGACTGCTGTAGCTACTGATGGGGAAAGAGCTATTATGTACATAGATCTTGCTTGAAGTAGATGCAGCGTTGTACAGATGGGGAAACTGAGACTAAGAGAGGGAATTGCTCATTGCCCAGGAAATGAGGGGACTGACAGAAAGCAGGTTGTTGCCTGGGTTAGAGCATCTGTGGACAAGCAGCCCTTGCAACTCAAGGGCTTGTAAACTGAGCAAGTCAGTACACATGGAATATGGGACCAAGTATAGAAACTGAAGTCAACACCCAAAAAATAAAAAATCTAGTCAACAAATAGGCAGAAGACGTGAACAGACATTTCTGCAAAGAAGACGTACAAATGGCGAACAGACACATGAAAAGACGCTCAACATCACTCAACATCAGGGAAATAAAAATCCAACCACAATGGGATACCACCTCATACCTCTCAGGATGGCTAAAATTAACTCAGGAAACAACAGGTGTTGGCAAGGATGTGGAGAAAGGGGGACCCTCTTACACTGTTGGTGGGAATGCAAACTGGTGCAGCCACTCTGGAAAACAGTATGGAAGTTCCTCAAAAAGTTAAAAATAGAGCTACCCTACGACCCAGTAATTGCACTGCTAGGTATTTACCTAAAGGATAAAACATAGTGATTTGAATGGGGCACATGCACCCCACTGTTTATAGCAGCAATGTCCACAATAGCCAAACTATTGAAAGAGCCCAGATGTCCATCGACAGATGAATTGATAAAGAAGATGTGATACACACACACACACACACACACACACACACACACACACAGTGGAGTATTACTTGGCCATCAAAAATAATGAAATCTTGCCATTCACAACGACATGGATAGAACTAGAGGGTATTATGCTAAGCAAAATAAGTCAGTCAGAGAAAGACAAATACCATATGATTTCACTCATATGTGGAATTTAAGAAACAAAACAGATGAACATAGGGGAAGGGAAGGAAAAATAAAATAAGGTAAAAACAGAGAGGGAGGCAAACCATAAGAGACACTGAACTCTAGGAAACAAACTGAGGGTTGCTGGAGGGGAGGGGGATGGGAGGATGGGATAACTGGGTGATGGGCATTAAAGGAGGGCATGTGATATAATGAGCACAGGGTGTTATATGCAACTATTGATCATTAAACTCTATCCTGACCCTAATAATACACACTATATATTCACTAACTTGAATTTAAATTTTTAAAAAGTCAGCTGAGATTCAAGAAATGGGCTCCAGGGAATGCTGCATGAGCAGGGCCAGGGTGGGATGACCAGATCCCCCACTTGATCCCACAGGACACGCTGAACTCCTAATCCCACCTGCTCTGTGAATTCATTTTCCTGTTTCCTAAAGGCAGCCACACTTGCCTTCTTGTCTGCAATGACAAGCACAAGACTATACAAGAGCCCCCTAAAAGTCCACTTCTTATAAAAGTTACCAGATGACCCACGCTCCAGGCTAGACTTCAATCAGCACGCTCCCGGATGTGAATTGAAATTGGCAGATTCCACTGCCCAGGGTGGAGAGATGACCAGAGGAAGAAGGGAAAGAATGTTAGGTGAGGGGGGTACAATGTAACTGTGGGGATGTAGAATGTCCCAGGTGTGGTCACTGGTACTCACCATCCCCTCACATCCTCATGGCAACCCTGAGGGATAAGAATTCTGCTCCACATTCTCGATATCGAAGAACTGAAGCTCACACAAGTTAAGTGACTTGCCCAACTTCCCACAGCTAGGAAGCAGCAGAGCTAGAATTTGAATCCAGTTATGTCTAAATCTAAAGGGGGTGCCCTTGCTACTCAACGTCCTTGGACTGGCAGCACGGGCACTAGCTTGGAGCTTGTTAGAAGTTCCGGATTCCCTGGCTCCTTGTAAGACCTGCTGAATCAGAATCTGCACCTTAGCCAGATCACCAGGTGACTCGAGTGCTCGTTGAAGTTTGAACACCACAGTTCTAGAAGAGCCATTTCCAAGCATTCTTCAAAATGCTTCTGCTTCCCAGTATTAAATCTTGACTCATTTTTCTTCCAATGGAGTTTGGCCAAAATATTCCACCATCCCTAGCTGCAATTCCCGTTAGTTCCCTCCCATTTCTTTGCAATGAGAGGGCAAACAGCACAGCCCTGTGTGACTTCTCTCATGATGATGACAGAGCCAAGATGAGGTTTGCTTTAAGGTAAACAATGGCTCTGGGCTGGCCATTGTCCCAAGGCTTCATCTGGGTGTATGTGACTTTTCATCACCTCACCTGTTGAGTGGGAAGGAATCCCATGTAGATTCCTGATGATCGAGATGCTGGGAAAGAAGGAACAGGACTAAGACCATCTGATTTCATCTTTCCTCTCCTCAAGCTGTCAGAATAAATCCACTTGTACCACCGTAGCCCATGGGACATTATAGAAAAGATGTCTGAAGGGAAGAGTCTGCGGGCCATGCAGATGAGCATTCCCCTCCGTCAGCCCCAGATGGAACATAGCCCCTCTGTCCTGGCCATAGCTGGTCAGAGGAAGGATGGAGCCAAGATGACATGGCTCTCCCACACTCATACATTCATTCCCATTCTCCCATCCAAGTACTAACCAGGCCCGACCCTGCTTAGCTTCCGAGATCAGACAAAATCAGGCACGTTCAGGGTGGTATGGCCGTAGACTCCCATTCTCATTCTCCTCCCTGACCTTCTCTCCTCCTTCCCTCCAGCTTTTCCTTGCCTCCCTCCTTTATTCTCAAAGGATTCCTCACTCTGTTTCTCCCCTCCCATACCTCCAATCTGAAACTGTGAAAGAGAGCCTGTCAGTTAGCAGTGAGGGCTTAGAGCAGGTGCTGTGGATGTCCCCTTCCCATGCCCTCTGGGTGCCCACCTCTATGTACTGAAAGCCACTTTCTGCAAGCACCTGCCACTCTCCCTGCAGGGGCCAGCTTGGCCAACACACAGAGGAAGATGGGAGTGATTAAGAGTTGACACCCCTCAAGCAGCCCAGAAAAATGACCAGTGAGACTTGGTATTTAAGTACCCCAGCTCTCTTGCCCCTCCTGTAGACTGCCGTGGAGACTTATGTTCGGCACTGAAGACCCGAGTTCCCCAAAGGGATTGGGCTCCAGTTGCCCAAAGCGGTAACTTCCTTGATGACACATCCTATTTTGGCTGCCTTGATTGTCCCTCCCCCACACCCTCCCCCACTTTCTCATATTTCCTGGAATCCCCTCCCTCCCACATAACCACTCACACTTGAATTTTCATTTCAGGATCAGCTTCTGAAGCCCATTTCAAGGAGCCCCACGAAGCTGAAGCAAGAGGTCACAGAGAGATGGGGAAACCAAGATGTGGTGGGGCAGCGGAGGAGAGTGTGAAGAAGCCAAAGGGCCCAGGGGGGAGACGCGAGAGGAGAGGCCAGTGGGCCCCAGAGCAGACTCAGGCCCGGAGAAAGCCCTCTTCCTTACAAGGCTGGAGAGCAGACCCGACCCTTGCACCCTGGACAGCCTCATCAGATCAGCAAGCCAAACCAAGACCAAGGAGGGGCAGCCAGACAATGTGATTAGGACAATGGTAAGAGCTAGCGCTTCTTCAACACATCCTGTGTGCCTGGGACTCTCCTAAGCACTTCATGTGTGTTGATTTACACAGCCCTCATGACAACCCTATCAGGTGATAGCATCACCATCAGGAATGAGAAATGATGGGGAAACTGAGTCACAAAGAGGTTAAGGGGAGTGATCTGCCACAGCCACTAAATTGTAAGGATCAGCTTGTACGCTCGAACCCACATGGTTCATCCCCTACACACCACAGCAGACTGGTCCACATGCCGCTCACCGGGGTACCACCCTCCTTCTAGAGGTTGGGTTTTCACATTTTCAGAACCATATTTCTTATTTTGAGGAAAAAAAAAAAAGTTATCATCTCCAAAAGCTTCTGGCTCTGGACCTCATCATTTCTTACGTGGATTCAGTCCCAAGCAATGCTGGGGCCTGAAGAAGCCTGGGTCCCATGTGCTGAGAACAGAGCCAGGAGCTTTATCTGCTTAATGATTTAATGTGGTCCCCACTCCTGTTGCGGTGTCTGAGGAAGTCAAGTTCAGATAAGTATTAGAGCTTGTCGGAACCTGCGGGTCTTTCTAACTCCTGAAGCTGGTGTCCTAGCCCAGAGAATCCGGGCTGACTGTGCTCTGGCTCCAGTCACCCGAGGTGCTCTAGCGAGTGGCAGGGACCTGTGGGCAGGACTCCCCAGACAGTAGTGGTTGGTGGAAGGATGCGGGGCCCCAGGCCCAGAGCAAACAGGCGTGAGAGGCCCTGCTCTCAGGAGGCCCCGAGACTTCTCAGAGACCCACCAGCATCTCTGCTCACACATCCCCTCCCCACCCAGGTCTGCCCTCCTTGGCCCAAGGAATCCTCTTCTGATTCTAGAATAGGAAGCCTTGCTCAGGGTCACCACGAATCCCCTCAAATCTATCTCAAGGTATGAGTTCTTTCTGTTTCCTGCAGGGCCTGTGGTTTTCAAGTACAAAGGCCAGGAGGGAAATGGATGATAGGAGAGTACCCGAAAGGAAAGGCAAGAAACACTGATTAATGCTTCAAAACCGCATCCCCCCCCCAAATATATCACATCAGTTGTTAAATGCCACTTCGTCCAGCATTTAGAAGAAGTCCCAAACTCCACTTTTTCTTTTTCTTTTTTTTTTTTTGGATATATTCCTCGTTTTTCCTCTCCTTTAGATTCTAAAAGTTTGTGCTAGTTTCCTTTTTCTTGTATTTTTTCCCCCCAGATATCTAAGAAGTCAAGAAGGAACCTAAACCAGATAAAGTCTGATCAGCCCCCATAGGATGGGCTGAAAAGAAGCTTTTTAAGAAAATAAAAGAAAAAGCAATAGGGTGGGCCTAGGCATTTCTGCCACTAAGAATAGCAGCAGTGGGCTCCAGGCTCTCCAGGCTGCCTCCTGAAGCTCACTGCAAAGGGGGGGGGGGGGGGGGGCTCGAATCCATTTTCTTTCAATTGATGTTAATTTCATCCCAGCATATTTTAGGCCCTCTCATCAGAGGATGATTCATTGCTGCATGTAAGCGAGTACAATCAGCTCAAACATGTGTAGTCTTCGTGCAACTGCTGTATGGGAAAAACAGGGACTGCTCACCCCCCCCCCCCCATCGCCCCTCCCCAGCCGCCAGGTTGGGCTGGAATGACAGGCAGCCGCTGCCCGGCACTTCCTCTTCTGCTTTGCTGACTTGGAACCACACAAAGCATCCATCCCCCTGGAGACCAGCAGCTTCTGGCGAGGAAATATTTTCGTGGAGAGGGTTATGCTCCTGACAGCTTGGCCGGGAACATGTCCAAGGGCAATTTGGAGGAAATTTGGCAGATCTTGTCCTCACACAGCTTTCTAACCTTTGTGCCCAAGAAACTCTCAAGATACATTTGCTTGGTGATAATCTTAGCATCTAAGAACCACTGGGCAGGAGGAGGCCTCCAACCTCTTCTTTGCCATTCCAGTAACTGTGCTGGGAAGAAATCGAGGAACAGTAGACAAGACTCACTGAGGGCCACGTGGCAAGAGAATCCAAATTAGAATCCACATCTCTTGACTCACAGTCCAGAGTACACACACCTGCTCTTATTCTATAGGCTTTGTTTGAGACTAACTCTTCCCTGATTATTAAAAGTATTCCTGTTTATTATAGAGAATTTTCTACATATGGACTATTTTACTCCATGATCCCACTCCTCAAAGATAATCACCAAAGATAACCAAGACCAGCTCAACGGACATCCACCCCCTGGCACTCACAATGAGCATTCACCCCCTTGGCACTCAAAACGAGCTTCGCACTTAGAAGAGTCCTGTGCTTGATTTAATGCTCTGCTGTTGCCGTCTTGAATCTCTTAATAATTTTCTAATAAGGTGCCATGAATTTTCATTTTCCGCTGTGCCTCATTCATTATGTAGCTGGTCCTAACTACCATTAATATTTTAGCGCCTTCCTTTCCAGTACCTAGCACCCCTTGTTTTATCCCATTCATTTGTCCTTTCAACAAATGTCAACTGAGCACCTACTGCATGCCAATGATAGAATCCTGTGAAAAGAGCATTGAAAGGAAGCCCTCCTTGGTTGTTGTGTTCCAGGAGCATGGACGAATGTGCTGGCATTGTTGCTCTAGGGGGATGGAACTGGCTGCCCACGGGGAAAAGACTAACATTCATTTGAGTCTAAAAGACTAACACTCTAAAGTCTAAAATAAAAATAAAATAAGGGAGAGGGTAGGCAGAGGAAAGAAGGTCAGGCATGGTCCTTGGGCCTCCGCGGCAATGTACTCTGCACGTCTGCGGGGATGAGTGCTCTGATGGAGGCACGTGCTCCAAGTGCAGACAGGCGTCAGTTATGTGCGAGCCATGACTCAAGGAACACACCTGCAACTGTAGACACTTCGACAACCTGGAGGCAGGGGCTAGGACCAGACTCTGTCCATTTCCGACAAAGGCCAACTCCACAGCCGTGGCCCAAGCACTTCCAGCGAGAAGCATCACATTTAGTAATTGCTCTCCAGACCCTGCTCTAGCCTGAGCTTCCCAATATTTTTTTTGGCCAGGATGTGGCAAGGGATCTCTGCCCTGAAGTCTAGGGAAAGATACTTTTCAAAGCAATGAAGAGCTTTTTTGTCCAAGCAGCAGGGAGAAAAGGTAAAAGGAGGAGAATTTCCCCGGTTACGTGGTAAACACTGGGAAAGCAAAAGACAAAGCTCTGTATGGTCGAAATGTTATTTCTCCACAAGAAAACAAATAGCGTAACCTTTCTTTCTCTGGACCAAAGGCATCTGATATGGATGCTCTGCATTTATAGCGATATACACCACAGGATATTTGAAAACTCTGATTTAATCTTTAATTTCTCTCCAACAAGGTGAGTGCCTGAATTGAACTGCTGCAGTAAGACAGAAGTTTAACTCTGTAACTAGGAGTTGCTCTGGGTCCATAAATATGTACCTGCCTTCTAGAGGTTCTGGAAAAGGGGAATGGCTGAAACTTCAATTGCCTCCTTGGTATCTGACCCACTTATCTTGCTGGTGGACACCTCCAAGGATAAAAGTGTCAAGACGCAGTGAGTTCAGAGACAAATAACCTTTAATATAGACCAGGATAACTTTGCCTCCTCAACCTCAATATTCCTCCTGCACAGAGCCACTCCCACTAGCTCCCTGGGTTTCTCTTACAGAGGCACCAAAATTGACACTGAGAAAATTCAAGTCACATAGCTTTGACTGACTTTGAGGTGACTATTAGAGAATTTCTCCCATAAAAATAACCCTGTGACTGCCAGTCTTTCTCCCTCCAATCTAAGACCAAAGTGACATCCTAAAAAGCAGATCAGTGGTGCCTGAGTGGCTCAGTCTTGATTTTAATTCAGGTCATGATCTCAGGGTCATGAGATCAAGCCCCACATGGGGCTCCGCACTGAGTGTGGGGCCTGCTTAAGATTCTCTCTCCCTCTCCCTCACCACTTGTGCGCTCGCTCTCTCTCTCTCAAAAACAAAAATAATAAAAATAAAAAGCAGATCAAATCATGTGCATAGTAGAAATCTCACATCCCTGAGGGCGCCTGGGTGGCTCAGTTGGTTAAGCGACTGCCTTCGGCTCAGGTCATGATCCTGGAGACCCTGGATCGAGTCCCGCATCGGGCTCCCTGCTCGGCAGGGAGCCTGCTTCTCCCTCTGACCCTCCCCCCTCTCATGTGCTCTCTCTCTCTCATTCTCTCTGTCTCAAATAAATAAATAAAATCTTTAAAAAAAAAAAAAAAAGAAATCTCACATCCCTGAAACCTACCTGAGTTAAGGGTAGCTATGATGGACAGTCTCATACATATACTCAATAGCCCATTTCAAGTGCACCATTGCTTTTTTTTTTTTTTAACCTCTGGGCTTTCTCTGAAGTTGCAACAGCTAGTTGAACCCACCATTAACTAAAACTCATTTGACTCTAAAAAGGCAGAGGTCAGGCAGAGGGAAGAAGGTCAGGCATGGTCCTTTGGCATCTATGGTAATCTACTCCGCATGTCCACAAGTGGGGAGTGCTCTGCCAGACACAGAGAGGGCTGGGCCTGAAGTGCAGTCAGACCTTATTTATGCGTAAGCAGCCTGACGTGCAAGGAGTCACTGCCACTTAGGGAGGGCAACCCTCAACCAATAAAGGATGGGAGTCGGTGGATAAAAGCCCCCTGGCTCCCATTCCTCAGTAGGGACATGTTCTCTATGGTTCTTTTTTTTTTTTTTTTTTTTTAAGATTTATTTATTTTTAGGGATGTCTGGGTGGCTCAGTCGGTTAAGCGGCTGCCTTCGGCTCAGGTCTGATCCTGGGGTCCTGGGATCGAGCCCCAAGTCTGGCTCCCTGCTCAGTGGGCAGTCTGCTTCTTCCTCTCCCTCTGCTCCTCCCCGCCCTGCTCGCTCTTTCTCTCTCTCTCCCTCTCTCTCGAATAAATAAATAAAATCTTTAAAAATGATTTATTTATTTTTAAAGAGAGTGGGAGGGTAGGAGCAGAGGGAGAGAATTGTCAAGCAGACTCCCCGCTGAGCGCAGAGCCCATCACAGGACTCGATCTCACGACCCTGAGATCACGTCCTGAGCCAAAATCAAGAGTTGGACACTCAATAGACTGAGCCATCCAGGTGCCCTTCTACCTGATTTCTTAAAGGAACCCCAGCAAGGTTGAGCTCTGCCTTGCCCATAGTGGTTACCAGCTCAATCACACACATGGCTTCTGCATGATTCCTTCCTTCCCTGTATCCCATTTCCACACCCCTTCCTCTTCCTGGGGTC
This sequence comes from Halichoerus grypus, assembly GCF_964656455.1. Classification (NCBI taxonomy): domain Eukaryota; kingdom Metazoa; phylum Chordata; class Mammalia; order Carnivora; family Phocidae; genus Halichoerus; species Halichoerus grypus. The sequence continues at coordinate 19,338,078 of NC_135726.1, read as the reverse complement.
CCCTTCCAAATAAACCACATGCACCCAGGTCTTCATCCGAGGCTCTGCTGTCTGAGGAACCCAAACTAAGACACCAACACATTCCCCTCTTAAAACCCCTCAAAATCTCTTCTCATTTAAGATAAAACTGAAGCTCCTTAGCTTAACGTTCAAGGCCTTTAAGAAATCAGCTCTTGACCGCTCATCTTCATTTGGATCCCCAATGCCAGCAGCACCCTCCTACCTGCAGTTAAAACCTCCCCTCGGTAGCAGACCTTCCTATCCTCCCTCGTGCAGAGTCCTCCCTTTCTTATTTCCTCGTACCCATCTTACCAGTCAGGGCTCAAGACCCTGGCTTAACAGTCCCCTAGCTGGGAGCCCCTCCCTGCTCCATCTTCTGCACCTGGAGATGTTTCCATGAAGCATCCTTCAGAGCATCAGGACTTGTGCCCAGCTCCCTGATAGAACATGTGTTCCTCGTGGGCAGGGCTGGGCCTTCATCTGTCAGCAGAGGCCAGGGCTTCATGCAGAGGTTGGCATCCTGTTGGTACACTTAGACAATATTAAAGGGCCATATGGCTTTTCCTTCCATTCTCAGCTAGATTTGGTGTCCTCTAAGTATCCTGGGTACTGCTGGCCTTTTATGTGGGCAACAAAGGGACTTTTTTTTTTAAGGAAATGGCATGAAGCAACTCATTCCAACATTTGCCAACTGATCTCCCGTGCCAAATTCTCCCTCCTGGTGGGAGGGCTGTGGAGAGCGATGCTTCTCAGGTATCAATACCAGGCCAAGGCACACAGAGACACCAAGTGGAAGGATCTCAGGGTTTTGAAAGGTGAGGGATGGGCAAAGCTGAGAATGGTGCCGCCCAGCTAAGGGAGAGGAGGGACTTGTTCAAAGGAACGGTGTGAGGACTAGAAGGCCAGGCTCCCAAGTCCCAGGCAAGCGTTCTTTCCAGTCACTCACGTCACCTCTCATCGATGCTGAGTCGGGACCAGGCCAGCCTGGCCTCAGCCTTTTCTAGCAGGTCAGAATGCAATATTTTTTGAAGGGTAAGGAAGTAGCAGGGAAGCAAAACTTCAGGAAGAATAAGTGTTCTGAACTCCGCAATTCAAGCTAAGCCTGGCAAATTTCCCCAGAAAAATCAAGCACTATTTGTAGAATTCAAAGCTCAGGGGGGAAAAAAAAAAAAAAAAGCAAAGGTAATGGAGTTGATGGATCAGGTTTTCTAGTATATGTGCTGTGTGTTATAAGTATTTTTCCTTGTTTTCTTATTTCTGTCAGTACGGTCCTTTCTCTACTGTGTGCTGTGCAAAATAGAGCGTTGTGAACTGGGTGAAATAGACAAGGCCTTATCTAATTCATTTCCATTTCTCCAGCATTGACTCGTTAACCCTATCCCCACCACAGACCAAGAGAAGTGAATTATGTATGCAGCAAGGCAGATGCACAAGAGGATGGATGATGGATGGTTGATGGATGGAGGGACAGAGGGGTGTGGGGGGGGTGAAGGAATGGGCTCCCTCTTTAGTGTTTCCCTTCCTGCCCGACTCTTTCCTGACCTCTTCTCTGTCTTAGCACCCCAAACCCATTATCTTGCCTTTTTCCAGGCCTACTCTAAAGACAGGACCTGATGGTTTTCCCCAGCAGGTAGGCAGTGTCTACACAACCCAGAGGTTGCCCAGGCTCTCCTCATCTCCTGGACAGAGGATTTTCTTCCCCTATAAAAGGCCTTTCCTCATATCCTTACTACTCAGCTGGACCAGTCCGCAGAAGTATGTTAAGGGTTGAAGGCCATCACCTAGACGTCCTGCAAGAGAGCAGACTTGAGATCCTTCTGAAGATAGACATACACTCCGGACCACATACGAGCCCTTCAATGCATGAGACCCAGGGTCGGATGTCAACCTCCTGAGGCACATTCCCCAGAAGATGCAGATTCCTCCCTTCACCATCTCCTCCCCATTCCATTCAGCATTTTGCATAATTTTCACTTCCCTAGACAGTTTCCATCATGTTTATTTCAAGAACTCCAGCAGTCACTATTAGCGTGACCTACATATTTTTTTGATGTCCTAGGTGTTCTCCAATTACCATTAACCCAGTATGTTTAAAACCAGTCGTAGAAGTAATTATAGCGGGGAACTAGTTTTGCTTCTTTCCAGTCAACAGGAGGAAATAATAAGAGAAGGATTTCAATCATGAGCAGAGAAATCCGCTTCCTAAGCAAAAATCCAGGAGAAAAATTGGCCACTTGGGAAAGAAAGAAGCAAAAATTTCTTGATACCCTATTGTGCACTAGATATTTTCACCTGTTATTTCCCACCACCCTTATAATATCTTACAAAATAAGTATCAAAATTTCCACTTTTATAGATGAGGGAACGGAGGCTTAGATAAATGAGAACTATTCTTGAGATTAAAGAAGACGAGGATGTATGGAAGCAGAGGTTTGAACTATGCAAGCACACTCGGCAGGTCCACAAGTTGATCCAGAGGTTGCCTCTGCCTAGGTGGGACCACCACCTCTGACCACCACCTTCATGCACAGCATCCTGTGGCTTCAGAGAAAGCAGCCATGTTCTTCCTTAGCCTCGCCCCACCCCCACCTCCATTGCAAACAGGTGATTGGTCCTGGGCTGGACATTCAAACCAAGCCTGGCCAATCTGATTGGTCCAGGGTTGAACATTCAACGCAAGCCCAACCAATCAGAGTCCTTCTCTGGGATTTTTTTTTTTTTTCACGCTGGAACTGACAGAGCCAAACTCTCTCTGCTGTCTGGTGGCAGAAGAAGTGAGACTGAGACAGGAAAGCCAGGAGAAGTGGGCAGCCATTCACAGGGGAAAGCAGAGATGAGAGAGGAACAGAGAGACGGCAGAGCCCCTGACACAGGGAGTGCCCGAAGCTTAGCTGCACCTTTGTCCTTCCTGTGGTTGGTTTGTCCAATCCTACCTTGTCGTCCATGAGCCAACAACAAATATCGATCTGCCTCTGCTGCCTCTTGTCAGATTTCAGTCTTGAACAACCACAGAGTTCAGACTAATACAAAGGTCCTATGTACACATTTCCTAGTCCTTGGTTAGAGACCAGATAAGTAAGGCTGGGCTCAGGCTGAGCCAAGGATGTCCTTTAATCTGGTAACATGAGTGAGATTCGATTGAAAACCTTTCCGTGCCTGAGGATTGAGTACTGGCTTTTAAGGAGCCCAAAGGGCTGGTCCCACCTCCAGACAGCACAGTGTGTGAGCAGGGGCACTGAGCATGGGGCAGAGTTGCATCTGCTTCGCAGTCACACCCAGCCCACCCCTCACCCCGCTTCCCTCAGCCTCAGTCTCCTCGGCTCTACAGTGGCTGACTCTATACGGGATTCGGCCGCTCACCTACCACCCTCCCCGGGGGCACCAGTGTTCACACAACACTTTTTAAAAGTGGGTTTGCTTTGTTGTCTTTTATCTGTGAATAATGGATCGGATGTGCCGGCCATATTTTCCCAGCACACATTCACATGCGTAACGACTCCCATAAAACATGTTTGACTGTGCACCACTCAAATCCCCTTGGGTCCCACATCCTGGAAAACAACAGATCTCTAAGAAGCCGACGTCCGCATCATGGAAGGTGGTAACAGCAGGCCCGTCCACTCGGTGTCCATTCAGCAAACGTTTCCGGCATGCCTGCTCCAGACCGACCGCTTGGAGAAATGGCAGCAATTCTTGTGGCTTCTGCTGACAGTAAGTGAGCATTTATGACGGGCTGGGCACTGGACTAAGTGCTTTACAGCTGCTCTCTCATTTTTTATCCACTAAAAAAATCCCATGAGGTGGGGATAACTGATTTCTGAATCTCAGAGAGGTGAATTATTCATCACTTAATCCCAAAGCTAGTGTATTAGTTTTCCATGGCTGCCATAACAAATTATCACAAATTTAGGGGCTTAAAACACACATTTATTATCTTCCAGTTCTGTAGGTCAGAAGTCCAACATGAGTCTCAGTGGGCTAAAATCAGGCTGCATTCCTCTCTGGCAGCTCGAAGGGAAAGTCTGTTTCCTCACCTTCTCCAGCTTCTAGAGGCCACCACATGTCTTGGCTCAGGGCCCTCTTCCTCCATCAGGAAAGCCAGCGACACACACCATGTCCTTCTTATGAGGCCGTCTCTCTGGTTCTCTGTGGCCAGGACAAGTGTTCTGCTTTTAACTAGTCGTGTGATTCGACGGGGTCGTCCTGCAGAATCCAGAATAATCTCCCCCATCTCCCGGTCCTGAGCCTTAATTACATCTGCCAAGTCCCTTTTGTCCCTTAAGTTGACACAGGCGAGAGGTCCCGGTGATTAGGACATGGACATCACTGGGCTGTTACTCTGCTTGTGACAGATAGCGAGGGGTAAAGAGAGGCAGTCCTTCGTCACGTGGTCTTCACCACCACCTGAGACGCAGGCAGCATCCCAGGGGCTTGCTGCTGAGTGATCGGTGGGCCGAGTGACACAGGAAGCCTACCCACCCCGAATTAAAGGCCACATTGCTTTGTTTTTTTATTGTTTCTTTCCCCAACTAGAATGTCAACTCTGTGAAGGTAGGGATCCTAATGCCCTGGTAACTGCTGGATCTCATCACCTAGAGCCGCACTGGCTAAGATAGCAGTCACAAGCCACACTGAACCCTGGAAACATGACTAGCCCTCACAGAGACATGCTATCTGTGTAACATATACACCGGATTTCAAAGACGTAGTATGATAAAAATATTACAAAATATTGTTAATATTTTTGTATTGATAATATGTAGAAATAACTTAGATGTATCAAGTTAAAATAAAATTACTTTCACAATGAAATATCACTCTGCACCTGACAGAATGGCAGGAAGGAAGGAAGGGAGGGAGGGAGGGAGGGAGGGAGAGAGAGAGAGAGAAAGAGAAAGAAAGAAAGAAAAAGAAAGAAAGAAAGAAAGAGAGAGAGAGAGAGAAAGAAAGAAAGGTAGGTGCCTGGGTGGCTCAGTCATTAAGCGTCTGCCTTCGGCTCAGGTCATGACCCCAGGGTCCTGGGATCGAGCCCCGCATCGGGCTCCCTACTCAGCGGGAAGCCTGCTTCTCCCTCTCCCACTCCCACTCTCCCTGCTTGTGTTCCCTCTCTCGCTGTGTCTCTCTCTGTCAAATAAATAAAAAAAAATCTTTAAAAAGAAAGAAAGAGAGAAAGAAAGAACGAACGAATGAACGAACAAGTGTTGATGAGGATGTGGAGAAAAAGGAACCCTCGTGCACTGTTGGGAAAGTAAACTGGTGCAGCCAGTTTGGCAAACAGTATGGAAGTTCCTCAAAAACAGAAATGTCCCATGATCCAATAATTCTACTACTGGGTATTTACCCAAAGAAAATGAAAACGTTAATTCAAAAAGATACATGCACCCCTATGTTTATTGCAGCATTGTTTACAATAGCCAAGACATGGAAGCAACCTATGTATCTATGAATGGATAAATGGATAAGGAAGTCATGATACACACACACACACACAAAAACACACACGGGAATATTATGCAGCCACTAAAAAGGATGAGATTAGGCCATTTGAGAAAATACAGATGGACCTAGAGGGCATCATCCTACGTGAAGTGAGTCACTGAGAAAGACAAATACCATATGATTTCACTCATAAATTGAATAAAAAAATAAGTAAACAAAAAGCAGATTCAGACCTACAAATATGAAGAACAAGCTGATGGTTCCCAGAGGGGAGAGGGGTAGGAGGACGGGCAAAATGGGTGAAAAGGAGCAGGAGACCCAGGAGTGCAGTTACAGAATGCATAAGTCACAGGCATGAAGGGTAGAGCATAACAAGACAGCCAGGGACACTATAATGCAAGGTATGGGGACAGAGGGCAGATACACTGCAGTGAGCGCAGCATAAATGTATAATCTTGTGCGGTCACTAGGTCGTGCACCTGACCCTAAGGTAACATTGTGTGCCCACTCTGCTCTAAAAAAATTTAATTTCAGCTGAATTTTCTTTTTACCTGTTTTAATGTAGCTCTCGGAACATTCAAAATTACATGCTATGTGTGGCTCTCGTATTTCTGTTGGACAGCGCTGATCTCGAAGGATACCCGGCGCCTTGCAGTCACCCAATAGGTACCAGTGAGACTGAACAGAGGGGTGGAATGGGAGGAGATACTGGGCAACAGAACAGAGCCTGGCATTTTCAGATGTGCCTTCTGAGTCAGGGAGTCAGGCTAACAGCCAGGAGAGGCGGTAGGGGGCGCAACGTGGATTCATACGGTCAACCAATGTTCTCTGAACACCGAGCATAGGTTACGTTGGACCTGATTCTGTTCGTTGTGGTAGAACCAGCGAAGGATTGTAGGGTAGGAAGGGACAGGGCTGAATTTTTGGTTGAGAGAGAGAGAGGGCTCCTTATCCAAGTTCTACAGGCTGGATCAGGAAGGGGGCTGGGTCCTCATGCAAAAGTGAAGCGTGGGGAGATGGTGAACACATTCCTTTTAAAGGGAAGTAGCGAAGAAACACAACAGAGCTTGTAGAAAAAAGGATGGGGGTTGCTGCTCTATGTATGTCCGAATCAAACTGGATAAGAAGCAATTAAACGAAATTGGGTAAAATTGTAAACAGAAAGTTCCCATCCTGGGGAGCCTCGCTGTTCTGCCCTGTGAGGGCGAAGGAACAAAGATGTTCTAGTGCAAAGCCGGGTAAATCCAGCGCAGACAGCAGGAAGGAAGGTTTCATTCTGGAGATCACAAACCCACAGACGCTTCTGCAGAGAAGATGCGGCCGCCTGCGAGCAGGGTCAGTGCAGCGCCGGGCGGCAGGTTCTGGAAAGGTCAGCGCCAACCTGACCAAGAGGAGAGAAAACACCGCACCAGGGGCTCCAGAGCACCAGCTAGCGCTCCCAGCACATCTGAGCTCTTTGTTACAGAACCAGGGGGGTTGGGGGCGTGGGCAGCGCACTTTAGAAGCGAGGCCGAGAGGTTCTGAGGCCTTCTCAAGCCTCAACTGCAACACGCCTTCATTAAATATTTCACAGAGCAGAAAGCCCACTTCAAAAGAGGCAAGCCTTGGCAGCCAGCGAGAGACGGAGTTTCCCTGGTCAAAGAGGTGCTCTGAGCACCATCCACCATCCACAGCAGCAGCTCCGCGCTCTGGCTCCGTTTCACCCCTTGACCATGCCAATTAGTTTCAAAACAGAAATGTAACTCACAAGCGTCGGATCCGTTCAAGTGGGGCAAAAGCGGCACCATGCAGGCTCAAGCAGGGAGGGAGGAGGCCACGCTCGGAGCATAGGAGGGAAACAGCAGGTGACGGGGGACCAAGGGAGGTCCGCAGGTGTGAGGCTGGCTCACTCTGCAGGTGCGGGAAGCCTACGGAGCCCCATTTCTGGGAGCCAGAGTGAGCCCGAAGACATGTTCACACCCTCCCCGAGCCTCCAAATGCCCTGCACAGGCAAGACTTTCCTGTACAAATAAGACTACAACAGAGCCAGCAGAGAGAGAAAAATACTTTTTAATTTAAAAAAAAAAGAAAAAGAAAAAGGAAGTGACTTCTGGGAAAGAAGGGGAGTTTTACACCCACAAGTACTCTCTCTCCCTTCCTAAATCCCATTGAAATGACAGTAAGAGGATTTTGAAATAAAAGCACAACAGCAGGAGTGAACCCTGGGCTTCGGTAGTGATGCTCTGAGGCAGGTTCGTCAGCTGTAACCAACAAACCTGGCTGGGGACATTGACAGCGGGGGAGGGCATGCATGTGCTGCAGCAGGGGGCACAGGGGACCCTAATTTTGCGGTGAACTTATTAAAACTGCTCAAAACGTAAAGTTTTTTGAAAAATCAAAAAGTAAAATAAACCAGCAAACATGAAGAGAAAGAGCAAGGCGACAGCAAGGACAACATCAGAAGGAAGAAAACAAGTACATGGGAAGTAACTGACTTAGAGCCCCGGGCATGGACTCCCGAGCTGCAGAGGGCTGAGAAGCAAATGTACTTACAAAAGAGGGGTTCCCAAAGGCTACACACCAGGAGCCCCTGGAGCCTTTCACAAACCACCCCCCCAGCTGGTGATAAAGTAGACTGGGGGGGGGGGAGGGGAGGGGGGAGGGGGAGGGGTGCTCTGAGCACCATCCTGCCCACGCTCAGGTTCCCCACCTACTTGAGACACACCTGCTCTCCTCACACAACCCAAAGGACCAGTCCTTACCTCCAACCTCATTTTCTCCAAGTTTTTTCTTTGAAAATGTTAAATCCTACCAAAAAATTGAGAAGTACAATGAACTCCCATAGCTCCTTCATTTGATCATGAACATCTAACGTTTTACACATTTTCTTTGCGCATGTGTGTCTATGTGTGTGATGTAAACCATTTGAAAGTAAATAGTTAAGCCTGCATCACCTAAGAATCAGGACGTTCTCCTATAAAATCATCTAAGAAAGTTAATAGTAAGTTTAAAATTTCATCTAATCAATAGCCCACATTCAAAGTTCCCCAATTGTTCCTTTTGGAAATCTAAGAAGTATCCTCTGTAGTCTTGTGTGTTTGTTTCTCTGAGAGTAAGATCCAAGAAGGTTCAGGCCTTGTGTTTGGTGGTCATGTTCGTCAACCTCTTTGACTCGTGACTTCTTTTACTCAAGCTGCAGGTGTCAGACCAGCTGGAGGAGCACCATCTCCAATTTTACTAGAGACCGACTCTCAGGCCTCCCCCGCAACCTGACATTCTGAATCAAAATCTGCATTTTAACAAGATCCCCAGGCAGTTGGTGCCCAGGTGAAAGTATGAAAAGCACTTCCCTGAAACACATACACCAGCACATACATACACACACATTCGTACACGCATGTGTGTATGCATACGAGTGTGTATCTAGGCATGTGTGCATATGCATGCATGGGCACACGTCCACACACGTGCCCATCTGTGCAATACATGGCTAACCCTATGCTCTCCAGATTTACGCACATACACACGTGTGTACACTCCACGCACGCATATACATGTGTAAGCACAAACATGTATAAATGCATATCCATGCATAGCCACACATACACACTCACCTACACACCTACATACACATACATACACATATACATACCAGACACACACTCTCCCACCAATAGCCTTTTTGTTTCTCATGGACAATGGCTTTTTTGTTTGTAAAATCCAGGCCAGTAGTCTTGCAGAAAGTCCCACATCGTGGATTTGTCTGTTGCTTCATGACTCATTTCAAAGTAAACGTTTTTGGCAAGAACATTATGTGGATGACATCACACATTGTACTTCTTACTCTATCACACAGTAGGCCCATAATGTCACGTTTACCCATTCCTGGTGATGCTTAGTTTGATCCTTTAGTTAAATTGATGACTATCAGGTACCTCCACCATAAAGGTCCATTTTTCCCACTGTATATGTAGTTCATCTGGGGGATGATTCTTTGAGATCATGTTAATATCCTGTTCCCCAACACCTTTTACCCAACGGTTTCAGTACCCTATGATCCTTGTCTGAATCCTTCACTGGACTGGAGGTTATAGATTGGTCATTTTCTTTTCTTCTATACTGATTAGTAGACATTCTTCTGTGAAGAGCTTCCCTTCTCTCTCCTGGACTATTATCAACCACAAACACATACTGTATTGTTCTGTTTGGTGCTCAAATTATCCCTGCAGGAGGCCATGTAAGCTGGAGCCATGTATATTATTCCTTTCTACATGACTAGTAGCTGTGTGACTTTGGACGAGTGACCTAACCTCTCTGTTTCTCAGTTTCCTCATCTGTAAAACATAACTGACCTCAACAGGTTTGGTATAAAGATGAACTGAGTTGGGGCGCCTGGGTGGCTCAGTCGTTAAGCGTCTGCCTTCGGCTCAGGTCATGATCTCAGAGTCCTGGGATTGAGCCCCGCCCCTGCTGGGCGGGAAGCCTGCTTCTCCCTCTCCCACTCCCCCAGCTTGTGTTCCCTCTCTCGCTGTCTCTGTCAAATAAATAAATAAAATCTTTAAAAAAAAAAAAAAAGATGAACTGAGTGAATACAGTGCCTGCCACATCATAAACTCTATGTAACTGCCTATTCTTACTTATTTTCATCCTAATCATCATCCACACAACCATCCAGCCCAGACTTCGGCACAGAGTGAGAGCTCCACAGACAGTTTAGGATGGAAGCAATGGGGGAAGGAGGAAGGGAAGAAGGGTGGAGTAAAAATTTTTAACAGAAGATGTATCAGAAGATGCTAGAACCACCTTCCTCCCCATCCTGCCCTTACTCTTCACCCATAACCACTTCCTTGCTAATATCCAGCTCCCCACCTAGGTGTGGAGTCAAGCCCACCCACTGCTCCTGCAGAAACATTTGATGAACTGACCCAGGGCTTTTGGATAAACCCAAGCACTGGCTGAGGAGCTGTGTGCCCCTTCCCATCTGCCGCCTCGCAAACAATGCTGGTCTTATTATTTCAAATGACACGCACTTCTCTCTGCAAGTTTGCTCACCATGCCCATTCAGCTCTTATGTGAGTGCATTTCTCATTTCATTTTCCTCTGCATACAAATCACCGATGCCAGGCAGCTACACCCCACGTCTGCTGCACTCCCTGAAGCATGACCTTGGCCCAGTCTTCAGTTCCTTGACCTCAGCAGGCACCTCGGTCCCATCTGCAGAAACCATGAAGAGCCTCTGAAGGTTGCAGGGTAGAGGCAGTAAAAGACGAAGAACAACAGGAAGTTGGTGCCCATTGAAGCTGGTGATTAATGTGGGAGCTGGTTGTATTCTTCTCTCTAATTGCATGTATTGGGGATTTTCCATAATAAGAAAGGGAGGGAGAAAGCCTCTGAGAGGTGGGCATCTGCTCTGAGTTGGCTAACTCACCTCCAGCCTCAACTCACTTCCCCAACGTCAGGCAGGTTCAAAGCTACAACCCTCCCATCACAGAACTGGTCTTTCTGGGGACTAGCCCCCGCCCTGAGTGGTCTCATCTCCTTAGCATCAACTTGGCTGTGATCTAAGGGGCTCAAGAATTACCAAGATACTCTATCACCTGGGAAATTCAAAGGGTTTTAGAAGCTCCATGCCAGCAACCCAAGACAAAGACCAATGAAATTCCTTATTACGCAACAAGGGGACAAGGCGGTGAAGTCAACATGGCAATGGGCCCGTTCTGAGCCCCCTGCCACACCTGTGCTGCTCTGGATGCTCTGACCTGCACTCTATGCCACTTAATCCTCCTGGCTCACTCTAAGGTGTGTGTGCAGGGGAGGGAGAGCCGGAAGGACAGAGGGAGGAAGGGGAGAGAGAGGAGAGAGAAAAGAAAGAGAAAGAGGGAAAGACAGATAGATTTTAACTCCTTTTTACAAGAGGCTGAGCCCCAGACATGGCAGATGTCAAGTTCAGAATCACATGGGTAATAAAAGGCAGCAAAAAAGTACCCAAATCCAGGCCAAGTGCACTCTTATCTGTGTCGTTTCGGTCTGGAACAGAGAGCAAAAGTGAGCTCATAAGGGGTCACATCTAGCAAAGCCAAGTCGCTGAAACTTTGGTTGGGTACGAAGAGCAGGCAGAGGTTTGAAAGCCGTGCACAGAAGACCTGCACCCGCAGCTCTGTGGGACGCGGACAGGAGAGAGGCAGCAGATGGTGGGAGGTCCCGGGGAAGGGCTGGGTCCGGTCAGGTGAAGACATGACCTAAGCCAGAGGAGTCACAGAGTGGGTGGAGTGGGGACACAGACCAGAAGCAAGGAACGTGCTGCTGGCTGACCAGCTCCCCTTTAGAGGCAGGGGGCCATTCCCCTACCGCCTGAACACAGGGGGTCTTCTATGTTATGCAACACCCAGCCTCTGCTTTCTCTGTGTGTGTGTGTGTGTCACGTCTATTCTGCATTCATGCAAATGCATGCATAATTCTCTCATCATCCCCGATGTCACTGCTGCGGTGAATCCCTTAGCAATATAGGTCAGCCATTCCTACAGTGAAGAGCCCCATTGGCATTTCTCCCCGGCCAGAGCTGTCCTGTGGAATTTACAAAGAACCGAGACAAATGACTTGAGGCTTTTGCACAATGACCTAGACAGGACAGGTGGAGCATTCATGGGCAGCCCAGTGCATCTTTGGAGCACCCCACCCCCACCTTGCTGTGGGGTTCTAGAGGAAATGCTGGGGACAGTACACCTCACACATACTTGCTGCAGTGCGGGGTTTACACCGAGGCCCAGCCCCACTCAGTTCCTCATCCCCCCCCAGCAAAAGCGACCTGTCTGAGGGCAGCCAATCAGAATCCTTCCTTGGAAGTGAAGGGCTGGGCTATTTCCATTTGGGTTACTGCCAATCTCATTCCATAAAGGCATGGAGGACATCCTTCAGACAACACCAAGAAGGGATTGGGATGGAAGAACAGGGACGGGGAGAGAGGACAATGTGGCTCCACCCTTGGCCTTCCAAAGTTAGAGGGTCAGTTATTCTCTTTGCTTTCAGGATGGTTTGAAGCAAGTTTCTCTCACCTCATTCCAGAGACAGTCTGCTAATCTGTGGCCAGGCTTTGAAGTCCAACGTTGCACCATCCCCACCATGTTCTCTAGGACCTCTGATGGCTGGGGTGGTGTTCTGACCCTTTTCTTACCCAAGTATTTACTACCGGTGCTGGCCTAGGAAAGGAGACATGGGTGCTACAGAGTTTAGATGCTTACAGGAGCAGCATGCTGGCAGAGGGAGGGGTCCCTCCTCTGTTTCAGCAGAGCATCCTGCAGGTGGGAGATCGAGAAGAGCCTTCTGCCATCAGCCAACCTATGAAAGGTGTATGCTCAGGGCTGGGCATGCGGGACAGGCGTACAAACTGGTTGTGAGCAAAGAAATCAAGAATACAAATCTAACGGGGGGAACCAAGGGGTTGGACAGGGAATCAGAGGATGGAGCAGGACATCAGGTACTAGACAGGAAAGCAAGCACTGTGTACTTCTGCTAGAATTAGGACTCCTGCCCCAGATCTCTGTGTGCCCATTTTTGTCCCCAGCTCCTGGTAGAGAATCCCAGGCCACAGTTTTCATTTATTATTGTTGTTGTTAATGCGTATCAACAGCAGGCGCCACCACGAACATCCACTGGTCCATGTGTGCCAGGGAGCGTGCTAATGGCTCTCATCATCCCATCCAATCCTCCGTTAACTCAGCCAGGTGAGCGGCAGTGTCCCATCCTCCAGATGAAGATGCTAATACAGAGAAGTTAGGTAATTTGTTCCCACCTTCTCAGTGTGTGAGTGGTAGAGCCATTATACAGATGGAAACACTAAGGGCCACAGAGAGAAAGGGACTCACTCTATGTCACTCGGCATGTCAAGCTAGCAACAGGATTCAAACTGAAAACTGCTTTTCAATCTAGTCCTCTGGGTCAGATCTGAACTATTTCAACAGCACCAGAGGACCACTGCCCAGGGGATAGGAGATGCCATCAGACGGACTGCTGTTCTGTATTCTTCGATCCTCCCATGAGAATTTTAGGCAATGCCCACGGCTTGGAGGAGGGGTCCGTTCAAGGTAGACAAACCAGAGGCTGCAAACTGGTGATCCACGGGCTGGTGAGAGAATGTGCTTTTGTTTTGCCTGCAGAGTGGTATACAAGTTTGATTCACTACTTTAAAACTGAGGGATGGCACACACAATCTTGGGCTATAACTCACCAGTAGATTCCACTGGATTGGAGACTGAGGGGCTTAGACACCAGATTGGGAGCACAGTGCCAGCCACGCATGGCTAGTCCACCAGAGTTTACCAAACCCCCATTTCCATTTGCATTAAGCTAACTGTTTATGGCATTCCTGCTGTGCTCCTACTGAGCATCCAATGGAGCCAGAAAAGTAAAGGACACAGACCCTGCACTAAACTGATCCCTCGTCTCATCATATGGTTTGGGTTTGGGTTTGGTTTCCTTCCAATACTGCTGTGTAACAAAGAACTCCAAACTCTCAGTTGTGCAACAACATTTTCTGCTTTCAGGTCCATAGATTACCAGGAAAGCTTGACTTTTGGCTTTGGGGAGTGGGGCAAGTTTGGGTCTCTATCCAGGACCAATGAGCAGCTTCACTGAGCATTCTCTTCTCTTAGCAAATGGCAGAAGGGCAAGAGTCTGAGCAAAGCCACCCAATTACAGTTCAAGACCATGCTTCTGAGTGGCTCAAGGAACTCCCATGGCCATACCCAAGGTCAGTGGGGCAGAGATACATACGTTGCCTTGCCTACAGAAAGACACGCCAAAGTGCTACGGCGAGGGGTGTGGAGGTACCATCCTAGGACAAGGAGGCAGTGAACACTTGGCAATCGTCAGTCTCCTAGACTCATCGTGGATTCATCTTTCTTTCAAGTAACGATCTGCTATCTGCTGGGACCTGTGGGAAAGGCAGGCAGAGCACCAGTGGGGTAGACGGGAGTTTGCCTCTGTACAAAGCCAAACCACACGCTCGGAGCTAGAGAACGTGAGGCTGCCACAGAAAAAGCACTGGACAGCATGGGACAGATGACACACCTTGGCCTTTGGGAAAAAGGGAGACCAGCCGGGCTCGGTGGTCCTGCGACCCACAGCTGGAGGCAAGTGTCAGAGCATCAAAAGCACTGCTCCTCTCACTCTGCAAGAGCAAGTCAAGGCTAACGAGGAGGAGGTCAGAGCCCCAGGTCCCGGTGGGCAAGCACGGCCACTCTACCAGAGGCAGTTTTCACTAATTGGCCTGCTTCGGTGCCTCACCAGACACGGGACTGGATTCCAAGCCCAGCGAGGGCCCCTGAGCCTTCAGGTCGGGGCTCAGAGGCAGGCCGAGCCCTGGGCAGCTCGCCAGACCACATTCTGCCTGGAGTCTCAGAAAACCTCCTCCAGCCTCAGACCGAGGCTCTGAAAATTCTGCTTGAACCCACTTCAAGCCTCAGGCTTTGAGAAAAATTGTGTAAGAAGGAAGAGGAAGAAAAAAAGATGGTGAATGGAAAGGCATTTTTACAAAGATTAGGTCTTTTAAGGGCTGGAACCCTTGGTGGGCATGGCTCTCCCAGGCTAGACAGACCACCATCCTCTCTGTCCACCCCCCAGCTCTATCTCGTTAGAGAAGCCCCAGCATTGAGGCTTCCTTAGTGACAACGACCAACAAGAAGTGAATTACGTCTCCACCAGCAGCCACGTCATATCCATAGGCCTCACTTGGGGCTGTGGTGGCTCACCTGGGGTGGAGTAAGAGGCTTCTCTCCACCAGACTGGCCCACACAGCCAGGAAGTCCCACCCGCCTCAAGCTCCAGCAGCCAAATGAGCCTGAGCACGTGCTCAGGAAGAAAATGCAGAACGGATTTCAAAGATGAGCTCAAGTCCCCTGCCCCGGAATTCAAAAGTCACCTAGATGGTCCAATCTCATGAGAACAGCAGAAATGTACAAGTTTACTTCTATAACTTTACAGACAGAAAAACTGAGACTTCAGGTCTAAGAAGGTCCTCAAACATTAGCTTTCCTCCTCAGAAGAGCAAATAAAATGAGCCCGCTATGCTAAGGACCAGGGCAACTGCAGCCTGTACTGTACCTTGTTAAGAGTAAGCAAAAGGGATCAGGTAGATGCAAGCCTGAAGCAGAACTCGGGGTTTGGTGAATAGAGCATGGGTTGGATGGTGGCCTCCATTTGGCCCCCAGCCAGGTGCTCTTATGCAGTGCACAGTAAGCTCAACGATACATGGTCGACCTGTTCAGCACTACCCATGAGACAGATATTATTTGCAGCATCAATTAACAGGAAAAATTAGGGTTAGAGAAAGTAAGTAACTTGCCCAATTGTGCAGAACTAATAACATGCAAGTCTATAGAGTTTGGGGTCTTAGAAGACAGGACAATGCCGTTGTCACCTCTGTCACCTCCCTTGCCCTCATTTTGCTTTTGGGGTGGTCAAATATTCTATTGGTTTGTCACTTGTTAGTTGCCAAAAATTGGGTTGCAGGGAACGGTTAACAGTATATTAAACTAGTGCAATGATGAAGATCTAGATAACTATTTAGAAGCCTAACATCATGGGTGGGCAGATCCAGGGGAGACATTCCATCTAGTTTCATCTTCCACCTCGGGAAGTGGACAAGTCATTTTCCCAAGGTCTCACCTGGCAGCAGGGGCTGAGACAACCCTGGAACCCAGGTCTTGGTACTCAGGCCAGTGGCCCCCACCTTGCGAGGCCAAGTGCAAGTGCAGATGTCCCCCCAGCTTTGGGCTTTGTCAGGGGACAGGGCAGGGTCGAATGCAGAAAGGGGGGTCAGGGCAGTGGTCTCTGGAGCCCAAGCCCTTGAGCAGAAGCTCAGGAGCAGGACTGGGAAGGAGAAAGGTACTCAATAAATGTGCTGAATGAATGAATGAATGAGGAATGTTCGTTATGCATGCAATAAAGAGCAGATTTGGTACATTGTACAGTGCAGACCCACTGCCAAGAATAGCTACAGAGAGCAGTGGGTAGAGTCTGAAACTTAGTCTGAATCCAACTAAAAGGCCATCCGGGCCCCCCAGATGGCTGAGAGCATCGTGATGGCACCCCTGGCCATCTGGACTGAGAACACCGTTAAGCACATCCATTAATCCAGCAGCGCGTCTGGGCCTCTGCCCATAGAAGTTCATGCACCCCCAGCTCATGGTCCCGTAGAATAATGATGGCGGACAAGGAGTAATCAGGAGCGGACAGCGGTATAACTGAGCAGCCATCAGGCCATTCCCAGGGCTGTGGGGAGGCCCTGGCACTTGAGACAGGGCTGGGAGGAAAGCGTCTGTAGAAATCACAAGGGCTCGTGAGAAACCAGTGGCATGAGACAAGTCCAAGTTTGGAAGGAAGGGCTGTTTTTCTCCTGATGACTTCCAGGTGCTCCTGAGAGGAGCCATTACAATGATGCATAGCCAGAGGGGCCCTTGGGGATACTGCCTCCTCTTGAGAACAAAATATTAAGCCATCGGTCAAATTTAAACACCCTCTCATCAGGAGTCTCATTGAGGATAAAGGACTGTGATTCTACATCATCCACAGCTTGAGTAGCCCAGGAGGGAATGCCCAGGAGAAGGACGCTGGAGGAGGCGCTCAGCTGAAATGTAGGACTTAGGGAGGGATGGCCATAGGGGCAGCTGTGTCCCAGCATCAGGGACCACTGGGTAACAGCCCTACCCCAGGGAAAGGCGAGGAAAGAGGCAAGACTTATTAATTCCCAAATGAGTAAGTGTTCTCTGAATGCCTGCTGGCCACTGGGACCGACCCGCAGCTCACTAGCACTAGCTACTGTGTACTGAGTCCCGCCCACACATTCAACTCTTCGGAGCCCCATTCTGGCCTGCTTTTCATTTTTGACCGTCACTTGCTGAGAGGCTGGTAGTCAGTAGGGCTCATCACCAGCACCCCGGCACTCTCCCTCAGGGCACGTGCGCCCTCCTGCAAGTTGGGTAAGGCCATGGCACCTGCTTTGGCCAATGCATGAGAACCTTAAGGGCCAAAGCTTGCTCCTCCATGTCTTCCTCTCCTCTAACATGGCCAACAACCAGGTTCGGGGGCGGGGAGGGGAGGGGAGGCTGCCCCAGCAGCCTGTGTTTCTAAATGAAGAAAGCACCAAGGAGCAGAACACACAGCTGTCCCAGGGTGGATATCTACCGTGAACAAGAAATAAACTTTCATTTTCAGCTATGCAGATCCTGGGCCTGTTTGTTGCCGTATCATTACCTAGCTCAGCCGCTAGGACTGATACAGAGACATTGTAAAATCACAGCCTCCTCCAGACTTCATTTTTGCACCTGTAAAATGGAGATCATAGGGCCCCAAAACTTTGCGAGTGAGATACTATGTATCACGCTCGGTACACAGCAGGTCTATGACAAATGTGAGCGCTCTTGTCTCTGCATTGTTTTGCCCCCAGATCCTTCATGACGGGGATTAGCCATTTTGAAACGCAGTTCCTTAGGACAGATTTCAGGCACATTCCATCCATGTGTCCCTAGTACTTTGCGCTAGGTTGGCATCACAGCAGGTCCTCAGTAAACATGTATAATCGAGCACCTATACACAACTGTTAGGCCCTGAACAAGCTTTTCCTCAGCGCCATGTGCCACAGACCAAGGTCTCGGACAACACTTCCAGCCACCACCTGCTGGGATATACATTTTTCTTCCTTCCTACATCAAGACGGCACATAATCCTGCATTCTCGGGGCAACATGATCAAGTCCCCTTCTCCCTTCCAGGAGTGGAACCCCCTCAGCAAGACCCCTGCTCATCCCTCTCTCAATCTCTGCCAGAACATTTGCAGCGACAGAGAACTCCCTGCCCACAAAACGCTCTTCTGTGTTTAGAACTACAAGGGGTGGGCTGGGTCCCAGGCCAAACCTGTGAGTCCTTCCAGCAAGTCTGCAAAGCCTGGACCATTATCATCACTCCATCCGACAGACAGAAAACCAGCGGTCAGAGAGAGAAAGCAGTTTCCCAAGGTCACAACCAGTGAGTTATGACCAGATTCTTGACGCCACATGGATAATGGCCCCGTGACAAATGAGAGCGGACTGACCGATGGCTACGTGCCCGGGACAGGCATTCCTCGTGACTCCCCATTCCCACGTAAACCCCACCTCACAATTTCCAACTTGACTTGGGGGAACCTGACTGCAAACAACCCTCCAGCTCTGTTAAGACATAAATCTCTGTAAAGGATTTCCAATAACACAGTTCTTGCCAGGAAAGGAAACATTTGTGCTACTGCTTATGCATAATATAGGTTAATATTTCAGGATGCATTAAATGTATAAACGTTTATAGTGAGGCGAAGCTCCACTGTGAGCCAGGTCACTAGAAAAGACGAGACACTGAAGGGAAGGGGGCATTTGTAGACTTGGATCCAACTGGACACTCCCCAGAAGTACTTTTAGTGGGCACGGTACTCAGCCCTGCTACCGATGAGCAAGGCAGGAAAATAACACGTTGGTTTCCAACGGATGCTCCTGAACCTTTCGTGGAAGATGATGGCTTCAAGATGAGATGGCTGCTTTGCAGCTCCTTCAGAGACAGTCGAAATTAGGATGGGATTTGGGGCGTGACCAAGTGCCAAAATCTGCCAAAGATATGCCTAAATAACTAAAAACTGGAGATGGGTCAGATAAGCCGGGCGCTAAAATCCAAGGCACATGCAGGAAGCTGGAATATTTTGTTGGCATTTGGAGGAAGCAGGAGGATGAAGCCAAGCTGGGGGAGGAGAGGAGAGTACCCATGGGCCATGTACTTTCAATCAATAGGAGACTGATCCATATGAGATTGCCAATATTTGATGGCGGCTGACCAAAAATATGGCACTTTATATGGATTAATCTAATAAAAGATCTACTGTTTTCTACTAACATTCTATCACAACCATGCATCCCAGTCAGCACCACCAGGCCAGGGATGGAGCAGAAGTCACAACGATCCACAAGGCAAGATGTGGGCCACAGCACAGAACACCAGCCACATAGACTTTGGAGTTTATGGGCTGGAGTGCAAAGAGCGAGGTTGTTTGCCAAGATAGGAGGGAAAAAAACAAGATAGGATACACTATGATCTGAGTGTTTATGACCCCCCCCCCAAATTCCTATGTGGAAATCCTAACTCCCAAACATGATAATATCCCAAATTCCTATGTGGAAATCCTAACTCCCAAACATGATAATATCAGGAGGTGGGGTTTTTTAGAGGTTTTTATACAGGTGGAACCCTCATGAATGAATTAGTGCCCTTATAAAAGAGCCTTCCAGACTGCTCGCCTGCTCCTTCCACAATGGGAGGCCACAGTGAGAAGGGGCTGGCTATGATCCAGGAACAGGGCCCTCCCTAGAAGGCTACCATGCTGACACCTGACACTGGTGTTCCCTGTCTCCAGAAGTAAGCATTATGTTTCTATGGTTTATAAAGCACCCAGTCAGTGGCATTCTGTTATAGCTGCCCAGATGGACTCAGACAGGCTAGGAGTACCCTGAGGGGACAGACCCACCGAAACCCCAGCCAAGCTGACTGCGGCTGGCATCATGGTCAACTTGGACCACCATAGCTCCAGCCCATTAGCAAAGGGGCGGGGAGCACGGAGCAGGACCAGAGAGTCTGGTTCTGCACCCACACTGCTGGGCTTGAGTCCTGCTGTGCTCCTTAAAAGTTGTAGTGGACTGAAAAGTTGTAGTGACTGAAGGACTAGAAAAGAAAGGTCCGTGTCGTCACTCCCAGAACCTGGGAATATTACCTCATGTGGCAGCAGAGTGAAAATTATACCTTATATGGAAAAATCTCCATTAAGTTAAGGACCTGGAGAGGAGGCGTTTATCCTGGATAATCCAGAAGGGCCCTAAATCCGATGACAAGTCTCCTTATAGTTGACGGACAGAGAAGACACCACACATAAAGAGGGGGAGGCAATGTGACCACAGAGGCAGAGGCTGGAGTGATGTGGCCACAAGCCAAAGAGTGCTAGAGCCATCGGAAGCTTGAAGAAGCAAGAAACAGATTCTCCCCCGGAGCCCTTCGAAGCACAGTGCTACTGACACCCTGATTTCAGACTTCTGGCCTCCTGACCTGGGAGAGTATACACTTCTATGATGTCACCAAGTTGGAGGTCCTTTGTCACAGCCCCTACCCCCAATACATGAACACCCTGCCTCAGCTCTCTCAGCTATAAGATGAGATAATAACCTCATGAGAAGATGCATATGAAGGGTTTCACGTGACCTCTAGTATATACCAAGCACTCCATAAATGTAAGACATAATCAGCAAACCACAGGAGGGACAGAGAATCACATCAGACCCAAGAAAATGGACATAATGGCCTGCCATGTATAAATTTGGTGCGTAAGCTATGAGACCTCCTACTGGGAGGTGCAAGGTGTTCTGGGTGCAGACCCAACTCCCCTGCCCCAGTGGCCATCTCAACTCACAACTGGGAGCTGAGAGCCCTTCTCAGTTAACTCTGGCACAAACACCAGCAACAGCAGCTTTGGTTGAAAATGTAAGCAAAAGTGTTCTGGAAGAGTCCATTTTCCTTCCAGAATTGCACATTGGACACAATTTCAGCAATTGGGAATCTGGCATTTTGAGCTTGTTCAACCATTGGAAGAAGTATCTTTCAAAAAGATAGTTAAAAAAAAAAAAATAGGATGCAAGGGAAGAAAATGGTTATTAAAAATGCTTAAGAGCCTTCCTGAACTTCAAATGGGCTCTTTACAACAATAATACTGATGATTTAAGGGAAAAATGAATCAAGACTGTATTGATTAAATGTTCCTTAAATTATGTGTGGGTTTTAAAATGTGGCAGTATGCAAAACACGTTGGAGGTAAAACATTTGAAAAATCACCCGAGACATTTAGAAAATCGGGAATGTAGCTGCAGCTTCCACCCCAGGGCGTGAGCAGTCTGGGCAAGCAGGTGGAAAGGTCATCCCAGAGCCGAGATCACGGGGGCGTGAGGAGACCAGGGCCCCATCAGCACGAAGTCAACAGCACTGACCCCAGAGTGATCTCGGCTCAGCGCCAGTAACCTGAACGCATGGTTCATTCCAGGAACATTTACTGAGCACCAATCAGGTGCCCAGCCCGGTGCTCAGAGCCAGCAGATTCAAAGCACACACAGCCTCAGGCAGCCACAGATTTGAAAACAGGCCATTACGGGTTAGAGGTTGAGAACCAGGACAGGAAAGATACAGGGGAGTGGGGCTGTGCATACCCACGGGGGGCCCCATCCAGGGAGGTCAGGGGGCTTCTCAAGGAAAGGAAATCTAAGAGAAGACCTAAAGGGTGAGCCAAAATTGGCCACATATAGAGAAAACACAGGGAAAGAGAGAAATTCAGAAAGGAAGTGGCCAAGTGGCACCTGCAAGGTGCCAGAGGCCCAGGATGGTTCAGAACAAAACAAGCACACCCAGGCCTGCTGGTGGGCCCTCCACCGGGCCACCTCCTCATCCTCCCCTGGGTAGCCACTAGACCCCGCTCCCCACAGACCCCCGGCTCTGTTCACCCAGCATCTTCAGAAGCTCTTGAATTCTTAAGTGAGAGACTCCTTCTGCCCCAAAACCTCGCTGGCCCAGCCCAGGCCTCACTGGGGGAGGATAGCCAGGCAGCTTGCAGGGAGGCCCCAAAAGACGTCATGTTCTAGGATTCATGTGGAAAGTCAGCGTGCAGGGCAAATTGTCTCCCAAGCAGCCTGGCCTCACCCTGTGACTGATCACCTCCCCAGCCAGCATATCCCTTCTCCTTAGTCAAAGTAGGGTCCACAGGCAGGCTCCGTCCATCTTCCCCCCTTCCCTGTCTCACAGATTCATGCTTAGCTGGGATCCCTCTTCTGTCTCTCTAATCTGCCCCAAGGAGAACATTGAGAAGACAGCAGGAGCACAGAACTTTCAGGAACTACTGGAGGGACACAGACAGAAGCTTGGAGACCAGGGCCCTCCCTGATCAGCCCTCATTGTGGACAGGACCCATTCCGTTGCTGATCCCAGAAGCAGCATGTAGAGGTCCAGGAGTGTCCCAATAACAAAGGCAGCAGGAGTCTCTCTCTCCTTCATGGACCACACTGGCCATGCAACATTCAGATCCTAATTCAACCTGAACTGCTCAAGAGCTCAGAGCCATCCCCTTTGCTGGAGGCTGCTCTGCATGTGGCCCCTTCCCTTGCATGAGATGGTGCTTAATCAATGTAGTGAAGGAAGACATGTAGGTGCCCTGATTCCTAAGCACTGGCCCAGTCACGATTCCTTTGACCTAGTAAAACACAAAGGGCCATGGGATGAGCCTCATCAGAGACTTCTCCAAAATGGCTTGGTCCAAAGTCACCCAGCACTGAGAGGCAAAATCAGGACATGGACCCAGGCCTCTGGACTTCCACACACCCCACCAGGCTGGCCTCACTTTTCCTATCACACCTCTGGCTCTCTAGATATCACTCATCTTCACCCGGATCAATCCGAGCACCCAGCAGGGTACACGAGAGAAAGAGGAGGAGAAAGAAGGGGAAGGCAAAGTAACCTGTACTTGTTGGCCCTGGAGAAGTTGGCTACCCGCACTCAAAACTTACAGATTTGATTTAAAGATACTGTTTCCCCCTTTCCTCTTTCCACAAAGTGGTACATGGCCCACTTATATATTTAATTAGAATGAATTAAAATTAATAACATCTTGAGTGGTTCCTGACCCTACTTGAGATAATTGGAGACACCCCGGGGTGATAGGAAACCGGGAGGAAGAACTGCTGATCTAACTAACAGAGGCTGAACTTTTTCATGTGCATGTAATCAGCGCATCCCCTAATCACCCTCTGTATAGATATATATATATATCTTTTTTTTTTTTTTTTTTACAACAAAGATAGGTATCCTTTGGAGTTGGAATCATATTCTGTCCCTTGAGCTACAGGGCTGAAGGCAAGGTCGTGGCAGGCAGACCAGCTGAAATCTGTCCTGTCTGCATTTGTGGACTGATACACAGCACTCAGACATATTTTAACACTTGGCATATTTTAACACTTGTGTTTAACAGATTTTTATGACATTATTTGTCTCCATAGGTATACAGAAAAAGCCATTTCTGAGCACTTACTGTGTGCCAAGGATCGTGGTAAGTATGTTCCCATCCAATTAACCTGTCCGTTCTTGATAATAATCCCATGGAAGCAGGGCGGGTCGGGAGCAGGGGGATTCTCTCCCATTGGACAGTTGAAGAAAGATGGCATGGGAGCTAGATTCAGAATGAAAACCCAGACCTTGGGGGTCGACAACCACCCGAGACATTGCCGTGATGAACACGTTCTTCCCACCCCTTAGAAAGGCCTCAATAAAGCGCCGATGCTCAGGGCTCAGCTTCTGTTAGCGCAACCACACACAGGCAGTGACGTAGGCCTAGCCGGACCTCACTGGTTGTCTGAACATCCTCCACTTTCTCAGACCCAAGGAAAGAGGGGTGCAAACAGCAAGGAGTAAGGTAGAGCTGGAGAACAAGCCATAACCATCCCTAGTGGCAAGGGGGTTAGAGAGTGGTGAACAAAGCCCCCCAGGAGCCCCCCTCCTGGGCTCCAAGAGTGCATGAAGACAGGGGAAGAGAGAGAACCATGGACCCCATCAGGCAGTGCTGGGTTCAGATCCTGCTCCACCACTCACCGTGCGAGACAGGGCTAGGACCCCAGCTAAGCCAGCTAAGCACACCAACTGTCAGCCTTTGCACTTTTTTTTTTTTTTAAAGATTTATTTATTTATTTATTTGAGAGAGAATGAGAGACAGAGAGCATGAGAGGGAGGAGGGTCAGAGGGAGAAGCAGACTCCCCGCTGAGCAGGGAGCCCGATGCGGGACTCGATCCCGGGACTCCAGGATCATGACCTGAGCCGAAGGCAGTCGCTTAACCAACTGAGCCACCCAGGCGCCCCCAGCCTTTGCACTTTAAAGTGAGTAGGTTCGGGGTGCCTGGGTGGCTCAGTTGTTAAGCATCTGCCTTCGGCTCAGGTCATGATCCCAGGGTCCTGGGATCGAGCCCCGCATCGGGCTCCCTGCTCAGTGGAAAGCCTGCTTCTCCCTCTCCCACTCCCGCTGCTTGTGTTCTCTCTCACGCTGTGTCTCTCTCTGTCAGATAAATAAATAAAATCTTTTAAAAAAATAATAAAGTGAGTAGGTTCGTGCCTGTCCATCAGAGCCTTCGTGATACCAAATCCATCACTGAGCAAGCGCCTAACTCAATAGTCGTGGTTTGTGCAGAAGAGGTAACAGGTTCGGGGTGACATGGTCACACAGAGATACCCATCTGTTTCCTTGACACCTCCGGGCTTCTAACCTCCCAGGAGCTCCAGATTTCTAGGCCCATATTGAGAACAATGAGCTTTAAACAGTCATTGAGAAAGGGAAGCATTTGCTTATCTTCTTCAGGGTCACCCCAAGCTTCAGAGGCCAGTAACTAACATCCCCTCCCCTGGGTCATCCCCACTCCCATTTGGCAACTGCCCCCAACTCTTCCAAGCATCCCTGTCCCCTGCTATCCCCTGGATCATAGGTTAAACCATACCTGTTTCCACAATGAGGACTGTGCCTATGAGTGGGACAGCATTTTGGGTCAAATTAGGTCAAGCCTGTTGAATGGTGCTGGAGCTGCTACGGCATTAGGTAATCAACTCGAGGCTGATTCCGCCCAGAGCCATTTAATTTTGGGGAGGCAAGATTTAGCTGACTTGAAAGAAGGGGGAAGCAAGCTTGCAGAAAGAGATTGATTTCAGCGAAACACAAATTCATACTCACTAAATGCCTTACCACTTCGGAATCAATTAAAATAAGATGGAGAAAAAGGCACAGAGAAATCGACAATGACAGAAAGCCCAACTGGAAAAAAAAAAAGAGGGGGAGGAGGCTTACTGGAAAGCAGAGCAGGAGGACCTGAATCCAAGAAGAATCCCCTTAGGCAGGAGGGGAGTTCTGGGGCTCTGAGACACTTTCTTGTCCAGTCCTGGGGATCTGGTGAGCAGTAGACCCAGAACATGAGTCAGGGGTTCTCAAAACTCAGTGAGTGTCAGAATCAGCTTGGGGGGAACGGAGGGAGGGGCTCCACATGTACAGTCCTGGGGCCACCTGCCCAGCTTCTGATTCATTAGGTCTGCGGAGGAGCTCCCATCTGCCCCTTGAGCAGGCCCCACCCCCTGCACAGGTACTCTGGGACCATACTTTGAGAAGCAAAGCCTAGACTAGAGAGTCCATGATGTGCCCCTTTTTTCTGGTCACCATAGTCACAACAGTGACCACACGTGTTGCTCATCCCTGCGATTGTGGCACGAAGCCCGGAGAAAGACAGTGGAAAGACCTCTGCATTGGCCCCTCCAGAGAGGGTGAAGACTTTGGAAATACAGTCCTTGCAAGGTGTGGGTGATGGGACAGAGATAAGTCCCTCCAGCTCCCAGCATGGACAGCCCACTTCTGGAGAGCACTAGATGGTCCCCCCAACAGTGCTGGACCACTCTGGAAGACAGTTGGGCAACATTTTTTTTTCAACAAAATAAACACACTCTTACCATACGAGCCAGCAACCATGCTCCACTTGGTATTCACCCCAAGAAATTCAAAACTTATGTTGACACAAAAACCTGCACGTGGATGTTCATAGCAGTTTTATTCATCATTCCCAAAACTTTGAAGTAACCAAGATGTCCTTTAGTAGGTGGATGGGTTAAGTGGGGTAGATCCAGACAATGAAATATTATTCACCGCTGAAAAGAAATGAGCTATGAAGCCATAAAAAGACATGGAGGAACCTTAAATGCATGTTATATAGTGAAAGGAGGCCAATCTGGAAAGGCTGCATGGTGTAGGATTCCAACTCCAGGATATTCTGGAAAAGATAAAGCTAGGGCAACAGGAAAAAGATGAGTGGTGACGAGGAGGGTGGCAGGGCTAGGAAGGACTAGGCAGAGCACAGGGGATTTTTAGGACAGGGAAACTATTCTATATGATGCTAAAATGCTGGCTACTTGCCATCATATGTTTGTCCAAACCCATAGAATGTGCCACATTCAGAATGAACACTAATGTACACTACAGATGGTGTGGGGCGGTGGGTGAGGATAATGATGTATCAGTGTAGGTACATCGATTGTAACAAACAGAGCACTCTGGTGGGAGTGTTGATAGTATGGGAGGCTGTGCATTTGGGGGGCAAGGGAGTACATCAGAACTCCCTTCTTTCTGTTCAATTTTACTGTGAACCTAAAACTGCTCTAAAAAATAAAGTCTATTAACAAAACAAAAACAAAAAACACAGGGCTAGAGATTGCCTCAGGTCCCATGAAATACAGGATGAGCTGGGAAGGCAGAGTAGTGAGGCATGGAGTGGGGACTGAAGCCACTGGGGATGTGGCAGGAGTAAATCCAGGCTGCTGACCAGGTGCCAATTCCTGAATAGGTGTGGGGGAGGGGCTGTAAAATCAGGACAGGAAGTAGGGGCCCCTTCTCTTCCCACCCTTCCTGCCAGCGAGGAGGATATCACCAACAGCATCAAGATCTCAACAAGAGAGCAGTCTCTCTGTGCTGTTTGAAATTCTCAAAGATCCCTTAATCCTCCCTAAGAAAACAGTTCAAACAGGTGTATAAACCAGCGAGTCAAACAGGGAGCCTCAGCATCATTATCCAGGCCTCCTAATGCCCCTTAATGCAGAATCTCCCTGCCTGCACCTAATAACGGTTGCTCTCCTTCATGAGAGTCCTATAAAATGCATAAATATTCCTCAAGGAACCGAGAGAGCTCCTAACAGTCTTTAATAGCTACCATAAAATGAAGGATAAAATGTGTGAAAGGAGATTGGTCATGATAATAGTACAAGGTTGGAGAGCAGTGAATTTCCTAAGCCCTCCCTGGCTGGGTTTGACAGCAGAAAGATACTGCCCAGAGTCAGGAGCATGCCCAGAGGAGGCCAACAGAGGGAGGGGACATTCAGTCTCTGGTCAGAGAACCCTAGACAAATGAACTGGAGAAGCTGAGGGCCAAAGCCAGGAGGAGACTTGCCTAAGGTCATACAGCAAATGGCAGACTCCCATCCAATCTGCCAAGATTCTGTGTGGCCCAGATGGAATGGGTCCTAGGAATTTGCATTATTCATTTATCTGCTGGGCGATTGATATAAAAACTAGTCTATACTAAACAAGCTTGTGACTGATACAACTTGGCCCTGGCTACACAGCCCCTCCAACCCCTATGGGAGACAAGAGATCGGTCCGTCGGTAGAGCTTACAGCCTGAGCTCTGCCCAAAAACTGTACAAGGACTCTAGAACCTGCCAACAAGGCGGGTATCAAAGGCAGAGGGCACCGCTGAGAATCCGCAGACGAGGGAAACCAGAGTTTGCTCTAAAGGACTGTTTTCTACAATCGGTGCCATAATGGGCTTAGTGAGCACCTCAGGGCCATGGCCCGTGGGGGTGGGGGATGACCCTGTTGACAGGAAAGCCCACAGCTAACAGACAGCAAAGCCCCTAGCTCATGTCCTGGCATACAAAAGGAGTTCAATAAAGAGCAGTTACTGGCAAGTACAGCACTGAACATCTACAGGTGTACCCACCGAGAACTGCTACTTATTGGGCTCTACCGCACACCAGGACATGAGCTGGGGCTTTGCCCTCAAAGTGCTCAACTTGACTCTTGTTGCACTGAGTATACGCACCCAGGTATATACACGACCGAAGGTTGGCAAAATAACACCCAGGCAACACAGTCCGGGTCTGGGCACTTGTTCCTGACCCCCACCATAGTCCGGGGCCTACTGGTCACCCTATACTTAGGTTTTGCCTTATAGTCTACCGCCTCTTTTTTCTTGCTGACGGTGGAACGGCTTCTTACATCTGATCCTCAGGACCCTCAGGATGTAGACTCCCTTCTCCTCAGGCTCACCCCATTCACTCATCCCAGCTCTGATTCAGGGATCCCTATCCAGGGCTTTCCTGACTCACTGCAGTCTCAGCCCAGCCCAGCCTGCTCAGAATGGTAGGAGGTCCAAGAAGCCACAGTCCCCTCTGCCCACCCGGGCTGACTAAGCAAAGCTGTAAGAACCTTCATGGTGCAAGTCAACCTGAGAACTTCAGGTCAGGTCTTCACTACACACAAGTCCAATCCAAACAGAGATTGGGTACGGACAAGTAGAAAGAAAGAAACCTTTTCTTATAAGTTGTACTCCCTGGCCAGGTGGGGGATGCCTGACAGGTAACCTAAGATTCTGGTGTGATCCAGTATCATCCTAATGGCATTCAGCAGTGGACTTAGACATGTAGGAAGCAAATGTAGGAGGACTGAAATAGAACAATAAAACCACCAGCATTCCCAGATGATGGGCTTCATGGAAAATCTAACAGAATCTCTAATTTGAATTTTTAGAAAAGTTAGCAAACTCATTGGACATAAGAGCAATGTACAAATATCTATTATATTTATTTCCTCATCAAGTAGCTATAAATGCAGTTTTAAAGACACCTTTTATAAAAGCAACAAAGTGCATGAAGGGCCTAAGAGTCTAACAAAATATGCTCAAGACCTTTGTGGAAGAGATGAGAAAGATTTACTGGAAGACATTGAAGACCAAAATACATGAAGAAATAGACTGAGTTCATGGGCAGAAAGAATCACTATCATAAAAATATCAAGTTGAAGAGAATTGGCCTATAGATTCCATGCAGTTCTAAGAGAACATTACCAACAGGGTTTTATGTGAAACTGGACAAGTGACTTATTTATAAGTAAATAAATAAGTAGGTAAAATATATATATGTGTGTGTGTGGTTTGTGTAGATACGAACACACACAAACACACACTTATATGTAATTTTTAGCTTGCAAAAAAGAAGACAAATGTAAATTGAAACTACATGGTGATGCCAATTCTCATCCAAAAGTTTTCCAAAAATAAATGGGGGAAAAAAGTACTGTTATACACATTGGTGCAGAGATAAGACAAATGGACAAATACACTGTTGGTAAGAACTCAAAATGATATTAACACCGTGGATGGGAAATCTTAAGGAAGTAAGATTGGTGAAATTAAAGAGAAACTATGTCATCACAAATTAGAGAGCCCATGATAGAGCTCTAATGTATAAGCATCTAATGCATGATTTCACCAGCTCTGTCCACTCAAACAGCCCAGAAACAATGACTAAGCCAATAGCAATAAAGACTCCTAATGCCCAGACTGTAATTTTTCTCAGTAGTATTTTGCACTGATAGAAACCAGGACTTCTTTTCCAGGTCTGGGGTAGGAAATGCCCAAAATTACATCTTGTAATTTTAGATTTCAAGATTTCAGATTTTTTTCCACTAACTTGAAGAAGCTCCCAGTGGCCATGGATGGGGCAATTTGGACGTCAGTGAAGATAATGAGTAGAATGGATTAAAGCACTTAAGTTTAATCCGTGAGCTCTTAATGATATTTTTTAAATGTATTTCTTATCTTTGAAAAATACTTGGGCGTCAAGTCATTATTTTGAAAACTGGTAAAATTAAAGAATCACCTGAGAGTGCTCAGCACAGATGACTGCCTCTGGTGATCCAATTTGTCCTGTTTTTCCTTTATAAAGTGTACTTCAAGGTAATTAAAAGTTAATTAGGAGTAATTCATCTTTATAAAATAATTCCAGCTAATAAGTAGGAAGGAATTATAGATTTAGAATGCCACCATTTTGTAGTCCCTAGTGAATTCATGAATCTAGACCATGATGATCCATGGTTGCTATTAACACAGAAGAGCCAACCAAACATTATGTGGCTCCTGATGGAAGTACGTGCCACCACCTATGAAGTAGTCTTGCCTCTCCCACTCCGAAAAATGAACTGAATCTGATCAAGTTTCAAATTATTTACAAGACATACAGAGAACACATATTCAAAGGCCGCTATGGTGATGTAATAACCAAGTCCAGACCATGATCAGCTCTTGGGATGAACTTTTTTGAATCCTGATTCAAATGAACAGTTTTTAAAAATGTTAGAGAGTTTGAGAAATTGGCTCTGTTAACTGGTTATGTGAGGTTTTTAAGTTTTAGATGTGATAATGGTATTACACACATTTTTCAAGAGTCCTTAACTACACACACAATAGCAAAAATAGCCAAGACACCACAGAGGCCCAATGTAGGGGTACTTGCCCTGCCAATCATCAAGAATTACTAGAAAGCTCTATGAACGAGGTAGATAATGTAACACTGGTGCAAAGATAAGACAAATGGACTCATGGAGCAGAACAGAGATCCAAAAATTATTTATTTGTATCTGTGTTTTTTGTTTTTTTTAAACAGAGCTCATTTTTCAGGTAAATAGGAGATGGTAAAACTCATCAGTATCTGGTGCTGGGACAATTGCATTGATTAGCCACACAGAAAATAAGCCATTCAGAAAAGAGAAGATTGATAACGTAAGGCACACTAAAATTTTAAACTTCTGCTTATCCAAAGACACCTCAAAGAAAGTGACAAGATGGCTCCCACTGGGAATGACAGTGACCACATATGACACCCAATGATTAGAATTCAGAATAAATATTTAACTCCTAAAAATCATAAAGAGACACATTATCCGATTTAAAACCACAGAAAAGACTTGAACAGTCATTCCCAAGGAAGGAAACTAGAATAGCTAATAAACTTTTGGCAAGATAGCTCATTCTATAATCAAGAAAATTTAAATTTTTAGAAAACTAAAATCTATTTTCATACCCAATTCAAGAACCTGACAATACAAAGGGCTGGTAAAGATGTACATTAATGAAACCTCTCCTATACTACCAGAGAGAGTATAAATTGACTCAACTTTTTTTTTAATTAAAGATTTATTTATTTGAAAGAGCACACAGGAGAGTGGGGAGGGACAGAGGGAGGGGGAGAAAGAATCTCAAGCAGATTCCCTGCTGAGCTCAGAGCCCCACAGGCTTGATGGGGACTGCATCTCACGACCCTGAGATCATGACCTGAGCCAAAACCAAGAGTTGGATGACCGACCAACTGAGCCATCCAGGTGCCCCACAACTCAACCTTTTTTTTTTAAAGCAATGTGACATCAGCTAGCAGAATTTAGTATGAGCATTACATATGGGTTCATAATTCTCAGGTATAAACCATTCGCACACCCAGATGTATTTACAAGAATGTTAATAGTGCTTTTCTAGAAAGGACTAGAAACATCCCAAATATTCATTAGTAGGAAAGTGGAGAACTAAGTTGCAGCACGGCCACACAATGAGATCATATACGGCAGTGAGAATTAACGAAAGGACAAGTACACAGTTCACAACGAATGAACTTCAAAAACCTAATGTGAAGAGAAAAAGGCAAGTTGCATAAGCATACTTCTAGCATGATATAATTTTTGTAAAGCTCAACTGAAAAATAAGCCACAGTATCATATTGTTTAGGGGTACATACCTGTATGGAAATGCTCTGAGGAAAGGCAGGGGAATGATAAATACCAAATCTATAAAGGTAAGGATATATATGGGAGGGAAGCAGAGCTTCAGCAAGCGTTCATCTTTTAACATTTTTTACATCAAGTTTGGGGCTCACAGATGTTTTATTATTAAATTTACATATTGTACGCATTTGTTTTTAAAGTTAAGAAATAGTCTAGCTGAAACCGTAAGGCTGGCTCAGGATGAACACGGGTCTGGTTTCTGCAAGGAGGAGACAGACCTGGCTCTGGGAGGAGATAAAGATACCTTTCCCAGGCCTGACAGCCCTCACTCAAGGACCAGCATACCAAGCAGATCTTGTCAAGGCCAACAGACCTTCCCCAAGATGCAAGGTTAAGGAGGAAGAATTTTTCCCAGGCATGGAGGAGTAACGGAGATCAAGTGTCCATTCATTCCTAAAGTATGGCACCATCTTTGAGAAGGAAACAGAATCCCAGCTCTGGCCAGCCACACCCTGATCACGGCTGGATGACCTATTTCAGATTTATGAGCCATGTCTGTTTTCACAGACCCTCCACCCTGCCTGCTTGGAAGGCTGGTGCCTCCAAGCACACAAGTCCCTGGAGGAATGTGTGAGAGACTTCCAGTCATCCAATTCCACAAATATTTGTGACCCCTACCCGACCCCAAGCACTTCTGTGGGTGCTGGGCTAGCAGATAAGCCGATCACATCTTTGCCCTTTATCGCACCTCCTGGGGAAGGAGGAGGAGGAGAAGGAGCCCACATGGGAGAACAGCCAGCCATCCCACTGACCAGGGTCCTGTCATGCAGCTTGATAGCACAATGAAACACAATCAGTTCCGGGAAACTGTACGCGCTCACAGAGCCCGCTGATTTCTATACCAGGAGGGTTTTGCATCTCAAAAACCAGAATGATGCCCCGAGATTCTCCCTGCAGTTCCTCCTAGTTTTCCTACGATTTCTTGCAAGATAAAATAAATTATCCTTAAGTCATCAATGTCCACATTGACGCTGAAGGAAAGAATGATGGGGAGGTTTTCACAAAGCGAGAGAAAGGACGGACTGCCAGGGGCTCAAGGGGGACCCAGAGATGGGGGTGTGCATGTCAGGAGGCATCACTGACTTCCCATCCACCTGACATTCTGCAGTGGATTCGTTCATTTTATATTCAGACAACCAGGCAGGTGAAGTCAGGAGGAAGCCGGTGTAATTTTTTCTGCTGAAGCCCACTTCTTTCTCCTGGCTGCCTCACTCTCCAGGGGTTAGGTGGGGGTACCAGAACCCCACTGAAGTGGGGAAGTGACAGAAAAAAGTGAAGCATGCAGCTGGCCAGGCTCTGGCAGCCAAACTGCCCAGGACCAAGAGGGTACGACACCGCCACCCTAACAGAGGCCCAGAAAGTGGCCAAAGTTCCCAAGGCAGGGAAGGCCAGGAGAATTTCAGGAGGCACATTAGATTCATCTGATGTAACTGCAGAGCCCAGGATAATTGCCAAGAGTTGGAGTCACCAGGAAGCTCTGAAGTTGGAATAGGAGGAAGAGAAACAGGGAGACAAGCTGGAAATGCGTATGAGGTGTCGTTGTGACCCCATGCAGTCAGGTGGCTGCCCTTTCCACCATCTGGCATCTGGTAGAAGAGTCTGGTATTACTGCTTTCTGGGGACAGTGAGCCAGAGGGGCTCAAGACTCAACAGTTGGCAGGGACAACTGAGGGCAATGCAGAGGCACCATACTGAAAGCAGGAAGAAGGAGCAGAAGTTGACATGAGGGGCAGGGAGACCAGGGACTATGCCCAGCCCAGCCTGACTCCCCAGCAGGAGAAAACTCCTCCAGGAGAAAAGTGACCCATCCAAGGGCAGAGACCTGCAGATACAGACATTAGGGATCCCCAGTGTTGGCAGAGGTGTGTAGAGAGGCGACCAAATTGCCAGGTCAGGGCTCTGTGTCTGGACAGCGAAGCCCCCAGCTGACAAGCTCTGCCCTACCATGCTAATATTCCTGATCAGCAATTTGACATTTCCCTCAGTCATGTGTGGACAGCCAAGAATTGCCAAGCATTTGAGAAAAATTTCTAACAAGAAAGCAAACAGACATAAGGAACCAAAACACAAATACAAGAAAAACAATCATAATGTTAATATCCTTAGAGAAGTAAGAAAGTATGAGATCCATGAGACAGAAGTTTTACTTTGTTAAAAACTAACCAAAATCAACTTGCAAAATGGAGGGGAGGAGGAGGAGTACAAAAATGGAAGAGAAAAAGTAAAACTTTAGGGAATCAATCCAGGAAAACAGTGTTTGAAAGCCAGAGGTTCTAAAAAGTAACAAAAGAGGAAAAAGAGAAAACTATCAAAGGAATAACAGAATGCCCCTGAAGAACACGCATCTCCAGACTGAAAGAGCCCATTGAGAGCTCAGCTCGGTGCGAACAAGATCAGTACAAAGTCACATCATTGTGAAATATCACAACACCGGAGAAAGAGAAAATATTACAAGCTTCCAGAAAGAAAAAGCAGGTCATAGACAAAAGATCATTAAAGTGCCATTGATAGCCGTGTCGGAACCTGGAAGAGAATTCAGAATTGTGAGTAAGAATAAATACTTAAAGCCTAGAATTCTATACCCTGCTAATGATCACTGCAATGCTCGGGTAGGAAAGATCTTCCTAAGACGCATGCTCTTCCCAAAGGTATCATCCATGCGCTTCAAGAGGAAGCCATGCATCCAATGAGGAAGTAATCAAAACCTAGGAAGAGGGTGGAATTCTAGAAACAGAAGATAGAGCACTGTCGACTGGGGGCAGGTGGGGGGTGGGGAACTCCCAGGCAGATGGGAAGGAGATCCCAGGGTAAGAAGGGTAGAGCAACCCCGGAGAACAATTCCTATAGACAGAGATTCAGGGCGGCAAGCTCCCAGAGCAGAGACACCATCTGGGGCTTCAACCGCCCTGATGGGCCTGGCCAGTCTCGGATGCACAGAAACCAAGCAGATGAACAAACAAATCCATCATTTTAGCTCTGGATAAAATAAATCACTGCAGAAGAAAGAAAAAACATAATCATGAGACACCACATGTCTCAACTGTGAATAATATTTACATGTTCAGAACAACAACACTGAGTGTTGACCTAACTGAAATGGGTGACAAACACACTTGGAGAAGAGGAGGGCCTGCGGGGGTGGGGGAAGGGCCCGAGGAGGAGAGGGGGCAGAAGAACACTAAACCCTCCTCTTCCTCAGCACAAAGTCAATAGATCGTGTCTAATAAGAACAAATGATATTTCTAAAGATCACCCACAGACTGTTAAACTGAATTTAAGAAAAAACAACTCCCAAGTTCAAAGCTGCTACTGCCTCTGAGAACAGGAAGCAGGTGAGAAGGGTTGGGGCAGGAGTCTGCTGTTGTTCGTTAAGATCCTCGTCAAACTCTTTGACGTTTTAATCTAGTCCTCTGATAAAGAATTAAATCATACTTAAGTCGTACGTGCATCTGCCTCCACCTCTCCACCCCCGCCCGCACATGTGAATCTCTCTCTTCCACACCCTGTTAAGTGCTGGGACTAGTCCTGAACGTGGAGAAACAGTGAGGAGAGTCGCAGGAAATCAGAGGCAAGAGTCTTGGGAGAAGGAAAACGAAGTCCATGGGCTCTCAGGAGCTAAGGTTTGGCTGGTTCTTCCTGAAGGCCAGTTCAATGTTTTGCGCTTGATCTAGTCAGAGAAGCCCTGGGACATTCAGACTCTTGTCTGGCTTCAGGATCTCCTCAGGATCCTACAAGGGCACTTTGGGGCTCCCCATTGTCACTCCTGAATGTTCCTCTTAACAAATGAAGGTTTTAGACCATAAAATCCAGCATTCTTTTACAATACAGAACATCAGTCTCACCCAAGCCGAGTGCTGGAAAACCCGGTAATGAGGTACAATAAATCTTTCTGGGGAGATTGGAGGTATATAATCCCTCTATTGAACATGCCTGACACAGTGCAAAGCCCCCTGGTTTTAACCCAGTCTGTCTCAAGGCCACATCATCCCTCTCTCTGCTCATGGCCCCAAGCCAGTGCGGTCAGAGCAGGTCCAGGGAGAGAACCCAGGAGCAACATCCCTCCGCCCGCTCTAGTTGGGGCCGTGCAAAGTCTGCATTGAAGAATAAAAACGTGGAAACTGCTCAGGAACCTGCATATCCCAAAATCAAGGTTGAGTTCTGGTTCTCCTAGTTCTCTCAAAGCAGGGCCCCATCCCCTGCCTCCCAGAGAGGAGTGCAGGGGAGGCCGACTGGAGCCTCCCTTTGCATTGTTTAGAGGCCAGCTCTGGGCCCTTCTATCTTTTTTTCTCACTGCCTAGCTCCCAGCTTCTGCAGTCCTCTGGTTGGATCTCTTTCCTCTTAAGGACATCTGGTCACAGATGCAATGTCACTCTGACTACTGCACATCCCAGGGGTATGACTGATAGGGTGGGATGAGGGTCACCAGTCAACCAGGAGGAGATGCCTACAGGAACCTGGCAGGTTAGGAACAGGGGCAATGAGGAAAAGCAAGGGGAGGACAGCTGGGAAGAAGCAATGAGATCCAGCAAGGCACCTGCGTGCCTGTCCCTTCTGGCGACCATCACCAGCCCCATCCACAGTTCTGTGCACCAAAAGGCAGAGAAACTTAGATTCAGGGTTTGGGTTTTATGGTGTTTTGTTTTAAGCAGAACGGCATTTAATTTTTTAAGGGAGAAAGTATACCGTAGTATCTGGTATGACTCTGGTCTGAGATTCTCTGAACCTTCTCCCAGCTCCACAGAGAATGTGGGCTTCTGTCCATATCCATCTATTGGCAAGGATGGAAAAGCAGATTTGTTCTTGGGTCTCCTGCCAGGCTGACAGGAGCATGCAGTCTCCTCCAGGGCAACACAAGCTGGAAAAGGCAGTGGCCCAAGCGTCAGATCCAGTGGAGAGACAGAGCCCCAGCTCCCCAGCTCCAGGCCTCCAGAACCCCCGTGGTGAAGTCCAGGCTCCAACCTTCACA
Source organism: Halichoerus grypus (assembly GCF_964656455.1). NCBI lineage: Eukaryota > Metazoa > Chordata > Mammalia > Carnivora > Phocidae > Halichoerus > Halichoerus grypus. The sequence goes on along the minus strand of NC_135726.1, from coordinate 19,301,195 downwards.
TCTGAAGAGGAGCCAGGGCTGCAGAACCAACCCTGCACTTGGCCCGCCCTGGCTGGGTGACATCACGTCACTTCACTTCTGGTTCTTCTTCTATAAAATGTTCTATATTTCTTTCACAGAAGGCTACGAAACTCTGCCTAAGGGAAATATCTAGCTCAGGGCTTGATGGGTGGATTGGTCCCTGTCCATTTGCCGATCCCTTCCTGGAGGGCATACTTCTAACCATCTTCTGTGTCGGGGAAATCTTTTCCCTCTGCAGATATTTATTTTTGTTAACAGAAGTCACTTTGGTGCCACGCTGCTAATGAATTAGGGAGATTCTGACCCCGGTTGTGACACTAGCTTGTCAAGCCCTGGGCCTTGGGCAAGCCATGTCCACTCTCTGGGCCTCTGTTTCCCTATCTGTGAAACGGGGATGCTTGGCTTCATCTCTTTGAAGGCCCCTTCCATTTGAAGTTGTGAATTTATGTGTCTTTTGGGGGTAGGTTATTAGGGATCCATTACCCACTCCTAAGTGCACACAAGTTAGACATACCAGTTTTGGGGTTGTCTTGAGATGAGAACCACCCCACTGACCCACACACAGATGTTTCAATGGATGAGGGACTTTGAAGACGAGGGTCCTGAGAGGCAGCAGACACAGGTCTGCATTTCTAGCACAGGTGGGTTCGTTCATAATCCGAACCAGAACTGACAGTAACAGCTTGAACGTGGCACCGTCCCTCGTTAGCTTAAGAACCCAAGGGGCTTACATGGCTCACGCGGCCTGTCAGGGCAGAGATCCTCGCGCCAGAAAGACCAAAGCCCCGGCCCCGCCCCAGTTCCGGCGGCAACACTCACTCACTCGGAACAATGTTTCAACCCTTTGATCCCCATTTCAAATAATTAAGGAGGTTTCTGTGGCATTGTCCTAACCGGCTTAGCGTCTCACATCAGAAATGCTGCGGGAGGCATGCTGGGAGTCATGCCAGTTCGGGGGAGGGGCGGATAATTAAGGAAATCATGGTGAATTAAGCTTTCTGCAATGAGGCACAAACATCTTTTCATGAACAGCAACATCATGTTAGCTTATGTTTTGCCGAAGAGAAAGACAGGGCCTATCCTTGGGGTTTTCAGCCTGGTAAAACACATCTGGCAATGAAGCCAAATATTTAAGGGTCATTAAAATCCCAAACTCCCCGTGCCAAGAACTTTTCTCCTTTGTTATTCGAGCGCGGAGCAGTTACGGAAAATGCGTTCCATATGGTTGGTGCTGTTGCATTCCTATTTACTTCATCAAATCACTGCTTTGAAAGAGCTATTTGATGTCAAAGATGCGTTAAGATTTTATAGACTTTCCCAATCCAGCTTTTTAAGATTCTCCCTTTGAACCAGAAATGCTTGCCAAGAGTAAACAGAACTGAAACCACGAGGGGTCAAGGGCTTTGCTGGAAACAAAGACCCCAGTCTGATCAAGGGCTTTCCAAGTTTGGGGGCAAACACGCATTTCCAACCGCTTGCCAGAAGTCTCCAAAGATCATGTTTCCCACGTAAGTTACATTAAAGTATGTGTTTTCGCGTATTCATATTTTATTAATAATGTAACACCGTCACCCACCGGCTCCCACCAAGAAGCAAGGACACAAGATTTTAAGATGCACTTAAAATATGAACAGAACTTTAGAAAGTTGGAAAACTTATCTTTAAGTCATGAATCAAAATTGTTTCCAGTGAGGGTTTCTCAGTCTTGAGAGGAAAAGCTAATGGATACAGACTTTGGGAAAGCTCCCAGGGCCAGAGTCAGACTCCCCAGGACACAGAGAACTGCGAAGACATTCGAGAATAGCTCTTATTTTAAGAGAGGTAAACAGAGGACCGGGCCCCAATCATGGGGCCAGAGGTAAAATCCAGAATCTCCCAAATTGTTCCCTTCTTCTCCTCACCACTGCCTTCAGCCTTCTCTTTGTCATTGTCCCTTTACCTGAACCTGCCCTAGCAGCCTCCTCCGAGTTCCCCCACATCCTCCCTTCTCCCCTTATTACACCCCACACAGCAGTGGGGGAGGGGGGTTACTGTAAAACCGCCATCAAAACTGCCCGAAACCCCACAGCATGCCGATTGTCCAACCTCCTGTCCCTCTCACCTGGTACCACTGGCCCTGCTGATCTGCCCACGCTCACCCAGTGCCAACAGCCCCCTGCTCACTCTGCTCCACCCACACTATGGCCTTCCAGCCCTCGGAGCCCACAGAGCTCACCGCTGCCCCAGGACCTTTGCACTTGTGGTCCCTTCTGTGAGCAGTGCTCTTTCCTTCTGTGCGCAGCTCCTCTTTCCGCCCTCAGCCTCAGCTGTACCACTTCAAAGAGCTCTTTCCTGGCTATTCAATGTAACGAACCCACATGACCTGTGCTGGCTCCTGTCTCTGCACATTTATGATCTGAACCCCCACACTGGGCAGTGAGCTTCATGAGGCCATGGAAAGAGGGATGACTGATTATTTTTCCCGTTTAACTCCAGCACTCACAGCACAGTGCCTGGAATGTAACAGGCACTCCGTATGTGTCCTTTGACGTCTCCTATTTCTCACCCTAGAGTCCCTCTTAATGGGAAAAGATTTTTTAAAAAGAGTCCAGGGCTTATGTTAGGGTCCAACCCTGCCACCCCCACTATTTTTTTCATATCTCCTTAGCGCTGCCCTGTCACCCCATTTGGGGGCCCTGCCTCTGCTCACTCCCCATCTGTTCTCGGGTCCTCCCCCCATTACTCAGAGAACTCAGTCTCCCAACACTTCAGAATGCAAGCCCTCAGAGGAAGCCCTGAACTTTAATTGAGATCTGTAAATTCAAAACATTCCTCACTTTCAGTTGTGGGAGCTGTGGCAGCCACGTGACGGGGAACTGCAGGGCAACAGGTCCTGGAGGGTAGAGATCCAAGACTTTCCTCCGAGATTCCCGACGCCTGCCCTTCTGGCAACCGGCAGAACTCCAGCTCATTCAGTCAGCTTCCCATAGCAAATGCGCCGTCCCTCACCACAGCTCTACGTGGCCTCTCCGTTTCCCCTGTAGCTTGCTTGATACACAAAAATTTCACCTAAGTATTTGTTACTGGTATTTTTGTGCAGAGTAAAATAAAGCTGGCTTGGAATAAAACATTTATGAATGGCCGTGATGATCCAGTCTCTCTCTCTCTTTGCCAGGAGGTCCCGATGTAAGTAGATGAATATCTTGGGCCAAAAACTTGTAAAGAAGATCAGAAATCTATAGATCAAGCATGTGTTCGTTTGGTCATTCCATCAACTTTTGAGAACCTAATATGTTCCAGACATTTCACTGGGACCCTGTGGTGAGCAAGGCCAGGGTGGCCCCCATGGGGAAGGTAGACATGAGGCCAATTATCTGTGTTCCCACTCAAGCACTCTCTTAGGGGTTATCACTGGTCTGGTGAAGGTCATGTGACATTGTCGATCATAGTACAGGGTACCCGTTCCAGGCTGACAGGGTGGAGATGGCTACTCTAGGGAAGCAGCGGGTAAGGGGAGGTAGGTGGCTAGGAGACAAGTGGGTGTAGTTGAATGAGCACTGGCCAGAGTCAGGAGGACCCAGTCTCCAAGCCCAACTCCAGCAACACCCCTCTTCCTCCTCTGTTGTACCCCATTCAGTTTTCAGATCCTTCTAGCCATCCCCCCTCCTCCCTCCACTCCTACCACCACTTCCCCAACTCGATTCTGTTGATGTCTGCCTTCAGTCGGTATTCTAACCATTCCCGCCCAGTGGCCCTGGCCCTGACTCTTCCACCCTCTATGCCAGATCTTCTCCCCAGAGCATAGCCCCAGGCAACAGGGAGCCAGGAGGTGCTGGAGCCGGGCAGTGCCAAAAGGAACACATTCATTTCAAGAAAGATCTTCCAGAAAGGCTCAACCTGGTGCCATGGTGACCAAGTGAAAAGGGGGCAGCGGAACAGGAAGCGGTTGCAGAGTGGGAGGACCCCAGCCAAATGGGATGGTCAGAGAGCCGGAGGAGACACGGTGGGTAGCGGGGCCTGGCAGCACAACACGGGGTGACAGACACAACCAACAGTTGCCGGGCCTGCACCAAGGGCCCCGATACCCCTCTGTTCTCATAGGGGGTCCCGACATTCTTCCTCAAGGTCCATCAGGACCCACAAGGGAGTTTAACCTCAAGTGAACAGAGAAGAACATATTCAAAAGGGCTTGAGTTCCAGCTTCAACATTCCCCCAGGAATGATTCTGGCAAGAGAGCTGTTCCGGATCCCTGGTCTGCTAGGGGCAAAAAAGGGAGAGGACTCAGATAACAGGAGTCTCTTGAAAGGAGCTTTGACCCCAGTTCCCAGAAACACAAGCTGTCTTTAAGCCTCTGAATACTCTGGTAAAAAGAGTTTGTAAATAATTGAGCACCCAAGTAGTAGACTGTAAACGGCAAACACAGCCTGCTAAGAGGCGGGCCTTGGCGGTTCAGACAGAAAGAGAGCTCTAGACCATGAGCTGCCCATGGGCAGGGGCTCTGGCTCCTGGCCACCACCAGACCTCCAGCACCTGCTCAGCCCTGCAACCTGCCAGGTACTCAGGGGTTATCTGAGTGAATCAATACCTAAGGAAATAAACAGATGAGCAAATGACTTATCCTTGGGAAGAAACACACACATCCCAAAACCAAACCAACCACGACACACAATACATGACCGTAATCATGGTCTCCATTTACACCGCTGACTCCTCCCCTGCCTCCACTCACAGGTAGAGGAAAATACTTCCCAGACTCTGTGCTTCTGCAAACATATGCTAGGAAGCATCTTGTATCAGTCAAGTACAAATGACAGACAAAACTCAGAAACAATACAGTGGGGATGGGGGTGATTTGTTGAGAAGTGTTTCCAGGCTGTCTCACTCCTCAGCTTCCTTCTGCAGGTCATGCCCATTCTCGTTGGCTTCCCAGGATTCCACCTGCCTGCAAGAGAGGATGGCTGCATCCAGGACCTTTGTTTAACATCCCAGAGGCAGAAAAGAAAACTCTTCCTTCCCCAGTCTAAGTAAGACCTATGGAAGAAACTGGTTGGCTGGTTTGGGTCACATGCCCACTCCTTGGACCAAGCCTTTGTGACCAGAAGAAGTGCACTCTGATTGGCTAGACTTGGATCAGTGGAAAGCCCCCCGTGTCCAGAGGAGCTGATTCTGTAACTGACATGCCCATAAGAATTACATGGAATGAGCTAATGGGGTGTGCCTTCCAAAGCAAAGAATCTGCTGCCGCAGCCACCACCACCACCACCACCACCACCACCACAAGAAGAAGAACAGGGCCAAGGAGGGAGAGGAGAGGCATGCTAAGATAAGGCCAATAGATGCCCCCCACCCACAACCTCCATGCTAATGAAATCCTTCATTACTGCTGTAGACATCTGGATGAAAGAAAACTCACTAGCATCTTCGATAAAATTTGCTTCCAGCTATTCTTCCCCTAGCAGGGAGGCCAAATGCAAAGACCGGTTTTGGAGTTAGAGTGACCCAAGCTCAAATCTTGGCCTCACACCATGCTTGCTATATCATCTTGGACAAGTTACTTAAATTCCATAAGCTCCGTTTCTTCATTTGCAAAGCAAGCAGCAAGACCCAACACATAGTATGTACTGAGGATTAAATGAGAAAAATATGTGAAAGACTTGGCATACATTGTCTGATAGAAAGATGTCAATAAACATTTGCTCAATGCATGAATTAATTAATTTGAACTTCACAGGTCAGAGAGGACCTGGCTAGATTGTCCTACTTCTACAGCTCAGCAGCAGAATGAGTTTTTCCTTTCTAAAAATAGTCACATAGTTTATAGTTCTAGGACAGAAAAGTCCAGTTGGCCAAGTACAGGTCTTAATGTTACAATTGTTCCCATTTTATAGATGGAAGAACTGAAGGTCATAAGAGAACAGGATTTCCCAAAAGGAAATCTACACGCCCCGACCACAAAGAGGGGAAGTAAATGCTAAAATGGGGGCCTATTTTGAACCATAGTTAAGCTGCCAAGAATTAGCTAATTACCGCTCTCTCATACACCAGCAGGATGATAAAACTGCCTTTTATCTGTATGGAGATTACATCTCTTCCAGACATCACTTGACCCGAGCCTCACCTTAGCACCCTAGCGTAGAGGAGACAGGCCCTAGCAGTGCCTTTTACAGATAGGAAAATAAACTCAGGAAGTTTAAGTCACTCAATTATGGCCACATAACTATCAAATGGTCAAAGCCAGGGTCAAACTCAGCTCAGGCTCACAAAGGAAAAGTAGAACTGTAATAACCACCGAAGTCTCTTTTTATTATACATTGATAGGAGTTGGTTTTTGTTTTTTGTTTTTTATTTTTATTTTTTGAGAGAGAGAGAGCAATCAAGCGGGGGAGGGAAGGGATGGAGGGAGAGGAGAGAGAATCTTAAGCAGGCTCCACACTCAGTACAGAGCCTGACAGGGGGCTCGATCTCATGACCCTGAGATCATGACCTGAGCCAAAAATCAAGAGTTGGATACTTAATCTACTGAGCCACCCAGGCACCCCTATGAGTCACCATTTTAATTTTATTTTTTAAATTTTTTAATTTTTTAAAGTTTATTTATTTATTTATTTGACACAGAGAGAGACAGAGAGCACAAGCAGGGGGAGCAGCAGAGGAAGAGAGAGAAGCAGGCTCTCTGCTGAGCAGGAAGCCCGATGCAGGGCTTGATTCCAGGATCTCGAGACCATGACCTGAGCTGAAGGCAACACTTAACCAACTGAGCCACCCAGGTGCCCCAAGTCTTTTTTTTAATTCAGACATGGACTCTGAGCTCGTGATTGATCTTGATGGTCAGTAGGCAAACCCCCTTCCCAACTCGGAAATCTTCCTTCAGGCCCCTGAGAAGTGGGGTAGAGGCAGAATCAGAGTAGACACACACCCTATATCCATCCCCAACACAGCCAGAAGCACAAAATGGGTCACCAAGTCATCGACATATATTAACCCAGGTATAATTTTTGAAAATGAAAAATTCTTGGTCTATAATATGCCTAACACTGTAACAAGGAATTTAAGATTCTCGTATATTATACCAAGACACAAAAATTGTGATAAATGCATCTGTCCTTGAGGAGATGGGCTATATTCAGTTTCAGGGTCTAAGTTTTAAGACGGTCCCATATGAAAACGATCTGGCTACATCACCAGCTTCTGCACCTTCTGGAGATTGGAGTTTTTATCTGCATATCTACAAAGGGACTGCATAGTTTATTGTCCATACTGGAACACCTGTAAGAATCAAGTTTGGGGGGGGCGGGTATTCATCATTATGCCATGACCACAGAAAAAAGCCAGGACTATCTTGGGCAAACCAAGACAGCCACCCTAGTTAGAGGGAACAACTGGAAATCAAAATCATGCAGTCACATAGAGTTAATATCAAATGTTTGATATCTTGCTCAAAACATCTTCCCTCTGTACCACTCTTTTTCGACCTCAATTTTTCATGTAATTCCTTGACAGAAATTGTTCAGGGGAAAGTGCAGATAAACATATATTCTGAGGGAAGGTTTTACATGATTGCTAATTTAGTTAAAATGGCTTTTAAACATTGTCTTTGGATAATCTAAGTTGGCTACAGAACAACAGCACAGTGGGAGGCTAATGGAGATTTAGCAACCTGCGGCTAATTGTAATTTCTTTTGGTTTCCTTTCTAAATCATTTTCTTTTTTATCTTTGAATCCCTGTCCTCATTTATGTCAGGTTTGGCCCAATCACAGTTCCATCCCACTTCCTTAGAAGCCAGGAAGGAGGGTCCAGGTAGACAGCAGAGGAGAGCAATCTGGACACGGCTGGGACGGCGAAACCTGTCACCATCTAGACCTGCAAAGAGTACATGGATAGAGAATCCTACAGAGTCTTCTGGGCATTGAACATCTTACCAATGGACAAAAGAAAACCTAAAGGAAATGAGCTTAGTAACATTGTACCACTTCCTTAAAGGTTAAGTTCAGTGATTCAGCAGGTGCCAGGCATGGTCCCAGCATGGGGGAGGAGGCTTCCTCCAGAGATGGTCCCGCTAGAAGCACAGTGACTTTTACTCGTCAGAATTTGGATTTTCCTGAATTCTTTAGGTGTAGGGAGGAAAGGCTCATTACAACAAGGATAGCTGAAAGCCATGATGAGATGCTTCTGAAATCAGTGCATGACCCCTAAGTTTTCTTTAAGAAGTCAGTTGGTTAGAGGAACCCTAGAAATAGGCATCTGGAGTAGGGCCATGGATAGTAAGTAAGGAGTCCAGGAAGTAGGCATGAACATTGCAAAGAGTGAAAAGCCAATGAGGAAAAGAGACTAGTGAGTATGTAAGCACCAATTTAGGAAAAGTCTGTTCCATTTTGAAAGAGCATCAACAATTCTGGGGGTGTCTTCCATTTTGAAAGAGCATCAACAACTTTAGGGGTGTTTAGTGGCAGGAGAGGAAACAAGACCAAAGAACCATACAGTTCAGTGGTCTTTACCCTATGCTGCCTAGAGCCCCTGAATTCCAGCGGAGAGGCTTCTTGGGTTCCCCTCAGGTGTGGGTGAGGTTGAGTATTAGGACAAAAGGACTCTGATGCCTCAGCCTCACTTCACTCTATATGCATCTGAACCCCAGGTAAGACTTCCTCTGAATAGGAGACAATTGCTGAAAGATCTGGTGACCAAAGATTCTAGTTAAATATTGGACAGACCTAAACCAGGGAATGAAAGGACTTGCGAAGGTCAAACACAAAAGTAGTAATACAACCAAAATAGCAATCAGATCCCCTGGCTCTGGTCCAGTACTTTTTCCATTACACAATTTGATGTGAGGATCTTCCCAGAATTAAATGAGAAAGTGAAAAAAGCCAAAACACTGAACCTTAGTTTTCCCCGTTATTGGCTAAGAGAACTCTGGTCCCAAGAATTACCTACACCCACCCACATCCACACACATCCCTCACCTAGGAGCCTGGGAAACCAGTCACACTAACTCTAGGCCTCAGTGGTACCCAATACATGTGTCTGACAGGCAGTGTGGGTAAAGCTTCATTTTGACCTGTTTAAATCAACATGAGATGGAGAAAATATTAATGGTTATTTACAAAACCTCAGTACCTTCCTGGTCCTCCAAAGACAGATATATCCTCAGCAAAATCCTCAGTTTTGCTGGGTGGAGTAATACTAAGAAATACCAATTGGTAAAGCTAAACAAAACAAAACAAAACAAAACAAAAACCCAAAAAACACAATTCTTAAATTGCTTGAAATCAGGAGGCTGCAAATTACAGCCCGTGGACCAAATGTGGTCTACTTCCTGTTTCTGTAAATAGTTTTATTGAAACACGGTCATGCCCATTCATTTCCTTACTGCCTATGGCCACTTCCACATTATAGCTACTCAACTCTGCCCTTGTAAGAGAGAACATAGAGCTCACACTACCTAAAATATTTGGTATCTGGCCCTTTACAGAAAAAGTTTGATGATCCCTCCTCTAAATAAAGGTCTGTAGAAATCAGAAGATCCCCAGAAAGGGAAGAATGCTGGAGGAACACAGCCTGAGAGGGGAGGCAGAAGATAGTTGGTAGAGGGAGAGAAATTGGGGGGGGGGGGGGGTGTTGGCAACTGCCATGAAAAGATACTTAGATATCTTATTTTCCAAAGATGGATTTGTAGTTTTTCTGTGTTATGTGCATACAGTGAATTCCCTTGGTTCCCCTCCAAAGGGCTTCCATTAAAAAATTTAGAAAATAAAAATAAAAAAGATCAGTATTATTTTTCAAAACTTTTGGAATGTATTCATGACTTTTACTGATGTCAATTTCTGTGAGATTCACCCACAACAGAAAATGGTGGATGAATGCAGGAACAATCTGAGGAGGGGCCAGTTACATTTGGGGTTTTTTAAAAATTAAAGAACAAAAAAAACTTTAAACCAAGGCCTGATGGCAAATATAGGGAAATTCAGAATTTATCCCCTTCTCCTTCCCTAGTGCCACTGCAGCCTGGCCATGGGAGGACCACAGATGTGGGAGGAATCCACCGTGAACTCAGTGCAATGGCCACACTGACTAACATTTGGGCAATGGACAGGTCAGCAGATAGTTCACTACCTCATTGAGCTTTGAGGGCAACTCTAGCAGGACACACTGTTATTAGCCCCATTTTACAGATAGGAAATGGAGGTTCTGAGAAGGCAAGTGGCTGCTCATAGTGCCAAGTGGAAATTTAAACTTGACTCTAGTAGACACTTCCATGGTCTTGCCTCCTTCCCCATTTTCAGAGGGCTCCAAGCCACCAGCTCACCCAGAGACATGCTAGTCACATGTCCACTCTGTTTTCAAACAGCCCCCAAAGACCAGCTCCTGAGAGGTCATGAAGGCCTTATAGGGGATCCCAGCCCTGTCTGTCACCATCTGAAGCTCATATCCCTCCTCCCCAATGTTCTCCCCTTTTCCAGAGAACTCCTCTGTTCCTTCACCACACCAATGCTTTCCTTCTAACTGCTCCTTTAACTCCCACCCCCGCCTGCACCGCATTATTGATGCACTCCCCAGAACTTACAACCTTGTACAAAGACACATGCAATACAGCACAATCCCAACAGCCAGGAGCAGTGAGAAAGCTTTGCTTGTCAAGGCACACAGGCCTGGCAGCGATCAAAGAAAGCATTCCCTACAGTCTTATTCAATCACGGGAGGTCAATCCAACATAGTTTGAGTTTCCTAGCCACCATCCAAAGCGGAAATCTGTGTCCACACAACTGAAGCAAAGTGACCCCCATCCCCAACCTGGGAAGGCATTCTTCATTCTAAAATAAAAAAGTTCATGCTCCCAAGAGTCCTCTTTAAGAGGACACCGTGATACGCTGTCCACATGCTCTTTACCAACATTTGAGAGTAAATTCTCGGATAATTCTCACCGGGCCCTTTCTTCTTTCTTCAACATTTAACAATTATCTACTAAGTGCCTACTACAGGAGTCAGGCACTGTCCTAAGCATGAAGGGCACGTTGACGAATAAGACAGGAATGGACCCTGGTCCCATGAGATGGATGGTGGTCCAGTCAGATGGCATTAAACCAAAGATCCAGTAACAGCATTTAAACTGGCGGGGGTGGGGGGCTGTAAATGTCACTCTCCAGATAAGCAGCTTTTAGAGATGTAATCACACTGGATATTAGATGCTAGAGAGAAGTCCCTGGGCCCAGTCTGGCCTGTAGCCTGTGTTCAGTATATACAAATATGTGTATACAACACACACACTCAGACACGCACACCAAAAACCTGCCCTTCTCCCTACTGCCTCTCCCCAAGCCTTCCTGGAACGCTGACAAGCCTGCTGGCCCCTGCAGGGTTCTAAGTGCTGTCTTAGAGGAATGGATGGATGGACCATATCCTTCAAGCAATTTCCTACCACATTGTAGTACATTCTTCAACCTTGATCATGTTACATAAGGGACATTTTTTCTAAGACTGAAATTGCTCCTCGGCCCTTGGAATAGGTGCCAGGGATCAGCAAATACCTAGTGGAGATTTTTTTCCCCCATTTGAGATTTCATAAGGAGGGGGAAAGAAAGTAGGGGACCAGCCCTCAATTATCTCACGGTAGCTCTAAGACTGACTTTCTTCAATTCCCAAAGAAAGCAAATGAAATGCATTCTGGCAGGCAGACCCCAGAAATTCCACAAGTGCCTGCATTACCAAGGGATGGACACTATATCAAATGAACAATACCCTGAAGATTTCAGGCGTCTCAGTTTGCGAGCTGTGGATTCATAACTTGGAAAAGCGGGGGAAATTTGAAAGCTGAGAACCTGTATCTGAGAAGGAATAAAAGTTCCAAGTGATCCCAAGGGAAGAGACTTAGTTTTACAGTCAGCCAGAGAATGTGAGAGAGAAGGAAAAGGAAACATGCGCGTGCACGCACACACGGGCTCAAACGCACACACACGTGCCCCCCCACCCCCCGCATTCCTTGTGTGCTTGCACAGGAAACCATGCAGGATCATCTTCCAGTGGGATGCTACCACATGAACCATGGTTTCTCAGCTTCTCCCTTTCTCACAACTCCAAGTATTTGCCGTGTCTGATTCTGTGCAGAACTTGACGCGGAGAGCAATTAGGATGTAAGAACAGCCATTAGGCCCCGGCAAAAGTCACCATTCTCCAGGGATGCAAAGGGAGGAAAGCAAGGGAGAGAGGGACCGGTTATTAACAGAATTTTAGCTGTGTGCCCAACACTTGGTATTTTTCATCTATTGCTAATAATAAATTACCTGTATTTTTTTTTTTAATCTATTGCTAACAACAAATTACCCCAAAATTTATCAGCTTAGTCACATTTAGTTTTCAGTTTGGAAGGTCAGGAAACGAGACATGGCTCTGCTGGGTGCCTGTGGCTCAGAGTCTCTTACAGCCTGCAATCCAGGTCTGAGCAGGGTCTGCAGTCATTGCAAGGCTCAAAGCAGGGGTTGGCCTGTGGGGGGATCTAGTTCCAGTGTCATTATCATGGCTGTTGGCAGGCCTCCAGTGCTGGCTGGCTGTCTGCTGGAGACATCAGTTTCTTGCCATATGGGCCACTTCATAGGACAGCTCATCACATGGCAGCTGGCTTCCCTCAGAGCCCCCAAATCACAGAGACTAAGGGGGTGCTCAAGATGGAAGCCATCGTCTTTTTGTAACCTTATCGTGAAGTGACATCTCGTCACCTTTGCCATATTTATTCGAAGCAAATATACTAAAGAAGAGGGGATCACACCAGGGCACTAACAGCAGAAGCGGGGGGACTGTTGGGGCCACTTAGAGGCTGCCACTCACATGGGGCCAGGCTTTTTACATCTGTTTATTGAAAACACAACTGTGGAAAGTATTCTTTTTCTAATTGTGCAGATTTTGCAACAGAGGCCATGGATGTTCGAGTAAACTAAGGACAACCTTAAGTTTTGTGGTAGAGACAGGATCCAAACTCAATGAATATACTTCCTGCAACATCACAGAATGGGAAGCAGGAAACTACAGAGGGGACATTCTTATCCCCTCTTCCTTGGTTTCTTCCACACCTTAGAGGAAACCAGTATTGGGGAAGGGCAAAGTAAAGCCTAGTATGGCACAATCGTTGCCCACAGATTTGTTTGTGTGTTTTGCTTGCTGCAGAAATTCTTTTAAGATATTTTGCATGGAACACTCATCACGTCAACACTTAAAAGTGGATCTGCTCTTATTCTAACAGCAGGTGGGTAGGTGAGGTTGGCTGGGATAGGACAGGTCTCCATCCACCCAACCTCCTTCTTGCACGCGTAGAGCCCTGAGAAGTTGGTTTGAAAATGTACAAGTACTGGGGCTCAATCGGTTAAGCGTCTGCCTTTGGTTCAGGTCATGATCCCAGGGTCCTGGGATGGAGCCCTGCATCGGGCTCCCTGCTCCACAGGAAGCCTGCTTCTCCCTCTCCCTCTGCCTGCCACTCCCCCTGCTTGTGCTCTCTCTGTCAAATAAATAAATAATATCTTAAAAAAAAATAAGAAAATGTACAAGTACAGTAGAAAGTAGAGTAAAACCTATGCATGCAGAGCCTTGGAGTCAGAAGGTCACCCCTTAGCAGCGGGGATGTGCAGGGCAACTCCTTTGTCCTATCTGGGCCTCCCTTTCCTCACCCAATAGTGGGATAATGATAAGGTCTACTCCACAACCGGTGGGGGGGGATAAAAATTCCAAACAGAGCCCTGGGTCTGTGCTAGTTAATGCTACTTAACAAGTGCTAGTTTATAATTTTAGGCTAAAGAATTAAGTTACCAAGATATGATTAATGTAGCTCAAATTTGTGGGGCAGATACTGGAGAGAAAGTTATCTCAAGCCAGAAGCTCCAGGAATTTGCAGAGTCTTAGCTCTTTAGTCTTTGGCTGAAGACTAGGCTCTGAATGCACAGGGCAAGGCTCCTAGAGGCCAGGCAATGAACAGCTAGCGGGGGGCAATTTCTGGGGAACTGTGAGCTCAACTCCCAGAGCTCTCACAGGGCCGGAGACGCTGTGTCCCAACCAGTGAGGTTGTACAGACTTTGTTCACCACCATGGGCATTCAATAAAGAGACTAGAAGGGCCACACCTTAGAAATGGGCTAATCTAGTCCTAGACCCACCAAACAAAGCTTTTTAAAAAGCCTTTAATGAATTAGGTAAGAGATCTACAAGCAAATTAACTTTTTTCTGAAACAACAGAGAACACTGTAGAGCAAAGAAAACATCAAAATCTAGATAGCCAAGAACTTCACATCCATTAAGTTCAGCATACAGTAAAAAAAATAGACATCTAGACATGCAAAGGAGCAGAAAAATGACACGAACAGCAGGAGAAAAAAAAAGCCAAAAGAAACAGAAGACTCAGAAAAGACAGGACAGAACTAGCAGACGAAGCTTTTTAAATACTTCAAGTTCAAGGACTCAAAGAAAACAAGAACATTGAGAGAACAAGTAGAACATTTCAATTGAATAATGAACTCTATGAAAAAACCAACGCTGCACATCTATTAGTATGGCTAAAATCCCAACCATGGAGAATACCGAATGTTAATGAAGATGTGGAGCAGCAGAAACTTTCATTCATCACTCATGGGAATGCAAAATGGTACAGCCACTTTAGAAAAACACGGTTACTAACACCTTGCATTGTCTGAAAAACTCTTTTTAATCAAATGGAAATTCTCAAACTAAAAAATATAGTATCTGAAATTTTTAAAATCCACTGAACGTGTTAAGCAGCAGATTAGATCCTGCAGAAACAGAGACAAATAAACCAGTAACTGAAGCAATACAAAGTATCAAAACTGGAACACAAAGGGATAGAAAGGCTAAAGCAAATGAATAGTCTCAACCATGAGACAGTATCAAACAGCCTAACACAGTCTAATATACATGAAATTAAGAGTCCCAAAAGGAGAGAAGAGAGACTGGGGTAGGGAAAAATATTTGGAGAAAAAATTGGAATTTGCCAAATTTGATGATACACATTAACTCAGACTGAAGGAAGTAAATCAATGCCAACAATGATAAAGAAAAAACACACTATGATTTATGATAATTAAATTGTGATAAACCAAAGACAAAAATCTTCAAAGCAGTCAGAGAAGGCAAATATAACACACAGGAGAAAAACAGTAATAATTTCCCTCAACTTTTCACTGGAAAAAATGCAAGCCAGAAAATAGAACAATGTCTTTAAAGTGCTGAAAATAAAACATGTTCCATCTATAACTCTATATTCAGAGCAAATACACTTGTAAATGAGGGGAAAACAAAGAAATTTTAAGATAGACAAAACTGAAAAAAATCCAAGGTAGAAAACCTGCACCACCAGAAATGTTGAAGGAAGTTATTCATAAAGAAGGAATATGATAACAGACGGAAATTCCCATTTTCACAGAGGATTGAAGAGCACCACAAACAAGAGATCTGAGTAAAGATTTTCTGCTCATTTCTTAATTTTTAAATAAAAATAGTAACGTTTCTAACAAATGGAAGTAAAATGTGGGAATACAATAGCACAAAGGCAGAAGGAGACAGCAGCACTATATTGCTATACGGTTCTTACATTAAATGTAAAGTCGTGAACTATTAAAGGTATATTCTTATAAGGATGTATATTGTAAAATGAGAGAACCCACTAAAAATACAGGGCAAAGAGTTATAGCGACTAAAACAATTGGGGAGATATAATGGATTACTGAAATATGGTCAATTAATACAAAAGGAGGCAAGAAAATTAACAATGAGATAGACCTAAGTCCAACCACATCAATAATTAAATGTAAATGAACTAAACATTCCACTTAAAAGACACCATTTGTTAGACTGGATGAAAAACAAACCCCAACTTTATCATGTGCACAGGTGTACGAATAGATTAGAAGTAAAAAGATAAATAAAGATATACCTTGCAAACACTAATTATAAGGAAGCGGGAGGAGCTATGTTATTATCAGACAATCTAGACCTCAAGTATTACCAAATATAAAGAGGAACATTTCAAGACAAAAGTGTCAATTCATCAAGAGGACATAATAATCCTACTTGCATATAGCTGAAGCAAAAATTGACAGAGTAGGATAAATGATAAATATTAAAATCTGCAATTCTAATTGTAAATTTATCTCAGTTCTTGACAGACCAAGCACCTTAGCCCATTCAGGCAGCTGTAACAGCGTATTATAAACTTGGAGACTTATCAAGAACAGAAATGTATTTCTCATACTTTGAGGCTAGGAAGCCAAGATAAAGGCACCCAAAGACTCAGCGTATGGTTCACAGAGATCAGTCTTCTTGCTGTGTCCTCAAACAGCAAAAGGGAAAGGGAGCTCTCTGAGGTCTTTTTCATAAAGGTACTAATCCTGTCACAAGGGCTCCATCCTCTTGATCTAATTACCTCCCAAAGGCCCCACCTCCTAATCCCATCATCTGAGGGTTAAGATTTCAACATATGAATGGGCCCCCCCCCACAAACAGTTAGTCTACAGCAACAAGTAAACAAAAAGACAAGAAATATACAAAATGTAAACCACACTATAATGAACTCACCTAAGTAATAGTCTATCCAAGTACACACGGAATAGTCACCAAGATAGACCATATTCTGAGCCATAAAACAAACCTCAAATTCAAAAAGATTTGAATCTTTGAACTGAATTAGTAATGAATAATGAGATTTCAGAAAAATCTATAAATATGGGAAATTAAGCAATATGCTTCTAAATAACCCATAAATCAAAGAAGAAATTACAAAGGGAATTTGAAAATATTTTAAACTGGAAAAAATAAAAACACAACATACCAAGATTTGTGGGATACAGCTAAAGCAGCGCTTAGAAGCAAGCTTACAGCTCTAAAGGTTTATATTAAAAGAGAAAAAGTATAATTGAGCTTCAACTTAAAATTATAAGTAAAGAAATTAGGAACACCTGGGTGACAGAGTCAGTTAAATGTTCGACTCCTGGTTTCAGCTCAGGTCATGGTCTCAGGGTCATGAGATCCAGGCCTGATTGCACGTGCTTGAGATTCTCCGCCCCCCCAACCCTCTCCCCTCCTCCACTCTCTAAAATAAATAATTTTTTTTTTAAGTGAAGAAATTAAACTCAAAGTATTCAGAAGAAATAAAGGGAAAACAATGAAAGAGGAAACAGTAAAAAATTATGGGAAAAAAGTGACAAAGGTATTTCTTTGAAAAGTTTAATAAAATTGATAAAACCCCAGCTAGACTGATCAAGAGAAAGAAACACAAGTGATCACTATCAAGAAGGAAAGAGGACATAATTCTAAGATTCTACATATATTAAAGTAATGACAAAACATTAAAATAATGAGAAAACAACTTTTTCCATAATTCGAAAACTTACATGAAATGAACAAATTCCTTGAAACACACAAATCACCAACATTGACTCAAAAAGTTGAAAATCTGAATAGCCATACAACTATTAAAGAAGTTAATTTGCAATTAAGTATCTTCCCACAGAGAAAACTCCAGGCCTCAGGGATTTTCCTGGGGAGTTTTAGCAGATATTTAAGGAGGATGTAATACCAATCCTAAACAAAACCTTTCCAAAAACTGGAGGATGGGAATAGAATTCGAGCCTCATTGTGTGAGGCTAGCATAAACCTGACGTAAAACAACCAGACAAAAACATCACAAGAAGAGTTGAGGCTAGTATAACTCATTAACTTATCATCTAAGAATAGTCCTCATGAAAAGTCCTTAATGTAATATGAGCAACTCAAACCCAACACTATCTTATAAAACACAATACAACATGACCAAGTGGGATTTATCACAGGAACGCAAAGTTTGGTTAATATTTAAAGATCAATAAAATTTGTCACATTAATAGAACAAAGTGGGGGGGACTATAACAATCTCAACAGATACAGAAAAAAACTTTTTGACAATCCATGATTGGCTGGGGGGGAGGGGAGGGACTCTCACAAACTAGGAAGAGAAGAAATCTCCCTAAACACAATAAATATTATCTAGGAGAAGCTTACAACTAACATGATACATAATGCTTTCCACTTAGATCAGGAAGAAGGCTGGGATGTCCACTCCCACCACTTCTATTACCATTGTACTAGAGGCTCTAGTCAGCATAGTAAAAAAAAAGAAATGAAAGGCACATAGGATGGACTTAAAGAAGTAAAGCTTCCTTTATTTGCAGACAACATAATAATGTACATAGAAAACCCTAAATAACCTAAAAGCAAAGAAAAACTACAGCTAATAAGTAAATTTATCAATGTAACAGGATACTGAGACCTAACCATAAAATCTACAACTATAGAATGTCTAGGGAAAAAAATAGAGTATTTTTCTGAACTTGGGCTACATCTAATTTCTTCAATAGGATAGAGATGCTCTCTCTTTTCCTCTCCTCCCACTTGCTCTCTCGCTCTCTAAAATAAATAAATAAATCTTAAAAAAGAGAGAGAGAGAGAGAGGTGGGCACCTGGTGGCACAGTCGGTTGAGTGTCTGACTCTTGGTTTCAGCTCAGGTCGTGATCTCAGGGTCCTGAGATCGAGCCCCACATCGGGTTCTGTGCTTAGCATAGTTTGAGATTCTCTCTCTCCTTTTGCCCCTCCAGCTTGTGCTCTCTCTCAAATAAATAAATCTTAAAAAGGGGGTAAAAGGATGAACCAACTGTGATGTGTTCATACAACGGAATAATACTCCCCAATAAGAATGAACAAACCACTAACAGATTAAAGTATTCTGATGACAGAAAGCCATTCACGCAAGAGCACACCCTGCTTGGTTCCATTTACAGGAGGTTCTAGAACAAGCCAAACTAATCTTGGGGGACAGAAATCAAGATGGTAGTTCTTTCTGGGGGGCAGAATGACTAGGAAGGGGCACAATGACACTTTCTGGGATTACTGAAATGTCTTGAGAAGAACGTTTACATGGGTATATACGTTTGTCAAAACTCACTGAACTATATCCTCAAGATCTATGTGTTTCACTGTATTTAAAGCTCAATTTTAGAAAATCTTAGGTTTCATTTGTAGCAATTGGTAAGATAATTTTAAAATGGACATGCAGAGAACCAAGGAAAGCCCAACAATCATGAAAAAGAATAACACAGTAAGGACTTACTCTGCCAACTTTCAAGACTGCCTATAAAGCTATGGTAATCAAGACACTGTGGTATTGGTAATGAAAGGTACATACATCAATGAACATAAGAGTCCAGAAAGATCCACGCTTCTGTAACCAACTGATTTTCAATCAAAGAACCTAAGCAATTCAATAAGGGAAAGGATAGTTGGTTCTGTAAGTTGTACTGGGGTAAATAGCTCTCTATAAGGGGAAGCAATGAACTTCACCTCATGCCTCACACCATACACAAAAATCAAGTCAACATGGATCATACAGATCAACATAAAAGCTTGTAACAATAAAGCTGTCATAAGAAACCACAGGAGAGGGGCACCTGGGTGGCTCAGTCGTTAAGCGTCTGCCTTCGGCTCAGGTCATGATCCCAGGGTCCTGGGATGGAGCCCCGCATCTGGCTCCCTGCTCAGCGGGCAGCCTGCTTCTCCCTCTCCCACTCCCCCTGTGTGCCCTCTCTCTCTGTGTCTCTCTCTGTCAAATAAATAAATAAAATCTTTAAAAAAAAAAAAAGAAACCACAGGAGAATAGCTTTATAACCTTGAAAAACACAGATTTCTTAAACAGGAATGAGACTGCACTAATCATAGGGGGTAAATTTGCTGTATTAGACTGTCAAAATTAAAAAAAAAATTTCTAAAAAGACATCATTAAGAGTAAATCAGACTCACGCTAGGTAAAAATATTCACAAAACACAATACAATCCTTTGGATCCAAAATATATCAAGAACTCCTCAAACCTCAATCATAAAAAGACAGCCCCATTTCTAAAATGAGTAAAAAGACTTGAACAGGCAGTTCACAAAAGAGTATGTGTGAATGGCTGGTAAACATATAGGAAAAGGGCTCAATAGCATTAGTCAACAGGGAAATGCAAATTAAAACCAACACAAAATACAATTACATCACACACTATAACTGATTTGCCTATAATTAAGCTGACATTTGAAAGACTCACAACACCAGGGGCGCCTGGGTGGTTCAGTCAGTTAAGCGTCCAACTCTTGATTTGGGCTCAGGTCATGATCTCAGGGTTTTGAGTTTGAGCCCCGCCTCAAGCTACCCACTCAGCGGAGAGTTTGCTGGAGATTCTCTCCCTCCCTCTGCCTCCGCCCTTCCCCCCTTCCCCCTTCTAAAAAGAAATAAAAATCTTTTTTAAAAGGGGGGAAAAAAAGACAACACCAAATGCTAGCAAAGATGTGGAGCAATGGAAACTCTCACACATTAATATCAGGAGTGCAAAAATGGTATGGCCGCTTTGGAAATCTGTCTGGCAGTTTCCCATAAAGTTAAACAGTCACCTACCCTATGATCCAGAAATTCCACTCCTATGTATTTACCCAAAAGATATCAACACGTGTACAGTGAGCCTTGTACAAGAATATTCCTATCCTGTTTTCCAGTGGTGACAGTGGTGGTTTCATCTTGCCCCCACCCCCCTTCCTTGGGAGCTTACAAATGATCGGCGCAGAACCACAAAAGGAGAATAGCCCCAAACCTGATTCATAGTAGCCCCAAACTGGAAATGACCCCAATGTCCTTCAACAAGTGAATGGATAAACAATTAAGTTCTAATCATACAACAGAATGTTATTCAGCAAAAAAGAGAAATGAATTATTGACACGCACAGCAACGCAAATGAGCCTCAAAGACATTCTGCCGTAAAAAAGCCAGATACAAAAGAATATATCCTGCACAATTCGATTTATATGGAGTTCTAGAACAGGCAAAATTAACCTCTGTTGAAAGAAATCAGAGCAGTGTTTTCCTGAGGGCCAGGGGGATGAGGAGCTGGAAAGAGCAGGAGGAACGTCTTTGGGGTGATGGAAAGGTTCTGTGTCTTGACAGAGACGTGGGTTACGTGGCCATATGCATTTGCAAAAACTCATTAAACTCTACTCCTAAGATTTGTGCATTTCACCGTATATTAATTATATGTCAATTAAAAAGATAAGGAGCTAACACTTTCCTAAAGGAAGAGAGGAAATGGAAAAAAGGCCCAGAGAAGAGGCTGAGAAAAGATGGGGGCGCAGTTAGGCAGTGATTAATAACAGGTGGGCATCGGGGAAGGCACCAAATCACAGTGAAATATTTGTTGTCTGTAAAAATTTGTTTTGCTAATGATTCATTTTTCAGTGTTATTTACGATTGCTTGAAGGAATTCCTCCTCCTTTTCAAGCATGCTCCCGAGGAGAAACCTGCTAATGTTGTAGTAAGTTTACAACGCTCTTCCTAAGGGTGTACAACTGGTTGGTCAAGCCGTAAGGGCCATAATCCATCTTGCCCCCCTACCAAGTAGGCGCGGTCGCCCGCCTGAGGCGCAGGGAGCTGATAATGGATAGAACACCAGAACGCGGGGCTAGCGGCTGTAATATGAAGCAGTAAACGCAACCGTAGCACAGAATCATTCTCCGACTGGCCCTGAGCCCTTACGTTCTTTACTTCAAAACCTGCGCCTTTTGTAAACTTCGGGTTCTAGTTTTCCTGAAACAACTTTCAGAGGCAAATAATGAAACTTATCAACTTATTTGGTGGACAGCAAACTTTAACCGTAGAACACGCTTTCAAATAAATAACCAAGATGTGAGTCCGACTGCAGGGAGTGAACCCTTTTTCTCAGTGGCGAGAGCACAGGCTTCACCTTTCTCCCATCCCCCATCCTTGCGGGCTTGCAAATTATCAAAGAAGGATCACAAAAGGAGCATTTGCTCAAGCAGTCAAGCCAATGATGAGACAAGCCATTTTTGCATAGTAACTTGGGAAAAACTTACCCTAAAGAGGCCCATATCTGCAGTGGGAGAGACTGACTGGTCTCTAAGATGTTCCATTCGTAGGACCTAAATCCCCACGCCTTCACCCCGATCTCTTACTCAGAAAAAAGCCAGTGGATTGGATGCCACTGGTGATTTAGAAGTGCCTGGGTCCGGAGTAACCAGCAGGAGCATTAAGGGACTTAGGGAGAGAACTAAATGAGCATTAAAGCCTAGATATTCTCATACCAACTGCAAGAGGTTGACCCTGAGAGTTTACCTTCAAACACTCCCAGCTGTTCAGAAGCTGAGGCAAGTTAAACAGAGCGGGTGAGTCACTCCTGAATCCTTCCCACACTCACGCAGCTGAAGGGTGTAGACCCCTGAGTACCCAACGCAGGGCAAGGAGTCAGCAGCAGCACTACCCAGAGCTTGACAGAAATACAGACTCTTGCGTCCTACCCTGGACTTACTGAAATCAAGTCTGCCTTTCTACAGTATCCCCATGTGATGCAGCTGTGCACTGAAATTTGAGAAATACTAAGGGGAACTTAATTTTTTTTAAATTTAACCAACCAATTAAATAGATACAGCAACCAATATACAGCATTTATTATGTGCCAGGCACCATTCTATGTGTTTTGCAAATACTAACAGATCTGATCCTCATGGCAACATTCTGATGGTAGGTACTGCTGTCCTCTCTATTTCAGTGAACAGGACTATGGGGCAGACAGAAGTTAAGTGACTTGCCCAAGGCCACCCAGGTAACAAGTGGCAGAGCTGGAATTTAAACCCTAGAAGCCTGCCTCCAGTGTCCACACTCCTAATCACTCCATTACGTGGTGGAAATAAAGGGTATTTTTACATTTTTCTGGGACCAATTTATATGCCCGGCCAGTTAATTCTGCTCTGATTTAATAATGGACTTTAACACACTGGTTTTTCCACCCTCAGGGCTGCCAGATTGGGGTACACTTATTTTAGGGGTTCTCCCAAAAATAATCTAAACATATTCCTCCTATATTCTGTAAAATGGCCTGCTTGCCTAGTTTTCCCATCGAGGGTTGGAGAACTTGGACACCTATTCAGCTGGCCTTACTATTCTTGAATCACCATCTTTACAAACCTGGAGAAATTCCTTTAACTAATAACATAATGACAGGAAATGGCTGAATCCACAATATGGAAAGCATTAAAATAGTTTCGT
Source organism: Halichoerus grypus (assembly GCF_964656455.1). Lineage (NCBI taxonomy): Eukaryota > Metazoa > Chordata > Mammalia > Carnivora > Phocidae > Halichoerus > Halichoerus grypus. Next base: position 19,278,087 of record NC_135726.1, on the reverse strand, counting down.
CTATGATTTTTGTAAACAAATATGCATCAACCAAACTACAACTAAGAGCCGCCATCACTCGTGTACGTTTCTGGCATTAATTCAAATTCCTCCCCCAGCAAAGCACCAGTAGAATCCTGAGGCATGCATAGCTTAGGGAAATAATCCTGAAACAAAGTCAAGATTGTCTGTATCTCATAGGAGGGCACAATAGACCAATTACTTCTTGGAAGAAGCTCTTTCTGTTCATCCAGTATTGGAATTTGTTAAACTTTTTAGTGTAGGACCTGCAAAATGTACCCAACATCTTCCTGGATTTCAATTTTCTATCTGTGATCCTCTGCCGTGGTGGACCTTAAGTGCAGATCTTAAGAGGCCACACTGACTCTTGGCACCATGAACCCAACTCTTGGGATGTGCGCTATGTGAAAAACTCTCCCTTCCGTGGGAAAACCATTCATGGCAGACTCCCCTTCTAAGTCACCATATGCAATGTCCCCTGGGTACTGCCGTTAGCATTGCATGTTCCGTACATTTGGGCAAAAGGCTCAGATGGTATTTTTGACGGACAAGATTATTCCCTCGAGATCCTATTTGTTCTTGAACAAAATCAGGACCGCAACCCGTGGTGGCCTCACTCCTCACCCTTTCAATCTCAAATTGGTATTTAGATCGATGGTTCCTGAAGTTTTCTGAAACCTGCTTTCAGGGAGGCAGCTCAGTGTAAGGCAGGGATGGAAAAACGCAATCTGCCTCTTAGAAGGGCTTGGAGCACTTTTTAAAAATAGCACTGTCTAAGCCCCACCCCTGAGATGCTGATTTAATTGGCTGGGGGTGAATAAAGCCTGAACTTTGCATTTCTTTAACACCCACGGTCACCCACCGTAAGGATTAAATGTGCTGCCCATGGTGAGATGCCAGACACAGCGATCAGCAGCACTATTTACTTGACAAATGCCAACTGTCCTCTGCCACCCGTGCCCTCCCCGTTTGTGCTGAGGCAAAGGGAATGCCTAAAATATGGTTCTACTTCGGGGCTGCCAGGGCAGCAGAGATCATTGGAGAAGCTCATTAGAGGAGAAATGACAGCGCACGGAGGAGTGGCCAGCCACTGACGGGGGACCACGACACAGACAGATTTTGTTTTAACGCAGGGCAAGAGGTCAGGAGAATGAGGAAGAAGTCAGATTTAGTAAAATCTGATCACCTAGCAATTTTAAAAAGGGTTATTGCCCACACTGATGCTGATGCATGGAGTACGTTTTTTACTCAGAAAAAAAAAACTGAGGGTAGAGGAGATGAACAATAGGCTCCATTTAGCTGCTAATCTCTATTTAAATAGAAAGGTCAAGGCTGAAGTTAGGGGCAAGAAAGAGGAACTAATGGAAGTTAAGAGAATCTTCTTGGGAGGGAACAGATGAACCACAGTTCCTCTCGAGTCTTAGCCAATGTCCTGTCGTCTCTCTACACCTCTTAATGAAGAAGAAGAAAACAAAACAAAAAGTTCAGGAACTAACACGTGACAAGCAACTTTAAAAACTTCCAAGAGTAAACACTGTTCAGTAGATACTCATTTGTTCAACATGTATTTACTGAGCACCCACTATGTGCCAATCCCTGTGCTGAGGATACTCTGATTTCAGAAGTTATGCACTGGCGCTAAGTAACCTATCTAAGAGTAAATCACAGAGCTGGCACTTGATCTGAGGTCTGACCCAGTAACATTTAGTGATGATAATGTCCCCACTCATAGCTGGAGGGTTTAAAAGACATGAAATCCTCAGTTTCCAACTCTTACTTGTGTCTGATACTCCTTTCCATCTGCACCAACCTCAGCAAGTTTTCTCCTGTCTTATTTCATATTGTGCTTCAAGGATCACCTAGTAAATCTTCTAGAGGCCTTTCCTGACCAACATGAGTTGACTATTCATAGACCTCCGACAGCTCGTGCATACCTCTGCCATAGCAAAATTACATTGTAATTGTTTACTTGTCTGTCTTCTCCACTGGACCGTGAGATCCTCAAAGACAGGGGTTACTCATGATTCATATTTGTATTCATAGGACCTGGCATAATGCTTAATGAAGAATAGGGAAGGAAGGAAGGAAGGAAGAAAGGAAGGAAGGAAGGGAGGGAGGAAGGGAGGGAGGGAGGGGAGTGAGGGGAAGGACAGAAGAAGTAAGGAGGGGAGGGAGGAAAGAAGGATTTCAGTGAAGTCTTCCTAAGAGAGGTGAGAAATTGAGCTGGATATGAGATTTGAATCAACATGGGAGTGTTGAATGCTTGTGTCTCCTTGCTGGGGAATCAGTTCAAGGAAAAGAGTGTGGGGTTGTGTGGAGAGTGGGACTTTGTGCGCCATGACATGGCCTGGAGGGAAGTTTTCAGGCTGAGCAGAGGAGTTATAAGAGTGTAAGGTCTGAGGATGTCTTACAAGGCAGACAAGCAGTCAGCCATGGGATGGGTATCTCCTGAGCACCTACTATGAGCCAGATGGTCTACTAAGCAGAGTGAATGAGACCCACACAGGCCCTACTGTCATGGAGCCCACAGTCCCACGGACTATACCTGTTCTGAGAGACAAAAAGGAATTAGGGTCCTCACCCAGGGAGTGATGAAATTAAGGAGAGTCTGAGGGCCATTTATCTTGCTTAGTGCGAAGGATGATCTGGAATGAGGGAGAGTAGAAAGGAGGGGAGGGAGGGAGAAAGAGGGCAAGAAGAAGGGAAGAAAATGATGAGAACCGCAAATCGGGCTCAGCTGTGTGAGGGCAATTGTGCTCTGTATTGCTCAGTGCATGTCTGGCTCACCAGAGTATCCACAGCATACAGCTATCTGCAGGACAGCTCCGGGGCATGACAGGCGCTCAAGAGATACTCTGGGCTAGGATGGGTGGGATGGGATGGGCTAGGATGGTGTGGGGTGGGTGGGGGTGGAATTTTACTGAAGTGAATAGAGGGAGGGCAGTGGAGGAGACCTGAACTGAGCACCATGGTCCCCAGCGTCCGGTCCTTCCTGGCTCTGCCATTAACGAGCCAAGTGACCAAGCACTTTGAGGGACTTCTCTGTTCTTTGTTTCCTTATCTATTGAAAAGGGGAGGACTGCATTTGTATATTAAGTGTCCATAGAATTTGAATAATTTAAATGGTCAAATTAAGGGCTGCATGGTCACCCAATTTTGGACAAGGCAGGTCTCTTGACCCTAGGACATCTGCATCTTGAATAGGCCTTTGTGAATTGGGAAGTTCACAAAGAGGAGGAGGAAGGTAGTGTATGCTGTAGTTCCCAAACTTATTTGACTACAGAACCCCAACCCTCACTTTTTTTTCATCTTCATACAGAACCTCTCCAGCACTAATAGTCTGTGATGTCATCTAAGTTCACGGTGACAAAGATGGCCATGTGGATTTGGGCATCAGTGACTAGGGTTTAGCTGGTACAGAGAGTCTGGGTGGGAGAAAAGGAGGACCCTTTTTGTGAGAAGGGACAAAGGGCGTCTCGGGGAGACTTGAAGGTCCAATGAAGAAGTCTGTGATTGCTATTCAAGATGGGACATAGAATCTTACTCAAGAAAAGCAAGCTCTCCTCTGTGTGAGACATTGAATTCTGCCGTGGTTTTTAATTTCCCATCCCTGGGATTAGGTATGTCAGGGAGGAATCCTCTGGCCGCCTTCTCTCAATACATCCCGGAGCTTTTATTTTGTTACCAATTTCCCTACATTGTGTGCTTTCTTTGAGAATCATAACCGTGTGAATATTTGACAACTGAATGGTACAAACATCTTGAAACATACAGTTTTCCCCAGAGCTGCACTTCATACTATAATCCGAGGTGATCTCAGTTGCCAGAAACACTCACGCTGTTAATGGATTTGGAGGGAAGATGCTGGTAATGAGATTTTCAAATGTGAATTGTTTTGCTTTCAAATGCAGGGTAAAATCCAACAAAATATTACCTTAGACACACTGGTGTAATAAGTTCAGCTGATCAAATGAATGTTCGGTGTGTGTTTCGTGTGGGTCTTTTTCTGTTTCAAACAAAAGCTAGAAGGGGATTGGTCTTACTTCTAGTGCAACAGGTTCTTGAGTCCCAGATGAGTAACTCCTCTGTATCCTGGGCCACACACTTGGCCTCTTCACGTCCATAATGTTGAGAAGTTGATCGATTTCATTCATTCATTCAAAAAATATTTATCAAGAGCCTATCATGGGGCACCTGGGTGGCTCAGTCGTTAAGCGTCTGCCTTCGGCTCAGGTCATGATCCCAGGGTCCTGGGATCGCGCCCCGCATCGGGCTCCCTGCTCCGCAGGAAGCCTGCTTCCCCCTCTCCTTCTGCCCCTGCTTGTGTTCCCTCTCTCGCTGTGTCTGTCTCTGTCAAATAAATAAATAAAATCTTTAAAAAAAAAAAAAAAAAAAGAGCCTATCATGTGCCAGGCAGTGTTCTGTGCACTGAACTGTTCACGAAGCAATGAACAAAATAGTGAGGTCTCTGTCATCATAGGGCCAACACTTGGTGGGACATGTATACACAATAAACAAATAAACATAAATATTTAAATGTCAGGTGGCAATAACAGCCTTGGAGAAAAATAAAACAAGGTAAGGGTTAGAGAGTGATCGTATAGGTTCTATTTTAACTAGGGTATCAGGGAGGGCCTCTCTGAGGAGGTGACCTTTGAGATGAGACTCGGAGGAAGTAAAGCAAGTGGAAACCAGTGACTGCACTCTTGAATGACAGAGCCAGGCTTGGAGGCCAGCTTTATCCCTTCCAGATTGGATGCCCTTTCTGTAGCATCACCCAGCTTCACGAGGAACCAGACAGAATGATCGAGGCAAGGCAGGAAGCTGGAAATGATGCCATCTCTGGAGGAGAGAGCCGCCAGGTCTGAAGGAAGGGATGCCATGATATGAAGGATGGAAGCTCCGGCAGGGCCCGGCAGCTGTACTGGACGCCATCAGCCTGGCCTACCTGCCCCTCACATCTCAGGCTCCGCAGGTCAGAGAGGGGCTCCTCCTCCCTGCCGCAGAGCCAGCCGGCCGCTCCACCTGCCTTCTCCAGCTCCGTGAATGTACCCAACACCTGTCCAGTTACTCAAGTGTGACTTGCCACGTCCCCCGCAGCTCCCTATTCTTCATTTGTCGTTCCCTCAGGACCTCCTTGAGATCACACGTGAGTGTGAACAGCTTGACCCGCAAGGAAGTCTTCCCCCAGGGCTGAGAGCCTTCCTTGACAAACAGTAAGTCCGTGCTCAGGGAGCTAGGGTAGAGGAATCGATTGCCCATGAGCAAATAATCTGAAGAGTGGGGAGACTTCTTCTCTCATCCACACATACACCATCCTTCCCACGCCGAGATGGGACAAATAGAGGCCCTTCCAGAAGGATCAGGTCTAGGTCAGTTTTCCAAATGTGTATGGCGATGATGAAGGGCTCTATGGCCTGATGTCACCGGCTGGATTCTCCCCCCCACCCATAGGAGAGGGGCTTGTGCTTCTGAGTACTTTGAAATTATGTGAGTTTCATTGCCTTCCCCTCTAACTCTGAGCAGCCAGAGAGACAGGAGTAGGAGAATTCACCACTCTCTCCCCAACTTGAAGCATAAATGGAACAATATAAATGCTCAAATGTATGACTGATGAGAAGAAGGGATGACCTGGATTCTCCAAACTAAGAATCTATAACAGGGGCTTGTGATGTGCTGGACCCCATTCTCTCAGCTCCCTGGTTCAGCACAGCGGTAGTGGGTAGTTCCCTACAGGGACTAGCGTCCCACATCAGGTGCCCCCCCCCACCCGAAGGCCACTTAGCTGCCCTATAGGCAGTGAGAAGTGAATGGGAGTCAGTGCCCCAGGGACACATGTCAACTACTGAGAGACAGGAGTTGATGAATAAATTCTCAGCCTCCCCATCCTCTGTAGGATAACCCTCCCTCTCTCTCTCATTCTCTCTCTTTGTGAGAAAGAATGAGAGAGAGAGCACTCGGGAGGGGCAGAGGGAGAGGGAGGGAGAGAATCTTAACCAGGCTCCATGCGCTGCCCAAGCCCAACGTGGGGCTTGATCTCACGACCCCCCGAACCGAAATTATGAGTTGGATGCTTAGCCGACTGAGCCACCCAGGCGCCCGAATAATTCTAAAGTACGTTCTACACTGCTCCTCATAAGGTCCCCAGTAGGACTGGGCCCAGCACCCTCATCAGTACCCTGCTCATTAATGCACCCTTCACTGGCTTTCCTCCCACCCCGTCTGGCTTTCTCTGCTCCCTCACCATGCTCCCTAGAATCGCCTACCACATAAACTACGTGCACCCAGGTTCTCGTCCCCACCTCTGATTTGGGGGAAACTGGAATGAAGGGTCCAATGGGGGCTCTACTCAGAGGGCCTATTCGACCCCCTAGTGGTCAGAGTTTGCTTTGTCTTTTCTGATAGTTGGCCCAACCTCTGCAAATTCCCAGCCACGAGCCTTTCTTCCTCACGACGCAGTGGTCCCCAAATGATGCCCCTGAGGGCTGGTCCTCCACATCAGAACTTTGACCCTCATTTCTGACATGTTTTTTTCTCAAATGGAAAAATTGAAAGGACTTAACACTTGATACAAATGGCATGTGGAGTACTTCCCCCGGCCCCCAAATCTGGACGTTTAGAGGCCATATCAAAACACTTATTGGGCCGTTCAGGGAGCACAATCCTCTTGAAATTATATCACAACCTCTTTTAAAGAGGCCAGCGGCAGCAGCAGATGCAAAGGCGGCCGTCTGAGACGTGCTAGCTACTAATTCCAGACACACTCCTCCACCCTGCTGCCGAGCTGCCTGGCCAACCTGGGATTCACTGAAGCGACGGGGTGCAGAGATCCGCTAGATCAAGCCCTCCTTTCCATAGAAAGGAAAACTAGCCGAAGAAGCCTTTCATTCTGCTTTCTGCAAGACTCTGCCTTTCATCTAGCTGAGTGGAGAGTCCGAAGAAACAGAAGTGGCTCTTTTGAAGCGTCACGTCGGAAACAGGCGCTGGGTGTTAATGGAGCAAATGCCTCTTGCAAAGGAGTTGAAAACTCAGCCAGATGAAAACTTGCCAGTTGAAAACTCAGCAAATGCCTTCTGGGTGGGCTAGGTGCTGAACGTGCTGGAGCCCACGGCAAGAGAGGTCTGGAGAGGAAGGGGCCTGGGGTAGGTAACAGTACGGGTGCCACCCCAAAGCCCCTCAGCCCACCCTGGAGGCCGCTTGCCGACCGACATGCCCATACACACCAGCATCTCCCTGCCTCTCTGCCAGAGGGTTTTCGCCAGCTGCAGGGGCATGCTGGGCCCGTGTGAAAGGCCACAGGGCAGAGGAGTGCCCGCCTCCAGCAAGACCCCCAATCAGTGGGGCACGGGAGGTGGTGCATAAATGCCTCGGCTTCCTTGCCCCTTGGCGGACGATCCAGGGTGTGACCCACATACTCCCTGTTGGGTCCCCGTTGAGAACAGCCCCAGCTGTCCCCAGCAGTAAGGCACTTGCCAACACCCTATTAGCTGTGCTCTTCTCTCTCTCTCACGTCCCCCGTCATACGGCTTCTCAGGGATCATATAATATCAGATGAACCTCGTATACCCAGTCTTGGTCTTAGGATCTGCTTTTTGGAAGAACCAAGCTAAGACAGTGGTGAAACTGGTCCCTATGTAAGGAGGCCCCTGGCAGCCCGAGGTGCTCAAATGGTCTTGTTTCTGACAGGTGTCAGGATCAAAGAACAGCCAATTCCAGGGGTGTGGGGCAGACATAATAAGCCTTTAGGGGAAAGAGTTCAGTGGCCCCTGGGGAAGGGACCTTGCCAATGTCACCCCATCAGTGAAGTCTGGTTGCACAAAAGCTTCCAAGAGAAACATGCATCTGAGAAACCTGTCGGCTGCCTTTAATGCAGTTCAACTAAGTGACTTAAACAACAGAAATTCATCTTCTCACAGTCCTGGAGACAGGAAGTCTGAGATCCAAGTGCTGGCAGAATTGATTTCCTCTGAGACCTCTCTCTGTGACTTCACATGGTTTTTCCTCTTTGTGTGTCTATGTCTTAATCCCCTCTTCTTATAAGGACACCAGTCATATTGAATGAGGGCGCACCCATATGACCTTGTTTTACCTCCATTACCTCTTCAGAGGCCCTATCTCAAATACAGCACACTCCAAGGTCCTAGGAATTAAGATTTCAACATATGAATTGTGTACAGGAGGGGACACAATCCAACCCATACAGACCCCAACAGATTCCCACCTCTAAGCTGAACAGAGAAGGACTCTAATTCCGCCATTTGCAAGGTTCCTGGATGTGGCAGCTCTTGGTTAGGGAACCAAGTGATCAAAGATAATGAGGCCTGAAATGAGCCTGTCAGAAACGAGGAGGAGGCAGGATGGGAGGGCGTGAAGCCTCAGCCACAGCAACTATTTGACCCACCCATGAGTCTGGTCCTATTTCTATGGAAATGAGCTCATTATGGTTAAATCTTTTCCAGCTCCTGGTTGATTCATGAAGTGGTTTCAAATGTTGATAATCACTTCATGAATCACTGACAAACATGAAAGCCAACTATCTAGCACTTGTGATGCCGCCTCTGCTGATGAGCATTCCCGCCATGATTTGGGGTGTCCCCCTCTCAGCAAACAGGTGTGCAGACGAGAAAAGCCCTCATTCACGTGCCACAGTCTCCTGCCTCAGTAATTCCATGCTGTCTATTTTGTCTAGCATTGAATCCCCCCCAAACAGTTAAATCATGCATTAACATGAATGCATGATTTAACTCTAAAAGATCACTTTGAAACCCTCATGACTTTGGGCATGAAGTGACCAGTCATCAAGTTCTACTGCGCTGCTCCTGGGGAAAGTAAGATGGCGCTTCTCAGGGCTGTCGAGGCATCTGTGTCTCCACCCAATGGAGAACCTGCTTCAGCTCAGACTATAAACAAGACATGGCCATTCCCTCCAGGCCAAGAGAGAATACCTATCTCTCAGGGCAACCACAGCACTCAGAGAAAACAAAAACGAAAGGATCAGATCGGAGAGAGATGCAGAAAGCTGCCACACTGCATCTGGATAGTAGAGAGACACAAAAGAGATGAACCTCCAATGCTAAAGGCTGCTTGAGCACTTGAGACACAGAGACCAGCAACTTGGAAGCAGAGGCCCCTTAAAACCAGAGGCAGACAGATGTTGCTCCCAGATACCTCCGCCCAGCTCCCTCTCTCCCTTCATTCACCCCACGTCACTCACCTGGCCACCCCTCAGAGGAGCTCCCATGGGCACCTCTGCTGTCCTTCCCTGCTGTATTGTCCTCCGTGGCACTTATGACCACCCATGGCCTTACAGATCCATCTGCTGGCTTCCTGTCTCTCCCCTAAGAGTAAGCAAACTCTGCAAGGCAGAGATCTCTGTCTGCTTTGTTCTCTGCTGTAGCCTCATAGCCTCAAACAGTGCTTGGCACACACAGTAGGTGCTTAATGGATATCTGCAGAATAAATAAGTGATTTAAGTGTGCCAAGAGCCATGTTGAACATAAAGAAGAGAATCTGTGGGACTTGAAAGAAGAGCAATGTCGTCTGAGTGATCACTTCTCTCTCTACCTCAGGTGCACATATACGGGTCTCTTGAATCCTTGGTGAGGAGGAATGGGTTCTTCACACTCAAGTTCATAGCCGGTTCTCATGCCTGTGTAGACTTGGGCACCCTCAACATATCATGTCAAAGCCTTCACTAAGTCTGAAGAAAAGATCTCTCTCCAGATGCTGTAACAGAACCAAGCCTGAATGATTCCTGGAGTCTAGACCCAGCCATCCAGAATGGGCTAATCAGGTATGGGTCTCTCTTCTCACAAGGCTGCCTTTGCAAGGTTTATCTGTGTTTGGCCATGCTGTGGTAGGATGTCTACATGCCATCTAAAATCAAATACTAGTTCAGCTGCAAGAGCCCTTCCAGATTATCTACTTGCTCTTCATTGGAAATGGAGCTCCTAAAACTCAGAGAGGGGAGGTATTTAACCCATGGTCACACAGCAGATTGCAATAGAGTTGGCACAGAAACCAAAGCCCTCTCATTCCCACTGGAGTGTGTTTTTTTCCACACTAAGCTATTCACCTGTATTTCAAAGTTGAAGGCTTTTACTCTGAGGAAGGAAATGACTGACCATCCCACCTGGTTGTATGTAGACCAGAAGAAATCAGGTGGGTTAGATCGATTTCTGGGGCATCTGGGTTGCCTTGAAGCCCAATATCTTGACCATAGGAGGTGCCTTAGCATCTGTCTCACCCAAGTGCCCTATTTTCAGTGGGCACCCTGGAGTTCAGAAAGTCACACAGGGAGTGAGTTGGAAGAGTTAAGGCTAGACCCCCAGCCCCAGCCCTCAGTTTAGGCTCTTCTCTACCACATCCTGCCAACCCAATCACCAACCATAGATGTGGGAAAGAGCCTTAAGTGTTCTTTTGCCCAAATGCCTGTCTTCCAGCAGAGAGAGGGCAAAAGGTCCAAGTAAGCATCAGAGTCCAGGGTCTAGGTCTAGATGTCTTTCCCCGCAGCCTCTTTTCTGCACCCTCCTTTTCTCTTCTCCTCTTTTTATAGTACATCAAGAGAAAACAAGTGCTCCCCCCAGTCACCCCCCCAGGACATCAGCATCCCAGGAATGGACTTTCCACAGTTCTCCCGATTCTGCCCCCTAGCGGCAGAGTCCAGTAGACCCGCCCACTCCACCATTGTCATTCCAGGAGGAGGCACTGAGCATCTACTCTGTACCCTGCAAAGATGGAGCCAAACAGAGCTTGGTTCTGCTATAAATATGCAGTCTGGAGGATTTGCTGACTGTCATGTGCCAGGCACAGAGGAGGGGCTGCAGAGAAAGCTCAAGATGGCAGCACTCACACCTCAGCAGGAAGACCAGGAATTAAACAAAGCACTCCTCCGATTTGCTTCCAGATATAACTCCAGTTGAGACAAGTCCCATGGAGGAGACCAACAGAGTCCATGAGGGGGTCTAAGGTCATGAAAGTCTTCCCCCAAGGAAGTAACATCCAAGCTCATGCCTGAAGAAGAGGTCAGAGCCATCCAGGCAAAAAGGACAAGAGGAAGTGTGAAGGTCTCCAAGGAGGGGACCAGCTGTCTCATTCCTGGGCCGTAGGTTCAGGAGGCCATCTTTCCCCCGAGTACTCAGCGCCCCCATGGTTCAGGTGTCAGATGCTTCTGGCTGCCTGACATTTGGCCTAGAAACATGTCCTAAAGGTAGAAATGTTTTGCTAAAATAGCTCTGCCTCTTAACTAGACTAACAGCTTCTTGCAATACTGAGGGTGATTCAGGACGGTTTAGGGTCTCGGGCTCCCCATTCCCGGCACATAGGCAAACAGGAGCATCCTCATCGGAGGAATGAGCAGTGCCTCCATGCTATAGCTTCAGGGCTGAGGATGCTGCCTCATGTCCAGGGGCCTTGGAGTCAGGAAGATGTACTCCAGTCCCAGCTCTGCCCCCTGCTAACGGGGTGAACTCAGGTAAGTCACTTTCACAATTTCCTCCTCTTCTCAGTGTCCTTGAAATGTCCAAAAAGGACCGGGTCTCTGAATTGCCTAGCACATAATGGGCATCTGTGTCCATTTCGGGTTTTTTTTTATCTGCCTTCAACAAAGTTCTCTCCAACTTTTATCCCACTGGTAGTCAGAGCTTCATCTCTTTAAACAACTCCATTCTTATTAAAATGGGAACAAAGACGCATCTCTTAAAGCAGGGGGCGTTTGAACGGGGCCTTGACGGATGGGTGGGAATGTTCCAGGTAGACGGGGAGGGGAGGGAATCCCAGGTTGCTAGACTCACTCACACAAAAGTGTACAGATCTGAGAAGAGGAAACCCTCACAGGAGCCTGAAGAAAAGGAAGCAGAGGTGGAGTAATGTGGCTGGGGCTGAGAAAGGGGTCTGCGGAACAGCAGCAGAAGGCCTTGAATGCCTCACCAAGGAGGCTTCCTGGAAGGATGGGGAAGAATTAGAGATGCTCCGAAGGAGAAAGGATGAGGTCAAATGAATTCCTCTGAAAGGCCGCTCACCCTGGGCAGCAGCTGGAAAGACGGAGCGTTGGGAAGGGAGAAGGAGGCACAGCCACCGCGTAAGAGATTTTGGAAGAAGTCCGGCTGGTACACGAAGAGCCTCGGGCTTTGGGCTGAAGGACGGGGCATGGTGAAGAGAGCTGGACTGGCTGGGGTGGGGGGTCATGGCTGAGGCGGTGGTTGGTGCCAGGAGGCACTGTCCCGGCCCCCCGCCAGGCTGCCTCTCCCTCTGCACGCCCCTCCGGCGTGACCTCAGAGGAGATGTCCCGAGCAGAAGACCATAGCCCCCTTCCCCACTCAGCAGGAGATGCCCCTCAAGCAGCTGTTTCCCTAGCTTTGCTGTTTTCCTGTCCCAGTGACATCCCAAGCATCTCTTCTTTGTCATTTCAGAATATCCTCCATCAGAGCCCTGACCAAGCACGCTCATCCTCCCGGCAGCCTCCACCCGCCCGGCAGCCTCCCGAGCTCCTCCATCGCCCTCCCAAAAGCACAGCCCCTGCATTCCCTACTCACAGCTTCCTCATCCACAAAGTACTTAGCTCAGGCTGGTTTTCAGTTTCAAATAAGTTTCTCAAACCCCTCCTTTGAAAACTGCCTCCCTCACTGCAACAATATCCAGGTGGTGTTTTCAGCCACTGTCTCCGTAGACCAGGGGCTGCACCGGACTAAGTCAGGTGTGCATGTGTGGCCAACACCCCCGGCCTGCACCAGTGTGCCTTGGATGGGAACTATCTTACCTGTAATCACTTTCCTGGGTTTTGGGCCCAAATTTCCTCTGCGAACCGTCAGCCTGGGAGGCTTCACCTGCCCCTCCGCTAGGAACACAGCTATGCTTTGACCAACCCCAGACTCATTTCCTAGAATTCCGCAGAACCCAACAGATCCTTGGTTCGAAACCAACACTCACCATCCCAGGGCAAAACCAAATGTTAGCTTTATTGCAAAACACTGTAAGGTGACCACTGTGTTTAGCAAGATCAAAGAGATGATTTCAACAAATAATTACTGCCAGCCTACTAGGTTCCAGCTGTGGAAGGTGACGATCAGCTCCCCTCATGTGGCGCACATATTGGGGTGGGGGGCTGGGAGAAAGATTGAAAAATAAATTGCTCACCCTTTGATGTCATCAGTACAATACCATTAGTATGTGAAAAGTACTCAGCTGAGCTCTGAGGTTTTTGCCTACCAATGTAGATTTTGTTTTTAATTTTTAAATGGTAAAAACCCAATGCTAGTGAAGGTATGGTAAATTTTGCACAATGTTATAAGAGCAATATGAAAATGCACTCAAAGAATCAGAACAGTGTGCATGTTATTTCCTCTTCTCCCAGCAATTATTCTCCTAGAAATCCATCCAAAGTCATGAGTCAAAGGAGCAAAGATGCTTAGGCATGTTCAGTATATCATTTTCTAATAGTAATGGCCCAGGTAATTGAAATACATCAGGCCAACAATATAGTACATAGTTATTTAAAATAATTATGGAGACAAGTAATTTGAACTCTCTTTGGGATCTAATTTCAGGTAAAAGAAAGTTAATGTTCAGTCACTGCATCTGGTCTCTGCACTCAACGTCCTCATCTTCTAGTGGGTTATGTTTGGAACATCAATAGTCTGGAAGGTCTTCCTCTCCCTGCTCCCATTCAACTCTCAGAACAACCCTGTGAGGTTGGATATTATGGTTCCCATTTTATAGATGAGGTAACTGAGGCTCAGGGACATTGAATGACATACACATAACATCGACATCAAGGAACAGGTGCTCTGACTCAGGTCTCCTAACTCCCAACCCAGCGCTCCTTCCATAATTCCATGGGCTGACCAGGTGCGGTGACCAGAAAGAAGTGCCAGGGCCCTGCGTGGGTGGGAAGATGCTTGGGCCACCTGTCAGCTGCTGGAGAAGGCCATGAAGAAGGCCACAATGCCTCATAGGAAACCCAAGGGCATTTTCATTCCAAGACATCCCAGCCAGCCAGTGGGGATGAAAAGGATGCCTCTATCCCAGCCAAACCACAGCACCTAAAGGCAAGCTTACTGACTGGAAAATATGTAACCGAACGTGTTGAGTTATGCAACCATTAATTGGGCTAGGCACTGGGAAGTGGGGGCTGGGAGACAGCAATAACCACCTTCACTGACCCACTGTGGAGGAACCCCCAAATGTAGGCACTCACTTGTCCACTCACGCGCTTCACCCCTTCATCCACGGACGGACAGTTAGGGTGTTTCCACATCTTAGCTGTTGCGAATACTGCTGCAATGAACACAGGACTGCAAATATGCTTTTGAGATCCTGACATCAATTCTTTTAGTGAAATACTCAGAAGTGAGATCGCTAGATCATATGGTAGTTCTATTTTTAACTTTCTGAGGCACCTCCATATTGTTGCCCATAGTGTCTGCACTGTCTTATGCTCAGACCAACAGCCTTCGAGGGTTCCAATTTCCAAACCCATATGATGGGATATTACTCAGCCTTGAAAACAAAGGAAATCCGGCCATATGTACAATATAGATGAGCCTTGAGGACACTGTGCTAAGTGAAATAAGCCAGTCACAGATGGACAAATATTGCATGAATCCTCTTATAGGAGGCATCTAACATAGTCAAACTCATAGCAGCAGAGAGTAAAATGGTGGCTTCCAGGGACAGGGGGCCAAGAGGGTGGAGAGTTGCTATTCAACAGGTATAAGGTTTTGGTTAAGCAAGATGAAGAAGTCCTAGAGATGTGCTGTACAACATTGTACCTATAGTTAATACTGTATTGTACACTTAAAAATGTATTAAGAGGGTAGGTCTCATGTTAAGTATTCTTATCACATATACACACACACACAAAAGAGCTTGTAGGTACAAGCTCAGGTAACCTGAGCTTACCTCTGGTCTTCCCTTCACCTACTGCTGTGACCTTGGGTAAGTCAGTCGAACTCTCTGTGTCTCTGTCTTCTCATCTGTAAAATAAGAAGTATAACAGTACTTGCCTCATAGATTTATCATGAAGCTCAATGTTTTTCTGATATTAATAAGGTCAAAAAAATTCCTGGAATATACTATGCAGACATTGTCCTAAGTGCTTTATATATACTTCTCAATTTATACTCAAGATTCCCTGTGAAGAAGGAACTAGGATTTCCATTTCACAGGTAAGGAAACTGAGGCTTTGGGAGTTTAGGTTATTCGCAGCAGAAGGGACGAGTGAATAGTACAGGCAATAGGCCCTGCCAAAGCGCAGAGAAGGAAGAAATTCTGCAGGCTGGTATATTCTTGGAAGGCTTCCTGGAGGAGATGGCATGGCATCCGGGCTTTAAAGAATAGGGAAAACATGGACCCATCTTTTTGGAGTTCCTAATGGAGGGAATAAAGGCATAGTGTTGAGAGGATCTTTGGGTGCTCAAGAATAAAAAGACCAATTGCAAAGGTGCGTTCTGTGCTGGGCCTCAAATGCCTGGCCAAGGGGTCTGAAGAGGCTTCCTTGGCAGTGGTGAGTTAGGAAGGCTGTGGAGCAGGAGTGGAAGCAGTGTGTGAAGATACTCATCTATTTACTTGATCAACAAAGCTGCATCAGGAACCCACGCCCAGTGCAGTTTTCACCCTGATTGTTGCCACCTTCCCCTTCTCTGAACGTGCTCTAAGTCAGGCTGGAAAAGCAGAAACAAATGAGCCACATCAAGGATGTCCTGCTCTAGGCCCATGCCTCTTAGACTTTAATGTGCACTTGAATCACCTGGGAAGCTTCTTACAAACAGCTTCTGATTCAGTAAGTCCGGGGTGGGACCTAAGAGTCTGAATGTCTAATAAGCTCCCAGGTGACACGGATCCATGGGCCACACTTTTGAGTAGTGAGGGTCTAACGTGATTGTGTTCTTTCTGGTCAAATAGCTGTAATCGCAGCAAGTAGCAAATGCCTGGTCCAGAATCAGTGCTTCATAAAACATCTGTTGAATCAGAAAAGTTTAATCATTTTCTCTCCTGTTATCACTGAGTCTGATTCAGGAGACCTGCCCACACCTGATGGGCCATTTCTTCCCGGCAAGACAACTTCCTACAATCTCAGAGGCAGAATTCAGCGACCGATCCTCTCTCTCATGCAGTCTCTATGAATGGCTTTCAACCCTCAGGTCTTTTCTTTTTATTACACAAATGAAGCATGTTCACCAAAAACAAATCGGGGGGGTAATGATAAGCAAAAAGAACAAGAAGAAACTGCAATCTGATCCACATCCTTTCAGACTCTGTGTGCGTGTTACAGAATAAAAACATACTCCAGGTTCTGTTGGTATCTTCATGTCCTTAAATTACGAAGAATATTTTCCCACATCAAAAACATCCTTTTAATGGCTGCGTAATGTTTCATTATTTAAAAGTTTCATAGAGTATGCATTTCACTGACACAGAAAACAGTGACCTTAAAAAAAAAAATCAGGTCCATGCTGAAGAATATATGGACAAAATGTTACATCTGCTTTCAAATGATTTAGTGAATGAGGAAGTATGAGACAGCGGACAGCCCATGTGTCAGTCATTGTTAAACTGCGTGCTGGATATATGTGGGGTGTATTATATGACTCTCACATTTGCATATGCTGGTAACTTCCAATAATAAAAGTTTAAAAGTATAAACAAGGTCCAAATGAGATGTAGGAGACCAGGATAGAGGTGGAAAGTGCTGGAAGTCAGTTTTCCACCCCCAAAGAGAAAACAGTGTTTCATTTAGACCATTCAGCCTGTCACTTCAAAATTCCAAGGTCCTTGAGCTACTAAATTGCCCTGGAATAATCTGCCTGTATTATTTCCTGTCCTGTCAGAATGGATTTGCATTTTAAGAGCATGCTCAATGTTATGACTAAATTGGAACTAATTGAGATGTGCAGAGACGTGGAAGCCTGCTCTGGACTCACTGGGGCTAACATGGGGCTTGCCCATTTAGAGCCCTGCAGACAGATGGGGGGTCTGAAGATCAGGGGGCAAAGCCCTGCCCTCTCTATAGCTTGTGTGCACCTTGGTCAGGTCAATTCTCCTCTCTGAGCCTCGGCCTCCTACTCTGCAAGAGGAAAGGATTCAAACCAAATGAACTTTACAACTTCTCTCTGCTCAAAAATAACCAGGTGCTACCCTGGGAACCCCTGTCACCACTCTGTTTTGCAATATGCAAATCAGCTGAATTTGGTAATTGGACAAAGCTGACAGGAGCAATTTAATAAACTTTGATAACATTGCACAAAGTAATTGTTCAATTATTTCAAATGGTTCAGTTCAGAAAGTACAACAAGGGTGAGGGGGTGGTCCTTAGAAATTACTTTTGCTTATTAATCATCTCGTCCAATCGAAGCCAAATGAGAATGAAGACTGCATGGGGGTGTTTTTGTTTTAATTCTGATTAACTGTACTTTCATCTGAACATTTTTAAGCTGTGCTTTGGTCTTCCTCATATGGATGTTGACTGAGTTCTGTTATCAGGATTTTAATTAACACCAGGTAGAGAAGGGGAAGCCGGATGACATGCTATTACTTCTGTTTGATTTAAAGTCAACGCTGGGGACTCTTCTTCGAGGAGCTGTTGAAATTGTCTTATCTCATGCATTCCAAGGATGGCTGTTTCATGTAAATGTCATTTCTGCTGTCCAAAATGTTACAACACACGCCAGCACAATAGAACTACTGTCTTGTTCTAAGAGACACGAGGGAGCCAGCAAGCTTTTGATCAAAGGCACGATTCGAACATCAAAGTAATACCTCTTCTGTTAAATTCAGGAATCGAGGCGCCGAATAAAGGAATGGAGACTCGGGCTTTCTGGTAGCCTAGCCAACTAGGCTGGGAAGTGCCTGAATTTCCAAGGTTTACTTCATCTGCAGAAAACCGGCTGGAAAGGAGCACTTGGTGATATAGGTACATTATGGCACCCCATCATCAACATGCATGTATTTGTATGTGTCATCTGCTCCTGCGTACCACAGGCCTCTCTCCTGCAACTGGAAAACAGAGGCAGCAGCTAAGAGCCTTTGGAGTAGGAGAAAGCTCAGGTCGAATCCATACTTGCCCTCCCGCCCCAGACCACCATTTCTTCACATTTTCTTACCTATAAAATGGAAAGAACATCTGATGCACAGTATGTGTGTGTGTATATATATCTATATGTATGCATTGCAGTATGTTCATACAACGGAATATTTCACAGCAATAAGAAAGAAACTACTGCTAAACACAACAAAGAAAATGTCAAAAACATTATGTTGCAAGAAAAGAAGCCAGACACTGAAAGGTATACATTGTATCATTTAGTTTATATGAAGTCATAGAACAGGAGGTCGAAAACTACAATCTTAGAAGTCAGAATAATGGCCACCTCAGCAGGGGACATCGTTAGGCAAGAAGGGGCGTGGGAGATCCTGCTGAGGGGATAGTGATGCGCTATGTCTTGTTCAGGGTGCTGGTTATGTGGACACGTATATGTGAAAAGAGTCACCAAAATATACTCCATGAAACATATACCTCATGTAAGAGACTGCAGCAAAAATATCCTAATATCTGATGTACAGAATCGTGGTGAGGAGAAGATGAAGAGAGTCCATGAAATGTCCCCACCGTGGTGGCTGAACTGAGTAAGCAATGAAGGACGGCCATCATGATTGTTCATGTTGTTCTCATCATTAGCGATACCATTCCGGTGAAGTTACACCTGACCCAGAAATTGGGGTCAAAGTTCAGCACATAAGGCCAAAAAAAATCTATTAAAATCGTCCCCTGAGAATGCTGTAAATTGACCATAAACTACAGTTTGCCTCATTTGGTACAAACAGCCCTGCTCGGTCAAAGACGTTTCTGTGTATAATGGATTCAGTGATGGGAGGGATGTAACAAAGAGGACTGGATGTAAGAAGCACAGCTCTGTAGACAGCAGGGTCACAGCCCGGGGCTCGACCTGTTAGAGACGCAGAGGTACCAAGACCAATGGCAGATTAGCATCCTCACCACCTCTTGCTTATGCCTAGAAATGGGCTCATTGAGAATGTCATAATCACCAGATTATGCCAATTGCTAATCGCTCCTCTGTTTCTCTGTCTCTGTCTCTCTCTGTCTCAATCTCACTCACTGAATTTGCATTAGGTAAGCAAGCCTACATGCAACTTCTCTGTACTGCATCTCCAGGCTTGCATCCCCACGACTGAAAGACTGAAAGCTCTGTCAGGCTCAAGGGGTCTCACCCGTTCCCAAAGAGGAAGAGATAGGAAGTCAGCATCATACCCACGATGTGTATTATGCTACTTAAAAGTACAATAGTCATGAAAGTAACTGCTAAATCCAACACGCTTCATTTTATATTTTGGGTGACTTTCTCAATGAATCATTTTACCAGCTTTACAAAATCGTGGATACCCGCTTATAATAGATGCCTAGATCTGATAATTGCATCTTGGATTTCGGTGCTTGCAGCAGACTGACCCAGTCAACAGCCGCCTACCACCACACCCTTGAGCACAGCCCTACATGATGGAGCCCAAAAGAAGCCACAGAGAAGGTGTGCTATTACCAGACAAGTCTGGCTTTGGAGTGTGCCCAGCGTGGGCTGCCCTGCAAATAGGAACCGAGTAGGGGGCAGGGCCCGTTGCCGGAAGCACTTATACTTTGTAAAGCCGGGGGGCTCTGACACTTCTCTTCACCTATACCCGACATCCCATTAACCCACTTGGAGAGCCTCAAGGGAGGTCTGGACAGGTGTTAAATTACCTTTCGTCACCCCACAGGTGTGTGAGATGTACTGCAAAAGCACATGTCACATCTCCCGAGGCAGGAGCCTCTGCCAGGGATTTTCTCGGAGCACGGGGATCTGGAAACTATATCACTTCTGACTTAGAAATGACCTGGATCAAGGGCCCAGGCTTCAAAGCATGAAGAATGATAAAAATATTCTCTGACAGCATATCCATGTGAGACAGAGGACGGTGAGCTGAGCTCGGGAGCTGGAGGAATGAGGGCCTTCCATTCTCTTGCCCAATGGCCACTTATCACGCACGATCAGGTGCCCAGGCCGGCGGAGGGCTGGGAGGGTCAGAAAGTAATCATGATTATAAAAAAGAATCTGAAATAAATCACACCTACTCTCTAGGTATTTAAGGCCTAGGTGAAAAGAAGGAAAATGTGAACATGAGAAAGTAAAGTTCAAGGCCATCTAATTATGTTCCACAAACCCACACGAGGTGTCCATCATGGACCAGGCACGGAGGCCCCTCCGGAGAATCAGAATGAGTCTGGCCCAGGGACACCTGCAGGGAGCCATATCCCCACAGAGGACCCAGACAATTAAGCAAATCACAGTGCGGAGTAACAGGGAGTAAGAGAGGGATATCGAGAGCCTGCGGAAGCATGGAGACGTGAGCTATAATTTATGCCTGGCTGTGTCCAGGAAGCATTTGAGTTCTGCCTCGTTGAGTAAGTAGGACGTAGCCAGGGAGGCAAGGTGAGACAGGGCATCCCAGGCACCGGGAACTGCATGAGCAACAGCCGAGCGGCCATGGGGAAAAGGCTGGCCTGGGAGGCCAGAGGTCAGAGAAGGAGGAGGAACGAGGAGAGGAGAGGTGAGCCCGGCATCAGCCTGAGGTGTGGGTGGGAGGGTGAGAGGCAGGAAGGCTCATGTAGCCACCAAGGGGGGAGGCGGGAAAGCCTGGGTGAGGGCAGTGCAGCTGGGGAGGAAGAACGATGCTCGGCGGAGCTTCTTGGCACATCTCAGTGGAAGAATCCTCGAACCGAGTCCATAATGGAATGCCAATTCCTGCACACCTCTCGGCATCAACTTCCTGGGAACCTCAAGGAACATGTAAAATCCTTTCCCCACATCCCTAAAAGCTCTCTGCTTCCTTCCCTCCCAGAGTCGCCAACGGAAGACAAACGACCTCTCCTCACACACCTTCTGATTTTCCTATGCACTTTTCCAACCAGAGAAAATGTTCCTCATTGATGGGCCTGCTTTGTTCCTAAAAGAATCAGGTCACCTTTTTCTTCAGAATCTTCAGAACAATTACAAACACATGAAAAGATATGGTTTTCCAACAAGGGGATAAAAAAAGAAGTAGAAGACACAGTTCTTGTCCTTGAGAAATGAACAAGACAGGTTTCTGCTCATCCCATTGTGAGGAGCAAAGCCTCTGGATTGCACCAAACAAGGGTTGGAGCAAATCCAGGGTCTTCCCCATATTCCTTGGGTGACTGGGGCTTAGGAGTAATTTTCAAAATCATCAGTCTCTGACCCAACAGTATTAATTACTAAAAGCAGTTTCCCTTTCTGGTTACCTCATCTGATGACATTCGTCACTCACCACAGAAAATGAAATGTCACTTGCATGGCTCCCCAGTGTCTCCCTCTGTTAATCAGAAAGGCCGAATTAGCCAGAATGTGTCTTGTCCTCTTTCTAAAAGGCCTCACTTTGGGTTCCCCCAGAAGCAGATCCAAAGGCAAAGACTTAGGTTCCAGAGACATCATTTATATATCATGTGATAAATGTGGACATGGAAACCTTGGGCAGGTAAGTGATTCCTCCTGGGCCCTTGATCCAGGTCTTACCCAATACAATGGCTAATAGTCTTGTGGGGTTTTTTTTTTTAAGGTTTTATTTATTCGAAAGAGAGCATGAGCAGGGGGAGGAGCAGGGAAAGAGGGACAAGCAGACTCCATGCTGAGCGCAGAGCCCAACTCGGGGCTCAAACCCAGGACCCTGAGATCGTGACCTGAGCCGAAATCAAGAGTCAGATGCTCAACCACCTGAGCCACCCAGGCACCCCTAATAGTCTTGTTTTTTATAGAAAAACTCGATTGGATAGGATACCATAAAATATGTTGCCCACAGGAGGATTCTTCCCAGGTAACACACGCGCACACCACCAATTAATCACAGGTGAAAAAGAAGTAAACTGTCTCCCTGTTGCAAGGTCCACAAACCTTGCTACATTGTTCACAGTAGCAAGCCCTCAGTGACTCTGAGATTGGAGCAGAGAGGGGACTACTCACTCCAGTTCTTGACAGAGTCTAGCATTCCTGGAATGGCTCACAATCCAACCAGAAGTCAAGCCTACAAATTACCTGGTTCCTCGCAGCCCCTTCTACCAATCACTGCACACCTACCATGTGCAGGGCACTTCAGGTGTTTGCTGCTCAGCCCTCACAGAAACCCCAGGAAGAAGAAAATGCTGTCTGCATTTTACAAACTATGACTCATCAGCTAGTCATGGTGCTGTGATGAGAACCCAGACCCATGGGAGTCCAAAGATCCCCCTGTCGAACATACATCTTATTCCTCATTAAGAAGGAGCTGTTCTGGTGTTTGCACTAACTGGGAGAAATATGTATGCACCATCTCCTTTGTGCAGGCCTCTAAAAGAAAGGCACATCCTTTCTAGAGCTTAGCAGTGGGCAAATTATAAATAAACTGTAAAACTCCCAGTGTTCCAGTGGGACCAGAATTGAATTTAGCTAGGTCCAGATGGCCATCGAGCATTAAAGTAGACATTGCGCAGGCTGCCATTACTGTTCATGTGTCTGTCTTTCCCACTCTGTGACCGTCATATCAGAGTATTTTTAATTTGGGAAATACTGATGTCAATCAATCCCCTTATTTGATAGATGAGCCACCAAGTGGATATGATTTGCCTACAGCCTCACATTGAGTCAGTGACAGAGCCCAAAAGGTCCCTCAGGCCTGCTGACTCCCATTCGAGTGCTCTTTCTGAGACCAGGGGCTGGGCTACCTCGGGGAGCTCTTGACAGCTGCCTCATCATGTCTACTTCCAGATGTGCTCTGGCCCATCCTTCAGACTCATCTTGCCTCTCTCTGTCTGACCTACAGATACCCTCTCTTCTCCAGGCCTCCCAGGCAGCCTCTGCCCCAGCCTGTTGATTTGGCTCATGGGTGGGCCTTATCCTATCTAGTGACGACCAGGATAACTAATGCCCATCGAGCACACACAGGGCCCAGACCCTCTGAGCAGCCTGGCCAACAATCTCTCTTTGGGGAGCAAACAAGTCCCACACCTGTGAGAGAGATTGATAAAAGGCAATATACCCATAAGAAGCCACTTGGGAGACATGTCACTTTCTAGGACTTTTGTGACAACTTTGGAATACACTCGGGCCATTTGAACAAAAGCAGGTCTGTGATGGGCAGGCTCCCTGCCCTCTGGAATGAGAGACCACTCAAGCTCAACAGAGGTTCTCTTAAAATAAGAACAAACCAGGGTGCCTGGGTGGCTCAGTCATTAAGCGTCTGCCTTCGGCTCAGGTCATGATCCCAGGGTGCTGGGATTGAGCCCCGCATCTGGCTCCCTGTTCAGCGGGGAGTCTGCTTCTCCCTCTCCCACCACCCCTGCTTGTGTTCCCTCTCTCGCTGTGTCTCTCTCTGTCAAATAAATAAATAAAATCTTTAAAAAATAAAAATAAATAAATAAATGAGAACAAACCCTATGGGGCACCTGGGTAGCTCAGTCAGTTAAGTGTCTGACTCTTGACTTCAGCTCAGGTCATGAACTCAGAGTCATGGGATCGAGGCCCATGTTGACATCTGTGTTCAGTGGGGAGTGTGCTTGAAATTCTATCTCTCCCTCTACCTCTCCCCCCCCACTTGCAAGTATTCTCTCTCTCTAAAAATAAATAAATAAGACCTTAAAAAAAAAGAAAAAAAGAACAAACCTTCAACTCCCAGATGATGGGGGTAGTTAGCAGGAAAGGAAGGACAGGGCAAGGCAGGATGGGAAGAGAACATAAGGGAGCTTTGCTCAGGCTCTATTGATTTTTAAAATCTTACTGACAAGAAGGTTTTTAAAGATATTTTTGGAATTTAAATGCTATGCACCAATTATAGCTTTTTTCCCTTGATGCTAACCAGAAGACGGGAAACTTTGAAGAGTTCTGGGGTTATTTTCCCCCAGACTTGTTGCATGGGGGTATGTAGGAGGCAGAAAGACTGAATTTTGATGGCTCTCCACAGTGGGGGTGGGGGGTAGGTAATAGGATGGTGAGCTGGATACACCAGAGGCGAGAGGAAGGGCCTAGAACTGAGGATTCAATCACTATGTGTTACTTCAGTGCTGGACTTCTCAGGGAAAATACTGGATCAGAGAGAGATGATGGGAGGGCTGTCAGCCAGGAGGACAAGGAAGGAAACGAACTTGACCCTGTAAGCAAAGGCAGGAGATGACTAACCAAGGGAATCTCATGAGCAGATGTATTTCCAAAGGACTGCAAAGTGGAGCTTGATACAGAGGCAATGTAGCCTAATGGTTAAGAACACCGGCTTTGAGGCCAGCCCCAGCATGCCTCTGACTCTAGCTCTTCCTCTTCTCAGTGCCATGACTCTGGGCAAGTTATTTAACCTCTCCAGACCTTTGGGTCTCCTAAGTAAAATGAGCACATCAACACTACACCTGTCTCACTGGCTTGAACTAAGTGGGGCAATCTATTTAAAGGCCTGTCATATATATGTCTTCAATAAATGGTCCCTACAGCTTTCTGTACTTTCTTCCTAAGTGATACACATAGAAACAGAAATCGGAGAGGCTGCGTCTTGACCACTGACTCCAAGGCCAACACTGTGCTACCCACACTCTCTTTGGGAGCAGCTCTCCTCCCTGCAACCCTGCTCTGTGTTCTGAGTGGAAGCCGTTGTCTTCCCAGCCCTACCTCTCTAGCCGGTGATTGGTCCAGAGCTTGGGCATGTGACCCCAGTCTGACCAATCAGAGTCCTTTCCCCAGGGAATGTTAACTGCCCTGAGAGAGACGATCCCCTTTTCCTCTAGCTAGTGAAACTGTGAGATGTGGGTCTGGAAGCTGCAGGTGACCCTGCAGGTATGGAGGGAATTTACAAGGAGGGAATTACAAGGACAGATAGTCCTTGTGGCATCTGAAGACCTATTTCTCCTTCCTGGGCTCCATGGACTTGCCCTGGCTTTTTGTAGCCTGATTCTTCGTCTTGTCCTTTAATTCTATGAGCTGTGTTAATTTACCTTCCAATAAATACTATTTTTTTCTTTCTTTTTTTTTTTTTTTTTGCTTAAGCCAGTTCAAGTATGGCATCCATAATGTGTTATCAAGCCCCCTGATTTAATGTGACCATTGACTGATCTTAGCTTCAGCACATCCTATTAGAGCTCCATAATTATATTTCCCCATCCCACCTCCAACAAATATTTTGTTTCTTCATGATTTGCGCTACATTAATCTTTATTTATTTTTTTAAAGAGAGAGAGAGAGACAGAGAGAGAGGGAACACAAGCAGGGGGAGTGGGAGAGGGAGAAGCAGGCTTCCCGCCGAGCAGGGAGCCCAATGAGGGGCTCGATCCCAGGACTCCGAGATCATGACCCGAGCGGAAGGCAGACGCTTAACGCCTGAACCACCCAGGCGCCCCTACATTAATCTTTAAAGACAAAAGCATATTCTTTAAAAAAGCCAAGTTGCATTGTACACTTAGTAAACCACCTTTATTAAAAAGACTGATATGACATAAAATTAGCTCTGCCCCAGGAAATTCAGGATACATTGTCAGAACCTCCATCCTCCCTGTTGATCGGCCCACTTGGGTGCGGTAAATCTCCAAAGTTTGATAAAACATCGAATATTCTTCACTTGTATTTATTGTCCATTCTAAAATTGACATTTCCCATTGTACATTTAATCACAGATTGCTTTGTTAAGCATTTTCCCTATTCAGAGGAGCGCATCAGAAATTGATTCCCTGATAGAACAAGGGAGGGGAATTTGAAGCACAAATTCAACTACAAGCATTTGGACTTCTTTCCTTTCGCCTTTGTGGTTTGGACACTTCATCCCCAAAGTGAAAAGTAAGGGCTTTAAGACAGAAAACCAATTGGGTTGCTGGAATCCAATCAATGGCCATGTCCCAGGGCAAAGGGCCAGTCCAAAGTGGCCCAACATCCATCTCCTAGTACCTCCCAAATGCTATAGCCCACCCACGTCAGATTCAAGGAGGCTGGTTCTCTTTGTTCCAATGAGCATGAGGCTGACAGGTGAAAAAGTTGCACCAGGAGCAGAGGAAATGAAATTGAATTCAAGTTGGAGGTTATTTGTCTTCGCCATGACCTGCAGTGGTCTCAAGTGATAGCCCAAGTGGCAATGCTCAAACTCACATCTGTGAGTCAATTACTGGGAACTTGCATTTAAAAACTGTTCTGATGTGTTAGGTTTAAAATGGTTCAAACGTATCGAACAGAAAGGAAAAAGAAGAGGGAACCAAGCCCCTTTAGGGATTTGTTTGAATCTACAAAAAGGCAGGCTTGAAACCTGCAGAGTATTTATAAAGAAGCTGTAAAATCTTTTATTCATTTGAAAGGAGCTGGAAAGAGACATAGGAAGTAGGCGGGAGGAACCAAGCGGCAGCACGGCGGAGCGGGGAGCAGTAGGGACAACTGTGTGATGTTGGCAAAAAAGCTTTTCCTAAAACCAGGAGGAAGTTACCACAGCCATCGCTCATGTACCGGGCAGAAGACTTGGAGGAGAGTCCCACCTCCACCACTAGCTAGTTCTAGAGAATGTCACTCCCATTCTATGAACCTCAGTTTTCTTACCTATGAAATGGAAATAAACTCTATATACAGGGTTTTGTAAGGAGCCTAATGCTATAATAGACGTGGAAGTCCTTTATAAGCTGGTGAGAGCCACACAGATGCTAGTTATACTTACGACTGATTTAATTTAAGCCACAGCATATCCCACATGTGAAATTCAGGGTCAAAATTCAGATCAAAACAGCCAAGACTGGAAAAGATAAGGTCCAGGCAAAAAGCAATTTCCATCAGAGAGTCATTTGTGAAAGGTCTAAAGCAGTTTTGTTCCCACTTCTGAAGGCTACAGGCCCCCAAGCTTAGCTTAGCTGAATAAAGCAAGTGGCTTATATTAGCTGACCAGCTAGGAGTGATTTCTCAGTTTTAATGTAAGTTCTAATTATGCTACAAGATCTTGGTGGCTAGAGCCAGAGCTACCCGGACAGCCGTACCTAATCGTTCTGCCTCTTGTGTATATCCTAACTAGTGCCCCCTAGTCACATGCTTCTGAATTGCAGGCATATTAGGAATCAGAATATGGCAACCTCTCCAGCAGTGGTTTTTTGGGTTTTTTTAAGATTTTATTTATTTATATGAGAGAGAGAGAGCACAAGAGCAGGGGAGGGGCAGAGGGAGAGAATCTCAAGCAGACTCCATGCTGAGCGCAGAACCCCACACGGGGCTCGATCCCATAACCCCAAGATCATGACCTGAGCTGAAACCAAGAGCCGGATGCCTCACGGACTGAGCCACCCAGACACCCCTCCAGCAGTGCTTCTTCATCTTGGCTGAATGTTAGAATCACCTGAAAATCTTAAAAATTAATGATGTCTTAAATCTACTTCCAGAGACTACTATTTAATCAGTTTGGGGCATCTTGGGCACTGGAATATTTAAAAAGCTTCCTACAGCCAAGTTCAATAACCACTACTCTAGAGCAGAGATAAGCAAACGTTTTCTGTAAAGGGCCAGATAGTAAATTTTTAGGGCTTTTTTTCAGGTCATATGGTGGTCTCTGTCACAACTACTCAACCATGCCCTTTTAGTGTGAAAGCACCATAGATGATATATAAACAAATGGACATGGCTGTGTTCCAACAAAGCTTTACTTAAAAAATAAGTAGCAGACCATAGTTTGCCAACTCTTACTCTATTTTTTTAAAGATTTTATTTATTTATATGAGGCGGGGGAGAGATAGCACGAGCCGGGGAAGAGGCAAAGGGAGAGGGAGAAGCAGACTCCCCGCTGAGCAGGTAGCCCCACATGGGGCTCGATCCCAGGACCCTGGGATCATGACCTGAGCCGAAGGCAGACGCTTAACCATCTGAGCCACCCAGGCGCCCCACCAACGCTTACCCTAGAGATTTGTTACGTAAAGTGAGGTGTGAAGACCAGAAGCATGGACAGTACCTGGGAACTTATTAGAAATGCAAAACCTCAGGCCTCCACAAGATCCCTCTGATGATGCGGATGCACGTTCAAGTTTGTGAGGCACCGCCCCAGAGGCTACACATTGTGAATCCAGCCCCGCCAGCCTCACAGAACCGAAGTGGAGAGTTCCCATCACTGTCAGCATCTCTTGTGCCTGCCACCTCTATCAGCCTGGCTGTCTCCTAGCTGCCACATTTCTGAAGCATCTTCTCCTTGGTGACTGAGACCATCTGAGCAGCTGTCTGTGTTTGATCATGGTGTTTCCGAAGGGTCAGTGGGGCCACAGGCTCAGTTTCTATTTTTCATGGTAATATATAGAGAGGATGTGGCTGAGGAGCTGTATCAGGTGATACGCCTCTGCTCTCAGGAACTATCCATTTACACTTGTCAAATGTCATCTAATTCCCCAAACAGCCCATGCTGCTTCCAGTCTTTTTGCCTTAAATACGATATTGTGCTTGCTGGGAGAGTCTTGTGAGTCATCTTGCCACCAGGCAAATTTATCCAACCTTAAAACAACTGACGTGTGCGTGGCCTTCTGCTCCCACTCCCATTCAGATTTCGTCACTTGTTCCTCCACGCCAGTCCCCTGCCCTGTATACACCTTTGCTCTTACCCTTAGCACATTTATGGTAATAATGAGCTTGTCCATCTGTCTCCCCAACTGATGCAGAGACCCTCGGGGCCAGCATCATTCCCTTCTGTATCCACGCACCTAGCACTGGGCTTTTAATATAAATGACACTGGTTTTAATTTAACTGACCTGAAAGTGAGTTAACATTTCTTTTGTCATTGGCATCACCACAAGACCCTTTTAATGATAAATCCTTAATAACAGCTCACAAAAAATATTGCTCTTGAGAACAAACTTTGGGAAATGTTGCCTCTTAGAGAAGAGCACCGGCCGAGAGCAGATCCAAGCTTGTAAAGTCTGCCCAGAATTTGAATTCTAGCTCTGGCCTAGCCATAAGGAGGAGATGGGAGAGGGGCTGATAGGATGAATTTGGTTCCTATCAGCCTGAGCCATCTTTCCCGAAAGATGGTTGTACGACTATCTTGGGGCGATTAGAATTAGGGAATTAGAATTCTCACCTGACAGAGGAGAAAGTTGGATTCATGTGTGTTAAGGATTTACCATCAATGTAGTAGTGGCCCAGCCAGGGCCAGAATCCAAGTCTCTCAGCATTGGTGCCAGATGCTGTCAAATAGAGCAAGGCAGACTCCCTTACTAGGAGCTTCTCAGGAGGTCACCATCTGTCACCAGGTCTTTTTTCCCACCTGGCCCCCCTACACCAGAACTGGGTGGGAGGGTAGAGAGAGAAGGCACCAGTTTGTATCCTCAGGAGAACCTCACATCTATATCCAGAACCCCAGACGGTTGAACAATGAGATGTCTTTCCATTACAGACTTGACTCCAGTGTTCAGCTGGATCAGAGATCAGTCCAAAATGCTCATCTGTCTCATCCCTGGGTCTGTTTGGAGCTGACATTTTGATGAGGATTCCACCCAAGAATCCTGCCATTTGGACCAAGCTGCCCAGCCTGGGTAGAGTGTTGGCAGCAAATATGGCCTCAGGGCCCATATGCCTGACCCCCCCACCCGGCCCTCTCTCTGGGCATTGCTCTGGGCAGCCCCGCCCTCACAGGTGCAATGCCCCCGTTGGATGGTCAAGATTCATGCACAAGCACACCTGGGTGCAGTCCTGCACATGCAGAGGAAGGGGAGTCCTATCACATCCTATCATGCAACCACTCAAGGAGAGCGAGGAAGGAGCCAGACAGGGCTCGGCCTGCCTTTGGCATCACCTTCCCTGGACTTGGCCAAAACTGAGAAGCCCACCCTAAGCCATGACGTGGCACTGAGAAAGCCCTCTCTCCTCTCTGGGCTTTAGTCACCATGTCTCTCAGAGGAGTGCACTGGACTCGAGAGCAGTAACAGCTGACAGCGATTTCCACTTGCTGTGTGCTCGCTGCTTTACGGGCATTAGCTGGTTTGATCGTGGCACTGAGGCCATCCTACAGATGGGAAACCCTGAGTGGATTATGTTGCGGTTGCCCCAGAAGCAGACCCTGAGACAAAAACTGAAGTGCACCAAGTTGGTTTGGGAGGTGATCCTAGGAAACACTAGTAGGGCCGTGGGGGAGTGACTCGGGAAG
Organism: Halichoerus grypus; assembly: GCF_964656455.1. Taxonomy (NCBI): domain Eukaryota; kingdom Metazoa; phylum Chordata; class Mammalia; order Carnivora; family Phocidae; genus Halichoerus; species Halichoerus grypus. The sequence goes on along the minus strand of NC_135726.1, from coordinate 19,247,933 downwards.
TGGGCCAGAGGCAATGACGAGTGTGCAGTTACACCAGCTACACAGTGGTGACTGGCTCAATCTGATAGGAAAAGTCTGGGAGGTGGGCAGCCCGCCCTCCCCCTGCCAAATGATCCCACCTGAGAGACAAGGGATCTTCAGTTATATTAGACTGAACTATAGGAAATTGCCATGACTCAATCACGTTTGACCTACAGAAATGGCAATGTCAGTGGTTCAACACAATATGATTCCAAGACTTGTTGGTCGAAGGCTGCTGGACAGGGGAAGGGGAGTGTTCATTCGGCGGCACTTCTGTCCTTCCTGACACCACGCCACAGCTTCCCCAAGTTCGGGTGGGGGAAATGCGTTGGGCAGAAAGATGCAGACACTGGCCGGGGAGACAACACCCGAACACTCTTGGCCTCTGAGTGGGGCCCTGACAGCACCCGCCGTACTGACCTGGAAAACCAGGGCCCGAATAGGATTCAAACCCAGCCGGTCTGTCTCTGTTTAACCCACATGCTGCCTCCACTCAATTTCTAAGACTTTATCATTTCCCTGAATTCTGTAGTCCAATGCTTCTAAGATTCCAGAAGGGTTCAACTCCAACATCTACAACTCAAAGACAAAAAGCCTTAAGCAGCAGGAAAAGACAAGCCAGTTAGCAGGGGCTGGGCACTCATTCGCCTGTTCCACGGGCATTTGTCAAGCACACATACTGTGTTCCAGATTCTGGGCTCAGAGGATGCATGATGAGGAACACGGCACTGAGAAGACAGGGTGTTAGCGGAATGCACCAGAGCAGTGCTAAGCGGGTGCAGAGGCCAGAGAACCACGTGGCCTTTGGGGGGAAGGGAGCGGGAGACCTCCCGCATGAGAGTGCACAGCCTGAGCCCGAAACCGCAAAGCCGGGCTCGTGCCCATGCCCCTCCCTCCAAACAGTCATTCCAAGAGTACAACAAATGTGCTTTGTAGAACATGTGATTTACAGAGTTGCTCAAGACCCCCATTCTTTAAATGTTGTCCATGAACTTGTGTTTCAAACTTTTAGGAATGAGTTATGACACACCACCCTGAAAATTCAATTACCTCAGCAAGGCATTTGGCATAAATCAAAGATATATATAGCCTGGCGAGGCATTAGAGATTATCCACAGAGTGGAAGCGACTCGCCCAAGGTCACACTGCAGATGACAGCGTCCACTGAGATAGATTAGCAATCCATAACTTTTGCCTGTATTGGCATGTGTTGGGAAACAGAATACCGCCTTTTCAACTGATGCCCTCCACGTCTATCAGCAGAATAGAGAAAAGCCCTGGGCGGGAAATCAGAGAACTGGACACCACAACACGGGGATCATTGTGACCACCCAGCTAAGATTTAAATGAGGTCATCTCTAAAGACAGTAGGTCAGTAAGTGGCACATGGTCCTACAAATGTAGGGTTATTAATAATGTTTATTACTCATTATTAGGGGTTAATATTGTTTGTTGTGCCTGGATTGATGATAGCTAACTTGTTTCCTATTTGTAACATATTTTTGTTAAACTTAGTAATATTTAACAAATTTTTGTTCTACCTGATAAAGTATATTTTAAAAATTCAAACACCACAGAGAGTATAAAATGAAAAGTAAAAGTCCCCCCAAAGCAACCTCTGTTAATATAACAGATTCTTATAGAACTTTCCAGAAAATGTTTTCTGCATCTAAAAGTGTGTGTGTGTGTGTGTGTGTGTGTGTGTGTGTGAGTGTGTCTTTTCCACTGTCTTGCACCCTGTTTTATCTTCATGTAACAGTACACCTTGGACAGGGTCACATAGCAGTCTCTACAGATCCAACTCACTCTTTTTTAAGGAGGAGTGTTCCATTAATGGATAAACCAGAAATTATGTAACCAGACCCCTGCTGACGGTCATTTGTGGTCTTGTTGGGGATTTTTTCATATTACAATAGAACTGCCATGAGCACCTCATACATGCTGTTAACAGCATGGCCAGGAGAACCACCCCAGCACACGCTCTCTGACCTGAAACCGCTGGGTCAGATGCCACGCGCATTGCAAGTCTCCAACGATATGGTTAAACTGCTGTCCAGAGGTCACACTGAGAGCCCCCCACATGCCTTCCTCCCATTCACTGTATGTGCAAGCGGCCCTTTCTCCCACGCTCTAGTCAACCAGGGAAAAGAGAAAACATTTTAATATTTGCCAATCTGAAAAGTGAAAAATGGAATCTTATTACTATTTTGATTCAAAATCCATTTACTATGACTACCAGTCGATGTCTTTTCACATGTTGATTGGCAACTTGTTGTGTAGTTGCTTTCTTTAGAAGAAGATGGGGGGGGGGGGTTGTGCATGCTCAAGAAAGAGACAGAGACTGAGATGAAGCCAGAGTTCCCTTATTAACTGCCCATTTATAGCCCTAGCCCATATTTTAAACTTTTTGTTATTCCATATCATCACTTTTATGACCCTCTTATAAATTCAGAAAAGCGATCTTGGGTGAAATGGCACAAACTATTTCTTCCTGATTCACTGTTCATTTTATTTCTTTGTTGTGTTTTTTGCTATGGTTGTTTTCTTTTTTAATGTATAAAATAACTTTCTAACTGATCCTCCCATTTCTACTCTTGCCACAACTGGGATCTTTTAAAAACTGAAGCGAGATCATGTTGCTTCCTGGCTTAAAACCCTCCTGTTGTTTTCCATCATCCTTAGAATACATCCCATAGTTTGCCCGGACCTAAGAAGCCCTTGGTGGTCTGGAGGCTGCGTGCTGCTCCAGCCTCCCCCTCACTCCAAGCACCTGAGCTCTTTCCCATATCGGCTCTTTACCCTTGCTTTCTTGCCTTCTGGAATGTTCTTTCTCCTGTCTCCAGCTAACTAACAGAGGAAGTCATTCCCATTCTTCAAGGCCACAGCTTAAATGTCACCTGCTCTCAGAAAGACTTCTGTGATCCCCTGCCTGAAGGCAGGCCTTCCTCTGCTCTTCTCTGTCTCAGCTTGTCCAGCTCTGTGGTGGCATCTATCATGATGGATCGGTACTTACTCGTTGGCTTCCATCTCTTCCCCCCGCCCAGAATATATGCTCCATGAGGGCAGGACCTTGTCTGTCTTCTTCATCAGTCCAACCCAGCACCTCCATCAGTGCCTGAAACACTGGGGGTCCTCACCAGATATTTATTCAATGCATGAACTCATGTCCACTTGATTTATCATTCCTTCTTTGACAGCTTTTCATTTTTCTGGGCAGCTTGGAAAGGTACTTATCTCCATTTCATTTTCAAGTTTAAAGTCATTCATCGAGACTCATGCTGATTGAGGACCCTCTCTGTTCCGGGCACTGTTTGTACGTGGGAGGATCAGTTAGAAAGTTATTTTATACATTAAAAAAGAAACAAACAGGCAAGACAGAACTCAAATCCCGGGGGGGGGGGGGGCAGGTCCCCCACAAAACTCAAACAGAGGAATAAATGATGTTAGAGGATGGCAAGAGTTAAGGAGAAAACAAAGCAGGATGATGTGAAAGAGGATGGGGGTTTTGGGGATAGGTTCTCATGAGAAGGGGGAAGCCATGAGAGGAGCCAGAGAAGAGCATACAAGTGGGAGGACAACAGGTGTGGTCTCTGAGCAGGAAGGAGCTTCTGAGCCGGGAGTATAGAGACGGGATCAGGGACTCCTGAGGAGTGAGCAGGGCGTGGCAGGTGCCCCACCGCGACCTGGACATGGGGGGCCCCTGCAGGGCGTCCGCGGTACAGCAGGGGGCGCTCTCACTGCGATGGGCAGCCACCGCCGCACTCTAAACCAGCGAGTGGCACCATCTCCCTTCAGTGTCCAAAACACCACCCTCTGATCCATCTAGAAGTTATTTTAATGAAAGAAACAAAGAAACAGGAACCTCGCTTTATAACTTTTTTTCCAAAATGACAGGTCAGTTGTCCCATTTATTAAATAATTCACCCTTCCCTCCCCAAGATTTAATTCGCAGTGCTTCTTTTAACATATACTAAAATTCCTTTGGGTATTTTGGGTATGGGGGGGCGCTTCATTTTGTTCATTTGTTTCCTGAAACCAAATATTTTTATTACTGTAGCTTCATGATACATTTTACGATCTGCTAGTACCACTCTCCCTTTATGACTATTTTTTTAAATTTTATTTTATTATGTTATGTTAATCCCCATACATTACATCATTAGTTTTAGATGTAGTGTTCCATGATTCATTGTTTGCGTATAACCCCCAGTGCTCCATTCAATACGTGCCCTCCTCAATACCCATCACCAAGCTAACCCACCCCCCACCCCCTCCCCTCTAGAACCCTCAGTTTGTTTCTGAGTCCATAGTCTCTCATGGTTCGTCTCCCCCTCCGATTTCCCCCCCTTCATTTTTCCCTTCCTACTATCTTCTTCTTTTTTTTTTAACATATAATGTATTATTTGTTTCAGAGGTACAGGTCTGTGATTCATCAGTCTTACACAATTGACAGAGCTCACCATAGCACATACCCTCCCCAGTGTCCATCACCCAGTCACCCCATCCCTCCCACCCCCCCCACTCCAGCAACCCTCAGTTTGTTTCCTGAGCTTAAGAATTCCTCATATCAGCGAGATCATATGATATATGTCTTTCTCTGATTGACTTATTTCGCTTAGCATAATACCCTCTAGTTCCATCCACATCATTGCAAATGGCAAGAGTTTGGGTTTTTTGATGGCTGCATAATATTCCATTGTATATATATACCACATCTTCTTTATCCATTCATCTGTTGATGGACATCTTGGCTCTTTCCACAGTTTGGCTATTGTGGACATTGCTGCTATAAACATTGGGGTGCACGTACCCCTTCAGATCACTACATTTGTATCTTTGGGGTAAATACCCAGTAGTGCAATTGCTGGGTCATACAGTAGCTCTATTTTCTACACAATTTTCCTATTTTTTCCTCTTGTCAAATTCTGAAACTGAAATCTTCTTAGTGTTTTAATTGAGATTCATTAGGTTGGTAGATTAATTTATTAATAAATAGATTAAAGTTACATCTTTATTGCAATTTTCTACTAATAAACACAAGCTGTAGCTACTTGTTCCCATTGTATTTTCAGCTTTTTATATGCCAATTTAAGAGCTATTGATTTATTAAAATAACTTATATAACTTGCTTGCCAAAAAAAAAACCTCATTAAAGAAATTTGGAAAACAGAAACATAAAATATAAAAGAAAATACAGAAGCAAATAAAAATCCCATATAATTGCATCACACATAGAGATCACTTTAAACAGTCTATTGTGGGGGCTCCTGGGTGGCTGAGTGGGTTAAGGGACTGGCTTTGGCTCGGGTCATGATCTCGGAGTCCTGGAATCGAGCTCCGTGTGGGGCTCCCTGCCCAGTGGGGGACCTACTTCTCCCTCCCTCTCTCTCTCTCAAATAAATAAATAAAATCTTTTAAAATAAATAAATAAAATAAGCAGTCTCTTGTGTGGGGGGGGGCACAAGTAGGCACAGGGGCTGGGCATTATTATGCAGCACACTTAGTTTTACATTGTTTAAAAATGAAGCTTCACATTTGATCCCATAATAGTAGATATGCTCTCAAGTACAACTGTAAGTGCCCAACATTATGTTACATAAATATGCTACAATTTATTCAACCACTCTTCAATTGTGAAACATTTCAGGGATTTATTTATGTTTTGTTCTCCTAAGTGGCACTACAGTGAACAAACACACTTACAAATAGGTATCTGTTCTCCTGGTTCTTTCTTAAAGACAGTTTCTTTGACATGACCTGTGGATTCACATCCTCTGCTAGTTTTTCTTCTAATGTACAAGACCTCTTTTTATAGTAAAGATTTCGACCTCTTGTCTGCCAAAGGTATGGTCAGTTTACCTACTTTGTTGTTGGCCTTTTAATTGTATAGAGTAATAGGGGAGAGTTGAATTTTTTAATATTTGGGGGACTTGGTAAAAGATGAGGAGCTAACTTGATTTTCCTTTCAAATAGCCAATTTTCACAATAAAATTTGTTGAACTATATTTGCTCTTATCATTTTCATTCTATAGCCTAGATCTGTACCAAGTTCTAGTTTATGTAGGACTATCTATTCTATTCCATTGATCTGCCAGTTGATTCTTACAGCGGTGTCCAACTATTTCAATCAATTACTAGTTTAATAATGCATTTCAATAAACTGAAGGTAAGAACCCCCTTGTTGTTCTTCCTTTTTTACTTTTTTTTATTTGTTTGAGAGAGAGAAAGAGAGAGAGCACGTGCGCATGGGGGTCAGGAAGGCAGAGGGAGAAGCAGACTCCCCACTCAGTAGGGAGCCCAATGCGGGGCTCGAACCCAGGACCCCAGGATCATGACTTGAGCCAAAGGCAGACACTTAACTGACTGAGCCACCCAGGGGCCCCTTTTCTTCCTATTTTAAAATGCTCTAATCCTGAACCAGAATAAAAAGAAGCCTCAGTTGAAGAGCAAGAAGCCCATATGTGTTGGCTGATATGTTCATATAAGAATGAATTCCATGCTAAGTGTACTACCTATGCTGAAATGGAAGAGCCGGGAAGGAGAGCTCGGATCCTGACTGCCTACTTCCCTGAAACACGGGAGCTCCCTGAAAACTATCGTTCCCAAAATGCACTGCTCCCGGGCCCTGCCTGGCTCCTCCACCACCCACTGCCCTGGGATCTGTGACTGTGGGCCACACTTGGCAGGACAGGATTCCCTCCATCAGGCCCCAGACAGCGCCCCAGGGAAGTGTGGGGGGCATGGTTGAGAGAAGGGAGTGAGCAGAAATGTGCCCTGAGGCCTGAACTACAGAGCCCTGCATAGTGAGATGGACGTCCAGTTGTCAGGTTAGATGGGACCCTGGCCCTCTGTCTCAAGAATCCTGCAGAGAAGGAGAGAACCCACACCTACCTTCCTTCCTTTTACACTGATGAATTCATTCCAATTGGAAAGGTAGGACATACTTGGGTTTCCACAGCCATCTCCACTCCGCCCCTCGTGGAAACTGCCCCCAAGCGCCTCGGCTCCTGGCTCGGCTGTACCACTTTGCTCCCTCCATTACTTCCAATGTCTTTCCGAAGGACCTCAGAAGATAGGAGCAAGAATTGCTTGCAAGATGCCTCTTGGGATTAGAAGGCACCAATTGTCTGTTTAATAGGTAAATGTAATAAACATAAAATACTATCTCTCAATATCAAGTTTTATGAGAAATAGCCACAATTTTCTCTGTGTGCTGTCGCAAGCTCCTGCTTGGTCGTGGGAAGCCATGGAAGAAAGAAAGAGGGAATGGGGTTGCTATGAAGCTTAGGAGAGAATCTTCAGCCTAACATCTCAAAACATGCCACATCACCTGGTCCCCAGAGGTTTTCCTGGGAGCCACCATGGAGGTCCCGCTGAGAATAAGAAGCTGGTAACTTTGTTCCCCTTTTCCAGGCTTCCCTGGGAGCCTTCCTCCCCTCCCTTGAGGACCTTACAGGAATGAGGGAGGCTGCTCAAGACCATCCTGGGTCCTAACCACATCACCACCATGGGCAGAATCTCCCCCTGCTCCCCAGATTCCTGTCCCCTAGTTATTTAAATACTGACCTAGATCCTTCTTTCTGTGAAGGATTTGGCAGATGAAATTTAAGTCTCAAGTCAATTGACCTTAAAAAAACAGAGATTAAGTGGGTCTGACCCAAATAGCTGAGCATTTAAAGGCAGGGAGTTTTCTCTGGCTGGTGACAGAAGAGGAAGTCAGAGGGATTCAAATCACAAAGGGGGATTTTGCCTCTGCTGGTTTGAAGGTGAAGCTGGCCACATGAGAAGAAATGCCAACAGCCCGAAGTTGCTCAGAGAGGGCCCTCAGCGTAGTGGCCAGCAAGGAACTGAATTCTGCCAATACCCTAATGCACTTGACAGCAGATTTCTCCCCAGAGCTCCCAGACTATGGTTCAGCCCAGCCATCAACTTGAAATCAGCCTTGTAAAACCCTGAGCAGACAGCCAGCCACACCATGCCAGACTTCTGACCCACAGACCATGAGCTGATAAATGGGTGTCATTTTAAGCTACTATGAAGCCACAGAAAACTAATACACCATCCAATGGCAACAAAATGCACCTCCCACCCTAGCCCTCGCTGTGCTAAGCAGGGCAGCCAGGATTAGAGCCCCACTCTGTATGCATCTTTGCAGGAAATTCCCTGTCAAAGATCAAAAGTTGGCTCAGCATGGTTCATGAAAGGAAAACCAATTGCTCCCTGCCTGGCTCCGTGCCCCCTGATCTGAGGGGAAAGGGAGAAAGATCTGCCCATATAATAGTGTCCCTGGTAGCAGGGACGGCAGGGCAGCAAGCGTGACCCATTAACACATCAAGAGGATGCCAGGGGACAGCATCACTGAATCCCGGCTTTGATTTTTCCAGGCATGAGGGGGAGGAAGCCGGCAATAGGGGCTGTGTTCTGAATCCAAAGCCATCTATTTCTATGCCTTCAAAAGGGAAAATCATCTAAGCCCTCACAAGGGGAAGAAAAGCGAAGACAGAGGGAATGAAAGTTTCCGCAGCCAGGCAGCAAAGAGGAAGTTGCGGGGCCAGGGATCTGGGGCGGGGGGCCCCTGTGGACCGCCACCAGAATGTTAAATGGCGCCCCCACAGACCCGAAGATTTGAGATTTAGGCATATTCAAGTTTTCTAAGCCTCAAATTAGCCCTTGTAAGAGCTTATCTTCTTTCCCCCCAATTGACTTTAATCAAGTGCTTCAGAAGCTGGGAAATATTTTAAGTTAATCAGGCCCTTAATGCGGGCGCCTGGGGAATGCGGCAGAGCTGCTTGTTCCTCCCGTTGGCCACACTTGGCCCATCTCTTTCCCACCTCTCTTTTCCCCCCACGGTGTTTGAAGCGCCTGGCAGACTTGTCTCTCAACTGAAAGGGAGACTGAGGGAGAACGGAACGGTTAACGTGACACATGACGGCAACATGGTATCGTGGTTTCCAACAGACAGTGGCAGGCAGGTGCTCTTTCCAACCACAGGCTTTGTAACGTGTCCTACCCAAACATTTCACTAGCACTATGCACTACTGCACGCTTGGCTCAGTTCCAAGCACCCCCAGCACAGGAACCTCCTGTCTGAACCCCAACCAGGAACCCAAGGTCTGACAAGATGATAAATGCCTGAATGCCAATAAAAATTATTAACATTGGGGGCGCCTGGGTGGCTCAGTCGGTTAAGCGTCTGCCTTCGGCTCAGGTCATGATCCCAGGGTCCTGGGATCAAGTCCTGCATCGGGTTCCTTGCTCAGCAGGGAGCCTGCTTCTCCCTCTGCCTGCAGCTCCCCCTGCTTGTGCGCTCTCTCTTCGACAAATAAATAAAATCTTTTTTAAAAATTTACTAACACTGATGGCGCTCAGTAGGTGCCCAGTGCCGTTTTGCATATGCAAATTCATGGACTGCTCATAACCGTCCCTTAATACGAACACGATGATTACTCCCATTTTACAGAGGATGAGACTGTACACTGCAGAGGCTAAGGAATCCACCCCTCGGAGATCTTTCCAGTTCATGTTCCACAGTGCTTGTGAGTCTGGAGCGACGCAGAGACCCCAAGCCAGACGGTTCCCACACTCGCAGTGCAGTCTGCATGCTGGTCACGTGAGACAAGGGATGAGGCTGTGGGGCTCCCCGAAGGGCAGGCGAGAGTCAGACATACTTCCAAATCTTAGGTCAGATCTCCCAGAAGCGGACCTGGAGATGAGAGTTTGTGTGCAAGAGATTTATTAAGGTAGAAGGACAAGAAACAGCTGAGCAGGAGGAGAAAGAACAGAAAAAGAGAAGAGGCCAAGCAAAGGCGTGAGTTCAGGTGGGGTCCCAGCTTCCACGGGACCCCAGGGGGCTCTGGAGCACAAATTACACCTCAGAGTCTGTCCTGCTTCCAGGCAGAGAGCTGGCCTTTTGGACTCCCCAGCTGTTGCTCATTGACCACAGGCTGCCCAGGAGGCAGTGGGATTTCCAGGCTCCCGTAGTCCAAGGTAAGGCCTCCTGGGAGAGGCACGGGTACAAGAGTTAGAGACACAGTCCGTGGAGCTGGGTACCAGGTGTGCAGAATTGGAAAAAAGGATCTGAGGGGATCTGGGCAGCGCCCCGACAGTGTCCACTACAACCTATCTGAATCTTGAAGCTTCTAACTAGATGTGCTGCTTCAGGAAAGTTGCTTAACCTCTCTGAGTCTCAGGATCGACATCTGTGAAATGGGAATAAAGATTCCTATTCTTCTCCACAGTGTTACCGTGAGGATTCAATTCAATAAAATGAGCACGTCTGGTCTAAAATCAGCATGGGTCCCCAGATTGCAGCATCATGCCAACTGCAGTAAAGTGACCCACAAACACAGAGGGAAGGACTAGAGCCCATTGAACAGTCATGAGTAACTCACAAGGACTTGCAAAAGCTCTCCTGAGGACCATCCCCCAACCTCCTCTGCCACGGAGGATGATGCCTGGTACCAAGCCCTTAGGCTGTGGCCACACAGCTGGATCATGCCTTCCCATCAAACCCACCCACTGCTCCCCTGAAAACAAGCTCCCCGGGAAGAGTTGAGAGCTGTCCCCATGCAAAGCCCACTACCCCACTGCAAAGTGTCTGGGACTAGCTTCTCTGTTACCATCTGGAGGACAGCCCTGGTAAAGTTTGCAAAAAGGGTGCCATCTGAAAGGGGGTGCAAAGAAGTAGGTCTGGGGGCCTCTGCTAGAACTCTCTAATCTAGCTGCATTGTTCTAGCCCCCTCATCAAGTGACTCTGCTCACACTTCAGCTCACCTTCCCGAGAAACCCAGCTCTATTGAGCAGACAGGTAAAAGCCAACAATTAAATTGTCTTATCAAATTTTCGCAGCTCAAGTCGTTCAGTTGCAGGGGAAATGATTAGTGTCTGTAAATACAGGGAGAAAGTGTCAGGCCCAGAGGCTGCCGGTGAGCTGGGGAAGCTGAAGGCAGTGCCCAAGAAGGAAGGGGAGTGCAGGCCTCACTGAACTCGGAGTGTGGCCTCCTAGGAGTCCTCAAAGGGCTTCACAGGTCTTGTCTTAAGCATCCAGGAAGCAAGGAGCGGCGGCAATTAGCTGACTTCCCTGAGGTCCCTGAGAGAGCCCTGCACATGCAGACAGCAGGCAGAGCGAGCGCAAAGACTCCACCACTGAGCTGCTGGGGGAAACAGGGGAAGCCACGCACCCAACCCGAGCCTCGGTTTACTTATTGCACCTAGCCAGGACGAGGGCAGACACCTGAGTCCGGGTCACACCTGGGGCCTCCTCAGTGCTCTGAGCACCAGGCTGAGAGAAAATTCTCTGCTGCAGCTGCATCTGAACGCACTGGACGGCTTCCGCGTTGGACGGCAGAGCGGTCTGCTTTACTGATCAGACCTGAACTGGGACCCCTTCCTTCCTGCCCCGGACAGCAGGCCCTCCCTACCATGACCCAGGTTCTGATGCTAAGCTACAGATTCAGTGCGTGACCGGCAGAGGCCATATAGCCCTGTTGCAATAAAACATTCCTGTGCTTGCTGGAGAAATTGTTTTTTCCACTTGGGATATGAAAGGAGAAAGCTTAATGTGTCTCATTTTCCTGGAATGTGTCATTTAGATGAACTATTTGTATGTTGATGGTCCAGCCTCCACCCCCTACACACACACACACAAAATCTACAAATTACACAGTTATGTGAACAAAACACTCAGCCACATTTTTGACCCTTGGCATGGATTTTGACAACTATCACTCCCTTTATATGAGATTTCTTCCCTCTGGTTATTAAAAAGACAAAATCCATTATTGGTTTAAGCTCACTTCTCTGGAAGTACAGAGGAGCGACAGAACCCTCCAGAGCTCGAGTCGGGGGTTGGGGGCAGGAAACTGGGAGAAACATATCGGGTGGGGGTGAGGAGGGGGGGCCATCCCTTCTTTCTTTTGGATCAAGATATTCCTGTGGAGTAAAACCTGAGGAAGCAGAATTTAGACGTAGCCTTGCTCAGGCCCAGCCAGGCAAAGAGAGCCAGCGGCCAAGGCTGGACTCCTAGGCACATGATCTGATGGTGTAAAGCAGAAGCAGAGCAGAACTCCCAGGACAGCCTTGCTCTGGACGGTGGGAATCAGTGGGGAGTTGAGGTCGGCCTCTGTCCAGCCAGAGTGCAAGACCCTGGAAGCTGCACCCACCCCATCACTCGGCAGCCCACTGGAGGGGCCGCAGAGCATCAGCCACAGAGCAGCCGTGATGATATACACTTTAGGGCACTGTCACATTCACCAACCCCGGTGATCCCGGTAATGCCCCTGAGAGGTAGGCAGGGCAGCCTCTCACCACCCCTGGTGGGTCTCCTAGGCAATGTCCAAGTTCAGAAATTCTACCACTGTGTAATCCATTCTTCAGATAGAAAATCCAAGTCTCAATGGGCTTCATGGACTCGTGCAAGGTTAGAAAAACCTCTAAATGGTCTAGGACTAGAATTCAGGGTTTCTAACTCTGAATACAGTCTTCTCCTCCATTTCAGAACAGTTGGGGAAAGACCCGCTCATGGACCGTAAAACTCACAGACCACCAAAAATCCATCACACCCAGGTTGGAAACTCAGGAAGAGACGCTGGGCACAGGTATCCTGGGGAAGAGCAAACAGCACAGATGGTTTCCTTTCTTCCTTTCCTGTGGTCATTTATTGAGTGCCTCCTATATGTAAAGACTCTCTGTGTTTCAGCTTTCATAAAGTGAGGCACTGCTGCTTCTATTCTAAGCTCTAAATGCTCTGCTCACATGTCCCTCCCTCCTTTTCCACTTAGTTCCTTTCCATGTAAATGCCACCTGTATGCAGGACGAGGGGTGCACATCAGTGAAGGCACTGTGCGGAGGAAGGGGGGAGAATGTAATTTTCTTCTAAACACACAAGAATTTACAATGTGAGAATTTTCTAGATAGGTTAGTCATGTGTATTCCACAAAATGAATCAGCTAAGTTAGAAAGATCCATGTGCGGATTGAATATACACCATCTTTGTTCGATTATGGAGGCCAGGTGCCCGTGCAGGTGTAGACTGGTCACCAAAGAAGCATCATCATACGCACTGAGTGGGACTCAGACATGAACAAGAGCATATGACCAGGATCTTGGGGAGATTTGCTGGGCTGTGGATCAGCCAAGCACGGAGGGGAGCAAACCCACCAGACAAAGATAGTACACAAGAGTCAAGCTCGAAGCTAACAGAAACCCTGGCATTTTATCAAGCAGACATCTTCTCCCTTGGCCATTCTAAGATAACAAACTGGGAGTCTCCTGGGAGGTCATGGGTGAATCAGACAGAAAACTGAGCAGAGAGAGGATAGAAGCAAGAGGAAAGAGCCCTTCCCAAAATCAACATGATGCAGCATGCCTTTGTCAACTAAAGAGAAAGCCGTCCCGGGCATGAGGTCGGGTAGGGCAGGCAAGTCTGCTCAGTGACATGTGTCCCAGGGGTGGGAATTTCCCAGACTTGGTCCCAGATCCCCTCACTTACTATCCATGAGACCCTGGCTGAGCTCCAGATACGTCATCCACCTCCTGGGGTTTCTGTGTGTACCAGCGGACTCACCTAGGAAAGCCCCTCTTGTGGGTCCTGGGACAGGACAGGCATCCATGGTCCTCACCACAACCCTGCACAGTGATGTTGCTGGTGAAGCCCTTGACCTGGCTGGCACAGAGCTCACGTTCCTTCTGTGTTGCCCCCCACTGCTGATATGCTTTAGAGCGGCCACCCCCTTTTGTCAAGTTAAATATGATATGGAACCCCAACAAGAAAACCCCCATGAGTAGAGCTCCACTGGTTGAAATCAGAAGACAGAGTTCAGCCTCTCACGGAAGCCCTCTCCATCCCATGTCCCAGCCCCAGCCTGGGCAGTCACTCATCCAGCGCTCTAGACACCCAGCTTGGAAAGTGAATTAGGATAACTTTTCACAAAGGAATGGCTCCACCAAAAATGACAGAATGACTTAAATAACATCTGTGTGGTTACTTTTCAGACACAACTTTGTCAGGTAGGTTATGCTGTCAGGTCCATCTCACAGATGGCAAAACCGAGGCTCAAAGCAGCTAATCGGCTCATCCAAGGACACACACGATGGGTGACAGAACTGGGATTTAGCCTCAGACGCCCACACGGTGAATCCACTGTTCTTCCTGATGGCAAAATTCTTCATTAGCCTTTCTGAGCCTCCTGAAGAGGAAGTAGGGCTGAGACAACTGAGTGGCCCATCTTCTGGGCTCCCCCAACCCTTTGCCTCCAATTGCCACTGTAGAGCTCCCAGGAGACCTGGCATGCTGTGTGCACAGAACATCCCTGTGGGCCCTCAGCCTCAACCCAGGCAGAGGCGAGCAGGTTAGAGCTGCTAGTCTCCTCCTGGGGCTCACCGTGTTCACTACCAGCTCTCTGGCTACCCCTCCCTCCACCCACCCTGGAAAGCAGAGCCAAGACAAACAGGGATGCTCTGACCAGGCCATCCAACATAGTCAGCTCTTCCCAAGCTGCTGCTCCTTTGGAGACCAATCTCCCTGACCTGGTCTGCATCATAAGCATGTCTTTCCCAACCCAGAGCTTGGCCCAGGACTTAAGGATTCTGAGAAATGCCCCAGAATTCAGTTCGTGGTGGGTCCCAGTAATGATGGATGTTGGGGAAGAGGCAGACTCATTTGCATACATTGAAGGAGAGCCGCTGTGTGGTAGGCGCCCACCCTGTGCTCGGTTCTGGGGATATGGAAATGAAAGGACACATGTCCCTTCAGGCCCAGTGAGTCTTTAGAGATCATTTAGTCCCACTCATCCATTCAAGACATGAGAAAACTGAGACCCAGAGATGAGGGCTTGACCCAAGATGTTCATATGATTCAAGCCAATAGGGCCCCTTCCTGAGACTTCTCAAGTTGGAGCTGGAGGAAAAGGCTGTGTGGCTGGGGCTTTCGGCCCAGGCTAGGACTGCAGTGCGGTGAGGAAGATGCCTGGTGCAGAATTCAAGAAGAGAAACTCTTCAAACCTGTGGCTATGCCAATGCTTTCCAGTAAGTCCCCTCTATCAATTAAACCAGACAGAGGGAGTTTCTGTCACTTGCCACCAGAGAGTTCTGATTTGAGAACTTGCTGTGCCTATCCCCCTACATCTGCTTCTGCTTTATGACTCAACTGTTCTCTGCCTCGCTCCTGTCCACTGGCACTAGGCTCTCTCCCATGCTGCAGACCCAGTGTCCCCTCCTCCAGCACCTGTCTGCACCAGGATCTCCAGAGCTGCTGCACCAGGATCTCCAGAGCTGCAGGGTGGAGCCTCCCAAAAGCTCCGTGCCCAGCCCCCACCATCAAGGGGCTTGATGGTCCATGCTGTTGAGCTAGAAAGAGGGAGAGTCTAGGAAAGAGCATGTGTCTCAGCTCAGGAGGCAGGGTGGACTGTGCTGCAACGGTGTCTGAGCAGAGGGATGGTGTGACTCATTCTGAGTGATCGGAAATGACAAGGACAGGACGAGGTAGAAGGTACTGAGAACCAGGAGGCATGGCCAGTAAACTGAAGACTTCTGCCAGTCCTCCCAGATTCCACATTCCACAAAATCACGGTCTCTTCTCCTGCCTGCCCAGACCCAAGGGCCGCCCGTCCTCCTTCCTCTGGCAAGGCTCTGCCAGGATGCCCACCATCCCCAGCCTTATCTCCAGACCTAGTTACTGAGCCATCACTGAACCTAAGCAGGTCCCCCCCCGCCCCGCCTTCTCCATATTAGGACTGGAGGTTAAAGAAGGGACAGGAGAGCAGGTTTCCTGCTGTCTCTTCCATTGGACCAGACTGAGAGGAGACAAGATGGAAGCTGTGGCATGCCGTGGGAGAAGAGGTTTGGTGGCCAAACAGATTATTCTGGACGCATTAGGGTTTGGGCAAGCTATTTGCCAACATGGCTTCCATGTTGAGCTGATGTTGGCAGAAGCCCAGTATCTCCACTTGCAGGAAGGTGGGGAAGAACATCTG
This sequence comes from Halichoerus grypus, assembly GCF_964656455.1. Taxonomy (NCBI): domain Eukaryota; kingdom Metazoa; phylum Chordata; class Mammalia; order Carnivora; family Phocidae; genus Halichoerus; species Halichoerus grypus. The sequence goes on along the minus strand of NC_135726.1, from coordinate 19,231,941 downwards.
CCAACTCAGTTCTCCTTAAAAGGAGAGCTCCTCTTCCAACAGGCACCCATGACACAGTCACGAGGGTGGAGAAGCAGCCAGCGGCTACCAGAAGCAGGACCCAGCTTCCAGCCCAGAAGGAGTTTAATGTCTCAAATCACACATCACAAATCATTTTCTCTGCACATTCCTTGCAAGTTTGGGGGCATTCACTTTCCATCTTATCTTTCCTAGAGTGGATGTCAGGAGCTGGCCCTAGTGATGTTTGCATTTGAGCAACAGTGAGAATGGGTGTCAGCAGCCCCAGGGGCTCCTAGTAAGATGAAAAAATGGAGCAGGCTGTCTCCAGGCAAGGGAGAAGAGCAGGGAAGACTGGGATGGAATGGGATGAACAGCAAAGGAAGGAAGCAGAAAGGCGAAATAGGACTGGTTACTGCTATATAGAATTACAGTTTGCAAAGCGAGCTCTAGGTGATGGATTCTGGAGTCTCATCACCAGGGTACAAATCCCAGAGGTGCCCTTTACTTACTGTGTGACCATGTATGAGTTACTCAACCTTTCTGAACTTGACTTTGCTTATCAGCAAAACAGTACCTACTTCCTAGGACTTGCCATGGGCACTGAATGAGATGACAAGTGTGTGACCCTTAGCACGGCATCTAGTACCTAGCAAGCTACATCCAGCCTGGACAGGATTATCACTCTACCAGAACTTCTGGGAAATGTGATTACACTAAAAACAGGTAGATGGAAAAGCCTGCCTTCTGGTCTTTCTCATGATCTCAACAGACTGGCTTTGAATAGGTATGCTCACCTGAGTCATAGCCGACCATGCTACCTTGACCTGTGAAATCCAGAGCTCTAGCAAGGCAGACACAAGCCCAGCATCCACCTTTCACCTTCCATTGTCAAAGTAATAAATAATTAGGATGTTACTTAAATATATACAAATATCTAGGTCAGCTAACTTTAAACCATTGGAAATCAGTGTTAAATGTGCCCTGGTTTTTCCTTGGGCTGCAGTCTTCTGTAAATGGGATCTGTGCCTGTGTTATATAGATCATTTGAAAAAAAAGGTTCTGCTGCTTTAAAAAAGAACAAAGTTTGCAAACCACCATCCTAGATAATAGCACCTCTAGGTACAGGTTCGCACCTCTGTGACCCACTTGAAGTCCCTAGTCTCCAGAGGAGACGCCTCTTGGAGAATGCCAAACATCCAGCAGGTTGAGACCAAAACCCGGGGAATTACAGCTAAAGAAATGCAAGCCCCACTGTTGATACATGTTGGTAGTAAACACAGAATGCATGATGTAATTATTTCTTTTGCTTTAAGAGACCCTCCTTCCCCACCCTGAGGCGCTGCTGTCAACTTAACAGAGCCGAAATTCAGCTCCTGGAGAGACAGGGCCTCCATTTCAAGGACTACCTTTTGAAAATACATTTGAAAGGAAGAGAGCAAGGTTTTTTGATGGGAAGAGCCAGGGATTGAATAAGGGGTAGGAAAGGTGACCCTGGCGGAGAGACCCCACTCCAGAAAGAAGGTTCCTGCAGGTCAGCGATCAGTCTGTCCCAGGTAAGAGGCCAGGGTCACCCTCTGCCCTGCTTCTGCCTTGGTCCTGGCACCCTGGGCCTTGAGGGAGGAGAAGTCAGCAGCAGGAGTAAGTAGCCCCCAGGGTCAGGGAGTGAGGAGGGGCTAGGGAGGCCAGTTAGTAAGAAGACAAGGAAGAAACCGTTGGTAAGACAATGAAAATGTCCACGTAGGGCCCATGCGTGCCGTCCAGCCCCAGGGCCAGGTTTTCAAATCAGGATGTACTGAAGTATAATACCTAAGGGTCTTTGCTAAAGACAGCAGAAAAATCCCCTCACACCTAGGTGGCAGCTGACCCACAGAGAAATTCCCTGACCACCACCATCTAGGACATGTTTTCCTTGAAAATCTCACATTTATTTGTATTAGGAACACCAGGGAAGGGAGTCCTTTCAACTACTTGATTTTTGTGTGTGTTAAAAGAATTCGTAAAACTTCAATACCGGAGAATTATTTTCCTTCAACACATTTACATCAGGATTTTTTTTTTTTTTTTTTTTTTTTTGGTCAAACAAAAACAAACACTGGCTAACTTTTTTTTTTTTTTAAGTAAGTTATTAGAAGGAAACAGGGTCGCTCGCAAAATCAAAGGCAAAAACATAAACGATTTATGCCTTGGGAGGGAGGGAACTGGTGGCTTATCTTTCTAGAATGTGGGGAGCCGGAGGTGGCCTCCCTCACCTCCCCCTTGCCCCAACTTTGGGCAGAGGGATGGACAGATCCTCCCAAGCATATCAAAGGAAGAGGGGGGTAATTCAATTTCCCCATGGGGAAAAATCACACTTAGGTTTTGACAAATGATCATTTATGTGTCTTTTTCTTGTGAGAAAATAGCTTTTAGCCAAACTCCCAAACCTCTGGGAAAAGTTGGGCATTCTATCAAAGTAACAGCGGAGGGGGTGGGGGAGAAGGTTCTTTTTATCTCCTTCCATCTTCATACATACAGTGGATTAGATGCTGATTTATTTGGCACTAAGGGCCGCTGTTAATCAGTTGTATGTCAGCAATCATTTTCCAGCGACATTTAAATTATAAAGCATGGTGGGATTAACTGCACTTTTGCAAATTACCTCTTTATAAAAGTATGAGTAAACCTGATGCGCACTCCGGGGGTGTCATCACCCCGTTTACTTTCGCTGTGATTCTGGGGATTATGACAAGGCTTGGTTTGAGCTGCTGAATTCGGCTGGATGTGTTTAACAAGGCATCTTAGAGACCTGGGATTTCCTGAGCCAGTTCCCAAAGTGACAACAGCAGACTTCTTAGGGTCACGCCTGGCAGGAACCCCCGCTGAACTTGGGGATGGTGCCTGTCCTCCCGTCCTAGAGAAGGGGGGCCAGGTGGCCTGGGCACGGGGCTGCCCTGCTGCAGAGCACACAGCACAGAAGGCCTCCCCCCTCCCCCGTCCGCAAGGTCTTGGGCTGTCTGCCCCTTTCAGTGCGAATAAGAAGGTTCAGAACAGCAGGAAGGGGACTAACAATCCTTGGATTCCTAATAGGCTCCAGAAATTGTTTTTGGCTTTTCTGGGGCTTCCCTCTTGATTCTATACACATTAATAGGAAAAAACGAATTTGGAAAACCCTGAAGAAAATAAAGTCGAGAAAGGAAATTACCCAAATCCTACAGCCCAGGGACATCCATCAGCATCTTCAGACCCTTGCTTTAGCCCGCCCCACCCCCGCACCGGGGTCAAGGGGGAGGGCATGCACAGGTGTGTTCACCTATGCAGTTGGCAATACTTTTCTGGAAACAAATAGGGAATAAATAACTAAATTTATGTGCATAATTAGGGTCATAATCTATGCATATTCTTGCATCCCGCATTTGTCACTTAACACGATAATTGTGTTTCCCCGTGTCATTCTAGTCTTCAAAAATAACATTTTAATAACTTGTGATTTGATTTTATAAGTGATGCAGGCCCTTGGTGAGGAACTCGGGGGCATAGAGCACAGTATGTGGCCCTGATTAGCCCACCACTAGCCTCCAATCATGGCTTACATTTTGCCCGTCTATCCATTTCACTTTTTCCTATTCCTAAATCAACTTGTGTGTGTGTGCATATTTATGCATTTTTGCATACACGCATTTGTACAACTTTGCATTCCTCCCCATCTACTTATCATTCACTCACACTACTCATGTGGTAAGTTTTTTCTTGTGACTTAAATGCTGTTTTTAAACCTCATCTGAATGACAAATTCATATTGCATTATACGGTAGTACCATATTTTTGCCTCTCCAATACCCAATTTGGGGACATTTGGGTTGTTTCTAATGTTTAATATGATAAATAGTGCTATAAAGAACATCTTGTCCCATGAAACTTTATGTCTGTCTCTAACGTTTTCTGGAATCTTTGGGAAATTAATTAAAACTTTGGCTCGGTTTTATATTAGACTTAAAAGGCCATCATTGCTGCCCGCCCCCAGTACACTTAGTGAATACTGAAATTCTCACTGAAGTGGCAAGTGATTTCGGTTTTGATAGGATGCTTCCATGATGGAGCGCTCACTACCAACTGAATCAGGTCCTTGCACACTTGGGCATCACAAACAAGGTCTGCCCTTAGATCGAAACAGAATTTACGTATCAGAGATATGGGGAACTAGTTAATGCCTTTTCATGGGTTTATCAAATATTAAGACATTTCTCTACCCCTTCCTCCTCCAGTCTAGTAAACTTGAGTCATTAGAGTTTCCTTCTGAAGCCCGGATGTTGGGACCCCTCCCCATCATGGGCCCTTTCCCGTGGCTCCCCCTGGTGCTCACATCTCTCTACGAGAGAGGCCTTGCCTTTGCAGGGTGGCCCCTAGCTCTTTCTCCAGCTCACAGGGATTTAGGAGAATGACCCTTGAACCCACTCTAACTGATATGGTGTAGACGGGCCATAGCCACACCCTGGGGACAGTGGTTGCACCAGGGTTGAGTTCACCTACAACCTTTGCAGCCGGACTGTCCTGGTTCTTGGCCCTGCTCCAGCCCTCAGCAGCTGTATGACTTCGGGCATGTTCCTGAACTTCTCTGGGCCACCAAGGTTGTAGGAAAAATGAAGTGAGATGACGCATATGCAGAGTTCACACAGGTCTAGGGGAGGGTTGGCCCTAGATGCTGTGCAGACTACCCCAGGGGTAGAATTCTGGTGATGAATTCTTCACCTGGGCAATTTCAGGACAACATGGAAGAAACACATCATTCAAGGACCCCCTTAGATCATACAGGGACAAACTCTCTGGTCACAGGGTTCTGGATGAAGCACCCAGGGTTTCTGATGTGCCCACAGGGTGCTGTATGGTGGGGAAGAGTATGATGGTGAGCTCACCAGATAGGACTAGTGTGCTTGGACCTGCTTATCTAGAGCATCCCCGTCAGGGACATAGGGCCTGTAAGTCAGACATGCCCAATAAGGAAGGAGGTTTCAGGCATGCTTGGTTCCAGGTCACCCACTCTGCTCTGCTTCTGAGAAGTTGAGCCACCTGTGCGTGTCCACACACACATATACCCTTTTCAGGAGAAAACTCCCAGATCCAGGCCCTCAACACCTGGGATCAGCTCTGGAAATGGAACAAAGAAAAGCCCAAAAACAAAACAGAGCCAAGAAAACAGGCCTTGGTTTAGCATTCCAAAATAAATGGCATTTTGCATGCTGCTGCGATCTGGTCAGAAATGAACATGTTTGTAAAGTTTGTTACAATGTAATTTGGGGAGAGGAATGAAAGAATGATTGGAACCACTCTCGCAGCTCTGACAATGGTCCCACCACTCCCACCATCTCTGGTTCTGACCCAGCGGTCAGAACAGCCATACCAGGTGCAGCTCAGAGGGAGAAGAGAGGGCCTAGTGGCTTCCCTGCTCTCCGGGAAGCCACCAGGCCCACAGTTCAGGTGACACAGGGACAAGGCATGTCAGGAGGGCGGACAGCTGCCTAAATTTCATTAACTCGGAGCCTCTGAATGGAGCTCATGATATGTCAGTGAACAAAGGTGTTGAAATGTCTTTCAAACTTCGTTTCAAGGATGGATTATCATTTTCTCTCCCTGCTGCTTTTATGGTCGTTACTGCCGCTAAGATGCCCGTGGTCTTCTTGTCTGTGCTCCCCCGGGGTATTTCGAGTCCAGAGAGGATCGGAGGTGCAGGCCCCAGTACATCCTGCTCTGACCCCGTGCCTTCGCATGGCCGTGCCTTCCCGGCAGAAGGCCTCCCCCTGCCCTGTCCCTTGCATAAACTCCTATTCATCTTTTGAAACCCATTTCAAAGTCACTGAAACAAAGGAACCCGGGAGTCATCCATTTCTGACAGATCCCCTCATAGCCTGTTACAAGTTCCCACTGTTTTTACCCCTGAGGTCCTTCCCCTTTCGCTCCATCCCCACCGCCTGCCAACAGGCCTCATCGCCTATCCCCAAATATGGCCCACCTCTATGTACCAAGTATTGGACCAAGTAAGTCACAAGCCATTTCGTCCCTCAGCAGCCCTGTGCCCCCCCCCCCCGAGAGATGGGTAAACCGTGGGTGCGCAGATCCACCACTCACTTGTTCTATGACCTTGGGCAGTTTGCTCCCTCCCTCCTTGGCCTCAGTTTTCTCATATATAAAATGGGGAGCTTGGACGACATTGTCTTTAAGACCCCTTGGAGTTCTAAAACTTGGCACACTTCACAGTTTCTTCCTTTAAAAAAAAATGCCCCAAGTGGGCTGGTGTTTTCAATTTTATATTTGGAACTGAGAATGTTCTGATCAGATGGACTCCATGAGGTATCCCAGCAGGGCCTCCAGAAAGCCGACTGGAACGAAACACAGGACCTCTTGGAGGGGCGTGTTGCAGCTGAATTTACAAAATAACTTTCTAGTTCTGTACTCCAGAGAAATGAAAGGACACGGGCCTTAGAAATAACAAGACCCCTCTGCCACCTACGAGAACCACTTTCTGGAGTTTCCTGGGCCTCGGTTTCCTCCCCTGTAAAATGGGGATAAAAGTAAACTACCGCAGACACCTTTGGGGAGAAATAAAACCCACAGTGTTTGTAAAGTGCTTGGGATAGCACTGGTGCTTGTAACTACTGGCAGTTAATATTACTATTAGTATTAGTATAGTATTAGTATTATATTAGTATGGTATTAGTATTAGTATAATATTACTAACTATTGTCACTTTTAGCTAAGCCACAACTTCAGGGGCTGGTGCAAGGGGGCCCCTGCCCATGCAAAGCCTCTTTGGTAATAAAATCACCTTGGGACAGACCACAGAAAGATATCTATCTGACAGCACGGGCAGATCCTGTTGCCAAAAGCCAGACCCACTCTGAGTCTTAATTCAAGGAAGACCCCAAGGAGCTCACCCATTTTTTGCAATCACAACTTGAGGGAATCCTAACACCCAGGCGTGATGCTGGGGGCAGCCGATGGCCTTCCCTCTTTGAAGGTGTCCACACGGAGACAACATGACCCTCTCTGAAAAGCAGGGAAAGATCTATGCCTGTATGGTGGCCAGGCTGCGTCCTGAGCTATGGAGGCAGAGAAGCCGGGAGGGTGCAGGAAAGCGGGGTAGGTGTTAGCCTAGCCATGAGACAGCAGTTAAGGGTACTACAGAGCCTGGGGCACCCAACGGAGACCAGGACCCTTTACGAACTCAGAAGAGTACTCACCCCAAGAAACAGAAGAAAGTAGCAAGGCAACCTGACGGGTAAGTCAAAGCTACCCCACCCTGACGCTCCCAGGTCTGCACCAGCAGATCTACATTCTTGGAAAAGCTTCTCTCCCCCTGCCCCCCCCCTTTTTTTAAAGATTTTATTTATTTATTTGACAGAGAGAGAGCACAAGTAGGCAGAGTGGCAGGCAGAGGGAGAGGGAGAAGCAGGCTCTCCGCCGAGCAGGGAGCAGGACCCCAGGATCATGACCCGAGCCGAAGGCAGCCACTTAACCGACTAAGCCACCCAGGCGCCCCTCCCCTGCCCTTTTTTTTAAAAAAACAACAGTAGTAACATCAGGATTCAAACTTTACTTGAAGTCAGCTTGTTTATGGAACAAAGGTCTAGGTTTCGGAATTCCTGGACACCATGAATAAAGAAGGATGCGGAGTTTTTGTTTTCAAAGACTCAGTGAAGAATAGGAGCTTTGCTATGGGGCCAGGGGGTTGGCAGCCTGGTGGCACAGCAGGGTCACCCAGGCAGCCTTCAGAAACACCAAGACCTGACTCCACCCCAGGCCATGAAATTGGCACCCCTGTGCATGGGACACGGTGCAGATAAACTAACAGAACCCTGGTGCTCCAGATAACAGCTGATAGGAACAGTGACAGCCTTCCCCACCCATATAATGCAAGAAGCCCTATGCCAATCTCGCAGGGCCACTGCAAAGATTAAATAGGTCAGCTCCTGTGAAATGCTTATGAGCACATGCCCAGCTCCTCCCCAGACCGGGAGGAGCGCGAGTGCTAATATCAGGCCATGTGCGACACCTGACATCATCACATAGGTGGGAAGCTCACTCAAGCTCAGCAGTGTAAAGCAGAGGCCCCTTGCCTGGGCCCCAGCGTCCTCACCTGTGAAATGGGATAATAACTGTACTGACCCCAGAAAGTCCTTCTAAAGATTCAGCGATGTGAGTTATGTGAAGCTGAGCACATGCATGGCACTTGTTGGCTCTCACTGCAGGAAAGAGTAAGGTGTAACCTCGAAGTGCCCCCTCACAGAGATGACTGTTTGAGTGACTTGCCAAAGGTCACCAGCTGGTAAACAGAATACCCAAGACTGGAACCTCAGTCTGTCTCTTCTCCACAGTCCGTATTTTCCCCTCCTCATCAATCACCCCACTCTTACAAGGGTTTGATTGCTTCTCCCCTGAGAGCTTCAGCCCTCAGCCCGGCATCCGAGGTCTTTGAGGCTGGGCTCTAACCAACCTTTCTGATCCTACCACCAATCACGTCCGCTGCTCCTCGAACGGGCACTACGCATCCTCGCCCTGGGGCCTCAAGTCCCACTTCTGCACATGCCTCTTCCAGAGCCTGGTCCAGACACCTGTCCCTGTGATCTGCCCACCGGACATGCTTCTCTCTCTGCTGAGGTCCCCTGTCTGTTATTTTGGTGCTTCAGATCCTCCTGCATCTCACTTCCAGGCGTATCCATCCTGCCGGACTGTGTGAGCTCTTAACCCTGGAATCTGTCCTCATTCCTGTTCTGGCCACTGCCTTCACGCATGCAACCTAATGCCTCCTGGCTTTCAGTGGGGGTGGAGGGAAACGTGTTGTCACAAATTGACCCATTTGATTCATAAGAGATGTCACAGACATACTTAACACTATTAATTTTCCATGAGATTTGGCTGCGAAGTGTTTGGCAAACTGTCCATGATGAGTTTTTGACAGCCAGTCATGCTGGAAATTTGGGGCAGCAGATGGGTGTGGTTGGCAGCATATGGCTGAGTGTAGGTTCGGTGTTTATGCATTTTTACAAACTATGATATATTTAAGCGTAAAAAAGGGAAGGAATTCAAAATTAAGTTGTGCATTTTGAGGAGTTGTGTTCATGCTTTTAAACGAGAAGCGAGTTTAGGGTTGCAGGCAGGCCCAGGGCGGGGGCGAGCATTGGGCTTTGGTCCCACGGCTGCCACCACCTGGGCTGTGACCTTAGGCCAGTGAGTCCCTCTTTCAGAGTCTCTATTTTCTCAACTGTCAAGTAAGGAAGTCGGACTAGAATACGTTTGATGCTGAATGCCAATTTAGTGGGGTCTAGACGCTGCTATTGGTTCTCTGGGACCATCAAAGAAGGAAAAAGCTTTGAGTGCTCTTGCCCCTAGAATGACCTCTGTTGCTGACCAGGGGTCTATGTTTTCTGGATTCATTTGACCAACAGATTCCAAACTATCTTTCCAATAAGGAACACATTGCCCCATAGGATCTGGGCTTTAGGGAAACAGGTCAGATTCCATTTGTTTTGTGGAAATATATCTGTGCCTTCGCTATCTGGTAACTCCCAGGATCATTAGTAAATCTTGGCTCTTGGAGATCCAGCTTATCCAACAACTGCCTTGTTTTGTGGATGGGGAGAGTGAGGCCCAGGAAGGAAAGTGACTTACCCAAGGTCATAACGGGCAACAGGGTAAAGCTGGGGCAAAGACCCTGTTCTCCTGGTTCAGGGACTCCCTAACTGCACATACTGTGCTGTGGAACTTAATGTAGGCATGGCTGGGGTTAGAGAGAGATCCTGAGCCCTCCTGGGAGCAGGGGATTGGATACAGAGCCACGTGAACCATTCATCCCATCTCTCCTGAGGTCAAGCAGGTCAGAGCTGGAGGGTATTGGAGGATGTCTAGCCCTCTGCTCCCCATACTGGAAGGAGCAGGCCATAGCTAGGAGCAGGAAAATCCCCACCCCAGTGGTATTTGGGGCGGGGGGGGCCTTTGGGAGGTAATTAGGGCCAGCTGAGGTCATGAGGGTGCAACTGTCATGATGAGAGTAATGCCTTTATAAAAAGAGGAGGAGACATAGAATCTGGTTCTCTGCTCTCCACCCCATGAGGACACAACAAGAAGACGACCATCTGCAAACCAAGACAAGTGTTCTCTCCAGATACTGGATCTGCCAGCACCTTGATTTTGGACTTCCAGCCTCCAGAACGGCGAGCAATCTATGTTTGTTATTTAAGCCAACCAGTCTATGGTCATTTGTCATAGCAGCCCGAGCTAAAACACAAACCTCATACCACCTCTTCATTTCATAAATGAATAACTGAAACCCAGACGGGTAAGTGACTTTGTCAAAGCCACACAAGACCGAGGACATTGAGCTGAACTGTAAGTGTCTTTGTCTTTCTGCCCCACACCCTTTCTAAAGGGTCAGGAAATTCTGCACCCTTATGGCACATCCAGAAAAGGCCAGAGCCTCTCCACGCATCTTCCGAAGCACTAGAATGCTCAAGTCAGGAGGGCTTGAAAGATTTCCTGTTTTTAAAAAACTGAAATCGAAAAGCGCTGTCATTTTCTTTAAATACATTCTTTTGAATAAAACATCTATTCTTGATGCCAGCAGCAAGCTTCGAAGCATGTTCAAGATGACATGATTGATAACAAGAAGGCTTCTTCAAGATGTTTCTAATTTCATCTTCCTGGTTAAAGAATGCGAACTTTCTAACATGATGTATGGTCTGATAAGAAGGTGTGCTCGAACCGAAGTTATTTATTTATGCTTCCATCTTTGACAGATGAATATTAACTACTGAGAAAATTGTTAAGCCAATTAGTAAAAGCTGAATAATGTCCATAGGAGAATGTGAGCTCAGAAATACTAGTTACTTCACATCCCAACGCAGAGCTGCAGACATTCCCTGCCTTCCTCTGGGAGGCTGTAGCCAGGCAGAATGTGGCGGCTCCTCTTCCCCCAGGGGGCCCTCCAGTTGGCCTTGATGATGCCCAACCCGAGAGCGGATTCTGGGATGCCCAAGGGAGAGGCACCCCTGCTCCTGAATTCCCTCCACGCAGGACCTGCAGGAAAATCGCATTGCTGTTGGTCTTGCTACTCAGCCACTGGCTTCCAGGAGGGCAGGCAGGTAAAGCAGGGCAGGAAGAAGCTCCAAGGATGGGCTCTGCCTCCAGGACAGAGTCTGCTGTAGGGGAAAGGGTGGTAACAAGCTGCCACCCTCCCATCTCCTCCTATTCTGCTCTGCTCTTCATGCCCACCTTGCTCCCAAGAGTTGTACGTGCTACAAATCTTTATTGAGCACCTACTATGTGCCAGGCACCAGAAATACAGAAGGAGCACAGTCCCTGCCCTCATGGGGCTTCCAGTCCAGAAGGAAATAGGGCAGTATTGCACTACTTGGGGGCCCTGAGTGAGCACATATGCTGGGACAATGTGGTTCCCACCCCCTGAGTCTGCCTCATTGCTGAAGCTGAGAGAGGGAGCTGGAGGGGCTGATGGCAGCTTCCAAAATTAACAAAAGGTTAATTTATCCAGCACATGCTGCAAATGTTGTGTTCCGCTTCCAGAAATGAAGAACAAACAACCTGAGATTTTACTTGAAGGCTGTAAATTATTCTTTCCCCCAGAACCCTGGGCACCAATTTGTCATCTTGCATTTTGGAGCCCATTGCTAATTTTTAATAATTTCTTGACAACAGCTTGCTCCATATTAACACAAGAACACCATGATGCGATTCAAGATAGCAGTGGCCTTTGAGGTGCAGAAGGACATCCTCTCCTTCAGCCACCCACTTAATGCCCTGCATATTTAACCAATGATCAGCTCTGCCTACAAACTGACCTGCATGGTTTTTTCCATTGCAAGTACCTTGTGTTTAAAGGAAAAGCCCTCTCTCCAACCTGAACCAGCCATGCTCATTAAAAACCCAGCAGGGCTATCATTCCCCTCTGTCCCCTGAGTCCCTGTGCCTTGTCTGGGAAGTATGGGACTGAATTTGCCATTACACTCGCCTGCCAGCTTGAAGAACCCCAGATACTACAATGGACTGCCCATCTGAGCTGAGAGGAACCTTGGGGATATTTCCATCCTACCCCTTGATTTTTTCCTATTCCAGAGAAGGAAAGTGCCTCCATCCACAGAGAATGTCAAACACACACACACACACACAGGAGTGTCAGGTCTGGGGCATGAACACCCCCAGCTCTTGGCCACTAGATCATTTTGACCAAAGCACACTGGTGTTCTACCCTGGGGTTTGTCCTCCTCCCGGCCCCAGTTCATCCTCCTGGGATCTAACACCCTAAATAAACTGCAGAATTCCTGGGAACTCTTCAAGAATCCAGCCCTATGTGTACAATGGGAAACATCAGCAATTGTGGACAGGACGTTCAGACGTGTGATTATGTATAGCTATTTCTAGACCCCCTCTGGACTAAAGTCTCTGGTGTTCCAGAAGAGAGTCCATGGAATTTCAATTTCTCCCTGAACATAAGTACAGAATTTGCAATGTTACAACATGTTTTCCATGACCAAATTAATTAGCTTCTCTCCATCCCCACCTAACGAAATGCAAGAGGTCCAAATACCTGGTTTCAGCCCCCGGAATCCATCCTTAAGTTTAATGCAAACATTGTTCTTCATTGCTCAGCTGGATCTTCTCTGAGAGGAATTTCATTGTAATATGATTTGGACAAACCCACAGAATAATATTAAAACCATAAACTATATGGAAGTACATACGATGGCAGGCAGAGGGGATAAGTCGGGAACTCTGAGAAGTTATCATGCTAATTAAATTCATTGTCACAGTGTCTAACTACAACTCATAATGTTAACTCTCAGACTGTTTAGGCATCTTTATTTCTTGTCGGGAAAATAGTCATCTCTTGTCATGTTGGACTGCCTGAGTATCCATCTTATATCAAAGACAACAAACATATGTAATTTTATATGTTCCTGCACCCATCATTTTAGTACAAAAGGACTTCAAATTCAAATTAATACACTCGTTCAGAATGCCAGTTTTGAAAACCTCAGCACAGCAGTCAACGAAGAACATTACATGACACACGCAACTCGTCCTGCCCTTTTTTTTTTTTTTTTGGTAAGACTGAAGGAGAGAAAAAGGGGTGTTTATCATTGTAAGTCACTTCCGAAAGTGTAGAATTCTCCCTTTCATCATTGTAATTTGGTGATCAGCTCCATTAACATGTAATTATCTTTTAGTGGGAAGTGAAACTTTTTTGTCATGGAATTTGCAAAGAAATATACCAACCCCACCCGAGTTCTTGGTGCCTGCAGGTCTTCTGGATTTGAGCTTTGGTGGTGCCTCAGGACCAAAGAAATGGGGTGATGAGGAAATGAGTCAGACAGAGAAGGACAACTATTTTATGTTCTCACTTATGTGTGGAATCTGAAAAAGCCAAATTCATAGAAGCAGAGAGTAGAATGGTGGTTTCCGGGGGCTGCAGAGCAAGGGAAGGGGGGAGATGCTGGCCCAAGGGTACAAACCTCCAGCTATAAGATGAATAAGTTCTGGGGATCGAATGTACAGTGTGACGATTATAGTTAGCAATACTGTATTGTACAATTGAAAGTTTCTAAGACAGTAGCTCGTAAATGTTTTCATCACAAAAAGAAATGGTACTTATGTGAGGTGATGGAAGTGTTAACTAACCCTATTGTGCTGATTATTTCGCAACATATAAATGTATCAAATCATTTTGTACACCTTAAACTTACACAATGTTACCTGTCAATTGTATCTCAGTAAAGCTTTCCGGGGGGGGGGGGGGGGAGATTTTTTTAAAGCAAGAGATTATAGAGTTGAGTGTCAGATGACAAGGATAAGGGAAGATATGGGAGTTACATGTGGGCAGTGAATTTGGAGAACTTACTTCTCCTCCTTCCACCACGTACTGGTCCTCCAACTTGTGGTAACTTATGTAATACCTTACTGCGCTCCCTATTCCTCCTTTGTAAAGCCAGGGTAATGATATCAGGTCCTTCACAGTATTGTGGAACTAAATGACTGGAAAACCTTCAACAACAGCCTGGATCACAGTAAGTGCTCAATAAATGTTAGCTGTTTATCCATTTATCCCTTCCGAACACCTGAGAGGTCCTTTCCTTGTATCTTTTCATCTCTCTTTAACACCTTCTCCTTTTGCCTTTCAAACATGAACATCACCAAATTTCATGAGATTGTTGGGTCGAAATCTACATGCATTACTGATCTTACTAATGATTCCAAATTGCCCTTTAAAAATACGAGTGTATTTTGCATTTGGTATGCACACAATGCTGACAGGAGAAACCAGTAAGTAATTTCAAGACCATGAGAAAGTTACTAAGTGTGTGCGAGCTTTCAGTGTGTATTTATTTTCAATGAAAGAAAAGACAATCATCTTGATAGCTACGAGAAGTGTTTCTGTATAAATGGAAAAATTATTCTTGCTCACTCAACTCAAAAACATAGAAGAAATGGTGTGATGATGCCAATGTCCCCCCCCCACACACACACACACCTGACCCTGCCTATATTTCCCTTAAAAAACAGAAAGCATCAAACCGAGCTCCTGCACCAACCCTTACCATCCCCTTGAGCGGGTCCCACCTTCCCTTCTTCCCTTGTCTTCCAGCTCAGAAGAGGCTCTCAATTTTACCACAGACCAGTCACTCCAGTGTGTCTGGAATCAAGCCTCTGATCTGTCTTCAAATTTTCACACGTCCAGTCCTCCCTCCCTGGATCATCCATCCTGCACCACCCACCAAGCCCTCACCCCCCTGAGCGTTCCCATCAGTACAAAAGCTCACTCCTGAGTCTCCCATCTGGAAACAAGAACGCTCTCTCCTGACCCCACGCTCCCACATCCTTCACCCAGGAAGTGTCCTCCCACCGGGTCTGCTCCTACCCGTCTATTAGCAACTCACTCCACTGGGGCTCCTGCACTCAGACCTCTGTGGAAACTGCCCCCTCTCAAGTTACCAGGAAGTCCCTCCTCCGCTCAGATGTGACAGTTGGCACGCCCAGGGTTCAGACCCGCTAGCGGACATTGGCGGCCCTCTTCCCTATTCCCTCAGCACACACCGCACCTGAGCATGCAGACCCAGGCAGGCTTCAACCACGGGCACCTGCAACTGGGCTTCAGGGCCTTTCCTGGTCACTGCAGCGTGCTCAGCTCACACAGGCACCAGAAGCCCCAGGGAGTTAGTACCTCCTGGAAGCAGCCCTCAACCCATGACTGCCAGGATTTGGGGGATAAATATCCCAGCTCACTCACCTTTTGTTGGGGATAACCTTGAGGCATGTTCTACAATATCTACCAGAATCCCCATCCCAGGTTGAGCCCCAATGTGATTACTTAATGCTTCCTTAGTCAGGGGAGACTGAATTGTACCCCCCCAAAATTCCTATGTTAAAGCCCTAATACTCCCTTGCTCTCCCCAAACCCCACTATGGGAGGCCCAGTGAGGAGGCAGCCATCTGCAAGCCAGGAAGACAACCTTCAGCACAAACTGATCATGCTGGCCCCCTGATCCCAAAACTAGGGGGAATAAATTGCTGATGTTCGAGCCCCCCGTCTATGGTATTTTATCCTGGCAGCCTGGACGAATACAGGGGTTTTGTGATTAGAATTAACAGACACCGAAGCCAGCTGATTTAAGGGCGAGGTCCAGGCTGGAGATAAAAACGCAGGAGGCCTCAGCATATGGCCGCGTTGGTAAAACAAAAGGGGGATAAGATACTTCCTATCTCACAGGTGGCTATGAGGATTGAAATGGATACTTCACCTCGGTTGCAGCTGGGGAAACTAAGCTAAGACAAGAGGATTCGCTTGCCTGGCATTTTTCTACCATTGAAGATTGTTTTTAAAGATTTACAGACCCAGCAATAAAGGAGGAAGGTGGAGTTTCACTGTACCTTGATATTCAATTAGACAGAAGGGCACCAATAAGCCTTCAAAATGCCAACGCCCATGAGCGTTCTTTAGTCCTGAGTTTGGGGCTGCTTCTTCATCTAATGCTGCTGGCTGGTCATCCTGAAATGATGCTCTCCCAACTTCCTAGCAAGAAAGGGAGGAGAAAAAGGAAAAATCAAAAGGCAAAAAGGGAAAGTGACTGGGGTTGATCCCCTAGAAGCAGAGCCTGTGACAGGACCACAGTCAGCGAGGGAAGCTGCACGGGGCAGGGGAGGTGCTAAGGAGGATGTGACCTCAAATAGAGATGAGCCTCACCCCCCAGGAAGTTCTGGAGCATGAACTGCACCAAAGTAGGTCCCCTTAGTCAGTAAATGGAGCGGGCAGCCGGGGCAGAGAGAGGGAATATTCCGGGGCCATGGAGTATAGGCAGCCCCTGTGTCGCTGAGGGCAATTCTGCAGGGAAGGGGGCAGCTGAGAGTCATTAGCCTCCAACGCTCACAGTAGCTGGAAGGTGAGCTGCACCTCCTCCTCAGAAAGGGGATCTGGGGAGAGGCCCAGCTATGTCCTCCACAGACAGATGGCGGGGGAGAGGAAGGGAGGTAGGAAGAAGGAAGGGAGAAAGGAAGGAAGGGAGGGAGGAAGGAAGGGAGGGAGGGGGGAAGGGAGGGAGGAAGGAAGGCAGGGAGGGAGGGAGGGAGGAAGGAAGGAAGGAAGGAAGAGAGGGAGGGAGGCAGGGAGGGAGAGAGGGAGGAAGGGAAGGAGAAAGGGAGGAAGGGAGGAAGGAAGAGTTGTATTAACTGATCATCTGAGAAGTGCACTAGAGCCTTTCATTCTCATTACTGCAATCTTCCTGAAAACCCAGCAAGGTCAGCGGGTAAGCATTACTCATTCCAGCTTACTGATAAGGAAAACAGGGAGAGTTCTTCCAAAATTTCGAAGGAACAATGAAGTGACCCCCACCCCCAGAAATGACCAACCAATGTGAGAAAGTGTCAGATTACTTACTCTTAAAGACCAGCCCACAGGTCCCAGAAGGACCTCAAAACCCCAATTCTAGGATTAGGGAGAAGGTGTCAGACCTCAATTTCCTGTACTACTCAAACTTTCCAGACCTCAAGTTCCAAGTCTGTCAAATGGGCATGGCATTAACTGACCGGGGTAGACTAATGATCTCCAAAGATGCCCACGGCCTACTCTCAGGGACCCGTGAATGGTATGGCAAAGGGGATTTTACAGATGTGATTATGTTAAGGGTGTCGAGGTAGAGATTATCCTGGACTATCTGGTGAATTCTAAATGTCCTTACAGAGAGAAGCAGAGAGAGATTTGCAACAGAAAAGAAGGCCATCTGACAACAGAAGCAGATTCAGAGAAAGAAGATGCCAAGTCTCTGTCTTTAAAGATGAAGAAAGCACCCACAAGCCAAAGAATACAGCGGCCTCTAGAAGCACCAAAGGCAAGGAAATGGACTTTCCTGGAGCCTCTAGAAGGAACTAGCCAACACTTTGATTTTAGCCCCCTAAGACTCTCTTTGAACTTCTGACTTCCAGAACTGAAAATAAATTTGAATTATTTCAAGCTACTGAGTTTGTGATCATTTGTTATGTTACACTGGACATCCGTTCAGTCTTCAGAAAATCATGAAACTGACTCACACATTCATGGTCTCAAGCCCCGCGGTGGGGCCAGGCGGCGAGTGGAGGCTGGGGAGGAAGTTGTAACTCTGGTTCTCCACATCCTCAGCTGCTGGAATCCACTGCTCTTTGGGGGATTCCTGAGTGTTCCCAGCGCACAACCTCCCCCTCAGCCAGGAGCTGGGCAGGAGGAGTTTAGGAGATGCCTACCGATTGAGTTCTGGGTATCAGGCAGCCTGGGTATGAATAAGGCTAGGTTTGAAGTGGTCCAGCAACAGGAGTTGGGCACCTATGGGAAGATAGGCAGGCCTGCAGAATGAATGAGTGTGGTCCCAGTGAACAACGCCAGCAACACTCAGGCTCCTTCACAGGCCCTCAGGGTCCCAGCTGAGAGCAGGAAATGGAGTGAGGAAGGGGTGATGTCCACCCACCTCTGCCACCAATTTGCCCTGTGAATTTAACATTTTTTTTTTTTTTTAAAGATTTTATTTATTTATCTGAGAGAAAGAATGGGAGACAGAGAGCATGAGAGGGGAAGGGTCAGAGGGAGAAGCAGACCCCCCGCTGAGCAGGGAGCCCGATGTGGGACTCGATCCCGGGACTCCAGAATCATGACCTGAGCCGAAGGCAGTTGCTTAACCAACTGAGCCACCCAGGCGCCCCTGCCCTGTGACTTTAGACAAGCCTCCCACCCTGCGCTCTGGGCCCCTATCAGCCAGTTCATGACAGAAGGCGTGTAAGCTGGGTAACAACCAGGGAGCCGGCCTTCTTTGATGCCGGGTAGTCCCACATTCCTGGTCAGGCCTGTAGCCCGCCAGTCTGACCCCCGGGGCACTCCGGATTTACAGGCTCACAGTGCCACGGCCTCGGGGCAAGCAAATCCTGGGACCTCCTCAAGATAGGGGAGAGAAGCAAGACTGGGAATGCACTGTCAAAATATTTCGCCTAAAAATGGACCCACGCAGCCTACCAAATGCATATTGCACACGTATCCTAAACCAAAAGAAACATAACGGGGCCTGCCGGGTACATGCACAGAAACAGGAGCAGCCCGTTGTCATCAGAAAACAGTGAACTGGTTCCTAGGAGAGTAAAGTGGTTAAAAAGGGGCCCAGGGGTCTGGAGTCTTCACGATGACAGCACTGCTCAAGGATCTTCCAAAACTCCATCTCAACTGCCTGGGAAGAGAGAGGCCTCTTAACCAGCGGGGAGGGGGAGGGTGTGTAATCTGCATCTGTGGTAACCCCCGGTGGCCAGCTGGGGAGCCGAATGTGGAGAAAACACCTGTTCAAGGTCAGGAAGCTACAAAGTGGCCGAAATGGGATTCGACATCAGGACTACGGACTCCAAACCCCAAGCCTTCAGCCACTAGGCAAACTGCAGAGATGAATTCAGACAGTGTTCCCCATAGGAGGCCAACCTGGGTCACTGACAGAAAGTTCCAGAGATTGTGGCCAAAGCTTTGGAATGGTCATGGTAAAGGAAGTCATCATGCTCGCCCTCAAACTAAATGTCCATTGCTCTCAAGGACAAAAACAAGGATGAAAGGACTAAGCATGGCATAGGGTTGTCTTTCAGGAACCTCCAAGGCCAACAGCACGCACCGGTGGGCTTGCTCTCAGAAAGGACTTTTTTATGGGTCAGAGCTGAAGGTGGAATTGGAGGTAGTGAGCTTCCCATCACAAGGGGTGTTCAAACAGAAGATCTTTCCAAAACCCATACTTGACCCTGTCAGCCTCGTCCCTGGGGTTTCAGGCCTTTTCCAGCCTCACACACACCCCTTGGCCACCAGTATCTGCTCTACACACCGGAACCTCTTACCAAGTTCACGACTCTCAGCCTTCAAACCACACTTCAAACCCCCTCTGCTGAAATGTCCATGAGCCCTTTTTACTCCTCAGGACTCCAAACTGCTTTAGTCGATCTGCTCAAACCCCTCTCCTTTGCCAGCCACACCCCAAGCAGGTTCAGGGACATAAGCTCTACACTCCCATGCAATCAACTGTGTATTTGCCTCCTTCCCCATCTCTCTGGTGATCATCCACAGCAATAACTTTGCACCCCTGTTGCCTAGCACCATGCCTAACTCTAAGCAGGCCTCTATTAAAGTTCTGCACGACAGTAACTGGCTTCTGTGGTTTGCACCCCTAAGTCAAGCTTGCTGCCTTGCTGTCCTCCGGGAGAGAAAAGCTAGCACACCCACTGCTCCCGAGAGCTCTGAACGCGAAGGGAGAAAGCCAGCCCTACCCTGCCAGGAAGCTTGTGGTTGGTAACTAATCAGGTCATCTTTGAAGCCGAGACCATAACAATTTTATTTTCAAAAATTAAAAAGCTCAAGGAAAAAATAATCAAGAAGCTCAATTAGGGACATCTGGGCTCAGAAATCATAAAAGTCAGTGATATTTTAAAAATAAGAAGACTTTCCCGATTCTCAAGGGACACCCCGAGGTTCTCTGGTATCCAACCATTTGCACTTCTTCCCCTCCTGGAGATTAAAACACATCTACCCAGCCTCCCTCTGGATCTCTGCTGTTTCAACACTGAAGCCAGTCCTCTGGCACATGGCCGTATGGGCCAGATGGTTAGCATTTCTTCAAGCAGGATACAGTTCCCCTCCTTCCTCAGGACGGGAACGTGGGGGCTGGCTCTTGGTGGAGAACCCACGATGGATGGAAGCAACAGCCCCCTCTCTTCCAAGGAAATGTGCATGAAGAGCTTCCCAGGCCCCCTGACGGAAGCCAATTCCAGTCTCTGATCAAGTCATCCCGTGGAATACTCCAGTAAGCTCTCATGGGGACACGTAGACACAATCAGGGATAACCTCCAAGTGGACCACATCAGACTCAATATTAATTCAAACCCCTCACACTTGTATAGAGCTTTGTTATTTGCAAATGGCTTACACACACCCCCTCTCATTTAGAGGCCCCAGAATGTGTCAGGGAAGGCATCATCCCCAGAGGAAGATTGACGTATGGCCTGTCTCAGCCTCCAATCTCCTCTTTTCAGGGTCCCTTTTGACACTGAGGCTCCATCTCTCAGATTTTTGGCATTTATATCTTGTTGCTCACCTCCACGGAAATTGTATGGGGTTGAATAACTCTGTCATCTATACCTTATAAGAAATGAGTGTGAGTCACACATCCGCTGGCCCAGGAGGACGTGGGTTTTCAACCGTCTAAATCCTCATGAGCACTGACCCTCGGAAGTCACTTGGAAGTCCACACTGCAAGACGCACAAACAGCCCACTCTTTGCAGAGAATTAGAGGGGGGCCATGCAGGCAGAGGACCAACCCGTTCCAAAGAGGCGAGGCAAAGTTGCAGTCTGGTCCCCGTGCCGTGTGGCCTCCCACACATCCCCATCCTTCCAGTCGGAGGGAGGAGGGCACAGGGCCTGCTTGCTTTCGTCACTCCATTGGACAAAATCTTCCTGTGGGAGGGACGGCAGGACTCCTCCGCCCTGTCTTCTCCCACTCCACGTGACAAAGCAAGCCAGTGATCACCCGTGGTGTTGCCATGCCAGGGCCAGCCCATGTGTCTCACCCAAGAGAAGCCAGGTGGACGCCCCACTCAGTGGCTTGTCCCCACAAACGGACTGTCACCCGCACTATTATGTTCAGGGCAGCGTTTCTGCTCATCACTGTTCCCATGGCAGGAGAAGCGAAGGTAGCAAATCGTCCTCTGGCCCCTAAAACTTCTGCCCGGGGTGATACACTCATTTTTCCTTGTATTTCATTGGCCCCCAGCAAGTCAGAGGCCATGCCTAATTTTAAGGGGTCAGAAGTACAGTTCCATCATTTGCCCAGCAGCAAACAGCAAATATTTGGTGAAGAGCATGAAGGACTACCACGCCATAATAGTAGAAACAGTGACAATGATAAAACATTAAAAGACGCAGGCATTTATTGGTATTTACCACATACCAGGCACTGGGCTAAGGGCTCTATATCCTTTGTTTAATATTGACCACAAGGCAGATGTTACTATCAGCCTGAATTTACAGGTAAAGAAATGGAGGCTCAGGACTTGCCCCAGGTCAGCTGGTACGGGGTGGATCCGGGATTTCAACCCAGGACCAGGACCCTAAGGTGCTAAGACCAGGCTGTCAATCTCTCCACTACCCCTGCTCCCACATATATGTAGGGACACGCAGAAGAGTCAAAAGACAACTATGCTGACTTTGAGACAGTAGTCGGAAACATGGCTTTCTCGTCTTATGGCCCGAGCCACGGAGCCCTGGCATGTGCAGCAGGTGGTCTCAAGACCCAGGAGGAAAGCACCTTTGTTGAATCAAACCAGTTCGGATGTGCCGATCACCCAATCAGCTTGCCGCGGTGTGCCAGGCCCCACAGGGGGCAGGTATGTGACTGCTGGCTCACCGAATTCTCATGCCTCTCACAGGCAGATCTCCCCCACCCCATTTTGCACCTGAGTAATTCAAAGCCTACAACTAACGAGAGCAGGACTGTGAATCCAGATCTGCTGGCTCTCGGGCTTGTGATGACCAACAAAGACCTCTCTGTGGGGGGGGCCGGCCCAGGGGGGTGTGTGGTCAGAGAGAACCAGCTCGGGGTGGAAGTCCCTGAGTCCCCATAAATGCAGGCATGCTTCTCCAGGCCAGCCCCTTCCTTTCTCAGGGCCAGAGGGAGGGGGCCCTGGATAGGGTGGGCTCTGACAGATCATGAAGCTCCCACCCAAGACTCCTTCCTCTTAGCAAAAGGCAACTGTGCCTCTAGGAGTCCTCCAGAGAAGGCAAACATTATGTCCCCACCGGGCAGCCCAGGGCAAGGAAAGCATGTGGACCTTTGGAGTCCCATGCAGATGCCATCTCCACCACTTGGAAGCCCTGTGACTTTGGGCAAGTCGCTTAACCTCCTGAGCCCTGGTTTCCACAAAATAACAGAGTGGGGCAGGAGGGTTTCACCCCTGGCCTTGTCTGAGGAACTAACTATTCCCTGATGAACTCAAGCAAAGGCCCTGGGGCGGAAAAAAGGTAAGTGGGAGAGTCAGTGAGTGAAACTCCACGGGGTGGCGGAAGGCAGCTCATGGTTATGAGCCACTTCTACGCGCGGCGCGTAGCATGGAGCGCGCTGTCCTCCTCAGTGCCTGTGACTGTCTCTTCCACCTCATTACAGAAGAGCCCCTGTTATCCACAGGGTGCCAGGCAGGAATCAACAGAAGCTGGACGAGCCCCCAGGCCCACAAAGGCCAGAGTATGTGTGTTGGGAGTATTAACAGCACATACGAGAGTGTGCTTGTAGGCCAGTCAGTGTGAAGGGATATTTTTCCAGTTCTTTTGGGTTTTATTCCGATCACAAAAATAATTTAAACCATAACAAATTCAAACAATACAGAGATGTACAAGATACCACTGGGTGTCTCATCCCTTTCTGCCACTTCTACCCCAAACAGGCATAAGCTCCATTAACATTTCCATGAGGTTCCTTCCAAATGTTCTCTATGCCTCTACATAGGATTTTCCAAAGGAGGATTCGTTCATCATTTCTTTACGGCCTGCTGACAATAGTAATAGAAGGCACATTTACAGAGCACTTCCTGGGGCCAGGTTCTGTCCCAGGTGCTGGGGACAGCTGTGAACAAGAGGCCTGGCCCCTGCTCAGGTGGGTCATCACCAACACTCCACAACTTGCTTTAACCCTCCCTCACCAACACATCATGGACCATCACCCAAATCATCACCTAGAGAGCCACTGCCCTTTTTTAAAATGGGATATTTTGTTGTATTTTATAAATATATTGCCTTTGATGCAACCAGCCCCCTACTGAAGAATGGTTATTTCCAATTTTTTGCTTTTACAAAAAAAAAAAAAAATCCACATCTTTAATGCACTCATGTTAGTATTTACATAAATTTTACAGATTCCTCAAATGTAAATGTTTAATCTATCCAGACAATGCCAAAGGACTTTCCAAAAAGAAGTTTGGGCTGGGGCGCCTGGGTGGCTCAGACGGTTAAGCGTCTGCCTTCGGCTCGGGTCATGATCCTGGGGTCCTAGGATCGAACCCCACATCGGGCTCCCTGCTCAGTGGGGAGCCTGCTTCTCCTTCTCCCTCTGCTGCTCCCCCTGCTTGTACTCTCTCTCTAATAAAAAAATTAAAAAAAAAAAAAAAAGAAGTTTGGGCCAATGTACTCTCCCATGGATAGTAGACAGGAATGTCATTTTGTAGCAGCCTTGACAGCACTGGGTTTTATTAATTTTTTAGATTTTGCCAATTATTTAGGAGAACACAGATTTCATTTTTCTTTTAATGTTAAGGGTTCTCTAACACCAAACTCAATCTTTCCATAGGGAGAAGCAGGAGGTCGTGAAGTTTTGGGATGGGGCTGACAGGTTCCAAGCAGGATTTGGGGGACAGCCTACCCATCTGGATACTAGGCAGGAAAAACAGCCGTGATTCTTCCTTTCCTTCTCTACAGAACTGAACTCTTCATTGAAAGGGCACATCCTGACCTTGAAAAATCCCGTTTTTGGTTTCCCATTAATGGGCATCTCATCCGCTAACGAGAATTAATGGCCTCCATCCACCGCAATGATGAGGAAAGCATAACTGGAAAGAGACGCGGGTTCAGGCAGGAGATAAACAACACAAAGTGCCACAGCGGCTGACCTGTAGTTTCTACCCCCCGATGCTCACGACGATCAAGGGCAGGGCTCAGGGCTGGCACGTCCATCTCCCCCGCACGAGCTCTTGCACTGAGACACACCACATCGCCAGTGCTCAAGCAATACTCACTGGCACGGCCTGATTCCTGACAAGGGTTCACAACACCTAGAATTCACAAATGGCGTCTGAGCCCCTGCAACGGACCGTTCTCACCACGGAAGGGATGTGGAGCCCGCTATGAAGAGAGAGCAAATCAGTGTGGATAGAACTTCCCACTATTGGAGCAGTGCGGGTCCGTCCAGGGAGGCATTCTGGCACAAGCGAGACTGGGGAACGGGGAAGATTTGGATAAATAGAGGTAAGAGGAGAGAGCACACCGGGCGGGGGGAGGACACAGATAAAGGCAAAAGTCCTCAAGCAGTGCCAGGCGCCCGTCAGGGCTACCCCCGGATGTGTTAGAGTCGCTCCTGCCACTCAAGGAGAGCCATTGTTAACTATTCAACAGTGTTGCCAGCCAGGACATTACAGCCTGAAATAGTAGGAGTCTTTACACCATGGCAATCAGCAAATACTATAATCCAGCTGGCTTCCCAGCACATGACAGTTTATAAATGTACACTATTATTATAGGAAACCACAAAGGGCCTGAAGCAGGAGGGTGACTTGGTCAGGTTTGCATTTGGGAAGGGGTCACTCCGGGGCCAGTGTGGGAGGGACGGTTTGGGACAGGAGGAGACGCAGAGAGACAGCAAGGAGGCTCCTCCGCTTGTCCAGGCGAGTGACATGGAAAAAAGCCAAGGGACAGATTCTATTGAAGAGGTAGATTGATGCCTCGGCGGCCGGTGGGGTGTGGGGAAGGGGAAAAGGGAACCACCAAGGCCATTTGAGCTTGAAAGGATGAAAAGCCTTTCTCCGCTTGGCAAACGTCTGACCTCCTCTATGTGATCTCCCTCCCACCCGAAGAAGAAGATCTGTGGAATGGGTTCTAGAAAACCCAGAGGGGCTGGTCTGGTGTGGGCTGGCAAGAGAAGGGAAGCCACCCCCCTCGGTCACCTCTTTTCCTCCCTCCTCCTTTTCCTCCTCCTCTTCCTCCTCCCTCCCCGTTAACAAAGCCCTGGTCATCTGAGGTGGAAATATTCCTGGGGTCCGGCCAGCAACTGCCTTAGCTCTAGTGGTCCAGCCCACCATTTGCGTCTCGGCTGGAAACCCTGAGTCCTGCAGACACAAACACCCAAGGTTTATGATCAGCGTCTGCCATTAAAAATACATTCCTGAAATCCTCCTCCCCCCGTGCTGTCTGCTCCGGGGCATAAAATATAGGAAAAAGGAATAGGCTGGCTGTAGAGAAAGAGTCACTCTGACCTAGGGCCAGAGCTTGGATCTGTCCCTGGAACCTCTGAGAACCTGGGTCTCCTCTTCTGAAAAGGGGAACTGCACTCTCCAGCTTACAGGATCTTTGTGAGGAGGAAGCGCAGAGGGGAGGGGACTTTTGACCTTGGCAAAAGGTCAGACGTTTGCCAAGTGGAGAAAGGCTTTTCATCCTTTCATCCTTTCAGGCCCCTCCCCTCCGCCCGCATGCAGAGCCTGACAGCAGCCTGATAGGCCCCCACTCCAGGTAGTGGGTCAGGGAGAGAACTCAGATTCTACAGAAAGATAAGCCTGGGTCTAGTTGATTCTCTCCTGCTGGCTCTGGGCTGTGTGCCTCTGGACCATTTACCTAACTTCTCTGTATTACAATCCCCACCTTTATGGTTATTGTCTTGGGCCTGCCAGCTTGCTTCAGTGACCTTATCTGTAAAATGGGGCAGTGCTGTCTGTTCATTACAAAGTTTAGGTGAGACTCAGCCCGACACAAGAGTGCTTTGCGAAGCCCTCACACTGTGCAAATACAAGATATTACTCAAGAGATTCTTTTAGATGTTTTGGCCAAGGGAGGAAAAATCTGTAAAACCTAGAAAACACTATTTGCTGCTGTTTCTAAGCCCAAAACGCTAGCACTTGCAAGTGTTCATCATGGTGGCACCCTAAACACATTATCTGTTGAACCCCTACTACGTGCCAGGTGCTGTGCCAGCCACTGGATACTGAGGGACCCACCCCTGATGCTGAGGGGACCCATTCCCCGGGCCACAGACACAAGGTGACAGATGATGCCAGCCAGCGAGTCAGCCAGAGCACAGAGCCAGACGCCCTGGGAGCACGGAGCCAGGCAGCTATGTTCAGGGAAGGCGACCCAGGAATGCCTGAGCTGATGACCAAGTAGGAGAAGTTCGAATTCCAGGCAGAAAGAAGAGCAGATGTGTCACAGTTCAGGTCCCCCCAGAGCACACCCTGAGATGAGAATTTGGGTGTGAAGGAATATTGGGGGGTGGGGGTGATCCCAGGAAGCTGGTGAGGGACTGGGGAAGTAAGACAGGCTGCTATCACAAAATAGCATAGACTGAGTGGCTCATAAACAACAGGAATTGAGTTCTCACAGTTCAGGAGGCCCAGAAGAGATCAGCCTGAGCCTGGTCAGTTCTCCAGGTTACAGACTGCGGACTTCTCCTTGTGTCCTCACCTGCTAAGGACAGAAAAGGGAAGCAAACTCCTTCAAAACTCTTAAGAGGGCACTGATCTCATCATGAGGGCGCCACCCTCATGGCCTAATCACCTCCTCAAGGCCCCACCTCCTAATCCCATCACAGAGGGAGTTAGAGTTTCAACATAAGAATATGAGGAGACACAACCATTCAGTCCAAAACAACGGGGGGGGGGGGGGGGAAGAGGAATGCATGCATTTAGGAACAAATGGGAGCACTGTAAAGACAACGGGGACACAATCCCCCTGGGAGCCCTCTGAGAGACCCTAAGGAGCACACCTCACAGTTGTCCCCTGGAAGCCCTTGGAAGCTGGGTATTTAGTCTCCAATTCCGGCTCCTCATTCATTGGTTGCAGGTGGCTCCTGAGGCATCCCCACCACTCCCCCCTGCCCCCACCCCATGGCTATCCCGCTTGGTAAGCAGGCACAGAGTCTTCCTGAGACCAGAGAAAGTCCTCAGGCAGAGACCGGCAAGTTCCTGAAGTCTGAAGCCATCTGAGATACGGAACTGTCCATCACAGAGGTGGGTGCCTGGGGGTGAATGGAGGGAATGAGGCCAGGGCATTGGCCGTGGCTGTAACAACATGCAAACATGGCAGTGCAGCCCAGGGTCCATTCAGGGACACCCCAAGCTGTGTACACCAGACTCCGGGGGGGGGGGCAGAAAGCACGAGAGGGACTGCAGAAGGTGTGTGGAACACCTGCGGAGTTTGAACTCTTTCCAGAAGTAACTGGGAGCCACAGGAGGGATTCGACAGAGACAGAGTGGCGTGGTCAGATCTGTGATTACACCGGCCACCCTGGCTGCCTTCTGGAAAAGAGACTGCCCCCGGAGAGACTAGAGCCATGAGACCAGGTAGGGGAGGGAAGAGAGTGCTGGAAGACTTGAACCCAGCGGGGAAAGAACATGTCCCCCACTCACCACCGTGCATACCTGAAGGAAGGCCTCTCTGGCCTCTCCCTCCCGGCACAGCCCCTCCCAGGTGCCAGGTGCTGTGCTGTGTTGGGAAGTCTGGGCCCCCACTTCAGTTCCCTTCCACACGGAGTCACAGAGGGTCCCGCGTGGACAGCCAGAGTTGGGGGCTGAGGGCTGGCCTGGCAGGAGGCTGACCTGCCAAAGACCTAAGACGCAGCACCAGCTGGGAACCCCCTTCTGCCCCTCCTCCCCGCCCCCTCCTATCAGATCAGGGCCTCCTGCACCTGCCCAGGGTCCCGCCTCCCTCCCTCTCTCCCAGGCGCCCCCTTGCGGAAGGATGAGAGCCCACCTTCTGCACGTGTGTTCCGGGAACCCCTCCGGGCTCTGGGGAGCCACCTGGCCATGCTGGTTCTTTCTTACGGTGAAAGTCCTGCCTTTCTTTTTATCCTTTAATAAGGTTACAGCAGGACTGGGGGAGGCAGATTGAGGCCTCAGGCTACATCTGCCCTTCATTTAAAACCACCCCGGCTCCTGCAAGACCGGAAAACAAGTCTCTGAGCCTCTCTTTTATAGTCTGTTAGATCCAAGTCCAGAGTCATTCTCGCCAACAGATTGTATCAGCCTGGAGCCCATTCGCCTCCAGAAACTGACTCTTGCAACTAAGCCGCTGCACACCAACTACCCCAACGCCTGCCCGTCCCTGGCTCCTGGGAGTGGCCCCAACTTCTGAGTGTCATTTAAGAAAATCTGGAAGCTTTTTCTCTCCTCCTGGAAGTTTCAGGTTTCCTCCACCGCCCCCAAAACCCTCCATCAGCCACGTCCTCCCAATCCTCCTGCTGTGTGCAGTTCCGGATTAGAAATGTGTTTTTATTTTCCACTAAAAATATATGGAGGGGGAGTTTATTGTTGTTCTTAATTACACTGGGTGATTTGACAAAGAGCGTCCGGACAAAGGCAATGGCACGTTTAAAGGGGAAACTCTGTCATTTACAACAGAATAAAGGAAAAAGTACGCCAGCCTCCAACTCCGCGGCGTGCGCGGAGGGAGCGCTTCCTCCCCTCTCCCGGAGCTATCGGGCCCTGACAGTCTTCCGCTGTTATTAATTTACCAGGCTGGGCCCAGACCCCAAGGCCAGGCCCGCCTGCGGGAGAGGCAGAGCTAAAAACAGATCCAGCCTCGGCGAGGGGCCGTGCGCATCTAATCGCTGGGCTTTCTCCTCGCCCTCCCCGCCGACTCCGCTGCGGAGGCAGGCGGCGTGGAGAGCAAAGGCGCGCTTTGATTTGGAGAGGAGGCAAAAGAGAAGGCCGTTTGCAGGTGTGGAGACGGAATCGTCCGGGCAACCGAGGGGAAAATGCCTCTGGGCAGCCACTAGTGCAGGTGCGCCTCCGTGCGCACGCGGCGAGGCGATGGAGGAGTTTGTGGGCGCAGTGAGGGCTGCGGCTTGCGGGAGCCCCGAAGTGGAGTGGGGTGTTACTAATTCATCCCCATGCCCAGGTCGCGAAGGGGCTGTGGCTGTGAGGTTTTTTGTTAGGAAAGTTAGCCACAGTTAATGGGTTTTCTTAGACCCTTTGTATATTTTATTGGGACCGGGATGGGGAGGGAGCATTCATTATGCACGTTTGGCTGAAAGTTGCCCAGATGCTCATTCATCTAGGCAACCCCTCAGCCTACATTTATTATTAATAATAATAGCTTACCATTTAGTGGCTTCCATTGTGGGCCAGGTGCTGCACTAAGCACTTTACCTTTGGTATCTGATTCAGGCCTCACAGCTTCCCTGTAAGACAGACATTATTGTCCCCATTTTATTGATAATAAAGCAGGCTCAAGAAAGGACAGTGACTCGCCCCAAAGCCCACAGCCTGTAAGAGCAGAGATTCAAAGCCAGACCTGTCTGACTCCCAAGTCCAAGCGCTTAACTAAAATCTCCAGCCTCCCTCTGGGGGGGGTCTCTAGCCAGGCCTTACGTTGGGTGCTAGAATAAATGTTTGATGAACGAAATGTTTCTGGAATGATGTATTACAGGTCCACCCTGAATGCATAAGTACTGAAACCTGGGTTCTGCCTTCACCTCTCGCCGGAAGACTCCTCCCGGACAGAGAGGACAGCAAAGAGCGCAGGGAGCTTCTCCAGCCTGACCAAGGAAAGGGCTGGCTGAGGGGAGACGGTCAGCAAAGATGGCCCCGGTTCTCTGCCTCTCCTGTGACTATGCGCATTGCAATGTGACTTGGCGGCTCCTCTCATCTTGAGACAGTGTCTGTGTCCCCATCCCTGATTCTGGGCTGCTTTTGTGCCTCACTCTGGTCAAAAGAATGCCAGGAAGTGATGTGTCAAACTCAGGCCTCAAAAGGCTTGTGGCTTCTGCTTTGGAACCCTGCCATTGGCATTTGACAGCCTCCCTTCACCGGAGACGTGGGTCTCAGTCACCCCTATGACCCTGAGCCACAGCTGTCCAACCATCACCCCTAATGAGGCCGCTGTAGCTCAGTCTACCTCAAGCCAACCTGGCGCCAGGCTGCAGACAAATACGTGCACCCAGCCAAGACCAGAAGTGCCCAAGGGCCCCACAGTGCTGACTGCACAATCATGAGCTTAGTAAATGTTGTTGCTTCAGGCACCAGGTTTTGGGGTGGCTTGTTACACACTGAAAGCTGACTGACACGAGGCTCATCTGTTTGCCTAGAGCTGAGAAGCCACCGGAAAGGTGGTCACAGCCCAAAACAACCCTGGTGCCCCCAGACCTGCCCGAGTCCAGGCTGCTAAATCAGGGATATTTCTGGACACCTAGTTTTGCCCATAGCCTAGTGTTTGTTTCTTTGCAACCCCTACTGGATCTAACGTTAAAGAAGGAAAATACCGCACACCAGGAGGCAGAGAACAGAGGCAATGATCTATCGGCAGATTCGGTGAGGAGAGCACATGATGCCGTGAGTTGAGTGTCCCAAGTCCCTCGAACACCCATACATGTCACAGTCTGTGCGACATTTGTTTTCAGCTGTGAGACGTGAACTTTTTGTAGCATGTACATACCCGAGAAGATGCTGTGTGGGGAAGCTTTGGGACCACAGGGAGGAGGAGAAGCGAGGCCAGAGACCCCACACACACTGTATGAGTATCCTGTGGTTGCTGTAACAAATTACCACAGTCCTGGTAGCTTAAAACAGAAACGTATTCTCTTACACTTCTGAGGCCAGACACCCAAAATCAACGTGTCTACAGGATTGGTTCTTTTCAGGGACTCTGCGGGAGGACCCCTTTCATGCCTCTTCCTAGCTTCTGGAGGCTCCTGGCAAGCCTTGAAGTCCTTTGGCTTGGGTTTCTGTGGGTCCTCTCTTGGTCTTAGACGAGCAGTAATTGGGGTTAGCACCCACCCTAAATCCAGAACGGCCTCATCTTAAGATCCTTAACTAATTATATTTGCAAAGATCCTATTTCCAAATAAGGTCACATTCTGAATTTCTGGGTGGACGTGAATGGGGGGTGGTGGAGGGGACACTCTTGCACCTGCTACATGCCCTTCATTGTTCCCGGAGCAGCAGCCTGCAGGGACATAGAGGAGCACTTCCCCCTCCTGGGCCACCCACATCCACTCTTGGGGTATGCTCCAGGGTTTGTCCTTGGCCAACACAAGCCTGAGATACTGGGAGTGCAGCCCCATCCCAGGTCCTCCCTTGTGGGACCACCACATTTAGTTTCAGAAGGTGGAATCCAAGTCATGCGCCTCCACCCCAGCCACGCAAACAGCAGAAATGGGGCTTACATATTAGCGCTCTTGTTTCTAGGGAAAATGGAAACCAAGATGAAAGCTGAAAACAGGGCTTTAGGTCCCCAAGTCCAAGAATGGCCTAGTGGGCCACCTCGAGGAGCCACAGGAAAAGCCTGCCTGCTCTCCAGGAAAGAAATACCCCAAAGCCTGCACGGTAACAATAGGCCCAGAGTCCAGCCCTCAGCCACACGCCATGTATCCATCCTCCCACTCAGTCTCCATCCTGTGCACACAGGCTGGGTGCCAGGACGTCGTTCCTGTCTTCCTAGAACACAAGCCCCAGCAGCAGAAGCACACAGGACCACTCGGGCTGGTGGAGGGCGGCCCAGGAGGGAGACAGAGACTTCCCATGGAGACGGCGCCTGAGCTGGGGTGCACAGGTCTGTGAGCGCACCAGCGGGCAGTGAGGGGACGGACGGAATAGCTTGTGCACCGGCATGGTAGGGCAGACGAGCTCAGTGCTCCAGAATGGCGAGTTCTTACAGCAGACGGTGGGAGCACTCCTGGGCAGAAGCAGGAGGCCACAGTGGGAAGGACGTTTCATACAAGCATCATCACAAATTGGACACCCAGTGATATGGGTGGTGGAGAGTGACAGTAAGCGGGCCCCACGCATGCCCTGTTCAGCCCCATCCCGGGGCCCTAGGAGGATGTGGACCTGGATGCAGTGGTGTGACCACACGGTAGGAGTCAGGTAACTAATTCCTTGGGGCAAACCCGACCCTGAGGAAGACATCTTTGGAAGACAGAAGCACCAACATTATGGCTTCTCAAGTGCTTCCCACTGGGCTCGTCTGCCTCCCAACCCAATACTGTGAGCACCCACCTTCAGGATGGAAAGCGGAGAGGACGGGGAGAGAAGTTGCTGGAAACCTCATCAGAGGGCATCTTGCCTCTGATTCTAACCATTCTTATCTCATCTTTTGACACTCTGTTTGGCCATCACCAGACTTCTTGTTGCCTGAAACAAAGCTCAGAAATCCTGAACTCGACCCACACATGACGTCCAACAGGCTTGCTCTGCTTGCCTTCTCCACCTTGACCTCTGCTCTGGGGCTTCTGTCTGCAAGGCCTGAGGCCTGCTTTCTTAGGAGGCTCTAAGATTAGCTAGGAAAGAAGATCCCACCCACCCTAAGGCAATAGCAGCTCCTGGAGAGATAAAAAACTTAGAGAAAAATCTGGAAGCCTTCTGCCCCACTCCCCAAGTTCTTTTTAACATTATACTTGCTTGAGATTAATAATGCCATACCCCAGTTGCCCGATCCTTGTTTGAGAAGGTTTGCCCCCACTCAGCATCGTTCCCTACAAGCTCCAGGACTCAGTTCAGCTCCAGATCTTGAAAACAAGCCCCGAACTAGTGATGTGCAAGTCAGCCACTTGCCAGGCCTGAAATGCAGGGCTTGGGGGACTCCTGGATGGAGGGGGACCCACAGTGGAGACAGGGCTCCTGGAGGCCCGTTAGAGCTGCACCAGCATGGGAGGATGATGAGGATGCCCTGATTTCTGTCACCACGGCCAGCCTTGGTGAGGAACACAGTAAATGGTCCCATCCGTCCAGTCTGATCTCCCCCTTTGCACATTCCAGACCCTCTGCCCAGCACCCCCTCTCTGCTTGAAAATCTCTCCCGTCAAGATGCAGCTCAGGGGTCACCTCCTCTGAGAAGCTGTCTTTCCTCCCCCAGACGCAGTTACCTGGCCCCTCCTTTGCATTCTCATGCCACACAGCCTCCTCTACAGGACTCAACACCATTTATGAGACTGGCTTTTACCGCCTCCACTCAAGGCTGTAGACTCCTTCCTACAGCGCCCAAGACTTACTCAACTGACTCATTGATGTGTCCCTGAGATTTGTCAGGGAGTCTTGCCCTTAGTAGGTGCTCAGCAAATCTGGGGAGAGTGGAAGGAAGGAAGGAAGGAAAAAGGGAAGGAAGGAAGGTGGGAAGGGAGGGAGGGAGGGAAAGGAGGGAGGTGGAGCAGGGAGAGGGAGGGCGGAAGGATAGATGCCTTCAGATGATAAGTATCTGTACTTGAAAAGGAAGGGCATAGGAGCTTGTGGATAAGGAAGAAGATGAGTTCTGCTGCTTGCACTCTTGTCAACATTTCATAGGAACCAATATCCCCCTCACTGCTGACGGGGCTTGTCAGCAGCAAGGAGATGCCCAAGGGCGCCCTGACACCTGCCTGCCAAGAGCATGGGTGTTGGTGAAGGCCCAGATCTCTGCAGGGTTGGCAGAGAGGTTATCTGAATATAAGGAGAGAAGTTTAGCCCTTGGAGGAGGTTCCCTTTGCCCCTCAGAAAGCAAGGAGTAAGCGGAGGGGGGTGCCCACTGGACAGAGTAGGCCACCTCCAGCTGCCTCTGTTCTCAGCAAAAGAACCCTTCCACACACTGGGCCTCCTCCAAGATTTTAAGGCCAGGGCCCGATGTCACCATGATAGGGGCTCCGCTCCCGCATCTACAGTCCCTGAGATCATGAGGGTAATGTCATGAAACAAAGATATGTCTGCCTTTCAGCAGCTTTCAGGGTAGCCTCCGCGTTTCTGCTGCCCACCTGTCAAACAGGGATCCACGAGGTGCTGCCTGATGCCCAGCTCTAAAAGGAACTGGGGCAATGGTTGCATTATGTCAAACCCCACCCCCAGGTTTTCTCCCAGATTAGGTCCCCTTCTGTCAGCATAGCAACCCACCTCCCCTGACAAGGTTCAAGGGCATAATGGGAGTGATCGGAGAGGGGAGCACATGCAAGCTCCATAAGCCCATGGTCACCCTCAGAGGATCCCTCTGCTGGCCTGGCCATCTCCTGTGGCTTCTTAGCACCCTGGAACTGGGGACACATCCCCACTCCTTGATTTTACTGGACCAAGGTAACCCGTTCAGGACCCCCTGCATAAAGAAGTACTAGAAATCTGGAGTTCAAGTTTCTCTAACACTTCTCCCTCCCTCCTGTCCCATAAATCAAGGCTTCACCTCTCGGCCACATGTACTCCCTGATTTATCAACAAGACCCAGGGAGAAGCCACACTCCCATGGTGTGTTAGAACACATTCCCCGTTGGCATGGAGGGTCCACAGAGTTCAGGTGTATCTCTGACTTACTGATCCAGGATATGGAGAAATTCCCTAGAAATAACCTCTGCTGAGATTTTAGGTGAAGCCTGGATGCTTTCCAGGGGCCCCTTAAATGACAAAGTCATACCAGGAGGAAAATTCTGAGGCTTGGCATCAGAAAATTAGAAGTCCGTCGCAGCAATAAACCGACCCCACCCCTGCAAGCACCCAGGGTTGCCACAGGCCAGGACATACCACAGTGGCTGAAGAGGCTTCTTGGATCAACTTTGGCGAGACATCCAAAGCTGATCTCTCATGCTGCTGCAGTCATCTGAGAGACCCTTCCTCCTGACACTGTGAGACCACCCCTCCCAGGGCTCGCTCTTCCGCATTTCACTCAAAGCCTACAGAAGATACCGGCTCACTAAGGAAGGGGCCCTGGAGCACATGCAGGATCCACGGCGAGTCTCTCTGACAGGCCAACACCAAGATTCTAGGGAGTATCCTCAAAGATATGGGGAAAACGGCAGGAAGCCTACTCTATGGCTGCACAACTTCTAAGACAAACTGGGCTTTCAGCAATCACCCCAGATGGTGGTGGCTGTCTCCAGCAAGGAAACAGGTCCGAGCCTGACCTGGAGAGCAAAAGCAGGTGGTAGGGCACTGGGGTCGTGGGATTCGCCCAGGGGTCAGATCCCCCTTGTGAGCAGGTGCTCAATGTAGCCTCCGCGTTTCTGCGTGAGTGAGCATCTGCCAGCCCTGCTCCCTCGGGCACCGGGGGCACAGGACATGACAGAGGACCACTCAGGGATGCAGGGCCAGGCCTCCTCTTCTCTTTCCACCAGAGACAGGGGCCTCAGGTCACTTCATCAACTGCTGTGTTACTGAAAAGTGCATGGGGTTCAGAACGCAGGGCCCCGAGGTAGGCCCCTGGGGAAAGCACGCGGGCTTTGTTCCCTTAGGTCAGTGGTTTTCAAACGCTGCTCTGAAGATTTCCTAAAGTGCCCGCCACCCAGACACGTGGCAGGGAGGGGAGTGTGGCTGGGCAGAACTGACAGCCCCCAGCCCCCTTCCATGCCACAGGTCACCTCACTTGTCTGCATTTTACACATTTGCACACGTGAGTGTGTCTGCGGGAGATTTTTGTTTCAAAACTGGATTCCACTACCTTAAAGTCTGGAAACCACTCTTTGAGACTTTCAAAGCAAAACAACGAGCTGTTTCTGGCTCTTTCTGTTCCTTGGGCATTAGGATTATATAATGACACTGTCATTTATTCTTTAATCTGAAAAAAGACTTTATGAAGGCTGAGCCATCGGGCCAGGCCGGGCAGGCTGTTCCAAACCCCGGACTAGACCCCACAGGCTGATTGACGCTCACGTGGTTATTTGGAAGTGAACAGACCCGCTGGGCAGTGGTGGCCCAGCTCTCCTGAGGAGCAAGGGCCATGCAAGCTTGGAGACGCATCTAACCTCGTGTGTGTGTGTGTGTGTGTGTGTGTGTGCGTGCGCGCGCGTGTGCGTGCGTGTGCACGCACGTGTGCAGAGCGGTGACAGGGGAGTTAGTACTGTAGGGCATCGATTTGGGTGTTCTCCCCCGCATGTCCCTGGGTGGTTCCTAAGCTCCAGCTCTCTGCATTTCAGGAATGTGCCTTTACAATTCGTGGAGCCAGTCCTGGTTTGGGAAAGAACCGGGACGGCCCCCTGTCCTCTGTCCCTGAGGGCCCACAAGACAGAACTAGGACCATCTGGAAAGTTACGGTGAGCCACCAAGTGTCAATGGAAGCAAGACTCTGTGGCAGTGGGGTTGTTGCGGAAGGCAGGCAGGGTTCATTTGCAGGGGTGAGTGGACTTGACCACCCTGGGCTCCTGATCAGGGCTCCACCCCCACCCTCGGCGCCTGGTTGGAGGCAGTGGCCAGGCTCAGGGCACACTGCTGACGGTTTGGTGAAGGGACTCGATGGGCTTGAGGGGACTCATGTCTCCTTTGGGGGGTGGAGGGTCTGACTCTCCAGCTCAGGCTCCTGCAGACGAGAGCTGGGGCTAGACCCCCCCCAGAGACAAAGAGGGGCGCACCACACGGGATGCCGGCAGAGAGAGCTTCCTACGGTGCTGTGGTGAGCCCAGTGCTGAAGAGACTGCCCAGCACCGAGCCCCAGGCCCTGGCTCCAGGCTCCAAAGCCCCGTCCAAGGCAGGCACTGGCTCTCCAAGAGCACCAGCCTTCAAGGGAAAATCCTGCAAGAGAGAGGAGGTGAGAATTTTGGCAGCACTGTTGTTGTGTGTGTATATATCCGTGTTTTCCAAAACACATGGGGTAACTGAGCCAGAATAAAAATAGACAGCAGCAAAGAACCGGGAGTGGTGCAGCCTCGCTTGCAGGTACGAGTGACTTCTCAGAAAATAGAAGGCGTGCTTCCCCAGGACAGACTGATGGAGGGAGGGACCGCACTGCCACACCAGGCCTCTGACTCTGGGGAAGCCACTCCCCTCCACGTGGAGGAATGGGGCCAAGGTGGATGCAAGACAAGAGAGGCCCTGCCCTCAGTCACCAAAGAACCTGTCCCCGCCCACCCAGGGCAGCATAGGCTGGATTCTGCCCTTCCCCGTGCAGGCAGGAGCCTCCTTTTCCTCCACGCACTGGTGATGTGGCCCTTTTGGGTCCTAGTCTAGAGACCCTTTGTTAAGTCAGAGACTACAGAAACAAGTCTTGGAATGGAGGGTTCCTGCTTGGAAATGTGGACTCTTGCCCAAGAGGAGTCCTGAGGAGTCCTGAGGAGCTATGACCTGAATCAGGATCAGTGTCAGCCTCAATCCTGGCTGACACCATTAGAAAAGATGGTCGCCAAGCAAACATGTTCTCATTCATTAACTGAGCCGACAAGTCCTCATGGGGAAGGAAGTAGAGGGAGTCATCCATCCATCTTTGAAATCCACTTACCAAAGGTCTGCTGTACCCCAGGTTCTGTGCTAGGCCTGGAGGGGGGCCTATGGTAAGAGACCAAATACCCAGTCCTTGCCCCTGGGGAGGAGAGGCAGGAGTCTACATCATTGGGTGGATATTGGTGCAATTATTCATCTAAAGAAGGAGCACTCTTGGGAGGGGAGAGATTGGGTCTTGTCATGGACACACTGAGTCCAAAGGGCCTATAGGATGTCAAACTAGAATGACCAGTGAGCCTTTAGAATTTGGGGTCTGGAGCAGGGCAGAGAGGACTGAGCCAGAGAGGCCTGTGGAAGTCATAAGCATAGCTGGTAGAGAGTCTCTGAGGTAGGTGAGTATCCCTGGGGGGAATATAGATAAAACACCAACACTCATGCAATAAAAGGGGAAGTAAAGAATCTGAGAAGGAGTGTCCCAAAAACCAAGAGGAAACCAGAGAGGGTTCTGAGGGGGGTCATCTGAGTCCATCAGTGCCAAGAGGTCAAGTAAGATAGACTCACTGGAGATCTTAATGAGAAGAATGTCAGGGTCATGTTGGGGGCATGGCCAAGTTCTGGCAGACTGAGCTATGAGTAGGGGAGGCCATGGAGGCTACAAAGATGAGGAGAGGCAAGAGGTAGGAGCTGGAGGGGAAAGTGGGGCCAAGGAAGGTTTATGATTCTGTTCTATTAGGATGGAAGGAGCAGTTGAGAAGAAGAGTAAGTTAAGAAGCAAGAGAGTCTAGAAAGAAAAGGATTATGAAGCCCAGGCAGGCAGGAACATGAAGTCGAGCCCGGGTAGACTGGCCCATAGTTAGGGAAGATGCTGTTTGCCCCATATCGGAAAGGAGGAAGGGAGAGACAGCTGGGGATGCTTCCAGATCTGCAAGCAGGTCTCATCTGTGGTCAGGAGGCATTTTTCAGGAAGACCTAGGACGGAGGAGGAAATGGAGGGCAGGTGACCTGCCCACAGTCACAGAGCTGGTAAGCCTCAGAGTCAGGATTCAAACCCAGATCCATGTGTCTCCAAAGTCTACGTTCTTAATCCCACAGGCCCAGTAAGAGGATAGAAGTAGCTTCATTTCCCCCTGAGTCCCTTTTCCGAGTTTCCTTTTAAAAGCTAGCTCTTGTTCAGGGAGAAGAGGAAGAAAGAAAAGCAAGGCCAGCTCTGTCATTCTGCTCTGGCTCTGGGGAGGGTATGAGCCCGGGGAATTAGTACAGCGTTTAGCACGTCCTTACAACAGGCTGGGAGTCTTCGGGGCCTTCCCCTTCAAATGATAAAGCAATTCATAAACACAAGACTTGCAGGGGAGAGCAATGAATCTCGGGGGCCCTGCTAATTAAAAAGCCCGTATTACATTACTTCCTCAAGGGCTCATCTTCTAATTTTTAGGATTATGGTACATTGATTAATTTATACAAGTTTTTAATCCCTCTGTGCTTAATGAAGTCCAGGAACATGGGAACAGGAGCATAATTGAGCTTCATATTATTTTATTAGGGAGAATTATGGCACACCGTGTCGTGGAGAAGTTTGGGGGGGCGGGGCAGGGCTCGAGCTGTTAACCAGTGGCTTTCCAAATGCCAGCAGAGACATTTTTTTGTGGGCAGGCACGGAGGGAGTTGTCTTTCTAAGCCCTGCTGTTCTGTGGCTCCTGATGGCCTGTAAGAAAAAGCACCCCGTCTTCGGTATGGGGTGCAGTGCCCACCATGCCACGGCCACCTTCTCGAATCTGTTCCCTCCCCCACCCGGCACCCTACCACCCACTTGCGCAAAACTGCCCCTGCCTCTGCCCCAAATGCCCTTCTCTTCTCATCTCTTGATTCACGCTCCAGTGCCATCTGGGGAGCCATCCTCGAACCAGTCCCCGCCCAGGCAGAATCCACCTGTAGCAGAAGGCCTTGCACCCCCCCGGGCTTCCCAGGTTTTTCACAGTCAAGAGAGCTTGGGCTGAAAGACCTCCTACATTTCCTGCAGGCCTAAGAGCCTGTGTCTTAGCCTTGGGAGCTCCCACCCCAAGGGAATTTACTTAGTTACTTAGAATGACTCGAAGGCTAGAACATTTCATAATAAACAAGGTGGCTGAGGAATGTGGTAGACAGGTTGGAAGAGACCTCCTCCCCAGGGCCACGTCTCCCTGTCACTGAGGGTTTGCAAAAGACCTGAACCAGGGACCTGCGGACTTGGGCTCCATCCCTGGCTCTGCCTCTAAGTCTCTATGTGATCTTGGGTGAGTTCCCTTCTCTGGGCCTCAATCTCCCCAGTTGTGAACTCAGGCAAGGGACCTACGTCTGGCTCCTGGGGCCCTCTTCTGCACAAATATTCCAGAATTCCAGAACTCCCCACAAATCTGCAGGATTCTGGTCCAGGGGCCTGGAGTTTGGATCCCACACCCTCTAGAGGCCAGAACTGGAGTTGCAGGTGTGAATCCAATGGAGAAGGTGGCCAGGTTTTCCCTCCAAGTCTGGAAGATTCCAGGACAAATCCTTCACCCCAGGGGACTGGCCCATCTCTGGTTCCCAAGGAAGCAGAGCCCAGAATCTGCGTTGCATCTTGATTCTTGCTCCATCCATCAACTCATCCCTCCTGAAAAGACGCAAAGCTCTCTTCTTGTCTCCCACTCCTCCCCATGGAAAGAAAGGAAAGTCCATCAAACTGGAGGGAAAGTAAAGGGAATTTTCTGGAACTCTTGATGCCCCTAAAATCACAGCCCCAAAGAAGCTCATTGTTCATCAGGGAGAATGAGAGTGGAGATGGTGGCCCGGCATCTCTCTCAACCCTTCTCCAAGCAAACAGTGCTACCCCAATAGAAGTGTCTCCAGGGGATTTTTTTTTTTTCAAGGAAACTGATCACCGCCTAAAATTATTCTGCCATGGAATAGGCAAAAAAGGGAATCTGTGCTTGAGGAAGAATCCAAATCCTGGACCATGATTCAAGGTCATATAGTTCTACACATTTGTTGTGCAGACAAGGAACTGAGGTGGTGAGACTGAGGTTCCTGACCCCCACCCAATCCCATGCTAGACCCCCAAATCCCTGCTACCTCCCACTTCAGGGAAGTTTCTAAACAGGGACCTTGAGATAAATCAGGCCTCCATCCACAGCATCCTGTGTCCAAAGTGAAGCAAAAGTGCCCAGCAAAAGGCTGGAGGGAGCATTTGTCCAAATGACCATGTTACAATCAGGGGTTCAAAGTCCCCCAGGGTTCACAAACGCATTCCAGGGTTTCCTCTCGTTTTAACGATAAAACTGCCTGTTTCCATTCTATTGTTTAAAAATAATAAACAGAATTATCCGTGTAATGTTTTCCTTTTCTTTAAAGCAGAATGGTTCAAGAGCCTTCCAGGGCTGGCCAAGGGAGCCTACGCAGGGGTTGGCGGGGGTCAGCCGGCCGCGGGGCTCAAAGCTCAAACACTGGGTCCTTTCACCATGGGATATGGACATACATACACAGGGAGCTTAAAGTGATGATGATCCTGCAAATTCCTCTGCATACGATCTCACCCAGACCTAGAAATCTCATTCGTCTGCACAAAATTCTAAAGGAGCACATCAAGATGCCCCCACAGCTTCAAGTCACTTTCTAAAGAGAAAAGAGTAACTGTTCTGTCCGACTGATGCTTTATTATAAATGGAAAACATCTATGACCCATGACGTGTTATTAGTGGGGACTGGCTCACAAAGTGACCTGAAACCCTCTCTCTTAGGTCATTTGGAAGCAAAACACTACATTTACTTCTAAAAGAACAGTTTTA
The DNA here is from genome assembly GCF_964656455.1 of Halichoerus grypus. NCBI lineage: Eukaryota > Metazoa > Chordata > Mammalia > Carnivora > Phocidae > Halichoerus > Halichoerus grypus. Next base: position 19,190,787 of record NC_135726.1, on the reverse strand, counting down.
ATTTTAAGTAAAATTTCAGACATGCTGAATGTCAGGTCGTGAAAGCAATGTACGTCTGTTTCTGCTGCTGTAATATATAGTCACATTTTGGATCCCATTAAATATACATTTGGTCCCAAATCCAAACATGATGTCAAATGTCAGTTTTTAATCTACATGCCAAAAAATCATGGTTTTTCAATACTTCATGAAGCATCATTTGTCACTTATTAATTGGAGAAAGGTCAAAATTTGCCTGTTTCCATATCATAAATATTATTTACAATTTTATTTAAAATGGTTTTTAAGTCCAATGTTGTTAACGTACTGATTTAATGTCATTTCTTACTGAAAATTACATTTTTAGCTTTTACCACATGAAAATGTTGTTTTTAAAAATTCAAAAGGGGTTTTTTAAGTACATGACTGTGAAAAAAAATCTTCAAGCCATCAAATGAAGTGCAGGTCTGATGAACTCACCTCCAACCACCTACAGGTAAAACCACAAAGCTGGATTCTATAAACGCGGGGTACACGGGCCTGAAATGTACATGGCAGATGGTGAAATCATCTGTTGCCCACTGGGTGGGCCCTGCCCAGGAAATGCAGAAGGAGAGGGAAGGGCTTCTTCCCTTGGGAGAGCTAAAGGCAATGTGTAGGGAGTCTGGGACCCCACGTCCTGACCAGAGACTTCAACTGTTGGATGCCTTCATCTGCAACCTCACTAAGTCTCTACAACATTCACCTGCCTGGCTGGTAGGAGCCCAACCTGACAGAGCCTTTAAAGCACTAAAAACCTGGAGCCAATCACTATACATCTAGGACTCTTTCCTACGGAAATGACCAGGTGCAGACAAAGCTTTAGGCACAAAGATAGTCACTGCAAGATTTTGATAATACTACCAAAATCCAAAAAGAATCTAAATTCCAAAAGGGGATCACTTAAGTACATCATTGGTGCAAGCATTCATCAGAATAGAGCAGAGTTTGTGTAGTGTGTAAGCCAAGTGCACCCCCATTCACACTGCCAATTACAGAATCCAAGAGCCTGTGAGCACCTTGTTTACCAATGTTTATTTTATAAGGTAAAATGCATAGGGCATGATGTTTTGAAAGGATAGGCTCAAAAGTCCATATTAAATTTGACACGGTGATTAAGAGCACAAACTGCTGGGTGACCAGAGCCCATGATGTCTGAGCTCCCCTCATCTATAAAATGGAGCTAAGCAGCGTCATTGGGAGAATTAAATGAGATAAAAATATGTAAAATGTTTAAGAAAAGCCTTGGTTTCTGCTGCTATTAATGCTTCCTTGTGGCATTGTTATTGTTATTATCCTGCTTTGATCACTTTTATTATGATAACTAGATCTTTTCAGCCTATGCTGTGAATAGGTGTTCTCTCTGGTTCCTGAGAATCAGGACAATTTTCACTTTCTGCCTCATGCTCTTAGGTAATTTCCTAACTCTTTCTTTTTACAAGGGACACATTTACTTCTAGAACCAGAAAAAATAAATAAATTTTAAATAAAAGGAGAAAGTAAGTTATTTCCCACAGAAAGCTCCCAACCCTGCCTGGTCTTAGTGGAGGGCTGGTGCTCAATTTGTGACTTGGGTGCTTTGAGATCTCGGTTGGAATGATCCCATTTTACAGATGAGAAAACTGGGATACAGAAAAGTGACCACACTTTGGTCCAAGGTTGCTCAGCCCATTAGTGATGCAGCTGATACCGGAACACAGGACTCCTGACTCCCCAGCTACATGAAGATGAGTTCAAAGTCCTGCTTCCTCTGTAGGTAGTGGGATTCCCATCACCAGAAGCAATCAGAGGCCGATGCTCACCTCTCAGAACAGCTACGGAAAAGATTCCTTCAACGTGAATGAAGTGACCTCTCAAGATTTCTCTAGTACTATGATTCTATAATATAATTCTAGATATACCAGACTTTAAAAAAGCCAATCATGAGGACAGTGCCTTCCGACAAACATGTAGAAGTTCAGAAGAGAAGAAAAAGATCTCATTTATATAAAGTGGAGGGAAAAAAAGGACAGAACTATAATAGTGGCGGAGATAAACAAACCTTCACAATGTGGAAAGCTCTGAAGGATGATTAAATTTTGTGCTTCCTGTCCCACCCCCTTCCCTTCAATAGCCGTGTGTGCGAGTGTGTGTGTGTGTGTAAAGAATACTCAACATGAGATCTACCCTCTTAACAAATTTTTAAGCATACAATATATTGCTGTTGACTATGGGTACGATGTTGTACAGTAGATCTCGAGAGCTTATTCATCCTGCTACACTGAAATAGCACTGTTCACAATAGCCAAGATGTGGAAACTGCATAAATGTCCCTGGATTGTTAGTAGAGTGCATAATTTTTAAGGAAATGTTAAGTTGCACCCTCATCTCTTCAGAACTTCGGGGGTAGGAATGGCTGCCGGCTACTTTACAGGGAGGGTCTCTCTTCGTGGTCACATAAAGCAACATAAGCAGAGATTTATCATTCCTAATTTTCAGATGAGGAAAGGAGCTCAGAGCAGTCAAAGAGCTTGCCTCAGGTCAAAAGGATTTGGATCTCCAGCTATCATATGGCCCACTCCATGGCCATGCCAAGGAGCAGCCAGAGGGCCAAGGGACCGCCTCCAAGGATGTGGCCCCTTTATCTGAGAGAGGCCAGACACCACTCAAATCCAGTCCTCTTCAAACATGCCTTGGCTTTCTAGGCCACCTAATCCCCCTGATACTTGTGTGGGCAAATGGAGGCATCTGGTCCCAGGAAATTACAACAGAAACTATCGACAACTCCCTGCCTCCTGGTCTTCTGGGAGCAAAAGAGACAAGAAAAGAAGGACCATTTGAGAAAGAGGCTCTCAGCCCTGGAGGCCTGGAGCAGGGTTTCATGAGTGTGACCAGGGAGGTGATTTTAGGTAGACACAGACACATCATCAAATTACATGGAATCACACAAGAAAGAAGATATCTATCTCCTCTTGTGAAGTCTCTTTTATTTTCTGTTCACTTTAAATATATTACGAAATATTTATGATAATCAAAAAGGTATATGAAATACTGCCACAGTCACTCAGGTACCTACTATTCTGCTTAAGAAATCGAACCTTATTAATATAGCTTAAGTCCCCAGAACTCCCTCCCCATTACACAACTCTGACCTTACCTCCACCCCCAAGATGGAACTGCTATCCTGAACTTGGTGATTACCATTCCCATGCATTTCTTCATATGTTACTGTATACACTTGTGGCCTCAAGCAATATGTTTTTCTTGGGGTTCTCCAGAGAAACAAAACCAAGAGGATACATATTATAGAAAGAGATTTATTTTGAAGAATTGGCTCATGTGATCATGCAAGCTGGAGGGCCTACAAAACCAGTGGTATAGTTCTAGTCCAAACCTGAAGGCCTAAGAACCAGAGAAGCCAATGGTATTCCCAGTTCAAGTCCAAAGGTCCAAGACCCAGGAGTATTGCTATCCAAGGGCAGGAAAAAAAATGGATGTGTCAGCTCAAACAGAGAGAGCAAATTACCCTTCCTCTGCCCTTCTGTTCTATCCAGAACAATGGATTAGATGATGCCCACCCACACTGACGAGGGTCTTTCTTTACTAGGTCTACCCATTCAACTGCTAATCTCTTCTGGAAACACCCCCACAGTCACACCCAGAAATAATGTTATACCAGCTATTTGGGCATCCCTTAGGCCAGTGAGGCTGACACATAAAATGAACCATCACACACTATTTGGTAGTCTTTTGTAGGTTTTTTAAGAACTGTAAGTGGTATCATACATACATTTTCTTCTGCAACTTTTTTTTCCCACTTAACCTCCAATTGACAGGATTCATCCACCTTGATCTATGTCACTCTAGCAGATTCATTCTCATTTCTGAGGCCAAATCCAGTTGGCCACCTGTTTTTGTAAGCAACGTTATTGGAACACATCCACGCTTGTTCACTTAAGTATTGTCTGTGATTGCATGACCACCAAAATGGCAGAACTGAATAGTTAATGATAGAGACTGCATGGCCTGCAAAGTCTAAAATACTTTCTCTCTGGCCCTTTACAGAAAAGCTTTCTTGACCCCTACCGTAGAGTATTCCATTATGAATATTATTCAGTTCATTCATTCATTCTTCTATTGATGGATGTGGAGGTGTTTCTATTTGATGTCATTACAGACTGTGGTCATGAACTTTCTCACACACATCTGTGAAGTCACGTGAGAGTTTCTCTAGGGTTTATGTCTATAGATGGAAGCACTGAGTTTTAGGGTTTATGCCTGTTAAACTTGTAGAAATTTAATTTTTTTTTCCTAATTGATTTTACCAATTTACACTCCCAACAAGAATGTAAAATAGTTCTGTGGCACCAAATTCTCACCCACATTTGGTACTGTGGCACGTTGTGTTGGTGGTGGTAGTCTGATGAGTACGAAATATTATCTTAGGACAGTTTTCATTTGCATTCTTCCTGATCACTTGTGAGGCAGACCCATATTTGTTCATTAGCCATTTGTGCTCTTCTGTCACTTGCCCATTCATACCTTTTGCCCACTTTCCCATGATGGTGTCTGTCTTCTTCTAGTTGATTTATGTCCATTCTTTCCATGTTCTGGATACTGATCTTTGTTGGTAATATTGCTAGTATCTTCTCCCAGACAATTGACTCTTTACTTTCAAGAGTGTCTTTTGATAACAGAGGTTTAAAATAAATATTTAGGAACAAAAATTACTGATCTTTTTATGTACTTCTTTGTACTTCTTTGTCTTGGGTAAGCATATATGAATGTTCAACTTCAGGCAATAAAGACAAAATGTTTTCCAAAGTCTTTACGCCACTGAGGCAATGTCTCTGAAATCCGGTGGACCCAGATTCACTCCAATACTAGGTATTTTCATCCTTTTAATTTGTGCCAATTGAGTGGATGAAAATGATCTCACTGTGACCTTAATTTGCATTTCCCAGACCACAGATGTTAAAGAAATGTTAAACACCTCTTTGTGTGTTTACTGGCCTTCTATACAGTCTTATATGCCAAATGTTGATTCACATCTTTAATTTGGTTTTTGGAGTTTTCTTTTTGATCTATAAGATCTATTTTATATTCTTAATACTAATCCATTTCAGGCTGTGCATATTGTAAATATCTCCCCCCAGTTTATAACTTGTCTTTTCATTTGTTTTAAGGTGTCAAGTCAAATTTACCAATCTTTTCTATAATCAATGCATTTTGTATCTTGTTAAGAAATCTTTCCCTACCCCTAAGGTTATCTAAGATGAACTCTCGCATATGTACAACAGGAGACTATACAAAACTGTTCTTAACAGCATGGTTCATAACAGCAAACAACCAAATGCCCATCACTGGGAGAGTGTATAAATAAACTGGTATACTCACACATGGAATATTATAAAACAGTCAAACAAATTAACTACAGTGAAACATAATAATATGAAAAATCTTGGCAATATAATATAAAGTGAATAAAGTCATTCTCAGAAGATCAAAAACCCCATGACACCTTTTTTATAAAGTTAAAAACACTTAAATTAAAAACATACAGTTTTAGGGAATTTTAAGTAGACTGAAACTGTATAAAAAGAAAATAAACAGAATAATGAGTATTTGGTGCAGAATGATCGTTTCCTTGTGCTGCAGAGTCAAAGGGTTGGGATGTAGGGAGACCGCACAGTTAGATACAGAATATTATCTCAAGGCCCTAGTTTTTGTTTTAGATGGTGTGTTCATAAGTGCTCCCTGCATTATTAATAATAGCTGACTATAACAAATAAAAGCAAGCCAAAATAATGGTGAGAGTATGCCACAAACCAAGGATTATAATCAACTGCAATAATTATAATTAGTTATAATTATAATTAATTGCAATTCTGTGCACCTAAAATTAAAAAATAAAAACTATTTCCTCACTGAAGTCATGAAGATATCCTTCTAAATTTTCATCTAAAGATTTTCTTAGTTTTGCCTCTTAGGTGTTTAATTCACCTGGAATTCATTTTTGTGTATGAGTTAGCAAGCTGATTGTTTTCCATATATATAATTAATTGTCCCCACACTATTCATTAATCTGTTATGTCATCTCTGTCACTAAGAGGCTTGGGTAGGTGTGTGCCTGGCTTCTCCATTCTGTTCTGTTTTTGTCTATTCCCACAATAATATTACACCTTCTTAATAACTATACCTTTATAATAAGTCTTAGTGCCTGACAGAGTGATTCTACACCTTATTCTTCTCCAAAAGTGCCCTACCTATTCTTAGCCCTTTGTTATTCTATATCCAATTTAGAATAAGCCTATGATGCTCCACAAATAACTTGGTCAGATTTTCATTGGAATTACATTAAATTTATAAACCAATTTGGGAAGAACCAGCATCTTCTATTTTATTTTTTTCTTTTAAGAACCAACATCTTTTAAATATAGAGTTTACATATCCTTGGATATGGTATATCTCTGTATTTATTTAGGTTGTCTTTTAGTGTTATAATTCTCGTTCACACAAATCATATATAGCGTGCATTATATTTATTCCTAAGCATGTTACTTTTGTGCTGCTATTATAAACAGTATTTTTAATGGCTTGTTGCTGATGTACAGAATACAACCGATTTATGTAAATGGATCTTATATCCAGCAAACTTAATGAACTCTCTTATTAATTCTAATTATTATCTTTAGAATCTCTCTGGTTTTCTTTGTAGATAATCATAATTGTCCATGAAGAATGGCAGTTTTATTTCTTCTTTACAGTCCTTATGCTTCCTGTTATATATACTTCCTGTACTATGCTGTCCAAAACTGCCAATGTAATATTGAAAAGAAAAGGTAAAAATAGACATCCTTGGGGTGCCTGGGTGGCTCAGTCGTTAAGCATCTGCCTTCGGCTCAGGTCATGATCCCAGGGTCCTGGGATCGAGCCCCACATCGGGCTCCCTGCTCAGCGGGAAGCCTGCTTCTCCCTCTCCCACTCCCTCTGCTTGTGTTCCCTCTCTCGCTATGTCTCTCTCTGTCAAATAAATAAAATCTTAAAAAAAAAAAATAAACATCCTTGTCTCCTTCTCAATTTTAAGAGAAATGTATATCTCCTCATTAAGTATGAGGGGTTTTTAATAGATTTTTGGACATACACCCTTTGTCAGGTTAAGGAAGTTTCCCATCACAAGGGTTGTACAGTACAGAAGGTAGCATGTGTGTACATCCCAATTTGCCAAATGTATACCTGTCATCCCAGGATAATTATTAACAGTGCCCCTTTCATCTTCTAAAGGGTTTTAATTTGGACAATAAATTATATGCTCCCTCTAATAGAAGGGTGATGTTACATGGCAACGATAGTGAGGCAATTTGATCTATGATTATGAGATGAATACGAGGACCTTGGAGGTTTTTGTCCGCCTAGAGGCTCCAGGATGTTTTCTGCCTCACTGGGAAATTTCCAACCTCAAGTAACAAAGCAATAACTACCTGCTCCTTCCCTCTGCAAATTCCTGAGGAGAAATGCTCCAGAGACAACTGCACTATTGCCCGAGTTGTCATAAGAGAAGCAAGAAACACACACAAAATGAAGTAATTATCTTATCAAAAACCCAGCACAATCGGCAATCTGAGAATGAAGCTGACAACAACCTGGCTTGTCACATGTTCTATTTTGTCACTTACATCCCTAATATAAATGCAAAAATGTGAAAACCAAGGGCGAGATTGAATGGCAATGGATCCATTCTGACGCTGGGCATGAGCCACTTATTGAAGACATAAATTATAGTGCTGTCACCGTCTCCCTTCCTATTTGCAAATAAATGTTGTCATCTAATTGTACAAGACTTGGAGATTGTTTAACAAATTTCTCCGAGGAAGGGCTCGCAGCAGCTTGGATTCCCTGGACACCCAGATTCTATCTCTCTACTCTGGTCGTCTCTCTGCATGTGGCTCTTTTGTTTTGCATGACAGGCACTGTTATCCCCTCTTCTCAGCCTTTCATGGAGATAAAGCTACAAAGATCTGACGTGTTTCTTGACTGATTCCATTAAAGAATCATTAAGGATGAGAGATGGAGAGAGCCAGGCTCTAGGACAAGTAGTGAAGGGAGGGTCTTTCTTGACACAAGAGGGATCACTAAGCACAATCACCAAGGATGGGGGCTCTACAGCAGAGAACCTGTTCTTCCCCACTTTATCATACCAGAAAAAGAAGAAAGAACGCAAAGACAAAGGGCAAAGGCTGAGAACGAGGCCTGGAGTTCCTGGGACACTTGGTTGGGGGTGGGAGGTTCCGAGTCTGTAGATGCCCCCATTTGCTACCTGTGCACAGGAGACTTCAGGAGTGACAGGACAAGTGATAAGGGCAGAGCCGCAGCGACGCTGGCTGGGTCCAGCTCATGCATTTATTCATTACCCCACAATGAACTATTGAGCCCTGGCTAGTTTGGATTCTCCCAGGAGCAGACCCTCAGATAAGAATGCAAGTGCTAGCAGTCTGTTTGGGAGATAAAGGAAACACCTGAAGAGGAGTTTGAAATTGGTTAGAAAAAGGAGCATGGCCAAGAAGAATGCATTATCAAGCTTCCCCTTTGGTGACCTCTCAGATTCAGTGGGTAGCCTGTGCCTCAGACTTACCCCAGCAGAGAGGGGAAAGAGCTGGGGTATTTACACACTCTGGCATTACTTGAAGGCTACTTTTCCAGGGGTGTTAATTTCCCCATTTCTGCTCTTCCAGACAAAGGTCTACTCTGTCCCACCCCTTCAGGGGACAAAGAGAAGGCTTCAGCACCCTCAGAGAGTCCTCAGGCAAAGAAATGTAGACACTGGCAGTAGGAAAACAGGCCAAGTGACTTTAAAATGGTAAGGGTCAGGAGACAGGGACAGGGCACCAAGGTCTGCTACCAGCTCCTACTATTGCCAAGAACTGTGTTACATGCCCTGGCTATAACCACGGACAAGTGAGAGAGGGTCTCCGATCGTGTGAAGCTTGCTGGAGACAAACGGCGGGCTACGTGTCACTGCACCTCATCTTTCCTCTTCCCGGGACAGACAAGAGGCTGCCACAAACCTAAACCTTGCATGTGTGTCCTGCAGTCACCCCAACATTGCCTGAGTCTTGCACTTCTGCCCTGTCCTATGTCTTCATTTCCATCCCTCCCTCTCTCAGTCCCTCTCACCCAGACTCTGAAATGTCCCTCTTCCCCTCATCCACATTATCTCATAATAACACTGATATTACAGTTGCATCAAAAATACTAAAATACCTAGGAATAAATTGAACCAAGAAGATGAAAGACCTATATATTGAAAACTATACATATAAATGGATACTCCATGCTCATGGATTGGAAGAATTAATACTGTTGAAATGAACATGCTAACCAAAGCAATATATAGATTCAATGCATTCCTGATCAAAATTCCAAAGGCACTTTCCACAGATACAGAACAAAAAGTCCTAAAATCTTATAAAACCATAAAAGACTGTGGATAGCCCAAGCAATCTTGAAAAAGAAGAACAGGGCGCCTGGGTGGCTCAGATGGTTAAGCGTCTGCCTTCGGCTCAGGTCATGATCTCAGGGTCCTGGGATCGAGTCCCGCATCGGGCTTCCTGCTCCTTGGGAGCCTGCTTCTCCCTCTGCCTCTCTCTCTCTCTCTGTCTCTCATGAATAAAATAAAATAAAATCTTTAAAAAAAAAAAAAAAAAGAAAAAGAAGAACAAAGCTGGAGGCATCACACTCTCTGGTTTCAAACAATATTAAAAAGCTATAGTAAATAAAACGGTATGGTATTGGCATAAAAACACATAGATCAGTGAACAGAATAGAGAGCCCAGAACTAAAACCACATATACAGGGGTCAATTAATTTATGACAAATGAGCCAAGAGTATACAATGGGGAAAGGACAGTCTCTTCAATAAATGGTACTGGGAAAACTGGAGAGCCAAATGCAAAAGAATGAAATTGGACCACTAACTTACACCGTACACAAAAATTAACTCAAAATGGATTACAAACCTGAATGTAAGACCTGAAACTGTAAAACTTCTAGAAGAAAAGAAGCAGTAAGCTCTTTGACACTGGTCTTGGTGATGGTGTTTTGAATCTCACACCAAAAGCAAAAGCAACAAAAGCAAAAATAAGCAAGTGGGACTAGAGCAAACCAAAAAGGTTCTGCACAAAAATAAATAAATAAATAAATAAATAAATAAATAAATAAATAAATAAAAAGGTTTCTGCACAGCAAAGGAATCCACTAACAAAATGAAAAGACAACCTACTGAATAGGAGAAAATATTTGCAAATCATATATTTGATAAGGGACTGATACGCAAAATATATTAAGAACTTATACAAGTCAATAGGAAAAAAAAATCCAAATAAAAATGGGCAGAAGACCTGAGTAGACATTTTTTTTCAAAGACATACAGGTACATGAAAAGATTCTCTACATCATTAATCATCAGGGAAAGGCAAATCAAAACCACAATGAGATATACCTGTTACAGTGGCTATTATCAAAAAGACTAGAAATAACAAGGGCTGGAGAGGATGTGGACAAAAGGGAGCCCTTGCGCACTGTTGGTGGGAACATAAATTGGTACAGCCACTGTGGAAAACAGTATGGAAATTCTTCAACACTGTAAAAATAGAAGTACCGTATGATCCAGCAATTCCACTTCTGGGCATTTATCTGAAGAAAATGGAAACACTAACTCGAAAAGATATATGCACCCTAATATTCGTCATAGCATTATTTACAGTAGCCAAGATACAGAAACAACCCAAGTGTCCATCAGTGGATGAATAGATAAATTGTGACATATATACACAACAGAATACTATTCAATCATCAAAAAGAATGAAATCTTGCTCTTTGCAAAAACACAGATGAATCTCAAGGGCCTAGTGCTAAGTGAAATAAGTCAGACAGAGAAAGACAAATACCATATGATCTCTCTCATATGGAATCTAAAATAAAAAATTTTTAATTTAAAAAAAAAAACCCAACCTCACAGATACAAAGGCAGTTGCCAGAGGTGAAAGTAGAGAGGCGAGAGAAATGGGTAAACTGTTTTGGGTTTGTTTTTGTTTTTTTTTTTTTTAATTTAAAGTAAATAGATAAATAAATAAGTAACAGTAATGAATGATACCATTTATTGAGGACATACTATATGCTAGTCAGTAGACTAACTTATGGTTATTATCTCATTTAAATCCTCTAAACAACTATAGTCTCATGCTCATGCTCCTAACACTGCTCCTATCTCATTCCACCTGCCAGATGGGGCCTCCTTGGAAAATGGCATGATCCAAATCAAGTGCAAGGTGCCCCAGGCCCACTGGTCACTCCCTTAAACTGGGTGAGCCAGGCAGTGTTTACCGGGCCTGTCAAGCACGGCCTCTGTGGTCTCCTGCAGCTGGAGTCCCAGCATGGCCTGCGTCCTCCAGAAGGCCCCCTCTGCTCCATTCCAGTGCCTAGCCCCACCTCCTAAGAGTAGACCATGCCCTGCATCCCCCGTGTTAGGATCCCCAGGGGCAGGAGAATGGACAAAATGGCTTCTGCAGTCCTTGTTAGTTGCTTTAGACAGATGTCACATTTTGCCTCCCTTTCCCTAGGCTTCTATCTTTGCAGCCTGAAAATGGGGAACGGGACTGAATCAGTAGTCTTCAAACTCTACTCCCATAAGTCATGATTCCACTTCTCATGGATTAATGCATTACCTTGTCTCTGATGATGTATTTTCCTGGTGCTTTCTAGACACAGTGCCCTGATGATAAGGGGATAGTTTTCATGGTAGGGATCCAGGCACAGCGGCAAGGAGGTAGGAGACTATTGGAGGGAAGGTAGGAGAGGGGGGGTACATTTGGGTGACCCCCTTGTCTGCTGATGCAGCAAAAGAGCTCAGAGTCAGAGCCTGGGAAATTCAGGGTCAATGACAATGAAAGGAAAGATAATCACTCTCTACTGGGAAAAAAGCAGCAAAGGAGGGCCGACCTGCTTATCTTGCATTCTGGCAGAAGCGCAGACCACCAACTCAGATACTTCAAAAGACCCCTGGCTGCGCTCCCCAGCCCCTCCCTGGAGGTTCCTGCAGAAAGAACATCATAATACAGCTCCTCATTTTCTTCTGCACTTTTGAAGTCAAAGTGTGGTCTGATTAATTAGATGTTAGTGGGGGCCCGGGGACACTGGAATCCAAACTCAATAAATTTCATCTCTGAAAGACAAAGAGGTCAAGAGCATATTAAACTTGGGCACCCACTGAGCTCCGCCAGGGCATTTATTCAGCCGGGCTCCTTATAGTTTAGGCAGAGAGAGCGTCAGGTGGCTTTTGGAGGCTGGCTGGGTGCAGAGGCAGGCCTGGAAGGGCGCCCATCTTACATGGTGGAAAAGAGGGGGGAAAGTCATTCCAGTGTTTTCAATATAAATAGCTTGGTCCCACCGTCAGCATTTGAAATTTCTGCCAATATCCGACTCCTTTCAAGAGACTAGCCCGGTAAACAGCCTGGCCCTTCCTTTCGTTTCCTGCTGAAATCAAACCCACCAGCTCATCTGTCTCTGTGGGGGAGGCCAGCACCGAGCAGAGCCCACTCTGAGCTGCTCCGAGCCCCCGGGGCCGGAAGCTGCCTCTTGCCACAGTCTGCTGTTTCTCCAAGGTATCTCTGGGCCACAGCCACAGAACTGGACGTTCTTCTGCCTCAACTCCATCTCCCCATTTCTTTGGCCTCTATAACAAGGAAACCTAAACACACCCCTCCCCAGCTCAGTGGCTGCTGGACCCATGGCTTTGGGAAACCCAACTCCCACCAAATGTCCCCACGGCAAGAGACCTTGGTCCCAGCAGGAAAGTGTGGCAAGGGTGCAGGTCCAGGAGCCGGGCAGCGAGCTCCATCATCTTGGTCCCTCTACTTCTCAATGTCCACGCTCAGGGCATTTCTTCAGGCCTCTCCTACCTCCCTTCAGGAGTGAGCACTGCCTGCTGTCTTTGCTGGGGTTCCGATCCACATTCGGCCAACCTTGTGAAATGCCACGGACAACTTTCTCCACACTTTCAGCTACAAGTTTGTAATAAAACATGCAGAGTTTGAGGCTAAATTCTTAAGGGTGCGTTTTGAAATATCCCTGTTGCTTTGCTTTGTTTTGTTTGTTTTCTTCTTTCCTTTAGTGTGTTTTGATTGGGGAGCGAAGGTGTTAGTCACGCATGAGGTGTCTGCATTTAGAAAATTACTGATTCGGCAGTTTAATTACATTTGGAGGCCACTAAATAGGACTGTTTCCCTTTATTTAGACAGCCTGAATCTTCTTAGTCATGATTTGGGAATGTGATAATCCAAGTGTTGCTTTATCTTGAAAACTTACCAAACCACCAGAGCAGTTTCTCCAAGCGAACGAAATGTCACAGTGAGACACTCTAGTTTGGACATCCCTAAAACCCGCTATTTAAGATTTCTTGTCTGGCAAAATCCACCACTGCCTCCTGCAGCGGTGGGTGGGTGGTAACCATCTCTAATTGTGGCTCTCCTGGTCTATTTCCGTAACACAGAGTCACGCAGCTAGAATTATTCCTCGCTCCTGCACCCCGGGTTTTCTGCTGTTTTGAGAGAGGCCCTTTTCTGTTCTAAACTTCATCAAGAGGCAGTCTGTTGTGGTGGGAAGAGTTCTGCTGAACCTAAAGGCTGGGACTCAAGGCCTGCCTTTATCACCATCTTCAAAAATCAGAGACCCAGGGTGGGAAATCCCTAAGAGCTGTTTCCAGTTTAATGGCCTAATATTCTTCATCGAGAAATTTGAAGAAACCATTCCCAGGGATGAACTTGGTGGCCTCCATCTGCCTACTTTTCGCTTCTGAAAAATAATTTGTCCAAAATTTCAGAGCTATGTGTGAGAGGGAGGCAAATTATGAAGAAGGTTCCGGGTCATAGAAAATCTTCCTTCCCCTAGTGGGAGGTGCCAGTGCTCTGGAGAAGCAGGGGCCCAGAAACTTGGGAGGTAGGAGAGCCTCAAAGAACCATCTTCTCCATGCGATCCCCAAACTTCCACTGAGGTCTCAATAGGATGTGACTCAGAGCCCAGACTAAGCCTCTCCTAACACTGAGCAGGCCCTTTCCACCAGCCCACCCACCAGGACAGAGACTTCTCTCAGGGTGAGGCTGGGTACTCAGTAGAGTAGGGCACTCCACCCAGAAGAGGAGCCTCTGATAGGTCCAGAGCCTGTCCCAGGAAGTTTTGTCTTGAACAAGTTTGATTTCCTATACTAGCGTTGGGAGGACTCTATTTCAATGTATTTAGTATCCTATCTCCAAGCAGATTCCTGCTGTGGGCTTGTGTTCTATGGTCGTGTTCAACTACTAGGAATAAGTGTCACAGTTCCAACCTCATTGTCAGCAGAGCCTTGAGCCCCCACCATTGGCTGCCATCTTGCCCCTCACTTCTTCTGTTTCCTCATCTATCAGGCCCTGACCTTCTGGATTTTTTGGCCATATCTGTGGGTTAAAGGAGGTTGCATGTGATGGCTAGCATCTGGGAACCTGACCTCTAAATCCTCTATAGTCACAGCCACCATCCACCTCATTGGGGTCCCCTGAGGGAGATGTGAGCTCAGCGGTCAGAGATCACAAAGATGATCTACGTTTCCTCCAGGCTCCTGATGGACCAGACTGGGCCATGAGGATAGCAACTTTTATATAAGCGAAAAGTCAGCAAGGGTAGTTACCTTTCCCCTTCCCCTCCCCCGCTCACATGCCAGCCCTCTACGTCTCCACGGCTGGGAAAAGGAAGACCAAGGGGAGCAGGAGAAAGAAAGCATTTTTCCTTAGTGCCCTCCAAACCAAAAAGTTCTATCTGCTCACCTCATCCCATTCAGTGACCCTTTGCGGTATGCTTTTGGCTAGATAATATGTTGAGATTTATTTCTCTTTTGAAAAAAAAATATTTTATTAAATTGTTCTTCAAAAAGTTGTTAGAGTTCTTCTGCCAGCCCTAACAAAGTAACTGGAATCAGACTAGCCTTCTTGCTGTAAACAACTAGAAAACTGTACAAAACATATGAAACAACTGTTTTTCCATTATTAGATAATAGAAAACGTAGGTCTGTGATCCATGAAGGAGAGAAACATGAGCCTCACATTGCCCTGGCTTTCTATTTGAACTAGCTGTCCAGAACATGGAGGGAGATGGAGCCCAAACAGACCACAGCAGTCCCTGTGAGCTGAAGAGGGAAAGATCTGAGTTCTGCTGAGACAGCTGGAATCTGTGGGTGAAATCCTGGACAGGAAGAAGTGGCGCCAAAAACAGAGCTCCAGAAATATGTATAAAGGTCCTCTTAAGTCTTTGGTCCAATACTAAGCTACATTTGCACAGGGCAAGACACCAAGAGATTTGGCTAAAAAGAACTACTGAGTAGTTGTGAGCTGAATGGAGATTCCCACAGTACTGGGAGACACCGTGGTCCCAACCAACCAGAGTTGAGATAAGTCCCTGAACACCTTTGCCATTCAGTTGAAACTCCAGAGAGAACACACCTCATCACTATAACTCAGTGGATTACTTTAAAACCACCTAAGAAAGCTTTTTTTTTTTTAAGTCTAAATGATTAAGTTATTTTTTTAAATATAAATTAATTGCCTGCCCCCCCCCCAAAAAAATCTACACTCCTTAGAGGAAAATAACAAAATCCAAAAACTCAACAATGTGCCATCCATAATCTCCAGTATATGGTCAAAAATTACTAGCCATGTGAAGAAGTAACATGTGACCCATAATCAAGAGAAAAATAAGTCAAAAGAAACAGACCAAGAGGAGTAGGGGGATGGGCAAAATGGATGAAGGGGAGTAGGAGGTACAGGCTTCCAGTTATGGAATGAATAAGTCATAGGGATAAAAGGTACAGCATAGGGAATATAGTCAATGGTACTCTAATAGAATTATATAGTGACAGATGGTAGCTACACTGGTGGTACACATAGCATAACATACATGTAGTAAATCACTATGTTGTACACCTGAAACTAATGTAACACTGTGTGTCAACTGTACTTCAATTTAAAAAAAAGAAACAGATCAAGAAATAATAGATATGCTGAAATTAGCAGACAAGTATTTTAAAATAGGTATCATAAATACTTTCAAAGATTTAAAGGAAAACATAATGAGGCAGAATAGATGCAGAATTTTAATAGAGATCTGAAAACTATAAAAAAGAACCAAAGAGAAATTTAAGAACCCAAAAATAAAATATCTGAATTGAAAATGTTAGTGGATTGGCATAAAAGCAGATTAAACACTGTAGCAGAAAAGATCAGTGAAAAAGAGCAACAGAAACTACCCAAACGAAGCACAGAGATTTAAGAACAAAACAGAACAAAATACAATCAACTAAACTTTGACAAAAGAACAAAGGCAATTCAATGGAGAAGGGAATCTTTTCAACATATGTTGCTAAAACAACTGGACAGCTACATGCAAAAATTTTAATCTAGACACACACCTTGTATCTTTCACGAAAATAAACTCAAAACTGTAAAACTCCTAGACCAAGGACTGGAGGAGAAAATGTAGGTAAACTTGGGTTTGGCAATGCCTTTTTAAATACAATGCCAAAAGCATGATCTGTGAAGGAAAAAATGTTAAGTTGGACTTCATTACAATTAAAGCTTCTGCTATGCAAAAGATACTGTTAAGAGAATGAAAAGACAAAACATAGGCTGGGAGAAAATCATTGCAAAACACATATCTAATAAAGAACTTCTTTCTAAAATATACAAAAAAACTCTTAAAACTCAACAATAAGGAAACAACCCAATTTATAAATGGGCAAAAGATCTGAACAGACACCTCACCAACAAAGATATATAGATGATGGATAAACATATGGAAGGTGCTCAACATCATGCCATTAAGGAATTATAAATTACCACATGATACCTATTAGAACGGCTACAATCAAAAACACCAACAATGCCAAATGCTGACAAGGTTCTAGAGCAAAAGGAACACTCATTCATAGCTGGTGGGAATGCAAAATGGTACAACCACTCTGGAGGACAGTGTGGCACTTTCTTACAAAACTAAACATAATTTTACGATAGGATCCACCAACTGTACTTACTGGTATTTACCCAAATGAGTTGAAAACTTATGTTTACACAAAAACCTGCACTTTAATGCTTATAGCAACTTTATTCATAATTGTCAAAACCTGGAGGCAACAAAGATGTCCTTCAATAGGTGAATGGATAAGTAAGTCATTGTATATCCGCACAGTGGAATATTAGTAGTGCTAAAATGAAGTAACCTATCAAGCCACATGGAAGAAATTTAAATGCATATTGCTAAGTGAAAGCCAATCTGAAAAGGTTACATACTGTATGATTCCTACTACAGAACCTTCTGGAAAGGTGAAATTATGGAGACAATAAAAAGATCAGTGTTTTCCATGGTTTGTTGGGGGATGACTAGATGGAACACAAGGAATTTTTAGGATGGTGAATGACACTATTCTGTATGACACTATAATGGTGGATACATCATTATACATTTGTCAACACCCATAGAGTGTACAACACAGAGTGTTCCCTAATGTAAACTATGGACACTTCAGTGGAGATTCATCAGCTATAATAAATGTACCATTTTAATGCAAGATGTTAAAAATAGCAGAAATGGGCAAATGTGGGTGAAGGGGTATATGAGAACTCTCTATACTTCCCATTTAATTTTTCTTTAAATCCAAAACTGCTCCCAAAAATGTCTATTAATTTTTTAAATGAACAAAGCTTCAGTGTCCTATGGGGTAAAAAACTGGAGGGCCAAAAGAAGAGGGCCAACACAGAGTTGAATAAAAAGAAAGAAAGGCAGGCAGAGAAGGGGGGCAGGGAGGGAGGGAGGGAAACTAAAGAAATAGTAATGCCAAAGATTGTCCAGAATTGGTGAAAATTACCAATCCACAGATCCAAGATGCTCAAAAAAATCCAAGCAGGATAAACTTAAAGAAAACCATACCTAAACACATCATAATCGAATAGGTGAAAACCAAAGATAAAGAGAAAATCATTAAAGGAGCCAGGTGTGGGGGAGGGTCACATGATGGAGAAGGAACTAGGACCCATCATTGACTCCTAATTAGCAACAATGTAAACCAGAAAATAATGGAACATTTTTAACCAAGGAAAAAAGAAAAAAAAAACCTGTCAACTGCAATTCTAAATTCAGTGAAAAAATCTTTCAAAATGAAAGTAAAATAAGCATTTTTAAATAAAAACTAAGAAATTTTGTCACTAGGACTAGACTCCAAAATTTTTTTTTTCTTTAGGAAGTTATTCAGACTGAAGGAAAATGATAGCAGATGAAAACTCAGATCTGCACTGCAGGAAGAAATTATTCACTGCAAACAGTAAATATGTGGTTAAGTAGAAAAGACTTTTTTCTCACTTCTTTTTTTTTTTTAAGATTTTATTTATTTATTTGAGAGAGAGAATGAGAGACAGCATGAGAGGGAAGAGGATCAGAGGGAGAAGCAGACCCCCCGCTGAGCAGGGAGCCCGATGCAGGACTTGATCCCGGGACTCCAGGATCATGACCTGAGCCGAAGGCAGTCACTTAACCAACTGAGCCACCCAGGCACCCTTTTTCTCACTTCTTAATTTTTTTAAAAGGCAATTGACTGCTTAAAAAATTAACAACAAGGTATTTCGGGAAACATAACTTATGTAAAAGTAAAATGTATGTAAACAGTAGCACAGGGGTGCCTGGATGGCTCAGTTGGTTAAGTGCCTGACTCTTGATTTCAGCTCAGGTCATGATCTCAGGATCCTGGGATCAAGCTCCGCCTCCAGCGGGGAGTCTGCTTGAGATTCTCTCTCTCTCTCCCCCTGCCCCTCCCACCTCTGCACTCGTGCTCTCTCTCTCTAAAATAAATAAATAAATCTTTAAATAAAAATAAACAGTAACATAAAGAACAGGAGGGGCAGATGGCACTATACCACTGCAAGGTTATTAAATCATTCAATAAGTGATTATTTCATACATGATATGGTATTAACAAATAAGTCTAGGTAAAAATCCAATGACAGATAAAATGTACTATCAAAAAAAAAAAAAATGCCCAAGTAATTCAAAAGAGGGCAGAAAAGGAGGAAAAGAACCAAGGGGACAAATAAAAAGTAAATGGAAATATGGTAAGTTTAAATACAGCTATACAAATAATTATATTAAACGTAAAGACAGAACTTTTCAGATTAAAGATTTTTTATTTATTTATTTGACAGAGAGAGACACAGTGAGACAGGGAACACAAGCAGGGGGAGTGGGAGAGGGAGAAGCAGGCTTCCCGCAGAGCAGGGAGCCCGATGCGGGGCTCGAGCCCAGGACCCTGGGATCATGACCTGAGCTGAAGGCAGACGCTTAACGACTGAGCCACACAGGCGCCCCAAGAACTTTTCAGGTTAAATTTTTTAAGTAAACGTCAAACATACGCTGTTTACAAAAGATTCACTTTTTTTTTTTTTTTTTTTTGGAGAGAGATTGTATGTGTGCTTGCGCATTTGCACAAGCTGGGTGGGTGAGGGGAGGCAGAGGGAGAGGGAGAGAAAGAATCTTAAGCAGGATCCATGCCCAGCACAGAGCCGCGATGCGGGGCTCCATCTCATGCCTGAGATCATGACCTGAGCCAAAATCGAGAGTCCAATGCTTAACTGACAGGGCCAGCCAGGTGCCCCACGAGATTCACTTTAAATACAAAGATAAATGACAAAAAAGTGAGGAAAAAGTATGCCACACAACAACATAAATTTACCAATACCAGAAATGAAAGAGAGGACATCCTTGACTATACTCCAGACATTGCAAGGATAAGAAGAGACTATTCTAAATGACTTTATGCCACAAAATTTGATAATCTAATTAAATTGACAAATGTCTTGAAAAACACAAATTACCAAAACTGATACAAGAAGAAACAGGAAATATAAAGTGCCTTATATCTATTTAAAAATTGAATTTATTATCAAAAACGTTCCCACCAAGAAAACTGCAGGTCCAGAATGCTTTACTATTGAATTTTATGTAACATTTAAGAAAAAATAATGCCAATTCTACATAAACTCTTTCAGAAAATAGGAGTAAAAAACACTTCCAAACTCACTTTATGAGACCAACATGACAGTGAAACCAAAACCATACCAAAGGGCAGTTATAAGAAAAGAAAACCACAGACCAATATCCCTTGTGAAGAGAGATATAAAATTCTTAATAAAATGTTAGTAAAATGTGTATGTATATATTAATATATATTAAAATAATAATACAAATATATATGTAATATATCATGACAAAGTAGAGTTTATTCCAGGATTCCAAGATTGGCATAACATTCAAATATTCAAATATCAATCAATGTAATTTAGCATATTAACATATAAACTGCATATGAGTATCTCAACAGATGCAAAAAAAAAGTATTTGAAAAAAATTCAGCAAAAAAAAAAAAAAAAGAGAAATGAATTTTCCTCAACCTGAAAAAGGATATCAATAGAAAACTTACAGCTGATGTCATCAATAGAAAACCTACAGCTGATGAAAGACTGAATCCTTTCTCCCTAAGACAGAGAACAAGGCAGGATGCCTACTCTCACCACTTCAACATTTTACTGGATGTATTAACCAGTGCATCAGAGCAAGGGAAAGAAAGAAAAGGTATACAGATTGGAAAGGAGGAAGTAAAACTGTCTTTATTTGCTGGTTAACATACTCATTTATGTAGAAAATCCTAAGAAAGCTATGAAAAAAAAAAAAACAACTACAGGGTGAGTTTAGCATAGCTGCAGGATACAGGCTCAAAATACAATAATTAATTCTATTTCCATACTCTGGCAGCAAACAACTGGAAATTGTAATTTTAAAAGTACTATTTATGATAGCATCTAAAAACATGAAATAGGGGATAAATTTAACAAAATATATGTAAGAACTGCAACCAAAACTTCAATAAGAGAAGTGTAAGACTTAAATAAATGGAGAGATGTATGGGGTGCCTGGGTGGCTCAGTCGGTTGAGCGTCCAACTCTTGATTTCGGCTCAGGTCATAATCTCAGGGTCATGAGATCGAGCCCCACGTGGGGCTCCCTGCTCAGCAGGGAGTCTCCTTGAGGATTCTCTCTCTCCCTCTCCCTCTCCCTCTACCCCTCCCTCTGCGTGCTCTCTCTTTCTCTAAAAAATAAATAAATAAATCTTTAAAAAAAAATAAATGGAGAGATATACCATACACCTGGATGGCAAAACTCAATATTGTAAGATGGCAATTGTTCCAAATTTGATGTATATAGCTGCACTGTCCAATACAGTAGCCCCAAGTGGATCAAACATTTGAAATGTGGCTAGTTTGATTTGAGGTGTGCTAGAAGTATAAAATACATACCATATTTCAAAGACAATACAAAACATAATGCAAAATATCTCATGAAACATTTTTAACATCTATATTGCACATTGAAATGACAGTAATTTGGATATATTGGATTAGACAAAATTTGTCATTAAAATTAATTTCAACTTGTATTTTTTACTTCCTTTAAAGTGATTACTGGAAATTTTAAAATTACATATGTGGCTCACATTATATTTCTAGTGAAGAGCAATGATCCATGGTTTCAGGACATACAGCAGTTTTTTGTAGAAATTAGAAGACTGATTCTTTATTTATTTATTTATTTATTTATTTATTTATTTGACAGAGAGAGAGACAGAGAGGGAACACAAGCAGGGGGAACAGCAGAGGGAGAGGGAGAAGCAGAATCCCCACTGAGCAGGGAGCCCGATGTGGGGCTCGATCCCAGGACCACGGGATCATGACCTGAGCCGAAGGCAGACGCTTAATGACTGAGCCACCCAGGCGCCCCTAGAAGGCTGATTCTAAACTTTATGTAGAAACTCAAAAGACCCAGAGCAGAACAATTTTGAAAAAGAAGAAAAAAAAAAACTGAAGGATTTACACTACCTGATTTCAAAACTTATAAAGCTACAGTAATCAAGAAACTGTGATATTGATGCAAAATTAAACATACAGCTGGAATCATGCAGTCTGGTTTTAAATAAGAACATGAAAACGTGCTGGACATGATGAATCTCTATGAAAAGCTAAGTTAAAGCTATAATGAGATAATATATGCACCCAATAGATTGGCTAATATGAACCTAATAATGTCAAAGTGCCAGGCAAGGATATGGCACAATCTAAACTCTCATACACTGCTGGTGGGAGTATAAAATGTTACAACCAGTTTGGGAAACCCTTGGTCAGTTTCTTATAAATCTAAGCACATGTCTACCCTGGGACACGGCAATTCTTCTTTTTCTAGGTGTTTATCCAAGAGAAATGGAAATGTATGCACAAAAAAAAAAAAAACCTTGTACAAGAATGTTCATAAAATTTTATTCATAAGAGCCAAAAACTGGAAACAACCCAAATGCCCATCAACAAGAAAATGGATAAGCAAATTGTGGAATAGTCATACAATGGAATACTACTCAGCAATAAAAAAAAAAAAGAATGGCTTATTCATGCATGTTGCAAAGTGGGTGAATCTTGAAAACATATTGCATTGGGCAAAAGAAACCACACACAAAAGAGTACCTCCTGTATCATTCCATTTACATGAAGTTCTAGAACAGGAAAAGCTAACCTAGTGTGAAAGAAATCAGAACAGTGGTTGCTTCTGGTAGGAGGATTGACAGGGACTGCCTGGGGGGGGCACCAAGCAGCTTTCTGGAGTGTTGGAAGTGTCCTCTATCTTGATAGAGATGTGGATGGATGTAAGCATTTGTCAAAACTGATGGAACTATCCAGTTAAGATATTATTGTGCATGCCCATACTGAACTGAGCACTCGTTATGTGAACACTTCATTTTTTTAAATTCAAAAGTACTTCATATTTAGCAATTCCTATGAAACAACATAGAAAATGAATAGTGTACCCCAACTTCATTCTTCCCCCTGCATTACCCTCACCTCCCACGTCATAAACATTAACAGCCTGGAGTGAATTCTCCCACACCCCTCTCCATACTTCTAAGACTCACAAAGTCAAATCTACATTATATAGAAAGGGTAATAGCACTTGTTTGGGCTGGGTGTTTTGTTTGTTTTTGTTTTGTTTTGTTTTGTTTTGTTAATGAGTGTTCCCTATGCACGTGTTTCTGCCCCTTGCTCCTGTCACCTCACCATACTCCAGGTCACAGCTATACAACATCCCATTGTATGAGCAAACCACATCTTCTCTTCTTCTCTCTCTTCTCACTTACCTCCACTCCCTCCATCCCAGTGATGAGCCGTCAGACTCACCCCAGGTTTTGTCATTATAAGCAATGTTGTAAAAAAAAAAAAAAAAAACTTCCCTAATCATATGCCTAATCTCCCTGGTGCTTTTGTTTCTATAGGAGAATTTCCCAAAGTGGGACTGGTGAATAAAAAAGACAAGTGGGTTATTTGTTTTAATAGATATTGCAGATTACATTCCGCAAAAAGGTTGTAGAAATCTCATTCAGTGTTCAGTCTGATATATTTTAAGTTTCTGCAGACTGGCTACAGAAATGGAAATAAATTATGAACAGAGCATAATAATCATTTTAGGCGATTCATTGATGCTTTGGGGGGGAAAAAATTCAGCAACATAACTAAACCCACAAATAACCAATATATTCTATCAAAACACATCATGAGAGGCAGGATAGTATGATGGTTGAGAACTGAGTCAACCCTGGCTAAGGAACTGTCCAAACCTGTCATACATCATCTCCATGCATTCCAATACATGGAATGAGCTTTACAAGTGTTAGTTATTATTGGGCAATTTGCTGAACTTCTCTGGATCTCTGTTTTCTTACCTGTAAAATGGGGACAAATAGCGCTATCCATCTCAAGGGCACATTAGAACAAGCTTTGTCTCAAGTTTAGCTTTCAATGTAATTAGCTAATATTATTAAAATGCAATGCTAATATTATTACAATGTAAACATGAAGGAGCCCAGTTTAGGCAGAGAGCTAAATATGACATGGTTGGCACTCAAACTTTCCAAAATTCAGAAGAAAGCTAAGTTCCTGCCAGGCGTGTTGATGATACTGAATTCTTGGAAGGCCATGCAAATCTTCCAGAATGCAGAAAGAAATCAATAGGCACCCTCGGAAGATTTGCTTCCCTCCATGGTAAATGATGCACATTTATCTCTTCCTACAGCTGAGTGGCTTTGAACAATTGAAGAGTCTGGAGCCACTCCAGGTTGGCGGCTCACCCAAGCGGAGGCCTTCCTCCTTCCAGGGTACGTCTGCAACTGTGACCTTCATGAGGCACACGTGTCCAGGTGAACAATGTGGCCACTGAGGCTACCAGATGGCTCAGTGTTCGGGTGACCTGGAGAGTCAGGAGAAAGTGGGTCATTCAGGTAATCTACGCTGACTGAGCACTCACTGTGCCCTCGGGCCCAGACTCTGGACTAAAAGCGGGGGGCAGGGGGGACAGGATTCAGAGTCCCTGCCCTACATGATGAAGCCAAGAGACTCCCCTTTGGGCCACATCCACCAGGGACTGTCATTCAGTTGAAGTGGCCTGCAATGTCAATTTGGAGGTTTTCGACTCTGTTTATTAATTCAACTGTAGATTTTAGCTCATTTAAAAAATAAAAAAGCTCGAAGTCAAGTCAGTGACCGTATTTGGGAAAAGCAAGCATAAACAAGCCCATTGTATCTCCTTATCAGGGTCAAACAAACAAACTTGGCTTTGATTTACTAGAGTCTCCTAATGATGCTTTTCACTGAAAGCTAAATATCCCTTAGCTTGGGGACAGAAATATCAGCTCAGGCGGTCAACTAAACTGACGGTTGTTGACAGGAGCCTGGAGCCAGACGATGAGAGGTACGGAGGGGGTACCAGCAGCCGGATTCAGGGACAGAACTGCAGAGAAGGCTGTGGCTGCACAGGGATGGACACTCAGGCTTGTCCATGTGCCCCGAGGGGACCAGATTCTCACACAGAGCCCACTCACATAGCCTTGATTCCCACTGCGGGGCCGACTGTCCCCACAACTGCAACACTGGTACCAGTTCGCAGAGAGCGGGCCCGCTATCAGGGGACCAAGGGAAGCCAGGTTGTGGCCAGCAAGTGAAGTAAGGAATCTGAACAAAGAATGGGGGCTGTTCTTGGACGATATTGGGTCCAGCTGAGAGGTCCAGCCTTGCGAATACTCCCAGCTGCACGCTTCTGGTGTGCAGGCCTCCCCTGATGCCAGGGAGGGGGCCACGTCCACTGACCGAGACGCGTATCTTCACCCTGGGAATCGTGTTTCTGCCCACTCCTGGGGCCACCTCACTGGCGGACAGCCCTCGTTGAAAGCGCTGCCCCCTTTACCGCCTTCACCTCAGAGGCCCACTGGCCATAGGAACGGAGCTACACTTTGGCTGCAGGGCTCCCACAAAACAAGATGTGATCTTTTTTGTATTTGATGCCCATAAAATCAAGTCACATGCTAACGGGCTGTCTCTATGACACAATGTATGCGTGATGGGGGAAGGGACCCAGAAAAATTATCAACCGCTTAGGTCCTCGATTGTACTAGGAAGGAAATATGGTAAAACTAAGTCCGCCAGGCGGCATAAGCCAATTACAATTAAATTAAATAAAACAAAACAAAACAAAATATGTTCCCATGTGTTTCACATCACATCAAGCCTGGATCATGGCCCAGATTATCTGATTAAAGGCTCATGAAACACAAGTGAATTGCTTATTGATTAGAAGCTGAATGATTAAAAGAGTTTCTTAACCAATAGCCCCATCTCCTCCACCACCCTCACCAACCTGTCCTCCACACCCACTGTCAGAGTGACCTTTTAAAAATATAGTCACTCACCTGCTCAAACGACTTCTTTTTTTTTTTTTTTTTAAGATTTTATTTACTTATTTGAGAGAGAGAATGAGAGACAGAGAGAGCATGAGAGGGGGGAGGGTCAGAGGGAGAAGCACACTCCCCGCCGAGCAGGGAGCCCGACGCGGGACTCGATCCTGGGACTCCAGGATCATGACCCGAGCCGAAGGCAGTCGCCCAACCAACTGAGCCACCCAGGCGCCCCGCAAACGACTTCTCTAGTTTATCAAGACTCTAGGGTAAAACCCAAATGTCTGAGGCAGAGAATTCAAGACCCTACCAGTCCAATCCCTCTCCCAAGAATCCCTGCCTTACACCCTCTGCCCCAGGCTCCACAAAGATGCCTCTGTGTCTCCAAAAAGCAAGTTCCCCCACCCGGTACCACCTTCTCCATCTTTTTGACTATTGACCTTCTACCTATCACTCAATCCCAATGTCACTTCATCCCTGATTCTTCTACTATGTCTTTCAGAGTTCCATTTCTGTATTTCTCACCTTGTGTTGCAATCACTTGTCCTCCTGTGCTTCCTATTTTTCTCTTATTCCATCTCCCTGAACAGAGCCTGGAGTAAGTATTGGTAAACACTGGTGGGTAGATGAGATGGATAGTTGAATGAATACCAAACAAAAAAGGCCTAGCTAATAAGATAAAGATAGGGATAGGTAAATAGATACACAAATGGATGGATGAATGGATGGATGGATGGATTGATGGATGAATGGACAGATAGATGGATGTGTAAGTAGGTAGGTAGGTACATAGATAGATAGATAGATAGATAGATAGATAGATAGATAGACAGACAGAATAGATAACAGATGTCCTTGTCCTCTGCTTCTCCTCCTCTGATCTCCAAATGATTCATATATTCTATTCTCTAGAAAGGAAGAAAAATTGTTATTTTTGTCTCAGGTAAAAATTGGTAGGATTTTTTTATGGCAAAAAAAATGGGGCACAAATAGCTGACCTAATTTCTTTTCTCTGAGTGAAACCTACTTTGGCAAATCTCAGCTTGCAGGGAAGCTCCAGAAGACAGAAGAACCTCAGAAGAAGCCAGGCGTAGGCCTCCAGAAACACAAAACATCTTTATAACCAAAGCCAGCATTTCCTTAGAAAAGTCTCTCACACTCCCACATACTGCATTCAGGGACAAATCCATCAAGAGTCTTTGAATATTTATTGAGATTCGTGTCAGGCCACACTCACTGCCCCCAGCTCTGGCCGAGCTCTGCATGGAAGACTCGGCTGCAAACTGACTTTGTCTCACGTATCTGTGTGCCGCTCCTTGCCTGCTACTTCTCAAACATACCCCATAAACTGACACACTAGTGGCCAAAGGCTATGCAAGATGTCCTCGTTGACATGTTTCCATTCCTACAGGAGGCTAACAAAATTACTGAGATTGATAACAGGCTGAGCCAAGGCCCCTGTGTCATGTGTTATCATGTAAGCACAAGAGCGCCGCAAGGAAGATACTGGTGTTAGGATCTCCCCATCTTACTGATGATGACACCAAAGCAGGAGAGGTTCAGTAATGTAGTCAAGGTCCACAGCTAGTTAGTAGTGGAGCTGGGATGCCCACCCATGCAGGCCTGGCCTGCAGCTGCCCTCTTAAGCACTATGCTGAGTAATTAAAATAGTAAGAATGCATTTTGTCTCATGGGACTAAATAAATCTACTTCCATTTCCTGCCTTTTAGAAATGTGCCCCATGAATTTGTTAATTTTTCCTGACGTGTCCCTGATGCCAAGCGTAGGCAATCAAAGAGGAGAAGTGGGCATCGAAAGGCCTCTGTTGAGTCCTCAACATTCTCTTCCCCTAACCCGCCACACCTCCACCCCCAACCTTAACCTGCCTTGGAGGAGAAGTATCACTGATTGTGTTCAAGAAAATCAAGGTCAAAAATTAACTACAGAGTTACCATTATGACCCAGCAATTGCACTGCTATGTATCTTCCCAAGAGGAAAACATCTGTCCACAAAAAAAGTGATACATGAATATTTGTAGCAGCATGACTCATAAAGGCCAAAATGTGGAAATAATCCAAATGTCCATCAACTTATGGGTGAACAAAATATGGTATATGCATCCAATGGAGCATTAGCTCTGTAAAGGAATAAAGACTGAAACATGCTACAACATGGATGAAACTTGACATCATCAAGCTAAGTAGAAGAAGTCAGACAACAAAAGCCACATCCTGTATGATTCGTTTTACACAAACTGTTTAAAATAGGCAAATCCATCGAGACGGAAAGTAGAAGAGTGGTTGCCAGGGCCTAGAAGACAGAAAAATGGGAAATGACTGCTAATGAGTACAGAGTTTCTTTTGGGGATGATGCAAATGTTCTGGAATTACACGGTGATGATGCGTACATAATTCTGTCGATTACACACTTTAAGGGGATGAATTTCATGGTATGTAAATTGTATCTCAATAAAAAAATAAGTATTTTTACAAGATTAGCAAGTGCATAAAAAATGTGAATGCCCTTCAATTGTAAGAGATTCCATGTATAAGAAACTTAATAGATGCTTTCCCAAATTTGGCAACACTCCTTAAAATGTACATACTATTACTGATAAAGAGTAATAAGTTAAAAAAAAAAAAAACTGTTCTAAAGCATTAATAGTAAATACATTTCAATCAATCATGCTAGAGGAAAGGCTGAATTATCCTTCTCTCTAGGGAAATTATTATTATAAATTCTTTATCATATGAAGAGGCAGTGACAGTATGTAGCCAAAGATTACAGGAGAAAAATATGAGAGATTTTCAAAAAATAGTAAAATTATCTATTTTTCTGAGTTTCTATCATGTTTTTTGCATTCATCAGTTTTTTTTTAATGAGTGATTTGTTACATCTCTTCTTTTCCTAAATAAAAAACTTAACTTTTGTACCAAAAAAGAGGGTTGGAGGTAGAGAAGACAGTCTCTCTGGGCTGGGAGTGGCATCACATCCATATGACTATGGTCTCTTTTATCTCTTCCTTCCACACAACCAGAGTGGTAAGACCTGCTGCAAGGCCATGACTGTCCCTTCTGTCTGTTTTCCCTCCTCATCAGGCCCCAGGCTCAGGTGCCACCCCAGACCCACAAGCCAGGTGTTGACAGCCTGGGACAGCTCCGCCCCAGCCATGGGGCCCTCCCTCCAGTGCTGATGCTCTCAGACCATCCCTGAGGGCCCCCGGTGGAGTCTTTTCTCTCAACAAGGGGGCCCTGCTGAGAGACTGGGTCTGGTCTTAAGGCACATGGATGGAGCAAGCTACTCTGATGTCCACTTAGACTACCGAAAAAGAGTCCTTCACGGTGTCCAGCCTGGTGCACCAGAAATCTGCCCTAGTTCTTGGAGTTGAACCCCCATTAACAATGTAACAACTTTTTTTTTCATCATTCCAGGAATAGATTTCTCTCCTGGACCCTGTAGAAGGGAGAAAAGATGGAGAAGGGGAGGTAGGGATTCCTTGGTCCTCTGGCTGTGGTAAAGTCTTAGAGTTGGCACAACTTCTCACTCTGAAAAAGAAAAGTGTGATCCAAGATACAGAGAAGGGACCAGATTAAATGGGTTCCTAGAAAGATAAGGACCTACCTCGATACCATGGAAAGGTTAAGTCTAGAGAAGACACACATGTGATGGTAAAAGTGGAAAGTGGACAGACGGCGGGAGGCTGCAGGGAGGCCTCGAATGCCAGTAATTCTCTCCTCACAGGACTTAGGAGCTTCATATTCTAATAACGCCCCTTAGCAATCCACACAAATCCCCCCCAGCCAGAAATGCTAAAACCGTTTCAGTTCAACACCTGCCCACCCCTCTTTACGTCCCAGACACTCAGACACAGATGAATGTGAAGAGATAGGTGTCAGGGGATAAATGTCATTGGTCCCATTAATTCTTCAGCTCACTTTGCAGATTTCCTGTACTGAGATGGATGGTTGGTGCTGTGTTCATAATAATGACCATCAAACCTTAGCATTTGCTTAACATTTTACAACTTACATGAACTCATTTGATCCCCACAGCTCCAAAAAGTTAAGTCCCACAGTATAATTCTAACATGTGTACAGAGAAGAAAACTCAGACCCTGGCAGGTAAACCGATGGCCTGGCCAAAGGTTGCCACATTTGTAAGTATTTTAATGTCTGAAAAGTTATCTCCAGTCTCTCTAATATGAGTAAAAATCTCCCAGGTTTGGGGGATCAGATTGACTAATGTGAGGTTTTCTTTGAATGTCTTTTATACTCAGAGGGTGAGAGCTGCCTCCAAACATTTACTCCTTGGGAAAAGGCCACCTCCCTGCCCTTCAGACAAAAGCAGATATGTGTTTTATAGAAAATGGATCTTTCAGGCCCCTGAATCAACAGAGCCCTCTCCTTTAAGAACCGTGGATTCTATAAAACCCCTCAATGGTCAGCTTTCCTCCCAGACAATAGAGTAAATTCAGCCTTCCTCTTCAGCCTCAATCCAAACTCACCTTGAATCGATAAAGAAAGCAAGAGGACATAAAGAACACACACAAGCGTATCCATCTGAAAGCGGGTGTGAGCTTAGCAGCCACCAATCAAGGCCTTGCAAGCATGCCAGCCAGTAGCCAAGGCAGGTCATCTGGCTCTTTCTCTGGCCTTGCAGGAGGAGGGACTCTCCAGGGGGCCCTGTCTTCCTCTGATGCTGCTACTCTGTTGCATGCCCAAACCAGGGAGGTCTGGCAGACCTTCATGCAGGTCAAATCAGAAGAAAACAGTCAGATCCAGTCAGGAGAGCAAGGCAGGGAGGAGAGAGGAGGCCACAGAGAGGTGAGCAGTCCAAGCCCAGGGCAGGAAGTGGGAGCAGGTGAGCAAGATCTGCACCTCTGATAGAAGCAGGACAAAGGGGTACCGTCCCCTAAATGCAGTCCTCAAAAATATTTCCCACACAGTCCACCAAGTTGATCATCTCTGGAGTTCATAATTGTGTTTATGAAATGCATCAGGGAATATTATGGACTCCCAGTTGCTCAGACATTATCTATCTATCTATCTATCTATCTATCTATCTATCTATCTATCTAATTTATGCTGCCTTGTGAGCCCTGTCACCAAAGGTGTTGAACATTCAAAGGCAAGACAAACTCATAGGTGAATTCCATCCCTGACTGAAGCAGGAACAGAGATGCTGCAGTTAATTATTCCATGACTTCATCCATCCATCCACATCTCCCTGCCTCTTTCCATCCATTCGTCCACTCATTTGTCTACCAGTTATCAATAATCCCCACCACATGTCAGTGCCATTGAATTAGATCTGTCCTCTTTCTGGAGAACCTGACAGTCTACAGGGAGAGACAGATACATGAGCCATACAATGTGACAAGCACCTCAGTAGGGATACAGAATGGCATGGAAGGAGGTTACAGGGGAGCAGGCCCCTCAAGGATAAGTAGGAGTTGACCTGGAGGTCAAGGCAATCAAAGGACATTCCACATAGAGAAAACAGCAGGTGAAAAGTCAGAGAGTCTGGGAATATCAGGGTCAAATCCAGAGTCAATCTTGGGAAGAACTCTCTTTTATTGCTGACTTGAGACAGTTACTAAAATAAAGTTTCCCTCATTTTCCAGTCATGGGTCCTGTATGGGTCAACCTAAAGTTAAAATGGTAATACTAGGAGAAAGAAAAGGCATCAGGAACAACGCCATGGAGGTGGGAATGAGTACATCAAGTTCTGGGAATAGTGAATAAGCAAGCCAAGTTGCTGTGGTTAATTCAAACAACCCTCTTAGCGTGTAAAGAAGATGGGAAATTATGCCAAGCCAGTGGCTTGGCATAGGAGAGACCACAGTGGCAACCTTTCAAAAATAAAGTGTTACCTTGCTGACACATTATCTCTCTTCCTGGAGGTCATTTAGAAGAAAGAAGAAAGGGATACTGTCTTAATCTGTTTGGGCTGCTATAACAAAATACCATAGACTGAGTAGCTTATAAACAACTGAAATCTATTGTGCACAGTTCTGGAGGCTGGAGAATCCAAGATCAAGGTGCCCGCAGATTCAGTGTGTCTTGAGCGCCTGCCTCCTGGTGCATAGAGGGCAGTCTTTCTGCTGTGTCCTCACATCGCAGAAGGGGAGAGGGAGCTTGGTCAGGTCTCTTTGATAAGGTCACCAATCCCATGGATGAGGGCTCACAATCACCTCCCAACAGCCCCACTGCCAAATACCATTAAATGAGGTTTCAACATATGAATTTGGGGTGGGGGACACAAACATTCAGTCCGTAGCAGGTATTGTCCCCTAGATCCAGACCACCAAAGTACTTCCCACATCCACGCCGTCAAATGGAACTGCTTTAAAGTTAACCAACTCTGTTCTTAAAAATGGTAAAACCTCAGGGAACATGATCAACTATCATTTGTTTGCACCTTTGTGTAAGGTTTTAAAATTATATTGCTTTCCTAGCTTAGGCATCCCTTTTAGATTAACTAGAATGAAGGACTGAGCGTATCTGTAGGAGAAGAGGGAAAGAGAACCATGAGAAAGAGATCCTAGGCACAGAGCAGGCAGAGTTCAGAGTGCAGAGGTGAGGAAAAGCCTGGAATCAGCAAAAAAATAGCCAGGCCCTTGGGTCAGGCAAGAGGGTGATGGAAGAGGCCAATGGCAAGCTTGTCCATTCTCCATCCTCTAAGTTTCAGCCCTGGGAGTTCAAGTTTGGTGCCACCGAATATCTTCTTCCACAATCTGTAGCCAGCAAGCCATTAAGTGCCTGCAGCTGAAAAAGACAGCTGTTGGATAGGATATTAATCATAATCGATCACGGCTGATCAGTGCTAAGCACTTCTGATGCATATTATCAAATCTCCACAACATCCCACGAGGGAGGCGTTAGAATCCTCATGTTCCAGCCACAGAAACTGAGACTCGAGAAAGTTCCCTGCCCTCGCTCACGCAGCTTGCCAGGAACAGAGCTTCCATTTAGTCCAGGTCTGCTTTCCCGTGACGAGTCTGCTTTCACTCATCAGTGGGGAGTTCCACTTTTCCCAGGCCCTGGACAGAGCAGGCATGTCTGCAGGCTGGCATGATTGCTGCACAGTAAAGACTTGAATGGATTGGCATTGCCCCCCTGAAAGGATGACTGCCTCCCCCATATCTGCCTTGGGGCACCTGGCTGGCTCAGTCAGTTAAGCGTCTGACTCTTTGTTTGGGCTCAGGTCACGATCTCAGGGTTGTGAGATCAAACCCTACATCCGGCTCCGCACTGGGCATGGAGCCTGCTTAAGATTCTCTCTCCCTCTCCCTCTGCTTCTCCCTCTCCCCTCCCAGGCTCATGAACACATGTGTGCGCACTCTCACTCTCTAAAAAAAAAAAACAATAGTATGCCTTTGTCTTATTGGAGAGATTTGAGAAGCTAAATGCTCCTCATTGAAAGCACCCTATATTAGTTTCCTAAGGCTGCTGTAACAAAGTCCCAAAACTCAGGTGGCTTTAAAGAACAGAAATGTATCATCTCGTGGTTCTGGAGGCTAGAAATACAAAATCACGTTGGTGCAGGGCTATCTCTTGTGACAATTGTGGAGGAGAATCCCTCCTTGTCTTCTTCTAGCTTCTGCTGTTTGCCAGCATGGCTTGGTGTCCCCTGGCTTATAGATGCATCATGCCCATCACACAGGGGCTGTCTCCCCACTAAGTGTCTTCACACCACTTCCCTCTGTGCCTATCTGTTTCTGTGTTCGAATGTCCCCTCTTTATACGGACAGCAATCATACTGGATTAGGATCCACCCTAATGACCTCACTTTACCTTGATTACCTCTGTAAAGACCCTACCCCCAAATCAGGTCACATTCTGAAGTACTGGGAGTTAGGACTTCAACATATCTCTTTGGGGAACATAAATCAACCCATAACGTACCTCAACTGCCAATCCTCAGAGTTGAACTCTGATTCATTTCCTGCCTGCTACTTACTCCCAGCTATCCCCGGTCTCAGCATAATTACGTCCTCGAGTCCCCACAGTGCTGGAGGCCGTCCGGATCTACGGTCAAGAGGCCCCATCCCCAGCTCTGACCTTCACCCCCATCTAAGCACCATCTCTCTTGAGCTGCCCACAGGATTTCTATGAGGTGCACAGAGGCTTTTTTTTTTGCTGGCAATTCACTAATTTCACTTTTATTTCCACTTGCTAACAGCATCTGGCAGCTCAGTGCTAACAGCCCGGTGCCACTCTGTCATAATCAGCTCTTTGTCTGCTGCTTCCGCTGGGCTGTCTGCATGCAGCTGGGGACAGTCAGCTGTTTCCCCAAACACCATTGTATGCCTACGAAGAAAAACTTAAGTCTTTTTCCTGAACCACCATCCTGCAACATGGAAGCTGAAAGCATTTCCACTTTACCTCACTTCACCCCACAGATGGATCCCTGAGGTAATGACACGATGGGAGAAGCTCTACTATTTTTTTCTAAGCACTTTCCCACCCACAGGGTCTCAAAGATAAGCAGGAGGGCAGGAATCCCCATTGGGCAGATGCAATAATGGAGGTCAATCTCTGTGGTTAAATAACTGGCAAGTGGTGTCTTGGGCCAGGCCTCATTCCATTTTCTCACATCTCTCCTGTCCACAAGGCTGATAGAAAGCCCATTATTTATACAAACACAGAGCAAGGATGACATCTGACTTCCAAGATGGCCCTGTTCTTCTAGCCATGCTAAGGTTTTCATCTGGAGGAATACACTAAGTTCCATTGTGCCCCTGGGCTTTTGCACTTGCTGTTCTGCCACCAAGAATGCTCCTTCCTTCAGTATTACCCCTTCATGGGTCATGGCTCATGAGTCAGAGCTTGCAAGGAGCATTTCTTTCTAACTTTACTGAGGAATGACTAACAAATACAATCACACATATTTAAAGTATACAAGGTTATGATTTGATACACATATATATGTAGGAAAATTACCAAGATCAAGATTACTGACACATCCATGACCTCATAGAGTTAATATAGTTAACTCTTTTTGTGTACGTGTGGTGACAATGCTTAACATCTACTGCTAGCAACTTCCAAGGATTCACTACCATATTATCATAGTCACCATGCTGTACATGAGCTCCTCAGAACTTACTCTCCTTTTTTTTTTTTTTTTGAAAGATTTTATTTATTTATTCGAAAGAGAGAGAGAGTGTGCAAGCAGGGGGAGTGGCAGGCAGAGAGAGAAGCCAACTCCTCACTGAGCAGGCAGCCCAATGTGGGACTCAATCCCAGGACCCCGGGGTCATAACCTGAGCTGAAGGCAGACACATAACTGACTGAGCCACTCAGGCACCCCAGAACTTACTCTTCTTATGACTAAAAGTTTGTATACCCTTTGACCTACAGATGAATGGATAAAGAAAATGTGGTGTGTGTATATATATACAACGGAATAGTATTCAGCCATAAAAAATAAGGAAATTGTGCCATTTGCAACAACATGGATGAATCTGAAGGGTATTATGCTAGCTGAATAAGCCAGACAGACAAAGATAAATACCGCATGGTATAAGTTATATGTGGAATCCAAAACAAAAACTAAAACAAAAAACAAAAATACTGATTTCAGAGAATAGCACGGTGGTTGCCAGGGGCGGGTGGGAGGGAATATGGGGTAATATAGGTCAAAGTGTACAAATTTTCAGTTGTCACAGAAGCATTTCTTGATGTTTCAGGCTGGGTCACCCCTCTCATCACATACTCTCACAGAACTCTCCACTTCTCCAAACCATTTGTCACAAGTAAAATTGGTTGACTTATCATGTGATTATATGTTTAACAGCATCCTCCCTTGTACACAAAGGGCAGGAACCAAGAATGTCTTGTTGATTCTTAATCCCCAATTCTATAACCCACTAGCCCTGTGCCCAGCATGTGGTGAGCTCAGTAAATATCTGTCAGAGGAATGAATGAAGGTTATCATCTCCATGAATTCTTCCCCCACCAACAGAACTACCCCTTCCTTTGTAACCCTCGCCTATCCCCAAGCACTTTTTTGATAACTAGAATATAATGAAGGTGACAGTACACCTCAGACAAAAAAACTGAGACACTCACATGATACATGGTCTATGCACAGAACAAAATGCTTGAAACTGGGACCAGCAGAAAAGTTTGTGTCACAGAAGGAATATAATTTACCACGTATTAAGTTGGGTTATAATTATTGTTTTGTTTGTCTCCTCTTCCAGGCCATGAACTCCTGATGACAGTGACTATGTCTTACTTCTCTGTGCTTTCAGAACATGGCACAGGCAGCAAATGATTGTGCAGTGAACGGATTGCTGAATGAATAAGCATGCCCAGGAGTTAAAAAAGAAAATACTTTGCAATGCCAGCAAATGCTGCCCAATAAATTGGCTAGCTAAGATTGGGTTGCTTTATAATAGGAAAATTTTCTGTAATGAGAGACCACTAGAAAACATGCTAGAATAAAGAATTTTCTATTCTGTGTGCCATGAGGACTTCCTCATCACCTGACAAGTTTGGGAGCCCCAAATGCTATTTTCCAATCTGATCAGTCACAAAGCATATCAGTAGATTAAACCCAGAACTCACATCATAAGTAGAAATCTGCATCCATCCCCCCAATATCCCCGGCCAAAACTGCTGATGACATTTAGGAAGAAACCCAGTAGCCAAAAAGTAGAGGCAACATGGGGTCTTTGAAGAAACTTGAGACCTGGATTTTTCAGGGGTCAAAGCTTCTCATATTTTATTCATCACAGAATCTCCTGCTCGGAGAATGAGGAGTATCTTGTGAATATGCAGATTAGTTCTCTGTTCTGAGGTGGGGCCTGGGCTTCTGCATTTGTGACAAGCTCCAATGTGTTGTTAACACTATTGCCCGTGGATCACTCTTGAAGTAACAAGAATCTAGAACCTCTTGCTTAGCGGCCCTAAATCTCAATGTCCTCCCTAAGAAGATGGTACTGATAACCCATCTACTTTGAGACATTGTTGTAAAGTTGAGTTAGGATCAAATGTGAACACCACCCTAGTTTCCTCTCCCTCCACTTTGGTGAGGCAAAGGGTTCAGGTTCATAAATTCTGGAAAGGAACCTCTGGGGGACTCTATTTCCTCACCATTTTATAGAACGGTGAAATGAGTGGAAAGAGGCTCTGGTGTAGACAACTGGTCTACCTCCAGGAAGCCCACACTCTCTGAAGGCAGCAAGGAGTCTCCTTTGGGGAAATGGCATCATTTCCATCCAGGGACTCTCTTAACTATTTTATGTTCAATAGTAGATATTGCCTACACTAAAACATGACAAAATGTGAATAGAAAAGCAAGCCAACAAACTCATAAACAGGCAATCAAACTTAATTCAAAGCTTATTATATCACATACATGTCATTCTCCAGCCTGAGACCTTACATTATGTTTTATCATGTGTAAACAGTTAAGACAGACATTTCTAAAAGGAAGAAGCTGAGGAAGAGCAAAGCTGGACCTGGCTGTGACTGAGGTTTTGGGAAAACATTAAGCTCCTTGTCTGAGCATTTAAGACCAACCATGGTATGATCCCCACCTGATTCTCTGGCCTCCCTTCTCACCACAGGCCCCTCCCACCACGTTCAGTCTATGCTACACTACTTCTAGTCCTGAACAACTGTTCTCTCTACTCCCCTCCCCAACACAGGCCTTTGCTTGATTCAATCCCACCGATGAATGTTCTTCCCCACGTCTGTCCAGGATATAACACGTGCCCATCTTCTAAGACTTAGCTCAAGCACCACTTCACCTATGAAGCCTTTCCTGATTGTCCTACAGACGATGACCCCTCCCTGCTCTGGCCTGACCCACCACACCCCTACTGATTGCCACAGCTTGTATTTATTTATAATCTGTTTATACGTCTGTTTCCTGCTCCTAGGCTAAGCTCCCTGAAGTAGGCACTGTGTCCTGTAGAGGCCACACCTCTATCTTAGCAGATGTTAGTCTTTGTTCAATGAAAGAATGAATGACTCTTAGTGGCAACACTACATCAATGCTTAACTCTATCACTGCCCTGCTCACACTAAATTGCAACTTTTTACTTAGTTGTTTACCTCCCTGTTAGACTGTGAGCTCCTTGAAGAAAGGTTCTGGGCCCTACATTTTTAGCACCTGTCAATGTTCAATAAATACTTATTTAATGAATGTGGGTTGTTTTGGATTAAAGTCAGACAAGACTCCTTCAGAATACAAAGGATAAATGCCTGATGATAAAGATTTTAAAGGGCTGTCAAGTTCATGTGTTGATTTATGGAACAAATTAATACGGCAGCATCAACACTTCCAGCCCTCCCCAATCAGTTTCAGCAATTATGTGCACCCAGGGCAGGGTGCAGCTGTTTGGGAGACGTGACACAAGAAAGGTCTCCCTTGGTTTGCTCAAAGGTCTTCAAGATATTTTTAGTTGACAAACAACCATGTGTCACTCATCAGACATCCCATTAAACCAAATTGTACAACTTGTTAGACAGTTTCCAGTATTAGCTGTGAAGGATCTGTATGTGATTTCAATCCTGCTGGGTGCTGAGCCTACCCTAAAGCCAGGGATGGGGTGTCTGTGCATGTGTGTGTGCGTGTGTGTGTGTGTGTATGCGCACGCGTGTTGGGGGGGGAAGTATACATCTTGAAAAATACTGACCCCATGGCTTCCCTCACCCGCTATGGTCTTGTCCCCCCATATCAGTGCAATTTTGCACCAATTTCCATAGGGAATGGGCAACATGGGATGTAATCAGCTGGCAAATTCTCTATCCCAGAACTCCTGATACTACCTAATGTTATAGGGACTATGTAAACTTTCTTGCCATAAAGTAGATTTAGAAGTTTTATCAGGAGAGGGGCACCTGGGTGTCACAGTCAGTTGAGCATCTGACTCTTGGTTTTGGCTCAGGTCATGGTCTCAGGATCATGGGATCAAGCCCCACATCGGGCTCCATGCTCAGCACGGAGTCTGCTTGAGATTCTCTCTCTCTCTCTGCCCCTCCCCACCACTCTCTCTTTCTCTAAAAATAAATACATAAATCTTTTTTAAAAGAAGTATTATCAAGGGGTGCCTGGGTGGCTCAGTCAGTTAAGCAGCTGCCTTTGGCTCAGGTCATGATCCCAGGGTCCTGGGATCGAGCCCCACATCAGGCTCCTTGCTCAGCAGGGAGCTTGCTTCTCCCTCTCCTCTCCGCTCATGTTCTCTCTTATTATCTCTGTCACTATCTCTGTTTTTCTCTCTCAAATAAATAAATAAAATCTTTAATTAAAGAAAACTTTTAGGGGTGCCTGAGTGGCTCCGTCGTTAAGCATCTGCCTTCAGCTCAGGTCATGATCCCAGGGTCCTGGGATCAAGCCCCTCATTGGGCTCCCTGCTCCATGGGAAGCCTGCTTCTCCCTCTCCCAATTCCCCCACTTGTGCTCCTGCTCTCGCTATCTCTCTCTCTGTCAAATAAATAAATAAAATCTAAAAAAAATAAAAATAATAAATAAAAATTTAAAAAAACTTTTATCAAGAGAGACTATATAACATATATTCAATGTTGAGTTGTGTGATGCATATAGACACTGCTAATTATGGGCCACCAGTAATGCCATGGGGACCCCATCTCTGAGTATGTGAGGAGAGGCTTGGAAAAGGGAGGTGTGGCATTTTGGTACAAATCTCACAGGTGCCTGGAGATTCTAGAAGGCCACTGAGCAAGCTGGTGTGCTGACTTAGCGGTATCCAAATACCAGCAGGGTAAAAATTCATCCTGGAATGAGGCTCACCTTGTCAAAGAGCAAGCCCTCAAATGGAGAATAGCAGAAAATCGCTGTGACTCTCCCAACAAAGATGCCCCCCCATACACACTGTCCTGCCCCCAAGGTCTCCACGAGAATAGAGTGAATATTTTCTTCTGGGAGTAAATATTTTTAAATGCGATAGCTTAACTGTATATAAGCAGAAATCAGTTGTAAAATATAGTGGGGAAAAAACATAGTGAAAAGCAGAACCACATTCAAAATACCTACAGCAATTATAATGCATCTAAAAATACGTTTAACAAGAAAAATGCAAACACGTTTTATGAAAATGTACCAAGTCACATTTTTGAAAGATCTACAATGAGAAATGATATTATTTACTTTTTTTCCAATTTAATTCATTAATACAGTGCTATTTTGATGAGAATCCTAATAGATATTTTAATTTAACAAATTGGTAATTAAGGTCTCTTAGAAAACAAATACTCAAGAGAAGTGAAGACATATGTAAAAGAATAATACTGAAGGGAGCTTGAGAACAAGTTCCAAATGCTGACATTTACATTAATCTAAAATAATTCGAAGAATACAGCACGGATCCAAGACTAGGGAGACCCAAGAAGCCAAGAAGAGGACCCAAGAAGTCGGAAGGATGAGTGAAATGGGAGCCTAGGATTTATAGAGAAGATTGCCATTATAACAAGCTCTATTTGTTGAGTGTTTTCATAGGTCTCTCAGCCCATTTACATGTGTGAATGGAAAAAAAAAAAATCACAAAATCTCCCTGTCCCTCTTTAAGGGGAAAAAAAAAAACAAAAGAGATGGTGCCAGCAAGGAAACAGGCATAGCTCAGTATGACAGAATGGAATACAAAGAACACTTATTACATATGATTATTTAATTGAGAGTAGAAAGTAGCTTTTCAAATCAATGGGGAATAGATAGACTATTGAATAAAGGGGGTTGGAAAAATTGGCTATCAGTTGGAAAGACTGATGATAGAGAGAGAGAGAATCCATAGATAGGGTACATACATACATACATACATACATAGATGCCTATTTTACTCCACACATGAAAGCAAGTGTTCAGTGGGTTAAAAATCTAAATGTGAAATAAAGAACTGTAAAACCATCATAAGGAAGTATAAAACAAATGTAGGGATCCGAAGGGGTACATGCACCCCGATGTTTATAGCAGCAATGTCCACAATAGCCAAACTGTGGAAAGAGCCAAGATGTCCATCGACAGATGAATGGATAAAGAAGACGTGGTATATATATATACAATGGAATATTATGCAGCCATCAAAAGGAATGAGATCTTGCCATTTGCAATGACGTGGATGGAATTGGAGGGTGTTATGCTGACCGAAATAAGTCAATCAGAGAAAGACATGTATCATATGACCTCACTGATACGAGGAATTCTTAATCTCAGGAAACAAACTGAGGGTTGCTGGAGTGGGAGGTGGGGTGGGAAGGATGGGGTGGCTGGGTGATAGACACTGGGGAAGGTATGTGCTATGGTGAGCACTGTGAATTGTGCAAGGCTTAATCTCAGGAAACAAACTGAGGGTTGCTGGAGTGGGGGGTGGGGGGGGGAAGCGACCTAGAGTCTGCTGAGGTTTTAGTTATGTTTGACTTTATTCACCCCCCCCCAATAACTCTATGCATATAATCTCTGGTGTTGTTCTGAGTCCCAAGATTTGCCTGGCAACTGTTAGGAAGGGTCAGGGGTGAGGCTATGAAAACAGCTGAGACTCCATCACTCACCAGGGAAAACCTCAGGACCACTCTGCAGCTCATTACTTAGAGGCATCCCTTGCTAAGGTGCAGATGGTTGGTAGAACTTGGTTTGCACATTCTGAAGATAACTGCATTTGAACAGGAAACACCTTACCTTCAACCAAACAATTACTAATGGTGGGCTCTCAGGCACTATGACAGGTCAATGAAGAGATGGTTGCCATCTCTGCCATCTTCTGACACTCACTGACTAAAGCCCAGGTTCCCAAGCCAGAGGGGGGTGGGGGTTGGTCTGGGCAGTAACCTCAGGAGAAAGAGGGTGGAGGTTGCATGCTGGGAGCAGTGTGGATGGATGACGGGTCGGAGTGAACAGTTCCAAGAATCCTCAAGTGCTGAGACAAGCAGACCTCACTAACCTTCCAGAACAGGACAAAGACGCCTTGAAGATGGAAAAATTTGCAAAACATCATAGAGTAAAACCAGAATCCTGTGCAGGCAGCTACCTGCACACTACTCTGCAGCTAACTGCAAATGTCAAAGAGGCAGGGGACTGGCCAGCAGAGGCAAGGTGAAGGTCTTGTTTCTGGGGGTGACTGACTCACAGGGTAGTACAAGGTAGCCAGAATGACCTTCCTGGAGG